>NC_052026.1:11333618-12640720 GCF_015832195.1 Motacilla alba alba
TATGGGAGCAGGCAAATGGGGGCAGGGGAGAGAAGGAACTTGACAGAAAGGAAAGACTATAACTTAGCAGAAACAGAGGTGCAGTTTTCATATGTGGCCACATTAATTCTTTATGGAATAAAATGCATTTGTGAATCAAAAAGCGGATGCAGATTTATATTCCCACTTAAATCTGCCAAAAGCGAGTAAATGAATACTGAGAGCTCATTTTAGTTCAGGAAACAATTTATGAGGACATGTAGGTGGGTGCAGGTACTCTACATGAGCAGTCTCAAGGGGAATTAGCAGCTGCTTCTGCTCTTCGTAAGAAAGAATAAATAGACTAAACTGAAAATTAGCAACACCTCATTAAATGTAAAACCATCCACATATAAAGCAGCTAGGACTCAATCCTTAAAAAATTCAAAAGGTGCAGTGTAACATGAAAGCCAAAGGAGCTTTTGTCATCCCATCACAAATTATTTAGGCTTAGATTGTGGCATCTAGCCAAAGCTCAGAGATGGAGCAGTTGTGAGCCACTTTCCCTGGCAAAAGTTGCCTTCTGACCTCAGGTTTTTAGCCTTCTTCAGCACTTCAAAACCTCCATCCAACATCCCTAAGTCCCCACCTCCCTCCCTGGTGCAAGTTTACACTGTACTAAGGAGAATCTGTCCCGTGCAATGTGTCCAACCAATACTTAGGGACTATTAGGAACTCCCCCTATTTCCAAGAAAGCCTGGATGCTCCCAGGAAAGTCTGGCAATGCCTTTGAGGCTCCTCCTGTAACTGCTCCTCACTGCGGCTCAACTCAGGCCCCATAAATGCATCTGTTTCCCAGTACAAACCAATTTCCATGAGTGTTGCACGTAAAAATGAAAATTTGGTACCAAGAAGTCTGTGAGGAGCTGCAGCTTCTACTCTTCTATCACTACCTCATCTTCTCTCTGCTTTCCTACACACCAAGTTGGGCATCATCACAGACAGGCTCTGTGCACTCGTGGTTATTTGCTGAAGAGCCATGCAGCAGCAGCTTTAGCACACGTGCAGTGGGAATGGCATGGAGCCTGAGCTTCTGCTTGGGTTCCTTTCCCTCACTTTGCAGCTCATACAAAGCTGATTGATTGGAAGGGGCCTTCCTTTGATTTGGAAGGGGCCTTTAAAAGCTGGATAGTCCAGTCCCCTTGCAATGAGCAGGCACATCTTCAACTGGACCAGGTTCAGGGGCTGTCCAACCTGGCCTTGAATGTTCCCAGGGAGGGGGAATTCACCATCTGGGCAAGCTAGCCAGTGGTTTCATTATTCTTATTGTAAAAACTTTCTTACTTACATCCAATCTGAAAAAATCCTCTTTTAGTTTAAAACTGTTTGTCCCTTGTCCTGTCACAACCAGCCCTAAGAAGTCTGTCCCCTTCTCTCTCATAACTCTCCCTTCTGAAAGTTTCCCCTTTTTTATCTTTAATCTATTGATGAAAGCTTCCATAGAAGAGTGGGCAGTCCTCATTATTCCCATTGTGGTGTCTGCAGCCTCATGGATAATCATGTGTGACTCCCAGTAACCTTTAAACACTTCTACCATCAGACATTTCAGAGATGTTTTGGTTTGGACTTGTAAACTAAAACACTTGGATTAGTGTCAGGTTTGAAACTCCATATCCCCTAAGCTGTGTTGGGGTTTGTTGTTTGGCTTTTTTTTTTCTTTATTCAAATCAGTGTTTTCATCACACAGGAGATTAAGTGCTGACCCATTTCAGAGCTACACATGACTACCAAGACCATATATCTGTCTTACAAAATACCAACCCTTCTTAAACCCTTGGCAGAACAGAGAATGTTCTCTGGTCTGATAGAGCTCTTCCATTAAATTGTTTTCCAAGGACAAGCTCTCCTCTCTGGTTAGTGCCAGAGGAAAGGTGATGCCATGCAAATCATCTCTGGTAGTGTGCCATCTAGGTTTTCCTTTGATTATTGGTTCTCCATCTCTCTGCTTAGTTTTGGATTGAAATTATAATACTAAGTGGCTCTTGATCTACTCACAATAAATGGACTTAGAAAAGACTGAAATACAACTATCAAGAAAAGCTGTGACAGAGAATACACTAGGGTTTACATCTGATATTAATCTTCATAAGTAAGAGAGCCAGTAACTCTTAATTTTATATGCTTATAAACAAGAAAATCACTACATTGGCTCAGTTTTGACTGCATATTAAATTGAATGAGTAAAGAAAAATCTTTTACTCAAGTTTCCTGCTTTACTGTTATTTTGAGTTTTCTTTCAACTCCCTCCAACAGGCTTTTGAGGGGGTTGGGGTTTTGACATTATTTCCTGACACTCTTGCATCAAAGAGGTTAATGCCCTGTAAGAGGCATCAAGGAGAAGGTGCATCTTACAACCTGAGTCATTAGCAGCACTGGCAGCACCCAGAGGTGATGGAGAAAGCTAAAATAGTGTCAGCTCTCTTATGGAGTAGTTTCAAGATACACAAGTGAAACGTCCTCAGGTATGACAAGAAAGCAGGAATTTGCCTGCTAACAGCCCAGAAGAGAGCTGGTGACCCACACTGGGGCAGAAGCCTCTCTAGCCTAAATGCATCCCCACTACACAAATTCATGCTGCATTAACAGCAGCCATCTAAACAGACATGATAAGAGGTAATCTAAAACCACCCCTTACATAAAACGTGAAAAAATTTGTACCTTTGTATTTCAGCAGCAAATATTTCAGTTTAAGGAAATAGTAATAGATATTGAGGATTTGAGTTTCCAAATATTTAGAGCTATAACTTCACTGAGCCCTGTGGTTAATGCTCCTGAAGTCATCTCTTGTGTGCTAATACACCCAGCTGCCCAAGTGTTTGCAGGATGAGATGTTTTACTCATTGCAAGCATAAATACGAAGGCCAGCAGGGACCATTACAGCCTGGGCTGACCTCCTGCATAAAACAGACCATCAAATTCCAAATGTAATATAATTAGGGATCTCAAGTCTAACTGATAACAGTAGCAAATGCCCCACGGAGACTTTAAAAATGTGTCAGGCAAATTTACACATTGAAGGTATGCTTTGATGTATGTCACTGAAACATCACCAGAGCTAAGCTCATTCATGCCCAGAAGATCCTGGATTTTTTTATTCTTATTTTTTAAAAGCTATTCCTGACAGTATTCCTGCTTCAGGGAAAGCTACAAGGACTGTTTATTGCTCATGTCTTTTCTTAATATTTTTAAGCCCCTCTCCAGGCAATGGCTAAGATATTTTTCTGGTTTTGTTATTTACTTGCCTGAAATGACTGTGAATATGGTGCCTGAGGGTTCCTCAGGCTCTCCAAGGACAGAAACTGACACAGCATTTTTTATTTTTTAACCCTCACAATATCAATAGCCTCGATTATGTTGGTTTTTCTCTCCTTTTTAATTACTTTTAGCTAAGTGGGCTTGGAAAAAAGCTCTTCCATTAACCCTTACTAAGATATTTCAATTTTTATTAGTATTTAAACCATTGAATCACTTATTTCATCATCCAAATTGGCTGTGCTACATTTTTGTCCCCACTGGAAAAATTACTCCCGGATAATCATTAGTGTCATCAAATTACAATTCCATGGAGAGCCAGATCATGTGAATATGCCAACAGTAAAAGAGGAATGGCAAGTTGCCCTGGACTTCCTGGGGCTTGAGTTGATCATCTGTTTTGGTGTATTTGCCTGTTTTGAGGCTTTTTGGTAATATTTTATGGTTAGTTACAGGAAGGTTGAACTTCTTTCAGGAATCAATAACAGAGAAAAAAGGTTCAATTATTTTGGTACCAGTTTATTCTTCCACAGTGATACTGCTGAGGTGGAACTGTGAGTAACACTCACCTTCAGCCATTTTCTAGCAGGGGCCAAACCACAGCCTGAGCTCAGCCTAAACCCATATCCTGCTTTCAGTGAACAAGTACTGGAATTACTTGTTACCCATTTCTTAGGGTAATCCTAAATTTGTGTAATACTGAGTGCTAAGTGTGGTATTTAAGTGAGTAATGTATGCAAAAGCATCATGAGACATGACATACACGATATTTCCCCTGTGGAGGCACTGATGCTTTGGGCAAGAATGTGGAAACTGGTTCAGAGTTGAAAGCAGCAAAGCCATGTGAATTATATTAGTTCCCATCCATTAAATATTCATGAACATGGGCTGATATTCATTAATTTGGCACAGATCAAGCTGCCCTGAATGACTAGCTCTGGACTTCTAGCCAAACAATTCCTACAGTTAAACATTTTCCTAAATGTGACGTGGTTTATTTAAAGAGATGTTTTCAAAATGATCAAGTTACTGAGACTTTGTGTATCACATTGCAGCTTTAAAAACTTGCTGCCCTCCCTTTTCCCCTCCAAATTTGCCCTGGTTATGAACTCTCAGTGCTGTGGTTTATAGTGGCACTGCTGGGACACGGCTTCAATCAGGCTACAGTGGTGCTGTCAGGTGCTGCAGCCAATTATCTGAAATGTAAATGTTTTAAGAAAGGCAGCACCTTTTGTCAGGACCAAAATGATTTCCAGCCTCTGGTTCATTGTTTCAGTACCAGAAGCACATAACTCAAAAACATTAAACATACAGTAAAACCATCACATGTTGATTTACACATATATATTGATCAATGCTATCAGTGGAGTATTTACCTTGATCAATATTAAAAGATGCTACCAGTGATTTAAGTGTTGAGTTGGCTCAAAGTAGTCAATAAATGTTTGCATTCATAATCATAAGCTTATATAAAGTTGTTCATTTTCCCCACCCCGATAAACAAATTTGGTAGGAACATTTTGCTACCAAACATCATCCCACCTCCATTTATATTTGAGAGCCCATTTCTCAAACTGATACCAAAAATATTTTATAATCCACATGTACAGTCACCTGCACCAGTTTCACATACAAAATCCTTTCTGGGGACTTAGCACTAAAGGATGGAACTAGGTGTTGTATGCTGATGAGGAAGAAACATAGAAGATGCAACAAGTTGTTTCTAAGCAAAGTGCCTTTCCTGACATTCAGTGAGAGGGGATTTCTCTGTTACCCACTCACCCATGCCATCTCCAAAGCCACTGCCAGAAGCTGCAACTCCAATGTTGCAGTAATTCATTTCAAGCTCACATGTTACCTTCTTTCACGACAAACTCCTTGTAATTCACATCTTCATTCTATTCAACTTCAATTCACTACAATTACACTATATTCCTATTTCTGTAATGCTGTTTTTCCATTCATTGTGTTATCTGAGCCACCAGTCATGATAATATTTGAATTATCCCTTGTGAAATCCATTTTTTGTGATTTTTTAATCCTCAAAGCAACTTTTAATTCTAAATCCAAACACCACTTGCATTTTGCTGCGCTGGACTGTTACAGACAGCTGCACTGGAAAGTTACAGACAGCTTGGACACATAGAGAAAACTAATTTTGCGTTTGCACAGGCTCATTCAGGCATGAATAAAACAGGTCACTTCTCTTAGAGAAGCTATGTAGCTCTTCCATTGATAACAAGCACAGAGATGAACAACCTATCTACCTTATGTCTGATTTTTAAACCTCTTGAATCCTGCTATTTCTACTGATTTTCCCATGAAAAGTTATTTTGGTCGTGCAGCTACAAAACATTCCCAAATACTCTGCAGCCCTATGCTTCACAGGGTCTCCAGTAGTGCCAAGCCCCCAGCAGGCAGCAGCCCTGCACTCCAGCCTCCCTTCACAGCTGACCCTGACCCTGGACTTATGCCAGGAGGGCTCCCCGTGCCCTCAGGCTGAGGCTTCTCACTGCAGTTTCATGGCCTTGGCCACTGCCCTACTATAGGAGAGCTGTGAAAAATAATTGTCTTCTGAGTCTGCTCACCACCTCAGCCATGCTGGTGCTAATTCTCAATGCCTCATTTTTACCAGATTTCAGGCTCTCAACCTGAGATCATCCCGGGTGCTATCAGTGCTACGGGGTACTCAAGGAAAACCCCAAGGAATAATTTATGTTCCAGTGTTATACCCAGGATGCCATCTTGAAATCATGATCCCTCTGGGAGCTTTAACCAGATGAGAAGTCACTGCCTCTGAAAGCATTCTCTCCATGGACATGACCTGGGAGTTTTTGTGACAAGACTCAGCCAGGAAACTGAAGCAAAACTATCCAGGATCATAAAATTTTCTTTTTTTCAGATGTTGTGCGCATCAAAGTGGCACAATATCACATTTCTTATAATGCATGCCGCACCGTGATCCATGTGTGAGCTCACTTTGAAGCCTTGGGAAACAACAATTTGAATGCACGTTTTGTTTGTGGGATTTTTTGCTTTGGTTTTTGTTGCTGTTTTTTTCTGATGGGCCAAAGACAGTTTTCATATTCTATCAGCCTTAAATTGCAGAGGTGTCTTCCTCTTTAGGCTTTTTCTTCTGGCCCTACTTTTTCATCTAAAAGATGCAGATTTTTGTGACCTCAAAAGTGGCTCATTTCCTCAGCCTCCTGCCCCAGACCACAGAACAGCCTCAACTGCAGCAGAAACAGGCTGAGAATGAGGGCAAGTGCACAGAGCTCTTCTATAACCGGAGCTCTTGGAAGCAGCAAGGATACAGGAATGACTAGTGGGTTGGGGAATTGCCCCTTCAACTTCTTAATCTACTTTAACAAACCTCCTTATTTCCCCTTGATTTAAGGGACTGTTACACACAGTAGCTCTCAGCTACATTAGCCTGCAAGCAAGGGTATAGAGGATTGATAAATCACCAAAAATGGATTTCACAAGGGATAATTCACGTGGGCAGGGGAAGCACGTCCCTTGCGTGTCCTGAGGAGAACACAAAGGGAACGCTTCATAAATCTTCAGAACCTTTATGAATTACGTTCTAACTTCAACTGATTTTACAACTGTAAAATGGAAAATATTTACAGTTAACTAATTTTAGAGTTAACTCTTATAAAAGCAATAACAGAGTTAACTCTTATAAAAGTAATATTTACCTATTTATAAATTAGAGTATCCTTTCACTTCACATCACTTGCAAACAAAAACAATTTCCTGCTCAACTACTGTGCAGCAGCAGTTCCTGAAAACATTGTGCATTTTTTACAGACAGAAATTGTATATCATCTAGCATAGGCAGCAACAAAATATTCTAGGCCAAACCTCAGCAAGACCCTCAGCTTAGCTTTGGTAGAGAAAATTGTATTGTTACAGTCTTTAATAAGTAAACAGTCAGATCTCATTGCCAGAGAATTGTCACTTGAATATCTTTGGATCTTTCCTCATTTTTTGAGCTAAAAGCAGAAAAATCATCCAGATTAGCAAAGCAAAGCCTATGAAAAACTAAATTGCAGTTTAATTGGATGCCTATGCTAGATATTTGGCAACACATCAACAAATCTGAAGTCTGAATCTTCAACATCTATACACATCATGAAATCATTCTGCCAGTGGTACAGAGTGAAAAGTGGCTATAAAATGCTCCCATATCACAAAGGTAATAGCTCACAGCACAGCAGGTACTAAATCCAGAATTAACTACTTATTGCACAGAGGGGAATGGGCTAAAAATACTTTTTAAAGAGGAACAGCAAGTTCCAATCTCCTTATTGGGGCTTGCGTAGAATTAAGATTGGAAAGACAACCAGGAAGGAATGGGCCAAGGAACTGAGCTTACTCTGATCAGGCTCAAGCCACATGTTTGTGATTAGACATTGGAAATAATCCTTTTTGACCCCAGTAGAGCTACACCATGTGTGAATCTTTGGGGCTAGGCTGTAATCTGCTCGCTGGCTTTCTTATTGTCATTCCTGGAGATGTGGGAGTGGGAACTGGAAGACTTGGAAAGAACAATCCCAATTCTCAATGGCCAGGAGGTCTGCTCTGCTGTTCTCAGTTGCCATAATTGCTGTGGAAACATCCTGGGTAAATAAATAAGAGTCAGACCCTCAGCAACTGGCTCTTGCATGCAATGAGGCAATGAAGCCCGTGGCCCGTTCTGGAGCACCAAGCACAGCTTCACTGGTGCACTGCTGAGCCTGGGGATGTGGCTGCAGTTGCACATGCTCTCTTCTGCTTCTGCCTTAAGACAAATTAAGGCAACATTTGGCCCAGATACCAGGTAAGGTGTCAAATTAGGGGAGATGGATTTGTTCTCTAAACAGAAGACTCCCTTAATACAAAATAATATATGTGCACCCATTTATAACAGGTGTTTAATCTGTGACAGCTTTTCTGGCCTGTGGAAATTCTATAGCATTCTTTCTTCCTTGTCACCGTTATAATATTTTTAAATGCTGTTTTTCTTTCCCCCATTAAAAGGAAAACATTTCTCAGAAGAAGTAGTGGGCTGTTAGGGCTATAAAACAAGTTTGCACAGACCTGTAACACGCTGAGCCACAAGACATGACACTGTGTGTTTTATGGGGCAATTAATACTTGCCTTGGGAGCACCGTGAGGTATGAAGGCCTGTCAAACTCACCCTGGTATATCTGAATCCCAGCTGTAAAGATGCATTTAGCATCTTGAAAAACAAATACGGAATTAGCTTGCTGGTTTTTTAACTTGCCTCAACTAAAGAATGGAACCTTTCCTCCAGGAGCCAAGCTCAGAGCACAAGAACATCAGGAAGGAACACTGACAGCAGAAGACACCAATTTCTAACCTACATTTACATTCTGTGGCCTTGATTTCTGGGTTAATGTTGCGTTTCCCAATACATCCTCACTTCACTAACATCTTCTGTTACGGGTCCTGTTCCACAGTTTGTTCTGTAGTCTTACAGAACATTTCCTATGTGTCCTCAGAGCATTTTCTATGTTCATCCCAGTGCCAGCATTTATTATACAAGTGCAGGGCACAGGGTTGTCACATTATCTGCAGTAGCTACAGCCCTGTTGAAATAGCTGGCCTTGGTGCACATTCATATTTTATAGTCCTTATTTGAACACTGGCTTGAGCTGTTGCGGGGTTTGGAGGAGGCAGTTGCAGTTTGGCTGGGGGCAGCCCCAGAGAGCCTCCCCTCTCCCTGTGAGAGGGAGCCAGGCTGTCAGATTTATAAAGCACTTCAAGCCACAGTGTGCACAGGCACAGCAGACTTTTCACAACTGCTTCAAGTTTCCAGCAACAGCCCGGCTCCTGCTGTGCTGCACAGCACCAGCCCTTACCCCTCCTGTGGTATTTTGGGACAGCCCAGCAGGGCTAAAGAGACCTGGAACAACTGCAGCAGGCATCATCCCCCACTCCCCTGCTGAAATCCATGAAATACGAGGGGATGTAAGAAGTGCTGCTGTAGACAGATGCACTCTGAAAGCATTGCAATGCAGGGCAACATTTAACAAAAGGTAAAAGCTCACTGAAACAAGAAGTGAATATCACAATGCAAAACCCACTGAAGTTGTAGCAGAGTACTCCTAGGCATAGCACAAGTAATTTGTTCCTCATGGGATGTATTGTACTGGGAGTGAGAAGCAAGAATGGAGTTCTAAAACTCCCAAGACTCACAAGCAATGTCAAGGCTCCTCAGGGCCAGATCCTCAACTGCTGTCAGTCAGCACTGCCTTATGAAGTCCATTATTGCATCAAAACCAAGGCCCTGGGCTTTCACACCTCCAGTCAGGACCCTCACATGCCAGTGCTCTGATGATTAAACCTCTAGAGTTGTGAAAAAACACAGTTTATTCTGGAATGTCATACAGAGTTATTTGCTAGTCTTGTTTGAGATGTAAAATGTTTTTTTCGTGGGAGATAACTTTGGTGATTTGTTTTTTTTTTGTTAAAAAAAATAACTCTTTTAAATACAAGGTTCTTTCAAAAGCATTAGAAATAAATGCCAGAATAAACAGCCCTAATAGGAGGAAACAAGCAACATTTTGCTGCCAACTTTTATATTAAACACAAATACTTTTTTCATCTGAGGATTATTTGATGGGTATGGGGAAGAACACAAAATTTTAGACCACCAATTGTAGCTATGTCTCCTGAATTTTAAATTTGGCAAGTAAAGAATTAGGTATTACCTTCATGATTCACTAGTGCTTTTGAGCAATGCCCACACAAAGCTCCTCCATCCAGCTGCAAAGGCTGAAAGTGGATCCAAAAAATTTAAAAAACAAACTCCCTCTAAACTCATGTACAATGTAAAATGTAAATATTTTGACTATTTAATTTTTTCACTGTTATTATCCAGAGAAAGAGAGGACTATGTACTATTACTGAGCAGCTCTTGTGCAATTCTACCAAACTTCCATTGATGTCCAAAATCTTGTCTTCATAAAGCACATTAAGGAGAAATATTCCAGTAGCACACATAGTACCTCTGCTGAAGCAGGACTTTGTGCTAGGGTCCAGCCATGCTCTTTTCATAAATGGAACGCAGAAAATTAAATCATTCATTCACAATAATGGGACTTATGGTGGCAGACTGGGGACTGACCAAAACCAGGTCTGAGTTTACCTTCTTGAGCCCCAGATCCCTCTGTCTTGGTCTCACCAAAGAGGTCTCAGATCTGCTCCAGTGACAGGCACATGACCGCTGCTCTGGGCTGTAATGAGTGAGATACTACTGGTGATAGCAAGGTTACAAAGACAGTGCCAGTTTCCACATAGAGATATTTGTCTCCATTAACCTGCCACTACTGCTCACTAATCACAGTCACATTAAATAGATGCCAAGGAATATCAATTTCTTTGATTTCTGGGGCCAAATTAAACCAAAATTTAAGCATAACAATTCCTGTACTTTTCCACAACAGGTTAGCATCTACATTCCTCCTGCATCCCATTAGACATTTTCACACATACTAGAGATGACACACTGTGTACTAAAGAGGTCAAAAACCTAAAGAAAACTGTCCAAGAATATTGAAAACACTAGAGGCATTTGACATAATTTATTGCACTAAAGAACTAGGGAACAGGAAAAGGTTGATGTAATAATAACATTAGCAGGAGCTATAGTCCATGCAAGCCAGTGCTAAATAAAGTGCCAATCAATAGCTCTTTTATTAGTAGGTACAATCAATGTACAGCAGGCAAGCCTGGCCAATTAAGCTTATCGACTGACCAAAGAGTAGCAGGAAGCATTCTTTCCTCAGTTTTGTTTTCCTTTCTGTAAGTGAGAAATGAGCTCCAGTTTTATCACTGGATTCCCAGCAAGGCATCTCCAGGAGTTCCTGTAGAGTGGAAATGCTGACAAAAAGCAGGCTTGAGCTATCTTGGTATCCTTTAACCCAGGGTCAGCCACAAGAACCAAAATATTCAAGGGTCACTTACAAAGTAACTTTTTTTTCCTAGTGACTGTATGAAGTTAAGATGTTCTTCTTCTAGATGAAGGGGAGAAAACTGGTAAAGGAAGAAAGCACAGTCCCCTAGCAATGCTTAACCATTAACAGTCCTGTAGGACCTTAGGAAATTAAGCTTATTTGTCTCCAATTCCCACGTGCACAGCCTCAACTTCATAAACCTCCCAGTGTGAAGCAATGCCTGTATCTTTCTTCGAAGAAAAACAAAAGCCAAAACTACAACTCCACTAAAAATTATACAGAATTTAGAGTCTCACTTTATAATGGCTACTGAAAATATCAGGAGCTTCGATATTCAACTGTGAGTAACAGTGCAGATGCAAATAGCATATTTATTCACAATAGCCCACTCTCCCTTGCTGCTCTGATCCCCCTTCCTTCTTTATCTCTTTCCAAAGGAAAAAAGTTAGAAGACCAGATAAGATGTGGGTTCTCAGCATGATCAAATAAACACTGTGCGGTGGTCACAGGGAAAGAAAACACATTGTAGGGATGAATGGTAAAGATTACATTTTACAAAGAATCACACACAAAATTAGCAGCCCAGATGCTGATTTCCCATTGATGTCAGTTGGACAGGATTTCTGCAGCCTGGCTTCTCAGCAGGAGCAATGCTGCATCCACCCCTGCAGTCAATCAGCCACCTCTATCTGCCCCTTTAACTTATTATTGGAATTCAGTGAATACAGCAGAATTCCCCAGGTTTATATCCCTTCAGGTCTGCTGCTCTTAGAGCTTTACAGGTATTTGACACCTCAAAAAAGGGGAAGAGGGAAGAGATTCTCAGCATGTTTGACTACAAGCACTACAGGACAGACCAGTTTTCAGCTTCCTATCAGACAGTTCCCCAGCTGTATCTAATTCAGAAAATATTTCAGTAATCAGCAGAACACACCTTTAGCATCACTCAGACAAATTCCTAAAGTTACAGGCAAGCATCTCACTTCTTATATTGATGTTGTTTGCCATTTTCTTCTACTTGCATATAAAAACTTAACCTAGAAGATTAAAAAGAGCAAACCAAATAACTTGGCATTGTATCTAAATGTCACAAGGTTGAATCTTTTCCTGCTGCAACTCAAAACTAGGTCTGACTGCTTGGACTCCAGCTCCACTGTGACTTGCCTGACCCTACTTTTAGCACCACGGCCTCTGCTGAAATTCACCCTCAGTCACACATGCACAAGTTGCTTTTATTCACTGGTCAAAAATCAACTTAACACAGTAACTCATTTACTTGCAGTTTTCCTTGCTTAAATTTGTGAGACATTAAATACTGTAACTCCTGGCCCACTACATTGTGACAGTTTAGGCTGGAAAATGAGGCAATGAACAAAGGGGAGGATAAAAATGCAAAGCAGGCTTGCTTTTCATACAACAGTTCATAAGAGTTTACAGAAGACAAGAAGCTTAACAAGGAGCAGGACAAGGAGCTTACTTGGACAACACTAACAACCTTGAGGAACAGAATAAAGTAATCCAATTTTTAAAAAGTGTTTCAGTCAACCCCTCTGTCAGAGCTTTACAGGAGCTCAGGAGGTTACAGGGCTTCTAAAAAAGTCAGTCCTACAACCAGCTGCAAGAGGAAAATGCTTCTCAGTCTGGTTTATTCACTTCCTACTGGTGAATTCCTATTTTGTCCGAAAGAAACTTTTTGCCCAAGTTTTTCCACTTCTGTTCAGAATCCCTTTCTTGAATCAGGTCTGGCTACCAGTCTCAGAGAGACATGAAGGTGCCTTTCGGACAAAGGTGGTTTGACTTTTCATGTCCCTGAATGGTTTGCACATCAGACACATATTCTGTCACAAAATATAAAGAGAATTAATGACCTGAGGTCACTGCTTTATATCAAACACAGGCCACTTCCAGAGGAAGCTATGCAATCCCTATCCACCACATTTCTCCACCAGAGCTTTACTTCAGCACTGGGCTGTGCATAACTGTCACAGGAAGAAACTACTCCAGGAGTAGACAAACACCTCTGGAATGTCATGGGCACGTGGGGCAGTCAGCCCCAAGCTTTACTCACCTTCCAGAGCTGCTCAATGCCTCTCTGCACACTCATCACTCCTCTCATGGGAGACGTGCAGCAAGGTCAGTTCGTGGCTTGGTTTGTCACTGCTGGTCACTCCTGTCCCCCAGGGGACAGACTCATTCCTTCACAGGTGGCTCTTTAATGCAAAAGAGCACATTTTTAGCTTGGGTTGACTGAATTAACTGGGCTAAATATCAGGCCAAAAGTATTTCACAAAACTTGCCATGAGCTGCATGGGGGACTCCTGTCTTCAAGTCTTGGTAAAGCCAAACCCTGATCCTGGAGTATTGCTATTCTTCTGAGACTTAAAGGCCAAGACACCTCAACTCAAAACCACCAGAACTTTCACCATGATGCTCCCCTCTAATTCTTAGGTCAGCCAGGGCTCTCACATTCTCATCTTTTTTTTTTTTTTTTTTTTTGTTTAAATACTCCAGCCTAAACCTTGTGCCTGACCAAAGGAGCTAACCTTGTGACAGACTGGGTAAGATTACAAATACAAGGCTTGTTAATATTGCTGAGCAAACACATTGTGAAAGAGCACTTCAGGATTTGGCCTGGTTTCTCTGAATTCATTAGAGGGCCCTCAGATGTACCCCACACCATGGCCAGAACTCCCTTCTGGACTTGCATTCAGAAATCTGCCCTTTTGTCAGAAACAACTTGTTCCAAGTGAGATGCAGGACTACACACTCAACACACTGTCAGTGAATCTGTAAAGACACGGGACACGTGCTACAAAACCCCACTCAGTTGTTCAGCAAAATCCTTGTTACAAATCCCTTTGTGAATATATTTTAGCAAATTAAAAAAAAACCAACAACAACAAAAAACCCAAACTACAGCCAGAGATCTTCAGGAAGCAAGACCTCCCCAGGAAGGCCCTTCTGTGAGTGTGGAAGGTGGAGCCTCAAAGCTCACCATTCTTCCTCCTCCTGTTTTACGTGCTCTGTGTCTCTTCACTGTTACATTCCCTTCTGAACTGCACAACAGATGGGAGCAGTTGGTTTTTAAAAGGTTTTTATTTTCTGATTTCAATTTTTCATGTGTCTTTTGAATTTGGCACAATACCATTCTCTGGTGAAGAGGAGACATTGTGTTAAGCTTAATTATCAAAGGCTGAAACCCAGTAAGCAATCAATCATTTAGTGACATGCTCATGCTTTCACTGATTTGAAAAAATATTTTTTTGTGGCTATTGAAAGAAGGAAAACTGTCAGAGACAAAAACAGAATCACTCACTTTGCAGCATATCAAAATATCAAAACTGTAGGGAGATGAGTGAAGAATGTTCATTTGTTTTTTCTGAAACTAAATCCAACTCTTTTTGGCACGTGAGCCCGGAAGTTGTGTAAGATGTGTTTTAGTGTAAACATGATCTTTCTGTCGAGGTTTGCCTTATAATTCAGGCTGAACAGTCACAAAACTTGTTCCTAAATGACTTTTCTAAAGAGTCAAGGTTGCTTTGTTCTTTAATTTTCTTTAGTCTTTCTACCAACCCCCCCTCCTCATTTTTTTTTTTTTTACTGCCAGATAAGTTGTCTGGCAGCTGCATTCCTGGGGAACACTGACATCCAGTGGAGAGCTGGGGTCATCCCCAGAGCCCACGCAATGGCCCCCAAGTCAGCAGCCCCCCAGAACACTGAACTCTGTAGGAGATGCCTTGAACTGCAAACCCCGAGCTCCAGCCACCGAGAGAGGCTCAGCTCAGCAACAGCCTCAGCCACCTTCAGCTGCAACTGTTATTTTGTCTCCTAAATTGCCTTAAAGATGATCACATTCCTGACGCTGCTAGTTCTAGATGTTTACATATAGAGCTTAAATGTGGAGTTTGGGGTGTTTTGGTTTTTGGGGGTTTTTTTGAGTTGAGGCAATGCTGAAAGAAAAACCACTTTTACCCACTGACCAGCACCTCCACCATGCTTGCTCCTGTTTTTTCAGTGATACAGGATGACAAGTCCCATGTGTTTAAACAGCACTGTACTTCAAATGATAGTGTATAGTCAACAGTTAACATTGTTTTTCTTCAGAGAAACAGAGTCTCTCTAAGGTCACCCTGGTGTTATCACCTAGAATAAAGGCATCTGATATCATTAGCCTGGCCCCAATGTAGATGCATTTGCAAGTTTACTCGACAAAAAGCTGACTAAATAAAAACATCAGGCAAAACTTAGTCTGCAAAACAGGTCCACAAAACCTATATAAAAGTGGAATTGTCTTCTTGTTGCTTTGCAACAGCATCATAGATCCATTTATTTGCCTTCTTTTGATACCCTGCATTGTTGAGGAGCATGATAGATCCTGCTACATCAGAGGACAACAAAAATTATGGTGCTGGTACCATTGCCTCCAAACCAGGGTAGACTCAAGTTGGAAGAACAGCTGCACTTCAAGCTACAATCAAGAATCCTGTTTCACAAGGAAATGGTTGATGTTTCTAAGCTAGTTTTCTTTCTGTACTTCATTCCAGCATAAAGCTTCAATAAATTGCATCCTACCACCCCAACATTGGGCATACTCGCCCCATTATAAGTGCAAGGCTAACCACAAGCTTGAGCTGCGAGGGAACTTGAACCTGGGTTCCCATACCCCCAGGATATCCTTGCAGCTTTTGGGTGAACAGTCCCATTTTGCTCCCTCCCAAGACACTCTTAGACAGATCCATTGTCACAAAAGCTTTCTTTCATTCCATCAATATTTCCAAAGAAATCTTTTACCAGGAGCTCTCAACCAGCTCCAAGCGACTGTATGTATGTTCTGACCAAGAAACCAAGCCACACTGTGCCCTGCTCCACAATATGTAATTTTAAACCAACTCCCAAACTTGTTTTAAAAATCCTCCAGATTTACACGGGTAAAAATGAGATCAAGTTGTGTCACATGTTTCTTGGCTTGCTATGGTACAAATAGCAGTGCAGTTATATCCTCTGCAACCCACACTGAGAGAGCATATGCTCCTAATGGTATCCTTCAGTGCTTTCCTATCAAGAACAATACTTCAGGACAGCCTAACCACTATCACATTTTCTTCAGAAGGATTTGTGTGTGTACTTAAAAATAGCAGCAGGGAGTGGAGACACTTCAGAAGGATGTACCAAAACCCATGTTAAGCCAAGCCACACTTTCCACAGCTGGGACCAGGGAAAATGCCAAACACCCAACCTTTGTCTTCCAAAAGGAAGAATCCCCACTCCAAAGGTGAACAGGAGACACCTGTTTATTCACAATATGTATGACAATGAAATCATGAAGTCTCTACCAAAGCTCATACTATTTTAACCTATTTTTCAAAATAATATATAAAGATTTTGAGTACTGTGACATGTTATTTTTCTTCCTGCAAGCCTGGCTATTTCTGCCTTATCAAAGCAGGGTTATGTCTTTACTGTCTGATCTTTGATGCACAGGTTCAATAGTAAAAAAAAATTACCTTTTATTAAAAATTAGTTTCTCAGTGCATCCTTCCAAAGAAAATAACAGTGGATGGCTCTCGTTGCTACAGCTAGCAAACTATGTGGTTTCTTTTATGAGCTAAATGAAAGGAACGTAGAAAATAATAATTATGGATTTGTATGAAATTACTGGGTATGGAATGCAGTAAATCCCCAAACAAGATTTAACTATAGCTTGTAAGATATAATCATCAGGTAAAACTGATGTTTTAGACTGCAGACTGTCCTTTTGTAAGATGCAGCAGAAACCCAATATTTTATCGGAAACCTTGATTTATGTTTAATAGCTCTGCTACCTACTAAAAAAGATCTTGTATTAGCAAATGGGTACAGATCCAGTCCATTAGCTTAGGACAACTGAAAAACTCAAGGGTTTTGTGAACTAATGCAATAAAATATCATTAAATACTGTAGCATGACAAGACAGACAGAAGGTTTGAGTTGAAAGTCAGGAGAAGTGTTTGAAATGAAGTAAAATGTACAATAGATATGTTTAGGTACATCTGGCTTACATTTGCAGTAGGTCGTCAGAGGACCTTAGTGTCTGTGATGTAAATGAATAACAGAGCCCTCAACAATTTAACTGTCATCAGTATAAATGCTTTAACTGGCACAGTAAAGCAAAGCTCTGGGCCTCTTTCTAAATCTCCATAAGCTCCTGGTCTGAATTATAAACTGGGGCTGCATTACCTGAAGATGAAAGCAGCCAGGTCAATTCACTTAAAACCAGAGAATTACCACTGCAAAGCTGTGATGAGCAGCTAAGGAGCATGTGTGTGTGTATATGCGTGGTTGTGTTTTTAATGTACAGTTTCACAGAGACAAGAGGAATGTCTGACTGGGCAGTGATTCCAAATTCAGACCAACAGTTTGGTGAGAAGGGAGGGAGCCACTTGATTTTCAACCACTTGAAGTTCCTAGACTGTAAGGTTAAAGATAAGCCACCAGATATTAGATCCTTATTAAGAAGAGGAAAACAACTGCAAGGTAAAAAAAAGAGTTGCTTCTGTATCAGCTGCTCCAAGCCTGCTATTTGCAAACATTTCCCTATCAGGCAGCACCCTCCTGGTGAAGAAGTCTGACTACACAAGCTCTGTCACTGACTTAAAGGGTTTTACTCAAATTCTCTCTCCCTCCTTAGGCACACTTCATCTTCCCTCAGCCTTTGGATCACCAGATTTGGGGAGCAGGAATTATCTCCCCACGTGCCATAGCACCCATGACAACACCACCACAGATGCCACAATACACCATTTAATCAGCAGCAGCCAGGTGCAACTGCCCTCCACCTCCTTCACTAACCTTCAATACTCATTTCAAAGCCATTGCTCCCACACAAATGTCCAATAGCAAAGAGACAAAACTGAGTGTGAGATCCCCAAGGCGCACAAAACCCAAGCAGGCTTCACTTCTTTGAAATTCTGTGAGTTAGATACACTGAATAGTTAATTTGGACAAGTGAAGGCAACTATACTTAGATGTGAAGGCAGATTGATCACATTTACTGTGATGTGGCTAAATTAGCATATTGTCACCATAACCTTCTGGGCTCAAGTTGAAATTGTTTCCCTCCCCTCCAACAAACACAGAGAATGTTCACTTTTATTATAAATTCCAAACAAATTAATGGATTCCAACATGCATCATCAAATTTATATTTCCTCCTCCAGAGTCCTACCCCTGTAAGTAATCCTTAAAATTCGTCATGAAGCTTTCAAAACAATTTATGCAAACAAACATCAAGCAGAGCTATTTGTATTGGCAGCACATTTCACTTAACAACCTACAACAAGGAACAGATGGTCTGAGCTCTGGAAACAGCTACAAAGAAAACAGTAGGAGCAAGTCCATCAGAAGCACTTTTTTCCCCCAATTTTGTGAAGATTACAGACTTGTTCTTGTTTATTTCTTTGATTAGTCTGTTATTTTATGTACTCATGAATACTTCCCCTGCATTTCATGGAACAAATCCACCAGAAGCACATTCCCCAACTGTGTGTAGTTACAGAAGCTCTGCTTTAAGAACTGAACTATCTGTTCCTCACTGATTCAGGGCTCTCTAAAGTGGCAGGGAAGAAAGCAAAACAACGTGCAGATGTTGTACAAGGGATTGACAAATTTAAGGCAAACCCTCTCAGCAATCCACAGTTTTCTGTCCTTCTGCCCAGCCCTTGGTCTCCAATGTTAAAATAAAAAAGCAGATGATTCACACAGTCACATCAATTCCAGATCACTCAGTGCTATTACTAGCCTTGTGTGATATGATGGTCTCCCTCTTCCCTAAGAAGACCTTCATCCCGTGAAGATGAGTGAGGAGAGGCCCAGCCTGAGCAGGGTGCTATGGCACAAGCAGGGAAGCAGCAGGATGAGTAACACCTACAGCACAAGGAGGGGCTGCAGAGCTGGTCAGAAGCTTTGCTCATGCCCATGTCAGGATCAGAATACTCCTCAAGAAACAAGAGGGCCACAGCTGCTTGGTACATTGTGGGAAGCAATCTAACAAACAAATACCAGTAACAGTTACTCTGAAATAAATCAGCAAGGAATAAAATGGAAATGAAGCAAAAATCACTCCAAAGACATTCTTTAATGGAAATATGTTTTCCCTGTATTTACACAAATTAGAAAAAGTTCTTACAGAAAATAAATGCAATACCCAACCAGCGCTATTAGAAAGGCAAAGTCTATCCCTGATTCCAGCAATCATAACTTATTATTACCACCATCATTAAAGTCATCATCAGGTCTATCCATGCTTCCCTCACAAAGATTTCTATTAATTAATCTGCAAATACTCACCCAGACCTGGATTTACTTTGAATAACATTAGGGACAGCCAACATGCTTGCATAGCTATCAGCCCACCAGGCAAAAGTACCCTCCTGGAGGCAAATTAGTACCCTAGAGCTACACAGGAATGAATGTGGACCATGATGTGAAAAGAAAAATAAACAAGGAATGAAGGACTTCTGACCAGAGACAATCATGACACCTTGAAGTAACAAAAAACCAAAACAAACAAACAAACAAAACAACCAAAAACAAACAAACAAAAATCTTTCTGAAGGGCATTAACCAGGGTGGAGACAGAGGTCAGTATAGAAAGGTTTGGCTTTGAGAAGTGAAACCATGTTAAACTTCAGTGGAGCAAAATCAAGGACAAAGCAGACCAAGCTGACAGCTTAATAGGATCTTTGAGCATGACAGTTTGTTCCACACAACACTATAATTTCATGTTTCATACTCTTGTTAGTGAAGCAATTTCATAACAGGATGACTACAAAGCTGTTTTCACTGCCCCCCTTGGCCATTTGGGATGGCCAGTTCTTACCAGACACATCTTCTGCTGGACCACTGCACAGGCAAGCAACTAGAACACTCCTGAGGAACAAAACCAAAACCATCAGCACCACTTTCTTCCTTATGTAGCATCACAGATCCAAGCTTCCTTGGGGGGTGAAATACAGCTTCTTACTAAGGCAAAAGCCCAGGCAAACAACATATACCCTTTCAGAGCAGCTTTTCCTATTACTCATCTGGCAGCAAGAAGAGGAGAGCAAACTCTAGCAGATGATAAAGTTAATCTAACAGTGCTCTTGAGCAAAAGGTGTCTCAGGGAGAACAGCTGGAGAAGAGTATGTGGGGACAAGCTCTGCCATACAGACATTACTCCTAAGTTTTACTTGTAAAGCAAAAAGTAAAGAAAATATTCAAGCTGATTTTTTGGGATTTGAACTGTCTGACTGCAGTTTAAACCAATTTGAGAGTAGGTACAACTCTGAGTTCACCTTCTGACCCTGCAACACGATACCCAAACTGAGCAAACAGTTTGAAGTTCACTTCAGATTTCTTCATTCTGAGGATTACGATGAAGCATTTTCTGAGATGTCACGCTTTAAACAGCTAATGGCATGTGACAACCAAGTGCTTTTACATTTTACATCTAAAGTTGCAAACACTTGGCCTCTCCCCCAAGCAGAGAAATATGTAGCAGCCCCAAGAGCTTGAAACCAAGGGCCTCACCAGTCTCCTTTTACTTTAGCGGGCACTGGATGCAACCAGGAGCTCTCTCACTGCAAGTGGAAAAATCTTCTTTATAAATGTCTGTCAGCGAGGGGCCACAAGGGCTGCAGTGGGACCATGGCACTGGAGGGGGCAGAGGGACACTGACTGCCCAGAGCACAGTTCCACATCGACCTGGGCCACCACGGCCTCCCAGAACAGCTGCTTTGAGCCTTTGCCAACTTACTTTTTCCGTAAGATGCACGTGGAATGATAGGAAAAGCATTCACCAAATCAGAAGACAAAGCAGGATTTCAAAGGCACAAGTAGAAGTAGATGCTCAGACCCTCTGGTGACCTCCCCCAGGTGTGTCTTAAGGATTTTGGAGTCAATCAAATAAAATGGCACCATCAGGCAAAAGGCTGTCATTTCACACAGGTTTCCCCAGCAACTCCACAGGCTGGAGGTCAGAAGGGCCACTGTGTTTTATGGAGCACAAGCCTTTATGGATCAGAGCCCTTTCTAGGGAAGGTTGCAAGTTCTGGAAGCACTGGGAAGCATATGTATGTCCTGTTTATACACAGAAAAATAAAAAAATCTTCACTGACAGCCAGTGAAACTCTTGTTTTGGATTAATCTCTATTACAGTTTGCAAACTGGCCTGTTTGTACTGACTTGTACTTTGAAGTCAGCAATATAATTTCTGAACTACTATAACCAAGAGTCACACTTAATTACTCCATCATAGTGAGCAAGAGGCATCACAACACACACAAAGCACCAGGACCCAGGTGCTAACTAACCCATGCCCCAACACTGCTTCTGGGTTTTGCTGAGAACACCAGAGCCAAACTATTTTCAAGCAAAGTTTAAAAATTGGGATGCTTGCTATTAAGCTTCAAGTTTCCTTCTGCTGTAGAAATGCTGCTTCAGCTGAATTTGGTGGAATTACAGGAGCTGATTAGGTTAACCACTGACTGTGTTTCCTGGAGGGCATCTGAGAACATGCCCTGACCCAAATTATTTAATCTTGATCCACATTTGAACCATTTAATTTTAAGCTCCACATATCTCCAGGAAACAAAAAAGGTAATACAAACTTCAGAGCAGCTTTTAAATTTGAGGGGTAGCAAGGCTCAGGCCACAAACACAATTGCTCCCAGCCATCCAGGGCAGAAACAAAGCCTTGCTGCTCCTGCTCCGAGTAGAGAACTTTGCCAGAGGTAGTGGAGGGAGGCAGCTGGGCACAAGCTGGCTGTGCTGCAGAATGCTGGGGTGGCAGCCAAGCCTTGAGCTTCAGGACCCAAGGGAAATCTCTGGCCAAAGGAGAGAAGGGTGAAGGAGCTGAGGCAGACTCAGGAATCACTCCCCAGGATGTGGACTCACAACCTGGCTCCTTTGTGCCCAGGAGAGGGACCAGACTGAGGGTCCCTGCCCTGTCCCATATTATTTATACCTAGTCAAAGACAAAAATTGACTCTCCAGATTCAACCACAAGCTCCAGCCCAGCCCCAAGACATTTCCCAATAAAAGCATCATTAAAAGAGCTCCAATTACTTTGGTTTGGGATGTTATTTGTCAGACTGAAGGCAGCCAGCCACACTGTGTCAATAATAATGAACTTATTAGCCTAGAAAGGATAAAATATCGATCGACTTGCTACTTGCTTACACCTTTCAACAGCTTGCTCAGTAACAGCATCGGATGGAAATGCTTCAACCTTTGCACAAAGGGATTTTTAAACAGCACAGGAAGCGTGCAAGAGCTTTCCTAAAGTGCACAATGCAGCAGCATGCAAAACCATGTACTGCATCTCCTCAGGCATTCAGCAAGCCAGCAGAAGCTGCAAGCTGTGCTAGCAGACACCTCACACCTAATCAGCCCAGGGGGAAGCAACATTTATTAATTCAGGCCAAACAGCCCTGTACCTTAGTTGTAACCACAGGGATGCATTCACAGAGGTTTCAGATGTTTTTTCAACTTCCCAACATCATGCCTTATGCCTTCAAAACTGAATTGCCTAATTTATCTCAGGACTCAGCTCAGCCCCAGAGAGTTTAGCCCCTTTATTTTACTACCAACAACACACAAGAAAACTCCAGTTGAAGTGCAGCAGCACGAGCTCACCAGCACTGCAGAAAAAGGCTGAATGGGATGCTACAGCAAGCTCTGGACGTCTCTTCTCCAGCACCCCCAGACAGAGGGGTAACATTGACAACCTCTGGCTGAAGGCAGTGAGCAGGAGAGGGTTCACCTGGGCAGCAGCACCCCATCCCAGCCTCCCCTTCCTGACAGGAGGCCAAAGTATCCCAAACTGAGAAGCTGCGCCGAGGCCCCCTCTGCTCCAGTGCCATTACAGGCTGCTTTTCATTATACCCAGGGCAGCACAGCATAAATCCTGAATACACTGACCCTATTTCAGTGAGGGACAGTAATTTTCAGTCTTCCCGCCACAGCCTCCAACCTCAGCTGAGCAATTCTGAAAGAGCCATGTCCTGGTGAAGCAGCCAAGCCCTCTCCCATACACTCCTGACCTACAGATATGCTTAATATGTTAATTTTTGTTTTGCTTTCAGAACAAAACCTGCCTTTTAAATAAAATTTTAACAGATTCTAAACCAGAAACACTGCACTCCCCCGAGGCATTAAAAAATGCAAACTGAAGACTTCCCATGTGTCGGGGTTATTACTTATTTCCTTCTAAAAACAGAAGAAGTGTTGCAACAGTTGTAATGCTCCAGTTCACTAGGCCAAGAAGATGTTTTCTTTCTGCACACTCATTAACCATAGTGTGGAACTCAATAACTGTTCTAATTTCCTACCTTAAATGTTTTTCTTCCCCCCAGTTTTCATTTTATGCTTCACATTTACATAGGACTACACTCCACCACTTACCTTGAGAATCTAGTTGCTGTCAAACACAATAAAAGGAAAGGAAAGTGTCTGGAATCACAGAAGCTTTAGTGTTGAAAATTTTAATTTAATTTCTAGAAATGAATTTAAGCACTCAAAGCTTTCTTTGTCAGCCACAGATGAGAAACTGATAGGCTTTGAAGGCAAGCAAATGTTTTTTTAGTCGAATCTCTCAAGTAAATATTTATGTTAGATATAATAACAGATGTTATTTCACACCCCAAATTAAATACCAGCTAGTTATTAAATCTGGTGCGATGCCATGAAACTCTTGGGCACCGTTGCCCACAGTAGGTGCACTGTAATGAGCCTGAGCTCCAGGATGGTTGCTGAGCTCAGCTCCAAAGCCAGAGCCTCAGTCAAGCTGCTGCCATGGCCTCAGGAGTCCTTGCCTGAGCCCAGCCCAAAGACAGATGTGCTCTGTGGACAGGGAGGAATTACCTACCCATGGCACACTGCTGCTGCTTTTGCAAAATGCTCTTGCCTTCCAAACATTGGTTTGTGTCTGGTTTGCAAGGACACAGAGCCTGTGAAAGAGGGAAGAGGGCCCAGCATGGCAAAGGGAAGGGACAGGACCCTCCATGCTCTGGGCAGCCCAGCAGCTGCTCCAGCTCAAAGCCCCTGGGTTTCGTGTGGGTGGCTCGGGTGACACAGTCTGTGTGTGAGCACACCGGCCTGTGCTCTTCGAAGCCTTAGAGGTGCAAAAGACACAGCACCTTGGATTTCATTTCCAGAACATACCAACATTTACACACCTGAGGCACAACAGAGACAGACCCTGCATTGTGCAAAAGCATCAAATCCAGCCCGGACAAGTGACACCAAGAGTGCTGGTCCAGCAGCAAAGGCTGCCAAGGGCAGACACTGCTCTGAGGGGCTCCAGCAGAGACCCCCCAGGGCAGGGCCAGGCAGGCTGGAGCTGCTCTGGAGCACAGGCACAGCACAGCTCCACCAACACACCGACACCCTGCAGGAGGTGAGAGGGCAGGAACAGATGTCAGTGCTTCCTTTTTTTCCTCTAACTATCTTATTTGGCTAATTGCACAATCACAAGAAGGCTTCAAAGCATGCCAAAGAGTGGGATAATGACACTTCATAGGTGAAAAGGCCTTTCATTTCTCTTTTTCCTCTAATAACCACTGATGATGAACCATTATCTTACCATCTTGCCCTGCCCTGTTGTGTCTTAATGCACATATTTAACAAGATTACTTAAGAGTGTAGCACAAGGGATGCCTAATAAGGCAAGAACATTAATTTTGAAAGTCCCACTTTATCTCTTATTACTGCAATATTCTTGCCTGCTGCCTTGGCAGAGCATGAGGGCTGTAAAGCAGCAGGGCTGGATAGTGGGATTCCTTTACTCCACTCAGAGTTGCCTCACTGCATGTAATTACAACACTCTGCTCTGGATAAGGCGCTTGTAAGTCATTCCAAAATGGCAGAAAGGAAAGGGAAAGTTTGGCTGCAGTAGCCAAAGCAGCAGAGGGATCAAGGAAACATTCTTGGAAATCATTTGTGCCCATAGCACAATGCAAATACCCAGGCAGGAGAATGGAGCTGGGGCACATTCCCTAACTGATGCCCAGGTGGCCAAAGAGCTTCTCTCTGGAAACACAGATAAGTTGACAGCACTCACTTAGCACAGCAACTCCTTGGCCCGAGCTTGTAGCTGCCCGTGAGCAATCCCACTGAACCTCAAGGTAACACCACATGCTCAAAATCAGGACAGATTTCAAACACAACTTAATAAGAGAGAATTACTATATCCATCTGTCCTGTCCAAACTGGAGGGTGAGCAGCAGCCTTGCTGCAGTTCCTGCTGGAAAGGATCATGAAACCCCACCAGCAAAAACACTGCAGTGTACAGTCAGTCAGACAAGTTCTTGAAACAAGCAGTGCTCACAATCCCCTCTTCACTCCTGCAATGCCATCAAGTTGGGAGAATTTTCCAGCAAGATGATGCAATTCCAAAAATACATTAGATCACAGATTCCCATGGTGCAAAATAAGGCACGTTCATACTATTGGCAGACCATCATAATATTTTCCTCTGTTCATCAGGATAATAAAACAGAGTAAAGCTTCTCAAACACAAAATAAGCCAGAATTCGAGCAAAAAGGGGATAAGAATAGTGCTGTATCTCACTATCTATCTATCAATGAAGAATACAGGCATATATTTTCAAAGGAAAGACACATCCATAGTATGCTAAATACAATAAGTATTAATTAAATAATTATTAACAGTCAAAATCTAATTTCTTTCTGTCACTTTTCTGATATCTTAACTAAAGGCATATTTGCAATACTATTATAACGAGTTACAGTTCAAGCAATAGAGCTGCTTGCAATAATTCAGAAACATGTACACTTTCATATGAATATATCATGCCTAACTAATGAGATTGCTCATTTCATAACTTCAGTTCCATTTTTATTATTTCATAAAACTGGAAGTCCTTATCCATTTTATGAAAAACACCTTTGTGAAATTCATTAAATAAGCATAAAAAATTCATTAAACAAGTGAATTGCATTCATGGCTGCTTTGATGCAAATGCCCTTTAAGCAATGTAAAACTCCATATTGATTTAACCTTTCATGTTCTGATATTTCCATGTGGAGATATATATATATAAATATATATATAAAAAAATCTTTATTCAAGGAATGAAATTAAGTGCTGATCCCTTGATCTCCAGCCAGGGTGAGGTAGATTGGTCAACTTGAATAGTCATTGCTGATCAGCAAACAGCTGAGTTTGTATTAAAACGTAGCAGTAGTATTTCTGTATGTCTCTGCTGGCAAATAAATACACATATAATATACTGGGCCAAATCAATATGATGCCTGAAATTTCCTCTGTAGCAGAAAGTCAACCCAATATTGGCTAAGTCCTGTGGGACTAGTTATAACAAGCTCATGCTGGTGAGGCAAAAGGTGGATGAGCTGAGTACCTGGAGAGCTGCTCCTCCTCATTGCCACTGAAGGCTGCTGCCAACAGTGCAGCCAGCAAGCCAAGCTCTGGCTGAACCCAGCCTGGGGCAGGTGAGGGAACTGCCAAACCCAGGGAGCAACTCTGTTTTCTTGGGGCCACTCTGTGTCCCTTCAGTGGTTTCAACAGTCACTCGTCTCATTAACTTTAAACTCCACTAAAACCACTAAAATCTTTTCCCAGTACTTAAGGCAGTGCGAAGAGCAAAAGAAATCCCTAATCCCCTGTCCAAGAGCCATTCTCTTCTCGGTGTTTCCAATGCATTGGACAACAGAGGGTAACAGAAAGATGCCTCTGCAATAAATACATCTGCTACTGAAGATGTGCATCTGATTAGACTCAGAATTTTCATGGAGCAATGTACTTTTACTCCTCCACTCATCCAAAAACTCCTGTTGAGGAGAAGCAATCATTTCCTCAAAAGACTTTTGGTAGTCTAACGGCAGCAACCTACAAGCTATCCAGTGCATTCCAAAATAACCACCCAGAGCTGGGCCTCATGCTGGCTCAGCAGTGCGAGGCACTGACCTCTCACCCTGCCCCAAACCCCTTCTGGCAGTGCTGAGCTGGAGGGCACCATGCACACCTGCCCCCGAGGCTCTCAGCACTCCCAGGAGGGCGCTGACTGCAGCAGGATCCCAAAATCCCTCCCCACTGAGCCAGGCCTGAGGTGTGACTGTGTGAGATGAGAGGGCCACTCACTGCTGGCCTGGTCCTTTCTGCTCTGCTTCATAACCATGAGGTTCAGTGAAGAGAATTTAATCAAACAGGGCTTACAAGGAGGGGAGGGCAACACAGCACCCTTACAACTTCCCGGGGTCCACATTGCCGTGATGCCACTGCTGAATCCTGGGTATGGCACTTGATGCCATGGTTTAACTGAGGTGTTAGGGCATGGGCTGGACTCAATGATCTTTAAGGTCTCTTCCAACCTAGGCATTCTGTGAATCACGTTCTACAGCCCTTCCATGCCTCATTTTCCTTCCCAGGTGCCTCTCTTGCAGACTTCCTTTTCCCTCAGCTCATTTTTCTCCAGCAAACTGAGCCAGAAATAACCCCTATTTCCATTTCTAACCATTTAAATTATAAACAATAATTTTTACACACCAAAACAGGTCTTTAATTCTCATCTTTCCCTCCAAAGTACACCCAGACATCCTTATTCTCAGTAAGCTGAGCCAAACAAAACAAATCAAGTCTCTAGGCCAAGCTTTCCAAGGAGTTAAAAATAAGCCCCAGAGTATTAAAATAAACTTCAAAAAGAACAAAAAAAAAGATCAGAAAACATTTTTAAAGAATGATCATTTTTAAAACTCCCCAATTCTTAACCAATGTCCCAGAAGCTGCTGTTTCAAAAAGAAAAAAGAAGTTATGACTTTTTTCCCCAAAGAAAAAAGAAATCACATTGAAAATGAGCTTTGTAATAAAGGAGTTCCAGCCTTAAATCACAGAATTGCATAAGCCAGCACAGCATATAGCTCCTTCCACTTCTATCATCACAACAGTGAACAAAAAAGAGAAATGAAAACATCCTCACTTCCCACTTTTGTACTTCCCAACCCTCTGACACTCACTGCTCCTTAGCTGGCTTCCTCTGCACCAAAGGGCATCCATCTGCCACTGAACAAGCCCAAAATAGCATTTGAAGCCATTTAACTTAAACATTATTAGGTTTTAGTTCAGACCTCCCTAGACACCTTTGGCCAACAAGAAGGCCTCCAGGTATCCTGCAGATTTTTAAGCACTGACAAGACTTACAAGGGCACATTTCCACCTGCAGCAAGATTTAAAACTGGCTTTGTCATAATTGAAAGAGAAAAAAAACGGGGGATAAAAACCTTGGGAGCTTTTTTCACAATTACTAATTTAACAGACAAACTATGTTTTATTGATAGTTCCAATAGTAAATTTGCCTTCTGTACATACTGCTGTTGATGCCTAAAATAAGATGTGCAAGAAGAGCATCTTGTGCCCAAGGCTTTTTTAGGATAATCCACAACAATTCAAGCAAGAGCTCTTCAGCAGAATCCCACCCTGCAAGGGCTGCCCCTTGCCCTTCTGGCTCAGAAAAGGAGCTCAGCATTTCTGCACATGTGCTGCCATCAGCCTCCCCACTCAGGCAGGCACAAACTCACACAAGTGTCAGTCCTGCAGGCTTAGTCAGAAACTAGATTTTAATTGAAGACAATAATTGGTCTGACAGCACCATGACTTACAATTTGACTGTCTGCATGCTATTGGAAATAGAGGAATAGACTACAGAGAGCCGATAGCACAAACAGCTCACCCATCTGGAGCAAGATGAACTGGCAGGGATATCAACTTAGAGTCTGTATATTTTGGGAAAAAAAATGTTATCCTTAAATTTTGCAGGTGAATGAGCAGACCTAAAGTGCCTCGAGGTCAGTGTGACAATTCCAGCTGCAAGTCTGCCCAGGAGCTTCCAAGAGCTCTGACTTGTGCAGTCACCATGCTGAATATCACACCTTGCTCAAACAGGTATTGCCAGAGATGCCAGCAACCCTCCCTCCTGACACACACAACTGCAACCCAAGAGCACAGTCCCAGCCCAGCTGTCCTTGGTGAAGTTATTGCAGCTGCAATAACCAGGGTGCTGTTAATCTGCAAACAGAGCTTTCTGCAGCTTTTCCCTTGCATTTAAATCAGTTTCACTTGAGAAAAAAAAAAAAATCTGTTTGTTTTAGCTAGGCTAACTAATCAGTGATGTGTTTGGCTAGAAACCTGTTATGTTTTGCTACTTTATCATGTTGCTATTTTCATGTTCAAAAGCTAGTTAAATTATTTACGCTACACTTCATATATTGTGTACAACACTTGCCTTGACACGAACAGCAGCAACTGCAGAGCCAGTTTCCTTGAGCCAGTGCTCCAGAATAACTGAGCGCTGTGCTTTGCAGGGAATGACCCATTCAGAGCTTCAATTCTCATCCTTCCTCCCTCCCCCAGCAAAAGAATAAAAAAAAAAAAAGTAATATAAATAAAAAATAAATTGGCTTCAAAGTCTCAAACAGCAATGTTAATTTAATTCTGGAGAATATTACAAAACACAGAGTATAAAAGGAATAAGCTGAGCATTAGCTCAGTGTAAGAGCCTACCTACATTTAAAATTCACAGTGAATGATAAATTGCTTTCAGCCAATAACACCCAACATTATTTTAAAATGTATATTATAGAACATGTACTTCAAGAGGCTCTGTGAATATTTTATTATACCATCCCAATCATTTAGACTGTGTGATATACATCTCATTGTAGTTGCAATCCCTTTTAAGGTACAGTTTGATTTCCTCCCTGTCTTTTTATTTATTTAAATCACAACTGAGTTGAATTACCATTCCTTTGCTCATCAGCAACCAAATTGCACAGTTAAGAAACCCTGAAAACTTGGGAAGTACTTCTGTGGTTGGAAAAACAAACCTCCCCAGGTATCTCAGAAGCCTGAAATCACATTCTAGTGACTAGGGGAGCACACCCTGCTGTTTTGAAGTATCACCCAGCAGCATTTAAGGAAAACACCATTTTTTAAAATGTGAGTATTGCAGCAGGATGGGGTTCCTACAGCTCTGCTGCTGCAAAGGCTAACACCTATTTTTCTGAGATCCACTGTGGACACTCTGGCACACAGCAAGCCATTTCTGATGCTTTCACCTGGCAGAAAATCAGCAGCCACCTCTGCAAACTGGAGTGGATTTTCAGTGCCACCTCACTCTCCAGCATCCCAGCTGGCTCTGGCATCCCCCCACTAAAGCAAGGGCTGCCCACAGCGACACAGGCAAGACATACCACACACACTCCAAGCAATGGCCATCTCCAGCTGAGCCAATGGTGCCTTCCTGGCGTGCCAGCAGAAAATACCATGGGGCTGCACAGACACACTGCAGCAAAGCTGGTGCCCAAGGAGATCACAGCTCCATTTCCCTTCTCTGCATTTTGGTACATGGAAAACAATAACGTGCACATAAAGCAGAACAGGGGTCACAGGCTGGGGAAGGAGGTTATAAACAAAGTCTTTGGGTATAATATTACTACACTTCCCACATTGATCAGTAAGCTCACAAGCTGCTTAGCGCCCTACTGTATATTATTATTAAAATTCAGTTAAAAGGCATTTTACTGAATCAGGTCAGGGCTGAGTGATCCCCCCAGTTCAAGCCTTGATATTGCATAGGTCTTGTGAATTGAGTCATAGATATCATGAAACATTACAAGTCAAATCAATATTTTATAGCCTTTGCACAGACCATGAGTCTGAAACTCTATCAGCATGGTGTTCTGAACAGAAGGATTTGCAGGAGCTAAAATAATTTACACTAATAAGGCACTGACCCATGCAGTCCTTAATGATCATTTGGCATTGGCAATACGTCTTAAGCACTATTGAGCTGCTTGGGAGTTGCGGGGTTTTTTCAGCAGAAAACTCCTACATCAGATTAAGGACATAAGCAGTAACCCAACTACAAGGCTCAGTTTTGTTTCATGTAAATTCGTTCCTATTATATAAACTGCTAAATTAAGAAATGAGGTATTTAAAACAAAGAGGTTAAAACACAGCCACAGAGACACAAACAAACATCATAGAAATCCTTAATTCCATTTCTTGCCTTGTTTGCTTATTGAAGTGCCATATGTTTCTGCAAGTGCTATGAAAATATCATAAGATCATAATTATATGGTTCGTTGAATTATAGAGTAAAGAAGCCACTTATTTACATTTTAATATGAACAGTAGTAATTGAAATGTCACATGCTTCTCTGTTCTTGACTCCAGAAAAATATTTATCTACCAACAGCTTGATGTGCTTTCAACAATGGCCTGGATTCATGAAAGGGATTGTTACTCTCATCACTCTCTGCTTTCATTTATTTCTCCCTTATGAGTTACAAACTCAAACGGGGGCTGCTGAAGTCCGCAGGCACTGACGTAGCCATGAAGACATTGTGATGTAAGCAGGTACTGAGGATTGTTGCTAAGTTGGTGTTCAATAATTCTTTGACCTGTCAATATGTGAATCCCTGCAACAGCTTTAGGAATTCAATTTTGAATTGACCTCATTGAGCTGATGCAAAAAAACAACTGCAGATGTATTTACACTGATTAGCTCTTGTTAAAGTCCAATAGTGAGCACACCCAAGTCAAACTGATGTTGAGTACACACAGAGAGGGTCACCAGATTAAAATTGCAATACTTGCACCCAGTGAGGTCACTGCAGCCCTGGACACAATCTACTGTGCCAAATTCAATTATGAGACCTAAAGCTTGATCTTTCTTACAACACTATCAGTGTCAGCAGAAATAGGTTCAATTTTTCTTCAGAGGAAAGCAATTCACTATGAAGAGCACATCACTCAGACCCACACAGCAGAGAGGAGCCAGCCTTGGGAAGGCAGAAGTCAACAATATCACCGTATTTGACTTTTGTTACATAGTAATAATGCAAGGACTGAAGTTTGGGTCATTCTTTTGCTCATCTTTCTCCAGGAGGGCTCTTTCACTGCAGTGCCGGAGAAGCCCAGAGATTTTAGCAGCTCTGTTTAATAGCCACACACTCTACCCCCAAGTTAATGGTAAAGCTTTCCCTCAACAGAAGCAGTTTTAGGATAATGCTAAACCAGTGAATCCAAATCGCCTGCTCTGCCAAATCCTCTACCTCTCTCAAAACAGTCTTTGTCTTCTAGTTTAATAATTAAATGTACCAATATCATTCTTGAAGACTCTGAAAACAAACTAGGCTGGCTGGAGTTTAGTGAGGGCAGGAAACATTTGCAGGGAAGCACTCAGGAAAAAAAAAAGATCTGGGGGCAGTCACAACTTGTATCAAACACTAACAGAACTCTTCAACATCATCAAAAACCAGCAGAGCCACCACTGCTGGGGCCCCAGGAACACTAACCCTGGGCATCAGTGACCAAGTCTGGCTTATGAAGGATATTGGGGTTTAAGTTTCCTGTATTTCCTTGATGTCAAAGACCTGCCAGATGTCTCTCACTGTTACCCCTTATTCCCCAATTTCCCATAAAACAGCTGCACTTCATCACTTTACCTCACCAGGTAGGCTTGAAGGACAAGGGGCACATTAATGGCAAAAAGGAATACAAGGGCAGACTACACTAATCTTGTCCAAAAAAATAAACAAACATCCTTGGGCAGAGCAAGAACATTCTTCCCACACCAGTTTGAAGCATTCCCTGTGGAGCTCACTCACTATGTCTACAAACAACACGGGATTTTACTAGCTTTGAACACTGCTTCCACACATGTGCCTATTAATACTAGAGACTGATCATGTACAGTCTATATGTGGCATTTAGCCATTCATAAAGGAATTAATCTGACACTAAACGTAACACTATTCATATTGTTTCCTTTTCATTACGTTTTTTTAAAAGGTTTAACTTCACTTGCTAGTGTCCAGGGCTTTTTTAACACGCATGACCAAATCAAAGGCACAGAGACAATAAAAGGCAGCCACTGCAGTCGTGGTGCTACCCAGCCCCAAACTGGAACCTGGGAGAGCAGCACACACCACCTGCACAACAATTGCCTGCAAACAGGAGCCACCTGGCCAGAGAGGTGGGGGCAGATGGAATGAGGCCATTTCCGACCTGTGCCCACAGCTGCAATGCCCAGGGCCCTTTGCAGCCACTGTCAGCCCTGCCTGCCCCATCCCTGCCCAGCACAGCACACAAGGGAGGCCATCAGCCATCCCCACAGCAAAACCCCATAACAGGCTACCACCAGTAGAAGGAGGATGGGTAAATATTTAGGCTGAACAGAAAAGTGCAGGTAAAACAATCTATGGGGCAATATTTTTACTGACTGATAAAAGACACAGAAAGCAATGAGGACAAGCAAGCCAGGCAAGGACCTCATAATAAGGCAATTCCAACACTGCTGACTGCCCACTGCACATTTGCTCAGGCTTTTGCTAGCTCTGCATAATCAAAGAGGCACTGAGAGCTGATGCATGAGGAACAAACCAAGCAGAGGAACAAGTCTTTGTCCATCTTTTAGGGTTCAGCCTTTGGGAGCCTGAGCTGTGATGTGCAATTGAAACTTTGGAGAAGCAGCACCTCCCACAGTCACCCCATTGCCCCCAGCCAGGCACCCAGGCAGACCCACCCCTCACTGCATCAGGATTTGGGACCACTGATTCACCTTTCACTCCCAACAGCAGCCAGAAGAAGAAACATACACAAATATCTCCTCCACCGCTACCACCAGTACAGATCTCTGGTGCTAAACCCAGCCACACAAAGACCAGCACAAATTTTACAAAGAGGAGAAGACAAAACAAAATACAAAATAGCCGTGGGAGCTGTAGCACTGCCCGGGTAGACATTCAAACATCCCTCAACACCATATTAAACTCTTCCTTGCAAATAATAAACACTGCAGATCCCTATTCCATCTTTGTTACATTTTAGTATTCTTTGCTCCATTGCCCATTTACAAATCATGAAGAATTCATAGATGAATAATGGACTGAGAGTAATATCCACCTATGTGTATATATATAAAAACATAAAACCCAGCACAAGCCAAGAACAGGATAAGCTCTTCCTAGGCACAGTAAATTAAAGACTAAAGCTGTAAAATTAAAATTAAAAAATCAAACCCATGTTGCTAAGTGTCTAAAATCCTTTCCAGTAGCTCTGATGGGCAGTCATTATTCTGTTCCACAATAAAGCATGTCACTTCATTGTCCACAGAGCCTCCCTACAATATATAAATGAATTACTTTCTGGAGGTTTCCCCATCGTCTCTAGAGAATTTACAACACATTAAATTTAGCTCCTGTGCCTCCTTCAAGATGATATGCTACCCCAGCTCCAGGCTGCTGTGTGCCTGGGGCAAGGACACAGGTACCTCTCAGGAAATCCCCTCCCCTCTTTGCAGCCCCTTTGCCCACCCCTCTCTCCCCACATGCAGGGACGCCCTTGGGAAGTGCTGCCTCTTCCCAGAGCCGGCACAAATGCAGCTGAAAGACCACACTCGAGCAGTCCCAGTCCTGCAGCCACATACCTCGTGCTCCTACTGCCGACGACTCTTCATCCCAAACCACAGCCCAGCTCCTCCCTCCTGCTCCAGGTGTAACAAATCTACTTAACAAAGACCTCACAGCTGTGGCTCTTCCCTGTCCTAAAGTGGAGCTGCAAATAATCTCACCCTTGAGCAGTCTCCAGTTAAACTGTGGGGCAGCAGGGCCAGCACTCAGCCCCACCTGTGGCTGCAGTCACCCTCATCACAGCTGCACCTGGACAGCATTTCCAAAATCCACATTATTTATAATACATGATGGCTCTTTCAAAGCATACACCTGAGGTTTTTACCCAACTGGGAGGCTGGTCGCTGACCCTCCTCCTTCACTCCTTTCCTTTTCTTCCATTTACAGGACATTTGAAGTGACAATCTCTACCTGAGAGATAGGTACAAGCATGGAACCCAAATTCCATTTGCAAAAGTAAAGTAGGCCTCTGGCATACAAGCTGAATGGACTTCCAGCAAAAGTCATGCCCTTAAATCACTCATGGAATGAAGTCCTGTCCACAACTGGCTTCCTGAAAAAATGTTTAAAAAAAAAAAGGTTGTTATCTTTATTTTAAAAATTTCACTGCTGACTATTAATTCCTAGTACTAATAATGGCACCTTCTCATTGTGAAAGTCTATCAGTGAGGACATATACCCTTTTATGAGTTAAACTGATTGGAATAACTTTTAAACAATTACTCAAGTCCTCTGAAATTTCTTTCAAGGGATTGAAGGTTTTTCCTGTATCAAATTATCTGGATTTCTCATGGATTATGCATTTTTCAAAAACTCACTCATTACAGATTAAAGAGAGAAAGGGAAGTTAGAAAGGACACAATAGAAAAAAAAAGATCAGTAAAGAAAAATATTTTAAATATTAATGACCAAAGGGGAAATGGAAACACATTAAAGGCAAATGTGAGAGCTTTTAAATATGTTATTAAAATTGATTTATAAATGAGACTCTTCTTTAACCATGTGCTTTAGCCTTCACTACTTATTTCCTTCTGCTATCTCTCCAAGCATTGGTGCCACCACTCAAAACTTATGGCATTTAGGAAAGATATCCAGAAAATAGTTAAGCTGGCAACAACTATGGGCTGCCCAAACTGGAAGACATCATTCTATTAAGAACCTCAGAATGAGATGAGCAACTGGGTACTTGCAGAACATCTGTTCCAGGTGAGCCTGGGATGCAGCAGGGGCTGCCCTGCTCACCCCACTGTGGCCCAGAGCCACCCCACAGACCGTGGGCAGGCAGTCAGGAGCAAGGAGGGACTGGTCAGTGCACAAATGCAGACACTAATTATTTACAAAGACAGAAGAAGACATGTGCCATTTCTGATCCCCTTCCCCCTCTGCAGGGAAGGATTTGATATCCATCGCTGCGCACCGGCCCCAGACAGGCTCCGAGGGCTGATCCAGCACAGGGCAAACCAAATCAGCATTTCCACAGAAAAGTGTCTGCAGGAGGATCCTGAAGGACTGGAGAGGCCTGTCCTGGGCAGCCTGGGTGTGAACCCACACACAGCATACAGCATGCTGCAAGCCCCTCCTTCCTTCCGCACCGCATCCCAAGTCCACATCAATCACCCCAGGAGCCTGCATTTTCAGGATATATCTCCTGGAGTTTTCCAGCTTTGAAAAGAGTTCCAGAAATGCCCCACAGGGCTGGGACAGCTGACTGCAGATCACTGCTCCTGGCACATCAGAGTCCAAGCCACTGCAGCTTTCAGAGTTGCACAGGGTGCATCACACCCGCAGCAGTGAGCAGCACCTGAAGCCATGTGACTCCTGGGTCATGGCTTTAATAAAGGACAAAGCAGCAGAATTCTATTGCCAAAGTGTATTGCCAAAAAATTTATTGCCAAAACAGCCTGATTAACATAACCAAACTTGAAAATTATCTTTGAAAAGAACAAATTTTGTGCATGAATTTGTGTAAATGGACAGTATAAAAGTGCACATACCAGCATATGTTTAACAAATAGATCCTATTTATTAAATTTAAATTAAATATAAAAAATTTTTTCTCTTAAAGCTGCTATTTATCATAAACCACCAAAACATTACAGGCAAAGACTCCAAACAGAAATTTAAAACATCACTGAGAACCACAGATTTTGTATGTTGGATTTTGTGGTGAGAATGGTCCACAAAACTCATTCTGCATGTCTTTATAAGATCCTTTTTTATAGCTGGTTATGAATCATCACATGATATCTTTAAATGGATGATCAATACTATATTTTCCCATAAAACGTTTGGTTTGAAATCCGATTTTAAGTGCATTAGAGTTTTTGTGCACTGAATTAGTAAGTGTCATAATAAATTGTCATCAAATATGAAAGAAATATAGCTTAGATTAATTGCCATATTTATTTATGAGTCTGTAAAATACACTGTGAAAGTCCTGGCACATTTTTGGGATACCAGCTTGAACTTTCAAGCAAGTTAAAAGCATTAAACGAGACTGGAAGTAGATTTATTATTGGAATGTTTTTAATTGCAGTTGCAACCAGACACGGGTATTAGAATGGCTGTGCCCTTGATGGCCATCTCATGTGTTTTTTCTTTAAAAATGATATACTTTCCATATTTTTATTGATTTCGTAAGATTTATTGTAGATTAGTGCTGCTTGTGTGTGAAATTGCAAGCGGTCCCAGCTTCCCCAGAGTAGAGGGCTGCAGATGGCCCATTGCTGGAGCCACTCCTCCCCAGAGCCCACAGCCCCCAGCACAGCCTGAAATACTGCTGAAAGACCAGAGAAAACCTGCACTACCTGAAGGAGACTGGCAGAAGAGTCCTCAGTGAACTACCCAAAGGGTCCTGTTCATTCATTTCTACAAATGCAAAATCGAGTTAATTCAGACAGGATTTGGAGGGGGAGTCCAGCTGAGCCCTTTCTTTACTCAGATGTTAACTAATGAAGAGGCTCAACAGATTTGATGTGTCTTGGGTTAAGTGTCTTCTAGGTTGGGAACAAGTTATAAGCTCTTTATGTTTCTAACATGGTATTTGTACAACAAACACAACTGGGGTTTTGTAAATTACAAATGAAAGTAAACGAGGAAGTAGTTCATATTCACATTTTGTAGATATCACGTTTAATAGGGCACAGAAGTTGCTGAAGAATACCAACTTCTTGGAAGAGAAGGCACAGTTGCATGTAGCCAGCATACTAATTTTAAAATAATCCCTGGAAGTGACAGCAAGGCAGAGTAGGTAATGGAATAAAACTGCCTTTCACTACCACAGGACAAAAATGACAAACTGTACCTAAGGTGATGTTAAATTAAAACCCTACAGTTTAGCAGCCACATGACTCCTTCACACCAGCTGCACACAAGCTGATGCAAAGGCCAAGAGAGCACAGACACAGCTGGGTGGTTAATGGTGAACCCTGCTCATGATGTGTCAGACCAGCAATCGCTTCATCACAAAAAAGAAAAAAATTAAAATATTTGTATTGATTTTACTGGAAACTGAATCCACAGAGGGATCAGGCTGAATGAGAGCTGCCCTAAGTCTCCTGGTGTAAATTAACCCACACCTTAGCAAAGCACAAACAAGTTCTCAGAGGTGAAGTTCTCACAGGTTTTGTGTAGATGTATCTTTACCAGCTGAATCCATACTTTATAGAATAATCTACAGATAACCAGAAGAAAGCCAGTACAGAAGTGCTCAACTACCCTGATGCAGAGCACTCTCTACAAAAGAAGTGTTTTCTCATCAGCAAAGTATGTTTTCACAAGTTGGGGTGATCACAAGTTAGTGATGGCCCCAGACTCAAGGAATATACCACCCCAAAGCCTGGGGAAGATTCATGTCCAGCTTCCACTTGGCTGCCACTGGGCACAGAATGGTCCAGAATAAAGCCCTGGGTCCCACCTTCCTCCATCTCCAGTGACACTCAAACCCAACTGTCAATTTTACAGCCATTTCCCAAAACTTAATCACAACAAACACGGTGCTAATCTGAGATTCAGCAAACCCACTGATCATTATGGAAGTGATGCTGGGAGCCAAGTGGAGCTGCCAGTCCTTGGAGAAGAGGCAGGAGGGCGAGGTGGCAGGGGGAGGCCACTCAGAGGACTGCAAGGAAGAACCAGCTCACTGTCACACAAAGGAGCCCACGCAGAAGTGGTGTTTAGGGACCCCTGTGAATATTATTACCTTTGTCTGTCTCCTACTTTAATTCCAAATGATATCTTAAATTGCTCTCATTTAGCCATCTGTCTCAATGAGAGGGTTTGGAGAAGCAAAGCAAAGCCCCAGTCTTGTATTTCTCTCATTCTGCATGCACCAAAAGTGTGTAGCTTCTTAGATTAATGAGCCTACATATGTAACTGTCCAGAAATTCACTGACAACTTTTTGGATGTCCCCTTTCAGAAGACAAGTATCCAAAGGCAAATTTATTCCCGGTGTTTTTCAAATGTGACAAAAACAAAATACTACTTTCAGGTTTAGCCTTCAGCCAACAGGGTACCACCCATTACTTTGGAATACCTCACCCCCTAAATCAGTTCTTGTCCCACACTTCAATGTGTCAATTCTCCCCTCTCTCCTGAAGACAGTTCTTTCTATTTTATGCTCGTATGTTAAGCAACTAAATTTTTTTATCTTCCATAAGATATTAATCTTTATATTGTCCCAATATGTTTGTATCTCTCATGCAGAAATCAGTCTTGAAAATAGCCACTGAGATAAGGACAGTACCAGCGAGCTTCACAATAAGCCATCATATACACTATTTTAGTTTGTCAAAACAATTAGTGTTCATTTTGGCTTTATTCAGTTAAATCTGCAGTGACTGATCTGTATAAATTATGTATTAGGCTGCCCAGCTGTACTTGTTTATTCATGCATGGACTTGAAAAATTTTCATTTTCTCAGTACAAAAAAGCAACAGCCAAAAAATCCCCCTGTATTCTAAAATATAAAGACACTTTCTTCTCAGCCACATTTCTGCTCCATGTTTTTGAAGCTGCTTTCTTCTTCCCCTGCTTATTTCAATTAACCTATTATTTCATTTGCAGTTATCAGCAGCTGCATTTGCATCGGTGGGAAGCACATACTGTTACTTTCACCCCTTGCAATTACCGCCCGAGCAAAGCGGTATCAGAGCTAAACCAAATGATGTTGATTTTAAAAGCATCAAAAATCGCATTGTTGGCTGCATTTGAACTCCTGCCTCGCTTCAAGAAGAACTGCTTGCAGAAATGTTTACAGTTAAGCCTCACAGTCCTCTCTTTCAAGAACAAAAGTTTGTGAATCAAGAGAGATCATTTCCCGGCTTTGCTCCTGTTTGTAGTCACACACTCCTCGCTAGGACGACTGGGTGAAGGGAATGCACGTTGTGGGGGTGGGTGGGATGATATGATTGTATGCAGGGAGAGAGATGACACAGATTTACAGAAAGAAAGATCTGCAGCGACCATGTACAGCATCAGTTGTCTCTCCGAGACATGGTATATGTGCAGAATGGAAATTGGGCTGGTGAAGCTGATTCCCTGCAATGAAAAAAAAGGCAAATTGCACCCTCCAACCCAAAGCTACCCTCTGCCAAGCCGGGTTCAGGAACTTGTTAACAGAAGGTTTATGCCAATATTTACAAATCACAGAAAGATGTTTTGGCAGCTTTGACATGCAGAGTATGGCTGCTCAGTGATGGACAGGCAGAGTGAATGGTGGCAGTGCTCAGAACACAAAGAGATAGAGTTTGTGTCCTCCTAAAGAGCTGGGGAGCACAGCAGCACTTGTATTTGTTAACAGGAATGCCATTCACCCTCCCAGGTTGTAAGGGCAATTGAAGGGGTCATCTGGATGGCTCTTGAGCATGTGTAGAAAAAAAGTATACTGCTGAAACATTTCCATAGGGCAGAGTGCTGTAAATGGAGAGAGCTAGGTTGGGAAAGGCCACTTCCCAAAGCTTAGCTCAGCTAAAACCTACCTGACAGGTAACAGAATTGCTTTCACGTTGATTGTGCATGATAATGATTAGGAAATGCAATGTTTGTATTGATCTGCATGATCTCTTTTATGAAAATCCTTTTTTGTACAGTGAATTCTGCCCCAGTTTTAGTGCTTCAGCAAGGACAAGAGCCCTGCATGCAACCTGCCAGCACAAACACACTGCCAGCGACAGCTCCTCTGGGCTCTGAGCCGCAGGCAGGATGAGCACACAGCTACTCATGTTGTTTCTTCCATCAAATAACATACAAAGCGTTCTGGTGAAAAGACTAAATTTTGCTGAATTAAGTGCTTTAGAACAAGTGGTTTTATTACTTTATAATTAGCATAATTTTCCCCATAGGGATTCTTGCAATTAAATAATTAGCAGTAATGTTACCCAAAGGTGTTCTTTAATGAATTTTAAGTTATTGCCCCTGTTAACGACAATTGACAAGGCTCGGGTTTACAGCGCTCCGTCTCGCCAGGCTGCGGGTGGAACAGAGGGCTGTGACAGCCGGCCCTGAGCCCCGGGTCCCTCCGCTCAGCCCGGCGGGGCGGACGCGGCTCGGGCTCCCCGCTCCTCTCGCGTCCTTCCGGCCCCGCGGGCAGCGCTGCGGCCCCGACGGCGCGGGCAGCCCAGCTCCGGCAGGGGCCGCCGGGGCCCGTCGCGGCTGTGCTCGCTGGCTGCCGGCGGAGCGCCGCCCGCACGGGCAGGGCAGGGAGGGCAGAGCAGAGCAGAGCAGGGCAGGGCAGAGCAGGGGCCGCCCGGCTTGGGGCGCGCAGGGGAGCACCCCCGGGCCGGGCCGGGCCGGCGCGCATCGCTCGCGGATCGGCAGCGCCACCCGTCGGGGAGCGGGGCGGAGGCGGAGCGGAGCGGCTCCGGCGGGGCGGGTACGGGCACGGACCTGGCTGCCAGGGCTGCCCACCGGCTCCGCGGGACACGGCCCCGGCGTGCTCGGGACAAGTGCCGCCGGGCCGCCCCGGACCGCGTTTTCACTTGGTTTTCTTTTTCTTTATGAATTGCCACTGGCAGGACATCGCGCCCTGTCCGGCCCGGGAGCGCCGCAGCAGCTCCAGGCTCCTGGGGGGGAAATCCCGGTTTACCTCCCGGTGATCTCGCCTCAAAGGCAAATTCGCAATGTGTAAGTCCCTGGTTAAACAAGGGCATTTCCATTTGTTAATTGATGCAATTACACCGTGGCGGTAGCGGGCCGGCCGGGCTGCAGGCAACCATCCATCCATCACCGCCCCGCTGACCTGCCACCGCCCCGGCCCCCCCGCTCCCGGAGGGACCATCACGGGGCTAAGGGGGAACAAGGGGCTCAGCACTCCTCAGAGAATGGGCTTCGGGCTGCTCTGCGGCCCGTGTTCTGTCCCGGACCCGGCCCTGCCCAGGCAGGCAGCGCACGCTGTGCGGGGCGAGGTCTGACCCCGCTCCCGGGGCTCCGGGCCGCCGCGACGGGCAGCGGGGAGCACGGCTCTGCGGCTTCGGTGCAGAACCGGGGCCGAGTGCTACAGCAGCGCCCGGCCCTGAGGATGGGCGCGAAGTCCGCGAGAGGAGCCGGGGAAGCTGCGTCGGCCGGGCCCCCCTTGAGAGCCGCTTCCCTGGGCGCGCCCGGCACCGCCGCTGCCACCGCCACCCTTGCCCGGCGCTCGTCCTCCCCGCGGCGGGCCCGCAGCAGGGGGCACGCTGGGGCTGGCGGGTGCCGCGATGTCCCCACTTGATATTTATTCCCCTGTGACATATTTTGATCGTGTTTAAAAATAAAGGGAAAAAAAAGACCAACCGCAAGGCACCCCCAGTCCCGCCTTTGACGTGCATCACAGCACAACACGAAGCCAGGATGGAGCAAGCGCTGGGAGCGGGCGCGGGGCGCTGCCTGCTCCTGCCCGCCGCTGCCTGCTGCTGCCGGCAGGGCCGTGACGTCACCCCGCTCCTCGCCCACCGATGAACGCTAAAGACCTATAGAGCAGAAAATAATACAAGCAAGCTCCGTATCTTGCAAGCCCTACGTGATTTTCCCCCCCTCTTTGAAAAAGCCCCCTTGCACTTAAACTCTCTATACATGTGGGGTGGCTTTTTCAACTCCCTCTATACAAACATATTTATTAAGAGCGATGGGAAGTGGGGGGTAGCCTATTTTTTTAATCCAGGCACCAACCTCCTCCCTCCCCCACCCCCCCCCCCGCCTCAGATGTCTGGCTGCTTTTCTTAAGTGCAATCATCTATAATTGAGAAAAAAAAAAAAAAAGCCATACGTGGAAATGTGTGTGTGAGAAGGTGCATCTTGAAGCAGGGTTTAGTTACAATCGATCTTGGGGGGAAAATATTGCCTATGGTCCTAAAATAAGGAGCAACTATGTCCTTCTCTCAGTTCGGATACCCCTACAGCACCACTTCACAGGTAAGGCGAGTGAGCAGCACTCACTTTTGTTTAGATTCTGCTGCTGCTGTCCAGATGTCTTGTCCCCCTCTCCTTTTTTTCTTCCCTTTCCCTTACTTAGAATATTTTTTTAAAAGGGCACATCTGGAGCCTTTTTTTAAAAAATGTGCGTGTGTGTTTATGTCTCGTTTGTGTCGTGTTAGGCTTAAACAAATAACTCGCAGTGTGCACAGCAAAGGCGTGTAGGAAACCGGTAATTCCCCCTCCTCCCCACCCTTCACCGTTCAGTTTTAAGTGCAACAAACAAATAAAAACATAAATCCCAGCTACGACCGCTTACCGAGCCCGCGGAGCGACCGCACCGCTGCTGCCCGGGCACCGCGGAGGGTGTGCGGGCAGCGGGAACAGGCGCTCGGCGGGCTCGGGCTTTCACTCGCGTTTCTGCGGAACCGGGCTGTGCCGTTTCCTCCCTCATTCCTCCACGGGTCGGTCCTTTTCCTGTGTTTTATTAGGATCTGTCGAGAGTTTTTTTCCCCCCCATGCGGTTTCCGAAGGACATCCCCCCACTCACACCAAGGCACCCTGTATTAACTAAGTCGTAGCTATATCGTACTTCGAGTCACGATTTATTTGGGTAGAATTATTTATACACGGTAATCACTGCAAGATGTGCCTCCCTCGCTTGGGAAGTTAGCTGTCCCCTTGAAGTTATTGAAATCAAATGCCTTCGATTGCGTTGGCTGACATATTTACTGCTGTGTCTATTGTCGAATTAACTGTAATCGCAACTTTTTGCCTTTAAATCAATGCAGATGGACCGAGCGGGGGCGGGAAGGACGGAGCCTTACGGACCTTATACCTTTATCGAGAGCAATAATTTCCTTAAAGTTTTGTCTGCTTGATTAATCGTGCCCCCTTCCCAAGAGCTCCTGCTTCCCATCCGGTTTATTTCCCGGTTTCTATAATTAGTTGCTTCAGCCCGCGTTTCCTATCCCCCTCCTCACCGCCGCCCCCCCTCCGCACACACACAGGCGCGCACACGCTCCTAAATTCCCCCCGATGGGGCTGCCTCGACAGTCACTCGGCGCCGTCCCGCTCTCTCCTCTCCGCAGTTCTTCGTGCCCGCCAGCCCCAGCACGACCTGCTGCGAGGCCGCCCCCCGCTCCGGGCCGGATGCCTCCTCGGCGCCGGCCGCCGCCTCCCTGTGCTGCGCCCCGTACGAGAGCCGGCTGCTGGCGCCCGGCCGCGCCGAGCTCAATGCCGCGCTGGGCATGTACAGCGCCCCGTACGCCGCCGGCCAGGGCTACGGCAACTACCTGCCCTACGGCGCCGAGCCCGCCGCGCTCTACACCGCGCTGGTGAGTGCCCGCCCGCCCGGCAGCGCTCCGGAGGGGAGGGGGTGCAACAGGCGGGAGAAAGTTCGTGTTTCGCGGTCGGTATCGGGGCGGGGAACCGCCGAGGGACGCGGGGCCGGGAGCGGCGCCGGCCCGTCGGGGGCGGGGGGCGCGAAGGGACTCGGCTGCCGCGGGGAGCCGGGACTGCGGGGCGCGGCGGGGTTCCCGTGCCGCTCGACGCCAAACGCTGCCGCTTCCCTTGCAGAACCCCCAGTATGAAATTAAAGACGGCGCCGGCTCGTTGCACTCGGGAATCGCGCAGCCCGCTACCTACTACTCCTACGATCATTCCTTGGGGCAGTACCAGTACGACAGGTAAAACCTCTTTGATCAGCGCCCGGCAGCATTAGCATCCCCCTGCGAGGCGGCGGTCGACATCAAACGAGGGGGACGGGGGGGCTCCGACCTGACAAACGTTGTACAAAAGAAACGAGGCGCCCGGGAGCATCAGACAGCGGAAACCAAAGTTGGGCGGCGATGTCAGGAGGGCAGGGGCAGGAAGGCAGATGGGCAGGGGCCACACCGGCCTGCGGCGCGGCTGGGCCGGGCAGGGGGGCTCTTACCGGGTTCCCGCCGGCCTCCCCTCCCTAATCATCTCCCAGCAGGTACGGGACGGTGGATTTCGGTGGTTCAGCCAGACGCAAAAATGCAACGCGAGAGACGACGAGTACTCTCAAGACCTGGCTGTACGAGCACCGCAAAAACCCCTACCCCACCAAAGGAGAGAAAATCATGCTGGCGATCATCACTAAAATGACCCTGACGCAAGTGTCCACTTGGTTTGCTAACGCCAGACGGAGGCTTAAGAAAGAAAACAAAATGACCTGGTCTCCCAAGAACAAAGCCGGGGAAGAGAGGAAAGAAGAAACCTCGAGGGAAGAGGATGAATACAGTGCGGAGGGTGAAGGCAGAGGTAGGCGGGAGAGGCAGACGGGCGCCTCCAAGTAGGCTCGAAGTGACGGCCGATTTCGAGGCCCCCCCAACTTCCCCGCACCCGCACTAACGCCCTGCCGCCCCTTTTTTCCCCGTGTGTGTCCAAGCAGAGCAGAAGAGCTACAAGGAGGACAAGGACCTGCGGTTCAGCGACCTGGAGGAGGAGGAAGAGGAGGAGGAGGAGGAGGCGGGGAAGCCGGAGAAGGGCCGGACCAGCTCCCTGCAGGAAGCCCCCAGCCTGGGCGCGGCGCTGCCCGAGGCTCCGCGGAGCGACTGCAGCCTGCCCGGCCCCTTCCACGCCTTTCCTTGTGCCAAGGCCCCCGCCGCGGACTTCGCCCCCGCCTCCTTGGCCGGCCCGCCGCCGCCCTACGCGCCCGCGGAGAAGCCGCGCATCTGGTCGCTGGCGCGCACCGCCGGGGCCAGCGCGGCGCGCAGGGGCAGCCCCGAGGGCCGCGGCGCGGAGGGAGGCGGCGGCGCGGCGGGGGAGCAGCCCCTGCCCGCCAAGGCCTTCCGGAGCTCCGCGTTCAACCTGCAGCCGCTCCCGCGAAGCTGCGCGTCCCACCGCGGCCTGGGGGAGCCGTGCCAGTTCGCGGCGGCGGGCGAAGGTACCCGCGGCGGCGGGGCCGCGGGGACGGGCGGGACCGCGGGCCGGGCCGGGACACAGGGCGCGGCGTGAGCCCGCCCGCGCAGTGACAGCCCCGGTGTTCGGCCGTGCCCAGGTGTCAGGTGCAGACGCCGAGGCTTCCCCGCTCGAGGCGAGCGGGCAGGGGAGGGCGGCGGGACCGGGCCGTGCCCACCGCGAGCCGCTTGTGTCTGTGCAGGCTTCGGGCGGGGCGCCAAGGGCGGCCCGGGAGGCACCGAGCTGGGTGGGACGTGCCTGGACAGGCTGCGGACGGCGTTCCGGCCCGTGCTGCGGAGGTGAGGTAGGTGACGGGCCGGCTGCCGGGGCCCCGCCTCGCCCGAAGCGCTCAGCCAGCCCGCCTGGCCCTGGGACACCGCACGGCCCCGGCCTGAGAGCGCTGCGCCGAGGCCGCCGCTTCGCCCCGCTCCCGGAGCTCCCGTCCGGGCGGGGCAGCGACCCGCGGCCACTTAGCGCCAGCTTATCACCGCTTCTCCGTCCCGCAGGGCCGCCCGCCCCATCCTGGGCGCTGGCGACGGGGCTCCGGCTGTAACGAAGCACTCGGCTCGACGCAGCGAAAGAAACCTGTCCCCGGGCCGGCGGGGGCCTCGCGGCTCCGCCTGCCCTGCCCTCGCCGGGGAAGGGCCGCCACGGCACAGCGTGCTGCGCACATGGGGCCGAGCGCCACGGCGGGCGGAGCGGCCGCAGGACCGGCGCCTCCCCGCCGCTCGCCTGCCATGTGTTCGATATTGCCCATTGACGTCTTTGCAAAAAGGAAGAAAAACCCCCACCCTAATATTTTCTCTTCCTTCCCCCCCCCCCCCCCCCCCCCGTCGTGGTTTGTTTCTCCTTTTCCTCCCAAACCTGCGCTCCCTGCTCAGCGCCCTGCTCTGCCAAGGGGCACCAGTTCGCAGCTGCTCCGCGCCATCCCAGGGAGGAGAAGGAGGAGAAGCGGCGCAGGTTACGCCGGACTGTTTCTTTCCCGTCTCTGTACATAGATAACGCTGAAAGTATTTTTCGGAGTTTGATTAACACGGGTGAGCTGAACGCCACGAAGCCGTCAGTGACCTCGGAGCTCTCCAGCCAGGAGCCGGCACAGCCCGGGAGGAGCGGCCCCGGCCACCCGCCACCCGCCCTGGGGCACGGCCGGGGCACCCCCGGGCAGCGGGTGGCGACCGGGCGGCGAAGTAGGACGTTGTTAGTGGGTCACCGCCGTCAGTCAGTCAGTCAAAAGAGCAGTGCTGCACTTTACGGGACAGACGAGAAAGGGAAACCGTATCTCTGCATTATTTCTGTTTAATTAAAAGTGTCATCAAACACTTTGTGTTCAGACTAATAAACTAAGCAGGGATGAGGAAAGAATGTTTCTTTGTTCCTGTCTCTAGAAGCAGTGGCAATAATTTAAATTAATAACTGTGGTAATTAAGAGGTCATCTATAGATCAACCCGATACCTGCTATTTCCAAGTTCACCGGGGTCAGCATTTACATTAAGTCATTTGTGGTCAATAGAGTCCAATGAATTCTGCCTTAATAAATCAGGGAAATCCATCTTGAATATCGAGTAGACTTCTATATGTTTACTAAAGGCTACTCAAGACGAGTGGGGCTGCATAACTGGGAGCCCCCTGGGTTTGCGACGGGAGAAGCAACTCGTAGGGGAAAGGAGGAGCTGCAGGTCAACGCAGGGAGATATGAGGGGGCTGCCCCCGGCTGCAGCCGCGGCCCTTCCCGGGAGCAGAGGGCACTGTGAAAAAAAACAAACTTTGTCGGGCTTTGGGGGATCCGGGGGAGAAAGGGAGGGGGAGGTGAGTGCACACGAGGGCAGCAGGTGAGGGAGCGGGGCTGGGCCCGTCGGGAGCCCCGCCGCAGATGCCCGGCCACGGGGCTTTCCCGCACTCCGGAGCAGCCCTGGACAAGAGGCGGTGCAGCAGCCGCAGTCTGTTGCAGTGACCCGAAGCTTAGAGAAGGGGAAATTAAGCTGCGAGAAGATAAACATTATTTCAAGTGGGATTTGAAGGATTAGGGCTTGTAATAAAGAGTATTAGGCCCTTTCGAAGGGTTCTTGCAAGGCGACTTTTCCGCCCACCGGAGAGGACAGGTGTTATCTGCCTTGGGAGCACATGCGCAGGTTTCCACGCGTGTCCGCACGGCAGAGCCAGGCCGGGCCTCCCTCCCGGCTGTGTCCCGTCCTGCAGGGGAGCGACCCGGCTTCCTCCGGTTCCGTTTCCCGGCGGCTTTGTCAGAGGCTCCCCGGGGAGGCAGCTCTGCATCGCCCTCCTGAGCTGCTCACGGGAGACGAAACCTGCGCGGCCCCCGCGGCCAGGAGCTCCCCTGAGCTGCCGGCTCTGCCCCCGGCCCTGGAATGCCTCGGCTCTGCCCTGGCCGCCAAAGAGCCGCGAAGCCCGCGGGGGAGTTAATTCGGCGGGTGCAGGCCTCGGGGTCTCTTTAAGGCAGGCACGAAAGTAACCTGCAGGAGTCTTAAGACTTTTATTTTTTATTTATTACTTTTACTCCCCTTTTATTAAAGGTCAAGTGAGCGAGATGCAGATTATCCCGCCCGCTCAGGACTCCACTGCAATCTGTCACGCCGGCAAGATATGTATCGCAAATCTCTCAAAATATAATCTCCGGGAATCATATTCCGAATACTGTTTTGATTAAAAACCAGAGCGGGGATTGAGGGAGAACTAATACCGGGAGCGGAGCCTGCGTGCGCCCAGGCACAAAACTAAAATAACGGGCTCGCACGAACAGATTCAGCGCCTCCAATGCCATAATAAACGTATTTAAACCGTCTCTGTCTGAGCTTTGCTACGAGATGGGCTTTTTAATGCCGCTTCTCTGGGAATTGCACTCGGGCTGTCCGGCGGAGCGGGGGCAGGCGGGCTGTGCCAGGCGGGCCCTCGGAGGCTGCTGCTCGGGGAGATGGGGCCGCTGCGGGGTGCCCCGGGCCCGGCCCGCCCGGGCGGGACGCAAGCCGGGCGCGCAAGGTGAAGCCCCCGCGGAGCCCGGGACCGCCGTAGCGCAGCGCTCACACACACCCCCCACCCCCTCCCGGCACCCCACTCGGCTCCGAAGGGCCGGGTCTCCCCCTCTCGCAGCCCGCGGGGACGCGCTGGCAGCGGCTGCCGCAGCCCCGCATCGCCCCCCAATTAGCGGCCGCGGGGGCGGGCGGGGGCGGCTCGTTGTCGCGTCCCCCGCTGGGGTGGGAAGTTTCTAAAACAAAGTCGCCGGGCTAATGGCCCCGGGCGGGAGCGGCGGGGCCGCGCACACTCCACTGCGCCCGCTCAAAGCCAGCGCGACCGCGGGGCCGCCGCCGCCTCCGCCGCGCTCGCTAATGAAGTTTTGTCAAAGACAATTACGGGCCCGGCGGGGGCAGGAGGCCGCGATGAAAAGGCGGCTTTGTGCGGCCGAGACGGCGCGGCTCCCCGGCCACCCCCGGCCCTTCCTGCGCCCCCGCGGTGACCCCCGCGCCCGGCCCCGCTCCCCGCGGGGACAGCGGCCCTGGTGCCCGGCCCCAGGTAAGCGCACAGACGGGCTGGTGCCGGCACGGAGTCCCCCAGAGCTGCAGTTCATCAGCCCGATCCACCGAGGACCGAAGCAAGTCCCGAAAAGTGAGGGCTGAGGCAGCGGGCAGCTCCTGCTCCCTCCACACACCCCTGGCTGAGGGTTTCTGCCCCCTCTCCCCCCCTTTTCCACAGAGGGGCTGCTGCAGAGGATTCCTGCTTCAGCGTTGTTGCATTCAGCAGCTGGGAGAATTCGTCCAAAAACTGCCAAACGAGCAGGCTAAATCTGTTTAAATATACACTGGAGAGACATGAAATTGGGGTCTTGGACTGCAGCTGCCTTCAGCTGCATCTGAGCCGAAGGAGGTGTGGGAGAGCGGGACAATAACCATCCTTCACCACCTTCCCCAAACTCCCAGCACTGGCTGCTGTCCCCATCTCAGGTCCTTGGTCACCTCACCTCCCTGCCATCCCCAGCCAACGGGGGCAGCGCAAAACACACTGGCACTCTCCTGGAGAGGACAGGGAACCATTTCTGAGTCCTGGGAAAGTCTGGACAATACACATAATCAGCTAGGTTGCTTCCCAACCTCTGCAGCACAATCCTCCTTTTAGGAACATAAGAGAGGCAGAACCTTCCTTTACTGCTGCACAAGCACATGAGGAGAATGGCCCTGGCACTGAAATGGTTTAGACCCCTCATCCCCAGTTGGCGATATCTGCCTGTTGTCCTGTTCCCCTACAGGTTTCCCATCCCACAATAAAGGGACAAATTTTACTGCCTTTGCAGCAACAAACCCCTTGAAGATCCCTTTTCAAAGGTGGCTACCACAGAAGTTCTAGCTTGATGTGGCTATTGAGGTTATGGAGCAGTGGGCTGGAGCAATTAGTTCAAAATGATCTCAAAAACTGCACAAGCAGCTACCCAGGCCAGGTGTCATTTCAGGATCAAAGCATCTGTTAGAGGAAAATTATTTTGCCATTGTATTGCTTTTTTTTTTTTTTTACCTACTGTTCATCTGAAAATAAATTACAGGCCAGAACAGGTGGATAACATTCTGGAATGATTTAATGATTTATTTAATCTGGATTCTCTTTCAATCTACTTAGCAGGATGAATACTTTTTTTTTAGCCTGAATCCAAAAGCCTGTCTTTTCATCTAAAGAAGAGAAAATACCCTAAAACAGTGCTCTGCTGCTGTCAAGGTGTACTCCCCACTGCTGCTACTAAACCAGTGGTAATGTCTGCTGTGCTAAAGGGCCTGAGGGGAAACCTCAAGAAAACCAAGCCAATTTAATTTTTTTTTCTTTTTTTTTTTTGGTCCTTGCCATCTTCCTAGTGCTTTAGATATTATTTCCCTTCCTGGGCAGTGTTAGGGTAATAAAAGAACTGATTGTAGTGTTCAATCACTACCCCTTAAAAGGTAAGAGGATGGCTCTCTGACTTTCCCCTCTTGCTAGGACAGCTTTGTGTAGCACTGGTTGGGAGTGGAGCTGGAATGGACACACAGGAATCTTCTGCTGCAAACACCTATGGATCCACTGCTACCAAACGAGGCCAGGAGCAATTCCTTCAGGCACATTCACGCAAGGCTTCAGATCCTAGGTGAAACCTTCCTTCTTGAGAAGCCATGCTTTTGCTGAGAAGGGATTAGCAAAACCATTGCTCACTCTAGATGTGAATTTCTGACGTCTGGTTTGAGCTGGAAGAAGATGTTTCATGGGGCAGATACTCTCAGGACCTATAAAGTGCTGAAATTCATGGATTAACTCCCTGGATGGCTCAAGTTGGTACTCTAGTCCCACTGGATGGTAATGCAGATGGGTAGAGGGAGAAAGGAGCTGGCCAAATGCTTTTAGATATGGGGAAAGATACAGGATATTGAAGGGGTTGTAGGTAACACTGCCAGCATACTTCCACCCCATGTGCCTGTCCACTCTAGTTTAATGGATTACATTAAGGTTTTAAACTTGCTTTAGCCCATCAGACTCAGGATGTGCACCAGTAAAACCATTAATTTTTTGTTGTCTTGTTCCACTTTTTTTTTTTTTTTTTTTTTTTTTTTTTTAATTCAGCACAGCTCAAAGTCGGAGTTTGCTACTGGTCAAGTCCTGAGTTTGTGCTATGGCACCAACTCACTCATGGTGAGGTATGTTTGCAAGAATTTCTGTTACCAGACAAGACAGCTAGGTTGATGAACCTGCCAGCCCAGCCCCAGACTGCCTGGGAAGAGAAGGGACTTGGAATGATCACCTGTCAGCCTCCCAGTGAGGGTGCTCTGAGCCACACAGACCCTCCAGAAAACCTGGCCCACATGAGCTGGCCTCCAGGGTAAACAAGGCACATACAAAGGCTAACTGCAGCTTTTAGACAAAAATATCACCTCCACTTGACCAGGAGGATTCATTCAAGTGGACTCACTTCTGAATTTTAAATACACAACATCATTAATGTTCAACATTAAAGATGGCCTCCACAGCCATCTGCTTAGTGGAACATCTTAACTTTATTGAACAGCTAAGAAACAAACAGTGATCGGAGTTCACTACCAATCCCACTGTTGGTCACTAGCAGAAAAATCAAGGATCCACATTGCCATGCTCAGGTTTTCTCTAGGCAAACCACACTAGGCACAGGGAAAGTAATGGATTAGGTGCGCAAGGAAATGAGCAACAAGGAGCTCTGAGTCAGCAGCCGGCCAGGGATTCATGCTACACAGTTAAATCTTGTTTATCTGAGCACGTGCTTTGCAGCTCTGCAGCCACCATCTGCAGTTTACTCTGGGGAGCTCCGGCAGCCTGGTCACCAGGCCCAGCTGGTACAAGAACAAGTGCTGCATGTCCTGCAGGTGGGAAGCTCACTGCTGGCAGACTCAGACCTGCCTGCCAGCGCTCTCCTGCAGCGGTCAGAGGATCTGACCTTTCCTGCAGCTCAGTACTGTGTGTGGAGCACGAGTGTCCCTGACAGAGCAGCTGCAGAGCAGCTCCCCAGAGTGAGAAGTGGGTCATTTATTAGACCCACAGGACCACAGGAGAAACAAAGCTCTTCTCAGAAGTGTTACTGGCATGAGAGCTGAGATGATATTAAGAGTGGACCATTTGTGCAGTATTTTATCAGCAACAAACCAGTTGCTAGCCCACAGTCCAAACCCAGCAGTAATAAGGCAGGACAGCTGATTTGGCTTTGAATAACCAGTAAACAAGAAGAACAGAAGCAGAAACAACTGCTCCTGTGAGACATGTGGAACCAGTCCTGGCTGGGTACCAAGCCTGACCATTACCTAACCAACACCCAAGGCACCACTGTTCCAGGGCACTGTTTTATATTTATGAGATCTTTCCTTTGCATGTACAAAGAGAGATAACTCTAAAATGGTCCACAGCCATCTGGAGAGTAAGGAGATGAATGGAGGAGTCTCTGTGAAACCCCAAAGCCTTGACAGCTCACACTGGTAAAAACTGAAGAGTCAAAACTCTCCTCAGGCAGCAGCAGTTCTGCTGTCTGGTTATCCTCTGGGCATTTATTTGCCTGCTCCCTCACAAAGAAGGCCAAAACCTCTGTACAGTAGCCTTGCTGTCAGAGGGGAAGGGGGTTCCACCCACTCATATATCCTTAGCTCTCTTACCCTGCCATTACTGCTTTGACTTCAGGACCTTCAGTATAAGCAAGTGTTTCTGTGATGTTACCATTTCAAAGCAGGAGAGGGATACAGTGACCACGTTGTGTCAGGCGCACCAGCAGGTTCCTGTTAAGCAGGGTTTTGCACCCAACCCCAACATGCCACAACATCCATGGCTACAGGCGCAGGGGCACCCTGCAGCACACACACCCACAGCAGCGTGTAAAACTAAGTTCTTCAAACACACATCAAATTACTGACTTCTTGAACAGGTAAATGTATGCTAAATACTTCTGTGAACCTTCAACATTCAGAGGAATCTAGATAATGGAGATAATGCAACAATAGCTGCCTTGGCTGAGGGAAAGGGAGCTTCTACAGGCAGGAATTCTGATTTCTAACTTCTCACCATCTGTCAGAGCAGAGCTGATACACCTTCTGCTTCTATTTCATCATACCCTTAGTGAGTGCATCTCACTATATTCAGGGCCACATCTGCCTGTCAAGAATTACAATTTACCTGTAGAAAAATCAATTGCCAGTAAAACTCTTCAAGTATCATCCAGAATTCAGAAATGTAACACATATTACTCTTCTTCCTGAATTTTCCCATAAAATATCAGCTTACTCAGTATTCTGTGGCAGGAAATTAATAAAACTTGTCCTAGTTGCTCTCAATTACAGCAATAATATAACCTCACTTGCTCTTCATACACATTTAAAAATCAGGCCACAAATACAATTCAAGGTATTTCGTAAATGGAACAGATGTAATTACAGTGTGGGAGTGTAGTCTCAGGGACACTTGCACAATCCCAAAAGTTAATAACAAAGATGTTCTCTAAGTCACTTTTCACCCCAAATCCTAAGGCTTATTGTGGGGTGCACCACCTCTAGCTCACGCAACATGCCATTGAGATCAGTTTAACTTACAAAGGCTCAAGAGTAACATTTTAAAGGCTGAGGAGAGCCAGGAGGCATCAAAGACCTAGTGATCCCCACTTCCCTGCAGAACTGCAGGCTCTCTTTGTACAGAGATGCCCAAATCTGAATCCAAGGGCTCTCAGGAGCATGATGCAGTGCTTGCCTCTCACAGCCCCCTTCTCTAGTGGCCCTCAGGTCAAACCTCTCACCTCCTGCGAGTGTGGTTACAAATTAGCACACCCTAATTATTAGGTAGGAGATTCAGTGCACTATAATGTTTCATGCCATCCTTGGCCCTGCTGAGAGAACACCAGCGATGTCTGGTGGGCTTTCCCTTGAGCGCTGTGGGGATGTCACTGCAGTTACACTGCATGGACCTAAATTCCAGGTCTGTGTTTTTTCTTATGGCAGCCCAAACAGTCTGGTCATGAGTGCAGCAGTCTGTGAAGGGATCCTGAACATCATCTGTCGCATGGTTAGTTCCCTCAGCCTCTCCCCAGAGAAAACTCTGTGCACGCTGGGTTTTGTTCTTCAGAATAAAACTTTTGGCCTGATTTCCTATGGAAACAAAACTCCTATAATCGCTGTAGGAGAACACAAACATCTGCCTGCTATTGCATAATTTCTTAAATTAACCAGCATATCCCAGCAATCCCTGGCATGAGGATATGTGCATTCTGGCCTCCATCTCAATTAAATGGAGAAAAAAAATTCTCCCATTGACAACCAGAACAGTTTCAGAACTGTCTTCCTCTCTAGAGAAAGCCAGAGTACCTGTGCTCCCAAGTCAGGCCATTTGCTCAAGTGCCTGAGGCCCAGAGGGATTAATTCCAGCCTTGAGGATGTATTTGTCCTCTGTGGTCACCCAAGCTGGTTAGAAATAAATGTTTGTTTCTTTTTCCCCCCAGAAACAATTGCTAGGAGTGATCATGCAAATCAGCAGTGATGTGCACAATTGAAAACACAACCCAAAAGACATTTTTATACAAACTTGTGGTGGGTTAATACCAGGATAGTAGTATATTTCAAAGGACAAAAATGATTTTTCAACAAGAATTGAGATCAAAAGTAGGGCAAAGACAGAGGAGAACAGGAAATGGAATCCCCCAAAACCAGAAGGTGCAATGAAATCTCTGCTAGAGCTCACTTGTGTTCATTCAGCCTTGCAGGCAGGTATGCCAACATGCCCATAAAGCTCTGCTAGTGATGGCAATTAGTCCAAAGCCTGGTTCACAATTTTACCCATATAAAGCTGAGAGAAAACCTAGATATTTTCCTCCATAAGATGTCATGAGAAGTTAGCCTGACCTGCCAGCTCCCACCGTGGCTCACAGCAGGTTAGTTGCACCCTGGCAGCTAAAGAAAGAAGCACTACAGAGAGGTCCTGCTTAGGGCATTGCAAATGATTTGGGTTGTTTGCACTGAGGTATGGTTTAAAGAGAGCTGCTTGGGTTTAGAAGTGATCTACCTGTTTATTATATTGATAAATGATACACTTTCTTGCTTGATTTGTTGGGGACTGAGTGACCTGGCAATAAAACTGACTTGATATTGCTGCTTAACTCTTATTGATGTCCTTTCTGGTTCGCCTTTTATTTGCATAAATGAGAAACAGAAAGGGACCATTATTCTTTAACAGAATCACAGGGGATTCCCTGAGGAAGGCTGATGGATGTTGCAGACACACATCTCCCCAGGTATCAGACCAGTCACAACTTTTGTCCCCGCATTCCCACAGCCTCCTCTCAGTGACCCCTCGGCCACGCTCAGCCCAGGCAGAGCTGACAGGCCAGCAGGGTTTGCTCAGCCACAGGTTTGACACTTTAACACATCAAGTGTGTGGGCAGGAACAAGTGAGAGAACATTAAATTATAATTTTTGTAATTAACCGTTAAAAAATATGGGACCTATAAGTATATAACTGCAAACCTAGATATATATCTATGCTTATAAATGGGCGTCTTTATAAAATAAAATGTGATGCTTTCTTATGATAGAAGAGACAAGAATTTTTTTTTTTGAAAGAAAACAGAAAGACTGAAAGCACTCAAATATCACAGGGTTGCAGCTTGGGGTTTTGTCTCACTCTTGCAAAGATTAAAATAATATTCTACAGCTGAATTTCACTTTACCATATCTTAAAATAGAATAATAGTTACAACCAACCCAAAACTGAGGACCAATTTTTTGTTGCTTAATTCCACAAGGAAAAACACCAGTGAATATATTAACATCACCTTCATGTAAGTGAGACTTACGCCAGGAGGGGTCTTTGACAAGGTCAAAACAAAACCTTCAGTCTGTCTCAGGAAACCCAGTCACCACCATAAAATTCTGGTAAATGACCCTTAATGCTCCAGAATTTAAACCACTTCACATTCAGATCCTAGTACTCACTCACATCTCTGCAAAAAGTCTTATGGAATTAAATGGAGGATGAGGATAACAAATTAATTCTCTTAATCATTGAGATTAATATTTTCCTATTCTTTGCACTGCACTGTAGTGTTCAATATATACACTTCTGTTTAATTTTATCAGACAGCTCCAAAGTCTTAAAAGAAATTACAAATGTCTTTATAATTCATAAGATATTTTTCCCATAAGGCATTTCTTTTCCTTTTGTTTATGTTTTGGAAGGAAACATCAGTAATACAAAGAAATGGTGCTGCACAGAAAAACCTACCCCAAAAGAGATCCTGCAAAACAACAAAAGAAATAAACACAACCAGGAGGAGAAAATTCTGCAAGGGGGTCCCTGGTGGAAAGAAGTAAATGGGGTTTTACATAGAAAAACTCTTATATTTTTTAATAAATTCCTCTCTTTTACTGTTTCTTTCAATTTGAGTCCTCTCATCTAGGAATCCTCTTTTTGTTTTATGCCAGCATTTGAAGCAAGCTTATTGTTTCTCTTTGCCAGCTGCTGGAGTAGGATTCAGGGACACAGTCCTGCACTGGTAGTTCTGCACTCCTTGTTTCCAAAGGTCACCTGGTTTCAAAATCAGACCCAGGATGTGGGGGGAAAAAAATCACCAAAGAAAATTCACCCCAAAGTTTGTGCATGTCTTCCAGGGAAATTAACTTTTTTCCTGACCCATTCTTCTGTGTATGTGCATCATGTACTTATGGAACAGATGAGAAATGAACATTGTGACCTATAAAAATAGCAGAAGTCAGGGAGAAAAAAAACCCTGCATTTACTTCCAGATATAAAAAATATCAGTATTTATGGATAAACCAGAATGGAAGGGACTGGGCCAATATGGAAGTTTTGGGTGTTTCTAACTCCCATCTTTAAAACGTTTGCAGTGAGTTTAAAAAGGTTTAGAAGACCTGAGCATGCTCCCCCAGCCAGTTCACTGTACAAGCAGAAGCTGTCTCACAGATGGTGACAGACTAGCAAAATGACCAGATTATTTTAATATTCTCCACCAATTTGCTCGATCCTTTTTGGAGACACCAAACCCTATCAGACACTGATTTACCAAGAAGAACAGAGCCAGTGGACTCTTGCTCACCCCCTACTTTTGGTATTTTTTTCCTTTAAAAAAAAAGCCAAACCCCCAGAAACCACTGGCTGACATGGAATATATTTCCCCCTCACTAGGCAGCTGACACCAGACAGCTGAACCCTCACTAACTGCATTTTCCTGGGGACCAGAGCCCTCTGGGCTCAGAGGTGTCTCAGAACCTGCCAGTCAGACAGTCTGTCCTCCATGGCAGTAGATTGTCCTGGTGACTAAACTACAGGCAACCCATCAGCTCTCAGTCTCTCTAAGGCCTAAAATCCCTCTTAATTAATCTTCAACTGAGAAAGAGCAGCCATCCAACAGCAGAGCACCATGACTAGGAGAACAGCAGAAACCCCAGGTCCTTTTTTGGAATACATTTTGAAAGATTAAAGAGCAACACCCTCTCCAAAGAACCTGAGCAAAAGAGAGCAGGAGGCTGTGGCTCAGTTCAGCCTGCACTGCAGCAGGGAGGCAGGATTCTGTCTGGTTTGGCTTGGTAACACCAAGAGAGATGTCATAAGCCTGCCCACCACGTGCGTGGCTGCATCCTGTAGCTGTCCTTTTGCTGCCTCCATTGCCTGTGTTGCTATGTGAACTGGATTAAAGCCAGCACAATGCACTGCACTCCACTCAGAGCCACGCTGACGGCTCCTCGAGGGGCTTGGTCCCTTCAGATAAACCCAAAGGAGACAGAGGAAGCACAGAGCAGCCCAGCCAGGTACCAGAGAAAATCTGGACAGGCTGCAGGTGAGGAAAATAGGAATATAAGGACTAATAATATTGGAACAGAATTAAGCACTAGATCAGATGATCCAGAGATAGTAAATTCTCCATTTTTCGACACCTCCAGAACAAAACTGTGTGTCTTTCTAGAGGGCATATTCCAGCAGCTCCATCCAGTTACCAGAGCATCATCTAGCCCACAGTGTATACAGGGACAAAAAGCAGAGAATCTGACTGTCTTTCCTTGCCTTGAAATGTCCATAAACCACACTCTTTAGGAAATCAACTTTCCTTCATTCCAGGGTCTAAGGTTTTTTTAAATTTTTTTGTTTCTTTGGTTTTGGTGGGGTTCATGTCTCAGTCAGGGACCTGTATGTATATTACAAAAAAGCAGCACCCCACACTCATTTGAGTTCAGTAAAGACTACTCTAGGGGCAATTATTGCAGAGTAGTTTTCACTGTAACCTGTGCATGCAGTTTGATGGATAGTTTTGCAAGTATTGTAGCACAAGCAAATAAATGGCAGGAATATCTGCGAAAAGAGTGGTGCTCAAGCACAAAATGAAAATCCTGAAGGAAGGCAAGTTCCAACTGCATAGTTTTGCCTATTTGCCCTGGAGTTATATTTAGCCATGCAGAGAAAAAAAAAATATATCTAAACCAATTGTTTACTGCTCAGACGACAGCCTATTAAAATCGCCCTTGTTACTACAGCAATAGTACATATTTACAGGGATTGTGGCTGATTTTGATCAGCCATACCAAGCCATGCCTCAACCCATTTCATACTGATTATAGTCTGGTCATATTTTAAGTGTCTATGAAATTATGCAAATGGAATCTGTACCAGAAAATCAGATTGCCAGATAATTGACCAATAATCTTTGATAAAAGTTTAAAAAAATTAAAGCAATCAGAAATCAGCTTAGCGTACTGTCTCTTGGGCCTTATTTTGGTCTAGTAAGTCTGTACGCTAAGCTGATTTCTGATTGCTTTAAGTTGTAAAAATTGCTTTTTAACCCACGGATATCAATGAGATTGCACCTGGTGTAAGTCGGGGCTGAATTTGATCCACTGTGTGCCTTAATCACAGTATATTTTTGTTAAAACCCAGTATTTGTGTGGATCTGTAGATACTGATTTGTTCGAGCGCACGATAATCTCCCCCTAAGCCCGTCAGAATACAGCAGGTTAATAATGCTGTAAGTAGAATCCAATTTATTCATAAAACACCGGAACGCTTTAACCAAACTGTTCTTTTGTGGCGAGCCCCCTCCTGCCTGGCTGCGGCAGACAAAGGCTCCTGCCGCAGCCGGTGGGAGCAGGGCAGGACAACAATAGCGTGGTGTCTGTCACCCCAGCGTCTGTCCGTCCGTCCACTGGGCACCCGGTCCCTCTCCATCCTCTGTGGAACACAGCCAAAGGCAGCTCCTTCCCAATCCCGCAGTCCCTGGTACCTGCTTTGGGAACAAACTTGTTCCACATCCATAGCTGTTCTTTTGATAAGTGCCCTAACATTTTTGGTGGCAGCAGGAGAGCCTAATCCTGTGACAACATTCCAGCCCATTAACATTATCTCTTAATTAGCATATATAGCACTTGCTGGGTGTTTATCGGAATTCAGTGAGCACATGCTGTAAAACTTCCTTTCCTCTGTGACCAACAAAGTAAATAAAAATCCCACACACTTCAGTCAAAAGTTAGATTTGCTTTGTACAGACTTGAGGAAAGCAAAGTCTTTTCTGTTTAAAGACTCCCTGTGCAAACTGTTCCCATGAACTTTGGAAAACTCCACCTATTTGATCTTCCCTTTGTCAGCATTAGGAGCCTTTGCCAGAAGTCACAGTTGTATCACATTCCCTGTCACCTCAGCACAGGGCAGAGATGATCTTACAGCCAAGGGCACTCCAGCCCAAGTATGAAAAAGGAAGAGAGAATGACAGAGGGACAGACATCAGCCCTAATAAGGAAGAAAGAAAATCATACTGGCCAAAATGACAGAACCATCCAAACCACTACAAAGGGATTCAGGCAGAAGGGGACACCCAGGTTATCTCTGATTAAATCAGAATGAGGGTGGTTTATTATGGATCTTTGATTTTTCATTAAGCTGGATTTTAGGATATTAACTAAACGTGCATGTACAATTCTGTGCTGCTCATCTGTATGCAGAGGGCTGTTCACAAGCCAGGGGCACATCCCACCCTTCTCCCTTTTCTTACAAGGAATGGAGGCAGCTGGAAACAGCCACAGAACAGGGGGGTCATTGCTCACTTCTTCAGGACATTTACTAATAAGCCCCATGACAACTCCTCTTTCTAGAGCTCCTCTCTGCACTCCTGCTCATAAACAGGATTTCAAAGCTGGCAGGTTCCACAGCTGTCTGTGCTGCCATCCTCACAGGGCAGGTTCCTGATATGCATAAGTTACCCTTGCACAAACACATGCAGACTGCTGTGGAGGGCACTTCCATCATCCCTGGGGAGGGAAAAACCAGCCAACCTGCAACACAGGCTTCAGATTCCTCCAAAATTAAAAGCCTTTGATAAAATTACTGGTTAAGATAATTAATAAAGTGAACAGATGACTGGGAAGGAGGTCCATCATTCAAGGTACTCTGGGATTCCTAGGAAATAAACCACCCAGCATGCTTTAATTCAACTGAGAGATTGTGGGTACCACAGTGAAAACATAAACCCAAAATCTATGCCCTGCTTTACACAGGGGGCTAATCTAGATGCCCATAATATTTTCTCCCAGTATAATAAAGTTTGCTGATGTAATAAAATTTTTTTAAGAAATAGAAATCCAATGACTTTCAGCTCCCAGGGATGTTGCAGTAAGAAGACTGCAGCAAACTGATAGGGATCCAAACATGATACTGTTGTTACAAATATTATACTGCCGCTAGAGCTGTACCCCAGAACTCCATCACACCTAATCAGCACTGGTAAACTGTGGTGATGCATCCATACCCCTCTCCCAGCCTCTTTTTAAAAGAGTCGTACCATTGCAGGCATTTTCTGGCAGTATTTTCTCATGTGCACAATGAAGACTATTAGGAAAACCTCTGGCAAATACTCCTGCAACCTCAACACCTTAGGGAGGCAACTGATTTCCAGCCACTTTCTCCATTCCCATCAATTCCACTCATATTCCGCTTCACCTGGATTTCTCCTTTCACCTTTCTTCATGGAACCGTCTGTTCAACTTTACAGCACTTGGTCTATGCACATAGTAAGAAGTGACTGTCTTACTAATGATTTTCCAGTGCTTAGGTGACTAAAAGACAATATAAACTAGTGCAAAATGAGATGATGCAGTGAGAAAGAAGGCAGTTGAAAACTGAGGTTGCCTTCATCCCTTCATCCTCTGGCCCGCAGCAAGGATCTACTGGATAGATTCTGCTGACCAGATGAAAACTAAAGTTATGAGCATGTGTGAGTGTCCACACGCAGACCATAAAAATCCATCTCCAAATGCTCAGACATGGCAAAAATAACTCTCTAGATGTGGATGGAAGTGTTACCACAGCCACAGAGGCTGTTTCTCCTCAGGCATCTCTTGTCCTGTTCCAGAGCCTGGCCTCATCTGGCTTGACACAGCAACTTGCACAAGCTGCCCTGTGTGATCAGCCCTTGTCCTCCAAGTGTTTAACTGTGCAATTCATGATTCTGCTCTTCCAGGTATTTTATCAAGGGAAAAAAGACCTCATCTAAAACTACTCTTTACTGACAAAGCACTACAGGAGCACTGAGGTGCAGATTAAGACAGTTCAAAATGTGCTTCAAGATTGCCAGGGAAGCATTCCTGGATTAGCAATGTGCTTCAATCTGAATGCTTCAAAATTTAAGAATTTTTACAAGACAGCTACTTCTTGCTTGGTTGTTTGTAGGAATATGTTTGCTCATCCCTGACCTAGCCAGTGACCCAGAAGTCACTGGCTAGGCTCTGGCCTGGAACGTTCCCCCACCTGCTACAGCAAGACCATGGAAGGAGCAGAGCTATTGGAAGAAAGCTTTGCTAGAAGAGGAGGAAAACACCAGACAATAAAGTGAAATTTAACAGTCATAGGAGAAGGTTCTCTGGATTTAGATAAATCTGCTTGGCAGTGAATATGTTAACAGTTGACCGTAACTGCTTGGAGAGAAACAAGCTGCTTGGATGCTGGCAGCAAAAATCCTGCTTTATCCAATTCCTACTGTGCCAAGCTCCTCCACCCTCTCTCAGAGCAGCACTTAGACAAATGCCAACATTTTAAAATTAAATGGCCCCATCATTATTAATTCATTTGGTATTCATTGTAATGACATTAATCATAGTAAACTGCAGCAGCTTTATTACACATGTAATGTGTACTTTCCTAGAATTTCCCTGTAAAATCTCTAACATTGCTAACAATGTAAAGACAATGAGACATTACAACCAAGCAAAACAATAATAAACACACAACTCAATAAATCATTATTCTGCCCACAAGTATGTTAAAAAAATAAACTCATTTCAAAACTAGAGGAAAAAACAACATGCAATAAGTGACATCAGTGAGTTTGAGGCTTTTGGTTGCAACATAGAAACAAAACAGCATGCTAATATGACATTTACAAATAATACCTAACCACAGCCTAATTAACTTATTGTGTGCTTACTAAACTAGCATACATATTATATTAGAAGAAAAACACTTATTTGTTCTGTTGCTAAGAAACTTCAGACATTTGCATATTTAACAAATTGTTAGAGTGTTTTTAACCAGAACCCATCACTATTTATAAAAGACAAATTTAAAACATGAGATCAAAGACACAACATTAATTTTTCTTTTGTCGACTGTCTTTGTTCAATAGCTCAAAGAAGCAGTTTTATTGCTGCCTGATACATAATGAAACATCTGGTATTATTCTGAATTACAGCGGAACCCGCTAATAGTCAAGGGCTTTTCTTTATTTCTCAGGCACCAGCCAAAGTCCTATAGGGACCAATCCAGCAACCCTTGTGGAACATGCCTTTGAAATCCTTGCAAGGTTTTTCTGAATAAGGAGTTCAGGAATACCAGTATTTTTTTTTTCCCATTTAAAGGCTCCAGATGTCAGCCAGTTTTAATTGATCTTGTAAGCTGTGCAAGAGCAGGAAATGAAAGCACAATATTAGGGAGCAAGGCAGTGAGCAAAGCCCGAGGGTTCTCCCCTCACTGGGAGATGACAGTGGACACCGTGCCCATGGGCATTCATCCAGAGCAGCTCTGGGCCACTGTTCTACACCTTGGGCAGGGGTGTTTGCCAGCTCACCAGGGGTCAGTACAGTGACCAGCACAGCCTGAGCCCCCTGTGCTGTCCAGGGAGCTCAGGAACCAGTGGGAACCTGGCCCAGCACACTCTGTGTGTGCAGCCCCACGGGTGCTCCACACGCCCTGAGCCAACACAGCCCCATCCAGAAACACTCCTGGCGTGTCTCTGCCCTGCTCTGCACCTCCAGCACATTCCAGGAGGAGCAAGATAAAGAAGGGAAGCAAAGAGACACTGGAAGGAAATACAAAAACTCAGAGAGGTGTAAAAAAACCAAGGTAATCTTAAATTTGCTGTCTCTGGGCTACTTAAAGTGGAAAAGAGTGGAAAAGATGTCATGTTGAGCTAAAGCTCTCCTCAAAAAGCTACCACAGGGACTGTCATCCCAGAGCTCTTTTTCCACCTACCAAAGGTAGGGGATAGTCAGGTGTCTCCTTCCTGCCCTGCTCTTCCTGTCTTGCTAAAAATTGCGGACCAAGGAATTCCTGTGACAGGACAATAGCTTGCTACACTCTTGGGAACAAGCTAATAAAATTTGTACTTCCACCTCAGTCAACTGAATACATACATTTATGATTTGAAACAAAAAAATTCCCAAAGAATTAAAGGGATGATTAAAATAATTATTTATGAGAGCAAACACTGAAAAAATAGTAATTCTGCTATATAGTAAAATTAACCAAATGAAAGTAATAGTTTAGTTCAGGCACCAACAGAGGCTTTTGAAAGATTTTAAAGAATTCCAAGACAAAAATCTCCTTGCAAGGGAAAACAGTTTGCAATAGCTTCAGTAGCATGTACAAACTCTATTTAGAGGTAGCAGCTGGGCAGTTTAAGCTGTGCAAGGCAGAAGATAATTCCATCCAGAGGAGCTGGGTGTGACCAAAGCAGGGGCTGGATGTGACCAGCTCTAACCTACAACACACAGAGGAAAGCTGCTGAAGAAAACTGCATTTTTGGCAAGGCTCAGCAGGTCCAGCTCTGTCCCCTGGGGAGGAGCAGCTCGTGCCAGCAGCTCTCTCCAGCTCCCTGCAGCATCACACAAGCTCCCCCACAGCAGGGAGGGCATTTGTCACTGGGCTCCACCACAGGGTGATGGTGCATCACACGAAGGAGTTGAGCTGGAAGAACTTGTACAGCATGAATATGCACGTTTAAAGCCTCTGTGGGTTCAAAACACACACAAGTGTATGGCCAACAGTGACACTTGTCTGTTAAAACTCCAGACAGGCTGTGCATGACATGACCTCATCTGTGACTTTAAACCAACATAGTTGGTTTAAAGCCCCTTTTTTCCACTGGAGCACCCTCTGCACTCCCAGCACAGCACCTGTGTTATTGAAGATGAAGCAAAATTTGTCCCAGAGCTTACTGTGCTGGAAGGTGTCCACATGGGACACTGATATCAGGCTGCAGCACTGCTGGGCACGCTCATGCTGGCTCTAATCCACCCTGTTGGTGGCCCATGGCTCCAGGCCTTCAGATCTAATAGCCTTTCTCCCCTTTCCCCACATTGCCACATTTGCATTGCAGCAGGAGTAGGTCCCCTTCATCCCCAGCAGCCATCCTGTGTTACAAGGACCCTTGCATTTGTTGCACAGACATATTTTGAACAGGAAAAGATTGCAATTGCCAGCAAGGCAGGAGAGAGCTGCCCATAGCCCTCTAATTACATGTACACAGCTATTGCTCATCTATGTTATCAACAAATGAATTTTGGGCATGAAATGGGAATGCCTGAATAGAAAGCAGTGCCACCAACCTCTGTATACACACAATTACAAAGCTCTCACTAACAGCACCAAGTGGTGCAGTTTCTATTTGAGACAGAGGATTCCAGTTGTAGCCAAACCCATTTCTTAAATTCTTCTGGAATGCAAAATATCATCTACAGGAAGTTCTTCTAAAAGTAATAACAGCAACAATAATAATAGTGAAGTTAATAAAAATGTTGGTGTGCAAAGCCATTCCCAGAAGACAGTCCATAAACCAACAAAACTCTTTTGGGTGAAAGCACCACAGCTCTCCAGTCAGTTTTTTCTGGACAGACTGACAGACAGCACAGTCTGATTGAACTCCAAAAAGAAAAGCATAATGCCCTTCCCTGAGCTCTGCCTGGGGGCAGGTAAGGAGCTGCCTGCTCTGCAGGTCTCAGTTGCTCTCTGGCAGCACAGCCCAAGAGGCACACAGGGAGTTCCAGGGGTGTGCTGGACACACAGCCAAGTTCTCCCAACCATCCCTCATGGAAATGCTGCCCCTCAAAATGCCTTAATCCAAGTTTTGTGTTACACACGTGCAATACCTCCCCAGTGGAGCACCACAGCATTTCTAACCTGGCTGCTCTCTTCAGAAGAATAAAGGGACTCAAAGGCACATTTTGGGCTCAATGGACAGCTGTTGGTGGTAGTGGTAACACCACCAGGATCACAGTGACCAGGAGGGAACAGAGTACCATGAGAATTAATTCAAGAAGTTCCAATAACTTCATTTTGCATTTTCAGGACACAACATTCAACATGCAGACATGTTCTGAAAAAAGAGTCTGCCAGACTCTTCAGAGGAGCCAGTTCCTTCACTGGCCTTTGCAGGAAACAGCACAGAGGACTCTTGCTGAGACAAAAATCCATCACTGCATCCTGATGGGTAGAGAGGGAAAGTCCAGATTAAAGCACAGATCTGCTTCAGATAGGTAAAACTGGGACTCCACTGAAGAGTAAAAGGAAAAATAATTAGTGACTGTGGCTGTGGGTACTGGGACAGGATGACACAGATCTCAGCACGTGCTCACGAGCACGCCCAGCCCCAGTAAAAGCCCAGCTCCCCACCAGCTGCATTCAACACTCAAATGTGGAACCTAAAGCTGTCTGGGTGGTTTTAATATATCCTCTCAGTGTTAGTGCATAATGCATTTTTAATGGGGGGCAGCGCTGCAGGGGCAGAGGGAAGTGGTGCCATCAGGTTTTCCTAGAACTCTCCCGCTTTCCTAGAACTCCTCCAGCTCCAGGGTAAGGGCACTGTGCACAGTATTACCAGAAAAATCACAAAATGCTGTTTGAACTTTCACATTTTGATGCCATGAAAAACTGGGTCACCAAAGTCCTTCTTGCATCCAGAAGGCAACATTTCTAGTGACAGAGAGAGAGGTTTCAGGAGATATGGACATTTCGATACTGCACACACATGTACAAAGTGAAGTACAAAAAAATCCCTTGGGAATGTGTTGAGAGAAGGAAAGGGGAAAAGCAGTTAACACAAAGTCAGGTTGGTAATTGCAGAAAAATCACTGGATGATTTAAAGAGGCTCCATTTTCACACATTTATAGCTGTGTCAGTGCCCCTGCCCTGGATGACACCTAACACTGCACTGCCCCCTCAGCATCCTCCTCACAGGGGATGGGGCATTAGCCCCCTTTAGGACTGCAGCTGCTTCCACAGTGCCTTGCTTCCCTCAAATAAAGATTAACCTTTTCCATTATACAGACAGTCCAGGTCTCCTGGCTGAACACTTTTGCTTAAGACCCTTGATGATAGACTTTATGTGACTCCCCATCAACTCAGACATTTCCTGGATTTAGCCAAAATTAAAAATGGAGATTATGTAACCTGAAGTACATATATATGTGTGTGTGTGTGAGTGTGTGTGTGGTGTGTGTGTATATATATATATATATATATATATGTACATATGTATGTATGTACATATGTCTGGCACACCAAGTGTTGCTGCTCATCAACCCTTATCATTTGGATACACTCCACGGTATTTTTATTGCAATTGGGAAATTCACTGTTATGCAGTGCATAAAGACCTCAAGGTATCTTGTTTGTGGGTGTGTGTTGGTTTCTTTGTTTGGTTAATTATGAGTGGCTTCTAAACATTCTTGACTCAAACTGTCCGTAAGTGCTCAAGCTGGGACAATTTGATCACCTGGCTGTTTGCAGGCAGTGCACAACAAGGCACAAACAAGACAGAGACAAGCCACTTATATTTCCTCAAATAGTTGCAACCAAATGATGCCACTGACCGTTTATCCCTAATCACCCTAACACTACCCCTCCCTATTTTTATTTATGTAGTTTATTATTTCATTCTGGTTTTCTGAAGCTAACTTTGCAGTAAAAATGAAGCAAATATAACTTTATATTAAATCGATATATTCAGTGGTTATTTGATCATTTCCTTTGGCAATATCACACATATTCAATCGAAGAGCTACAAGAAAGGGGATGGCACTTCTTCTTTGGAAATGAAGAGCCATGTTGCACATTTTAAAAAATTCGTAATGAAACCTTCATTATAGAGACATATATCTCACCATCCATCATCTCCAAACACGCAGGCTTGGAAATGAAAACCTGCCTGTGTTTAATTTGATGGGCCGAGCCTTCAGCATTCCCATCCTGCCAGGGGGAGGGGAGCAGCATCTATTTATACACATCTGAAAAGAGACAGGTAAATTTTGGAGCATCATCTGACCTCAAAATCCTGGAAGCACTTATTTGAAACAAGCCCAAATCACGCGTGCTCGTTTCCCGCCGCACCAAGGGCTCCATTGTTTGCTCCCATTCCCGGCAGGGGCTTTGCCCTGCACTCCCCTCCCAAGCTGTGCAACATCTGCTGGGGGAGTTATTTCCTTCTTTATTTATTTATTTCCCCGATTTAGTTTCTAATCTCTGTTTCTTTGTGGTTTCCTGGAGTCATCCTGACAAAGCCACATATTCTGTTCCTGTCCTTTATAGCACTGGAGGGCACTGCAGAACACATGAAATTTGTTTCTAATTTTACATCTGCCAAAAAACATTCCTGGGTTACAAATACACGCCAGCAAAACTCGTAGGGCCTATCCTGCTAACACCACTAGACAAACAAGTCAAAAGGAAATAAAAAAGGCTAAAATACAGTACAAATATTTTTGCATTTCTTTTACCTTATGAAGCCTTGTTTCTCACCTCCTCCCACATTTTACCCTAGTTCAGTGTTTTGGTATTACATAGTTATCTGTTTATATTTAGGTAAAATAATTAAAATACGAGAAGATGAGAAGCAACAATTCAGTTTTCCTCTTCTGCAAGTCCCATACATAGGGGGATGGCTAGAAACATCTTCAGGCATTTGGAGGATGGCTCTCTCCCCCCGCTGTGACAGAAACACTGAATATTTCAAGCAACTGGCCAAATCCTGGTGCTCCAAAACCAGTTTAAACTCAAAGACTGATCACAGCTGCACTGCTGCCATTTTCTTCTTATCATCACAGTTTCTAAACAATATTCTAGCTAAATTACCATCAGCTTTGTAATCATGGCAGGGCAGGTCCTGAGGTGGCCTCCAAGGAAGGAAGAGCAGCACCCCAGCACAGATGGAGCTGCCAGGTCAGCAGGGCCCTTTGGCAGGGCCCATCAGGGATGGGCAGCACCAGCCACTGCCCCACTGATTTCTGCACAGGCTGGAGGCTCAGGCTGTGCTCTGGAGTCTCGCTGAGCTCTGTGTCTGATGCACTGCAGATTCACCTACACAGAAGCAGCAGCTCCCTGGCTGGCTCAGACTTGACGACTGCAAATGCCAACAGACCAAGGAACACAAGTCCGGGTTTATTTTCATTAGCAGCAGCACAGTGTCATGGTATTTCAATGCTCTGCAAGTGCTAATTAAAGACCTTGTCATAAGGAACCTGAGAGGATGTCTCAGAGCTGGATCCAGCTCTGCAGCCTGGGTCTATCAGATTAAATGTAACTGCACAGATATCCCAACACTTCCCACAAACCACAGAGGGGACTCTTGCCTTGCCCCTTTGCAGAGCTTTTCACTTGACAAAGGGATTCAGCTCTGATGGAGAATCCCAGAGCCGCTGTGGCAGTGCTCACTGGCTGTGCAGTGGTACTTCAGGGACTCAGGGCAGCACCCAGAGGGGTCTTTCCTCCAACAGGGAGAACGCTTATGGTCAGATAATTATGGATGGACTCAGCAGCTCTCTCCTCCTAATCAACAAAACTCATACCATGAAGTTAGATTCCGTTCCATCCACTAAAACATGCTGGGCAAAATTTAGCCTGGGCTACAGAAAATTCATCGAACCGTGCACTATTCTTATTTAAAACTTCTGCCATTCCCTCAAAATTTCCCTGGACAGCATTATATGTGATCCAATATCTCCATTTAGGACTGGGTCTGAAGAGCGTGCTGCTTTGTGGATTGCATTACAGAAATTTTACAGGGCTGAACTGAAAAACCAAATTTTTTCAGTTTTGTTTGGCCCTTCATGTTCTAACTTCCCCAGTGATCACTCTTGGTGAGAAATTTCAGCCCTGCTGGCTTGCTGGAGACTAATCTGACTGTGTCCACACAGGCACAGCCTATCTGCACTGCACTGACGTCTGTTCCAGTATGGATTATGGACTGATTAACTGAAAGGTTCTGCAAATCTTCCTGGCCTTTACTTTTTATCTGTTGTAAGAGTCATATTTCCTAAAAGGAGAAACATATGGGTTGTATCTATACAGCACAAATGATCACAGCTGATATGTACTTGGAGAAAAAATAAAGCCATCTATAGAAGAGCTGTGAGAAGATTCAATTTTTGTACAGTTGGAGGGGGTTTTCCTGTCTGGAGTGAAAAATATTAAAAAGGAAAGAAGTTGAAAAGAGCTTGTGTTTGAATAAGCTGACCCTACACATTCACTCTTTCTGGCTTTATAGGCCTTTTAAAACATTTTCATTGAACATGTAAGATTCAGAAGTGAAAATGCTATTTCAAAATTCCTTTTTTCGAAAATACTTCAGACTTTTGGGAAATGAAATTTTTTTGCTCAAAACCGTTCAACACATTTCACTAAAAGCCTTTCTTTCTTTTCCTTCAGCCACCTTCAGCATTTTCAGTTATTTTACACAGTATTTACTATAAATACCAGTGGGAAAAAAAAAACCAAAAACCCACAACCAAGTCTAGCTCTAGTCTCCAAAAGACATTTTTTTTAAAAAAATGCAAATAACAAGACTTAATTTTTAATAGTAACTACCCACTATATTCAAAGGTTCACTGTTTTAAACTTATCCTAACTTTGATATAAATATATGCCCTTCTGCTAACTATTCATCTCAATTTCTTATTCCTAACACAGGGATAATAATGCTGGCTATACTTGCCTCAGTGGAGGGGATTAGTTGGTATCTACATGGATCCTGCCCGTATAAAGCACAATCATTATTGCCTGAGTGGCAGTGTCTGCTCTGCTAGCCTTGAGAAGTATCATGTGCCTTCTGGCCTCAAAATTAAAAAATGCCTTCAGTACTTAAAATATTCCAATTTTTGCTACATCAGAAAGAAAGCCTACAGACAGCTGGGAAGTTTGCAGAGGGGCCAGTGCAGAAGGAGGCAGCATCCTAAGGACACCCCCACAGACTAGGAGGTACACAGGTTGCTCCATGTCTCAAGTGATCAGTGCCAGACCACCAGCACACAAATCTCACCATATTTCAATCATATTTGTCATAATGTCCAGTCCTGTCTGTTCAGAAAAAAAACAAGTAAAAGACCCCCAAATGAACAAGTCACACATTTCCCCCCACACTTGTCTATTCATCCTACTTCTGCCATTACTTCCTTACCAATTTTCTTACAAGTCATATATATATTTTTAATAACATGTAAGGTGTCCTAGTACGTACTTTTACATTCACAGCTGGAGTTCCAGCCTGAATTCTGGACACCCAGCTTTTTGTCAGTTTATTGTAGGAGTGAAATATGAAATATACGGTTTTTTTATTGATAAAGATAAACATGATTTGTAAGATGAGTCAAATTAACAATCGATTACACACTAATGGGCTCTAATCAATACATTAATTTAACTAAAAGGAGGGGAACAAGAGGAAAGATGGAAGAGTAATTTAGAATAGCAGGACTATTCTGCTGGTTTAAAAAAAAAAAAAGGCATATAAAATAAAACTGAGCCACCCTTTGTGGAAGAATGCAATATCCTCTCTCTCGTTCTCTCACCTTGTTTCTCTGTATGATGTGGCGTGTGTTTATTAAAGAATAAAAGAGCAATTATTACATTTCCAGCAGATTGCAGGGCTGAGGCAGCAGTACAGCAGTGTCAGCCTGCTCTCTAGTGTTGCTGGAGGTGTGCAGCATCCGGCCACGCTCCCAGCTGCACCCGCTTAGAGCACAGCCCAAACCCCGAGGAGTTTCCTTGCTGTCTCCTGGGTGGTAAGGAAATCTCAATTATGCACACAAGGGATGTGGTTAGGGGAAAAAAAAAGGAGAAAGAATGTTTAAATTGTATACGTAAACTGTTTTGTTTTACAAGCTGGAGTAAATCAGCACATTTGTAGGCCACATTTATCTGATCCACTCAATAATAATCTTTCTCAATGAACACTATTGATGTGGCATTTATGCCATTGCAGAACATAACCAATCCCTTAAATTCAAATAAAGCATTAGTGAAAAAATAAGAATTTTTGCTTCTGGGCAAGTCACCAGTGCACAAATTTCTTCCATGTTGCTGTCAGGAACTGAGGTGGGAAAATATGCCAGGAACGGAAGTGAAGGCAGAATTCCTCCTGCTCTCTCTGCCTTACAAATTCAGTCCTCATTTGCAGCCCCATACAATTAACAGAGGTGTCATGGTCTGAAAACAAACCAACCAAATTCCCTGACAAAGGGATCAAGAAAGGAGAGCAGTCCTTTGAGCAGCAGTTTCCTGACAGGAGGTCCAAGCCTGCAGGCTGGTGCTAAGGGAGCTGCCAGGGAGCCTGGTGAGGCTCTGAGGCTAAAGCAGGGCCAGGGGCGCCCAGGCAGCTCCATACCCGGGTGTGCTCTGGATGAGAGCCCAAGGCTGTGTGTCCAACGCTCCTCAGCTCCTGTAACACAGGGCCTTGTGCTCTCCAGCCTGGTTACACACACCGAGAATGAGAAGGGAGATGGTCACAGTTCATGCCAAGTCACTCCAAGAAAATCCAAACACGGGCAATGGAGATGTTAAAACAGCACAGAAAAGTGCCATCTTCTACAGGGACTGAGAGGGAAAAGGCAGCATGTTACACACTATGCTTTGGTAGAGAAAGCACTTTCAAGGCACAGCTCATCTCTGAAAAAGATCCTGAGCTCAGTTACACAGTGTAAATCAGGAGAAATGCAAGTGGAGCTACTCCTGTTTACTAACACTAAAACCTCCTGTCCAAGACTTTAGCACCATCTCAGTAAGACACTATTCACCACAGGCTTGCAGATTAAGGAACAAGAGTGGATCAGAAGAGCTCTTCAGTCTCTTTGAAATTTATTTCACTGATCTCTGAAATGCCTTCTTTTGAATAAAGTCAATAGCAGCCTTAAAAAAAAAGATCATCATGCCTCTAGAAAAAGCATTTTGTCAGCTTGAGGCAAAGACATGGGTGTGGGTTTCAGGCCAGCAAAGCCCACTAAGAGAGCAGGGAGGGAGGTCATCTCCTGCCTAGGATGCCCTGCAGAACATCCACACTCGTGGTGCTTCTGTGAGCAGCACTTCTCAGACCCTTGTTAAATATAAAGTTTCTGGCCAGTTGATGACCAGTGCAGAGGTGCTCAAACACCTCTTGGAGAATGGAACTATCAAGTACATTTCAGCTGGTATTACAGAGGAAACAGCTACAACTACATGGGTTTCATTAGATGCAATCAAATATTCAGCTAATATCCAGTGTATACCTAAAATCAACTCAGTCTTAGGAAGCTTTCCATGATATATGCACAGCTGCTGAAAATGGATGACTTCTTTCATTAATATTTGCTTCAGAAAATATCTAATTCACTTTGGTGGTGTTTATGTGCTTTCTACAACTACAGCAATAAATCAGTGTGCTGGGAAGAACATTTCACAGAAAAGGGAAATCTTAGGCAGGTATTAAACAATACTCATTCAGAATGAACTCTGAACTTGTGAAATGAAAATTTGAAGATTTTTTGAAAAAATCTAGTAATCTAGGTGATAAGAACAATACGATGTCAGAACTACAGATATTGAAGTTACTAGTTTTGATTAAGTGCAGCCACTAAATATACACAGGGAAATATTCACAGCCAGTTTGCTGTGAATTCTAGCCAGAATAACCTAAAATAATTTTGCTCTGCAGTAAGAACTGCCCAATATACAAATATACCAGTTTTATTAATCTCATCAATTTTTTGTTGACAGTGGGTGATCAAACAAACAAATTAAAATTATCTGGTGGTTTAGCTTAAATTAATTTCTCTTGTTAGTAAGTTTAAGTTATTATAAAGGGTGCTGAAACCCACACAGACTTAAAACCATGCAGGCAAAACAGCTTCTGCTGTCATCATGTTTATGGTAGCTCAGCCTCTGGCTGTGCTGGGTAATACCCTGCCTCACTCCAGCTCTGCTCTCTTGGCACATTTTAGATACTTTTCATAACAAAAATTACGACTTTTGTAAGCAGAAGCCTCTTGTTTTGTTTGTATTACTGCTAGACTTATGGAGCGTTACTTTGATTTCTCTGGCACTGGATAAGCCTTATTGATGTCAGTGAACTCTGAACCTGTAGTTCTGAGTATTTTCAAAATAATCTCTCTGTGTGGAAAGTGAGACCAGGCTAGGATCCAGCAGAACACTGCAGCATAAACCTCATGTGTTTATTGAAACCATCTCCAATTAGCAGGAGAAAACATTTACAATCGTAATGCTGTTTGAAAACAATTTACCAGTGTAAATTAAAGAGAATTAACTCCTTCTTAAATACTATTTCATTTACTAATCTACATTTCAAATAATAGTGAATGTATTAAGCTTTCTTTGAATTTACCCAAAAAGGCTGTCTTCACAACAGCTCAGCCCTAACAAGCAGTTCAAACCCTGGCAGCAGCCGTGGCTTCAGAAAGCCCCACACACAGTGCCTGAAACCCCCTAGGTTTGTTTTCAGGTAGAGAAGGCCAAAACCAGCCTTATGTATATATACTACTTTGATGGCAGTATTGGAAAGTTAAATAACCAAGAGCAATTTCTGCCTACACATCTTGCTGGGTACCTGACATTTGCTGATTATTTTTCTCAAATCAATTAGCACTGTGCAGCTTTTATCATTAGTTCACTTTTATCATTAATTCCTCCTGCCATGTGTCTTCTGACTTGCATACTCTGACCAGCTCTGTGCCCTACCAGCCTTGTCTGGAGCCTGCTCAGCCTCTGCAGTCTCAGGAGTATCTTTGCCTGCTGTTTATAATGAAGATTTCTCCAGTTTTATATATGAAGCAGAGCAGGGCTAATCTTGGGGCCAGGAGCAAGGGAGGAGTACCAGAGCCCATGGAGGAGGCTGGAGCTAAAGCAGAGCAGGTGCTTTATTCTGCAGCTCCCTCTGCTTGCTGCATCCCAGCATGGCAGCGTGATGATTCGCCTCCGTAACCTCCCAATCATCTTTCACAGGTCAGATCGTAAGATCAATATAAACAAGAAAAAAAGAGACGTGTCCTCATGTAAGAAAAGCCAGAAAGTTCAAAGTTATAGCTGACAGTCTGAATTTAACTCTGACTGATCTAGGAAACAAAAGCAGAGCAGTGACATGAATGAAGGATGAAGTGTCAGGCTGTAAAGTACTTGTTTTTTATCAATTTAAGTCCAGCCCTTACAATGACTACCCCCAAATTTCTCATATTACACAGAAAACAAAGGGAAGAAACAGTGTTTTCTAAATGTTTACATATGAGACAGGCCCACAGATCTCAAATCAATATCTTGGTAATTTAGCCTTTTAAAAAAATTAGTTCACTGCATTCTGTACACGAGGCATTTCCCTGAGTGCATGACTGTCCCAAACTGTGCTGCTTTCAGGGACAGATCAGTGCCTCCCTTCCAGCTCTGCATTACCTGCCTGCAAGTACAGCAACAACAACAAATAACAGCACACAATTTCACAATTATCACAAAACAGTAACAGCTGTTGAAAAAAGAAAACCAAAACCCGCTCTGTACAAGCGCCGTGGCAGAGAAAGGCTGGCTCTTTAAACACAGAAATTAGCAGCAGTGACAAATGGTCTCAGCAGGCACACAGGGCTCTCCCTGGTCCTGCCACCAAGCCTGATGAAGCTGCCAGCAGAAAACACTTCCCTTACTGTTGCTCTGAGAAGGGGGCAGTTGATCAGTGGTTTGGGATTGAATTACTGCACTGGGACCAGGCAGAAGGCTGGCTGAGATCCCTGGGTTTGGAGTCAGATCCCTCAGTAATTGCCTGCACAAAGCAGCAGCAGCTCCCAGCACAGCTCTGGCTCTCTGTGCTCCCTGCAGCAATGCCATCAGAGGTGAGGGGTCTCACTGGTTCCAACTCCTTGTGTTCGGGGAGCAATGCCACCCAAAACCACACCCTCAGACTCCTTTGAAAAGGCAGAACAGATCACTGCAGCTGAATTTGTTGTTTCATTTTCCAGAGGTAGCTTCTGGGCATTTAAAAAATATTTGGATCATATACTCATTACTTAGCAAGTAAATTCCTTTAGTATATTGCTGAGAAGAGACAAAATAATACAAGTTTTTATTGCTGCCTCCATTGCACATGGTTAAAGCAATATCCTGAAAGAGACCATTGAGTTTCATAATTCAATGAATATTTATATTGTTTCAGAGCAAAAGAAAACTTGAGAGCCTTGTTTTGCAAGATTAAGCAACAAATGTCTTATATTTCAAATGAATTGCTAAGACTTAATCCTGCAATTCTTTTCTAATCCAGGCAGTCCTAAGGACTACCATGAGATCAAGGACTCCTGACAGGAGTGAGTTTGCAGGGTCAGGGCTTTCATCTGTGTAGAATGCATGCAGCCAGTCACCAGGTGAACTCATTTCACTGAATTTCTAATCCACTTGAGTATAGTGGGTTTGAAAGTTCACATAAAAATAAAATCTAAGAAAAAAAAATAATCAAACCTTATTGAATTTCCTTTCCACTTAGACAATGAAATAGCAAGGCAGAAGATGAAAAATGTGTTCAGTGAGAATGTGATGAAATATGTAATAGGACCCAGAAATGGAGGTGCTGCTCCTGAGAATGAAAAAGTACAAATTGACCCTCTCCTACATTTCCCCCTTAACCAGAACATGTGTCTCCATGTCCAGTCACACACACATGTGTGAAATGCCTCTGACCTACACAGAACTGTCAGTAGGGTCCTTCTCTGCCTTCCCACCTGCCATGGTGCCAATAATTCTTCTCTGCTGTTGCAGCAGCCCTTCCAGAAAAGGAGCAATGCAGTGGTGAGGGACAGGGCTGCTCTGCCCTACGCTTGGGATTCCCTCAGGGTGCAAGGAAGGTGAAAGTAAAGGAAGAAACTACATAGCTGTCGCTATTTCTTCCTTAGTTTTCACAACAAACAGCAGTCATGCAGCATTGATTAGAGGCCCTGACCACAGCCCACACTCAAGAGCCCTCCAAGGAGGACCAGAGCACCTCATAAGAAACTGGAAGCACTTTATTTGTGCACTAAACTCCTATGGAAGCAGGCGCATGATCACCCCTAGCATCAGGCATTGAGGTGCCCCCAGTCAGCAGCTCAGCAAAAGGCTCTGCCACGCCCGCCCTGAAAGGGGCTGGGCTGTCCTCATTTGCCCCCTCCCTGTGCTCCCAGGTGGCTTTGTCCATGATTACAGGGGCACAAGGGAGCACAAGCATCTCTGAGAATAGACTTGTGTAGAATTTTAACAGGTCTGCAAAGCCTTACCTGGGGCAGGTGAAGAGTATGCAGGGGCACTTGGGCATGGCTGATGGCGATGGCCCCTTGCAGCTCTGAGTTGCCCCTGCTCCAGGTGTGAAAGTTTATTGCAGTTCATCAGGATATTAGTTTTTTGCCCATTTCATATTAAACTTGTTGCTCAGCTACAATATTTTATTTTAAATGCAACATTTTAATATTCCTGTCAGTTCAGCTACTTGTTTTTTGACTGAAATAGAAAGTATGTAGTAGTCAAATATGACAAAGATGCTTTTACAGGTTTTAATAATTTTTAGAAAACTTGATTATTTGAAATGTTTGCTCCAAATTTAAATATTTGCAACTCCTATTAAATCCACAAAACTCTTATAATTTCTGAGGTTTTCATGTTCCTTGGTCTTTTGAAATACAAGAATTCATAGGCTGCTTAAGCTGAAAACAGCACCTGAATTTGTGAGTACTCCTCAGTCTTCAGGCTTACACTGAGCACAGTTGTGATTGCAGCTGGGTCACAGGCTAAATTCATTAATTAGAGTACCTAATAAATTGTTATTGATATTGCTCAGTTGTTTGTCACCACCCAAAATGGTCAATAATGTCAACAACACAAAACAGAATACAGCAAAAGCCAAGCTAAGCTGACATAAATTAACTGAGGGAAAAAGCACAGATGAAGATAGAGGCTAAGGTGGAGTGAGTGGAGGGGAAGCAAAGAGGTGGCCAGAGATTTGTGTGCCCTGAAATGCTGCATCAGTTAAACTCTCAAATGGCACCTCACAGGGTCCTGTTCTGCATCAGCAGGAGGGAACAAACACTGGTTTTCCTCCTTAGCCTCCTGCCATACCCTCTACTCTCTTCGTTGCTTGAGTAAAATGAAGAACTTGGTGTAGCTGGAAGATATTTTTTCCAATTGATTTTGTAGATGTGGCTGGAGGGAGTGCTCCTTTGGAACATCAAAGCCTTTCATGAATATATGTTATTTTGGTAATGATCCTTCTGTAGTCTAACAAGTCAAAAACAACCATTTTGTGGAGACTTCATTTTTCTTTCACTTTTCTTGACAAGTATTTTCTATGAAAGAATACAAACCTTTACACTGAAATGAAACATTTGTTTTAAAGTGATGTATTCATAGGTCAAAAAATTATTCCTCCCCATAACCCACTTCACCTTTTTTAAACCCAAGTGAACCAGAACTGCACAATTCTTTGGACTGTGCAGAGCCAGACAAACCCTGTTTTCAGCCAGCAGCAGCAACTCACAGCTCAAACTGCCCTTTTCCAACTTAGGCTGTGAGACCTATTTGCTTTTCTTTAATATCTGTATCATCTTCCTCCATTTCCACGTGGGGTGGGGTTCTGGGTCTGATATTGTGCCAAGCAGCTGATGGTGCAAGGAGGAGCTCAGCACTGCCTTCCCTTCTCAGCCTGCTTCCAGCAGAGAGGCTGGAACGGGGCAGTGCAGAGACCTGACACTCCTGGGGTGCTGCAGTCTGAGCCCCTGAGGGTTTGTCCCTGACTGCAGCATTTGGGTGTTTTCCACTGGCAGAAGGAGAAGGGAATCACTCCTGGGGCTGCAGTGAGCTGGGGCAGCCGAGCTCCAAGGAAAGCTGGGGCCTGAGCAGAGCTGCTGCTGCAGGATTTTCCAAATCTGTAGAGCAGACAGTATCACTGCCTCATCTCGTGAGATTTCAAATTACCACAACCAACATTAGGATCAAAAAGTTGATTTATGCATTTTAAGTTTACAAAGAAGAGGTTTTTTCCCTCATCAGTTGCATTCCTTATGGCTCCCAGAAAGAAACAGTCTTTCACAGGCAGAACTGGAACAGCCCGGCATAATCACTCATACCTAATGATGGATATTTATTGCTGTCATCAGAGAATTAAGGTCTAAAAATCCCATCTTATAAAAATAATTTTAGAAAATGAATGTAATGACTTCACTGAACCATTGCTGGTAAATCTGAAGTACATGGAGAATTCGGATTAATTCACACACTACAATGGATAAAATATGTTGGACTGACCTCAGTGGCTGCAGTGTGGAATATTTGGAATACTGGATGCACTTGTAACAAGCATGCACTTGTTAACTTTTCTAACTTGCTGCAAGTCTGCTTCAGTCTCCACTAAACTGGTGCAAGGTTCATAAATCCGTTAAATAGAGAATCATTAGGCCAAACACTGTGCATCCCCGTGTGAATGCCTGTATTTCCTTAAAGCCTTTAATCCAGATATACTTGTAGATATGCATGTAAAGACTAGGATTTTTTCATCCTCTAAAATTTCAGGATATTCTGTAGGACTTTCACACTCTTACCCTTGTCTAGGGTCATCCACAGCTTTGGGGAGTTATGATTCACAGAAATCAAAGCACTTTGGATCAGGACAATAATTTACTGTACAACTCAGTGACATTGGTGGACTTGCACTCAATTTTCTGTTGGTCCAGTGAGTTTAGGCCCTGAAATACAGACATAGCTCTCAACTCCCTTTCTATTCTTCAGGAGCAGAGCAATGCATGAACTCTTTTTATGCTTTTACCACACATGTCATTCCCTTTTCTCTCTAGGAAAATAGTTTCCTGTTATTTTTAGCTCATATCACAGCCTCATTTAAAAATATATATATATATAATCTACAGTTTCTTAGTAGTCCCCCAAACTTAATTTCCTGGGCTGCAAAAGAAAGCTGAAAAAGGTGAAAACACCATTGACTTTTGATCTGTTTTGCTAAGAGCATGACAGGCTTCTCAGATCCAGTTCATAGTCCTCTTTCAAGTACCTTAAGGTAAAGGATGCAAGTCACAGCTATGTCAGAACATGCTCTGCTCACCTCCTCTCCCCGCCTCAAACCATTTCTGACCCTGCTTTGGGGGACAATATTGAAAACAGTGAAAATATAACCCTGTTAAAAACATGAATCAAAAAGTCACTGCTTGTGGACATGTTTTTAAAATTGCTTAGTTGCATGGAAGTCCCTTTAGTGCTTGAAGGACTTTAATAAAATTGATTTTCTGAGTATAGCCTTTTAGCAGCTACTGTATAAGCTTGAAATATGAACCCTTCATTGTTGGAAGTGTTTCATTTTTGCCCTGTAACTAATGATCAAGGGAAAGAATGTGTTCAGAATTCTCCATGGTTGCCATTTTCATAATTAAATTGTGCTAATAATAAAGCTTTGCAGACTTTAAACAAACTGGCACTGGAGTGGAATGTGGTTTGCAGTGTTTCATTTAGAGACCTCTGCAATTAGCCCTTAATGAATAAGCATACCACAGTGATAAGTAAGACATCTCTGTGAACAGGTTATTTACCAAAGCACAAAACTGTGACATTTTCATTCCAATAAATGAAATCTGTTCTCCAGATTTCTTCTGAAGGCTCTTAAGTAATTTGGGAAGTTAAAACCCATTAATTGTCTTTAATGCCTGATGTGTAATACCAGTAATATGGCACCACTAAGTAGAATGGCTCAGAAATAAGCAGCTGAGTGAGTAAGACAATTACTGAATATGAGCTGCACAAATAGTGCAGATCTACTGGCTTTAGTAAACTGCACAGAACTTCTAAATAGTAGAATGCCATTCACTGCAGAGCCATAGCTCCAGGTTACACTTTTCCCTCCCATACTGCCTACCTACTTACACTAAGACTCATATTAAAAGATTCTTTCTTGTATTTGGTCATTAATAAAATTTTTTTTTAAAAAAACAACCCACACCAAACACATCTCAGGACATTTTGTGGTAGGGTAAATCTTGCAACAGTGCTGATGGATATCAGCAAGAAACCCAGCCCTCAGTGACTGAATGCACAGAATTAGGAGGTTGGGGTGAGCTCACTGACTGTGCCTCTTGTACAACTGTAATGCACGGCCCATAGGAGGGAGTCATTATTTTCTGGCAAAACTCATTTCAGCATCTAATGAACCAGATGCAGTGGACTCTCAAACTCGTGCTTTGGCTCATATAGCACAGCAGGATCCTGGTATTTTTTCCATGGACTTCACTGGGTATTGGATCTGGCCCTAGGAAGAGAAACCTGGTGCCTGCTGGTAACAGGGAGTTAACACAGAGAAAATACACAGACTGGACAGACTGCCAGCACACTGATGTCCCATGCAACTACCACTGAGCAACAGGAAGATAACACAGTGCCTCCAAAAGTAACTGTGCCTCAGCCTAGGCTAACAAACTCAACTTTTTCTAAGTTGCCTTTTCCTGACAGGATCACAAGGCGCTACCAATCATCCAAGTGTGTTTCCTGTCTCTCAAATATCTGGGTAGACAACTTCATACTATCACATTTCAGTTCTGCTCAAGAACATTTTTTTCTGCTTTGCACACAGCCACCTTTATTTTCTTTTGTAAACAAAAAGACAGGAATACAGAAAAAATAGTTGGTGTACACAAAAACACCAGAGCCTCTAATGTATTTTAGGTTCCCTCCCATAGTGATGTGACACAAATCTTTTCCAAAAAATACCCAAACAAGATAAAGAGATGGGGGAATAAGAAATATGGAAAAAATCTAGGCATGGAATCTCTAGAACAACAAATGAAAGACAACAGTTTTGTGTAGTTTGCAGCATTTCTTGTGGCAAGAGTGGGTACAGAAACACTGCAAACACCAACCTGGAGCCTCCCAGGAGGCTGCCACAGAGCGAGTGCTCCCTGCAGCAGCGCTCAGCTCCAGCTGCCAGCCTGCACAGGTACAGCACACAGACAAACACAGCAATGCAATCACCTGTCCAGAGACTTTCTATTTGGAAAATGTACCACTACAGGGTCTCCAGAGTCACTGCTGCCTTTACAAAATACTTTAGGACCTGCTTTCAAATTCTGATCAGGCTCCATTACCCATGCAAACAAGGGATACATTGTGCAATGGGAAAAACTGGAAAAAATAGTTATTGAAGAACACATAGCAGCTGATGGTGTAGAGCCACCCCAGTGCCTCAGTATAAATGAGGTGAGGTCCAGCAGGGCTTAATTAGCTCTGGCTCACCACTGGCAGCAGGTCAGTTATGATGAATGTCCAGCTCAGCTGGACATGACCTGGCTCTTTAGAGAGCCTGCTCAGATGTCTCTGTGTCTGTAGCACTCTTGAGCTGAAAGTCAGACAGTTAACTCATGGATTACTACATTTGGGCTATAGCTGAACTCTTTGTTTCACCTAATGCTCTTGGAGTTCCTAAACTTCACCCTCGGATAGGCAAAAGGAGGCTTTATGCTTAAATCTGCACCTGGTCATCTTATACCCATGTATCATCCTGCTAGAGTTGCCACTTAAATAACTGTCACTGTTTTCTCTTGTGTTTATATTCCCAATATGTTTGAACGCAGAAAACTTAAATCACATTTATTAAATGCAGATCCATGCTCTGAAGCACACGTTCATGTTATTCACTGCATTTAAAAAATCCTTACTGTTAAAATTTTGGCTATTTTTGTTTTTAAAAATTATGTCTTACTCTCAATTTTGAGGCAACAAGTCCCACAGGCTTTTTTTTGGGAAAGTGTGAAAATTATTTGCTGTTGTCCTTTTTGTTCTCAAGAGCATTCAGTGTTAGATTCTCTACCTAGAAACCCATGGAAACAAAGTGCTATAGCCCACACCAAGCAATGGGTTATCTTTGTAATAACATTGCAACAGATTAACTTTATGCCAAGGGGTGACAGGGACAGTGTCCCAGCTCTCAACATGATTTTCCAGCCATGAGAAGTTGGTATGTGGCTGTGATGACACATGATGTGAGGCCAGGTGAGAAGCACCATGTCAAAGTCACACCCCACATCCATTGTGAGCAGCCTTCTCCAATGAGAGGCAGCAGATGGATGAGAACAACTCTTCCATGGGCATCTGAATCCCACATCTTGTTGACTCAGTGGAGACTGGGTGTTGGTGGGCCTGACACAGACTGTCTTGGGACTGGCACTTCCAGTCCTGGTGCAGCTATTCCCAAGACTATCACCACAAAATTGATTGAGTCATTGTGCCTCCAGGTACTGCCATTTAAAAAATTTATATAAAAACAGATCTTGGAAGGCAATGAAAATTTAGAACTCAAAAATAACATCTCCATCATAAAACAAGTATAAAACACAGACAGAAACTTTTACACAGACAGAAACTTTTTGCCAAGATGCAGCCCCTGTAGCCAGCCAGCCTGCATGGGACAGCCCATCGAGGCTGCCCTGCTGGGAGCTTTCAGGTCTCACCTGGGCAAAACTGGCAGCCCTAAACTGGAACCTCAAAAGTGAGTGAGGTAGTGACGTGTTTTATTTACACCAACACTGTACCCTGGCAGCAGGATTGCTATTTTACTTATTTTTATTCACAGAGGAGTCCCATGAATTCCTAGAAATATTCCTGCAAAGAGCAGTTCCGTGACTCACTGTGCAAAGCAACCAGAGGAAGTAACCTCTGAAGTAACTTCTTCATCTCTGTTATAACGTTCTGCCTCTTTTCCATTTAGACTTTATACATCAGACTAAAATATTTAGCACATAGAAATGGGACAAGCAGAAGTGCTTTTCTTTTACAGAAATCTCATAGAGTTATTCATAAAGCAAATCAATTGAGGCAGGCAAAGAGAATACACCTCAGATAGGCCTGGGTGGAAAAAGGAGAAGTAATACATTGTGTTCATTAAAGTAATATCAAAATTAAATTTAATACAAAGTACCTGAGACTAAAACCCAAAACTATTAACCCCAAAGCCACTAACTATTCATTAGCCAAGTCAATTTTGCATCCCATTATGATTCACAATGTGTAAATTCCCATTGAAATTGATTTAGTAAACCAGCTCTTTGATGGGCCTGAAATTAAAAGGATAGAAGAAAAGATACAACTAATTGAAGAACATAATTTGATGCTTGTAAAGGGTGAGAAATTTACTGAGAGCAGACTGGAGCTTTAATTAAAGACAACGGGCCAAATTCACACCTGGGATAATGATTGAGGAATTTTGCTGAGGTCAGAAGAACTGCAGCCACTTGTGGCAGGGCTGAATTAAGCTCTGGTAGTGTCCATTTTTAAAAAGAACTAATGAACACAGCCTTGGGGGTGGGGGAAAGAGAGAGAGAGAGAAGTAGAGTGAGAAATGCATATTTCCCTGTCTGGAGGTTACCCTGACAGGCCTGCATTGCCAACACTGGGAATTTCTTTCTGTTTGCAGCAGATCAGGGGGACAAACTATAAAATGCTGGTACTTCTGCTCCCAGATTAAGAGTGATGAGAAGAGCTGAAGTTTCACAGAACTGCCAGGAAAGAGCAGAGAAATAAGCCCACATGGCAAACCAGAGCCTTTTGGGTAAGGGCTTTTTATTCCCCTCTCAGGGATGTTCAGCTGTTTGAAACAATTTCATAACTTCTCTTTTTGTCTTCTTTCACAATTGCTTTGTGATGAACCATTATTAGAACATTTGTATTTGGGAATCTGATACTTGATCAATTTTACATCATTTGGTTTTGTTCTAGGAAAAGTCTCACCTTTATGAAAGAAATAGCTGAAGAAATTATGATATTCTGCACATTTTTGTAGAAGAGTATACATCAGGTCATGAAGAAATTTTACATCATTTTCCAAAGCATTTTAACTAACAATTTGAGAATGTGAAGGCCAGGATTAAAAATTTTATTTTGTCTGCTTCCTTTGTAAGATATAGAGGCTTAAGCTGTGTAATAATTTCAGTGTATAGCTGCTGTAGCTCTAGATGATAAGTTGCACTTATTTTTGTACTGCAGACACTGTAAATAAGCTAACATTATCTCCTCACTTGTCTATGATTTATAATTTATTTATTATTATAATTTATAAGGGAGAATCTATGGCTGACAAAGTCTTTAGTACAGTAATGCGAAATAATGGCACATTTAAACCTAAAGAGAAAACATTAACACTTGCTGTTTCTTCTGCTCCTCGGTGTGAAGCTGAGGAGTGTCTAGAATAGCACAAGGAGAGCCAGGACAGAAGCTTTCAATTCTGTTTTACCAGCAGCAGTATTTTGTGTTGGTTCTTATGCTCCCTTTTTGGACTTAACTGATTTAACACTGAGTTTTCTCTTGCTACAAGGTTGATTACACATTTCCAAGCCAGGTCTTGCTCAACAGACTGGAATGCTCCAGTCCAGACCTGTGGGATAATTTGCCCAAGAGGACGGTTCTTCTTCTGAATAACCATAAGTAAAAAGAGGATTATAATACCTAGCCTTGAAATTTCAGGAATATTCCATGTCTATTATTTACAACCATATCTTAGAGATTGCTGTAAAGGGGCTGATGTATCCAAAATAATGTGGGGAGGAAACACACATAGTTAAAAAATCTCAACCTACCATGAAATGCATGTGAAATTTAGATTCTTACTGTCCAGCACCCAGACAGACAGACAGATAGACAGACAGACTGGCATGAACCAGCAATGTGATCTAAGCCCACCGCTGCCCACATTTCCTATGCAGGAATGGGCTGAGTTGATTTGGATTGCTTTGCCCGCATTATTTGAGGACTGACAAGAGAGTTTGTAACAGGCCTTAATCAGGTGGATGGCAAACAGCAATCTGTGACTGCACAAACATGCTCTTGAACGGTTTTGTACAGCTTTAAAATACACAGCAAAGTTCACAGAGACAAGAGTTTAAAAGTTGGGGTATTTGGAGCAGATCTCACTGGCCCACTGCCTTTGTGGCATAAATCTGTGCTGACATGGATGTGTTTCTCCCTTTAGCTGCTGGGGACGACTCTCATCTCCACAGTGAAAGGAGGTATTCTTATCCAGAAAGTATCACCAAACTTAGGAAGGGGCTAAAAGGCAGTCAGATTTCAGTGCTGAGCAGTGTCTGTTTGAGCTCTATCAACAGCACCCACATAAAAGCTGTTGTGCAGGAGCAAATAAGAAAAGTTGAATTCTTTTCCTGGTGTAATTCACTTCATTTATTGACTTTTTTTTCCCTTTCGTTTGTCAGTGGTTCTGAGATGCCTGGCATTCAGGATGATTTGTAATGTAAATTATATAATTGTACTTTCACATATTTTAACATCAAATGGAATGATTGACTACAGAATTTGAGCTGTCTACAGGTGGGGGTCAATTATCATCTGAATAATCACACTGCCACACAAGAATAGCATGGCCATGGAGTGTGACATATTTTTATCTCTATGCATTTCAATGAAGTCAGGCTGGTACATAAAAGGTTATCACCTAGGAAACATATTTTCCTAAGCACAAGTTAAACATGCAAGCAAGATCAGCATAGATATTCAATTTAGCCAGTCAACCCTAACCTATTAATATTTTAACAAAATCCAGTGAGGATAATTTTTTTCTTTGATCCCATCTCATTTGAGCAGCCTGGAAAGGGAAGAAAAATTAAAAACAAAATAGTCAAGCATACAGAATGAGGTTATGTATTAAGTGGGCTATTTAATGTTTTTGGCATATTATAGCCCTAGGGAAAGTATGGATGGATTTAACAATCAAGATCTGTGTTCCCTGGGCCCACAAAGTTCGAGAAACATAAAATAATCTATACTTCCGAGCTGACAAATCTTACCTGACACTCTGCTTCATCTCACTGGGACTCTCTAGCTCAGCATTAATCATATGTTACAGGGAGTAAAAAGAAAAGTAAATCACACTAAGCTGGAAAGTGAGATGGAAGGTCTTTGGGCAAAGCTTTTAATCAATAATATGTGGGATAATAACCAGGAGCTATTGTTTGAATCTTCAGATATGAAAAGGCAGCAATGCAAAACACAAAGCAGCTACAAACTGCTGCCACTTCAAAGGGGTCTGATGCAAACCAAATCAGGTTGATTTGCCCTAAATCCCACCTTCTCCCCTTCCCAGTCCATTAGCAACATTCTGTATTCACAGTCCACCAGCATTTTGATCTAACTCCAAAACTGCAATTAAAAGTGTCTATCTGATCCTGTAGATCAGGGGACACAGTAGTATCATGTGCATTAATTTTTGGGTGTCTAATCCGAGATCCTTTGTTATTCACTGACGTTCAGAGAATGTTCAAAAAAAGGTCTTAATTCTCATGTCAGACAATTCCCCTCTTTCCCTACTAGCTTCTCTTCACATGATTACTGCTAAAACACAAAATTGGAATTATTTTGCACTGAATTCTTCCTCATTTCCAAATACTACGCACCCACCTTCATGTCCATTTCTTCCCTTCCTTCCACTCCTCCCTATACACTAATAAAAGTGAAAAAGTAATTTGTCAGTTATTTGCCTACTAAACACTGAAGAATCCTTTAGTGTACATATTTTTTAGCTGTTAAATTTGTGGTTTAAATTAGAATATGTGCTCAGAGGGTAGAAGGCAGTTTAACTAACCCAGTCTCTACGGGCTGAAGCCCCAGCCATGAAACAGGGCTGTGATTGATCTGACCTCCAGCTATTCATCCCGCTCAGTTCGTGACCTCTCACTTTCCTCACCCCTTCAATAATGTGTGCAATAATATTTGGTTTGCTCAGTTATGAACAGGAGGTGGAGACGCTAGTCCTGTCTCATACTTTTGTAATTATTATTATTATTTTAGGGGGTGGAGAGAGAGAGCTGCAGCTCAGAGTGAAACCTAACCCAAATCCAGTTCAGGCTGTCCATTAATGCAAAACAGTTTTGAAACTGTGAATGGAGCTCCAGTAATTCCTCCACTGTTGCTCAGCAGGAGCCTGGCAACACACAGCTTGCATGACTATAGTAAAAAAAAGTGTCTCACAGCCATGCAAACATTCATGGACCATTTTCACAAGCAAGTCTATCACTGAAGCAATATTTTTTTACCGCTGAGTGTGTGGCCACGTTCCCTTCCTCTTACTTTGTTGCTTTTTTAGAAGACAAATATATTTTTTTTTCCTCCCTTTACTTTTTTTGCTTGGTGTTTTTTTGCCTGTAACTCAAATTTAGGATACTTAATAATGGTCCTACCCTGCAACAACAAAAAAGATATTTTTCTGCTTTAGACACAGTGATACCTGCTGTTTGTTTTTTAAACAGCTCTTTTGTTGAAGTCCAAAAAGTCTTGTAATTTCAATACATGTTAAACTTTTCAACGTTCTGAGAACATCTCCCTCAAAATAAATAAAACCATAACCTGAATTTTTATCAAGTTTAAATTAATAAAAATAGTTTTGAAAGGTTAAGATGGACTACTGGAAAAAACCTGTCTCAGCTTTTAAGGAGATTTGGCTGGCTCATCAGCGACACCTTCTATCTTTATTTCAAAATTCCCCTATCAGTTTCCTCTCAGCAAACCCAGGGAAAATAGAGACAGTCCCAGTGAACTCATGCATTCCTAAAATGAAAACACTTTAATGGCCTAATAAACCCACAATTTTTTTATTAGTAGTTAAAAATAACTTTTAGCAAATTGTTTCTCTGATGGCTCTGGACTTCTCTGCTCATCATAAATTTATATTTAAAAAATAATCTCTAGCTACAGCATTGTTTTATTATACCAGCACCTGCTGACTCACTGCAAATACTCCTCCAGAGTGTTTGTCACTCCCAGTGTGCATCTCCATGACAAACTGTGGTGACAGTGACACCAGCTCTGCCATGCCCTGGGGCCGGAGCAGATCACGCTCACCACCTCGCACAGGGAAAAGGGTCCCTCTCCACCCTCTGGGGATCCCTGACGTGCTGCCAGTTCTGCTTGCCTTGGCCAGGTAGGTGAACCACTGCTCTATATTCACAAATGCAGACACACGCGTTCCTGGAGTGGGATTTCCCTGGTGACACAAAAGCAAAAAGAGCAGTGATTCCCTGCGAGGAGCCGTGCTGGGCTTGGCTGCAGCCAGGCTTTCTCCAGGTGCCCTCACCACCACGGGCCACTGACTCTGCTGTGCCTTCAGCTCCTGCAGCACCAGACCAAATTTCCAATCCTCTCGCAGGCAGCTGACACAGCTCTTCCTAACACCCAGGTTCAGGAAGCATTTGGTTGCTATCCATTTTCTTGTCTTCCCAATATAGGAGAAGATCCTATAAATGTTTTTCTACTCATGGCAAGCAAAGAGAATCGGTATGTACCCTGAAATTACCACACAAAACATGGATTTTATAAATTTGGGTAAAATATAACAAGATACGGTGATGTAAAAGATGTCGTGGCAAATGAGAAGCCTCCATTTTTTTCAACAGAACTTGCACAGGATAACCCACAGCTATTATTTATGTGTCTGCTCTTACCCCAAATGGTGACCCACCTTTTTAATTTCCTGGAGCTCTACCTGCAGAATAAATGACAGGCAGGAGGTGATGTGGGGATGCTGGGGGTGACATCAGAGCAGGCACTGTCCTGCACATGGCTCTCCCAACATCTGCCCAGGCAGGCAGGTGGACAGCCTTTGCTGGGCTGCAGTCAGCCTCTCTGAGCATTGCTGAAGCATCTCTGTTGCTAGTGGGTTTTTTAAAGACTGTGCAAAAAGGATACAATTTTGAAAACAAATAGGAAGTTCTTGGCCCCTTCTGCCTCTCTTGTATTTGTACATGTTCTACAGTAGTTCCTACTACAGAGTCAGCATTTGTTAGCAGCACTTACAGAAATCTCCTTTCAAAAAGGAGCCATTGTTCTTTGATGCTACATTACAGTAAGAGTTGGCATTTTCATGATGACTACTATATATTCAAAGCCACCATTTCTTAATTTGCTAATAGAAATCACTCCCCTGCAGCCTTGGTCTCATTTGTAAGACCTCTGGTCTGCAATGAACCGGTCAGGAAAGCGTACGTGGGCTGTGGATGCAGTCAGAAAACTCATCAAGGTTTTCTGCTGGTTTTTATTCTACATAAAGGAATATCTAAACCCACTAATGTCTCTGAAACCAGAATGAACTGCTTGTAAAGACTTGATATGAAAAAAAAATCAGTTTCTTTATGGTACAATAGGCTTTTGTACATCCTTTGAGGAAAGTGGTAGTGCTGTCTGAATTTAGGCTCAGTGAAATGCTGAAACGTTAAATTTAATGGTGTTTCCTGTTCTAAGCTCCTCTGAACTGGACTTAGCAAAGACTAATGACCAACCCTTTGAACCTCCAAGTCTCCTAAGATTTAATTTGTTATTTCTGAGGAAAAAAAAAAAGCATGAATAAATAATGAGAATAAGGGACAGAGTGACCAGAGACAATTCACCAGTGTCATTTACATATGACAGCAGGGTTCCCAATTCCTTGAATTACTCATTATTACAATACTACAAAAAAAAAATTAACGCAAATTCAGGATGACAGCCAGAAGCAAGGGCTGTTCTATGCCAAAGCTATCTTGAAAGGTTCACAGTATTCTCTGATTGTGTTTAAACTCTGGACCATTTGAAACATGGAGAGTTAACACAGGCTGGAAAAACCAATGCAAGCATTCAAGTCTCTGGTGTGTTTTGAGTCAAAATTCACTTGGTCAAAGGAAAGGAAAATAAATAGCTCAACAAAATAGTCTACCATATTTTTTCAGAGGATATCTATTTGCAGGAAATATAACTTTCAGATCAGTTTTGACAATCCCCTTCACAGGAGAGTTTTCTTAGGTATTCAACTGAATTTCTTTTGTCAAACCTAGAAAGCACATGACAATTGGTAGCAATTAGGACAGCTGTTCAAAGTGTGACAAACCTGGGTTTAAATCCTTGATTCAGACCAGGGACTTCAACCTAGATCTTTCCCAACTTATACAACTGCACCAGTAATTAAGTTTTTGCTTCTTCTGTGCTGGATCTACGCACCTATTTCACATTTTATTTGGTTTTTATTATTTCAGTTTGTTTCATCCTTATAAGAAATTTTTGCTTGAACAAAATTCCTTGGAAATGGAAAAAGCAGCTTGCAGAAAAAGGGAACATTACAGTAAATGCGGTGCTGGAGCTTATTTTGCTTTTATTTAAATGCTTTGTGAAGCAGTGAAAAACCAGAAAATTACAGTCATGTTTTAGGAAAAAGGCTTTGCTCACAAAACAAATTTTCTTCCTGAAAAGCAGTTTATTGCAATGTAGAAAGCTCACTAATTGGATTTATGACAGGCAAGCAGTAATGGTAAAAAGGAATAATGTGAACAGAAGAAAAATAAATGCATATTAAATTTTACAGACACCTACACATTTTCTCTGCTTTCCTGAACCAAGTACTCAATGTTTCCAGATTTCTGTCCATTCTTAGTTTAGTTGGCAGAGAAGGAGTGTGGTTACATGTGAGGTAAATAACCACACAGAATGAACTGCAATCAGCAGAAAGGCTTAGTGCAGCTGATAGGGAGATCAGCTCCTGAGTGAAGTTCTGGAATACCCAGCCGATGAGGCTGCTTTGTGCTGAGGTGCTCTCCTCAGACAGAATTCAGCAAGACTGGTATTTATTTGCCTCACAGGCCAAGTCACCTATACATTCTACCCTCCTTTTCTACACTCTGGCAGAGCTGCATCAGCTTCTAAAATTTAGCTTTTCATTTTGAGGGCTGCTGTATTTTTCCTGCTCAGTGTAGGTCTGAATGCACAGCGCAGCCCGGGTAGTTCTGTGTTACCCTGAGCTGCAGTGTAACCTATCTAATCTTGGCAAGCATAAATGTTTTAAAGCACAGCTGAAATTCTGCAAAGAGTGTGACTGCAAAAGTCACCTCGAAATGTTGCACTTGTTTCTCACTTTCATTTGGTGCCATAAAAGACCTCAGCATCAATCATTAACAAGCTATTAACACATGCAGCTGATAAAAGTGTTCAAAGTCTGGTCAGTAACAATGACAGAAAATCCTGGTTTGCAGCTGGTTTAAACTAAGTCTATGGAGCCCACACCAGATATTTCCTTGGCTAAAAGGTGCTTTAGGGTTGTTTTGCTTTCATCTCTGCCTGTGTAACACACACGGGGGCTTTCTTTTCTCGTCTCTGCTCTGCAAAACTTGTCCCTTCCCTCCGCTGCCTCTCCCACTCATTCTTAAAAGCAGTTTGTAAGCACGCAGGGTCAGGAGATTTTTTCATTCAAAAGTAATTTGATTTTAATATTATTACCTGGTACAGAAGGTGCTATCAAAGGAATGAGAAATCTCAGCTCAATATACAATTTGTAAACACAATAAAATAGTGCTTATTAACAATAATGAACAAACACGCTGTAATTTAGACAACAGCCTTCAAAGTTCTCCTTCCAGTTTTCTACCAAAACTCAGCCATGTTCCTAGAATTGATAAAGCCAAAACCAGCTTTGGTTACTTGAATAAATATATATTTAACATTTTTTAATTCAATTGTTTTGATCATTCATTTTGTTAAATAAAATCTCTGATGTCAGAAAATCTGAACAGCTGCTCAATTAGCTTATTGCTTGTGTGTTACAAATGTCACTTGGGCTTGGGCGGGGGGTGAGCAGTGTGTTACTGATGATTTTCTCATTGTCCCTGTTCCCAGTAACACTTGTCAATAATTGCATTTATGTGGTGATAGTTTCTCGCCCCTATGCAAAGGAATTTAAGGTTAGATTATAGAGAAAATGGCATCACAAAGAAAACAGGCTCAGAAAAACATGAAAACACCTAGCCTCCATCTGCTCAAGTGTGATACACTTCAGAGCTCCCATTTCACATGTAAAACAGAACATGATTTATAATTTATATCTAGTTGGTGCAATCCTTCTCAAATAAAAAAATTCTTTGATGAAACACTGGCTTTATGTTATCATAAAACTATCGAGAAAATCACAGAGCATTTGGCAATTTACCTCTACTACAGCATCTTTGAAGTTTGGATATTTATATTTTATGCACTTTTCAAATGAACTGTACTGCTGAACACAAACAAAAAAAAGCCAAAGTGTGAGTCAATGCTGAAATGTAATCACAGCATTAGCAGCAGTAAGCCACTGTAGGTATTTACAGACCTCCAGGTGATACCTAAGGCCCAGTTCTAAAAAGTTTTTAAATATTCTGTGCAGCATAGAATTTATACAGTATTTTTGATTTATTTAAAATCTAGAAAACATTTTAAAAAAATCAAAGCACAAAGGCAGAAGCAATGCAGCTCCCAGGTCTGCGGAACCACCAGTCCTGCTTATAGCTGTGGCTTCTTACTAACAAACTTACAGGTTTTTGAGAGCAAACTTGGGAGGTGATTCTGCACCCCTCATGCCTGTGAATCACCTCAATGATTAGCACTGGTCATGTGTGATAAGGTGAAACTCACTTCTGAATAAAATAACCTTTAAAACCCTTAATTGGCAGGCACAGAAATGAACTACTTGTGTGAAAAACCATTTCAAATCTACAGGATTATTTATTAACATAAAAGACACACGATCAAATAGGGAGGTAGGGTGTTGAAATCTGCAAGGACCAACCTCTTGATCATACAGGAAAGCCACAGGATCTTTTCCTTAAATTCTGGAATTTGCAAAGCACCTGTCCTGTGATGTCTCAGTTGCAGCCCTGGCTGCTGTGCTCCAACAGGCAGAGATTTTTCTTTGCTCTGACAGGTTCATCAACATATTACAACTGAAATACTGCGCTCCCACTTTATTTTCTAAATTTACTATTTTCTTTATTTTCCATTTACTAAAGGAATGCATCACCCTGGTGTGATACATTTCTCATCACTGGCTAATTTCTAAGGCTGTGCTGAGCAGCAAGCAGGACTTTAAAAAGGGCCAGATTAGAGGGATTTTCAAATCTTTCCTTTTGCTTGTGACAAAACTAGCCAGAAAAGCTATTTGAAAAGTGCAAAAATACTGTGGGTTTGTTGGCTTGATGAAAACTGTTATTTTCATATAAATGGCATTTATTAAAAGCATCAATTAAATCTCCCTCAGTGAATCGGCAGATTTTTGACATCACATTTTGAAATACTTATAGAAGGAAGAGATTTGAATTTGTTTCCTGTCCTAACTGCCCAAAATAAATTATGTATTTGCAGTATAAAAAAACCAGAAAATTTAAAAGGTCAAAAGTAAAATAAAAAAGGTCAAAAACACAATCCAAAGGCTTTTAAGATGTGATTTTGCAGGACTTTTTAAAATACTCTGTTCAGACCAGGGTGGAAATATTTTAAAAGCAGATCTTACACAACCTAACTCGATTGGGCAGATTTGCACTGCCCTCCTTGTTTATCAAGAGGCACAATTCACACAAAAGTGGGGCTGAGGACAAGGGGCTCTCCCTTGCCCAGCCAGCTGCAGGCTGTGCTCCCAAAGGTGTCACCTCCACAGATGCTTGAGGCTCTGGGCTCTGTGCCATCAGCACAATCGAGCTGAAAATTACTACATTCCAGTGGAATTGTAGTTTGTTCCTATTTTACAAAAACATCTCTTTATTGATACAAGGAGTCAGGGTAGTAGCACACAAAATCCTGCTACATCTGGCTGGATTTTGATTTCACCATATGGATCCCACCCCCTGTATGGAATGAGGCTTCCAAAGGGTCCTGGAGGAGTCCAGCACTCAAACACTGTTGATGCTCAGTGGTGTCTGTGAACCAGGTCATGACAAGCAATCAAATTAGGGTCCTTAAGAATTTTTTACCCTTCGTTTGAAAAGCTGTCACCTGCTCATCAGGGAGACTGCTTTTCAGGCTCTCCTACTCCATTGATACATGAAATAAAACAGATTCACAAGTGATTTCATTATGTTTTGAAACCTCATCCATAGTGCAAACTACTACAGTCCCTGCAAAATTGGTGGAACTCATCAGAGTTGCAATAACCCGGCAGTATTGTCAGCGTGGAAAACAGGGAGGTGAATAACTCTCATAACCAAGGATTTTATATAAAACCTCTATAAGGGTTTCAGCTTTTGCTTTGTGAGCCAGCACACTCACTTACATAAAGATTGAAGACCACAATGGGAGCCTTGCTCTCCAGATGAGAAATCTTTGCAGCAAGATACAGATGCAATTGATTGCCTGGTGACGTTCAAAAACAAGGAAAAGCAGTGCCTAATTTGTTAATTTAGTGGGCAGCATTACAAGAGGAAAGAGGCTGCCTATGAAAATGCTGTAGCTTCCCCTCCTTTTTTAAGTTTTTAAATATTAAACCCATCATTCAGGCACTTGCAGCTGTTCCACTGAGTGTTTCAGCCTTACAGAGCAGCAGATTCTGGAGCACACGGGGATGGCCATGGCCACTGCACCTGTACCTGGGCAGGCCAGCAGCTCCTGCAGGGTGATGACAGCCTGGGAGGCTGATGTCTTCAAGGGAGATCAAAGGAATTCTTGAAGGGTCAGGACAGGATGACACGGGGTTGGACAGCCATACTGCTTGAGAGCCTTTCAGGCAGGTGATCCACTTACACTGTCATTTTTGGTCTATGTCAAGCAAGGTTTTTTTCTTTATAAAGTGTCTCTGGCTCAAAAAATGCCTTCACTTTACAGCAGCCCCTTCTAGCTGAGCTCTGGGTGGCTGGATTTTTATGTAAATGGGATCTGCAAGAAGTACGAAAGGAGCCAATGTGCTTCCTTGGCTGGCAGTGGTTTCAGAAGCTTTGCAAGGGGGAATATTTGTTTCCATGTGATTATTCCTCTATAAAGAAAGATTTTATTGATTGATTTAAAGGACCTGAGTGCTGGATGACTTCTCTGAAATTCCTCATTCCAGCAGAAACTGTAAGGATTTTTTCAGACTCCTTATGCATTTCATACTGAAGATTTCATTTCAGTGACCAATCTCCAAGGCCTTTTTTTTCTTACCCCTCTATAAAAAGTCAGTCTTGGTTGAGTATGACATCGCCACCAAAAAAATGTTGCCAGTCCACTGCCTTCTAATGCAAGTAAACCTCAGCCAAGTCAAGGTGATGGAAACCTGTCATACAGCATGAGAGTTCACTGACTGCAAAATCTGGGACTGTCCAGCCTCTGCTACTTCACTTCTGGTGAAGGGAGTTTGCTAATTGCTCTCAAATCAACCTTTTAAATACACCTGCAATCATGCTTGGGATCTAGGGGGTTTTAGTATGTTGCTGAAAAGCCAACCAAAAACACAATTAATTTTAAAACACTAAGGCAGCAGGAACAAATAAGACAATATTTAGAGAGAACACGGTCATTATTTAAGCACTGTTTATACTTATATTTCGTGAAGAATTTAGCCTTCAATATTAGAAAAATTATAGGGTGAGAGGTGGGAGTCAGGAGTGGCCATTAAAATCCTCCTCAGAGCTTTCATGGTTAAAGCTTCCTGAGAACTCGCAATTGCTATTCAGAGATGTACAAAACTTTCATAAGGAAACTTTAAACCAGGAAAAGCTCATTTAGTTCAATTTAGATGCAATTTTAATTGAACCTGGGCTGATTTATGCTTTTAAGTAGAAGTCATAAAGAACTCATCGGTTGCAACACAATTTCTTTTTGAAAATTACCATCTCCATCTTTCATCTCTCTTCCTGCTCTGTCAGCTGGTTTGTGTGGTCTTTTGAGACCTTAAAAGAGAACCAAAGACGCAGGGAAATAAAAGCAGCAGTTACTTTAGTTGAGGTTGCCAGCCCTGCTCTGAGACCCTGCCATGAATTTAAAAAAAAGTAAGGTAGCCCACTGAGCATCAGGAAGAGAGAGCTTAGAGTTATGTATCTGAACACTTTGAACTTAAAAGAGGTTTTATGCAGGAGAGGAAGAGAACTTCAGTTCTTCCATTTACTTAATTTCAAAATAAATCTACTACTCAGGGCAAAAATGTAACTTTTCTTACACTGCTAAAAGCAAAGCGACATCGAAAAATACTACTAGTCAAAGGCAGGATTCTTTAAATATTTTGCAGGAACCAATACATTATGGCTACTAATGTGAGTATTCCTGTCACCAGAGTGACAGGTTTGACTTGCACAGATGCATTTCAGGGAAACTCTCTGCTAACAGTCACACAAGACAAAAGCTAAAGCACAAAACCTGGTCTCTCGCATCTTTCATTGATTTTAAACGGGTGCACGTGTCACTGGAGACAGAACTTTCCCCTAGCTGGGGACAACTATAAGCCATACACCAGGGTGCTTAAATCATTTAGGTCTTGAGTTTGAGCAGCCTCTTCTATCCAGACAGGTCTGTGTTGCTTTAGCAGCTCATTGCTGCTCATTTCAGGATTGTAATCTCAATGAACACGGGTTCTCCTTTGTACCCATTCCAATGTCTAATTTTTTACATTGCCTTCTTTGCTTTCATATTATCCTCCACCTATGCGCTCCACCTGGCAAGTCCTCTGACACAAACACCCAGCTAGAGCTGATCCAGTATGCTTGGATGGGGAAACTACATATCACTACACACAGATCCCATCCCCCAAAAACCCTCCAAAAATCTGAGAAACATAGGGTGTGCATAAGCAAAGACAACTGATCTAAGTCAGTTCTTTTGATGCTAATCTTACTGCAAATAATATGCAGGGTACATGAGAAAATGTCAAATCCACGCTACCTCACAATTGCTGGCTTTCACTCCAGCTTGAAACTAATCCAAAGGAAAAATACAAAGGAAAAGCTGAAAGTTTGATCGTTATTTCAGAAGTTTAAAAGAAATAAAAATGAAGCTCCTTTGAAACTACGTTACTACATACATTACATATGTAATCTCACAAGTTCCCAAAACAATATCAATGTCCACAGCTATTAAAGTTTAAGTGCAATTAAAACTGGTTATATTTAAATAAAATAATTCCTTCTAATTAAAATGCAAATAAACACCTTATGGAACATGGAATGTTCTGTAAAATTATTCTTCAAAACTAAAATTTTGTGATTAATACACTAAACCTGAAGTTTCACTGAAGAAGAAACATTTCTGAAATGCATCAGACTTGCATCTAAACATCTTGTCAGAGCAAAGTATTGGTGTTTTTAACACAATCTTGTTCCATTGAAGTTAAAATCAGGTGAGTATCTCTGTTCAGAAAAATGAGCACATAAAACACTTCCAGTTTTAGCATCAAAGATGTGTTTACCGCAAACACAGAAACGTAAGGGAAATGAAACGGTGAAAAGGGCTGCAACAGTTTTAAGGAATTATTTTTAGAAGTTTTACATTGGAGACCTACTAACCATAAAGTCTACTTTTCATACGCAGCGCACATCAGCGTTTCATCTCCTCCGCCAACTGGATGTTGCTGCATGTTTCCAATCCCTAGAAAGTTCTACAAAGGCAAAATGAACTCTGAGTGACTCTGGCTCTCCTCTGCTTTCCGTCCCTTGTCGAGTGCCACCCCGCCAGGCCCCCGGGGCCGTGGGGAGCCGCGTGCCCCCAGCGCAGCGTCCGCCGGTGGGAGCTCTCAGCGCCCGGTGCTGCACACGGGCAGCGAGCGCGGCTCGCTAACACGCACAGGATGAGGCCCCTAATCACTAACAGCTCCTCTGGAAACCCTAGCAGAGATAAAAACTACAAAGACACTGTTGGTTCCAGTCCCCTTATTGAATTTTCATTGCTGCTTTTATTGTAACTATGAATTCAGTCCATAATGTCACGTGTTCTTTGTTCTCCAGCCTGACATACATTTTAATACCCAGTGCAATATCTATGCAAAGACTAAGTGTGTTCACGTGCGGGAGGGTTAACACTTCACCACAAACATGGTTATAGTTACAGATTAAAAGCAACACTTTCAATGATCCTTAATATTTCCAATTCCCATCTCCTTCTGAAGGTTCCCTTCCCCCCCCACCCCCCCCCCCAAAAAAAATCTCTGCACAAGAAATGCTGAGCATACAAATTATGTCACTGACATCTGGAAAGAGACATGACTACCCAAGTAAAAAATAAACCCAACGGAGGTCATGGCTTTAACAGACTGTCGCTCTATATTTAAACTGATTGATTCATACAAAGACATAATTATAGAGAACATTGGAATCAGCAGCTCCCAGCACTCCGGACTGCAGACACAATTGTGTTTACAGGAATTAGATTTTAAGGACTACGTCTGGCATAAGCTAATTGATACACTCAATATTAAGATACACAATAATTTAAACTTAAATTTTGAATAATATCTGCTTATTTTCCTACCTAGATATTAACAACTTTCTTTCAACTATACATGATCATGTATGATTTTTCAGGATATTCTTTTGCATAAAATCTATTGGTTATGCAAATAAAAGGCTTTGGAGAATAATGTACAGTAACTAATTTGTATAATCAGTTTCCCTCAATTCAGCGTGATAATGATATGTAAAGCACATCACTACAGACTGTCTGTGAAATGAATTCTGTCTTAATATGCTAGTCAACTAGCCACTCGACCTTTGCACAGGCTCACTGTAAGAGGAGCAGAAAAACCCACACACATTCTTTCAATTTCTAAAGGGAAATTCGACTCTAGCCATAGAACAAAGAAAGAAGAAATAGAAGTAAAAGAAAATCAAAGAAAAAGTGATTTGGATTCAAGGGGATCAGATGTTTCATTTATTGCAGGTTGGAGACCTTCAATCAGTCAAATGAAAGACACATTTGTATTAAAATACCTACAAGGCAGAGAGAAAGCCTTGATCAGGTGTATTAGATTTAAGTTACAGCTCTCTTGCTGAGAGATGTGAACCTACCTTCCAGTCTATCTGTTCTCAATATTGAAGGTTTTCTGTGTTACAAACATGAGATGAAAGGTAGCTTGCTCGCCTTCCCACGTATCTGCTGGATATTAACTGTACATTTGAAGCGTGCGCTACAAGGAGCCGTGAACTCGGTGTGCTCTGCACACTGCCACTCCTAGGAAGGGACACTGAACCCACGGCAGGGATGTGACACTGGACCCACGGCAGGGATGTGACACTGGACCCACGGCAGGGACGTGACACCCAGTGTGGAGGAGGCTCATCCTCAGCTCCAGTAGCCACTGAAAGCCGGTGCTTCCAAAGGTACAGCTCCTCTTTGCTTTAGTGGCAAGCACAGATTTTGTCCTGTGACAGGGCTGTGAACCCTGTTCCACAGGTAAAAAAAAGCAACATCACAGCAAGAGCCCCTGCCCTGGCTCCTGCTGTGTGAGGACAGCAGCATTTTGTTTGACTTCTCATTACATATTGTGTAGGAGGTAACAAAAGCCAAGCCCTGACCTTATTCCTCCCTTTTCACACCATCCCTTCCTCACAAAAACTCCTTGAATTCACTGCTCTTGCCCAGATACACAGAAGAGCATCGAGCCTGATGGCAGAGATCAGCTGTTCTTCACCTGCAGTCCTAGCATAACAGATTTGTTTAGATTGCCTGGAGAAGGATCCCAAAGTGTTTCATAAATTGGTTACTGTTGCTTGCAAAATTTTGAACCAACATTTTTCACAAATATTTTGTCTTATTAATGAGCTCTGTTCAGAATAGTTTTGGTTTTGATTAAACTTTATCAAAGATCTGTTCAGTCCAGAACAAATGTTCTGTAAAGAGACAGAGGCTGCATTACTGCTGGTTACATCACTCATCTCAGTTTGTGAAACCCATGTCCACATACAATTGACAAACTGTCCTTTTGCCTTTTGTGAGTTGGCACAGACACCAACTGCCAGCACAATAGTGACTACTGCCAAAGTAGATTTGCACATAAGCCTCAGACCCGAATATTGATCATCTCAACCCAAAGACAACTTCTTTCTGCCATTGTAAAGAAAATTTCAGTAATTTAATAATGAGATTAATCCCCTAGGTGCCTACACTAGGTCCCTTGGCAGGAGGAACACACTACACAAATAAATCTGTAGGTTTTAGAGAGACTATTCACTAGGAAGCCAGCTTCTGCACTTTGTTTTTCAGGCTTCACCCCAAATGTACAACTATTGCATTCCACAAAGTAAAACACCAAAACCAGAGTCAGACCCCAATTTTAAATATTACCTTCTGTTATCCAATTGGCTTTTTAAACAAGCCACTCTAACTCTGATTTCTGCTTTTATGTATGCATAGCTGCAGATATTGTGTAGTAATATGAAAATTCTAAATCTGTCCTGCTTGTTAAATAACATCACAGAATAGTCTGAGTTGGAAGAGACCCAGAAGGATCATCAAGTCTAGCTCTTCAGTGAATGGCCCATATGGGGATGGGCCACAACCTTGGCATTATTCACACCATGCTTTAACCAACCAACCTCTGTCATTGTAAAGTTTAGCTGATCTTTTCATTTATATAGCCATAAATTTTCCATCAGTCCATAGGAGGGGTTTTCTTTTTTTTTTTCCTGGTCTTTAATACTTACTTTTGAAATAAAAGTAAATATTCCCCCAATAAAATTGGAATAATGCCACATATTAGTGCTATACAGTCATTGTTTCAGAGCTGGTCAAAGGGTGAAAAGGCATAAATAGAGCACTTCAATAAAGTTTCTTTCCCTTTCAGTACATATATAAATTTTGTTTGTTTGTTCTATTAAACAGAGCAATTGTACAACTTGCAGGCTGAATGAGGGAAATCTACACAAATGCTTGTATCCTCCTTACAAATCATGGTAACACATCATGCCAGCTTCACAAGTGGGTTATACAGCAGCACCATGGACACAGCTGATAGGCTAAGGTAAATCCTGCACCTCAGATGTGGTGTTTCATGTACAGTTAAAATCTGCTCAGAAGGAAAGGAGTTATAACACAAGGCTCCATCTTTAACAAAGTGAACAAAAGGACACAATATTGAGCAATGAATTCCACAGGGGCTTCATTCTATTTAAAGTGAAATCTCTTTCTGTGCATGGACATTCAATGGCTTAGCTTGATAAGTCTTTTTTCTCTATACAAAAGATCAAAACATGAATTTCTCCATCTGAAGTTTGTATTTGAGGAGAGGGGAAGTGGCCACAGAAGAATGTACAAATTCTTCATGGAGTGCACAGGGGCAGAGCAATGCTCTGTGACACTCTGTGGTGCTTGAACCAAAACACAGGACAGTAGTGATGGCATGACATGACACAACCCTGGTTTGGAAAGAAATGGTGGTGGGGGGGAGAAAAAAAGTACTTTGTCGTGAAATAAGGCAGATTTTTCTACAAGCCCATTGACCTCAGTGGTGCATGTCTGAGCCCCAATATTATTATTACTATACAAACCATTCTTAGAAATCTTTTATGGCAGCACACACTGTCATATTATTTTCAACTCTTGCCATTTGCCTTCAGAACAAGTCTGATCCAAGCAACCACAAAAGAAGCAAGACTGAAGTTTCATAAAACATCCCAAAGAAGTCTTAATATTTCTTGAGCAGACATTATTTTCACCAAATTTTCTGAACTTCCTGGTTAGGACATTTAAAAAATACCTGAATGCCTTACAAAGCCATTGTCAAAAAAATCTGAGACTATCTCCCTGTCAAACAAGCAGTGAGGTTTTGCTGTAGGCCCAGGAAAAACATGCCCTGAGAAACTCCAGCAGTCATCCTGCCTCCTTCCACAGTGGATAGCTCCATGTCTCAAATCTTAACCTTCAACACACTTCAGCAAAACACACAGAATTGTACTGATGTAGGACCAATTTAATGTGGGGAATGTCAAGTGATATTTCAAGTACTTCAGAGTCATCACAATAAGCAAATCTGGCTTCTTTGAGGGAATCATCTAAAGATTGGTAAGTGATTAGTTAGTTCAACAAGTGAGAGGCCTCCTGTGGCAGTGTCTATGAAGAGAAGAACACTGTCAGAAAATACTGAAATTTGTCAGGAGGGCTCATGAAAGGCTTACTTCTGAATTACCTGCAAGCAGCTCCTCAACAGGAGCTCAGCCAACCCTACCTTTTGAAGGCTGCAGGAACTGTGCACTTCCCCTAAAGGCAGGAGGGCAGAAAAGCAGGTAGGAAGTGTTTTCTAATGACTTTCTGTGTTTGAGCAAGGCCATTCAAAACTATGTGAAGAGATCACAGTTTTACATAACTCCACAGTCTTTTAGCAGAGAGTACAAAACCCTGACTCGAGCTCCATTTAAAATGAGGGGGAAAAAAAATCAGATAAGGCTGGCCTAAAAGGCAACCTCAGGGTTTTACTCTACATTTGGACTTCTTTCAATTCACATTCAGTGCAGTGAAAATAAGGCTGTTCCCTGAGATTTAGTGGCACAACCTACACTTTGTAGCAGTTCATTTCACACGGGAGAACATCTTGCAGTGAAGTGTGTGGGCACTGGCAGTCATGGAGGGGACAGCACTGCTGTGCTGGCACTGCCAGGAGGGACAGCCTAGTGCCCAGGCTGAGGTTCAGGGTTCACTGCCATCTCCTCCTCCCTCCCTGGACAAGAAAAGTGTCTCCTGGCCTCAAAAGCAGCAGAGTGTTTGGAGGGGAAGGTTGTGCATTTGGCAAAGTTGCTGGATTCTTGTCTCAAGGGAGAAATCTGCTTTTACCCCACATAGACAGTGATTGCTAGAAGGATGCCTTCATAAAACACTGGAGGCCAGGGAATCTTCAGCCTCCCCTTTCTGCCACGCTTCCAAATGGAATGCATGAAACAGCAGAGATGTATGCTGGCAAAACATCCTCGAGTGCAAAGGAGATGTGTGAGAACCTATCATGGACAGCAAGAGCAGTTCTTGCTAATCTGCCCACACTCTCTCAGGTATGCAGCTAAACTTTAAGGATGGAGTAATCATTTTCTAATCACAACTTGCCAAAACAGGGCAGAATGACAGCTCAAACAAAGAGAATCTACCATCTAATCTAAGATGAATCCAATTTCTTTTTTTATTGAATATTAGAGTCTTTTAGGAGACTGTAACCTGACATATGCCTCCAATTTTTGGTAAATAATCACAGTCATTTTTGCTTTGATGTAGAATATGTGAAAAGTAAGAAATATTTTCCAATTCCAGTTTGTTAAAGTGGAAGCCAGACTTTCATCCATAGCAAATTGTTGTATCAGATCATCTCAGAAATGTCTGGAACTTCTTATAATCTGAAGTTTTTAGCCAGAAAATGTTATTGCCTCACTTGTGGCCATTTCAAAAACAGAGTAAATTGAAAATTAAATAACAGTATCAGAACCTATGACATAAGGGGTTTGAGGCCAAAGCAAATTAATCTATATCTTCAAAATAAATAAAGGCCTTACTATTGCAGAAGAATGCTGCCACCACTCTGCAGAGCTGAGCTGTCAGATGCTGTCCCATCACTGCCACTTCCTCATACAATGTCACATCTCCTGTACGTAACAGATACATTGCATAATGTTACAGATGGCACAGGTCATAACAGCCAGGATTACATTTATTAAAATCAGATGAAATGCTTATCACTAGATTCAATGTTTTTCCATGCAAGGTGACCTGAGTTTGTTTTTTTCTGAGCGCTACCACAAGATTTTCCTTCTGTAGAATACTGCTACAGTTAATTGTTACTGTGCATTGAAACCGATTATTATGGACACCTGTAAATTGACTTTCATAAATGTTTGAGTTTACAAACAAACTGGATCCTCAGCATCACTATTTTAATTTGCTTTCACTGCAATTATTCCTGCAACTCTTTTTGTTCACAGGAGGGCTGGAGCAACGGCTGGTAACTTCACAAATCATTACTCACACAGGAACTGCTGTGTATGAGTGTCAGCAGTGCTCTTTGCTTTTGCACAACCTCCAGATAAAATTGTGGACAAGGCAAGGGAGCTGAAAAAAACCCATAGCAGCATTAGCCTGCACCTTCACCCTCAGATAGAAAAAGCACCTGAACAGCCCCACAGCCCCCACAAGGTGCAGCACATACCAGTGACTCCCACCAGTCACCTCTGGCTGCCCCTGAGGCCTGGGAAGGGGCTTTGTCTCGGGGGGCACAGCTCCAGCCCAGCCTCCTCACTGCCCAGCCTGAATATTTTATATTTATTTCTCTCCCCTCCTTTGCGGTGGCAGTTGTAAATCTACCTTTCTCAAAATTCAATAAAACATTAATTGAAAAGAAAAAAAAAAAAAAAGAGAAAAGTCATTTCAAGCCCAACAATAAAAGGCCAATTGACTTCTCAATTTTCTAGTGGGCAGGAGAAGAAATCAGGCATACGCAGGGAGAAACTCAATTCTCCAAAGCTCTCCCCTTGAGGAGGTCCAGCCCTGCCGTCTCAAGGGTGCAGTGTCCCCTACCACTCTCTCAATTCCAGCTGGGTATTATTTCCTCAGCTCGAGGGAAGCAGGAATTCATTCTGCATTATTGATGGCTCCGGCTCAGCCGCTGCGAGGGTTCAGCGCTTCCCGCGGCTGCCGCTCGCAGCTCCCGCTCTGCCGGCCCTTCCCCTCTCCTTTCCCACACAGCCAAAGAAAAACAGCTAAAACAAAACCTGGGGGCTGGGGCACAGTGGCAGACCTCACCCCCATTAAAGCATCAGCCACGTGAACTCACGCCTTAAAGGCAGCAGCAGGACAGGAACAGCTGCGAGGGAAGGGAAAGGGGTTTGGCACTGTGGGGCACTCGATCCATATTCCAACTGATCCATCTTGCCAGGAAGTTAAGTGGAACATTGACCCCCAGACCATGACTCTGAAGCAGACTGAGCTTTCTGAAATCTTCTGAAAGAACAGATCTAATCCCAGAAACACCAAACCCTGACTGAGCACCTGTCAGGGCAGAGGTAGGACTCACGCCCCTCACAGTGATGGATTCATCCTTTCCTCTTTCTGCTCTTTGCCCTTCTTTCTCTTTGGTTGTTTTGTGGGTTTTACCTTCCTTCTCTTACACCCTAAACAATTATTTCATTTTCTTTTAGAAATCTCAGTGCTGAACACCTGCAGATACAGAGGCTGTACAGTAGTAATGAAGCCTTAGTGTTTCAGGTAGGAATGCTGAATTTCATTTAATTAATGAAAAAACACCCCAGATCTGGTGATTGCCAACTAGAATTGGCATCCCTAGCCAGTGAAATGCAAATTATATGTGCATTTTTTGTAGAAATCATTTCAGTCCATCAATGCAGAGCTGAGATGCAAGTTGTAGAGTAGTTCCAGTCCAGTCCAGTCCAGTCCAGTCTTTAAAATCCTCATGGGCTCTTAATCCACTAATTTCTGCACACTGAAATGCTGGATCAGTAATTTGATCCTGGGATGCAACTGTTTACAATGAACTATGCCACTTTCCTTGGTTCTAAGAAAAGCAGAACTCATAGTCACAGGTTCACAACTAAAAAAACAACTGTAATAATACACCTGATTTATTCTAAATTAATTGAGAGAAACATCAAGTTGATTTTTGTGATATGGGTCTAGAATGACAAGTGGTTTCTTTCATGTGCTTTTATGTAGTTCTAGGAAATTTTGGGAGGAAAATCTTTTTAGAAACTATAGACATTTAGTATTCAGGCAAAGTGTTAGATCAGAAGTTTCAAAATATCAAGGAAAGGAAGTAAAAAATTTGTATTCAGGTTCATACTTCTCTCCTTCCTAGAGCTAGAGGGCTTGAATCAGCTGCACCCCTCTGCTTGTAATAGTGGAAGAAAAACCTTTCAAGAGTTCTATAATTATGCCTTTTTTTTCTGTGTCTGTATGTATCAACTAAAACTGTCTCTGTATTATTTACAATCATGAATGCAGAATGGGAACAGCCATACAAGCTCCTCTACTTGCACAATTTGTGGATTTTTCATATAATTGATTTCTAAATATTTGGCAATGTCTATTCACTAAGGTTTGTATTTTCTGGCTACCCCACCCCCAATGCCCTCCTTGTTCAATACCTGAACAGCTTGTGACCTTTGAACACCTCTGTCCAAACCTCTGACATTATCAGTTTTAACTGTGTCCCTCAAACTTGCCCAAAACAGGGAGAGGCAGGAGTTATTTGAACTGCTCACTGAAAGACAGCAATTTAAGGAACCTTTACAATAAGTTCTATCTTACTCCAACAGTTTCAATGATTGTGAAAAAAAAAAAAAAAAAACTAAAAAAAAAAGTTCAGCAATTTCACACAGTGGAAAACAGCCCAGGGCACAAGAAAACTAAAACCAAACAGTTTGCCGTCAGTGCTGTAGACTGTGTTCAGTAAAAACAAAAGATCAAACAAGTTCTGTAATCATTATATAAAGCACATTTGCTATGGCATGTGAAGAAAACATACTTCCTTCCTAATACTAATTAACATTAGAGAGTTGTGGGCTGAAATGCAGGATAAAAATAGCTGTTTAAACTAATCACTCAGCAAGATGTAAATGTTACATATAAAGTATACCTAACGGGTTGGAATATTTATCCCAGAAGTAAAGAAAGCTTTCACTACTCATGAATTATAAAAGTTTCTCTTCCTGCCTCACTGCAACAATGCACAGACTCTTTGGACTCTCTCATCACACTCTCAATGTGATGGCTCCTCATAGAATGTCTACAGTTTTCCTCATTTGTAAGCATTAAAAATTTTTGGAGCAGCCACAGTTGTGGAGAGGGAAGGAAAGCGTGAGCAGAAAACATAACACTGAACAGTTCCATAACCAGCACCCAGATATCCCAACTGCCCAAGCCATGCTGTGCCTGTGAGCCAGTGTCCAGGCTGGAGGCCTGCAGACACTGCAGAAAAAGCCACAGCTGACTGCAGCACTTCACCTGAGCAGCACTTCTACACCTCCTCAGAGAGCTTTCCTAACACACACAAACCAGGCAGCTCTGCATAACAGAGGGTGCCAACCCTAGATCTACCTTTGCTTCTCTGAAATCATTTCTCCTTTCAGATGTGCTCCATTCTTTCACAAATAAATCCTGTAAAATGTTGTCTTTCTTGTCACCTCCAGCTATTCCTTTGTCTTCCCCCATCTTACGGCTGCCCCACTGCCACCAGCACGACTGTTCAATGGCTCCTCACAGGTAAGAGGGGAAGGTGTTCAATGATTGGCAGGACACCCAGCAGACCACCAAAGTATCCAAAATATTCCTGAGCAAAAACTACATTATAAAGTTCAGGAAGCCAAATGTTATTGAAATAATATTACAAAAGTTTCCTACAAACAATGTTTCAGATGTTCTGAGTAGTTTCCCCCAGCAAGAATTCCAGATATTGTAACAACTGGAGAAAAGGTGTTGAAAGGGGCAGCGTTTAAGGGTTGCACAGTTGAAAGGTCAACACATTTCTGTCGTTTAGAGAGGTACAGTATTTCCATCCCCCAGGATTTCTAAGTACCTGTTGAGCTCTCTAATACAGATAGCAATAAAATATGTTTTTGAGTGACAACAGTGTTCTGCAGGACTCAGCTGAAATATATCAGCAAAAGCACATGAAAACATCTCTAGGGTGCCTGCCCCCCTCATCTCACATTTGGCTGCCTTGGGCTGGATTCAGGAGTGCTTATTTACCCACCAGGAAATCATCACAAGAAGATACACTTGCCATCGGTTACACCAGGGTGCTATGAAGACAAGGCTGTCCATTGGGTGCTAGGCTAATGAAAAAGAAAATGGTGGGGTTTTCCTGCATCAGCCCAGGAAATAAAACACCCCTCTGAGCAACTTCTGTAACCCCAGTCATATGACAAACTCAAGCTACCTGGAACTCCAATCTCCTGCTGCATCACAGCATTACCATTCCAGTCTGTAATGACTAAATAAATGAAAGTACTCTGTAGGACACAGTGCAACCCATGACAGCATGTTCTCTATGTCCTCTTCCAGGACTCTGTCAGCAGATGCTTTAGACCAGGGAAGCAGCTGAGCAAGAGCTCTGATGGAAAATCTTCAGGAGCAGAGGCTTAACCTGATAGAAAGGGCAGACTGTTCAAAAGCATTGTTTTAAGGTTAGTCCAAACTGACAAGGTAATTCAAATAATCTGGCCAGGTAAAGTCAGTCACAAGCCTCCTAGGCCAGGCAAACTATCTCCCTTCCCCCAAAGCAAAGCCAAAATCACTGAAATTTAAAAAGCAATTAGGCGTAATGTGTCCCAAAGCTTTCCTAAGGTAAATTCATTCCACAGAAAATGGAACTGTTTGGGGCAACACAAACACCACCTCTGCTCCATCTTAAAACACGATTCATACCACTAAGTGCTTTGTTTCCCTCTTGCAGCATGTAATGTTTGGACTTCTTAAAAGGGTCATACTGAATTAACGGGTTCACCTTGAAACCACACAGAGGAACAAAAAGCTGTGTGCCAAACAGCACTCCAGAGGGGACCAGCTTGCAAGAACACAATGCTCCCCTGTTCAGTAAGAGGAACAAGTGTTGTGACAACCTTTAAATGCTCAGGTCCAAACCACAGATCTTCTCCCACGCTCCTTTCAGCTTGCAGCAGTGTCCAAAGTGTGCAGGCTGCATTCTGAGCACCGGGCAGGAGAGCCCGCGGGGGAGCACTGGGGGAGCTGCATATCTAACCACAGACAGATTGCAAGGATCAGCTAGCAGAGACTGGTTATGTGGCTGTCACAGCTCATTGGATTTCTTTGTCTTTATCCACTCGAAGCATTTAAAAGACAGCCCTGTGTTCCCGTGTCTAAAAGTATTTGGTAAAGCTCATATATCTTCTAAAAGGGAGGGAGCAAGAAATAAACTCAAAATCCTGACTTAAAATGACCTGAAATAATAATAGTTTTCTTCAGAGGAGTTGAGAACAAGTTGTGGAGAGAATAACAGTGTTAGTAACATCTTATAAGGATTTAGTTTACGCATGTGACCTATTTGGTGCATTGTCTCAGTCATGTAGTGCACAGGGAGCTGGAAGTGTAACAACAGATAAAAGATATGGCTTACCCTGCTGAAAAAATGTGAGCCATTTCAGCCTCTCTTGTACAGCTATGAATAGCTCATTCACAGAGGGAAGATTTTTTCCAGCAAAATGAACACTGTCCAGAAAATTCCTCTGAGGAGGAATTTTTTTCCAAATTATAATGCAGAGCATCACTTACACAGAGTTCCTCAATACATATTTTGTGGAAAAAAAGCCACTTGGCTATCTTCTAGTGAGCCTCAACACTGATTCCTGAGACCACAACCAAGTAGGTCCTCTTCAGGTTCACACCTCACAGCAAGGATCATTCAGGATTTCAGAGCATTTGCTGTATTTCACAGAATAAAGAATAAACTGGAAGCAGCAGCTCAGTGTGGAAGCAAGCTGACTCATAGGGGTCCCCTGCCATCCATCCTGTGATGCAAGCAGATATACAGGATGATTATTTCTATGTTTGTGTGTGTGGACTTGTGTAAAACATGTAGGTGCTTTAATGAGCATCTTCCTTCTGCAAGGTTCATCATAGTGATGATAAATTTCATGGAGACTTCAGAAGTTCCGCCATGGGACAAGTGGTACAGTAAAACTCTCATCAACAGAGCCTGCTTCAAAAGTCATCTTTCCATGTGCTCCAGCCCTACACATCCCACATGCTCCTTGGATCACTAGAGACAAGGCAGCAGCACCTCCCTGCAGGGAGAAGGAGGCTGCCCTGCATCCAGGGCCCTGCACTCCCCAGGGAGCTTTTCCAGAGCTATCTGCTCAGAGCACAGCAAAGCACTGGCACAGTGTGAACAAACGAGTCCTCCCTTGAGAATCTGTGAGGGGAGGGCTCAGGTGCTGCCTTTGCTTCAGAACAAAAACATAAGGTGGGTGGTATTTGCTTTATCCCAGCAGCTAACTCATCAGCTGTGCAAGCAGCAGCAGCACCATGAAGAGCAGAGCCCTTGTCCCCAGGAGTTTATGATCCAGGAAAAAGACAGGAATAGCAGCAGGAAAACCAGGACACAGAAGCAAATCAGGCAAAGCTGTTCAGCCCTCCTGACAGACTTCAGCCCTCTGCTCACAGAGCAGCCCCAGCCTGACCACTCACAGTTATGAGAGAGAAGGAGAGCAGTTTTTGATGCAGTAAGATGGGAAGGTTTAAGGGACGACAAGACAGATATGGAGCTTTTCAGGGAAATCCTCCTCAGTCCAGCTGGTCCTCGCTCCACAACTATTTCTCCCTTTCTGTCCTTCCACCTTATTTTGCCCTTAATCTCACTGTGCATTTTTCCTCCCAGCTCAAAGAGCAAACTCACAAGGGAGCCAGATGTGCTGAACGTATGGGTATAAAGAGGCAATCTGCATAACAACAAGAACCATGTGAAATAATCTCATTTTTTTCCATCTTGCTTCTATTTTTTGCCCAGTGGAAAGAAATAAAATATAGACCTAGTTCATGGTTTGTTCTTTTCAAAGCAGTTCCATTTTCTTTCACTCCTTCCTCCACCTTTCAGGGTTTGAATATAATATATGGCTGCACAAATACTTCCCATCCACATACATGTATGCATTACTGTTTTGCAGCTGTATTGCAAAGATCCTTTCTCTCCAAAAGATTTCATCTAAAGTGAAAGACAAGTGCCCCCTATGGTCAAGCAAATAATCTATTGTTCAAATTGCAATTATACTGTATAAATGGAGTCCCATTAGTTTCCCTCTGAGCACAGTGTAAGCCCAAAGAACTCAGTAAGCAGCAATTTTGAGGAGAGAGAATCAAGAAGGGAGAAAAAAGAATATTATTGGTCTGTTAACTGTAAAAAAGGATGATTCTCTTTTGATCTGTTGTTAGAAGCCCATAGGGGATGCTGAATACAGAGATAAGGCTCTTGGTCAGGGTCTGTGGATACACAAATTTGAATAGTATCCTAACCTAGACCACACATTCCTCTAAAGAGCTGATATTTTTCTCTCATTATATAACAAATGTGCTTCAGCAGCTTCCTACACTCAAAGAACCAAAACTGGAAGCAAGGGGAATCTCCACAGAGTCGAGTTTCACAACAAGAGATGCCACCTTCTTGGCTGTATAGACAGTGAAGAAAGGGAAGTGGCTCAAGAAGCAGAACAAATATTTAAACTTAAGTCCAGAGGTTTGAGTGGTGTCTAGAAAACCTCTCTTCACCTATTAAGGGGACTGCATTTTGCAACTACCTCGAACTATCAACCACAGACTGTTAAGCCCTGTGCACCTATAAAAATCTGGCCTCAGCTATGGGTGCTGAAGACCTACAAATGAAGCCAAAGAAAATCTGGTCTGCTTTATCATACCCAATGCTGGCTGAATCAGGTTTTGGAGCAGCTTTAAAATTTTTGCTGAAAGACGTAAGAAACTGGATCTTCCCCTTGTGCACCGTGCAAACAAGAGAGAGCCAGCAGCACTCCCAGCCAGAGGAGGGATGCAGAGGGAGCTGTGGTCACAGCATGTTGGCTGCAGGACCATGATCAGGAGGCAGTATTTATTTAAAAAGCGATTCAACATTAGAATTTAGTGCCTCTGACAATTTTGCAGTTACCAATGTGTCGCTTCTACGTCCAACCTGCTTTATTCTCTTCATTGTTCAGAACAGACCACCACTGAAGTTGTCATTTTAAAATATTCTCCACTGTAATTAAACAGCTGCTGCAGTCAAGTAGTTTTATCTTCTATCAAAGTTTGTAAATCACAGTATTTTAAAAAGATGCAAAAAAACCCCAACTCTGGTATATAATAGTTTTTTGATTTTTTACATATGTGTAGAAAAAATAAACACATTAGTTCTCTAGCCTTTAATTAAAAAATAGTTGGGGGGCGGGGGGAGTGATATCTTAATAAGTAACATCTGACCAAAAAGTATTTAGTAAATCATACCCTAAGTGTGGCCAAAAACTGTAAGATTTACTGCAAGTAAATCATTATTGCTATCTGAGTCTGAATAGCTTCCATCTGATTTCTGTATGGAAATACACTCCATGGAAGCACAGCCTTGAACTTCAAAGAACATGCAGGATGCTACTAATTTCTGTATCTGACAGTGTGATGCAATGTTTGGATTTGCATCTCTGCACTTCAAAGTGTGGCACTCTCTAGATAAGGTCTCCATTTATTTTGACATGGATTCACAGAGGTGAACAAGAAAGCAGCACCCGAAACAGACACTAACTCCCCCAAAAAGCAGGGGAAAAAAACCCCAAACCAACACAACAAACCCCCAGTCCTGCTCTGCTTCTCTCTGAATTCAGTAATTCCCTGGAGACCAAGGATTACAGAGGAACAGTACAAGTCATGGTTGCAGTACTTCAAGTAATCTCCAGTGTCCAAAACACAGTGTCAACATATGGCACTCAAATGCAGATTTGGAACATCTTTGAAGTAATATTGAATCTGACTAATGGGTAAAACGCAGACCTAGCTGCCTTTTTTCTTTATTATTTCATACTGAGGTTGTCAGAATTTCAAGTAGTGCAGCTAGATTCTAGTGCGTATTTCTTCAGTGAATTATACAGAATTTTATGTAAAAAAACTCACCAAAATGAATTCTGAGAGTCCACTATACTCTCTGCCAACCTGGCAAGACCAGGATCCTATAGGATAAAGATATAAAAGCTTTTTGTCATTTTATTATGACACTTAAAATTTCACAATCTACATGTGTACAATGTCTCTCACATTTCAGTCCTAAAGAAAACTTCAAATGCTGGGATATGTTCACAACTGCAGGACAAATCTTATTCATACCATCAAAACACATAAACAAGTCTCCTGTATCTACAGCTCCTAGAAGTGTTCTCACCTCCCTTGTATAAAACATCAAAGTATTTTTCAATACCAACAGCTGCTGACCAGGAGCATATATACAACTGCTATAATTATTTATTTATAATTAATTAAGCCCTGATTATGTTCAGCAAAAACATTCAGGAGAAAAAAAGATTCTTACAAATCTGACAGAACAGAGAGAGGTGTTGGGAGCCAAAAGTAGAAGAATCTTTAAGCTGAAAATCCAGAAGGAAATTGCTGACATTTTGAAGCCTTGTGTAATGCAGGTTCAAACAGCTGCACCTAAAGTCACATTATGTAAGACACCACTGTCACTAAGGTTCCTAATTGTGCAGTAATTACCAGGTATCACATACCCTAGGTATACACTGTCCTTACAATTTAGTTTGCATAATATGCCACTACATGAAAAGGATTGTCTTTGTATTTAATCATCTTTGATTTTTTTAGGGTTTTTTAAGGAAAAAAAAAAAAAGGAAAAAAATATCAAAGCTAACAGGACTCAGAAGATTTGTGTAATAAACATCATATGCAGATTTTTATTTCCCAATTCAGCTGGAGATCAATGAAGTATTTTGAAGTTTGATTAAGGCAGTTAAGCCTCTCAAAAGTTCCTGTTTCAACATTAAAAATAAGTTGTGTGGCACTGTTGTATTAATTTTTTTAAAAAGGAATAGCAAGTTTCATTTGCTCAATTAAAAGACCAAAAATCAAGTAGTGTTCAAAGAAAGAATTCAAAATTAGAATGCCACTTCTTACTCATTATGATTAGTTATCATTCACTCGGTGCAATATTTGCGCATACTCCCAAATCCCTGGGTCCTTCCTGAGGCAAAAAAGGTCAGGGAGAGTTTTGACTACATCCTTGAGGATTTGGCCCATATGGAATTAGAAACCTATATAATTCCAGGCGTTTTCTCTGTTATACAGAATTCTAGCATACTTAAGCAACTTTGTATTTAGAGCGAATCTCAGAGCTTAAACGCACCTCGCATCTGGATCATAGATTGTGCTCCATATTATACAATCTGCAGTTACTGGAAATGTTTGTATCCTTTACTGAGAAAGAATGATTCATTTCATAGAAATTTTCATCTGCTATTAATCTTCCAGGATATAGTTAGTGTTCTGATATTTTCAGATATTGTTTTATGGAGGGATTTAAAGTAGCTCTCCCTTGGCAGCCTGCAAGATTACTCAGTGATTATAAGCAACTCAATACTGTATGACAGCATTTCCATGCAAGGGACTTACAATCATGTTTCATTAATTCGGCTTGAATGAAGCCTCATTTCAGGCCTTGAGGAGCTTAAGATTTATGTGAAATTAATAACATAACAGATGTCTTCACAATTTGGTTCCTCTGAAAAAAACTGATTACTTTGAAAACTTCAATGCTTTAAAATGCAGACTGAGGGAGTTTTTACTCTAGGGTAAAGAGTTACTCGTTTATATCAACTGAATCTCGGAACTAAGTGGAATTTAAATGTCAGATTTATATTAAATAGTCATATTCACCATTATTACATGTAATAAACAAAAGCCTACTACTTTCATTAATAAGCAGTGTTGGACATTTAAACTAAAGCTTAGACAGATAAAGTCAGCACCTTTGCTAAGCAGTAGGAGTAAGTGAGACACAAGGGAGGCAAAAGAAGAATATCCAGGAAGCCCTGGGTTTTTATCTTTGTTTCTGATAATTTAATCATCTTTTCCTCATAGGAAAACAAAATGCATCTGTGCTCACACAAAACTCCCCACTTTATAAGAGTTGAAGCTGTCTCTTGTGGATGCACATGCCTAAGGCCAAATGCCTTCTTTCTTTCACAGGACACTTTAAACGCTGGCTTCTCTTTTTTTTTTTTTTTTTTTCATTTTTCAAAAATTCGATTCTTTTATCTAGGTTTCAGCCACACTAGGTGCCTTGCAAGCTGAATTTTAACGCATGTATGAGCAAGGGGTTTATCTTTAAGGAAACTGTCTATGTGATTACTTCTCCAAGTCCCAAAAAAAAAAAATAATTGAAATAAAAATTATCTCTTAGCTTTGCTTTTTGATCCGATATGCTGAAGGGCACGGGGAACAATGCATTTTTGATTCACACACTCAAGTACAGCTGATAGGATAGTCACTGCGATTCTTCGATATGCAAATATGTTACATTAAGGGTTGAAAAATTGACACAGTGCAGGATATTACAGCTAAGACACTATCAGCAAAATCATAACAATTAGCTGTTTGATTGCTGCAGACACGGTTCATGCACCAGCCTCACATTTATAATGAGGTATCCCAGATCCCTTTCTTGTCTCGCCCCACCCTCAGCACCATGTCCACATTGATACGATGCCTCGCCAAGAGGTAAGGGCTCCGAGATAAAGATGAAATATCAAAAGCATTAGTATAAATTACAATTGTACATTATTAGCTATTTAATTACGAGAGATATCAGAGTGGAGCTTGCTGATTTCATGCTTATGTTAAAAGTTACCATGGCAGTATTTCTCCCCTGCAAGACGGCATCGGGAATTATTGCTAGCACATGCTAAAACAGACAAAGCAACGCATTCTCACCACATTCTCTGCCTGTCTCTCCCTAAATTTAATACCAAGGAATTCCTTAGGCATCGGAAAAAAAAAAAAAAAAAAAGCACATGTCTGGCATGGGGCTGTGAACCAGATCTGAATTTGGAGATAAAGTCGGCATGCTAGGCCTAAGGCGGGCGGCTGCTGTGCTGACTGCGGAGGTGACTTGTTCTGCTCTCCATGAGGGACACCCGGCTTCCCGTGCACCAGCACCCCCCTCCTCGCCCACACCCCCCCGAGGGATGGCATTAGCTGTGCCTCCAAAAACAGCTGCTTATCAGCTCCTCTGGAGGGAAGAAGAAGCAGTGGGTGGCAGAAGGTTGTTGCAAGGAGCGGGGGGGATGGAGTGAGGAAGGGGGGCAGGGGGAAGGAAGAGGACCAAAAACCAGGAGACATTAATAAGGAGGAAGGAAAAGGGGGGGAACTGTGCTCTAACTAAACATGAATGCAGACAAAGGCCTGATCAAGCAGCACACTTATTCACATGCCACTGATTTCTCCTTACTTACAAACATGCAAGATAATGCTTAATTATACCCATCAGTGCACCAGAGAGAGGGAGTCAACACAGGGGGATATTTTTTGGTGTCTCGCCTTCTTTTAAAGGAGGGAAATCGTCATTTTACCATAAACATCTAAAAAAATTTCTCTACGATGACGTGTAACAAATGCTGGAGTTGCACATGGAATTTTTTCCTCCCAATTCCCCAGCTGGCACCATCCCCAGTGCCTGTGTGCCACAGCCATGCAAAGCCATCTTCAAAGGTGCTGGGATCCCCCTAATCGGGCAACAGGGAACCATGTCAGCATGGCTGGATGCAAAAGGCTTGAATTTCATGTCAGGCTTTTACTTCTTTTTGGTCCTCGGCACAAGATCTCAGCGGACTGTGCGGCTAACAAGGACAGGCGCTGACAGATGTTGTCATGCACCATGGCAGAAACCTTCCTGCTCAGAGAAGATACACTTAAAGCCAAATGAGCAATATAATTTGAATGGATTAATGAATCCCAGAGAGCTGTGATGGCAAAGGCTCTCCTTAGCCCCGTGCCAATGAAGTGTCCTCACCCGTGACATAAAGGCCCTTTTCTGGCAGAATTGAGCTGAAGCACACCAAAAACCTCCATCAGAAAGAAATCACTAAGCTGCAGACAAATGGACCTGAAGGTCCAGGTCTCATCTTACCTCATCTGTTTTTCAAAGATTCATAGAACATTAGTTTGGAAACCTAGAACTTATCACTTATTATGTTTAACAAAGGGGTAAGTGTGACCTCAGGTACCAAGTCCTTCATCAGTAGCAAGGAAGAATTGAAGGGTTTGAAGCAGTTGCTGGGATCCAGCTGGCCCCAAAGAGGTTTGGATGATCTTTACTTAAAGGTCTTACCCTTACAGTGTAGCTTTGACATGTAGAAGTACAGAACATTCTGAACAAAATCCTAAAAAGGGATGAGAAAGCCTGAATGCAGTATTGTACTTTTTTGTCCCTCTATAATGTATTCATAGAAAGTATATAAAAGAAAATCCATGCACTTTAATTCACTCTGCCTTAAAATGGCTTAATTTGAAGGTAATTTTTTTGACCCTTTCCCATTTTTGAGCATGTCCATCAATTTCTTCAGTGACTGAGTGCTGTTCCTCTGCTGCATTCTCCTTTCATTCATCTAAAGATTTCAAGTCAGCTTTGTCTGGTGATGCTGGTACCAAACATGCAAATCCATCATTTCCCTGAGTATTTTCACCTCTTCATCAACCTTCTCTAAATTAAAACATCATTTATCACAATACAATAATACCACATGTGTTTGAGAAAAGACAGCTTTCAAGGAAAAATAGATCAGCAGGATTAGGGTAATTGAGAAGCAAGTAAAAGTTTTCTAGAAGCATCTAATGTGAAAAGCTGAACTAAAAGCTAATCTCAGACTCCACATTCAATTACAACACTTCATTTATGCCATGAGAAATATGTTTGAACAAAGACATATTTTCTTCTAATATTTTTTGCCCGAAATAAAATTTCAGCATTAAAACCTTGCTAGTATAAAAGAAATGGAATACCAAAGGCCTTTTTTCTCCAAACCCTCCATCAATACTAACGCACTCCCCCTAAAGTTTAGGCTTTGTTGAATCAGCATTTTGACCAGCTGGAATGTTGCCCCTCCGTTCCTTGCAGCTGCTCTCACTTGTTTGGAGATGGCTTTTGAGATATGGGGGACGACTGCTTACACTGACATTCTCATGAGAATAAGATTTTGGACTTAGACTACCAAGCAGAAAGAGTCTCTTATGAGAAAAATATCCAGAAAGAATAATAGTAAAAGTGGATATCAACATTCAACCTGACTTAGTAACACGTCTGTGCTTCTCCCCACAGCTGTTTCATGTGACAGCAGTGACAGGACTTTCCCCCTTCCAGCTACAGGGCTCCACTGGGTGCTGTCCTAAGTCACACATTTGAGCACCTTAATTTAGTTCTGTAGAGGAATTCACACTGTCTCATGGTTCTCATGAGTGGGGTTACAACTCGGTGTTACTCAAAATCCTCAAAACTCCAGAGCCACTAAGCATTGTTGAACTGCATTTGTCACCCCTTGAACACACAGTCCTGTTCCTGAGTCCAAAATAATCTCATCTCTTTTGGCTTACCGGTGTCCCCAGATAATACTACTGGATGCCAACTTGTCTATTTAAAAAGAAAAATATTCACAGGCACATTAGTGGCATAGTTAAATAGATAAGAAATCATTTAAATCAATAATATCTGGGGGAAAATATCCTTTCAGCTCCAACAACTTTTATCAAAAAAATCCAGCAAACAACCACCTCAGATCACAGTAAATGGAGCCAAGCAATTTCTTCATACAATGCTTGTTATATTCACTTTAAGGAGAAAAGTAAATGAAGACTACAATAGGAAAAACAAAACCAGGCAGGTCTAACTGTACAATAAGTACAGAACGTGCCCTATTTAATCTGCTTACAGTAAAATCCACTGAGCAAAATTATAATTTGATATGGCTCATCTTAGCCAATAGAAACTCATAAAATGTCTTAACATCATAATACATTGTACAAAAGAATCACTAAGTACCATAAAACATATGGGAATATGGGTCTGTATTCATCCATTACTCTTTGCCAGTGTAGCATATTAAAATGGTTTCTATTTAAGTGCAGAGATCCCTGAAGTATACTAGAGTCTTAATTAAAATGTCAATAAAATGCAAAAGTGCATTGGGGACCTTATCTGATTTTTTAAATTTTTTTTGTTAACTCTTTCAGAGAGTTATTTCTTAATAGCTCCATTACACTACTGAGGTTTGAAGCAATTAAAAATAAACATAACTAAGCCATTTTTAATAATTAGCTGCAATCTGAGCACGATCTGTATCCTTTCTCTTTAGTATTATTCCCTGCAGGATTGGCTGGCAGGTTAAGTCAAGACTGGAAAAGTAGGTCCTTATTGGAGGCCAGGAAACAATTCTTTGGGTATTCTCATTCCAATAGTTTATTTTCTTTCAGTAGCTTTTAAAAAAGGGAGCAGGATTGTTCTGTGACTCTTTTTCTGAGATCAGAGACCTTGGCCAGGTAAGAATCTGCCTGATTTTCAGTGGCTCAGAGGGAACAGCTTTCCCAAGGCACGGGGGACACCACCCTGTGGGGCAAGTTTTCTCTCTGAAGCTCTTGCTCTGCCTTTCCATGGGGCATCAGACCCACCATAAATGGGAATAAAAACTGGAACTGGCCAACAAATTATTATCTACCTAATTTTTCTTATTTTTTAAGGAATTTTAAATCACCTCAGAAAAAATTCTTTTTTATAAAAGAAACTCCAAAAATATACCACAATACTTTTTCAAAACTTGAAACAAAGTTCAGTTTTAAGAATAAGATCCCATTCTTACTTTCTGTGATGTTGGAAGGATAACAATAGAAAAACTAAGCAAGCTTTTCTCTTACTTCCTCCTACGTTCTCCCATCCTCTTGTACCAGAAGTCCATACAATAGTTCTCTAAAATCTGCATCCCCTTGAGGAAAGAAAGAGTTTCTTTGGAATGGAATTTGTCTATTCCTAGAAAGATCAAAATCTTGCTGAAAATTGTGATACTGGGAGTGACCCTGGCATGCTGGCAGCACTGTGGGAGGCACTGGTGTGGGGTCCTGGCAGGCTGAGCCAGAGCAGGAGGGCTCTCCTGGCAGAGATGAGGTGAGGCCAAGGCTGGATCTGCTTTGAGACAGTGTGGAGACTACTCTGAAGTCTGTGGCAGTGTCCAGTCCAGCCTAAAAACCTGAAGGATCAGAGCCTCTTTCTCCATCCTTGTGGTACACACAGGCAGTGGTTCCACCTGGCCACAGCTGCTGACTTGTTACACAGGATTGGCAATGACCTGCCAGGAAAACAAAAGGAAGTGCTGGTTTTGAAATCTGCACTTAGCGGCTGAATACTTACTGTGCCTCTATTTTTAATAGGCTGGACAAGCAGAGAAAGGAAAAAAAAAACAGAAGTAAATAAGAGAATAAAAGTTTACCAGATCAACATGCCTTCAGATTGCAGCAGGATCTGTTTCTCTTTCTACTTCACCCTCCTCTGCATCCACTTTATGTTAAGTGACAAGCAGTTGGCCAGTTTTGCAGATATATTGACAATAAAGGACATATGATACAGCTGTGAAGATTTGTCTTACCAGGGTTTCAGCTGGTTTCTACTAACCAACAGCCAACAGCCAGATTTTGGGGGTTATGACCTCTAGTTATTTGAAAGAACTTGGGGGAGGAGGCAGGCAACACATTTTATGCACTAGTCTGCTGTTCCCAGAATATTTTTAGAACTCATTGTCATAAAACTGACTCTGTTTAATGATTCTCTAAAAAACATTTTTTAAAAAAGTGATTGGAAAGAATATATCTTGTGAACAGAACTGGAAATTTAAAGAGTCATGGGGCCCTATCTCGCATAGCACTGAGCAAGAGCTTCCTGCAAAGTGCCAAATACTCTTACCTCCGAAGGGGAATATAGAAAGCGAAGGTTTTCAGCCCAGTATACCACGTTCCCTTTAGAGAGGATAGCCCACATTGTGTTTCTCAGCTCCTCCAATACTTTTTCTTTTAAAGCTAAAATAGTAAAGGATTTGGATATCTAACAACAGAGCAACTCTCCTGTCAACCTCATATGCACTACATGGATTTCTTACAGACATACTATCTTCCAGAATGCTAAAGGTCTTATGCAACATTATTAAATGCATCATTTCCATGTGACGTCACTGTAACAGTTTGGGAGGAAAAGGAAGGACTTCAGTTCTAGAAGGGACAGGTGGCATCAGTCAAACTCAAACCCCACTTAAGCTCAAATGAAGAATAAATCAAATTTTGATTGCCAAACAGATGTAGATTCCCACGAAGCATGTGGATATTGCATCATGATTTGACTAAGCTACTCCTGTCAAGTATAAAAGTAATGGAAAACTTGAAAAACATAGTAACTGTAACAAATAACCTTAAATACTCAACCACTGGATTAGGCTCAATGGAGCTCACTAACCTATTTAGCTCTCCTGGTGAAATGGGCATAACAGAAAAACCTCTCCACTGGGTACTCTGAATATCAAGGCAGAGGAAATCCTGCTAACAGATACCACCTCCTGGAGATGGGAGTTTAAAGGCCTTGCAGCTAGGTGCTTTGGAGAGAGGAGTTGCCCATGGTGTTTTGTGACTTGAACAATAACACACCCATAAATGCAATAGAAAGAACTTTCCAGGGACCCTCTGGTTTCCAGATGACAAGGGAGGAACCAAAGGAGAAATCTCCACAATGTTCTCTAAACCAGCCAACTTCTCATTCCTTGTTACCACCAAGAATTCCATTATTACTAGAGAACACACCACAACAATTACAAATTTTAAACTGAATTAGACTTAAGGAGACTGGTCTATAGTAACATGTTTATATGATTGGTTTCTAATGTTGTAATTAATTATAAAAATAACTTGCCTGCAGCTATCATATACATGTCTATATTGAAATAAGTCTGTTTTGTCTTATCAAGAAATGAGTTAGCAAAGACAAAATCGCTGCTATTTAATGTTTATTAATGAACCATTAAACTAAAACCAGCAAATCTTTTTTTGCATCTTTACACACATCGCAGTCAGAAACATTACAGCTGGTATGTACAAAACATTTTTCAGAAGTAGCTTATGTGCAGTAACTTTATATTCTATTCACATCTGAGTTAACATTCACCTGCAGGTGAGTGAATTAGAGACCTGTGTTGAGTCTCTTAATCATAAATGTCTTGTTGTCAAATCACAAAATAAACGGGAACAGTCAAGACGCAGAAGAACCTGCCATTAACATCACACTGTTTGATGCTTATTCTGTCTTTGAAGAGCTCTGTACCATACACCCCACAGTATTTCTCTGCTGTATGAAAGGCTGTCAAAATTCAGGTATTTCCAAAGTTATCATACTGCAGGGGAGACTGCAGGAAGTACTGAAGGAAAACACTGAATTAATGTTATGAATTAGTCTTCATTTCCCCTGTTGTTTCCCTCTCCTCCAACTCAAAGTACCAAGTCTTGAATTTAAGCTCACTGATTCCTCCCACTCCTTTCAACCTTATTAAAGAGAAGGGTATTTTCTTCACCTACCAATAATATTCCACCCTCTCTATGCAGCATGACCAGTGCTTCCCTCCAGCAGGACACACACATTTCACAATATGCTTCCAGTTCCTACCCTCAAGGAGCGACGTCCCCCACCCAACGGCATCACTGGGGTAAAAGAGGCTCCCTGACCTTCCCTTCCTACACTTGTGGTGGTGCTCCAGCTTGGGAAAATAGAAATTACAACGTGTGGAATGCTAAAAAGCTATTCTGTTCTCCAACATTTTTTTATTCTCAAGTCTTGCAATGCTTTCTATCTCAACAGCAGTTTGGAAGTTTTGCACTGATAAATCTGGGGAAGGAATATTTGCACAGACAAACACTTGCCAAGACACACAGCACAGCTGCAGAAAGAGTTCTCACCCACTAACTGGAAAATATGTCACATGTTCTCTGGCCGTATCATATTTTTTAGTAGGTTTTGATTTGAAAGGTAGCATCTGTAAGTCAAACACTTCCATTTGTTAAGAAAACAGATACATTTGTTTCCCAGCAAAAACAAGGAAAACATTGTCAAGTTCAGAGGCAGAAAAAAAAAAACACTGTGAGAATTTTGCCAGAGTGGAATTTTAACATTTTAGACTGCATCAAAAGGTATGAAGTGCCCTTGATTTTTCTCCAATACTCAAATAAATAATTGATAATTTCCCCAGCAGAGTATGGGATGCTCAGGAAAAATGTATGTAAATTTCAGATTAAAAAAAACAAATATTTCTTCATCTACCAGACCTATTTTAGGCAGATAGGTATATTCTTTCTTAGGCAGAACCTTTGTGGTGCCCCCAAGGATGATTCATAGCTTGGTCTCTGATACATGAAAGTTGAAGCCTCAAAGTCCTGCTGAAGTCATTGGGCCTCAGCTCAGGTATGAACTGTATCCACCTAAGTAGTCATGAGAGAAACTCTGACACTTTTTCCTGACTTGAAATAATTCACGTGTGCTGGGATCTAATGTAGAGCAGTAAAACTACTTTTTTTTTTCATCAGAATATTTAGCAAAAGATTTTTCAACTGTTTTTGATTGTTTTGACAATCTCAGCCTTTCAAAGATGAGTTTATGTTGCACAACTGTATCTTCATAAGCCCAAAGCAGTAATAATACATGAAGTTGTGATGTGGACAGAGAGGAAACAGGAAATGGTGCACCAGCAGTAAAAACACAGAAGAGTGCCTGTTCTCAGAAACAGAATGCTGCAAGATGCTGAATGAAGATACTGGGAATGTTCACATCCTGTGAAGCCAGAGATTGCCCAGCTGCTTTCAGAATGAAAACAAACCACTGGCAATTGCTCAGAGTGGTGAAAGTGGGAATTGCATTTCGTTTCATGTGCCTTACTTGCAGCCCTTCAGTGCTAAAATTATGATCTCCTGGTTTTTTTTAAAGCAAATCACAAAGGTAACAGGAAAGAGAAAAACAAACAAACAAGAGCTGAGTAAAAAAATCCCTGAGCAACAGGAGCAAGTCCCAGTTAATGCTGTTTACTTATTAGTGCAAAAAGAAAGAGCTACTGTAAAAGTGTTTTCTTCCCATCCTAGAGGAGAGCTTGTGCTGTTCACAGAGCAGCCAGAGCCCCTGGTCCATGGGGCCACTTGGGTCCAGTCACCCTCAAAGATCCAAAGTCTTTCCTTTACTCAGACAAGTTTCCCACCACGTGAACATGAACACAGAGCATTTTCCAATATATATGTAAAACTGTTGACATATCTTTAAATAATCTTTGTCATAGTATTCTGTGCACATCAGCAGGGAGGCTCTCCAGTTTTGCAAGTGTCATTTGAAATAAATATTTGTATTTAAATTCTATTGTGTTACCATATATCCTTAAGCAGATTGGAAAATTTCTAAATATTTACATATATTTGAGACATCACCAAATGTGTTTGGGGTGGTGGGTGGGGAAGGCACATCTGCTATCCATTTTCTGCAGTATGAATGCTTACATTTTTGTTGTTGAGGAAAAAAAAGATGGCTTCAACTGATAAAGACAGCTCCTCATCCTCAGGCATTGCTAATGTATATCAATTGCCCAGCTCCTGGGATGTGCATGAGGTAGTTGTTCTGTACTTTCTGAAAAATGCAGTGCAATTTTTCTTTTGTAAACACAGATTAAGCAGCACCAAGCAGGCTATTAAGAAAATATTTCCAACACATTTCGCATGTGAGAAAGGTCTTCTCCATACCTTTTCAGAAGCCAAAGTAAGCTTTCAAAATTTGGAAGGGAAAAAATCCACACAGGTCCTAAAACAAATTTAGCATTATCCTGTACTTTATATATCCAAAAGAAATCAAATCAGGAGGAATGTGATCAAAAGAAGATGTAAGTAAGGAGACAGATTTGAACACTTTATAGTATTCATATGGTACTAAACAAGTCAGAGCTCTGTGTTTGTAATGCCAGAGCCAAGTGCTGGTTCACCAATTAACATCCCCTGTTTGCACAGACTGGAATAAACAACCACAGATATTCAGATAAAATACAGAGCTGAATCCTCCCTAAGCCCTGCTGATACACTCTAATTCCCAATTCTTCATACCCTCTTGCATTTTTTTTAAGGTTTTTAAGCACCTGATTCTGCAGCCATCACTTACACCTTACTTATCCTCTAATCTCATCCTTTCTGATGGGAGCAGCTACTCAGGGAGTTTGTGACTCTCAGAAGACTGAAGGTCACAGGCCCTGGCTGCACATGGGATATTAGTGCCTACGCTGAACACACTGTGGGATCTTGAGAAACTGTCAATTTACCCCATGCTGTCTACTCTAGGAATAAAGCCTGACCTTATTTACACCTCTTGTCCAAGAACCCTTTTTCTCTGCCCTGTATCTGTCAGCTGTAAAAATGAAGAACAATCTGATCCACTGCATAATATTTCACATTCAAATATAAAACAGGGGACATGGACCATTAGTCATTCATCACACTAGATTCTCTTGAATCTTGGCAATAGAACTTCATTAAAATACAAGAAATTGGGATTATCTCATTGAAATCCACACCAACAGCCTCCCCATTTGCCACACCTGTGCAAATGTACACCTGTAAGGTGGACAGGCAGAGTTTCTGCATGCTTCCCCCATATCTAAAGACTAGGTGGGTTCAGCAGGCATGAGGTTGTACTTCTTAATCATTGCTTTTCAGCTAACTGTAAAAGTGGCATATTAACAATGATTTTCAGTAATAGCAACACTATATTTTAATGACACTATTGCAGCTTGCTAATTAAGTGGACAGATTCATGACAAATAAATATCCATTCTTTTACAGAGCTAATAAAGAACTTTCCTCGTGTGAAATGTACACGTACTTCCAGCTAAAAGTTTCCTGAAGAAATGCAGCCACAGGTGGGCCAGCTAATCCAGGGAAAACTCACCGCCAGGTACGTTTGCTGTCACTCCCCTTACAGATATTGCCCAGAAATGGCAGCCCTTCACATCCCTTCTGAATTTCTATCTCCAGCTACACAGCTGGCACAGAAAGTTTTGACTGACAGGAGATATTTCTTTTCCACAGAACTCAAGAATATCTCCTGTTTCTTAGGTTGGTAAAAAGTACTCTTTAGCAGCTGATCAGTTATGAATAAATACTCCATTTTCAAGTAGCTGATTTTGTTTTTACCTATGCTGCACTATGAAGGTTTATCAATGCATGTCTAAGATACAAACTAAGCCTACATAGGGAGCACATGAGCAAGCTGTCCCTAAATGACCTTGATTTTCAGCCATGTAATTCTGCTTGCAGGTCACCATGCATTAATTTGGGATGCTCCATGAATCATTATATATGGCCTGGAATTATTTATTTACTGCACTTGACTGCTGCCTATTCTCTCCCAGACTTCAAGGGAAGAGTAGCATGAGAGAAGGGTGTGGGTGGTTCAACACACAAGGCTGCATAATAGGAGACCACTGTTAGAAATTCAGTGTCCAGCTAATTTGCCCTGTCACTTCTCTTGGTCTTCTTTCCCACTTTTGCCCAATTTAGCTGTGGAGATTATAAATTCTTTAAGGTAAGAACTGTCCTTCAGCTGCTGGGTGTTTCTACTCCTGTAACAAAATTTACAAAAGTTGCTGATACTTGCCCTAGATTGGGTATAGGCTATCTTTAAGAATGCTCTCTTCTTGAAATGGGTCACAGGAGCACCAGGTTCTCACTGATACTCACTATTATCAATCCTGTTTCAGTCTTCTCACTCATTTTAAGTACAAAGCCACCATCAAGCTCTCATCCCTAACAAGGCAGCAACCTTCTACCCCCATTCAAATCCAGCAGCGTCTGCACCAAAACACACCCACAGTGTCATGTTGATTTCCAGGAACCTATTTACCTCCTCTTGGACTGCTTAAATATATATTTGTTTATTATTTCTCCTAAATTTACAGTTTCCAGGTTGATTTGACACTTATTCAATGTTCTCTTGCCCAGTTACTCCTCTAGTACTTTCATTTAGGGAGGAGGAATGGGGTTGAAGGATGGGGTCTTACACAGAAGTGTAAAACACTACTGCCATCTTTCAGCCCAACACCATTTTTTCCCATGTGCATGAGAAAACAGCAGTTTTTCCCTGTTTTTCACTGCACATTTCATCTCTGAGTCTTCACCTTCCTATTGACTTTGGCCCATCCACAAGCTTCCCCAAGGGTAAGATGATGTGCACAGTGAAGTTCAGCTGCATGGCTTCATGTGTTCTGAGGTCATTTGATAACTGTGCTGAGGCTGCAGAAATAGATTGTTACCTTCTCTATACTTCTTACTTAAGGATTTGAAGAAATCATTCCCATTGTGCAGCACACACAAATCTATAGGAATGGCTGTGCTGGTCACCTACAGCTGCACTCGGGGGGGAGAGGCAGAAGAAGAAGCACACACTATGAGGGGAAAAAACCATCTGATGAGCATCCATGCAGCTCCTGCTCTACAGCAGCAGGGATCTCATCTACTGACTTTAAAACTGAGTTTTTTAAAGCCTGAGCTTCTGCTTTAGTAAAATTATAGTGTGATTCTAACAGTGATGGTAAGAAATACATCAGGTTCTTGGGTGTCTTATTAATGAGAAACATTAAGCTGAGTAAGTGATACACTTGGTCTTTTATTGAACCAACACCCACAAATAAATATGCTTGTTCCCAAGAATAGGGATTCATTCTTCACTTGAATGAGTCTATAATTTAATCCATTGTTACACCCTAAGCAGAGCCAATATTTAACACCTTTTCTAATCAAGCTCCAATTTAATGTTTTTAAATTTCTTTTGAATTATTTGAAATCCTTTCATTTTTTTCTTTTATGAAGGAAAGTTCCTTTTTTTGCCTATGATTGAGCTTGGTGTGGCTTTGTTAGAGCTCTCTTAAGATATACAGTACACATTTTTATTCTTCTTATCTAAGTTTCCAGGACTTGATCAAAGTAGAGCATATTTTTCTATCCAAGAACTAACCAAATTTATTCAACAGATTATACATTAATTTTACCATTAGAACATAATATGAGCAGATAATCCACAAAAATGCTTCAGATTTTTTGAAAGTGAATTTAATTATAACTAGTAATGTGCATTTGAGAATTATAATTATGAAAAGTCATGTTCTATAAATCTGAAATGACAGATTATATTTCAAAGCCTTATTGCAGAGGAATTAAAGTACCGATTTATTAGTTGTAAATGTCTGATTATTGCAGCTTTGCTAAAAAACATGATCACAGCATATTCTAGCTGGATTTAACATGTTTAATCCTTCCAACAAGAATCATATTTTGAACAGAAAGCAGGACTGTGTTAATTTGTTTATGAGACAGATTTAGACAACTAATCTTTGTCTTATGATCCCTGAACAGTAATAATTTCAAAATACTTTACAATACTTGTATTTTTCCAGCTGCAGACTACAGCTGATTATGAAATTTACATTCATCTAAAAGCACCATGATCATCACTTGGCTTTAGGAATGGTGCTTTCCCATTATTTCTCAGCTACTGAGGGACACCCTGCACACACAAAGCCTGAATCACCTCTGCCAGGGATTTACCCAGTCTGTGGACAAAGTTATGGAGAGCAATCACAATGCTGAGCATTTCTCTTCTGCCTCTCCCCACACAAGCACTACAACTTCCCAGCAAATCCAAAAGTGTCAAACAAACTTACTGTCTTTGCATTGACTGGAAACAAACAAGTTTTCACTTTTTCTTTTTCACTAACCAAACATCCAGGGGTGTGGAACAGTTTGGGCTTCCCTCAAATCAGTTAATGTAACAGTTTCTCACAAGGTTCCTTCAGGGAAAGATGGGCTACAGTTTATAAAGGCTACTGACATTTCTGTATCTGTCAAGTATTAAATGAGGATATTTACAGATCTCAAATGATTCACTACTAAACTTTTAGATATGTATTTGAAAAATCTTCCTACTGGACCTAGTTTTCATCTGTACCATTGCAAGAACATGTTTCTTCATCACACAGATGAGCAGGAGGAATCAATAGCTTCTCCAGATGCCTGTTATCTGGATTCTTATTAGGAATTATAATTAATCTCTAGATAAATTTGTTTATATTCCTTTAAACAAAGAACCACTCTGGTGGTTATTTCCTGGCCAGTGATGCCATGCCAGCTTGGGTCCAACCTCACACATCTGTGGGGAGCTCCAGCCCCCAGGTGATGCAGCAGAAGTCCCTTGGACTGGCTGAGCTGGGCAAAGGTTCCTGTTCTGCAGGGCAGAAACTGCTCTAGAAAGGGCACAGTCCTCCTGGGCTCCCCAACACTCCCATCACCCCTACACACTGTGGTCTGAAGAGGTGACAAACAGATCTTGGGACCACATTTTGCACAGATTTGCATATTTTATTTCCTTTCACAGGAAGACATTTCTTCCAAATGGCTGCTCAGAAACAAAGGCAACATAAGCATTGCATGAGCCTACAAATAATCTGAATTCTTCTCTTTTTTTGTAAAGAGAAAACACATTTCTGCTGTGATGACAGAAGGCTCCTAGAGGCTTTAAACATGCCTTGTTGGTATATAGGTATAATCAGAGCAATAAAAAGGAAACAGACTTTATTCAGCAAGAACTGAAAGATCCCATTACAGCCTTGCCATTCAGTTGTCTGTCAACCTGCAGTACATGGCACATATTTGCTGCTACATAGTTTCTAAAAATAGAGGAATAAATAAAAAAAAAATCTGATGACAGCCTGAACTTCAAAAAACCCCGTCTCACTTTACATCAAGTCAGGCAGCACTTGGCAATCATTAATTTCACTCATTTATCACTGGTGCTGCAAACTGAACTGCCAGTGGAGTAAGCTGATAGCAGGCTACAAGCAACCCAGCACGGCTTTTTGAAACAATATTACAATATTTTACCAGTCAGCTGTTTCCAGTGAAAAATCAGAAGCAACAGACTGCTTGCTCAAGACCAAAACATGTGAGAGTACCTGGAAGTCTTTTCTACAGCAGATTTCACAGCTTGTATTGCTTATCTGCAGTGGGGGACTTCTTTGTTACTGTGCTCAGAGTTACTCGAGGTAGATTGCTATGTTGAGAGCTTGCCATTGAGTACAAACCCTCACAACAACAGATGATTTTCCTACCAACCCTATAGCTAGTCATTGCTAATGAAGAAAATCCTGTTTACAGAAAATAGTAAAATCTCCACCTCTACAAAGGATAAGTCTTGGCAACTGGACTTCTTCAATACATATGCTCACCACACACGCAGGGTACTTCATTTGTGCTGTAATCAGGTCTGCTCCATCCCTGGGAGGGTTCACAAACGTGCTTTCAACAGACCTGTTTGTCACCCACCCTCCCTGACAGACTGGGAAGAGAAGCAGCTTGAAGAAACTTGGGCTGCAACAGTTTGAGCCCAGCAGGGCCACTCAAGGAGCAAGATGCTCACCAGGGAGGATTGCAGACTTACACATTTGATGTGCAATGAACTGGATTTCTTTGAGAAATGTTAACTATAACCTCCATTGAAAGATTAAAATATGCAAGAAAAATGAGATAACTATTTTCTGGTCTTTCACCAATTTCCTTTTTATTTTTCTATGTATATATTCAGCCAGAGTGGAATAGAAAAATCTGCACTCTTAAAGACAGCATAGATCACTCTTTACACTTAGCAGAGAACTTTTTCAGCTTCTCCAATACAGAATAAATCTGAGAGGCAGACTTTTTTATTTTTTCTCTTATGATACAAGTCTTCTGATGCCCTTTAGCAGAGACAGAGGATACACACACACCTCAACCAGTATAAGACAGCAAAACCTACCTGAGAAGCCAGGCAAGTATGTTGTCCCATGCTGAGCTCTGTGACATTATGGTTACATTCCTAATTTAAAGCTGGCTCAGATGTGTCTATATGAACTACAGTTCTGTATGACTGTGCAGTCAAACAAACACACTGAATTTTTTTGGAAGTTGCCAATCCAATTCCTGCCAAGTCAAGAGGCTTGCTAGCAAAAAAAAAATAAATGAAGTAGTTTAGAAATTCTTATAGATCTACTTCTCTGGCAGGTTTAAGGCAAGTGCTCACCTACCTTCATTCAGAATCTGACCTTCTCTCTTGATGACTTTTAAAATAATTGGTACATTGTGAAGCTAGTAAAAATGTATCAGGTTGATTTTAACAAGGACTCCATATGATCCATATATTCTATTCAGCAAGTCTTAGAGCAAAAGATAGGATGTAAAAGCTGTTACAGTTTTTCTCACTCCATGCAATTGGGTTATTCTGCTTCTCTTCAGAGAATCCAAATGTATGCATGATAGGCCAAATTGCTCCCTGGGGTTGTTTTATTTGCTTGAAGGGACAAACTTGGCCAGGAATATCTTAGGACAGACTCCAAGTACCCTAATTCTGCTTGCATTATGTTCCATTTTCTCATTTCTGTGTTTTCAGTATTCATTTCATCCTTCTCCAGCTTCTTTTTCCAACTCAGCAGTTCTTACACTGAGCTGCTCAGCATTTTGCCATGGTACAAATATCCATCCCCTGATATCTTTACACAAGTCAATGACTGAAAGAAACAGCATGATACAGTTTCATCCCCTCCCCAAGGGAATGCAAACAAATAAAGCTGGTTTTGTGTGGGGAGAGATAGAGGCTAAGGTGGAAGTGATCTTAGGGGTGCCTTTTCCAGCTTTCCGCTTTTGCTAAATAAGCACCAGCATAATACAAATTCTGGATGTTTTGCTGCCTTTTTTTATTTTACCCTTACCAGGCAGATGCACATCCCCACCACCAGACTGCAGAAATATTTGTTGCCATCATTTTTACAGCTGTACTATCCTCAGTTTGTGAGCACGCTGAATTGAAATATGTTTGTTATATTATGGTTTACTCCAGATAAGACAGAGAACAGTCCCTAGGGACAGCTTTGCACTTGTGCAAGACATCATGATTCAACTGAAATTAGTGGAATCCCTCACATTTTACACATGGCCAGACAGCCAGCAAGTTACTGGGAAGTGTTTCCTGAGAAACAGCTGAGTGCAGCATTCACACAGGTCTTAGATTTTGGAGGTTGTTTTTTTAATGGATTCAAAGAACAGACTACAATTCAAACACATTTGAAGATACATCTGAGTCTTTCCCAGGCTGTTTTAAGGAAGACAATTGCTGATCTGGCACTGGCATGAACATACACAGCTATCACACACTTGGTTTTGTGTTTAGGGGAGACCATCCATGTCCCCTCTGCTTAACCCAACTACCAAAGGCAACTGAGGATCAGACTGGAAAGATTGACACAAAGAGGCAAAGACAGTATTTTCTTGGAATTGCTTAATAATAAAATAACTTACTGGCAATCTAGTGTATGTACCAGGGAATGCCTCCCTTGTCTCCCCAACGCTTTTGAGCAAAACCAGGCCTGTCAGTATGGCTAAATCCAAGGAATGCCTATCGACATCTTGAGCATCCTAGTTCAAGAGTGGGTTTGATTACTTGCTACATAATAAATTATCCAAAAGCAACCTTTGAAGACATACAACCCCTAACACTTTAAAATTAAGACTAAATTCAATTTAGAAAAATTGTAAAACAGTTTCCCTGAAATTAATCTTAAATGAAGTTTCTTGCTTGGCCTCTCGCTCGCTGCAGATAATCAATCTCGACGCAAGTGTGTGAGAAACAGAGGCTACTGAAAGGGAAGTGAAATTAAAGAGAGGAGCTAGGCCAGGAAGATGAAAAAGCTATCTAATTATCAGCATTTTATTAGAAACAATTAACTAATATTCAATTAGTTGCCATCACTGAAGCAAAGTGACAGTTAGGAAAACAGAAAACGAACCTTGACAAGGTGTTTGCTCTCTAATAAATGGGAGATGAGGGGAATCATTTATTGGTGGTTTACCCCTGGTCAGAGCCTTGGGGCAACTCACCCAGCATGAGGCAATGGGACTGGCTGGTTGCCAACATTAACTGTACTTATTACATTCATCCCATGCAGAACACATCCATCTCCTGCTCTGCCTTGACATCCCATTTATTCCGAGATTCATTTGTCATGTCCCCAATCACCAAAATGAATAGAAACTCTCCAGCATGATGGATTGTGGTTCTAATTAGGACTAAAGAAAAGATCCACACTCAAGTAGAGCCCTTTTTCTTTTACTTCTTCTCCTAATAAAATACTATTCCTAGCCAACTTTGTGACTAATGTCCTTTCATGGTGGTTGTCCACTGTAGGTCACCCAGTCAAAAAGAAACAGTGGTCCTTCCAGAATGTATTTTTCCTTCCCTAACAACTACACAAATTATTACAGAAAAAAGGCCAGACACACTAAAAACCATGCCCACAGAGTTTGTTGATGTGCAGCAGATGTCTAGAATACCAAACTTTGGACAATGTTTGTCCCTTTTGTGTCCCAGAATTTCCTTTAACAAAATGCAGATAAATAGAAACAGTTGGAATGAGGAAAAAGCTGCATTAGGCCTGGCAACTATTAAAATTGCTGATAAATCTAATTTTTGTTAATCAAGTTAAGTTTTATGTCAGCATTTTAAAGTAATGACACTAAACAAAGAGCCACTATTTCAATCTAAGCCTAAGCCTAACATATAATTTGGTCGTGTTACCTCTCATTTCAATATGTATATCAGAAAAAAACACATGCCCTGATACAACAGACACTTTTAAAAAAGTACCCTTTGAGATATTTCTCCTGTTTCTCACATAGGGTTCTTTCAATAATTGTGTTTTTAATATTATAAAAATGCAATTTCTTTTACAGCAATCTTTCACATTTTTCTGTACATTGGTAGGTCTCTGCTGTAGAAGAATACCAGCACAGGACAAAGGAAAAAATACAGTGTAGTGAGGGCAGCACTATTTTGTTTGGAAAACTTTCAAAGTTAGGGATAACATATTAGTTAGTGGTAGGTGAATAAAAAATGGTAGTGCCAAAAGTGGAGTACCTGAACAAAGAAAGGGATTTGCATGAATAGAAAAACAACCCATTTTAAAATGCATTTAAAAGTCAGAAGAAAGAAGAATGTCATTCCAAAAGAATTCAGGAATTCATGGATACATGAAGAATAATCCAAGTTATTGAAATAGCCTGATGAATATTTAAAAACACCAAGAAGGGTGTATGTTTACTTACTACAAAACAGACTGCTAGTGCCAACAATCTGCTACAAAATTTCTCATATTTTGGAAGACGATCTTCCTGTCCAACCTATCATCTGTACTACCTTCACACAGCAGAACATGAAACAATGGAAACCATTCACAAGGAATCCTTTTTGCTAGGTACTGCATACAAGTATTTTTGGACAAGGAAAAGAGCAACTTCCTAACTTTCCTAAAATATAATATTTGGGATTATCCTGAGATTTAATTTTAGCATTCTCTGTAAAGTCTAAATAAACTAGATGTCAAAAGAAATTCCAGTACAATAAAGCATATGAATTTCAAGGCTTGATGAAAGAGCCCAAATTTACAGTACAGTACTCACCAGGGAAGCATTGTGACCTGCATTAGGTCCAATTTCTCATGCCTTGTCCAGAATTGTGGTGCCCATGCAAAGATACCCAGCCAAACAAACAAAAATCACACAGCAACCCCCCCAGCACCACTGCAGGAAGAGCTGGACCCTTTGTAACTGTGGTCTTCACTTGATTCTGCACACCAAGGCTCTCATCCCCTGCCATTTACTGCAATCAAAACATAGATCTTTTGTCTCTTGAACATTTTTACTTTTAAGCAAGTGTGACTAACTTGATGTATTGGAAATACATTTTCTTGGACCATAAAAGCCAAAAGAGACATTTTCTTTTCCTAGTGCCAGATGATACACGTCAAGTGAGTGTACATGGAAGAACAGCTATGGAGTTTGCTTTGGAAACCATTCACCTGGTGGGAAGGAAACAGGCAATCACATTATTGTTTACTTTTATTTGATAGCAAAGCTACTTACAATCTTTGTTAGGTGTTTTTTAAAATACCTAATCTAAAGGCATATGATGTATAAGCACACACCAAAGCAGGTTGTCAGCTTTTGCCAAAAGCCCACTAATTTAGGTGATACTTCCAATTGCATTTGGATTTTTTCCATGCTTCCTTGAGCCTGTGGTGGTACTGAACTGTTTCCCACTGAAGCATCTTCCCAAACCAGTATTTCATCCTTTCTGTTTTTTCTCATTCATGAACACACAAAGGATTTAAGACAGCAATCCAGTATTCTGGCCCAGCTTCTGAATCATTCTGTACAGCACTGAAATTCTCCCAGAGACAACAAAGAAATCTAACTTTAAGCAGTTGTCAAATACCAAACAAAGCCATAGAATCATTTAGGTTGCAAAAAACCCTTAAGACCATTGAGTCCAACTGTGAACGTAACACCGCCAAGGCCGCCACTAACCCATGTCCCCAGGTGCCCTGATATATTGAGGAATTTCATCCAGATAGAATGGGGAAATAACTCCATAGGCTGCGGGTCTGATTCATCCTGTGTCAGTTTTTCCCGTATCACTGGATCCAGACATGCCACTCACTCACTGCACCAAGATAGAACAAAAAGAAAGTAAATCCACATGCAGCATGCCTGCCTTCACACCTGCACCCCCCAAAAGGTCAAGTGACTCTGGAAATGACACAAGAGTGCCTATTAGTTGCTAAAGGCACTGGGGCCTTGATGGCTCCTGTGCTGGCTCTAGCAAGTTTCCAGTGATGTACCCTCCAGTATATTCTGAGGATAACACTCCTGCATAATTTAAATGAGCACTAGAAATTGTCATTTAAATTGCATGAGAATCTGAGATAAGGTTGGCAGAAGATCCAGAAAGAGCCCTTGAGTGTCAGATTAACACAGCAGGCGAGAGACAAAACCAGCCATTTTCTTTTCTTTTTGACTAAAATCTTTCAGAGAGAAAATCAAAGCTTCTCCAATTCCTGACCTTTCATTTCAATGAAGAACATGCAATCTGCAATCTTCTGCTGTAATTGATCAGTGTTTGAAATGAACAAACTGTAGATTAATGTAATATACTCAGGCCAAAAAAAGCAAGATCTCGCAGAGCACTCTTCGAAGCAGATCCCTCGCTTCCACAAAAATGGATAATTTAATCTTTGTCATTGGCCTGTCTCTGTCAAAGAGAACAATGGATAGTCTATTCGCAATTGATGACTCTATAGAAATTAATATTAGTAAAAGGTGTCCATTTAGTGTCTCACCTTCTGTGCTAAAGGTGACATCCATGATGGATGCATCCTAAGACAATGGATTTATCTTTAAAATGGAGTAATTACACAGTGGATGCATGGGTGACATAATGACATTGTGGTTTTATATTAATAAAAGAAAGAAATATTCCTTCTGAAGAAGGAAAAAAATATGACTAACATGGTCATTTATGAGATTTTGGCAGCTACTTTGTAACTGCAAAAAGCACTGCTGAATTGTTCAGCTATCAATTAGAGTCCTACACACTTCAAGTAGTTCATGATCAGCTTCCAAGTGACAAACCCTAGTTAACAAATTAAAGGTGTTCATGGGCACCTAAATGCCCCACTTCTACAAGGGGGACTTCAAACTGGGACAGAAGTCAGAGGCAAAGTAGATGAGATTTCAGGGTGGGAATAAAGGGATGTAACTTGACTTCTGGGTGCACCACGGGCCCCTCAGGGCCACTATTTCTTCTGTTTGGCAAGCAAACCTCAGGCTGCTCCCTGAGCAGCCCTGTGAAATCCAGCCTGCCCCAGAGAAGGATTTGCAAAATTGCTGGTGAGGGCAGGACCTGCAAGGAGCCAGTGTGGTACAGAGGCTACAAAACCAGGCCTCAGGTGGTCAACCCACTGCCCCACTGGCACCAAAGAGCATCAGCTCTCAGTGTTACTTATTATTAATAAATAATGCTAATGCCTGGCAGAACGACAGCCTTGGGGTGAGGTGTGCTTTGTGAGGTTTTTTCCTCCCCTCTCAAAAATGCCCAATTTCACCCACTACTAAGACACCCTTTATGTTCTGTTCCTGGTGTTTTGTGTGGTCCATACTGCTGCTTTCTGAAAGTTCTCCACAGAATTCAAAATACAATATCTCATACAGAAAATTAGCAATTGTCTTGTTTTGAAGCTGTCTTTAAAACTAAATCTTCAACTAAAAGCAGTCTCTTTACATTGGTCCTAAAAATGTATCATTTGACCTAAATTAGACTTTTTAATTTCCCCAACTTTATCATCAAGAATAACCAGCAAACTGAAACTAAAACCCCATTATTTGTCTAGTCCCCAGTAATCTCTGGAGCTTCAGGAAGTTGGAAAAGCAATCTTTGGCAGATGCTTTCACCACTGGAATCATGTGGATGCTGGGTTTGGTGGGGAGGTTTTATCTTATATATGTATATAAAAACATTCTCAATGTTAGTATTTTAAAACTTTAAATAACTAAAAGCAAACAGAAATGAGTGCTCTTGTTAGGACTGATTATAAATGTGCTCAAATGTATTGCTTATTGAAAAGATGGTAAATGTTTATATTATATAAAGCAAGAAGCTAAATTTCATCCTCTGTAACATTTCAGAGGTTTCAGTAAGAATTAACAGCAAAATTTAGATGCCAAAATCAGGCAATTCTCAAAGATAAGGAATAATGAGGAATAATAAAAGGTTTTGTTTTAATCACATATCATAGTTGGGTTAGTCCAAACTGTAGGAGTTCAAGAATGAATACTAGTATGCAAATAAAAAATTAAATTAAATTTTCATTGTAAGGTAAATCAGAAAAAAACAACTTCCTGTCCTGTATCTCATGAAACCCTTACATTTTGTGCCTGCCAACAGAACTGATTGCTACTTCTTAATAAACCACTTCAGTGACAAAATATCCTTACGTAGTCAGTTTTTACAGCAAACTTCTGAAACTGTTGTCTCTGGAGAGCTCCCATTCCCAGTTCCTAAATTCTATTAAAAAGGCAGCTAAAAACTTTAAATACTTTCCAACTTCTACTTTTCTATTAATCCACAGCTACAGCTGTCACGGGGATTTTATGAGTTAGGCAGCGAGATGGGAATGGACCATGAAAAACCACATTATGATGTAGCCCACAGCTTGAAGGCATGTGGAGTCTAAATTTAAGAGAACAAATACTGGCTTTGAGTTTGAATATTCAACACCATTTCTCTTTTTAATTTGAATTAATTTGCTTCATATATTTGATCCATGCTTCATATATTTTCCTTTCAAGGCTGACTGTTAATTTAGTAAAGGACACACCTACTGCTCAAAGAGGAAACATTTCCAGCACCAGTTCAACATTCAGCCACCTCTTCCCAGGTCATCAGGCTGGAAGCTAATTACTAAACCCATCACTTTCAAGTTTTCTGAATTGGTAGGCATAGGGTTTCTCTTGCAGGACTTCCCTGAAATGGATTTCAGGAGAAAAACTCTGGAAAAAGGCCAACAATAGAAATTTGGTGTTTCTCCAAAAAAAATTTCCCTTTCTTTACATGAACTTCAGTAAACTTTGAAATATTGAGACTTTCAATTAATTAATTATCTTATTGATGCCACACATTTCAAAGCAAAGAAGTGGTTCAGGTCTTTAAAGGAGACAATCAGCAATATAAACTAGGAAGAAATTTGCAAAGACAATTCCATGAAGATTATGAACTACAAAATACACCCAAATAAAACGGTTTGCACATCTGTAAGGTGTAACTTAGAAAACCATACCAAAGATAAACAAGAGGCAATGAATTATTCAAAAGAATATATGAACAGGATAGAAATTCTTGTTAAAGTTATGCTTCTGTAATTATGAAAATGGTGCATCATGACCTTATGATGCAGGAAAACTGTACCATTAAGTGAGAAGTTTTACTGTGGGGAGAAATCAAGTTTTCTGTAGGATCAGCCAAGGCTGAACTAGTACAACTGCAGGAAAGCTAAGAGATGAAATCCAGAACTGCATTATTAGCATCTTTTTCCTCACTCTTCAAGTCTCTCCTTGCCCAGATAATGAAGAATTTTGCTCCCAAGCCACGATCATATGATGATATGATCATCATGTGTTCTCAGAAGCAGCCTTCTCCTCAAAGTGATCCCAGACCTGGAGTAACTAATGAGTACACACAACTGTTTCTTATCTATGAAGTTTTATATGCCCAGGGTCAAAGGCAAGACTTTAAGATTTAGAAAGTGGAACCAAGGTTAAGTCTGGGATTTTGAGACCTAAAGAACTTGAGCTTTAAAGTTCTATTGAAGCAAATTGATTCAGTTTAATGCAATTCAATGATAATGTTAAAGGATCCCTTTTAAATTGTTTTAATAAACAAAATAGAATTTTGTTTTATTTGAAACCTGTTTCATCCCCTTTAAGCCCTCTGACCAGAAGGCACCATTTCAGTATCAGTCTTTCTTTATCTATTCCTTACTTTTGCACCACACCTTGGTCTGGTACCTTGACTTTAGAGCCTTAAAAAATGATTTCATGTTTATCTATATTGTCTGTTCTTCTCACTTACAATCACCAAACAAAAATGTGGAAATCAGTAGGAGAAAACTGATTTTCCAAAGTCTAGTGGCTGCACCCACCTTCATGTCACACTCAATCCTTTACAAAACACTGGACCAACAGATTTACACTCACTTTGCCTTAAAATAATCAACAAAACAAGGTTTAATGCTATTAAAAACCAAGCCTGAATCTTTTTTAAATTATATTTTCAGCCAAATTTTACCAGCCACTACGAAAAATTCAGTCACTGATGAAGTTCTGCAGTCTCATTTTATTCACTGCCTTCAAAAGTTTTAATAAAGTTGTAGTTGTCACAAACATTTGCCCCCACAGAGACTTTTCTGCTTTGAAAATCACCAAAGTGCTCCCAGGCTGACTCTTATCCTGGTATTTCATATAAACATACAAAGTGCAATCTGTGACACAGAACCAAGGGTCACTGAGAGGTCTTGTGCCATGTTGAACTAATTACAAAAAAAAAAAAAAAAAGGCAAGAAAGTAACACATGACAGTTTTATATATTTCAGAGATACCTTCTGCAGAACACTCAGAGTTCAAATGAATAACAACAAAAACAAAAGACCATATAAGTCTATTAATAAAGCAGACCTTTTAAATTTTTCAAGTTTTCATAATGATTAATATTTTCACCATTATGAACAGAAACTTTTGGGTAGCTTCTGGACTAAGCAGCATCACCTCCTCATCATGAGTAGATTGCTACTTCCACTGTATCACCAATGACAATTTTTTTAATGTTCCAGGCACAGCAGATATAATTGGACATAATTTGCACTGACCTCAGGTCAGCAAAGGCAAAGACAGAAAGAAAAAGCATCATCCTTTCTCATTCCCAAGACTCTACAGACATTTGGCTGCTGCTGGAGATTCAGTTTGTCGAGGAGAAGAACCGAGTATCAAGGTAATAGCCACAGACACGTGATTTTTCTAGGCAATTACAAACAGATTCCTTTAATGGTCTCCAACCTCCTGATTTGCAAACATCAATATATTTTTTAGTGGAAATCCTAGTCCCAGAAAAATGATGCTTTGATTCTGTTGTTTTAGTTATTCTTTGTGAGGCTCATTGGTGACCCATACAGACTGAAAAGCAACAATTAGCTGTTTGACATATTTCTGTATATAGACCTCTGTGTATAATTTTGTGAGAAAATATTTTCGGACACCTAGAAGCTTCAAATGCAAACAAACCACCAAGCCTGTCTCAGAAACAGAAGGAGGAGTAATTAGGATGGCTGAAACATCAGCAGTTAATCATTTAGAATAAAAATATCCCTATCTGTCAGTGAAAAATAAATTAATATCTCATACTGGTTTAAGTATAAAGAAGTCTAAAAAAATTCAAAAGTTAAAGCACTAGTTACCTGGGAATATAGGACTCTTGAAATAGGTTTGAGCTTTTAAACACGGATATTCATGAAACTCTAAATTCCCTACCAGCTTTGCAGTTGTACAGGATGAAACCAGAAAGCAAACATTGTATGACAAAAGGAAAAATAAGGTATTTTATATGGGACAGATGTTAAGATGTTGTTTTTCTGGCAGTCTTTCCTCCTGTGATCATGTTTGCTTTTATACCGAGCGCCTTTCTGAATATTGCCAAAGGCCCCTCCTCAGTCCTAGTGCTACATCTGCCATCCAGAACAGTCAGCACCTCGGCAACTATCCATCCAAGTCATAAAAATTCACATAGCTCACATTTTCAATCCCACCAGAATGCACAAGTTACATACAGATGGTTAGAGGAACCCAACAAATGACACCCAGGTCAATAAACCAGAAAGCAAACAAACCCCCAGAGAGAGGTGTCTTTTTTCACAACTTTCACAGCAATTTCCCTATCCTTGAATCTGTGTTTTAATGGACACGGTTATGTACACAATGTGAAGCCATGCATCAATAAGAGAACAGTTGTAGAAAGACAATATTGGGCTCACTGACAGAGATGAAAAAAATCAACGGTGTTGGGGTTGCCCATTTATCTCCTGATGTTTCACACCTTCGAACTGAGTTACATACACAGGTAGAGAGGGTATTGAACTCAGGGTGAAATGATTATGGCAGGAACCCACTGCTGATCACAGCAGTGACAACCTGCACCTCCCCTTCCCAATCTTCTATATTTAGACCCAGATCAGTGCTTGGACACAGAGCAGGAAAACAATTTATGTACCACTGAAATATAGATGTGATTTGCAGAAAGATCAGTAACACCACATGAATACTAATTTCTCTGACAAATAATACCAGCAGGGGCAATCCAAAAGGGATGATTGTACATACATTATGACTGAATTCAAACATTTGATGACTGAGGAATGTTTTGGCATGACATGACCAAAAGCAGTGGATAGCAAAGGGGCCTAGATCACCTTCCTGCTCCAAAAAGGCTGCACATTATTTTTGGCTACTCATTCAAACTACATTTTGCTGCATTTTTTTAATAATGCAGTGCCTGTGTAGGCTTTAGTCTTCACAGCTTCATGACAATGCTAGCTATGAAAGATGCTGCAATAATTCAAATGATCCCTATAAAGCTTATTCATGTCCACTTTGTTACTACCTGTAAAGGGGTGTGGTTTACTCCATGGAGACCATTCTATATAATGTTTGCACTGCTCTGAAAGGGCACATCATCCAGTACATTTATGAAACCAGTGAAAACCCTCCTAACACAGAAAGCTGAAGCAGTCCATTGTTTTCTCAAGACATGCAACTCACCATCCAATTTTATTTTTTTCTAGCCGACTATCTTAGCTTGAAAAACAGAGATAGGTCAGTGAGAGAATAAATAAGCCATGATCGTGTGAGGAATGCTCAAGTACAACTAGACTGAAGGAAACATTCAGATTTGTAGCATTAGTAGGATGTAGTTTCATTTCACCCATTCCTTTCAACTAGACTGCCTGTACAGAACCCAAACTTCAGACAAGATAAAGACCGAAGAAATCTGCATTTAATGGTAGCTCAGGTACAAAGGAATGATTTTCAAATATTCATTCAAAAGTCACAATGGGGAAATTACATTTTTCTTCCCAATGATCTCATAAAAATCAAGAGTTCCTCCTTTGAGCAGCAGGTGCCCATCCTTAAGACTTACTTGCTCAGCAAAGTACTAAAGGCTTCATATAACTATCAGTTGCAAGCAAACTGATGCAGTTAACTTTTCAAATGTGTTTGAAACATGGCCTGAATGATATCACAGTCAACCTTTGCATTTCCATTTTCATTTAACTTCGATACAGAATAAAAGATGTGAACATTCAAATACAGAAGTGTACTATTAAATTCATAAAATATTTCACTGGCTTTTGGCTGAGTAACATCATGTGCAAAGCAATAAAAATTGAATTAAGGCAAATTTGAAATGCTCTTTGTTTTTCTGTTGTTTTAATTTCCATTTTTCATGTTTTTTTCCAGAGGCTGGTTTTAGCCTATTACACACAATACCTGTCCATTTCTTGTCCTGTCAATCATCTGGCCATATATTTTACTGTTCATTGATGCTTGTAGATCTTAAGGTTTTGTAATCTGCAGCAAGCAATATGAAATATATTTGTTGATCTTAAAAAAATAGGTCTTTCATAGACATGTGCACTAGTTTAATCAGAGATATAAGCATTAAAATTTCTGCTAGCTTTGTGCAGCAGGGTTTAGCATGGGAGTTTTTCAGACGCTAATGGGAAGCTGGTGGCAAACCCTGCAACCATTACCCACAGCAGACCAATATTTTTAAACACATCACTTCTTTTTCAGTCATTAGTGTCTTCTTAAAACAACATCGTGCTTTGTTTCCTTGATCAAAGCCACAGACTTTGGAGTGTGAAAATAAATTTCACTTTGGTGTGTTCCTTTCAAAACACGTCAGTCTCACAAGCAGGCTAATCTTTGGTGATGTATCATGATGGATTGTGCTTATCCATGCAAATTGTCTAGATAGATGGTTTGCCACTCATTAAAAGGGATTATTCTCCCCCACACACACCAGCACCACATGCGCTCGCACAGGGTGAGAGAGACACGGGTCTAAATGTTCACATATGAGCCTTGAGGAAACTGCTTTCCCTGGTTGAACCTCAGGGCTTGGAGCAGTGCTTCGGTGAGGCTTTGGAGACACCTACCATCTTAAAAGCATTACACTGGGATTCTTCCCACACCTGCACAGCTACACAGACATGCTGAGCTACTCTGGAAATAAAAATTGCTGCTCTAAGAGTCATCCTTGAAATTCATCACATCTGTATGACCATCTCATCCACTTCTACAGCACCTTTACAGACAGATTATTATTCAGCAGTTGACTAAACCACTTCTTCCCACTTCTATGGCATAAATATCTCATTTCTTGACTTTAGCAGGACTTTGGTTTAAGTAAGGCATGGTATTATCTTACATTTACTTTAAAAGATCAGGTGTTTCCCTTCCAACATAGTACAGCTCTGACTTAGTTAAAAAAATGAGAGATTTAAACTATCCCTATGTTTGCATAGTTTAAAAATTCTTGATTTCCTGTTTGTGTCCTCTATTCTATGTTATACAAGAGAAATACCCTACATTATGTAAATTAGGGCAAAGCTTGATATTCCAGAAAAAGGTAGAATCCTTCATCTAGGGAAGGAAGAACCTATCAGTGAAATTACTAAACACGGCTGATCTCCTGTTAAATCCCTCTGTGGTCATATTAAAGCAAATACCCGATTAATTATATTCTTGTGTGCTGGGATCCACAATACTTTATTTATTGCCTTAAACTGCATCTACAGCAAGACATCTAATGAGCAGTAGCTTTTCCCAGTAATACAGATAATCTCTTTGCAGGGAATTAGTTCTTGGAAAGTAGAAATGCACCTTTTTGCAAATTCCATTTTATACTTTCAACTCCCAGGAGAATGGGGAGTGGATCATAAGGAAGGAAGAGAAGAGGGAAAGACAGATTAAGGATGTAACAGTAATATTCTTTTGTTCAACATCTGCATGCTAGAGAGATTACACAATCTTCAGCAGATCAGCAAAAGAAGATTTGAAGCGACTACAGTTAAACCTTCTGAGCAACTGAAACACTCTGCTGCCTTCTTACCCTCCACCCCAACCTTTCCAGGTCCACAGCTAAGAAATATCCCACATCCCACCTAACTGCTGGATATTCTTTCCATCTTTTAAAACCCCCTGAATACCATGCACCCCTGACCTTGAAGTAAACATGGTGTTAGCAGCACACACTCTCAAACAGATCCAACATCTGCAGGCAATAGACAAGGGCCCCTCTTCTCCCTCCAACAAGATCAAGCAAAATTCTAGCAAGAATTACAAAATTCCACAAAGCTTAGCTAGCATCTCTTTTTTTGCATCATAAAATCAGAACACTTAACAGAGAAAAGCAGTTTCATGATGCTCCTCTTCAACACAGTCTATCCAGAAAAAGAAAAAATAGTGGAGATTGTGAAATCACTGGAGGGGACCCAAAGCCTCTGTTTTCCCTTCCATGTAGTGGACATGGAGACACCAAATATTTCATAGCACCTAAAATAGGAGAGGTACAGCTGACACAGCACAAGTATTGTGGAATAGCACTGACCAGTAAATATTTCTCATGCCAAACCCATTTTTCTATCACACTGATGATGGATCAGATCAGCTGATCAGTGATGAAACACTTAGAACAACTACAGCTCCCTTTTTCCCAACATTGCAGACCAGAGGCCTTGGTTCACAGACTAACAGGCTTGGGAACTAGTATGGGACATCTCTCCATCATATCTGGTATTAATTTGCTTGTTTGTGCCATATTCTGAGTTTACAGCAACATAACTGGTCTGGATGCTACACAGCAGCACGAGAAGCACACAACTCATAATCCTCTAGTGGCTATAAATCCAGCAAGGAAATGTCAAAGGTGTCTGGGCTCAGGCTGGTACCATTCCCTTTATTTCCTGGAGTCGCCTCCAAAGCCCTGCTGGGCTGCACCCACCCCTACAGAGATCAATCCCTCCTACAGAGAAACACCCAAACATTTCAACAGGAAGATATTTCTACTTATATTATATAAAAACTGAGCATAGATTTTTAAAATAGCAGGCAATTGCTGGAATACAAAAATACAGCAGAAGCTCTGTTGGTGACTATGTGGCTCATAAGGTACTGCTCAGCCTGTGCAAGCTGAGCTACAAGAACACAGTGCTGCTGGGAAATAAGAGATCATCCACTTCACCTCTTTAGTAAAGTAGAGGAAAAAATTCCATTACAAATGCTAAAAAAACACTTTATGATCAGGGTAAACTTCTCTCTGCTTTCACAGGTGTGGACAGCCCCTGATAAAACCACTTGCAGTAGAGCTGGGTACACAGGACTTGAGCTTGCACAGGGCTCACCTGTATGCAAAGGCCATAAGGACCTCAGTGAAGGAAGCAGGATTGGGGTTTTTTAGGAGCACAATGGAGGTTTCAGGGATGAGCTGCCGTAACTGCAGACAACAGGTAATGGACACAACCTTGTGTCAGGCTGCTCTGGACCTCCAGGGATCATTGTCCCCCCTTCAGGGTGCTGCAGCCCCAGCAGCAGGGTTGAGCATTTTGTGCAGAAATCTCAGTGGATTCAGCTGCAATGGGATGAAGCCCCATTTATGTATCACCACAGCAGATTAGGCTGCAATACACCAACAGTAATGACCCCACTTTCCTTAAAGTAGACAAAGCCTTGAACCTCCTAAAATGCACCCCAGGCATGCCCTAAAGACAGAAAAGATTGATTTTACTACTTGCCTCAGAACTCGCTCATGATATTCTTACAGCGTATTAATAAAATATAATTCTATTGAGAACAAATTCCCAAAGACCAACCTTGCAAATAGCTCTTTTGCAAAAAAAATTTTTGTGGCTTTAATATTTACCACCTAACATTTCACACCCGATAAGGAAAAAGTGCTACTTTGACCTGCTGCATAGTAATGTGGTGTGAAGCAATGAGAGCCAATTTACTGGGCATCACCGAGACATAATGTGGGGAACCCTGAGTGGATTCGCAGGGTGAATCAAAATGCTGAAGCTTTCTCTTCTGTGATATCTGCAAATCGCTGAATAATGTGGTTCACTGACCAAGCGAATTATTCTCAAGGAGTTTGGCACATCTTTAATTACAAGATATGTAAAGATGAAATGGAAACATGCTGCGCATATTTCTTCATGGCCGCTGAACTTTTCTTATGGAAAAGCACCTGTTTTTATTAAACTGTCTCTAGAAGGCATAAAATGTGCGAGGGATAGGCTGACAATATATTTCTCAACATGTGTAAGTTACCATCTGGGCAACCTTACAAGGTATGGATCAACCATGTGTAGGTATTGTACCTGCACACACAAAGCTGCACGTACATAATTGTACAAATATGTAGAAAATAGATTTCTTCCTATCTTCCTACAGATATCTTTAAATTTAGGCAGCATACCAACAGTATTATAATGTTTCTCTTGCAACTGAGGAAGGCTGAAAAAAAAAAACAAACAACACATCAGGCTCTCTTTACTAAACATTTATGTGCCCTTTATGCTTCAAAAAATCAGGAATTTGCATGCTGACAATGATTATGTAAATGGACTGTTTTGACAATCAGGTCCCAGAGGATTCCTCAGCTGAAAGCAATTCTCCTTTAAAGGTTTCATCTTGGTCCAAATCAGTGATTCTTGAGACACCATTTTCAGTAATGCAATAAATACCCTGTCAGATTCTTGCTGGCTTCTTTCCTCTTAAGCAATGAGCCCTTCCTTGCTTTGAAACAGAAGCCCCCAAAAGTTCTCTGCTGATTTTGAAGGACTGTAGCACATGACATCATTTTAAACCTCCACTCTGGGTAAAATATTGCAGACTTGACTCAACTGGCCAAAATTCATAGGTGGACCCACTTGGAGCAGGAGGTGAGTCTAGATGACTTCCTGAGGCCCTTTTTAACTTGATGTGTCCCATGATCCTGCAATCCTCAAATAGTTCAGCCCTTTAGGCTGGGGCAGGCACACTGCAGAAACACATATCCAATAATATTCTGGCCTCACCCTGAGCTGCTGGACTATTGCAACCATTCAATTCAGGGCTGCAAGGTTTTATCTGAAGATTCCAAACATCCATGACATCAGAAGTACTGAAGGGTGCTTTAAATTTTGCAACAAATATCGTAAAGGAAGAGTGCTTTCTCAGCACCTGTGCTGTTAGAGGTGCTGTGCATAGAAACGTCAAAAACTCACCCTAAAAAGTTTATCCTTATCTATTTCAGCAATAGGCATTTAGGTTAAGTTTCAAGGAGCTTCTGCAATGTGCTCAAATGTGCATTCCAAGAAACTAGCTTTACAGGAAAAAAAAAACTGACGTGGTTTGTGTTGTTTTGGTTGTATTTACCTGCAATCCCTGCTCATGGGAATGCACAATTTAAGGTGTATGTTTCAATTATTAAAATAATTTCCCTCCTGTTGTCCTCACATAAAAATAGGCATATAAGTAACTTTTTTTTAAAAAAAAACCTGAAAACCCAAACAAGAAAACCACTATTCCCCACTACTGAAACACCAAACTCCAGTTTTAAAGTGGAATAGAAAGCACAAACCAACAAATCAGGGTCAATCAGCTGTTCTGCTTCTGCAACTGTCTTCTCTCCCTCCCCAGATGCCTGGTGCCACAGATGAGAACATACAGACCCCACCAGGAAGCCTCACAGATAAGTTCTCACACAGCTTCCATGGCAGGGCCAGGAGAACATGCACATCCAGCTCCTGTCAGTGCTCAGAGGGGCCAGAACAGATTGTGAGGAACCAGCTCAGCACTGCCCTGCACCTCCCCAGCCAGGTGTGCCTTCAGTGCCCAGCTGGCTTCAAACCACCCAAACACTCCTTTTATCAGGCACAAAACAAGTCCAGGGTGGACAGGGACCAGCAGGTTCACAGCTGCCCAGACACACAGCAGCTGGCTTTGAGATCTCTCGGGTGCAGTCACATGTGCAACCATGCCCTTAAAAAGCTTGGCACAGTTTCATTGCACGGGGATATTCTAAATACATATATAGCATGGAGATATTCTAAATACATATATATTATAAATTCCATTGTAGAGAGTGCAAAATGCAATTAGATTAACTGCAGTATGAACATGCCTGATGATGGCATTCCCAGTGAAGCTATCACCAGGACACCTCAGCAGCTGAGGATGGACACCCTGCCTGGAGCACTCCTCTTGTCCTGTTGAGAAAGCTTTGGGCTTGAAAACCTAAATTGACCAACATGGCACGTGTGTTAAGCAGTAGAAAAGAAATCAGGTTTCATTTCTCAAGCACATTACACCATCTCTGAGTAAAGATCCTCATCATTAGGCACTGCAGGCAAAGGCCCCAGAAGTCAGAGAGCAGCAGGGCAGCATGTCTACAGCATAGTCCAAGGGCACCTGGTTCCAGAGCAGACCTGCTTGGTGAGCAGCTCAGCCTCATCCTGGTGCACTCTGGTTTGTGTCCCATCTCCTTGTGTGCTTTGATTTATTCTGGAAAGAAACCAAGGTGTAGAGAGACAGGAAACCACAACATGCTCCCAGAGGTGCTGCAGTCTGAATGGGCAGAGGCCCAAGATTGCAGGGCTTACCCCAAAGCCTGGGCTTCCCTCTGCACAGACACAACCACATGGAACTGGTGCTATTTCAGGGAATCCTTTTATTCCACCAGCTGCTACTACTGAGGTCTGAAACTGAAACCCAGTGTGTGATCTCATGGATGAGTGCAAAGCTCACAAGCTCTCACATCTTAACAGAGGAGAAGAAAGGCTCTGTTTAGTTGTGCCAGAATAAATGAAGTGCAAAGGTAGCTGGGATGCCTCTCGAAGCTGTTTAGTGCTGGCACTCAATTTGAATCACTCTGAAGAAAAGCTCAAGATTTCCTAGGGAAAGTACTACGCCTGAATGCCTTTAAACTATTTTTGTGCTTCTGTGATCCTGGGCTGCTGTGCACTGCAAACATGGAGGAGCTGCCCGCTTCCCTGGGTTGTTTTCTGTACACAACAGCAAGAGCGCCTTTCCCCAAATAAATGTGGGGCTTTTCAGAGGCTCTTTCTGTGCTTTTCCTACAGCCCAGGCGCAATGTGTAAGGGGCAGGAGCAAGGGCTGAGGGGCCCGTCCATGCTATTTTATGGCAGTTTTTCAAAAGAGTAATCTGGAAATGTCACTCCAGCTGTGCTACTGCCGTGTTCAGACAGAGAAAAAAGGGGAGAAGAAAAAAACAGCAGCAGTGTGGGACAGAGACCAAGTGTTCAGACAAATTTATGTTTTAGAACTTAAGGACAGTTTTTCAAAACTTGTTGCAACATCAATCTGCTGGGAAAATAAAATATTTTGGACAAGACTGATGGTCTATATTTTAAAATTCTGATTTATAAAAAATAACCAAGTCCCAGTAGAATGCAGACTTGTATCAACTGTATATCTTTCAACTCATCTTCATAAAATCTCTGGGTTTGGGTCCTACCAGCTACACACTGCACTCACTGAGACAGCAGGATCACTGCTTTGAAAAACATCACTAAGCACTAAAATAACAAAAAATCAGGTCCTCGCCATGCTTCGCTCCACACACACTTCATGAATTTCTGTCGGAGATGACAAAAGCAATTTCACACAGGAGAACAATACAGATCCCTCTGCCTCAGCCTCCAGGGTGAGCACCAGTAACAATAAAAACACATCCTCGCCTCGCAAACAAACGGTGAATGATTCCCGGACAAAATAAATTCCTTCATCAATAACAATCCATCAGAGGTGCTTCCTTCTTTCTTTCTGTAATTCATTTGTTAAATTAACAGCCCCACATATGTAGCCTCCCAGAAAAATAATTGATCTCACTGGCCTGGATAGGAGCCACTTCGCTGGATGCTGGCAGCAATTACCATTTCATGCATGTTATTTCCGTTTGCAGAAGGCTGACGCCAATGCACACGTGCAGGCTTGTGGGAGACGTTCCATGGAAAGAAAGAATTAAAGAAAACAAACCAGAAAAGCTATCACACAATGTAAGTCTTGTTGATTTCTTTGCCACCTTTTGTGCTACAGAAAATAAAGCGTCTATTTGGTCAACATGTGCTACCAATAAGTTGGTCTAATTAATGGCAGACTGCTGAGAACGGAGCAGCTTTCCTTATCTGCATAGGAAAGGAGCCCGAGTCAGCTTCTGATGCTGAAAGTTACTTGCAGGAAACAGCCTCACCAGACAGAGCTGCAAACCCTGCTTGTCTTTCAGAAAGAGGAGGGGGAAAAAAGGTAAATTAGTTTTACTTCAAAGAATTCTCGGGACCCTTAAGGAGATACATTGGGAGCATTCGTGTGAAAGCAGTAGGATACCTCCACTTCTCTGAAGTGGATTTTCCTCACAATATTGATGGTTAACTTGAAGGGCAAAGAAATTTAAAAAAAAAAAAAAAAAAAACCACACAAAAAAAAACCCTTAGAAAACAAAACACAAAAATCTTTATAAACAAGAAAAACAAAACCCCCACAACATAAATCCAGAGTATTTTTAGGAGGTTGCAAACGCACACAATATAATATTGTAGTTGGTTTTCAGTCAGTCTGCCAGTCTGCACAAGGGCCCATCGGCTTCAAAGTTGCTTAAAACATGTATGGTTGTAGATGAGGCCCAGTGACTCACAGCATCTGGTAGAATAACCTGGAAGTTACATAGATCAGGTATGTACAGGTAGGGTAATCCTGTCCTTATTAACTACGCAAAGCTCCTGCCAAAAAAAAAAAAAAAGTATAAAAAAAAAGAAAAGAAAAAAAAAAGTAGTACAAGCCATTTAATTAAAATGGTTGTGTCCTATCATCCAGAATCTCAGGTTTATAAAGTAAAGATTAAAATCAAATTAATGGAGTCTTATGGCTGATTTGCCTTCCCAATTTGTCAGCACAGCTAATAGAGATCTTCTCTCCCTACTAGAAAATGCATTTTTCCTAATTCCCACATCCAAATCTTTGGTTCAGAAAACTGTGTCATCAGCACTGTATAAATTTGTGGTGAATACATTCACTGTGGTACCAAGATGTTGCAGGACTATTTGTTTTATTTTTAAGGAGAGAGAAACTAGAATTTCACAAGAGAAGTCTATTGACATAGATCAATAACCATCAAATCACCAGTCAACAAAAATTCTTATTTCCTCTGTCTTTCAGTGAAAAGAAATCATTAAATCTCCAGATCTGCCTTTCCCTATCTCCTAAAATAGTAATGTAACAAAACTGGAACTATCATCCTGGAGTACAGGGAAGTAAAGTAATATTAAAATCAGCTTCCTCTCCACAAGGTAAAGCATACAACTTCTTTCAGGGCAGGATTAACTTCATGTTCAAAGAAAACTAGGGCAAGCTCCACAAAAAAGGAATTCTATACCAAATTTTTGAGATGACTAGAACATCTCCAAAAGAAACTTGTACACATTGAAGACATGGGAATAAATATTTAAAACGGAAGTGTGGCTTGACACCCACAGCTACATTACATTGAAAAATAAAAATAGTTATGAGAAAGTAAAATAATATTTTGAATTACCCTGGATGGCTTTCCACACTCTCCACATAAGTAGATACTGTCAACCAAGGAATGCATCCAACATCCTCCTGAAGCCTTGCAGACATTTTAAGCCTACAGTGGAACAAAGCACTGCTGAACATATTTTTCCCAGGGCTGAAGGAAAACAGGGTACAAAATGACAGGAGACCACCTTAAAATTGAATTTTAGGTGGAGATGCATGACAAAGTTCAGAACTCTCAAAGACTCACATTTGAATCATGCTTGACAGTGAGTGGGGAAGCAACAAACAGATAATGGAGCTCTACCTCTTCAGAGGGCAAACAGCCTCTTGGCAAAACCAAATTATTCAAGAACAAATAATGCCAGACACTGTCTCATGAGAACTAATATCTCAACCCCATTAAAAACCTCACCCAGCATGCAGTGTCCTGGGGTGGACAGAGCAATGCTGCACATGGAAATGGAAATGATAGCCCTTGCTACAGACAGAGAGAGCAGCTGTGATTAACTTGGAGTTTAATGCAACCCCAGGTTGAGTTTTGTTAGAAAGGAAAACAGCTTTATGGTTTTTATATCTGTCTAATTTCTAGTTCAGTAGTTTTCCCCTTGAAATAACTTTTCAGTAGATTCCTGGAGCAGGTGTTGCCTTTCCTGCATAGACCTTGAGCTAATGTAACTATAATGATTTTCCAAATAAAAAGTGAAAGGCCATCAGGACAAATATCTCCATTTTGATTTCACTGAAATATTATTATGGTGATGGCAATAATTCCACAGAGGAATTACTTATAACACACACTCAGCTCTGACCTGACCCAGCTATAACTCAGATGATACCTTTCCTAAGTTGGAAGAATTTATTTTCATTTTCAACTCAGTTCATCTAATCAAGATGCTTCATTGTGACAAAGAGTTCATCATGCCTGTGCAAATTGCAGCTACCATTGTTAAGAATCAGACACAGCTACAGCAAATTCTGCCAATGCACAGCCCAGCTTGGGAAAACAACTTTCAGGTGAGCAAAATAAATAGTATCTTATATTTTGTTACTAATAAAGCATACATTTAACACCCCCTGTTGGTAATTGCCTGTATTAATTCAACACTAATACAAGCTGTGGACATAGAATTTGAGAGTGAAACACCACCCATTCCTAAGCTCTGCCTGCTGCAGACTCCTGTAACCAGATGGGGAAGGGACCCAAAGCAAAGGAGGTGAAGAGCAGTCATGTGTTTTATTAGGCCAGGGTTTTTCCAAGGTCAGGACTGCACAAGTTTTCACATGTCCAAAGATTTGGCTGTACCCTGCAACTACATTGAACAAGTTAACAAAAGACATTGCCCTGCCCCACAAGCATGTCCTATTTAGGATGCTGCCATACAGGTATTTGGGAAACGAGGAAGCAGTTCTGAAACCCTGCCTTGCTCTGTCATTTGAGCCAAGGCATTTAATACTATCAATGGCCTACCAGTACAGGAAAAGATATTTTCCCCCAGGAAATACTGTGCAAGTCAGTATCCAAATTAGTCTTAAGGCAAAAATCCAATACATTCTGGCAATGGTAAGAACTGACATCAGAAAAAAGAATGGCTGTTCAGAAAAAGAGGACGATTAGATATTTTATTTCTTTTTCTGCCATTGATTAGTCCTCAGAAATACTGATAGCCAACACACAGCTACCTTTGCTGATAAGAACTGCCCTATTTGCACCCAAATGAGCACAATGGTGCTGTCTCTGCAATATGGCACATATACAGCTGCTCCTGGACACCCACACCATGATGCAGGCATGCAGCAAGAGACAAGACTAACAGGCAAAGCATGCTTTTTTTTCCTGCTCAAATGGTATATCTGAGTGACATTTCCATATGAAAAAAAATATTGCAGCCTCTAAGTTATTATTTGAACAAGATATTTCAACAATACAACCATAGCTTCTTTTTAAAAGCAAAAAAAAAAAAAAAAAAAAAAATAAACAAAACCCCACTGGCATGCATTTGTGGATTTAGAACTTGACTTCTTTTCTGTCTTTAGAAAATCAGGATATTTACAACATAAAATAATAAACACTGATAGATAGCATGAAGGAAAAAAGTGATAAGCCCAAATCTGCAAAACAAGTTTATATCAGGGAATGTGCTTTGCATTCTCTGCTGATTCAATTATTGGAATATAATTGCTAGTTGGGTAGGTCAGAGCTGCCTTGTCCTCATTCCTGAGGAGACAGGAATGTTCCTGAACTGAGATCATTCTGATGAGGTGACTCACTCCTCTTTCAGATCAGATCAGTCCAAGTGGACTCCTTTAGACAGGAGAATAAATTTTTAGTTCTAATATAAGTCCATGCCCTCTCCAAACAAGGTCCCATGCCAAGCAAGGTATGGAAATAAGTTTCAACTTTCTTTTCAAGTTTTTCACAGGTCATTTTATGACAAAATAATGCAGGACACAGAGTTTTGGTCCTTCCTGGGTACGAGAACATCAGTAAGAAATGGTCACTCTCTTGAGCCTGGCCTGAAGAAGGGCGAGTGCTGGCCACTGGCATTATGGCACCTTCTGACTGCAGCTCTCAGGAGCTGCAGCTTCATCTGGCTCTGCTACTGCTCAGCCTCCACCACTGGTTACACAAAGAACTGAGACAAACTACACCAGAGCCCTGAGCAGTGGTGGCCATTCACCAGGATCTGCGTCCTTTTAATTGCTGCCTATTAAATGGATACTCTGATGAACCTGCTGGAGTCCAAAGCCCTCAGTTCCACCTCCTCAGGTCCTGCCAGATGGGATTTTTCACTCATCTGCCACCTGCTGCTTTGCAGCTCTACCACCGTGCCAGGATCAGCAAGTGGTTCCAGCTCTTGGGTGGTGATCCCAGGAGTACAGAATATTCTCCAGCTCAAAATCATGCTCATTTTCTACACTGTGCTCCAGCAGATACATTTCTAAATGAATACTGCTGGGTTTGCTGATCGTTTTATGGTTTGTTTACTTCTTGAGCATGTAATATTGTTAGGGTAATGTTGTTTTTAATTAGTTGGAAGAACTATTGTTTCAGAAGGCTGAATGTATTTTCTAGCAAGGGGTCTTTATAAATACAGTGAATGTTACTGGTTATGCCTCCACAGATGGGTACTGACAGCTGCCAGCCAGCTCTGCCCCTGCTCAGAGTTGGGCTGGACCCAAGCCAGAGCCAGTTCAGAAGCCACAATAGATGTGTTAGCACAGTGTCGAGTCCAAAATCCTCTTGGAAAAATCCAATCTGAAAAATGGGTGCGTTTCAATTCTTTGAGGAAGTCTTATTTGTTACAAGTTACTCAACAAGCGTGTGATAAGTTTGCACTGTTTCAACCATATGAAATGGCAAAACCCAGAAAATAACCAGGAAACAAATAAAGAACCAACTATCAAAAATTGACGTTATTTATCTACAGATAAAGGTATGCTGTAAGTAGAGACAGGAAGGGTGATCCCATGTACAAAAGAACATGATATGTTCACATCCACATGTGCTCCAGACAAGCACATACACGTGTGTATCGAGAGCCATCATTACTCAGCTCCCCTTTTCTACACCTCCCTGTGGAATGGCATTACAGGGACAAGGGGAGTGGGACAGCCGGGCTTGGTCTGTGTCAGCAGAGGAGACAGGGAGCTTCTAGAGCTTGTCACTGCACAGGAGAGCCTTTGGTGGCTAAACACCCTCAGCAAGGCAGAGGGGTCAGATGGAGCTGATAGGGGAGCATTAGATCAGCCCAAGAGCAATGCTGGTTGTCCAGGTCCACTAACAGCACCAGATCACCCCAATTCTCTCTGAAGTGGAACAAGAAGTTAGAATAAAATTCAAATTTCCTTGCTCTCAGGCCCATGTTGCAGGTTCTTCTATGAACAATACTTTAACCTAGTTCTCAGAGCAGTTGATTTGAATCTCAGTGCCTGGTGTAGCTTGCAATGAGAAACCAAGCAGCTAGAGACTGACACATGTGTTTTCTCCAGCTTTGCTCTGGAGTATCTCTACAGCAGTGCACATAATTAAGAATACACAGAGACCAGAATAAACTATCCCATGCATGTGGCCACTCCATTCTCTCAGTAAGGAAATAACCCGCTGCTGGAGTCCAGACCTTCCTGGCAGCCTGGAAGCCATGATAATGCAAGCCCTGTCTAAAGGCAAACATCTGGTATCCTCATCATACAGACCTTACACTTCTCTGCAAAGAACAGGGAGGCAGAAATACGTCTCCACATGGGAAAGGAACTATGACTGAACTCCAGCCCTCTCTTTGCAGGTCACAGTGTGGATACTCCGTGCCAGGACTATTTCTACCAGAGCATGTAGGAGAGAGAAGGATCAACAGAAGGCACTCTTGACTTGGGGAAATTAGGAATGCAGGTGGAACCCCATCCTTGGAAACACTATTACACAGAATAAAATATGCATCAGTAGGATTTATGTGGTAGACTCAAGGTCTCCTCCTCCATTTCATTTTCTGTGCAACTATAAATTACCTTGTATTTCTGAAGAAGGTGGTGTTATAAGCTTATGGTTCACAATATTTAAGTCACTTTTTCTACCCAGGGAATATTACACTATTGTGGGCTGTTGTCAGGAACAGGTTTTTCCCCTTTGTCTCTGCTAGAATTATTGTATTGTTGTTAAATTCTTGGTGCAGCATTTCCCCAAATCAGAGAGCTGAGAGGAGGTAGCACAAAGGAGAGTTTCACAAACACATTCTTTAAGAAAAGCAGTATCCTACAAATCCCACAACAAGCCCTTATTGGCACTTCCACTAATGTAAATAAAATCTATTTGGTTCTCGGAAAAACAATCACTTCATTCTTGTTATCAGAGGACTGAATCTGGGTCAACAGATGCGTTTTGGATATGCACCAATTCTTAAATGATTTACTATTCTGATCTGTGGATACAAAAAGCAATTTCCTACACCAGCAGTACCTTAGCACAATGTGCACTTTCATCCTACCACCTACATTGCTATAATCATTAAATATTATAAAACATCTCCCATAAAAGAAAAAAATTCTGATATATTACTATAATGTAAATCAGTGCTTTGGATTACAGTGTGATACTAGTTCAGTTATTTATATGTGTTTCAACTAAAAACATCCAACTGGATTTCAACTATCACAAGATTAATCTCACTAATACTTTATATATACAGATGGTCAGACAAGAAAAATTAGAAAAATATGAAAAATTAATATATTCTCCTTGTATAATATAAAATATGATTTGTCTCCTAGAAGATTATAACTGGAGCTTCTAGTACCAAGAATAACTAGACTAACCAATATGGGTCCTCTGCTTTGTGGGAAGTTTTACATTCTGTCCCAGCTCAAAAGTTATTGTCAGACAGAGGAGATCCAAGGCATACAAATACAATACAAAACACAGGCTTGCTTTTGCCTGGATATAGCTTAGTAACTAATCAGAGTCGTGTAGCTGGAGTCTTACTCACTTTCATCCAACAAGTACCAAAGATGACAGCAAGACAGGTCCATGAATTACATATTCCAGCACTGTATCTTGCTATTGAAAAGATGCTCCATGTCAACCCTGGTCACCACGTTTAATTAATATTATACATCCAATAACATTTGCAGTGCTGAATAAAATTTCATCATTGAGCAAAGGCAGAGAACCTGAATTCAGGCTCTATATATGCCACCTATTGTCATGGTTTACAAATTAACATAAGTGTTTAAAAACACAAAGCGTTCTGGACAGAAACAGGTGTCTGAGACACACACTTAGGAGTTCATCAAATTAAAAACTTCATTCTGACAACCTGTAGCAAAATAGTTGATCTGCTGGAAAGAAGGAGCACAGCCAGAGCAAACATTTCTGGCAGCATGAGGATCAAAGTGGTCTCAGATAGCCAGAAAAAACAAAGGATGCTGACATCAAAATATTGGCAGCTTGCATTGTTTCTTTTCTTTCCAAACAAAATGGGCAAAGAAAGGGACTAGCTTTCCCATCCAAGTTCAATTCTCCAGTGAGCAGCATTCTGTAGCTGTAATTATAATCTTGTATTTGTGTGCACACTAACTAATTTCCTGGGCAAGTTACATTTCAGCTTGAAAATGTTGGCATGTAGAGACCAACCTCAATAACAAAAATAGCTGCTGAGTTCAGCAACCTGCAGCTTTTTATAGCTGACCTTGCAGCTCTGCAAGATAGTGGCTCTGGGCCACTTCATTATTTCAAAGAAGGAAATGTGGTTCTGGGAGTTTCACGGGGACTATCAAGACTCAAAAGATAAGTGGTTTCCTGGCTAAGTTCTTTTTGCTTGTTTTAACTTGGTCATTCTCATTTCAAAAGTATTCTGGTCCTCTTAATATTCTCCATTCTGGCTGTGATTGGTGGGGCTAATCTTGCTGACGTAGTTTCATTTACTCCATGGACTTTTCCTTAGTTTAAGCACTTTGTAATGCAGCTGGTTGCACTTGAACTCTCTCCCATGTTGCACTCTGGCCACAGCAAGTAACCATCAGTGTATTAATCATATTTCAGTTTGACTTCACTTCCAAGATGACTATAGCAATAAAACTATATAAATGGACTAAGAACAACGAATAAATGTAAACAGTTGCATGACAGTCTGATTCTGTTAGTCTGCTTCCCTGCCTGATTGAGTGATTCTGTCTATCAGAATACCCAGCTGGCTGCAGATGTGTAATGAGAAAGGAATGTATACACTTTGGTACAGCTCCCTCTCATCTGCACTTGAGCAGTAAGAAAGTTAGAGACAACTGTTCTAACCTTCCACAAAAAGTCTGACTGCAGCAGGAGCTGAAGCTGCTACCAGCTGCTGGCTGGCCCACTGCAGCTGTGAGTGACAACTTACTGCTGTCCTCTGCCTGCCCACACCTGCAGAAGCTGTAGGAAAACAGATTTCCAATAGGAACAAAACCTGTCCCACACTCCTGCACTCAGTAACTTACTCACTCCCAAAACCCTTTTTCTGCATTATTAAAAAACCCTTGAAGACAACATTTAAGAAATCTTTCCAGTCCCATCAATGGCACAAATCCCACATCCTTAGCTACATAAGCAGGGATGTTATTTTTTCATATAATATACATGCTGCAGCATGCTTATTTTTACAAAAACTCTTGCTCAGTCTGGACACACCAGAAACTGAAAAACTAGAGGAGCACCAGCTTCACTGTTTTTTTCTGGTGTTATTATGCAGCGCTGTGGACACCAACACCAGAATAATTACAGACACCACATAAAACACAGGAGAGCTAACTTAGTTGGAAAATAATAAATCTCCATGTTCTCTTTGAGGATTACCATATGAGAGTCGCAGATAGGAGAGATGTTTATCTAGTGTGCTCTCTGCCTGCAGAAGAGGGGCTTCCCAGCTAGCAGGCAAGTGGAAAGGCACATTTCCATTGTCCAAGCTCACAATGTTTCATTTGTGTAACACTGAATCCCAACTTAATTAAATAGCTCCAGAGACCAAGGAAATCTCAATATTCAGGGGCAAGTGGTCGAGCAGCCCCATTTACATGTGTGTCACAGCTCGCCGGGTATCGCTCCAAAAAGCATCTGTCTCAACAGTCTCATCTGATTCTTGCAAACAAGCTACACTTTGCATTTTTGAATTTAACAAAGATCACACAGCTGCCAACATACTATCAAAGCCTAAAGACCAAATAAACGTTTGGCTTCCCTCCAACCGTCCTTGCTGTGGTATTATTACTGACAATAGAGCCAGAGCAGCAAAAGCAATGAGATGGCAAATTTACACATGTGCCATGTTTTTATACATTGTCTACATTTGCTGCTACAAGACTGTAAGCAGAACACTGGTGAGCATCTTCTGGTTGCAAAATCTGACCTATTTTAGGGCTTTATGAAAGCTGTACAGCATTATTAGTGTATAAAAAAACTGCAGATGGGCAAAATTATCTAAGAGAAACAATTCAAAGGTGTTTTATTTTCCCATGTGCGTAGTAGAAATAGATCAGAATTCTATATTCTCAGGGCCACATTTTGCACTTTTTGAAGAAATTGGGTAATATCCTTAAAACCTGGGAATCCAACCATAGACATTTCCTTTAGTAACCTACTCATTTCACTTTAATCCACATATACCTTAGTCCTTGCCACAGGAGCATGTATCAGAGGGTAGCATTTGTATTTGACCTGTGTTGAGAAGCTCTGCTACATTTTTCAGTTCAGTTAATAGCCCAACCACCCTCTCATCAAAAGCCAATTGCATCTACAGATAAGAGGCCCTTCCTACAGACAGTAATATAACTTTTTGATCTGTATCAGATGATTAGGGCAGTGGACAAAGACAACTTCTCCTCTAGTACCTCTCCTGTTTGGTGAATTTCCACTGTGTATGAACATCTGCAAGCAGTTAAGATAATGGAGCCAGAGGCTGAAGGCAGCTCATGGCATTACCTGCAGCAGAGCCTAGGCCAGGTTCTGAAAAAAGCTTTGTGTGAAAGCCTGAGCACTCACAGGACCCTTGGAACTGATGAATGTCCAGCTTATTGCACCTTCCTGCTCTGCCCATGTTCTTGTGGGCAGCTGTGCTTTGCTCACCCTCCCTTCCCCTAAATTCAGGCAGAAGAGGAGGCCAAGACACAGCCAAGGAGGAGAAGTACATTGGCATTCCCACACTCAGCAGAGCCCAGAACTGCACTGGCAGTGGTCAAGCACAGGTGACACAGGGCAAGGGCCACCACACTGACCCTCCACCTGTCCTCACTGCACTGCCCCGGGGCTGGCACGACTCCCTTTGATAGACACCCTCCCCTCCACCGAGCCAGACCTGGCACCTTTCCCCTCTGCCCTTGGGTGGACGGGGCTGCTACTGCTCACCTCTGCTCTGATTTCCAGCCCTTTTCATCCCCAGCTCTCCTCACTGTCAGGTCTCCCATAGATGCAAACACAGCTTGCCCTTGGCTAGCAAGCTGAGATGACACACCCTCCCAAAAGAAAAAGGAAGGGCAGGAATAGCAGTTTTGCCCACAAGGTTGCATTACTTCACACTTTAGGGTCAATTCATTGCATTTTGGGAGAAACAGCTCCTGGAAGGAAGGGCAAATGAAGCAAAACAGACATGGGTGTTGCTGGGAATATTTGCTGAAGACATCCCATTGCTGCTGTACATTTTCAAGCTTGGGATTTACTTTTTCCCCCTCCAAGGCTTTTTTTAATGTATTCTTTCTTCAAAGTTTGTGCTATCTGTGTAATTTTTCAATCAGGGATTAGAGAGGATTAAGTCCTTGCTAGCTTGTGTCTCTCAGGGAGTGTTAGATGTACATGCATACTTTACACACAATTCCAGTATAACTGCTCACATTCATCTCAATAGAGATGAGCAGTGGCTTATTTTATACGCTACAGAATAAAGTCAAGACCTGCCCAATTGTAGATTTACCTCCTCTCTGGTCTGCCCTCATGCTCTTTACATTCTGTGTGTTTAATACATAAAAAACCCAACCTCACTAAGTAATTGCCTGTGTATAGTGTTGGTTGCCCCTGATGCACGGGTGGTTGACAAGCAACAATAAGTTTCAGCTACATGATACAATAAGGTCTCCCAGGGTTCATCATATACCTTTGCCAGAAGGAAATTCCCTTTATTTCCTAGATTTTGGGATCCAAAAATTCTCCTTACTCCTGTTCGACTTGGGCCGTTCTCACCTCACATCTAATTGTTTTTAATAATGCAAATACATAACAATGTATTTTACCTCTGTTTTTTTTCCTCTATTAAATTTGATATATTTTATCTTGATTCTGTTGTTAAGTAATACAGAAATAGACAGCAAAGAATATTTACATGGACAAATTCAGCCTTACTTCTATTCTTACTTATATTCACACTTCTAGTTCAACACACAGCTCTGTGGATACAGTCACACCAGCTTCAGCCAGCCAAAATAAGTAACAGTACTAGTGACAAGGCAGTCAAAATAATCTCATTCAAGCCCACCAGAATTGCTAGAGATATCTTCTAGTCACTAGTTTCTGTGGAAGCCTGTCCTGCCATTCCTGCATTGCTCTGGTTAGCCATGATGTCTAGATTAAACCTTATGTAGCCTTATCTATAGACAGACACACATTCTCTGTTTCCCTAAGGATATTTCATATTTTACCTCCACCTTAATCACACTCGGGAGTTTATTACTTAAGTGCAATTGGTCAAATAAAATTTCATTTGTGTAATATCTCCTGTCCTGACCAAATAAGCATGTACCAGTTCCTGGACTTTGTTTCACACAGAAACTCACAACAGCTAATTGAACAAAAAATGCATTCGCTCAAAATTACCATACATACTATTTGAACGTCTGAAATTAATTTTTTTAAGCAATCATGAAAAGATTTGCATTTATCCATAGTGACTGGAAAAGACTTATCATGAAAAATAAGGAGAGTAACATCAGTAGCAAGAATTAATGATTGTGTATCTCTGCCAAGTTAACCTAAATATTAATTCAAGAACATGATTTTTTTAAAAGTACAGGAAAAAAATAGTAGTTTAGCCCATAAGTTGGGGGGGAAGTTGCTCTGGTTATGTTGCCCAGACTTGAATTCCTTTATCATTTGAGATCCTTATTAAGTCACTTGCATGGTATAGATTACAGTTCAATCCTAAAATTCCTCTACATTTATGTTTCTTATGTTTTTTACTTTGATATCCTGCCTGTTTTAATGAAGAACAGGATGTGCAATAGCTTGTTACTTACGGCAGTACTTTGACAAGAAACCTGGATCTTAATAAAAACAGGAAATAAAATCCTTCATATTAAATCAATTCTTTAAAAAATAAGCATGTGAATGTCATATTTAAGATTAAAGGTATTTCTCTTTCCAGGAAAGGATCATAATAAGGTGGGCATGTGGCTATTTCAAAACCTGCACACATTTGGTAAAGAGCTTATAGAAAACAGTGTCAAATCCCATATTGAACCCAGCTGCTGGTTCTTACTTTTTGATGTAAGGCTTACTTCCTGCAGATATACATCAAATTAAATTCTTCACTAAGCTCACAATGGTGTTTTCCCTTTAAGCAGAAAGGCAATACTTACCTGAATGAAATATTATATCTCTTTAATGGGTTTCCACACTGGAGTCACATTCTACATTTAAAAATGTGTGGTGACAGTAGGAACAGAGAGAAACTTGCCATCTATTAAACCAGTTTATTTTCTCTGAAATAGCTTTAATGAAGCCAGTTGGGATTTGTTACACCCATGATATATCTGGTGTCTTGAGAGCAATTTTGATAGGACTGTTCCTCTACTGGGCCGATTTCCCATAGTTCAAACCACTGGGGATTTTAAGAGTCCTCCTCTGAAGGAAAGCATGGAGTATTGTAATGACAGATGCACCTCAAAAATAAGGGTAAGGGACAAGAATAATGAGGCAAAGGAAATGGACAGATTAATACAGGTTACATAGTTTTCCAGGCTTTGTTTGGAGAACTTGAAACATGCAGTGTTTTTGACTGCAGGAAAGAATTCCCACTAGATACAAACCACAAAGATTTTGCTTTTAATTTTGATTCAGTAACATCTGCAAATATCTGTCTGAAGTGATAATACGCTGTCTCCTATCAAGAAAACAAAGGATTGAGGAATGATGGAGCAATCAACAAAGAGGTGCAATGTGTTATATGTTAAACTTCCTTACATTCTGTCAGCCTCCTTTGCCTTTTGGATGTATTTGTCAGTAGATGCCAAGAAAATGTCATAAGATTATTCAAGTTAAAATACAAAGCAGAACTCATCAATCATTGTATTAGTTACTACACACTCTGTGGCCCTTAATCTAGACAAGAGCTCATCTCAGGGTCCAGATTCTGCATCTAAATTCTAATGATGCGGGAGGAAACATGTAAGCAGTATAACAATGGGCAGGAATAAACTCAGCCACTCTAAGCTTATTTTCCAAAATTCCAAGCAGATCACTAAAGGCTAAGGGTGCAGAAGGCACTGGACAGAGGTCCCTATAACACCATCTTAAACCAGCTCTGACTTGCAGAAAAGCAGCTTTGCCAGACAAAATGGACAGGCAGAACTGAAAGTGTCACATAACTAAAACACATCACTGAGTTCACACCCAAAGTGTCTCCACAGTATTTAAGTCCTAAAGTTTAACTTCAAATCTCACCAACCCAGCCTTCCCACTTGAGGATTAACTCAAAACCTCTCTCATTTGGAGACTGCCTCGGTGTGTTGAAAACCTTTGCTGGACCAAAACTCAAGCACAAAAGCCAGCCAAGTCTTTTATACCTTAGTTAACTCCACCATTTCTAGAACTAACTTTTCCAGTAGTGCTGGCTCCCAGTGGCAGTGAAGAAAAATGCCAGCTGGGCACAGGTCTGCATGTGGAGCCAGGCAGATTTACAAGGGCCTGGGGGCTTTTTGTGGATGAGTGGTTCTTAGTATAACCCAGCATCTCTCCCTCCCTCCCCTGCACGAATTGCTTTGCTCAGACTGCTGTATGCAGTTGTGCACAATACACAGCCAGAGAGGAGGTTGAAATCTGGCAAAACTGAACATTGGCTTCACTGCACAATTTTCTTGGGTTGGTTTAATTGATGGAGACTTCTCCCAGCCCTGTGGGTGTTTGGCTGCATTTCCTAGAGGATTTCTGATAAGACTTCTCTAGCCACTACTTATCTCCTACAGCCAGCCATTTTCCATTCTCACAGCTACTTCTTCTTGTATATTTACTTTCAGCAGACTGTCATAACTTCTACAATGCCAAAATTCCTATTTTTTTAAAAATATCTCTCTCTCTGTATATATGGATGGACTAATGCTAAAGCACCAGCCAGTGCCTTCTCAAGGTGGCTCACACACAGCCAGTTCCCCACCTTCAGCCCAACTCACAGGGCTTTCTCCCTACCAAGACCCACTTGCTCAAGCTAATCCCATTTCATGTTTTCCAGATAGGCTGCTTGCCATGCACATGCCTGGGCAAAGGCAAAACTTAAGGTTTCTTGTGGCTCACAGGGGCGTAGGCAAAACTGAAGCCAGAGCCCCACAGGGCAGTATTAGGCAGAAGCACGATTAACACAACAGTGCCAAGGAAAGCAAGCCCTGCAGAGGAGCTGTGGTGACATTCACCCAAAAATAAGAAAAGGAAAAGGCATCATTTAGAAAAGGATTGGGAAAAACTGAGCACAAAACAAAGTGGGAGTCCTTGCTAATCCACAGATGCAATCCAAAATAGTGAAGGAGATTTTAAAAAATTTTAAAGCCTGACTGTACCAGAGTAGTACTGAGCAGCTCTGGCAAGTCTTACTCTTGTTGCCTTTTAGAGTCACCCATTTCCACCCTGCACTTGCAGCTTTTGTGCCTGTGACTATTTCCTGAGCAAGAGAAGCTTTAAACATATTATGAAGGTTCTCAGTAGAAAAAGACACGCCAACAGACCCCACAGAAGCCCAGTGGCAAACACCCTTTCCAGCACCAGTCGTAGCCCAGCACTGGGACTGAGGAGTTCTCGCACAAGAGGTTCCTCAGCAGGGACGGGACATTTACAAGTCGCTCAGATTGTTTCTCCACTGCCACATTTAAAGGGGTAAACTGAAAAAACTCCATAACCAGATCAAAAATCCCTTATAGCCTACTCTGCAGCATGTATGGGTAAGTCAGTTACTTATTTTGACTGATTTCAGCCAGCACAAATGCAAGGGAAGCCTTTTATCCAAAGCCATGGTTTCCACAAGGCAGAAGATAAAAGTAGGATTGTGTGCCACCAACACTACCTGGTACAGCTCCATGAGCTCGTGCAGAGCCACATCCACCCACACACCAGGATTTGCTTGTGGGGCACCACATGTGAGGCTGCTCAGCTTGGGAGCAGAACCGTGTGTGATGCTCTGCTTGCGCATCACAGGGCTTTGCAGAAATGTTTTCCTTTGCTTCCAATGCATTCAATATGGGCTTGACATCCTGACACTTCACACTGAAATGAACTTAGACATCCAGAGCGGAGCCTTTGAGAGAAGAGCTCAGCCCAGAGTCATGCAAAGCTGGGACAGTCATGTAACTTGCAGATGCAAAACGCAGCGTTGGTTCTATAAGACAAAGTACACAGGTATTGTTCCTTCACTGCTCCCAGACAGCACTCCCTATGTAGTGATGCTTAGGCAACTTCAAAAGACTTGGAACCACAGGAGAAATGAAGAACCAAACACACCTTTTTGGCCAAACACCCTCACCACTGCTTCCACTGAAATGCTAATAAAGTTAAAGATGTGGCTCTTTTGAGACACTACAACTTTACAAATGGTCACCTGATCTTTATGAATTCAAGATAAATCCCACTGCTAGCAAGGCAAAGCAAAAGAGGAAAAACAAAAAATTCTTCAACAGAGCACAGCCAAGGACATTCCTATTGGCCACCTCATGCAGCTGCTCCTGGGTACCCCAGTACCTCCATGGCCTGGGAAAACTCCTCCTGGGGCACAGCAGGAGCAGCAATTACTCAGGTTTGGCCATAACTATCTCACTCTTCTTTCCCATAAGCCCATAAAAGTAAAACAACAACAACAAAAAGACAAACATTCTTCCACATCCTTACTGATGATCTGAAAGTGAAGACATAATGGTCTTCATGAAATAGTGAGCAACAAAACATAATGTAGGTCAGATGAACTGAGTATTCTTTTTTTTTTAATGTTTCAGTATTTTATTGTTAATTTGAATTGTTAACCCAAGTTATTGCAAAGCCATACAAGAGTTTTCAAGTATCAGCTGTTTTGAAGCAAAGTTAAATTCCTGCAAAGCTTTACCCCCTTCAAAAAAAAAAAAAAGAGGAAGTTGATTAAGAAGCACACTAAAGACTTCTATTTTGGGTCAGATTATCTTTTTGGGGAGAACATCCCATGAAATTGTTTCAAGCCAATGCTGTTTTAAACCACAAAAACACTCTTCCCTTATTAACCCTAGAAACCTGCTGTTAAATGGGAAAAAATAGATAATATGGAAAATGTTCATCTCTTTTATTAGAAAGGATCCCCCCACTTAGCTGAGCAGAGAAGTGGATGGATCAGTAATTTATAAAAAAAGTACCCACACCTGTATTAAAGCTTCAACATGGAGCTCTTAGTGTGCTTTGCAAATGCAGCAAAAGCAAACTCTAAACCATGAATAATTTTCCTTCTTTCACCCATCCCCAAGAAACCAATAGGGGAAAAGAGTACTGCATTAAGGGCCAAGACTCTTCCTATTCCCAGGATGTTTTACTAAAAAATAAACTTGCTAAGTCAAATTCCCTGTACCATGACTGAAACTTGTTCTCAAAATAAAGAGCATCTTCTTGGAATCTATCTTCTCTCTCTTTTTGCAAGAGACCCCCTATGCTAGGTATAGTGATTACTGATTGGAAGAGCTTTTAACCTGAGGGAGGAACAGGAAATGATCCTGATTTCTCAGATGTCACAAATAGCCAAATGGTCTATTTTACCTGGAGAAACCTTTGAAATAAATACATTTCCTTAAAAATCATCCTTCAGAGGAAAGTACTGAAAAGAATAGTGTGTGAAAGAAGGACAGAAGAATTAGCACACGGACTTAAATATGGCCTCTGGTTTTCTCTAAGAGGAAAAAAAATCCCTTTATATGATCCAGTTTTCACCGTAACCATAGAATTGTAACCCAGACTGGCCCTGAGATATTCTACATTGTGGTATCAAAAATACCTCACATTATTTGCTATCATAGCAACATACAGAGTACTTGGGCTTCCTGCAAACTGAACTCAAGGTAGTAACTTACTCACACAATTCCACACCAGTGACTTCTGCTGTTTATTTCTTAATGAAAATGTAGATTAAATTTTCAATGTTTTCTTCTACAGAAAAGAAGAAAAAGATAGAAAGATTACAGATAAGAGAATGCAGCATAATTACAAAGTGTGGGGTAACTGCGTTTGTCAAGCATTTGAGGATCACTAGATGGAAAGCACTTAATTTTTTATAGCAAGTCTTAGCATGAAACAATGGACCCTCATTAAATGTAGGTAATGTGTTTCCTAGTCTGTTGTTCTCCCATTATCTCTATTTCCTAAACTAATTTCAGCTACTAACTGATATATTTTCATCAGGATTTTACATCTTTTTGGCAGGTGAGCCAGCGCAAGAAACATCTTTTTCTTACAAAAACCATAGGTGAGTCCCAACTTCATTTTTATGTGTCTACACTTCAGCAACAGACCTATGATTTATCATGTTGCATCAGGAATCCCAGCTACCCTCATGGATAGGCAGACAATGAATATGTTTTTCTACTGTTCCAGCTCCTGCAGTACCCCATTCAGAGGGACACTGGAGAACACACTGCGGGATGGAGCTGCTTGCTGCCTCAGATCACGTCCTTCTGACGGTCAATATTTCATGGAAAAGACAATATTTAAACTTCTGCTGGCCTCTCTAAAAGTCTCCAGGCACTGGCACCCGAGAGGAGCTCTGCTGGATGCACTCGCTAGTGCAGGGAGGTGGCTTTGACAGCCCGATTCCAGGACCTGGGTGCTTGTGCCCACTAGATGGTGCAATGGAATAAAAATAAGGGCTGGGGACTCCACTGCTTAATGTCTGCTATCCTGGAAAAATCTGTTCCAAGGATTCTTGCTTCTCATTCCAGCTGATAAACATGAAAAGTATTATATAACCATGCAGTTTTATACTTCCAATACTGAGTTATTTTGAAAATTCCATCATTAAAATACATTAAAAACTAGTATTCCTTCAGTGACATTCACAATAATAATATGAATAATAAAATAATGCATGTAAACTGTGTATTTGCTTTGCAAAGTATTTCAGCAAGCATTTTACTGCACTGACAGTTACCACAAGAGGAAAAGGGGACATTCAGCATCCCAGTAATGAAAGGTGAGGATACATTTCATTTTACTGTTTTCTGACACTGCAATATATGCTTTCCCTATGCATGCATTGGCTGGAAGCACAGGACTTCCATGAGTAACCACCTTAAAGCTGCCCCCTGAGAACACGGGAATTGAAAAGGAGTAGAAATCAGAAGAGGATGAACCTCGAGCTCAGACATGGCCCCATCCTGCACAGTTAGCTTGTCTCTCCCCACTCATCTCTTTAATTCACTGATGTCATTTCTCAGACAAAATACACTCATTAAACAGTTCTGAAATTACACTTTTCTTAATCCTGCACCGGTGGTGAAGTGCCCCCTGTGGCAGTTCAGTGCTGGCTTTCTAGATGTGGCACCAGAGGGAAATGTGTTCTGGCTTTAGGCTCACTGCCCTCACCAGGTGGCTTTGCAGGAGCTTGGGAGCCTCCCCAGGCTCACTGCAGTGCCACACCACTTCACCTGCAAACCAAAGTAATATCTTCCTGTACTGCAGCAGAAAGTTCAGAAAACACAAATTTCTGAAGTGGACAGCTGTAGCTTTTACTTAAAAACATCTTCTTCAAGAACAGTCAGAACACAGCTATGAGAAACCTTTCCACCTGTAGGTGCTCAGAGCTTACACTCTGTTGGTTCTAGTGGCAGAAATTTCTTTAGGAGCTTCTTTTCAGGATATTTCCTCATATCCACAAACTTTGCTGGAAGAATACCTGGCAAGTATTACCACACCCTGATTTACTTCTACTCACTGTTCTGCCAGAGCAGGAATTAATAAACGAGGGCAATAATGATCATTCTCAAAAGGTGACCTGGCTTTGAAGCCTGCTTTCTTCCCGCTGCCTTTATCTCGCCTGCCTCTTCCAAAATCCCAATTGTCACTAGAGGGCACTTCAAACCAAGCTGTCATTTCCTATTAGTGCCGTGCACAAACGTGCAGGGTTATACCAGCCTACAGAAAACTTGCTCTGGCTCCATGCACAGCATGTCTAATATAACTTATGTTAGACAAACACGAGTTAAAACAAAAAAAACTTTCCTACGTTTGGAGAGGAAAACTGAATCCACATCTTAGTGATGAAACCACATCTTTCTGGCAAGTCTAAACCAAAGCTGTAGAGAGGATAAAATGGCTTGTTGTAACATAATTTACACAAAAAAAGCCCTCAAACCTTTACAGTCATTGCTGCTTAACAGATTCTGTCTTACTATATTAAGCAGTGCCTTTTTTTTTTTTTTACTTTTAACTACTGAATTTCAGAGATTAAAAAATTTGAATCAGATATGAAAATTGTTTGAAATGAATCTTTCTGAAAGGAAAGCCTAGAACCAGTCAAGTGCTATTAGTCTGTTCATATTAGGTAACTGATACCCTGATTTAGCACAAGCTACTCACCAAAAGCTGCCTTACTTCTTGGCAACTCTGGGTCAACCAGTTTGGCCCCGTGTATTGAATGTTCGCCAATTCATATTTGCCAAACCCTTTAAAAGTTTGGAGTACAAGTGCATGAATGCCTCACCCAGGTGTGTCCCAGCCAAAAGCTAAGACTCAAGGAAAGCAAAGATAACTTTCAAAGTCAGAATAACATTTGAGCTCGTCACTACACAAATAAGCATTTAATTAATAAATTTGATTGGCACTATGGGAATATTTGTTTCCTAAAACCCCTATACCCTACAGCTATGCAATTACATCAGTCTCTGGTTTAGTTTTGGTTTTCAAGGCAATTAAAACTTCAGTATTTACAAAAATCTTAAGACACCCATTGCAATAGATGAAGACCTGGAGACAAGTTACAAAAAACATACCCAAAGTTCCTTTAGGATACTCTAAATGACTGTTCAGTATCAAACTTACAGGACCTATGCTTCCTAATACCACTAAGGTTACACTCAGGAGTAGATTTATATTAAAATTAGCTTTGTAAATTCTGCTGCTGCCTACACACCTTTCATCAAATTCAAAACCTGTTTGATTCTATGCTGACAGTGCCCCTTTAAGAGCTGCCTGATCACAAGTAGGAAACAGCAAGGAATCCCAGGCAGGGAGACAGCAGTCTGCTGCTCTGATAAGGCTTCATTACAATTGATAGCTGCATTTTGCAGTAGAAAACCTAATTCTAGTTCCAAAATAAGTAATTTTAACCAAAAAAACCCATTGCTCTCACAGGGGAAGATGTGAAATATTTTCAGTATAATATCAGAGAAATAAAATGCAATTTTATGTACAAGTTTGCCAGTTTGCAAATTGAAGGCTGCTGAAAAGGGACAACTAGAGCTGCAGCTGGAGGTGAGTGCTCTCACACCAGTGATGAAGCTCAGCACTGGAAGTGAGCTCAGAGAGGCTGCAGTGGCTGCCAGGACTAATATGTGCACCAAGGGTGTGGCTTCAGCTTCATTGCACACAACTCACACTGGAGACACTGAAACAGCTCTGCACAGTCCTGCAGAGCCTGGGCCAGCCTTGCAGAAACCCCTACAACAGTGAAGATACTTCAGGCCAACAAAAACATCACTGTACTCATTTAAAACTCCAGAACACATTGGCTGCTTGGCCAAAGGCCGTGAGCCAATTGTTAAGAATGGAGGAAACTGTAGTTTAAGAAAATACCCAATTCAACTCTACAAAATCAGCTGCAAATAACAGGATTTGGACCTTCACTTGTCTTCATGAACAGGCTTTTAATGAAGAAACAATATCAGGACAGACTACAGAAAATTCTCAAATTATACCAGAAGATCAAAGATATTGATGTCTTTCAAAGAGGAAGCCCAAATGTTTGTTCCCATACCTTTAGATCAAATATTCACCTGCCATTGGAGAAAAAATATCCCAGTAGATGAACACCTTGCAAAAGATGACACCTTTAAGCAGAGCCAAAACCCTAAACCACTCCATGAGTGGCTTTGCAGATACATTTGTGATCTCATCATGGCTATTTAAGCTGAACCTGTAAATTACCAAGTCCTTAAATTTCGGAAGGAAATCAAGGAACAATAAAAATTGATTTAGTCATATAAATACTGGAAGTAATAAAGGCTTCATGAGATGTTTGACCTTCTGATAAACTGTGCTGCTAAATGATTGCTAGTTTCAGAGTGATTATAGTGGTTTGGTAACTAAGAGATTTCTTCTATAATATTTCCATGAGTAAAATATTTCACTCACTGCTGTCCAAAGTCAACAGATTGGGAGAGGAGTCAATAGATTTAAAGGGATCAGTCCCACACATGTTCTTGCAAGCCTGTATCTATCCAAAGGATGCAGTGATTCCTCTGTTGTGACTCAAGTATACAAACTAATGAATCCAGTTGACTTTACTAGTTTAAAATTGAACTTAAAATCCCTATGGCTACTAGATTTTTTTACAACAGTGTTCTCTAATACACAGTGGTCAAGTATAGAGGTGCTTCAGTCTCTTGCAAGACTGGTTCTATTATCTATTACAGGCCCTGAATGATCTTCTTAAAAACATCAGAAAGAAAAATGTTGGAATTTTCTTCAGAGGGGGATGGGATTAGTATAGGAAAAAGAGAATAAAACAGAAAGAAAAATAAACACTGTCAAATACAAGTAAAGAAGCAAGGAAAGGACAAATTGGGAGTTCTATAATATCTGCCCAGAAGAAATAGACCATAAGACTTAAGGGTTTCTTTTTTTCATTCATATTTACAGGAACAGTAGTTTGTATTTCACAGGAGGTCCAAAGCATTCCTTTCAAATATAAAGCAGCCCTTCCAAAACAGCATAGTTTTAGAACAAAATGCAGTCCTACTATTGAACTACAGGAACTATAGTCCACTATAGGAGCTATAGGAAGTCCACTATTGGAACTGTACTATAGGAAGACAACGTGTGACCTCTTAAATGAGCTGGACCCAAACTAGTTCTCCCCTGCCCACAAATGCTTTCACAATCCTGCTGTGGAGCACAACTACTATAAATGAACATAGTGCCACCTCCAGTAAGGATGAATTTCTGGAGAGAAAATCTCCCACTAGCCAGAGCAAGCAACATTGAAGCCAAACTTGTTCCTTGTTCCCAAATTATTTTGTTATCTATCCATCCCAACATTTTCTGCACATAGCTCCTATGCCGCCACTTTCTCCAGCTGTGTTTGAGAGCCAAACTCCAGTGGATTTCAACAGGGACTCTGAAAAGAACATGTATTTATCCCAAATAGAAGCAGCAGAAGCATCCTTAAAGATTTCAAAGTAATTTATTCTCTTCTGTAGGTCAATAAAATATAACTAGGGGCAATAGGGTCTTCAGCTTCTTTAAACTTCTTCTAGAACTTGACCTGATGTGCCACTTTGATACTTTATTTCAGGGTTTGTTAAAGACTTTGAAACACATCATTAGTGAATGCCCTAGAGGATGTGCAAAGAAGAAAATTAGTTAATAGAGGGGAAAAAAATGAAATCTGTACAGTTAACCTTCAATCAAGCACTGAAAAAGCTCAGCTTCATGATGTCAATTGAGGGATTACAGCACTGACATGTGCACACATCAAATTTTACTCCCAAAGTTGAATGATTAATATTGAATTTTACAAATGTTGTGAAGACAAAGTTATGCTATGCTTTGATGTCTCTCTTTGTTATAATAAATTCCCTGAATTCATTCAGATGACCTTGATTTCTTTCATCATAAAAAAGGGGCAAAGTTGCAGCCTTCCCTTGTCTTTTAGCCCTGGCACATCACAGTTTAACATGATGTCATTTCAGTTGAGAATTCTCAGAATACCAAAAAAAAATCTCATTTACTAATTCAAGAGTGCCCTGACCAGTCACTTTTTTATAGTGGGATTCAATTAGGCAATGCTCCACAGGAAGACCAACTTAAATATTTTACAGCAGTTTTCTTCCCTCTTCAAATTGTCTCTCCCTTGTGGACCCACAATTTTGAGAACTGGCAGGAAGCCATCTCCTTCCTTTTCCCTTCCCTTCAGGATAAAGCTGACTTGTCAAACTCTACTGAAGCCTTCAGCACAAGTAATTAAGGCTCAAGTAAGAGCCTGACAAAGAGAGGAAGGGGAGCTCAGCATCAACATCCTCCCTGAGCACAGGAGCAGCAAGCAGAGATGTTTGCCATAGTAGGAGAAACACAGCAAGAGCTCCACCAGATCTTATGGCTATGATCTTGGCCATGTGGAGCCAACTCAATGAAGGAACATCCCCTTGTGCACTTCTGCCCAAATGCACAATGCTCCTTGACTGTCACTGAGCTTTAAATGCCACTCCCTCCCTTCCTCCTCCTCACAGATGGAACCTCCAGGGCCACATGTCTGTACAGAACCTCACAGTGTCAACAGCACTGTGAAACCCTCAATGAATTCAGAGCTGGTTTTTTTTGTTTGTTTTTTTTTTGCTCATTTGAAGAAGGAGATGTTCACACTGCAGATCCTGATAAGAAGTGAAATCACACAAACTTCTTTAGGACAAGCAAGCCTAAGTACTCTTATGCACCATACCATGATGCCTGACCACCCTCATACTTGAGATCAAAAGCCTTCCCAAAACTCTGCTGTTTTTCTAGTCAGGCTGTTTGCAGTTATTGGTGAAGCCTGAAGATAAGAGTAGGAGAGTGAGAGCAGGCTGCTCACAGAAGGGTTTCCCTGCCATATTTGGGGCTGGGATTGTGCCCACCAGCAGGGCCTGTTCCATCCTGCTGCCCTCCCAGCTGTAGATGCAGCAGTGCCACTGTCTCAGCAAGTCCAAGTCTTACACCCACTTACTGTTACAGACATTATCAACTACCACTTCAAATGCAACATCCAAACCAGCACTTGGTTCAAGATCCATGAACCGTTTGTACCCAGATGGCAATCTAAAAACTAGGAGAGCTGCTTCTGCCAGAGTTAATCCAGCCTCCAAAGCCATGCTGCATCACAGTTACAAGAGTTACAACTAACTGCAGTTACTAAGGCACTTTAAAAACGAGCCTTTGGTTTTTCACACTCATTCTTTCATGTTTGTGAACCACTCTGGACTTGACTGCAGATATCTGACCTTAGGAAGGGCACTTCAGAGCATTTATGATGTGTTAAATAACACTGTACAGACCTGCCAAGCCATAGACTTTCTGTGCTGCACTAGCAGGAAACTCCACAGCAAACAGCAAAGCCCTAACACTATTTCTTCCTCTCATCCAGAACTTACCTGCCTGCATTTGGTATCAAGAGGCTTTTGGAACAGAAATCAACCACCACAACAAGAGCCAAGCAGAAACTGCTGCCTTGCAGTGTTTCAAGCACATTTTACTTAGATTCTATTTTTTTCATTTTAAAACAAGTTCACACAAAAGCTGTTTGCTTTCAAAGAGAAAATAAATACACAGAAAGGCTGTCTGAAGGTCACAGGAAAATTCCCCACAGAAAACAACTGTGGACTGTACATATTCACTCAAACAAGGCTGTAGCTATATAAGGCCTTTCAGCCTGGGATTTCAAAGTTCTGGTCCCCATGGTGAGCATTGCACTCTGCAGTCTTTCTTCAAGAGCATCCCCATTAGAGCTGCCCATTTTATGCCATGAAATACCATAAATTTAAAATGTCTTCATATCTGCTTTAACAGTTTTTTGAAACAGAGACACACAAGCTGCATCTACTGCTGGAAGTAATAACATAACATTCCAGCACAGAGCCCACTAAATTTTGACTTCCATTACAATCACTATGACAAATATTTTCTCTGTGTTGTAGTAAAATATTTAAACATGGCCTGTCTTTAAAGTCAGGGATAAATATAAAATAACTCTGCAGATAGATTTTATCTCTACATACTACACTAGTTTTACACCAGAAAAAAATCCCATCTGACTCAAATTGTCTGCTGGGCTGAAGTAAACTCCAGAAGCCCAAGAACAGGTCTAAATCACAAGATTTGGATGGGACATTAAACAGAGCCAAAGTTTAGGGTGTCCATTTCAGACCTAAACTTCAGAAAGCCAAAAAAAAAAAAAAAAAGATTGTGGTTGTTGTGGCCAATTACTGAAAATTCAAAGGCATTATAAAACATCTCAATTCCTCTATCCCCTTCACAAATGAACAGCCAGGCAATGTGTCATTTAATTTCCCTCTCTCTTTTTTTTTTTCCCCTTGCTGTCAATAATAGAAACTTTTAACACTTCTCCACTGCTACAGGCTACCCTACACTGCTCTGCACCTTTGGCAAGCCTGGCCAGTTTATTCCACCAGACATTTGTCACACATTGCCCCAAGGCTGCTTCCCACCAGGACATTCCTTCCGAATGAAATCCTGTCTTGTGCCTCCCAGCACAAACTGCGGAGCACAACTGCAGGGCAGGATGCTGTCACCTCAAGCTGCAGCTGGTGCAGGGCCAGGAGCTGCTCCAGAGGCTGTGGCACAGGGATGGCCTGCACTAACCACAGCCTGGAAGACACCTCCATGTTAGCAGCTCAGGAGGGTTTAAATTTCTCATGGACTGTTAGGGTCAAATTTAATTATGGCTTTCCTTTCCTCTGATTGGGTATGTGGGCAGCTATATCTAGAGCTTAGTTTCACTTGCTGAGAAATATTCATACTTCCTTAATAGATTTGGTCATTTGAGAAATTAACTTTTTTTCCCACAGCCCATTTTTCCATTTTGTCTAAAAAAAAAAGTTACCAAAAAAAAAAATCTCCAAGACATGTCAGGGCATGTCATGGCCACTTTAACTCCTCTGACATGCAGACCAGTAATAAATCTGCAGCACAATGCACAACAACAGAGTGATTTATGTGCAAATCTAAAGGGATTCACACGGAAAAAGCAAAAGCTGCTAAGGTACCATACAGATAATAGAAACTGCACAGACTATTAGGTAAAATATGAATAAACAACCATTAGCGGCTCAGCAACAGCAATAAAAGAAGATGCAAAAAAATCCCAGAGGTCGTGTCATGAGCTCTGATGTACTAAAAGTGGGTTAACTTTCCCAAATTAGGAAAAGGCCAGAATTAACCTTCTAAAATGCATTTTTAGAAGTCTAAATTTATAAAAGCACCATAGGAGAGTGGGTTGGAGATTTTCTTGCCTTTTTTTTCCATGAAGAATGGTTTGAAGCATTATTTCTCATGTGATTTCAGTGGACTTTTGATTAACGCCATCAGAAAAATAAAGCTAGAATACAATACACTTATGTTTCCAAGCTTGACAATTTTGTTTGAGGAATTGTACTGTAAGCTATTTTTGATAGGCAAGAGAACCAATACATGCCAGAGAACCTGCACTATTTGTTAACTGAAAATAAATGTCCGTGTAACAAATCTGTAAATTAAGAAGAAAAATATCCCCAGCAGTTACTGAGTTTCAGATGAAGAGAACTGTAACCCCTCTGTGCTGGGGCATACCAGGAGTGCTCAGGTATAAAATAGAGGTGAATTACACAAGCTGTCTGTACTTCCATGTACACTTCCAGCCCTGAATGACCTCCTAGAGTGGGGTGGGGGATGATAACAATAAGACACAACTGAAAAAAGTCACCAAACCATCAAATCTCCTGACTGACTCCACAGCTACAAGACTGGATCTTTTATTGCCTTGAGATAAAAGAACTTTATTTAGACCCAGAAAACTGTTTGCAACTGTTTGTCAACTTTCAGACCCTGGAAAACTCCCACTCCTGAATTCTCTCCGTCTCCACCAACTGAGTTTGGTAACTTCTGGATTCAGGCAAAACAATTTTAAATGAACAAGCAGCACATCACATTCTAATCCTCTTATTGTGAATTGCATCTACTACCAAACCACAGAGAACACCCCTGAAGTCACTGACAGCTAGATTAAGCAAGCTTAGCTGACATAAATACTCATTCACTGTAAATTGCAAATTTAATAGTAACACGATGATTTTCAATACTATTTTGAAGATAATGCCAGAAGTACTCTCAAGACCTTCTGTTTTTCCAACTGAGCTGGCACAAATTACTAATTTCAGCTCCACAGCTATAGATATCCTGTTACTGGCAGCTGTTTAGGCAAAGTTGGCTTCACAAGTGAGCATGTCTTCCCTTGTGTGTACACAGAAAAACTGGAAATAGAGGCAGAAATTCTCTTTGTTTTGCTTACCCAGCAATGTCCAGTTAGTGCCTTAAAATTATGGACAAATACACATTACATTTATGCTTCCCAAAATCCTCAAGTTATTTATTCCCTTGTCTCAACAGAAATCTGAGTTTGGAAAGACAAACTGGCTCAAAAAGGGACAATAGGCTGGAGGCAGAGGAGTCTATGTTAGAGCTTGAAGCAGTTAGAAAAATAAATTTCAAAAGCCTTTTATCATAGTATTTTTTAATATTTTCCACATAAGCAGCCTAGCACAGATACTCTTCCTAATTAGAAGCAACCCAAATAAACCACTTAGAGGAAATTAAAATCAAAACCCATGGGCTGCTTTGACTAAAGTCTCAACTTCTTTATATTGGGATTACATCAATCCCCACTACAAGATACCATTCTTAAACAGGAACAAAATACTCGAGACATCATATTTTATTAGGAAACATTCCCTCCCACAAATTTGTTTTCTTTTCTTTTCAAATGTTGGGAAGGCCAGATACACTGTCTGCAGTACCTCCAGGGTCTCCTGGCAGAACTACAATATCTAAGAATAATAATCAACCCAGGCTCAATTATAAGTGCATTAAAAAAAAAAAAAAAAAAAGCCACAATCATGATTTATCCTTACCCAGACATACACACCTCAAAAGACTCAATTAACCTAATGAAAGTGCTCTGCACTTTTTTAAGTTGTCATGGCAGAAGTTTGGCTTTATTTTCTGAAGTTGTTTAAGGTCACCAAGTGGTCAGATCAGTTTATCACCAAGACATCCCAAAAGTACATAAGCCCAGAATTGCATAGTTAATCCTCTCTTCTCACGTATTTTAGCTTTATCTATGACATATAAGGTAAGGAAATGGTACAAAATGCACACAAACCTGACCCATAAAATATTTGCTGCTTCTTGAGAGAGACAGAAAATTGCTATCAAATCCCTTTGAGTCTCAAACACAGTTTGTTATTCAATAGCCTGAAAGTATTAACTGTATTCTTGACCCATAACATTTATCACATCCAATTTAATGGAAGATCTCTAGTTACTTAGTTCCTGTGCTTCCTACACGTGATTAAAACTATTAACTCATATAAGCCAGTAAAGGGCTTTTGATTTCATTGAAGGTATGCTAGGGAGCTTCATTTTCATAACAGTATTCATTAAGTGATAATGGCAATAATTACTCCCTGAGATAAACAAACATTTATTCAGTGAGCAAGTGAACAGGCTCAACTACATATTTAAAGCAGAAAATGAGAATATTTTAATTCAAAATTAAATTTTATATTAAGAGATTTGTAAGAGTGTTTTGTTTTCTAGTGGAAGAAAGTAAAGAGAGTAAAGCCTCCCTGAAAAATTCTACATTACTTACATACTCTTTGAAACACACAGGCAGATACCCATTATTGAGCAGAACTTCGTAGCAGACAATGTCTTAAACAAAGATAGAGGCACACTCAAGCACTCAGAAAGACCAAGTTCTCTTAAGTGAAAGCAACCTTCAAGGAGTGAGGGAAAAGAAACCTTTGACCCCTTTGAAATACAGATTATCACTTAGATTTTCAGCTGCTGCAAATCTAGGTGGCACAAGTGATTTCAGTTGCCATCGACTTTAGGGAGTTCATTTGAATTACACCAGCTGAAGAAATTCCTGTAGCTGTGTTTATGTGTGGAGACCTCATGCAGCAACTCATTTAGGGAATGTGGGCCTGCCCAAGATGACTGCACAGCTCTAAGTCAGAAGCTCTCAGCCACCACAGGGAAGGCCCGGAACAGGAGTCATTTGAGCTGTTCAGCTCCCAGCCACGTTTGCTTTGCACATGTCTTGCTTGCTTAAAATCAAGGCTTTGTTGCATTGTAAAAGAATTGTTCCATTTCTCCAGAGAGCTACATAACAAAAGAAGGCATGGAAATTTTAGGTATATCTCACCCCCCACACTGAAGGCTAAGGATGCATTGCAGACACCACAACAGAATGTTCTAGGAGATAGAAAGCCTCTGTATTGCCTCTGGGAGGTTGACTGGTCTGGTTTCATGCACCTTGCCAAAATTCATTGCTAGGAATGCAGCTGCCCTAGGCTTTCTATGATAGAAGTGACTCCAAAAGTGTTTGGTTTGCTCCATCGGAAGGCCCTGCTATCCCTTACTCTGAAAATAACTTTCTTGTTTTCTTAATTGGCTTCAGTGAAGCTCAAAACACTGAGATGGTTTTAATGCTTATATGAAACCATACAAATCAAACTAACACAAAAGATGCTTTGTTACATTTCAATAAACAAGACATCTGAGGCTGAGTGATCCATTCTGCCTGCAATTATCCTGATGTAAGTGGAGGAGTTGGGGTATTTGTACGACACGACTAAATGTTACCCTTGATCTGATCAGATGTAACTGAAGACAGAATTTGGCCTACAGCTACAAAGTGTGCATGTTTAAAACCCTAGCTTTATCCTCCCAGGCAGTCTGCACTGCACAAATGCACTAACATGTAGATTTGGCAAACAATATACTGCTGGAGAGGAAAACGTCCCAGAGCAGCCCACAATAACAAATTGTCACTGTTCAGGCTAATAAGAATGAGCACTTAACAAAGTTGACAAGCAGAACTAGACTGATCTTTACATGGTAGCAGGTGACAGCAGCGACAGAGACACTTATGGAATTTGGAACACTACATGGAACAAGGGGACCGCTGTTCCTCCCACTGTGAAAGTGCCTTAGGCTGTACACAGAAGCATCAGGCTTTAATCTCCTACATACTGCTCAGAACTGAGGCCACAATCAGTATTAGATGAAGAGATATTTTCATATGTATTTATATTCTGGATGGCAGAGAAACACATGCCCTCATTTGAAACCTTAGAAATCAGATGTACTGGGGGTTTTGTGCATGTGTCACCAAGCATTAAAGAAAAGTACCTCTCACTAATTTGCTAAAAGCTAAGCTAGGCACTTATGAAACAACTTTATAATCATCTGCTTTTGGTGACTGCTCCTTTTCTCTTTGATGCTGCATCCCAGATAGTACCCGACAGCACAATACCTAGTGGGATCATCATTCTGCTGCATACCTAGAGTTCATCTGCTTCTTCTCTCACAAAGCCAAGCCTTTATTTCATTCATTTCTTACCCATGTTATCCATTAATTTCGCTGTCTTTTTACAGCTTATTACCACAGAAGACCTGAAAAAACCATCACTCCCTAACATCTGAATGAGAAGTAGAAAAAATTTAAGGATGAGAATGAGGAACGGGGGAAGAATGTTTTGTTCAGTTAAACAAGCACAAATGGAATGGCTAGAGGTTATAAATGTTTGCATTTTTTAACAGGGTGCTTAAAGGCATTTTGAAGATAAATACAGACATAAAACACATGCTTTGAGGAGCAAAATCCAAACATTCAATTTTGGACAATTGCTCAGAACGATGTGGGACTGTCCTTCACATTTCCCTAGAATAAAAAGATCGTTCTTAAAACTGTTAGTATGTCCAAAAATTAGGAATTAATCTCTTGCGTTGCCCCTCTGACCCGAGCTAGTGAATGCAGCAGAGCTGGATCCAGATGTTGTACAACACTCTCCCGCAGTGTGCCTGAGGAAGCCACACAGACTGGAACTCTCAGAGTGCCCTTGGAAAGGCTGACCCTGCAGCCAGCCTGAAAGGACCTGCTGAGTGCAGAATGCTTCTCTTGCACCAATACAGCCTGGGATACCTGTCCTTCCAGGTCTGCTTCCAATTTACTGATTCCTACAACAGCAAACAATCTTGATTTAAAAAGATGAGTGTGGTGGGCTTCTGCTAAGTCCGAGAAACTGAATCTCTCTCCAGAGCAGTGTCACTCCCAGTTGCGTGCTCTGGAACACACATTAAAAAGTTCCTAAATTTATGCCAACAGGCATTTCCTGTTTCTCAATGCTGGTATTTTAATTTCTTTTTGGACCAGAATTTAAGTGTAGAAGGTGCCTTTAGCTTAAGAACATAAGAAAAGCCATAATAGTTCAAAGAAATGCCTCTGTTGGGTGGTCCCAGCAGGTCAGGAATGCATGCCTAGTGAAGAACATGAGGCAATAAGCCCATATCATGGCTTTTCCATGTACAAATTTTATAAGCTTCCAAGAGTCGGTGGTTCAGGGGCCACCAGAGAGGAAAGATGCCTTTAGATTACTTTGACAGCAATGGATTTATCCCAGAACACAGTAAATTTGGTGTGAACTCAACAGGCTTAGTACTAGAGTTAGGAACAGATCTGGCATTATTAACCATGACTATTTGCATATTAATTGATAATAATATTTTCTACCTAATCTGTGGGCTACAAACACCAAGTGTAGAGATTGTATTTCACTGCTTATTGCAAGTGAACAACAGTTAGTTACACAGCCCACCTTGACATTGTTATTTTGAGGTTGCTTGCTCAAGAGTTCACAGATCTGTGGCAGCAGTTTTCATCACCATATGCTCTTACCAGCAACTCAAGCACCTGAGAAAACAGAGCCTACTTGGCAGCTCTAAAAAGCCATGACTCTCAGATCTTCTCATGGTTCAGTGACATGGTGTGATTGAGCACACTCATCACATGCACTCAGAGGAAGCACAGAGTACCAGCACAGCACTCAGGTCACAAGAGAGCTTGCAAAACTGAGGGATAGCACTAGCTACCCTCCAGATGGGGGGTTTCCTTCACTGTGTACAGCATCTGTATGGATTCCCATATGTACTTCTGCTGTCAGTTTAAGGGGAGTAAAGGCCATATTTGCCTTGGATTAATTTTAAGTTAGGAACAAAGAAAACAAATCACAGTTTCCTACCTTCACGCTACTCCCCCGTGTCACAATCCCATGCACACTTACCAAGTCTGACAACATCTAGCAGGGTTCCTTTCTCCCGACATTTCAGCAAGGGAACATTTCAGAAGAAAGCCTGACACAGGTACCTCCAGAGTGGAAGCATTAATGCTGTTCACTTACACACTGTCCAGGTGACGTCTTCTGCATGGATGCCTAAAAGTCGCTCACAGCTGGCTGTAGCAAACTTTGACAGATCCTAGTGTCCCTTCAAATATTTGGGATGCCTTTATTAGCATTTGCTGAGAGAAAACTGCCTGGCACTATCACAGCTGAGACAGCCATGAGATGCAGAGTGACACCACACCATGTCAGAAGGCTGCAAGCATCTGCCCTTCCTGTTGTTCAGCCCAAGCTTTTATACCCTCACGTTAATGCACTGCACCTGTGAGCCCTCTGCTGCCTTTGGTGGTTGCTCAGTGCACCTGGGCACTCCAGGGCTGATTGCTGCCAATGCTGCTCACCTGCTGCTCACAGCTGGAGCCCATTGGGGATGAGGCTGGGCCAGCCCCATTCCCAATTGCCACAGACTGTGTGCCTACATGTACAGAAGACCAAAAGAGATGACAATGCCAAATCTTTAGAATGTCTCTATTTCTGCCATTAGTTTAGATGATCTCTGAGTAAATACAATCCTGGAAAATATATATTAACTGTAACTTCAGCAAATTCTGTTGTAAGATAACGGAGATAACCTTTTCTACTTGCTAACTTCACCCATGTGTTGAAAGTATTTAGATGAATTTAACATTCTTGAATTATTTGGGCTCCTTATTCTTACAAATATTTATACTCAGCATGAATCCAAGAGAGTGTCTCCATCTAAAAATAGCATTCTGATTTGTGGCTTTGCAAATATGAGATGGAAGTCAGAGCATCACAAACTAAATACAGCAAGTGTGTGTAATTATCCTCATAAAAACACTTTTAGTGGAAAATTTTCATTACCCTGGGATATAAGAGAAAGCAGGGCAGACATCCCCTGGATTCTGGTTGCAAGACACTTTTATGAAGGCCATGTAAATGTGTATTTCTAGTAATTTGCTCAGACTTTCAGAGATTTGTTTCCAGCCCTGAAGCTACAACCTGTCCGTGCAGAGCTGAGGCAGATGCATGGCCTGTTCCTGGAAAATTATTCCATAAATTTCTAGGGGGCTAGTGGGGAAACTCTGGTCTGAACTTCCAATTGTCAGAGTTGGAATTTGAAAAATCTCATGTTAAACCTCTAAGCAGGACATTTAAAGCTCTGGTGTTCCACTACTTCATTGTTTAAAAGCATTTTGCTTGACTATAAGGTGAGTATTTGATGTTTCCACTCAGTGGATTCTGCCTACAGTGGGATTCCTGCCTACAAGTGGGATCTGGAAGCAGAAGTATAAATGAAAACAACATTATCCCATAATTGCAACCTGTCTGATATTTGTAGCTGCCTTCAGGAGAATGGACATTTTACTCTCATTCTCTTACCATCCAGTTCAGTTCTAAAGCCCAAATCCTCAGCACACATTTTCTCTCTTCCCCATTGAGGCTTTTTCCTTTTCCCCTCCAAACACCTTCCCGATGTTTCCCGGTGAACCCAGGCTGTTTGTGCCCTACTGAATGAGAGGGACCACAATCCTTTTCACTTCTGCTCTGAATGAAAGCACAGCAGGAAGAACTCCTCTGGTAATGTTTATGCAGCTGTGCAAGTCTTCTAGAGGGAACAGCAGAATGGCTATCACCTGAGTCATTTTATCACGATACCCCAAGTACTGCAGAATCTATGACCTCCACCACCAGAGCAGAGCTGATCCTGCATTGTAAAAAACTCCAATCCCATGCTCCCTTCTTTGAGGAATGTAAAATAAAATACAAATTAAAAAAAAAAAAAAGTTGCGCATCAATTCTTCTTACTAGGCAATAAATGCTTTGTGAAGCTTCTGATTCTTGTCCTTTTCAACTCCATGCTGTATGGAAATGTATACAGTTTGTCTTTCCTCTTGATAAGGTGGCTGCAGTGGATGGACACTGGAGTACAGATACTTAAGGAATGACTCAGGATAATTAGGTGACTGCAATTTAACAGCTTTAATCCTCCAATACACTTCCCCCTCTAAGTACTTAGGTATATACCTAGCCTTGGAAAACGACTCTCTCTTCCATTTTCAGGATGTCAGACCAGTGTTTAACACTTTTACTCATTTCATTGGCACATACATTTATCCAGAGGAAGCAAAGCACACACAATGGAAGCAATCTAGTCCTAGTACACATTCACTGTAGTGCTTCTGCTCTGCCACAGCTCTTTGGCTTTGGCTTGGAGCAGAAGTAGAGATAAAAGATGGCAGATAAGGAATCCAATTCACATGGCTCCACAATGCCTCTTGCCTAACATTTCCTCATGTTCTCACCCATTCTCCACACATGCATGACAGTAATCCAAAGGAGGATGCACTCACTGATTGCTCAACCTTTGAAAGTGTTATTGGATTGCTAACACTGCAGTGGAACACATTTTAATGACCTATACATTAAATCTTTTTAGTTAATTTCATGTTGGTGTGAATGCATAAAGTTTAGATTATCTCTGGGGATTTTTTAGGTTGAATTCTTAGTAAGAAGCATCACCCCATTCTGCACTTGCTGAACCAATTCAGGCTCCAAATGGTTAAACTCTTACAAGGGAAGAAAAAAAAAAAAGGCAAAAGGCATTTTTTTCCTTCTGGGCTTCCTCACTATAGTTGAAACTGAAAACAGAAGGGCCAGAATACCACAATAAAGGCTGCTCTTACTGTATTTTTGAACTGACTAGAAGAGACAGGAAGATCAACAAATCCTGTGAGAGATAATAAAAGACGAGCACTTGAAAACTGAATCGTGATGTGGCCACCAGAAATACCACTCTGAGAAACAAAAATACTTGCAAGCATGTCCCTAGAGGATGGACTGCCAAGCCCTGGCTCTGCAGCTCTGCTGGATTTTTTAAGACAGATTATGCAAGAATCTTCTGTGAGCACATGGAAGGGAAAAGCAGCAGTGGATTTTGTCAAGCTATCATGAAAATCTAGGAATTACCATATTAGATTAGGCTATGCCTCCTATCAAATTCCTCTCAGCAGTCATTAGCCCCAGATGCTCCAGAGGAAACTGAGACAGGTCTAGTATATCATATTCCCCAGGAGACCTTGCAGCCCTGTTTCTCATAGTCAGTGTGTGGATAAAGCACTGAAGCATCAGAGAAGGACTGCCTCTCTGTGTGCTCCAAAGAGCTCCTCCAAAGAGGAAATGCATGTAACACGGCCCCTAACTGGCAGGTCTCTGGATGTTTTCAGAGTAATTCAGGGCAAGCCCTAGTCCAAAGAACATTTCATTCGTAAATGTTTTCAATAAAGCAGTGGAAGCCACCCACATCCTGCTGGGACAGTATGGGTTTGTGCTTCTGAGCTCTTAAACCATTTCAGAAAAAAATGATACACACCAGAGCCCTTTTAAATGTCATATCAGGCAGTAAGTGATATTTGGCACGGTGAACTAATTAATTATTTAATAAAAAGGAGTTATCCAACTTTTTCTATGAACACACAACAGTAGCCCCAACTCAAACATTTATGCAAGATGAGTACACAGCCCAATTTCTTCCCCATTACCTTTTGAGAGGCAGCAAGGTGCCCCCAGGCAGGCCTCTGTCTCCTTGGGAACATCACTAGGGAGCTGTACCACTTCAGACTTTCAATAGGAAAGCATTTCAAAACCAACCACACACTTTAATTACTGGCAATTAGAAATGCCTGGGTTTGTGTGTTTACAGCTAAAAAATGTTAATGTGTGCCAGTTGTGTCAGAAAGTTTGATTAAGCTCTTTAAACTGAATTTGAAAAACTTAAAACACTCCAAAGACTCTGATCAGAGTATCTTGGGGGGCTTTCCAAAGTGACATGTAGAAGTCAGAACTGCTTTAATAGTCTCCTCACTGGTCCCAGTGGATCACAGCTTGCCTTGCAAAGACACACACCCAACATAGTTGGCAGGAGAGATTTCTATCTGGCAGTTTTCACAAAGGCTAAGCAGCATCTTAATCTTATCTAGGATCATTATCTGAATGGCAAACTGGAGTTACACCTGAGGTCCCAATGACTATCCCTGATGCCAGTGGGGTTCATGGGAGCAGCTGTGAAATGAGATAAAGGTGAGTAAAACACATACCCACACCACTGTAGAGGCTAGCTGCTTTTTCAGCATACAGCAGAGCTGTGTTAGTCATTTTCTTAGAAATTTGAAGACTGCAAGAAGCACCAACAATAAGAGAGTGATGTTAGACCAAGTTCATGGGCAAAATACAAAGAGAGCAAAAGGTCCTTTTTCCTGGCCTGACAGAGATGATATTTCCACAGACATGTAAAGCTGATGATGAATGCTTGCTACAGAGCTCTCCATGTGTCATAAAATATGAGCAATAAAATAAAGTCAAAGAATTGAAAAGACAAATGATAAGCCTCTGTGCATCATTAATGAATGATGAGGGTAGAAAGGCAAAAGATAACCCTCCATGCATATAATAATGATGTCTTTGACTGGTGGTGCTTCTCTATGCCTGCACGTTTAATAAGATGTGTTAGAATTAAAAATTTAAAAATCAAGTCCATGTGCTCCATAAAATATGAGGAAAGAAGCAACTCTAGCCTAAGTTAAGATCTTAGCATTGTACATCCTGTTAAGGAAGGAGATGTGTTGATTTATGCAAATGCTCATAAATGAAGCATGACAGTATTCCAATTCTGATAGCAAACCAAGTCATACAGTCAGTAATCTCATGTCTCATCAAAGGAAGAATTTTGATACTTGGCAAAGAGTTGGAAGTCCACAGGAAACCGTCTGTTATTGCATCAAGTGACCTTTCTTCAGCTGCTTTATACCCAAAGCTACAGATCCCAGGCTGACTCGGGGGGTTCTGTGTTTTTCCCTGAATAACGTGAATGAGTTCCCTAATAGCACTGGCATTAGAGAGAAGACACTGAGGCTTCATGCTTTGTTTGTAACACTGTCCATTGCAAAGGAGCTGAACACATTATTTATTGAGAGCAAGCCTACATTCTCCAGACCTCTCAGTAGGACAAGTACTTCCTATTGGAGAAATGAAAGCTCTACATGACAACTTTTTTTATTTTCCCACATCTTTAGGAAGTGTCTTTATGCTGTGCTCTCTATCATACTGGAATATAACCTAATGCTATCCAATCCAACATTCCTTTACCTGGAGTCAAAGCTGTATATCAAACTTTTTCCAGGATTATTGACATAACAGGATTAATAACTGTTGAACTCAACAGTCTTAAAGGTCTTTTCCAACACAAATGATCCCATGCTTCTGTGATCCCTTATGTTCCCAAAGGCATCCTCAGCCAAACATACAGCTGAACTTGATGGCTGAATGGGACAACTGTTTTGCATTACCAAGTACAAAAAAGCAAGCAAACAAACAAACACACAAAACAAAAAATCCACAAAATCCCACGTCTTCCAGCTCTAACTCTGTATATTGAAGCTGTATTGAACAGCAAAGAGACAGCAGATATCTCATGCCATGGTCAGAATATGGAAATGGCTCAGATCCCTCAAAGTTCATTTGCTTATGTATTTTTAGACTGAGGTGTCTTGCCAAGCCTGCAGCAGTGTCTGCTTCCCACAGGTTGGAGCCTCCAAGGAGCGTGTGTATTTGAGAAGGATGAGAGATATCTTTGGAAGTGTCACATCTGAACATAACAGTGACATATTCTTTAGAAGCCTGGGATGTGGCTGGAGGGGCACAAAGAACAGTGGGTGTGTGCAGCTGCATGATGGGGTGGAGCTGAAGTTTTGGAGAAGAGGCACATCATAAAACAGGCAACAGAGGAATCATTTAACAGCTTTTAAAAAGAAAGACCCACAAGGCATCATGATATCTCCCTACCTTGATGCATTTTTTCTACAAACACCATTAACAACTCTCTTTGCTCCCCACCAACTTTGTTTGAAGTTAAAAATAAGGAAAATGTGCTTTAATGAACCATTAGTGTCTCTCAATATCTTCCAGGCTAAGTCTACGTTTATTTATGAGACAAGGGATTTTCTTTTCTCCCTTTTTCACCCTTTCTTTTTCCATGCAAATGCAACCTGGAATCAGAAGTCTGATGCTCAGGGCTCAAATGTCAACACCATTAATAAAAATCAGTAACAGAGATTTATCTGAGAGTGATGCTGGTAATGTCCCAGACAGAGCAGAAAACCAGCTCACTTTCCCACAACTATACTGTCTCTTAATTGCTAGCAATATTAAAAGCTCAATTCTGTTAAGTAAGCAGATATGTCAGACATATGGGAGCAGGTCTAGGGGGCAAGTGCCATTGTTTTGCAGTCATTTCCCTCACTGTAATGGCATGTAAGAAGTTATTTGCAGCATGTAAACTAGAAGGCATGCATGTGGGCATTGTGTGAGAGACAGATGGACTAAGAAAAGCATCTGGCTTCTATACAATAGAAATATTAAACCTTAAAGCAATCAAAAGTCTTTAAAATAAGGAACCCTATCTTGTTCCCCAGCAAAGTGAATGACCAACATTCCAAGGTCTACAAGAGGAAGAATCCACCCTCACAACTTTCAGGAGTAAAAGACCAGATATTTGGGTTTTACTGAACATGGAATGTTCTTGGTCACATAAGTTGTAAAGAACTCATAATTTTAAGATACTCACACAATTTTCCTTAGGATCCAGAAATTCCATTTTGCAACATAATGAGAAGGTTACTTTTAGTGTAACATTCTATGCAAAATGACTGTAAATGATTCATTCTCATGATTTACAACTGGCAGAGGAGACCCCCAGGGGCTGGGAGAGAGAGAAAAAGGCTGAATTGTGTGACAAAAAGGTTCTGCCCATGCTTCAGGAGAGTACATTACACATCTTCTAAATATGCACTGCTGCACAGCTCTCACAATGAGAAGCAAATAAGAGACTTCACATCTGTGATATGCTTGTAGGTGGGAAACAACTTTTCCACACAGCCCTGCCTGTTCTCACTTTTATTATAGCAGTGCTCTACCACTGGACAAGGTGACTTGGCCAGCCCAAACTTTTTGTTTGGTGGAAGTGAAAAGGGGAATGAATGCAGTAAACTTTAAATCCATGGCTTGGTGTCATGGGAGACAAAAAGGCAAGCTTCTAATAAAGGGATCTTGGAGAATGGCAAGAAAGAGCTGTACTGAAATCATATTTTTAAATTTTATCCAGTTGAATGACAGAGCTTGTCATTTCTATGTAGTATAAATGACCGAATAGTTCATATGAGCAATAATACCAAGGCAGATTGAGGCAAGCCAAGATTTGATTCTTAGCTCTGCTACCAATTCATGCAGATAAATCATTCAAAGTCTTTGTGCTTTGACTTTCCCATCTGAGAAAGGAGATATTCAGCTTAGTTCACAGAAGTGTTAAAGTGTTGATCATTTTTATGCACATAGCAATGTGAACTCATTGGGTGAAAAGGTGCTTTGGAAGTATTAAATATTCTCCTTGCTAATATGCCTGCTTTCCTCTTCATATTGTTATTCTTTTGAATGAACTTCAACCCATTAGAATTAGACAGTATGGCATTTACATTCTTTGCAATGATAAATGCATTTAATTTTCTTCAACCAAATATGTTCCAACCCAGCATTTAAGCATAAGACTAATCTCTTTTGAGTAAACTCTATCGAGTAAAAACAAGTGCTCAAGTGTCCTGTCAAATTGAGGCCATAAGAGTTTTTGCAAGAATAAGCAGCAACTGGCAGTTAAACTCTGTGATTTGAAAAAGTTCTCTTCCAAGTCTTGGAGAAACTATCAATAATTTGGTTGTTATCCCACCAAAACTGATGTGGTATCTCTACACACAGGTTAAAAAAACTCAAACATTTAAGAAAAAAATATATTCATTTCCCACCTTATGCTCAATACTTCTCTAGAACTTCAGTGTTCCCTGTTACACTTTGCTCTGACTTTGGAGGGGAAAGCAACGCTAATTGCAAGTCCAAGTTTGAGGGAAGAGGAATATTCTTCCCTTCACCTTCGTCACGGGGACCAGGCTTTCTTCTGCAGTTTCATCAGTCGTGGTGCCTTTCCTACATCTACAGGAATCAAACACACCAACAATGTCTCTGACCATTTTTGCTGCCTTTCTGTTTTACTCATCAGTAGTAATTGTAATTGTTATATGACCAGGAGATGGATCAGGAACTTAAAGAGGTGTGCGCAGCCTATGAGCTGCAATTCCTGAATTCCTCTGGACTACACACAGTGTATCCATGCATATTTCACCAATTCTGATCTGAATGTTCACCTTAATAACAAACTGCTATAAATCAGTTCTCATGCTCTCTGCAATAAACCAGAATGTAACATAAACTGAGCTCACTTAGTCTGGTTTTCCTGAGATGGTGCATTATGTCAGAGACTCATTGTGAGAGGGCCGCAGTTTGTACTCTGCAACATTACAGATTATTAGGATTTCATCTGACTTCAAAGGCAGAAGATTACCTTCCCTTCTGCCTATGGTATCAGGGATGTTCCTAGAAAGATCTTGCTAGCTTTATTGTAAAGACAGACCTGATGAACTTCAACGAAACATATGAAAGCAGAAATTTCTAAGCAAAGGAGCTGATGTACCGATGAAACAGGCTGGCACATATTCAGACTGAATTAATGACCAACATACTTGTAAATATTTATTGAAATGGTGAATTCTGAGAGGCAAATCTAGGGCTTTTCTGTCTGGAGCAGAAAACTGGAAGAGCTAATGAATAAAAATCTCCAGTGGACATGCAATGCAAAAACTAATAAAGATGAGAAAAAGCTGAGACACCTGAAGAGCCCTACTTCCCTGAAACTTTGGTATTATTAATGTAAGCAAAAATTAAATTCTGCCTAGATGAAAGGTATTGGATCTGTTCTTGTAGGAATTTAGTTCAGATTAACTTGCAGTTGGCAGCAGCAAATGCTGGGTGTTACAATGCTCAGAAAGGTGTGCTGGAGAAGTAGGACTGCATCTTGGACCAAGAGTGTGCAAAGGCTTCTCAATGTATGAGATCTCTGAATTAAATAAATTATAAATCACATATTAAATTCCCCAAAGAATGCTAAATTTCCCACCTCCCCCTTGGGAACTCAGAGGGCTGAGGGTTCTAAGGTTACAGATTTCTGTTCTGTGAATTACCTGAGAAAGATTTGTAGACTGCAGGCAGAAGCATCAGAGGAGTGGACAAAAGCTCAGTAAAAGCAGCATCCAGAATGGAACCACTGTTCTGGGTAAAACATCATCTCAGGTAACATGTGGACTGATATTCCCAAAGCTATTAAGAAGATCAAGCAGGAAAAAACAGCTACAACTGTTGAGACTGTAAAGTTCCAAAAGCTCTCACTGTCAAGAACTGAAAGCAAAACAACTCAAAGCATTTTAAAGTCTCCCTCTTCCTGGAATAGGAAGATGACTCCATCACAGATGGTAATGCTAAAAAAAATACAATAAGGAAACTAAGAATTGCTGTACAGGTGCTGCAGCTCCACAGAAGATGCCATGTTCTCAGTAATGCCTCTTAATCCATAATTTTACACGGAAGTTCCCCTGCTTATCTTAACTATCATCAGGAAAACATGTATTGATCTGCTTATGATCATAATTCCCAAATCAAATCTTTGTCTATTACATCACAGCAGACTGGGGAGGGAGGGAGCCTAGGAAGCACAGTGACAAAACCAAAATAAATCTTCATTTAAATTTCAGAGTAAAACCTTAAGCATTTTATTCTTTGAAACAGAGAAAAAATGCACGATCCAGATTTTGTGTGCAGCAGCACTCCTATTTTTTAATATCATCTTGAAATCAGGAGTAAAACCCAGTATAAACTTGTGCAAATGTCCCTAGCATCAGTTTTCCTGACAGGAAAATGAAGACCTGCTCTAAGGTCCATCAAGCTGCCTCTGGAAGTAGTTTAGCTATGTATTTGCCCTGTATTAATAATGGTCAAGTACAAAAGAAATTAACGGCCCATAAAAAGCACAGGAAGAGTAATAAAAACATTGAAAGACAGAAAGTTGGAATTTAATCCCTTCAGAGAAACGTTCTCCCTGCCCATTAAAGTGCTGCCTTTATTCAGTCATTCCCATTAACAAGGAACTCAGCCTGCTGGAGGACAGGCAGGTGGTGCCACTCCTTTGCCTTCCCAGCTAATGGAAGTTTCCCTTTGAACTCGACACCACCTCAGAAGCTCTGTGGGCCTGTAGGATTTCCTCACTTCTCCCCTGTGGGATTCCCCTGGAGCCCTCAGATTTCTCTCCTTTTTGGCATCTCTGAGGTTGTGATTCTGTTCCTGGGATCACTGTGATGAAATGCTGACCTGGTGTGACTCGTTAAAGGAAGAGAATCCGACCTCAACACCCAATAACAACAGCAAGGAGGTCACGAGTCTGATTCCCTGAACAGCCTTGCTCCAGCTGCTCCTGCCCCATGAGCACTGCCAGGAACAGGCTGATCAGACTTGGTATGGCCCCTGAGCATCCCTCTGCACACTGCAGATGGAAAATCAGTTTTTTCAGTGTGATGCCACAAAATACTGCTCAACCAGAGAGGAGCTGCAGTTCTGTGACATTCACTTTGGTTTAGCACTCTGAAAGCTGAGCCTCCTCTGCCCTGACGATGGTTAGATCTGCAGAAACAGCCCAGTGCTACTAAGACTCACACATAAATATATCTGCCAGACAAACAGCCTTAAATAATCCAATATGAGTAGCAATTTGCTACTCATGAGTAGCAAATTGACAATAAAAACAAAGGAAAAAAAAATTCAAATAAATATCCCCCATGATTGGGCCCAGGAATTCCATTTTAGCAGTTCACAAATTGTAGTTTTAGCAGCTGGTTGAAGTACTACATGAAAAGTTAGTAATATTTAAAAAGTGAGTAATTCTTCCAAATTCCCAAGAACAACCACTGAAGAAATCCTTTTCTCCTTTCCAGGGAAGTTATTTTCTATTTATAAGATATATTCCTATTGTTAACTTTATAACTAAGACATTATTGCTAATGTAAAGGTAAAGATGGTAACTATAGATGTCTGAATGATGGTCAATATTCAGCAAAGACAATTTTGAATCATATTTTGCTACTGTAAACCATTTATATAGCTACTAAATAAGACATTTCTGATTTTTTACAAGCTTGCAGTGACTAATTTATTCAAGTGCATTTTTTTCCATTATTCATCTCCCTCTCTTGGCAATTTTTTTGAAATAGCTTGACATGATTATTGACCAGTTTCCCTTAGCTCTATTAAATTGTACATTTTGTTTAATTTATTAGCTTCTGTATATGTAGCAGATAGTTATTCTTGTTGGTTGGGGCTTTTTGGTGTGTTTACTGGTTCCTGATGGTAAGATCATAGATCTGTTTCCACAAAAAAAATAAAAAACAAAGCAAGCCCATTCTGTTCTGAATGTGCTGTGATTAAATGGAATTTGCATTCAGTATCCACTCCCAGTGGTCAGAGGGAATCACTGTCTCCTTCAAAGACTGTGCACTTCAAGTCCTCTGCTAGTTCAACTACTATATATTTGATTTTAATTAAAGTTCTGTCATAAATTATAAAAGACCACGTCTTCAAAGTCATTAATTAAGGTCCCTTTGTGTCTGAATACCAACACTATAATGACAAGCGAGGTGTACAGTGACTAGCAACAAGCAGCTGCCCAGCAGCAGCAGCAAAGCAAGCAGAACCATTATTCTGACAAGTTCAGGATTGCACTTGCCCATTGTTACAGCAAAGAGATCTCCCATGAATACAAGCAGAACAGCAGTGGGGAATAGCCAGGCTTTGGTGTGGCACTGTTTGGGAGTAAAGTGCCTCTTCACAGGATTTCAGAAATGTGTCACTCAGTGCAGCATTCCTTAGGGTCTGTCTCTGGAATCTGGAAAGCAGAAATGCCATAGCTCTGCACTATGGCTGAGGAGCTGATCATGCAGTCACATCCATTCAGCTCTTGCTCTTACTATGGGGGTAGGGCTGGCTACCAGGCTAGCAAAGGGCTGGGTCCCATCATCTTTACTCACAGTTTACACTGCAAGGCACCTCATGGAGCTCCACAGGCCCATTCACAACACATGGCACGAGGCAACAACAGTGTGGATGGCAGGATCTGTTCCCATTGCTCCTGAGGATCGTGCTGAGTTTGCCAACTTTAACCAAATACAGCATCATCAGGACTTCTTCTGGACCACCAGTGTGAGGAAGCACCACTAGGGAGTCACCCGTATGTTTAAAGAAAAATTAGTTCTGCACATTTTATCCACAAAGTCCAGTTCATTATCAAATTTTAAAATTCATTTCTAATTTAGTAGCAAGCTAACAAATTATATCCATGTGTCAGCAGAACTTCAGATCCTTAGGACCTAACTTACTAAAACAGAAAGGACCAGAGAAACAAAAGACAAACATAATTGCTACCTTAAATTCTGAAAATCACATCTGGTACCAACGGTTGACCCTTTGTACATTGTTCCACTCTCACCCCTGCATGCACACAAACACACACACACACACACTGATTTCCAACAGGTTAAAGACTCCCTCATGTGGTGGTCAGATATGGTGAATCAGATCACTGAGTCCTGAGCCAGCTGCTGAGCAGGCAGAGAGCACATCCAGATAATAAATGGTATCAATGTTTAAAGCTTATGTTCTGTTGGGATCAACGCTTCAACATGCAGGGCTTAGATGAGCTCTCTTGCCTGCAATATAAATGAGTTCTTGCTGAAGTTATTAATCCTTTTAAACTCAGTGGGGACTGCTGTGACTAACCATTGCTTCCTAGAGACAACCTCACCAAAACAGATAAACAGCTAAACACATTTTAATGTGTTCCTACAGGGGCACACATCTCCTTCAGCCCACTGCAGCAGGCACCCACTGAAAGGCAGCTGCTTGCAGCTTAGAGACTGGCCAGTGTCAAACCCCAGAAGGGATGCAGACCCTTGGTGTGTCCCTACTGTTATTTGTGTAGATGGGCCACCTTCAGGACAGGTACCACTAAGACACATGATTCCTTCACACCTCAGGCTCTGGGGAGCCCCAGTCTGCCACCACACTCATGGCCTTGCTACTTCTACCACAGTGCCCTGCAAGTCAGACATGTGGTAAAAGGCATCAAAATCTCTTTTTCAGCAGAGTCCAGTGCCATGTCTTCTGTAAGCTCTTTGCTTTCTTGGTACTTATAAGCTTTTCTTCCTCGGACAAGAAGAAAGGCTCTGCAATGCTGATCCAGGAGAAATTGCAAAATGGGATTTCTGAAAGGAGAATGAGTCACAAGGCAACCCTGGAAAACCAAAAAGTAGCCAAAGGTCTGGCTAAACTGGACCTTGGGATATTTTCATTGGCACCTTTCCTGAAGTTCAGGCAAACTTTTCCATCACCTGAACTTTGGGTTTTCCAGCTCCTTAGAAGTTCTGATTGCAAAACTCTGAGAAAACTACAGTAGCTCTGGCAACTTTAATGAGTTATTTCTTTTCCACAAATCCTGCTAAAATCAATGCAAGTCCATCTACATCAATAACTTGTTTTGCTTCCTAAACTAGAAGCTATAAACAGACAGCACACAACCTAGAAAACACACAAGAGGTTATATACACATACTGCAATAGTTTCCTAGCAGACACACATCCCACTGCATCCAGTTAGAACCAGATGAGTTGGTAATCAGAGGATCAGCTGTTTTCTTAAGACCTTAATTGTCCTGATGATTATTTATTTCTTCAGCCTAGCAACAGGTTTCAATTTAAAACATGAAACCCCACCAGGAATAAATCCACCATCCTCCCATGGCCTGTGCTCATGACACTCTGCCTAACATACTCTTCTGAAACCATGAGGAAATCATCAGCTTCTGATAAAATTTTGGAATTAGTGACAGTAGGAATTGCTACAGTGTGTTTCTGGAAGGATGACTACTCTGTAAGCAAATTATCTAGGACACCGTCTGAAGTCTAATCTTGAAACTGCTGAGTGCTTCTGAATCATTTCAAAAATCATTTTCTGAAACAGAAAAATCCTTTGATAAAAACAGCATGTTAATGCATGCTCATGTTTCTCTTTTCACAGTCAGATCTACCTGGGTATGTAGCTTACAACTCAAAAGACATCATGATTCCCTTTTTAGTATTATTATTGAACTATGTCCTCAAAAGAGGAATTTGCCTTCTCAGACTGTGTCTGCCATACAGTAACTCTTAATGTATGAAAGTAGACATTTAAAAAGTACATTTGGCATCTTAGTCACAAAGCAGATGGTTTAAAATTTTAATATGGAGTAGTTCTAACCTGAAACAAACTCAGTAACTAGAGGAGCCTTTTGTGACTCAGGAGAGATACCTCAATGTGTGTATCAGACAAATACCTAATATAGAAATTATATGCAACAGAGAAAATAATTTTTTCCGCAAATACATAAAGCCAGTGGTAGGAGATACAACTCTGTTCATTTTCTGTAAGTAAGCCACTGGTAGCATCTCTCTACACAGCCAAAATATCTTACAGAGGATTTTAAGGTAAGAGAAAGGAGATCTAAACTATTGCTTCAGCTCTTCCAAAAAGTTGGTAGATGGCCTTAGATTCTCTTCTCAGTAGGCCTTTTTCCTCTTCCCCTGTGTTTTGTATTTAATGTATTCTTTGTATTCTTTCTTTAATGTTTAACTTCTAGAAAGTCTACCCAGAAGCCACTAATTACTGTCAGAGGTAATCTCTTCAGAGATTGGAGGGCTGAGGAATGTCTGTGCAGCAAACACTAACAGCAGTTACCCTGTCAATCCATCAATGTCAGAATACATCCCTTCAGACCCTTCAGAGCCTGTCTCCCTAATTTTGGCCTTATCTAGTCTGAGATAAGAAAACACATCATACCATGTCTTCAAATTCAGCAAGAGTGGTAGGGTGAGGGGGTAATTTGGGCTGTAACAGACCTCAGGAGTCATTCAGTCCAACCTCTGACTCAAAGCAGAGGCCAGGCAGCAGCAGAATGTCCCCACTGCCAGGACTGAGCACCACTGCATTCCCAGCCTGTAAAAGCAGTGCCTCTGTAGCACACCAAGGACAGGATGATGGCATAGCACTTAAAGACAAATACAAGGAGATAAGAAGCATTTTGCCCCAAATATAGTCTCAATACAATAGCACTTCTACTCTAACAAAGTGTCACCAGAATTTGTTTTGTTTTGCCATACTGAAAGAGGGCAGCTCAGACAGTATCTCTGATGTCATGTGCTAATGAAAGAGAATGTTTTCACTGACTGCTCAGAAACTCAATCTGTTGGTTCACCCAATACCCATAAATGAAATATTCTATTATGTATTATGTTTCCTAATTGAACATAACTTGCTTAACTGCTCACACACTGAAGTGGTACCAGCAAAGCAATTTACCAGCAAAAATGCAAACAAAGGTGAGAAACAATGCTTCACTGCAGGTCTATGTGGTTTCTGTTGCTTTGCCAATTTCTTTTACAAATTGTATTTAAAAGATGACCTCAACATACCCTCCCTGCCAGCAAGGATAAGACACAGAATACAGTGAGATTTTCAAACTGCACAGACCTCACAGTCTATTCAAAGTTTCCTCATCCATTTCTGATCCGATATTCATTAGGACAGACAGAGAACAGAGCATTCATTAGTTTTCAATGAGGCTTATGAGTGCAACTGGAATGTTCCAGGACACATTTGGCTTTAAACAGCTTCACCACAGTACCCTTCTAAATGAAAGCTGCTAAGCTGTCATAAATTACATTAAAATTCTTATGAAAATGATGTGGTTCTCATGCCTTAAGATTTACATCAGTCTTTGAGCTATCCTGGAGCACACAGATAACTGCAGAATTAGCAATATGATACATAATATTTGTACTTGCTCAATTAAGGAGACCTAAGAGTAACTTGGCACGTATAGTGAAGGCTTCCTTGGCCTTTGTTCTCTTACAGTGTCACATGTCCAGATACAAATATGAGCTGTCATCACAAACAAAGCAGAAGAGTCATTCCCCACAACCAAGTACCAGGCTCTGGAAAAACTGGATCATATTTTCAGAACTGCTGTTTATTAAGGTAACACTTTAAATGACCATGGATTTTTGCTGATGGGGAAAAGCTGAAAAAGCATGTGTCATTTCAAAGCTGAGCCATTAGGGGAAAGTTGTTCACTGTAACTCAAGTCAGGTCAGATTCATTCCTGAAAGGATGAGTGGGGATAAATACAAAGCCACTTGCTGACAAAGACAGCTCGATTCACACACAAGTTCCCATAACTCCTCATTCTCTCCTGAGCCTCGAGTGTCCTTTCCCATGGTTGATTCACCCAGCAGCCCTGCATACAGCTGCTGTGTTGGGCTCCCAGCAGAAGGGTATGGGCAGCAAAATCCTCTGAAATGTTTTCTCCCTGAGCCCCTCAGCCTTCTCCTTGAAATCCTTGCCTTTATGAAAGACTATTCACATCATGGATGATGGGGTGCAGTTAGCAAAACAGCTTGATATTAGCATAAATCTAACGACTGCCAATATTAACTCTTTACAACCAATTATCAAATATCAGTAAACAGCAAACACCTGCAAAGTACCTTCTTTTCATTAGCCCTATTTGTTAGCAGGTCATAACTGGAAAACTTTCATTTAGCACTGATTGGAAAGCCTTGGCAGTCTTTATTTTGACATACAGGTCAGAGGAACTTTGATAGCTGGACTTGTGTTCAGTAGATACAGTAGACCCTTGGCTGCCCAGAACACAGTTTGCAATCATGCAGAATTGCCAGCCACCCATCTTGAAAAATCGTGAGCCAAATCCATAGATTAGGGAAATTCAGCTAAAATAATATTCCACTTGTAATAGCAATCAAAGCCAGCAATAGTATGAGGGACACAATAAATTACTGTCCCTGACAATGGCCATATTTACACCAAAATTTCAGATTCAGGCAATTGCACCAGGTGCTCAAACCGCATTACAAGCAAACACTGAATTTTGTACAATTTCCCTGACATCCTTTATTTCTGTTCATTTCTGTTGCTGAATCTGCCTAATTATCTTTTACCCTATAGGGGTAAGGTGATACCTGGTGGTGGCAAAGCCTAGAGCTGGTTCTGAACCCAGCAAGCCGCGATGATCTCGCTGAGAGCTCTGCATGTTGTGGGGAGAGCAGGGAGGGAGCGAGGCTCACACGGGCACGGTGAGCCCTGAGTACAGACCCACACTCTGTGCAGCCTCTGCAGCAGGGGGACAAGAAACCTTGCTCAGCTGCACTGCCCTGTGCAAGGTCTGTCTCAAAATCCATAATCAAAATGTTTGCTGCAAGGCACTGTGTGGGAGCATAATCACACATTACTAAAGTATATCATTATATCTATGCCATAAAAATAGGTAAAAAATAATAAAAATGCTTAGCCAGGAAAAAAAATGTTTAGTAATTTCTTTTTCCTTTTCTTTTTCTTTTTCATTTAAAATATATGTGAGATACCTTGTCTTGAAGATTAAGTCAGGTTTTGTTTTCTCCTCTTCTATGGCATAAATAAATGCTTTCATATATGCAAATGAGGAGAAAATGTGGCCTCTTTCAGCAATATGAGCTATCTGCCTGTTGCTACCTTAAAATCACAGCAATCACATCTGGTAACTGCCCTTTTCTCATGTTTCCACTAGTTTTCAGACTTCCTCTTGTGGTAGCTTGAGACTGCGCATCTGGATGTTTTAAACATACAAAGGAACTGCTAGAGCAAGCAAAAGGAACACAGTGCTGAGAGTTAAGATGTGCAGATAAGCAACTGGTGCACTTTGCAGCTAAAGTAACGGAGAGACAGTGGGCAAAAGCTTTTTCTAAAGAGGAGAGCACAAGTTTAGGCAGAATGAAGAATCACATTGGCCGTGGCTTCGTTTTTAAAGTACTATTCGTCCAAGTTTATCTTTTTAACAAAACTTTAGCCGCACCATCACCAATCATTAAGTTTCCTGGAGACAGCACTCCCAAAACAGACAAAGAGCTAGCAGTGGTAAGTGTTGGTTTCATCTTTGCTTCGGATTTATATTGTTGTTTCATAAGCAGATGTTTCTTTCTTGATTCAGCTGAGGCTAAGGAATGACTGTAGCATTCTTTCCCTGGAGTCTCTGGAAGTGCTAGCTAGCTAGCAAAGGTATCAGCTTTCAAAAGTTAAAACTGGAGCCAAGTAATGTTTCCTCTCTTAAAATTTTTTAAGCCAGCAAAGAAAGTACTTTTTCTTTTTTGTTTTTTTTTTCCTGTAAGTCTCAAGATACAAAATCTTTTCATGAAATCATCATGACTATAATCAAAAAATTGCAATGGTAAGAGGGGAGAAGTGCAAATAAGAGACATCTAACTTTTTTACTTAAATCAAGTAGAAGTGAGGGCAGTCGAGACTCCCTTAATGTATGTATCACAGCTTTCAGAAGTGTGTTTTCCAGATTGCTTACTGTGCGTTGCATAAACACTTCTTTAAGGGACTCTACAACTAAAGCTGGCTCAAATTTCAGAAGCCATTGTGACTAGTTTTGACTTTGGAAAACAATCTCACTGAGGCTTAAAGAATTTTTTTTCCCCAAATCCATTCTGGCACAAAAAAAGGTATTTGTATTTCTGTATATTAGCAAAATATAGCTCTAATTCGGCAGCATTTTATTCTAACCTTTTTTTTTAGCCCTGCGGATGTTCAAAAAAGTGACATTATGGGGAACTCCATTTAAAAGAAGATTGAGATGGATTATCCTTATTTTAGCATGTAAATTATAAACTACATTATAAACTAATTATTTCTCTTCTTCAGCAGTAAATCCATTTTAACGAGGATTGAGATAAATTATTCTTATTTTAGGACACAGAGATTTGAAAGTTGGTCACTTTTCTTTAGGAGTTTGTGTGCATCTTGGGAAAGCTTGCCAGGTTAAAGAAGGTCTGGGGGAGGGTACAGAGAGAATTTCCAGTTGGGAGCTGTGTCAGAAAGTTCAGGAAAAACAGACAGACTGACCCAAATAGGGCATTCCTCAGCCATTAACAAAACAAATTCACCCAAGGTTTTGCCTTAGCAGCACAGTAGCCAAGAGCTGAGGGCAGGGGCAGTGCATTTAGGAGAGGAGAGTGGGGTCCCACGTGTTTAAGAGCAATTTAACCACTCTAAGAGAATCTATTTTCTTAGACACAGCCAGGCTTTTATTCAATAACTGCAATCCACATCTCCCCTCATCTCTGTTTCTTTCAAACAACCTATTTATTATGTGTACTCAGAGGAAAATTACAAGCTGGTTTAACACTGCAGCCCTTCTTTGTCTTTCTTGGGGTATTCTTGGGCAATGCTAACTGGCTGCCTTTCCTCACACCCTCCATCAGAACAGCCCCAACACTCAGCATCAGAACACAAATTGCTATGTTGCAGCTGGACCCTGTTTCATTAATGGGCTGGATCAAAATTCCAGATCACCACAGCTCCCTGCTGACTCTGAGGAAACTGCATTTCACAGCCTAGGCCAAGATGTGGTTTGCATAGACATTACATTTTCTTCAAGATTCTCTCCTCATAGAACAGCTGATCTTGGTCATTTCTCATCTTCAATAAAATCTCCATTTTAGGAAAAACTGAAAGGGGTTAGCTTTTTATTTAGAATCCTAGCAAGTAAAATTCTTCACCATGCCTCAGTTTATAGTTTTGATTGTATAGCTTGCTCCCAAACCTAAAATGGCAAAAGCAGCAGCCTGGTTCTTCAGGAAACATGAGTCCTGATGTGCACTCTGTATTACACCAGGTATGTCATTGGGACATGCAAGCAGAAGCATTAGAAAACCCATCAAATTACATGAAATGAAAACTAGGAGAAGAACCAAATTGGCTTGTTTGATTATGTTCTCAATGCATTTCACATAATTTCCACCAGGCCCCATTAACTATGTGTGGAGAGCGGCTCAGTGGGAGCAAAGATGAAGCCACTGTGTGTCCTTTATTTGCCAGTGCCACAGTCCCCACTGGAGAAATAGCACATCAGAGGTTACAAAAATCACAAAAACTGGCCACAGTCTGTGCTCAATCGTGATGGATGGAGGACCTTCTGAAGGAAATGGTGTAACATCTTGATTAAATCCTTTTCTGAGTAATCCCTGAACCATTTCCTATGCTGGGCAGATGAGGTTAGCCTGGACTTTGTGAGGGAGGTGGTGAAAGCTAGGCTTGACCAACTGCAGTTATCAAATATCCTCTGCTTTATTTTGCTGGTGTTGTGGTTTTATCCCCAGTCTCCTGGGTGAACTTAAGCAATTAATTAGACACATGAAACAAGGTTTCTCTTGGGAATATTTAGTGGCACAAGAACTTAAATGTGCAGTCATTTTGTCAGGCTTCTTGTAATCCTCAGTTTGAAATGGTTCTCCTCAATGTTTTGAAATGGTTCTCCCTGATACTCCTCATAATATTTGGCAAATATACCTTTACCTTATTCAGGTGTTTTTCTCCCTTGGACTTGTAGTTGATATCTGGGATACCATACCTGAAGGGTGTTTTTTCCTCAGCTGCAGACTGTTTTTACTGGAAAGATCAATAACTTACAACCTTCCCGTCTCACAGCAAGGGCAAGGGTATCTCTGAGCTCTGTGCAGTGCCAAGCACCCATTTGGGTGCAGTTTGGGAATACCTGCCATTTCACATGGCTGTAGCTTCTCTTTCACAGAGGGGCATAGAACACTGTAAACCTATCCTTAGGAGAAGGGGAGGTGACTTTCGTGGGTGTTATTTTAGGAGATGAAAATAATGTGATTTGTGCCATCTTTTGGGTCCCTTATGACCACTCTTTTTCAATGAGAAAGAACTTTGTGAACTGCAACCACAGCTGTATCAGAAACATCACTCTGGCCACAACGTGCTGGAGCATTCAATGGAGTTTTAAGTAAGCAAATATGGATTGGCCACAGTGTCCAAGCAACTGATATGTTACCAAATACTTTCTTCCTCTTTGCAATGTTTGACTCAAAAGCAAACACATCCAACATTCAAACAACTCTGTCAATTTGAGTAAAGAATGGGGTTTTCCTTTGCAATCAATGTGGTCTCATTTGTGGGGTTGCTTTGATTTCTTGAGAAATTTCACAATAATGCAGATTCTCCCAACAAAATATTGCACAAAATCTAAAACTGGAAGCAGATTTATATGTCATAAAGAAACAAAAAAAGAGACAAACCCATTTTTACTTTGTATTTCTACATTACAGCTCTATGCTCTGACAACTAATAGCAATTCATTAAGTAAAGGTGATAGCTAGAAATGGAAATGACTGTTTAATTAGCAACACCATGTGATCAAGGATGCTTTTGTGGCAATTAAGAAGATTCTGCTGGTCCCTCACTTACTAGTAATTGTAATTTTGAAAATAAAACTTGCAAATTACAGAAGCAAAGCTAACATGGAATTATAGTATTTATTTCTTTATAATGATTAACCATTTATTTTATGAATTTTTAAAAGTCTGTGTTCTGTGCTTTTTTTCCCAAGCAATACCTGAATAAATACTATGGCTGCCCAAAAGACAGCTGCAATTTATTTGTCCTGAAAGATACTCTGAAGAAAATGCAGAAATTTTTTGGGCTGCCTGAAACAGGAGATCTGGATCAAAACACTATTGAGACAATGAAGAAACCCCGCTGTGGTAATCCTGACGTAGCCAATTACAACTTCTTTGCAAGGAAGCCAAAATGGGAAAAGAATCATATAACATACAGGTACAGACTGGTAATGGTGGGTTCTGTTCACATATACCCATAGCACTTCCCAGAAATAGAGAAGGCCCTTAGAAGTGCAGTAGCTGTTTAGAGGGCTAGACAAGATTCCTTGAGTTAGAAGCCCCTGGTGTTTGGGTAACTACCAAATGCTCTAATAAATACCTCTGTCTTTTCAAATTGTAATATATCAGGAAGAATCATACCAACATCAACTTTCTGGTTCTGGTTGAAACTGAAGAGATTTTGGGTTTAATCTTTGCTCTGCAGAGAGCATCCCAAGGGCACTGGAGCAGGAGCATCTCACCTGCCCATCTGCTCCAGGAGGACCAAAGTACTTACTGATTGCAGAGGCCAAACTCCTCTTCATTTTGCAGTCCTAAAAAGGAGATGATTAAATAAATTTTAAAATCAAACAATTGTATTTCAGATACATACAAACATGAGTTACAACAAGCCTATTGCAATAAGCTTAGCGTATTCTAATTTCATCTCCTTCTGATGAGTTAGGGACCAATACAGCCCTCATTGTGGTAAAAAACTTATTACCTTTGGTGGCCCATGAACAAACATTTACCACCACTTAGAAAAATCAGCAGATTTGTCATAGCTGCTTGACTTAATCTGCTGTTCCCTCACAAGTTTGGACTCAAAGCATCCCTTGGGCAGCAACTAACCTAATAGTAACTGAAAAAACATGTGGCACCTCTCACAGCTCCTACTTGCTGATGTGTTTCCTCTGACTCTTCCTCATGCTCCTTAGGCACAAAGTAATTTCCCTCACTATGCACAGCCCCAGCAGCAAAGAATTGGAAACTTGTCTTTACGTGGAATATAGCAGGTTATGTTATAATGCACTAAGAAGTCCAATTAAAACATATGAAAAGGAGAAAGCAACACACTTAAGAGTTTGTCCCTTTCTCAGGTCAGACCTACAGCTTTGTCTTACATGCTTTTTCCTCCTATTTCCTCATGTATCTTATTGCCAATGTATCCCACACACAGATAAAGGATTAGCATCCCACAGGCATTAAACAATATGTGAATAGCAACAAAAGTGAGGGAGAAGGGCTGCTTTTCTGTTCTTATTGAAGAGCAAAACAATCCACACTTGAAACTTTCAGAATGTAACTGAGCTCCTTTTTGGTCTCAGTGCTGATGCAAAACCCAGAATGTTTTGTGCAAGGCCCACTGCCATACAGGCTTTACAGCCTTGGGTTTATAATTTTCTTCTTGCTGCTGAGTCAATTCCAAAAGAAAATAAACAGTAAGTGCCACATCTAAACTCATCTCTGAATCAAAGGGAGGTGTTTAAGTCTCATGTGCAGCAGTGTTACCTCTTAGCTGGTTTCACTGCTGAGCCTACTCAGTGTGTTGAGCAGTGAAGAGCTAATACAGGGAGGATGTTTGTGTGTTACTTAACTGTTGCTTTTACCTCTAAGGATTATAGGCTATACCCCGGATTTGGATCCTGAGACAGTCGATGATGCCTTTGCTCGAGCCTTTCAAGTCTGGAGTGATGTCACACCACTGAGATTTAACCGAATACATGATGGAGAAGCAGACATTATGATTAATTTTGGTCGATGGGGTATATTTTTCTATTTTTATTAATGCTTTTGGTTTTGTTCCTGTCATTAATTCTCAGTTTAGAATGATCCACCCTCAATAAGTAACACCCCTGAGCCTTTCTGGCAAGACTTGTCGTAGTTCACACTTGGCTCATACAAGCTAAGATCTAATTTCTCTAATACTTGTTCTTGTACATTAGAGAGAGAGAGAGAGAGAAGTATTTATACAATATGCTTGCACTATATTTGTCTTTCCAAAAGAGAATTGCTAGGGGTAACATTTTATTTTTAAGTTTACAAATCAGAAATAGAACTGAGATATGTTGGTACAGATCTTCAGATGGTGTGAGCTGGCTTCCTGCCACGGAAGAGAATGGAATGCCATCATACCATTTATTTATAGCTTGTATGCTGTTTTCCGCTGATAGGAGAGAGAATTCTAACATATTAGAGCTTAAAAATGGATTTGTGGCTTCCAATTTTGACTCCATAGCTGGTTTCCATTCTTTTAGCAAGGCAGAATGCAAGCTTTCAATACATTTTTGATCTTGAAGAATTTAAAATATCACAAGCTGAACTATGGTTTGAGTACAGCTGATGATGGGTGACTTGATTCATTTTCATTGTGCATGTCTTCTCAATTAATTTTGGTTTCCCCTGAAAGAATTTTTATGGCTTTTCGGTGTGAACATAGAACATTTAACTTTTTCTCGGTAGTCACAGAATTTTTAATATTAATGAAAATACTTGTGCAGCCAATTACTTGGGAGGTAGACTTTGGAAGTTAAGTGAGCAGTTCAAAGAATAACTGAACTCTTTGTAAAAGCTTTCATTTCAAGCTGGTTTTCTTTGCTTTAGCTACTGATGAGTTGACCTCAAAAGCTGCCGAGATTCTGTACACTCAGGATTTCAGATCCTCATCCAGACTGGCTCGGTTTGCAAAAAAAAAAAAAAAAAAAAAAAAAAAGTCTACAAAAGCAGAAGTGTTTCTGCTGGTTTTAGTACTTGGCTATAGCCAACTAAAAAACTGTGGGCAAGGAGCTCCTTCCATATTCAGTCATTGCTATCACTTTACTGCAGGTCAGATTCACAGGGGCTGAGACATCCACGAGGCTTCTTCATTTTTAACCTTTTTCTTAAGGGTCTACTTTGAAATAAATGGGATTGCAGCGCCTAATATAGGTCAAAATCTTGTCCTCCACAACTGACACACGAGTCTCCTGAAGGGAATTAACTGAAGTAGTATTAGGAGTGACACCAGCCTGAAATCAGTGTAACAGAGGAGAGAATCAGGCCTGTGTATTTAGGGCTTCTGTTAAATGCCAAGACATCAGACCAAAAGACCAGAAATGATGCAACTGGAGATGCTGGCAGCCAGCTTTGATGCACAGGTCAGTGTGGTGGGAGAGCTATGAATACCAGGGCTATGCCCGAGCCAGCCTGCCTTACCCACAAGTGGTGTACTTCCAAGAAAAGCCTACAGTGTAATAACAGCAGAGCTGCTTAACCTGCTGCTGCCCTGTGGGCTGCCTGAGTCCTGGAGTGCTTGAAGTGAAGGAGGAATAGGCTCCTTCAGGGCTCAGAGCAGCAAGAGCAAGCTGGCTTTCCAGAGCTCACTGCTGAGACACCCAGCTGTGCCTTCCTGCTGGGGAAGTGAGTACCCTGCACAAAGGAAAGAGCACAGCAATCTCAGGTGCAGCAGAAAAGAGCAGCCTGTAAAGTGAAATCTGCCTTTACTTTCCAATCTCTGTGTTGGACAGTGGCAGGAGCTACCTGAAAATATCCCCCAAACACAACATTGAAGTTACAACTCCCTATCAGCCTCCATCAAGAATCAGCACTGTGTATGCAGTCATACATCTCAGGTACAATACTTCACTGTTCTTCACAATTTTTGATTTCGTTCCACCACACTTAGGAGATATAAAATACCATGCTGTGACAACTGCAGTACTGACACTTCATGTTCTTTGTAAGAACTGGCTGCTTCTCTTCTGGATCAGCCTTGCTAGTACAACCCAAACCAGCACATTCACTCACTAAAGTATTCTGCTGCTGTCTTGGATGGTAAAGTTCACATGATAATCACCATTCATGTATAGACTCTGCCTGAGGTCATTAGAAACTGCTCTTTTTTGTCTGCTCACTCCTGCAGAACATGGTGATGGCTATCCCTTTGATGGCAAAGATGGTCTCCTAGCTCATGCCTTTGCACCAGGACCAGGAATTGGAGGAGACTCCCACTTTGATGATGATGAACTGTGGACTCTTGGGGAGGGACAAGGTACCAGACTTTTTCATGTTTCAGAATATATGGCCTGCTGGCTGCTCTATTTTAATGCTGCATTAAATGATTTCATTGACTGTCGGTAAATATTAGGAGGTGAAAATTCATTTATAGGATTTAAAATTTCTGCCATTTAAAAAATGCTACAGATAAGTGACTTATCTATGCATTAATATATATTCCAGCACCAATACTGTATTCATAAGACTCCATGTGACAAACAGAAACAAACCCCAGGATCTGGGTGTGTCTGTGTTTCCATCCTGCCCCCCTGCTACAGCAAATGTCATGCAAGGCCCATTGGAAATACCAAAGCGGTTTATGAGGCACAAGGCATGTTCAGCTCATATTCAGCTGCTGCCTGGAACCTCTGAAACTATACTGAACATTTTAGACCATATTACTTAAGAAACTAAATTACTAAATGTATTAACAGCACCTTTTTAACTTTGCCTTGCCATAGTAACAACATATATATTTTTCTGGGCTGATTCTAACACTTCACCATGAGTAATATCCATGGAATTATTTTAAAATTACCAGTTTATATTTCAGCTATGATCATCTTGCCAATAGAGAGACCAGCAGCATATTAAATTTCAAAGTGGAAATTCAGACTGCATTTCTGTATCAGTATCTTCCAGGAAAAGAAGATGACCAGAAACTGTATTTTTTGTATCAGTGGGTGGCTAATTTCACCACTGCATTTGTTCTCCTTATAGTGGTCAGAGTGAAGTATGGAAATGCAGATGGTGAATATTGCAAATTTCCTTTCTGGTTCAATGGCAAGGAGTACAACAGCTGCACAGATGCAGGACGCAGCGATGGATTCCTCTGGTGCTCCACAACCAAAGACTTCGATACAGATGGGAAATATGGATTTTGTCCCCATGAGTGTGAGTAGACCAGTGTTTCTACTGGCTTTTTTCCTGGTAGTCTGTTCCCTTCTTCTTTGCTCATCCACTTCATCTTGAGCTTTTCCCACTTCCTTCCCTTTCAGATAAAGGAATGAATGTCTTTCAGAAATCATAACATAACAGTATCTGTACAAAATTATTAGAAGTCCATGAAAACTAAGACTGTCCTTCATTGAATTTGAACAGAACTGTCTTTCACAAGAATTTTATTTCATATTTGGAAACATTAAGTTGCAGATTAGACAAAGTGTATAATGTAGTCATGAAGCCATAAATTTTTAAAATTATACACAAGATTGTCATTATTATCTTTCAAATGTATTTATGACAACATGTTTCCTGTTAAAACAACAGGAACACATATTTCTGCGCTTGAAAATCTTGATGAGTCTTTACAGCTTGAGGATACAACCTTTCATACAATTTATTGATATGAGTGTTAATTTCATCTCCTGCACATCACATGACAGGAAACCTTTAGAGAAGCAATTAAGTATAATTGGCTGTAGCCTACTGAGATAATTTATCAGCAGTGAGAAGAGTAGAGAAGGTAAGGTGCTTTCAGCCACTTGTTCCACCTCCTGTTTGCTAGTTCCTGGCACATATATTAACAGCCATTCCCAGTACTGCAGTTCCCCACATTCATTTTTTCCCTTTGTACATAACTAACCATTAGCTTTGGGGAGTGTTTCATCAATCTTTACCTTTCATATCAAGCCCTGGGTCCCTAAAACTCCTGCCTTCTACTCCTGGGTCGTAATAAATAAGAAGAGAGTTTTGAAAGAGAACAAACCAGAAAGCAATGGTGCTTTTTTTCAGATTCATGCTAATCCTGCTGGAAACAATAGCACTAAACTTACTTGCAATATCATGGCTACATGCAGTCAGCACAAGGAAAGAGAATGCAGATTGCTGGAAGAAAATTAGTGATGCTTAAGCCTCAAGCTAACAACACATGTTCAGGGTTTTGCCAGCCCAAGAGTGCACAAGTAGAGCCCAACATGTCCCAGCACACAAGCGCTGTCACACATGTACATGTATTAATTTGCATATGTCTGAAAAGAAACGCATTTTTCAAAAGTTTGCAGGTATGTGTACATAGAAAAAACTCAAAACAGGATTCTCCAGAATCCTGTTGTAGCCAAACACTAAATGGATTCCTGCTTGACAAATTTTTGGGCTTTTTCAAGCAAGACCATACAGTTTCAAATACAAGATTACATATTTTCTGCATCAGGATGGTGGTGGTTTCCAAAGACAATCTATTCTAGAACATACCAGTCTTCTTGCCCTAATGTGGTAAAAAGTTATTCTTTAATTTCCAAACCCCTAATTGCCTGTTATAGATTACATTTAGAGCTGGGATCTACCCTGGTGACAGCTATTTATACAGCTATGGAGGATGAACAAGCAGGAGTATGAACTTTACACAGACTGCAATTAATTTTTTAAAAAGTTATTTTTAGTGTTATGACTTTCAGAATATTTACTTCAGCAGGCTGTAAATAGGCACATGCACATAACTGCACAATCCTTTTTTTTGTGAAACTTTGCCATCTCCTTCGTTTCTCACCTTTCCCCAAATCTTCTCTTCCTCGGGTTAATTCTTTCAGCCAGAACAGATAAAAAAATTGGCTCGTTTCTTTAAAATACTACAAGCACTCAGATACAGTCAGAAGGAAGCCCAGATTATAGGCAGCTGGAGAAATGGAAATCTATATACCCTGACTGATACACCTTTGTAACATCCTAAAGTCATGCAAGGCTGAAAATGTAAGCAGTGAAGCACTGTCAGAGAGAGCTGGTTCTGAAAGTGAAGTTCCTGGAAATGCCAGTGTCAAGGTTTCTGAAATGGAACAGAAGGGTTTCAGCCTTTTGTTTCTGATGTAATTGTTTTGCAAGACACATGAACAGTTATGCACAGATGTTTCTTATTAAATGCAGAGTGGCATTGTTCACTCATTATTCCAAGGCACCATTTGCTAAACCCCAGCTAATACATTCAGATAGGAGAGGATTTACATCAGAGACTCTGTGTTGGGGGCAACATTCCTGGTTGTTGGCCTTTGTTTCTCTCATGCTTAACTCACTGAAGTTAGTTTCAGTGCTTCTCATTATAAAGCCACAGTGCATGTATGAAACATCTTTTCTGCTATGGTGCTGCACCAGATTCTCTAAAGTTAATCCCATATCTGTACCCCAAGTTTGTAAACTGATTGAACTGTAGTTTGTCAAAGCAAAAGGTAAAGCAGAAAGTTATCTACCTACTACACAAACCTTACACCACAAACCTTACACAGGTGTGCTGAACTTCTCCTTTGGGATCACGGGATCTTGATAGCTCTCATTTCCAAACTCCACTGACTCTATAGGTAGTTTAGGCTTCTAACTTTGGTCCTCCAAGATCTAACAATCTGCTCTCTGCTTGTACCTCCCTCACACTCACTACAGTTCCTACAGGCTGCTGCCTGTCAGGTCTCCCAGGCAGAGCCCTCCTGAAGCTGCAGCCACCTCCACCTTGGATCTGTGCCACAGGGGTTTTAGCAGCCTTCCAGCCTGAGGTTTCCTGACATCACAACTGGTTGATTTTTCTAGGAAGAGCTAAAAGTGAAGTTCGCATATTAGTAATGTCCAGTCTGAATCTCCTCTCACGTCCATGTACCTTCACCAGTTTTTAAATTGCTGAGCTTACCATGATGCAGAACAAGATCCTTTTAAGATCCCCTTACAAGTAAATTGCCCCTTTGTTTTGGGGAAACTGCCCCAGTCTCCAGCTTTCATTTACATTAAAGCAATTTTATAGTAAGGAGGGGGAATTGAAAACTTAATAAACCATTGTTGTTACCATCACATGATGCAGCCTCAAGCAAAATGAAAAACTGCATTCTGACTGTGACTCAGAAAGGCTGTATGCAAAGTAAGAGACTGCCTTTCCATATGGTTTTTGCAACTTAGCCACATGTAAACCAATATAAAAAGGCTATTAAAATGCAGAGTTTGCCAGACCTAGAGCTGGAAGCAGCTCATGGTAAGTGAGTCATCTAAACAACTCAGTTTAACTTTGCTCTCCAATTATATCATTACCTCAAAAAAATAATCAAGTCCTTCTCCAATCACAATAGCCATAGTCCTAGTTAATGCACCTTTCCTATCTTAGTACAGCACCTGAGACAAAAAACATTTTCAGCTTGCTCTTTTGGGGAGGCACAGTGTGTGTTGCAGGCAGGACCCCATCCATGCCCAGGATGAAGGACAGAATCACTCTTGTAGGCAGAGCAGAAGTTCAGCAAATGTGTATGTGAACCAGGCATGCAAAGCTCCAAGTCCTCTCATTAGTGGGACTGGAACTTCTATAACTTACTGGTTCACGTCCCTGATGCTGTGGCCAATTACTGGTTTAAGTGTAAAAGGCAAAATGGACCGTCTGTGTCACAATACCCCACTGTCAGAGCCCTTTCCCAATCACCCTAAAGCCAGAAGAGGTCTGGAGGGGTTATTTAGTGCTACTCTAAAGAAGCACACACATAAACAATGCCTCTTCCCACTAATGCATCAGACTAAGCAAAGGCTAACCCCCTCAGACCCTACACAAACACTGAGGCCGTAATGGCTGTTGAGTCATCAAAAACAACAGCAAAGTTAGAATTAACCTGCCAAGCTTCCCACGTACACATTTGGTTTTAGCTGCAGCTTTAAACTGGATGAGAGAGAGGGGAAAAGGTGTCCTTGGACACCTTAAAAAAACCAAGTCATGGATGCTTTATGCTGGAAATTCAACAGATAAGTCATTCTGGAGCACTGTTCTTAAAATTCCTGAGGAATTAGCATATGAATGCATAAAGAATTTTTTATCTCTGTTCAGGGCAAGGCCTAGAGCAGTTTGTTGCTTTCAGTCTCCTCTCACCAGCACATGGCACAGCACATTGTCCTACCACAGAGGACTCCCACTGATAGAGCAGCCAGGAGAAGACACAGTCAGATTCACAAGATGTCTGATCACCAGCATTTTCATAGAATTCAACTTGAACACACATTTTTTTAAATATCAGCATGTGAGATTGTATTTGTCTTCCTCTAGATATTCCAGAAAGTTTAGTAAAATCCTAAAACAAATCCCAGAACTCATGTCATTTTAATATGAACCATTTTAATCCCTCATCCATGAGAAAGGTTTCTGGTTCTCAGGGTTGAGCCATTGGGCCTTGTTTGTGCATATGGACTGACAATAAACACTCTTCATCCCCTCCCTCAGAAGAGCAATACAAAACCTTCAGGAACACTGACCAAGCAAAGGACAGGAGAAGCCTCCAATGTTCAGCTTTCTTGGACCAGTCATACTTGTCCTCTCCAGCTTCTCTATAGAGTGGCTGAGCAGAGATTCTCAGAAATGGGAAGCAAACATAGAGGAAGAACCTACAGGTTATTATTTAATTTTACGGCACACCAGCATTTTGAGAAACTCTGCCCAAAGTCTGCCATTCTAGCTAACATCTCTTACAGAAGGCAAGTGATTTAGCACAGAGCTAAGGAACATGAATGACTTACTCAGAGCCCTCTTTCTAAATGCTGTTTTAAGAAGGAATATCAAGTTTGTGTTATGAGTTTGTGCTAAGATCAATCAGCCATTCCCTTCTGTTCACTTGTGAGACTCTAAGAGCCCTGGTGTCTCTTGCCAAGGCATTTCAATGTGGTGTAACATAGAGGTTCTGAGTGTGAAATTCATCACATCTGATGGGTGTGAACTGTCTGTCCAGACCCAGGCACATTCTCACAGGCACACTGGGACTCCTTGTTGATACTGAGCTTTGTGTATTGACATTTTCCTCTCTCGTTCTCCCTACAGCACTTTTTACAATGGGTGGCAATGGTGATGGGCAGCCATGCAAATTTCCCTTCAAATTCCAAGGCCAGTCCTATGACCAGTGTACAACAGAAGGCAGGACAGATGGGTACCGATGGTGTGGAACCACTGAAGACTACGACAGAGACAAGAAATACGGATTCTGTCCAGAGACTGGTACGAGGAAGGTTGCTTGCGTAACACAGACTAACTGGTCATTGTTTTAACAAGCCTCCTTTGGCACACTTTCCCCAGAGCACAAAAAAGTTGATGAGTTAAATACAGTTTCAGTAGAGGTGGCCAAGGATGTAACTGGAACAGGAGCGATCTGTTGGTGTGTCACAGCACAGGTTTGTCAGGAATGCAAATGGCAACGAACCTACAAAGGCATGGCTACCACTGCAGGATAATTACAAGCAGATTACAATTTTTTAATGGTGCTGGAAGTCTCTTGAGACAGAAGTATGAATAGTATTTTAGCTTAATACTTACCATGTACACTTATAAAAAGGAATCCTGTTTAGAATGTTAAGCTTGTGTTAATAGATCTTTTCAGCAATTCAAAAAAGCCAAGTGAAATGGTTTGGCCATGAAAAGAAATTTCAGCTTTCTTCACACTTTTTCATACTTCCTAACCTGAGTTTTACTACATAAAGGAACAAAAATTAATTTATAGTTTTGAATAGCTTGGCAGGTGTTCATTTTGTGACATTGGAGCCATAAGCATAGAGATGAAGTGAACCATGGCAGCCCTAAAATCTCTGTCTTTTAACAGAGCCAGTGGGAAACTACATTCAAACCTACATGCATCCTGCTTTTTGATTTTTGGGGGTCTCTTGAAAATGGCCTTACTGGTATTCAGCTTTCCGTTACTTTTGATAACCAGGTGTAACCCTTCCATTTTACATTTCAGATGTTAAAAAAGAAAAGAAAAGAAAGGATCAAATTCATTATAACTTGCTACAAGGTTAGGAAGAGAAAATTCTAAAGGATCATTCAACAGACAAAAGAACAGTATATCTAGAATGAATGTATTCAAAGTCCTAGGTAATACAGTTGCTATCACTGGAAGTAAGAAATATGCTTAGTTTAAGCTTTTTTATTTCAGCATAAAAGGCTATTAATAAATAATAATGAATGAGAAATAAATACTAATAAATAATTAGGGACACAACCAGCTTTGCCTCTGTATTGCTGTCATGTACCTTCCCAGAAGACAGACTATAATTGGAAAGGAGCTGTAATTTCCAGGTAGCAGAGTAAATGAATTTAAATGAGTTCTATATTCTTTTCATATTCTGTTCATGATACCTACTTTAAACTGTTGTTTTAAATCCAGTTACATCCTCTTCCCTCTAGAAATACTTGTACCTGCACATACAAGTATTATTTCTTATATATTACTGCCACATACTACATAGATGAGAACACAGGAAAATTTCTCAAGTTTTTGCAAACATAATGGTTAAAAAAAAGTTATCTACTTTTAATACATCCTTTTCTTTAGAAAATTTTTTAAATCATATGATTTTCAACAGTATGCTGCTGTTTATTATATTATATTAAATATTACATTTATGTTAAAATATATATAATATATTTTAAAATATATTATATAATGTATTATAATTAAATATTCGATTCATTAGGATATGTAAAGCTCATTTTTCAGTGGGACACCCACCAGCCAGGTGGATATTTAACAGCTCTTTAACCTTTTTGACACTAAACCTACCTTCCACCTAAACACTTGAAAACACTTTCAAATAACATCAGGAATGAGCATTAAAAGATACTCGCTGGGCAACCACCTTCCAAAAAACACTGTTAAACTGCTGCTTTCCCAGAGCTGTGAACATGAGTCCAGAGCTCCTTCTTACCCTCACCAAACCCATTGACAAGTCCATCGCAATGGCAATGTGTAAAGCTTTCCATTTTAATTCTGTCAGACAACTTTCAAATAATACTTTTAACCTTACTCTTTTCCCAGAAGGACTGCGCTATTTCTGCTTCCTTTCTGCTTTACTGTAGTTGAGAAGATGTAAAAGGGACCCTCTTTTCATTGTGTTTTCCTGTCATTTTGCACAGCCATGTCAACAGTTGGTGGGAATTCCGAGGGAGCTCCCTGTGTGTTCCCCTTCATCTTCCTTGGGAACAAGTACGAGTCGTGCACGAGCGCGGGGCGCAACGACGGCAAGCTCTGGTGCGCCTCCACCAGCAGCTACGACGACGACCGCAAGTGGGGCTTCTGTCCCGACCAAGGTGACACCTCTTGTCAGAACACAGGGCTGACTGAGCAGTGCCCACACCCATGGCAGCACGTGTGCAATGATGGCACGCTCATCACTGCAGCTCTTCTGAAATCTCAGCAAAATCCCTATACTGACGCGTGAGAATACAGCTAGAGAGTCACACCCAGAGCTCGTCTGAAATATTCAGGTTTTCTAAAGCTATAGTGATACAGATCCTTCCAAAATAAAAAAACATGAAATAAATTAATGAATAAATAGATGTTTTTCTCCCCGCCAGTTTTTCCTTCCAAGGCTAAGAGCCACAAGTACTTATAGCATTTCGCTAGTATGCAGTAAATTATACACTGATACAAATTAGGAACAAACACTAAATGTAAAAAATTAATACATTTGTGAGTGATATTGGGAAGGATAAAAAACAGGTATAAAAAAGTGAGATAGTATGAAGTTTATGTGGTTAATATCGTTATTTAAAATAACTTTGGTTAATATTTGCCATATTTTAACATGGGCAAAAGGCTTTTTACATATTTACAAATAAATGCTAGATTTGGAGGGTTATTCTAGGAAGAAAGAAACCTGACAAATTTCAGAGACTGTTTGGGCATAAGTGATAAAATCTCATTCTACGATAAAAGGTTATTTCTAACCTAATAATATTTGGTACACCCATACTGATTCAGAGTCTGTTCTCAGAGGCACATATTTACGGACCTGTTTATCACTTACAAGCCATTTCATGGTGAAAAGGAAGATTTGATATCTAGATTGCAAGTGCAATTCTTCTGTACCTAAAAGGCATGTCCAGTGTTGTTTCCTACACTTCCTCTTCTCACACAAGTATTAAGGCTGTGCTCAGAGTCACTTGCATGGGAGACAGCAGCAAAGATCACCCACAAGGGAAGGTTTGAGAATGTCTCCAGTGAAATGTCATTTGCAATAGGTGTGATGTTCACCATGGGAGGCTGTAAATATTAATCATTATTATTTATTGTGAATAACCTGTGTGGTACAATTGTATTTCAATGCAAGCAGCTAACACTGCCTTCGTGTGTTGTTCAGGGTACAGTCTCTTCTTGGTTGCTGCCCATGAATTTGGCCATGCTATGGGATTGGAGCACTCTGAGGACCCAGGAGCTCTCATGGCCCCAATCTACACCTACACCAAGAACTTCCGGCTTTCTCAGGATGACATTAAAGGGATCCAGGAGCTATATGGTAAAGTCCTCCCCCACCAGCAGAACTCATCAGAAAATCAGGCAGCACAGGCTGAAATCTGGGACTCAGAATTTGCAGTAAATTACAAACAGCACAATCCCACCAATGCCAGAAACATCCTCTGCTCCTTTCCCTCTGTTTTCTTCAGATTACCAAGCCTCCTACTTCAATCAAATATCACAACTTAAGGATGACAGACCATCAAATTTACTGAATGAAAAGGAGCATCAAAACACCCCATAAACAAAATTTTAGATAAAAATTTCTAGTGCCTTTACTGGGACAATGAAATGCCATGTTTGTCTCTAGCTTGAAATACCTGATGTGGGTGGGTTTGGATGTAACATTCTGCAACACTCTGAGCCTCCCAGATTGTGACCCTCTGCAAGAGGGGAAGGACAGTTTTCTGTGTCCCAGCTTGGAAACAGTTCACATTGCCTTCCCACAATTCGAGCTGTACCATCACGATAACATTTGCAGAAAGTGTGTGGGAGCTGAAACGTCAGTGCAAATGTATTAGGCAGTCTCCTAAAAAAAGAAAAATGAATTTAAGTATTTTTATGTAGCTACATCTTTAGCATTTGTTGTTTTCTCCACTGACAGTCTTAGTAAAATGCGTAAGTGGTATCATGATTAAGATTCCTTCCATGTATACATTTTCTACCTTGCAGAGGCACCAGTACACTACAGTCAATTAAGCAGTCATTGCCATATTCCATTTCTCTTTCTGTGCTTTTCACTTTTCTACTGAGAGATCTTTTTAACTGTGACTATATTCTACAGTATTCCCCACCTCAGAAATTTTAATAAGAATATGCCAAAAATATTATCACACGAGACAAAAATCTGATTTGAATCTTCATTATTCCTTGTTCTTAGCTGCTTTAATTAAGAATGGGAATTGACACATGGTCAAGATTAAATGAGTTTTCTGAGCCTATACTGTGTATCTTTGAAAAGAGTTCAGAATTTAACCCAGGTGTCTTAAAGCATGCTTCAAGATCCAAGATGAAACTTTTTTTCTTCGTCTTTTTACCTCATATAACCCTTTAGAACCAGCTTTCTATGTAAAATAAGTATTCAAAAAAACTTATTTTCTCACTTTGCTATTATCACAAATCAACTACACTCATTTTCTCATACAGTAAATTAACCTGAGAAAAAGAGTCTGAGAAAAAGAGGCAAATGCCTCAAGCCAAATAATAATCCCAAATAAAATAAACCAGATGGCAAAATGCATGCTCTGAAAAGCACATTTTGATTCTTGGTGAGGGCACAAAGATCATACAAATGGCTCAAAATGCAGCTTTGTAACTTGCCAAATATTGGCACTTCTTTAAAAAAGAGAAATCCACTTTAACATCTTTCTCAGCAGAGCTGCACATAGTTCTGAGTACAAGCACTTTGAAATCTTTCTCTTCTTTTTAGAAGACAGCAAAATAAAAATTGTAATGTTCACTTCTGAACTCAGTGTAGTCACTTCTAATTATCTCTCAGGTCAAACAGGCAGTTCAGCCCTGACAGACACACACAGGCACCATGTCTCAAATGAGGCCACACAGAGGACTAAGGCAGGAGTGGAAGTCAAGGTTTCCTCAGCTCTGCTCAACCACCCTTCTTCGGAAGATATTTTATTATCAGTTTTTCCTCCTTCAAGAACCCTCTCCAAATGATTACCCTTTCAGAAACCATGGCAGCTCTTGTTCTCCATGTAACCTGTGCAGCCCTTCATTTCCATGTAAAAGAATGTCTCTGTTCACCATCACAGAGGTGTCACCTGATGTGGGGCCAGGACCAGGACCAGGACCAGGCCCATCTCCAACCCTTGGACCTGTCACTCCAGAGCTCTGCAAGCATGAAATTGTGTTTGATGGAGTCGCACAAATTAGAGGAGAAACGTTTTTCTTCAAAGATAGGTAAGTGAGATAAATTGCTTACTAGCAGAACCTCAGGTGAAGAAATCTGTGAGAATTATTCACCAAAATCTAGACATTTGTTATCAGGCACAACATCCACCCTTTGTTTTGTGTGTTCAGAGATGGAAAAGCGTCCTGATCAACTCCTAAGGGGAATGGAAATGGTTTAATTCAGGCTGAGTCCAAAGTCATTAAACAACAGCATTATGTGACTCAAGGCTGCTGTAACCCATCAAGGACATTGGTGATTGGGATAGGCTACATATGTGCAAAGCCTCCAAGACAGAAGGCACCAAAGGCATTTTGGATGCAAAAGCAGAGACATTCCTCATAAAATGAGGTGGCAGCTCAGCTGCAGCTCCCCCTGCCTTTGCCAGGGCCTGTATGACCCAAGTGCTCAGCAATGAAGAGCATCTCCTAAGGAGTATGGGACTTGGCAGCACCCTTGTGAGAGACACTAAAGCTCCTTTCTTCCCTGTCATAAATCAATGCCAAGTTTGGAATCATTTATCCTCGACTACCCTGAACATTCTCCCAACACCACTGAAGATCTGGGTCCACACACATTCAATGAGTGCCAAAATCAAACACTGTCTCCTAACATATAAAAATATCAAACACTGTCTCCTAACATATGCAAGCATCTCAAGCTGAGGGAAGTGCTGCAACTCACCTGTTCATTGCTCCTTGCCAGTTTTCAGTTGAAATTTAAAAGGAAACAGGAACTAACAAACAAGTTCCCCTCACAAAATAGCAATTTAAAAACTATTTGTATCTCCTGGTGATATACCTGAGTCCAGCCATCTGCTCAAATTTTCAGCCAGATATATGAAGCATTTATTACTATGCTGCATGGTTTAAGTCTATTCACCAGCTTTTAGTAACAAAAAAACCCAGGGTTAGTTAGTTGATTTTTAAGGGTAAATACCATGATTCCACATATTTCCTTCTATATGATACCCAGCATACCTTCTAGATCCAATCTATACGATACCCAGCATAATGGTGCTTTAGATTTGAAGTTGGACTTTATCACAGGCTTTGTGTTTTAGCAATGCAGAAATAGAATTTAAACCTTCTGCTTGTAAAAAGCTTCAATCTGGTCTGTGGGGAACACCCTGATACCTTCTGTATTCTTTCTCTGGGCCCTGTTAGCAGCAGGCTAAGACTCCAGTGATGCCCACTGGCAAGGAATATTCTTTCCTTGGCCACCACATGGCCCCATAGTACCGACAGATCAGCCTCACACAAAGCCTCACAGGGCTGGCTCCACGACCCCATACCAAGTTTGCCAAAAAACAGTGCCCAGTTTTGCTAATTTAGTCATCAGAGTGCTGCAGTATTCACCTGAGCTCAGAGCCTTCAAAGGAAAAACATTCTCACAGCAGTAAAACCCCTACCAAGTTCTACTCCATACCCAGCTCCTGCTCCTCTCCTGCTCACTCGTGGCCCTGGGTTTCCAGCCAGACCTCCACCCTGCTTCTGCCCTTGCAAACACACAGAAACAATGTAAAATCTGCTCCTAAACCAGCAGAGTGGTCCAATATTCTGTATAATCCCAACAAAATAGAAGTATTTTGCATTTAGATACAGTTGGTCTAAGAACAATGCAAATACCAAAACAATCTGTTCAGACTGGCTCAGCCTTCATCCAGCGTGCAACAAAAGCAGACAACTGTTGAATTGTTTTGCTCTGGAATGGCTTTGCCTGTCAGTCTTGCAGCTTTCCAAGTATCAGGCAAACAGCATTGTGACTCACTTTTGGAATTCAAGAAACAACTGTCTGTCATGTGTGGTGTGACTTTTATGATTCATGAAAATTACCATAGAATCCAACTGTCACATGGCAAAGAGAGTAAACAGCAAAAAGGAGGTCAGATAGGATTAATTCTTTCAAAAAAAAAAACCTATTTTCCCTCCCCACCTCAATACAAGGAAAGGAAATTACCAGGAAATGAGAATTACAGGAATAATGGCTGTTAGCCATAGAGAACAGTTGGGCTTTTCTATTGGGCACAGAATGCCCAAGAACAGCATTTCCACAAATGGTTTTATTCTGAGAGTGAACAAGAGTTCACACTTTGAAATTTATCAGAATACTAAAAAAGACCCACTTTCAATAACTGCATATAAAAATCATCATTGCAAATATAGATTATGTGAAAATATGATGTAAAATACCTACTGTAACTAAATTATTAAATCTGTCTACATATGTAATAATAAGATAAATGTAATTTATTATGGATGAGTTAAAACATATTATTGTGTTCAAACTGAAATGAGAAAGCCAAATAATTAATTTCACCATTTCCTCAGTAAGATGAGTAGAAATAGAAATACCTTCTACCCAATTCAAAAACAAAATAAAAGCCATCTTTGACAAAGTTTCCCTTTCCAAAAGAAAACCTCACCAATTTAACAAGTCCCTTGAAATGTGTGGTTTATTAAAAACCTGGTGTTAAGTCTCTGTTGGCCCTGGAAAGTTTGAAATTCATGCAGATAGCAATTACTGGAGCTGATTCAGCCATAAATCAGGTTCAAACTGACTGAGAATTCTGTAACTTGGATTTTTAAAGGAACTACTTTTATGAATGCTGCGTTATAAAGATTTTCTATATGAATTTCCGTTCCATATCACATTGGATCTTCTGTCCAAAAAGAGATGCATGAAATGAACAGTATTACCCATTACAGCATGTCACATGTGTTTTAACACTTTCAAGAGGAGTAATGAGCCAGATGGCTTATTCTTTGCCCTTTTTTTGTAAATGAAAATTATGAGTCATGCTCAGAGATGTTTTTGTACAAGCTAAAAATACATCTATGTATGCAAAACATGGATAGGATAGCATATTATTATCTTCATTATTGATAAAAATACAGCAATTTGTTAAATTAATTTAGGACTGCTCCTCTAAATTTTAGACAAAAAAAATGCAGTTTAATATCCTGAGCTTCTCAAGGGTATAATTATTCTAGGCAGGAATGGGTAATAAGAATTTATACTCAGCAAAAAATTAAAATGCCAGTAGCACCTTGAGCTTCAGAAACATATTAAAGGTAAAACCAGTTTGACCTCAGAATCTAACAACTACAGCTTGGTGCAACAGCAATTCCACCAGCCTGCTGATTTTTCATTTTATGACCAAATCAAAACTTTTGTTCTGTTGGGGAAAAAAGTTCTTCATTCTCTGGAGGATGAAATAGCAGTGCCATTTTAAATACCAAAAGCCCTCAGCACAAAGCTTTGCCATTTAAAGATAATTAGAGCTTTTTAAAGCTTAAATTAAATGATCATCCTACTTATACATAAAATAGCCAATAAATTACCCTTTGCATGCCTCTAATGAACGCTTTTAGTGTTAGCAGTTTCTTTTACAGCCAAACTCACTTCCAAGCACTATGATATACTGCTATTAAATTTGAACTTTTAGTCACTACGATAGTAATTGCAAGAGCAGTTCATGGAATACAAAACTCTGCTTTTGTTAAATGCTCATCCATCTGCTCCATCCACAGCACCAGGAGAGCTCTAACGGTTTAAATGCTGCGTAAATGAGTTTATTTTTATGCTCAAAGCACTTTATTTGTGTACTCAAAGCACAGGATAAATTCTGCCTCAATGCAAAAAAGCAACAGGAACAATCAGCAGAGCAATTTCACCTGCAGTCCAGCATGCAGCTTTTGGTGCAGCTCTTCTATCAGCATAAACTCCAAATAAATGAGTTTGCTTTTCAGTCAGTGGAGAGAAGAGTTACAAGTGTGGGCATGTGTGTGTGTGTGCTCACGTGGCTGCGCCAGAAGTGATGAGAAACAGATGTGCTGCTGAATTAGTTCATTGTAAATCTTGTACAATTTTCTGTTCTGCTCAGATTCATGTGGAGGACTATAAACCCCCGAGGAAAACCCACAGGTCCTCTTCTTGTTGCTACATTCTGGCCTGATCTGCCAGAGAAAATTGATGCTGTCTATGAGGCCCCTCAGGATGAGAAGGCTGTGTTTTTCTCAGGTATTGGTTTTAAAGGCTATGGTTTTTTTTACACGTATGGGGTTTAAGTTTCAAAATGTAAGTATCCATTTGCATCGTGTACGCTGGGACAGGGAACAACCTGTCTAAGAGCCAGCAGAGCCGACAGGTAGGGTGACAGATCTCCCTATTCACAAGTTGAGGATTTTAGGACAAAAGCTGGATCTGAAAGACTCAAAACAGCATTCAGCCTTCAGTACAAAAAAAAAAGGGGACTATAAGCACCTAAAAAGAGACAATCGACTATAAGCAAAACCAAACAAGAATCATTATTTAAAATACAAAGCAACAACAACATTGGGAGCTCTCTTTCCTCAGTCCCTGCTCTGTTCTTCTTATTTTCTTCCATTTTGAGCTATTATCTCAGCACATGTTGGTTGAGAAGACTACATTGTTTTTTCTCCTCATGCCTCTCCTTGTCTCCTTGTCTTTTGCCAAAGACTGACTTCCACTTTGGCTTCCAAGCATCTTCCTTGGTGGCTCATCAGGCAGAGGATACAGGCAAGCTGCCTTCGTGGGAGAGGAGGAGGACAGGAAGCTCTGCTCTGTCTGTCACATATGGTTCAGCTGTAGTGGCCAAATGAGCAGAGCTGTGAGGCTGTTTTCAACATGAAGAACTGAGCCAGCAAAACCTAGGCTCCAGTATCTACTAAAAACATGACTAAACATCTCCAGTCATGTAAAAACCATATGGCAAAAGCTGCTGTACATTTTCTGTACAGGAGAGAAAAAAACTAATCATAATCTATTCCACATGGCTCAGAGGCCATTTGCTTGAGTTTACATAGATGGGGGAAAAAAACCCTAAAATTAGTCAGGCAAACCAAAACACTTCAAATATTGCATATATTATATATAATCCTATCACATCTGTACCTCTCCTTTTCTTTATAAATGCCAGGGAAACGTGGCTAACCTGCTTTTTAAAAAAATAAATAAGAACTATCAAAAAACAAAGATTGGTTTGAAAATAACTCAGCTGTCTTAAAATATTTATGATCCTTACTTATAATACTAGTTAGTCCCACCCTTTACTCCTGAATAGTGAATCAATAACTTCCAAGAATCTCAAATGCTACACTTTACATTTTTCTCACATTAGTACTTTACTTACTTACTTTCCCACTAGCACAGGATCAAAGAAATTTCCTTTCATGAATAAATCTTTCCATGGCTTTCAGAGAATTCAGTGAGGCTATTTACTATGCAAATTATAATTCCATGTAAAGAACATGGAACACTACTACATAGTCCCTTAGTACATATCTGGAGAGACATTAGATAATGTTGTGTGACAAAGGACAACAGCAAGTCTGAGCAAAATCTTCTTATTAATCACTCAATAAAACCGGTCAACAAAACAACTAAAGGGTGAAAATGAGCAGCTGCATTTGAACATCAGGTGCTCCTGCCTGGTTTCAGACAATTTTCATCATACAAAAAATGTCCTGTATAAACTACTTGTTTTAGCATATAACCCCAATGCACCAAGGCAGTGTCTGTCTCCAAGGGGCATCAGCTAAGAAGGGATTAAGCAAGAGAAATGAGGGGATGTCTTCTTCTGAGGCAAGGAGCACTTCAGTAGCAAAAGCAGCAGTAATCACAGTCCACTTGCAATGTAATCACAGATGGTAAAATGCTAGAAAGACATGGTACAGCTAGCACAATAAAAAGTCACATGGCAAAGCAAAAAAGAAGAAATACCCTTTTGTTAGTGATTAATAAACAGGTTTTGTTTGCTTTTTTTTCTCCTCTTCTTAGGAAATGAGTACTGGGTTTATTCAGCCAGCAACTTGGACAGGGGCTATCCAAAGAAGCTCAGCAGCCTGGGACTGCCCCCTGATGTGCAGCGTGTCGATGCAGCTTTCAACTGGGGCAGGAACAAGCGGACATACATTTTTGCTGGAGACAGATACTGGAAGTAAGATGCATTGAGTGGTAGTGGGATGCTGTTAGCTGAGCTGTCTCCAGGGCTGAATGCACCCTGAGCTTCAGGAGGCAGGGACCAAACACAGGGCACATCCTCTGGGAATGCAGAACAAGGGCTGCCAGGACAGTGCTGACAGCAGGAAAGTGCTTCAGTACAGCCACAGGAAACTGGCACGTATTTCAGAAAAAAACAGTCTCAAAAACAGCAATGGAAGAGAGTATCTGGGAGTGTCTGTCAGGCTGCCCACCACTAACAACTCATCCCTGTGCCCCCATGTACCAGCAACTGCCCCACATCAGTCCCTGGCTTTTCAGGGGGCAAGTTGTCCTTTCTGTCAGCTCACAAGTACTGGGAGAAAACTCTATAAGGAATTCCTTAAAAATACACTGAGCTCAAATCACTTGAATCCAAAGACTGACCAGATTGCCTAAGAAATTCTTTCACTAAGCCATCAGGTTTAGAGGCATTGGATTTAGAGAGAACAGCAGTGTAACTACCAAAACATGCTGGTGATGACTGTGAATCCTTTCAGCAGCTGATCTACCATCACTTACAGCTTTGCTCTACTAAAATAGTTGGCACTGAGGAAATCTGAACAGGCCACAAGTGTATCTGTAAGTACTTTGAGAAAAATCTTAGCTTCAATTCATTTTGACAGTCTCTCAATCTTTTTCATGTTTCCAGTGCAACTCAGGTGACCTGCTACCATGCTCTTACCTTATCATCTTAGATTAAGAAAGAATGTCCTTAAAAAGTCTCAAGGCTATTACTGTGGTAGAAATAAATATCCTACATTACACTACATGAAGAGTCTACTAATTGTATGATTGTATAATAGAATTTCATTACCATAACTGCCAGGAAGATCTGGCACAAAAGACCATCTTAAAAAGCAGAGGAGGATCTTTGTGAGTTACTTCTGTGCTGCCAAAATGGCATCAGAACAAAAGAGAGGCCCTGACTCCTGCAGTCACTGTCAGAGGCCTGTTCCAGGAACAGGACTTCTCTTCAGGAATGCAGACATTACACAACAGGCTGAAAGTGGACCCATTCATTAACTGACAATTTAGAGGAAAGTTAAACATCAGAAATACCCACCAGAAACCTAAAAGATTCTCCAACCTTTAAGGGTTCCTTCTGAGAGATGTTTTATACAAGATGTCAAAGGAGGTCTCAGTATAATTGAGTTCATTTTATGTGAACAATAATTTCATGTTATGATTAAACTGAATGACTTTCTTTATTTTGTCCTAATGGCTGTGGATTCCTGTAAGTAAATAAAATACTCTCCATACAATTGCCACTTGATCATAACTTTCAATTACTTTAAGGACAGTACTCTTCTCCATAATCTAAAGAAAAAAAAAATAACTAAAAACTTAAAGAATGTTATAAATTCTTTAATGTCATATTGTAGAGACCATTTAAACACTTACAAGTGGTTCTTATACAGCCATTTGCAACGCTTCAGACTTCCACTAAAACCTACAGACTGTGAGTTTAAAAGCTGCTGGTTTCCTCTGTACCAACTATTGTTTTGATTAACTGTACTGCAGGGCCTCCCAGTGATTCATCACTCCAATCACAGACAGTATTTCTATCAAAGTACCTTATCAAGTGCAGTCAGGGCAGAATGCATAATTTATTGTTAAGGAAACAAAATAGGATCAAGTGATTTCTATCTGTGTAAAGAAGAAAGCAAGCAGTTGAAAAACATTTCAGAAAAAAAAATGCATCTCAGTTGAACAGATGCTATAACCCTTAAGTATGTGGCTGTTACATTTTATACAAGGACTCTGTCAGTGGAATCAAAATACTTACATACCATAGTCCTTCCTGTGTCATTATCACACTTACTTTAAATGGGTTTTTTGGAAGCCTTCTCTCTCCTTCGTTCCAGCCACAAGCTATTTTAGTGTTATTATAACAAGACTGTTGAGCAGAGCAAAGTTTTGTGAGGGAGGGGAAAAGGAGCTGGCTCAGATTCCACAGCTGAAGTTTTAAAGCTACCCAGCAAGGTATTAGATTTTCTTTAAATAGCCCAGATAAAAAAAATAGTAAGGAATTTAAATTCATCATTTAAATTGATTTTGACCAACCTAGTGCTCATTAGTACTGGTGTAACTTTGGATATATTCCAAGTAGTTCCACAGAGCAATGAAGGAAAAGTAACCTGAGATACCTACAGACATGGATAATTAGAAATTGAGAAGATAAATGGTTTTCCCCCTCCAGTACTGTCAAAAACAACCTCTGTGAAGTCTCCTGCTCCTGAAGAGGTGCTTGAGCACCTGAAGGGTCATTGAGGCCTCACATGCTGTACTTGAAGCCTGGTTCAAACCATATTGCACGTCACTGTGCTCAGGACACCTCCACGCCTCCTGCTCAGCACCGATTCCTATCCAGACTATGTTTCTGGAAGGAACTTTCCTTAGAAAGTGTATTTTCAATTCAGAATTGCATTTTTGAAGGAAAGATGTAAAAGTTCACAGAGTTTTAAAGGAATCAGTAATAATTATAATGAAATAGAAACTAAGTTACAATCTCAGTTATTATCTTTCTATTTGCTTTATATAGCCACATTTGCCGAGGACGCCCTGAAAAATTATATTACAATTTAACATTAAATGCAGATTTGTAATGTAGAGATATCATTTCCTTCAGGTACAATGAAGAAAAGAAGAAAATGGAGCTTGCATCCCCTAAATTCATTGCTGACTCTTGGAATGGTGTTCCAGATAACCTCGATGCTGTCGTGGGCCTTGGGGACAGTGGTAAGCTGTAATTTTGTTTAAATCACTAACAAACTCTCTTATTTGTTTGCTGCAAAACTTATTGGAGACTAATTTCTCATGGACCATGATCAGGAGCCAAATGGAGCCACCCAATTCCTGATGCACAGGATGTCCTAACACCAGGGTGCATGACCGAGCCAGTCCTTGTGGCTTGGACATTTCCCAGCTCCTTGACACTCCCCAGGTTCCTCCACACCGGCACACAGTCCCAGCACCATTTCAGCACCATCCTGCCCCAGCACAACCAGAACTCAAGTAGGATAATCTCCCTGATCACAGGCATGAATGGGTTTTATGTTGCAATTTTTCTTAATTTCCTGTGCACTCCAGCTGAGATCCTGGCTTGTGGTTTTAAGGGGCCTTAAATTTTGCACAGATATGCACTAAAGTCTGAGAGCAACACTGGCGTCACATGAGTCTTGACTCAGTCACATTTTCAACATCTATTTTGCCAGCAAACATTTCATCCCAGAAAACTCTGGCTCACAAAGTAGTGACCTTAATAAGGCTCCATTAAACAAGAGCTCTCTTCAACAGGATGAGAATTTAAATGTATTTTTTAAATGTATCTTTTTAATAATACAAATACATATTAATATTTTGGGAAATAAGTAATTCAATTCATTAAGCTTCATGAAATCACAAAACCAAAAATCTTTGATCAAGAATTATATGCTCCATAATCTGAGCATCTTTATTTATTTATTTTAACAGGATATACCTACTTTTTCAAAGATCAGTACTATCTACAAATGGAAGACAAGAGTTTGAAGATTGTTAAAATTGGCAAGATAAGCTCTGACTGGTTGGGTTGCTGAACCATATGAGATATCAATAACCAAATATTTACTTTTTTGTTATATGCCTTATCTGTAATTAGAAATAGATCTGAATGCTAATTACTGGACCAGTCTGGTACTGGCACCACAACACTAAGTACCAGTACTGTACACATCAGATAATTTAAGAGTGTTTGCCTCCTCAGTATACAAAAGATGTTTACGTATGTATTCTGGTACAATTTTTCCTGTTGTCATGCTAGTCATAGTAGTGCTATGAACAGAACAGCCATCATTCTTTATTGCCTTGGTGCTTAAACAAAGCCTTGGAACCTTTGGAGACTGGATCATGCCCCTCTGTTATTCACATACCAGATAGGCTCAAATGAGATGTACCAGCAGTGCACTTTGATTTTTATTTTTTTTAAATACAACTCTGTTATAAATGGATGGTTTGTCTTGATGTTCTTCACCCTCTTATGAGTTTGATCATTACTTCCATTTATTTACATAATACAGAAAGACTGTCAAAGGCACAGGTTGCCTCAGGATCTGCTTTGTGTTGATGCATGATAGAATCATGGCAAAAAACTGTGTTAAAGTATTGTTTTAAAGTACTTTTTATTTTAATACCTTAGTTAAATTTAGCAATTTGCTTCATGCACTTTGTTACTACTATATAACTTGTTTATATGGATGGAAACGACTCAGATTTTTGAAGACAATGCGTTATACATAAAAGTCAAGTATTGTTTAACGTGTTTTATTTTTCAGTTCTTTATAATATTGGGGGGGGGGGGTGTTCAATTAGGCTTTGTTCTTTTCAAAATCTGAAGGACTGTTTCTCATTAAAAAATAAACCAGAAAAGAATGTCCCACACATGAAGTGCCAACAATACCAATAAAATCAAATTACACTCTCAACACTCCTCATGGCCAGGCTTCCTTGTATCACTCGAAATTATAAATCCAGAAGCACATTTCAGTGCATTACCTGTCAAAGGTAAAAACATTACCCCACTATATAAGCACACAGGGGGGTTATTTAGAAACCCAGGTTATTTTCTCTGTTGGTTCCAAGGTGCAACTGCAGCAATTTAATTAAAGAGTTGATATGGCCCCATGTCTGTGCAAAGCTTGCTACCCTCCCTGAACAGTTTCCACTCCTGTCTGTCATCCACACTCTATTACAGGCTACCTCTCCACAGCCCAGGCAGGAAGAGAGGATGTATGTATCCTAAAGGGGTGTAAGCTTGAGAAACAGGGATGTAAACGCTTATCCTGCCCATGAGATCAGACACCATCTGGCCAAGGATCTTATCCTGCTCCATGCACATGAAACACTTCATAATCCTCTATGGATCAGGCAAGGGGTCAACCTAGGTCCTTCTAAAAACATCTTTAAGTCCATGATTCACAGAACTGACCAGTAACTAATACCTGAGCCCATGATCTGGTTTGTTCTCATGTCCTCCACAACTTCATGTTTGTTTACACTCAGTGCTTTCTTGTTCTAAGCAGAGATTTTTTTACTATGATATTCTGAAAAGATCTTTTTCTAAAATGGCATTTGCCAAATCATCTTTTAATTGCACTCATCCAGATGTAACTCCACTTTAGGAAGCTGTCAATTACTATAGACAATCCTCATCTGGATGAGCCAGCACTATTTTTACTTATGCCAAAAGGAAAGATGCCTTATGTCCTCCACAGAATACTCATTCTCATTAGAAATCATTAATTGCCTTCACAATTAGTCTTGCACCAGAGCCAACAAAAGAAAACACAGAAGAAAGTGGCTCTAATTGCAAAATGTTAGTGTTTCAGTTTTTACAAACACCTGGCAACCCTCTCATGATAGCAGGATCTATTTCAGGGATGTATGATCTGTCCTGATCATAAACATCTTCCTGCACTAGCGCTGAAAGTATTCTCCAGCTTTAATGACTGCCAGGCATTCCTTTTGAGCACTGTAATAATTTAAGCTCTGTTTTAAGGATCCTCAATGACCATCCACTGAAGATTTTTATGTTCTTATGTCTATACTGCCCCAACATGCCTACTCTAGCATCTGTATTTAATATGGAAGGGGTTTCAAACATAGATATATTGGAACATTTGCAATGGGCCTTCCAGCTCTGAACTTGCTAAATCACATTTCTACAGATTACTGAAATAGTTTCCTTTTCATCTACAACTCATGCATGTTTTGCAACATTGGCAAATCTACCATCTTATGTTCTGTAGTAATAGCACCATAATCCTACAAAACTCTGCACATCTGGTGGGTGTAAGGAGTTCTGCTCAGCGTCTCCTTTTGTTCTTGCCTGTGTAAACCCATTCTCCAATGACTAAATCACTGGCAGAAAACCAGAAATAAATTTTCTATCCTTAACCCAATGCACACTTCTTTGGGTTCAGTTTCAGACTGGCGACTTTAAGATTAACAGAGGTCATTTTTAAGCACATCTGTTTCTGTTCATCAGCTGTAACATTTGCCAGGTTATCACTTACGTATGTCAAGTGACACAAGCTGGGGGAGTATACTGACCTTCTCATTAGCCTTTCACATCTGACCCGGGAAACACTAAGTCACAAAATGTGTCCTGAAAAAGTCTTTGGGTCTAATTCCACTTCTAAAACCTCCCTCTCCTTTCCTGTTTGTAATGAGTTAACTATGAGATGGAAAGTCCTTATCTGAGAAGCACTGCAGCTCAGCCAACATGTCCCATGCAAATCCATGCCACTCATTGGCTTCCCTGTCTAACTCCAGGTATGTCCCAACACTATGGACTTTCTTGATGATCCCTGGACCCTTGGCTGAACCAGATTATGCTTCTCAAGCCTCTTTTTTCACCTCTCTTGTGCACTTTGAGACTGTGCCCTTGTCAAGGAGGACACTGCCCTTGCCTTTCCTGCCCTCAACACACTTCTCCCAAGACATTTTCAGAACGGAATCAAGAGTTTTTACCTACCTTCTTCAAAAAGAAGCAAAGGGAAAAAGCATAAGTGTTTACCTCAAAGCCATACAAAATCCAGCACAAACATTTATTGAACTTGTTCTACTTCTAGAGTTTTATTAAATTGAAGTTGGGTTCACTGAGGACTTTTTGGTGTCAGAGTAGAGTTGCACACACATTGCACTGAAGCTTGTTACAACATGGGGAGAGTTCAGACACTCTTGCTCCTTGAGCTGAAGGAAATCTCTCCCACTCAGGAGCAGGATGGGCCGCAGGGCCCCAGCAGGGCAGCTCCAGTCCAGCAGGGCAAAGGGCAGTGGTTTAGCAACTGCTCCATGACAATACATAAGAAGCAGCCAAGGCTATAATGAAATGCCACAGCTTAAACACTCAACAGACAGAGCAGCCTGAACTGTGAATCATGCTTAACACTTTGTGTCTCACTAGGACTTTGTATTTGCCAAAAATACAATTTCTTCCTGCTACTCCGTCTTGATTTTACAAAGCAGCAGTTACCCATAAATTTTAGGAATTGACTGTAACTGTGCTGTTCTTAAAATCAGGAGGAAGTAGGCCCTTTAGGTCCATTTTGGACACATTGTTTCTATTTATAAACTCAGACATGTAAGTTTTAGCAGCAAAGACTAAGTGAATGACCATACCTCTGCTTTTGGAAGGGCTGAAATCAGCAAACAAGCAGGCATTGAGCTCTGTGGATTGGTACATGCACAGAAAAACACTTGTTCCAGACTGATTATGTAAAACAAGAAGTATTAGGTGTTTCCAGGTAGGAAACTGTAGTAAGAACAAAAACAAAATTGGAAAAAAAAACCTCAAAACAACAACCAAGCCAACAACTATGTCTTCAGATCAAGACTCTTTGCCTTTTCACAGAATATTCTTCATCAGACATATTATTTCTGGTTTTTGGGAAAACAAACTCCTGGCCTGGACCAAGAAGGGAATGGATTAAGTGAACCAATAGTCTCTTCTAGTCTTGAACTGCCTTAGGCCATTAAATTAATTTCTATAATTTTAGAAGTATATATTATAGCTTTTTCTAAATTATATATTAAAAATATGCCTGCATGCATACATAAATATGCACACACAAAGAAATAGCTCATGGCTACATTAGAATATTTTATTTCCTATATATGTCAGAATAGAATGTTTGGTTTGAAGAGACCTATGACAATCATCTAGTCCAACTGTGTGAAGGCTAATTGACCTGAACCTGCTCAGCACATAACACCAGCTTTTCCCTTCTCCAGAAAATAAATCACAGTCTGAGCAAGGAACAACACAGCAAGATAAAGTAAAAGTGTTCAGCCTGCACAGGAGACCTTCCCTGGTAGCACTACTGGAGATAACAGCCAAGAAATCCAAGATAATAATTTGTTTTATTGCTCAAACACTTTCTGCAATGGCTGCAATAGCTGCACGAGAGGCCACACCAGCACTTGCACGTTGGTCAGCCTAAGTAGCATTGGGAAGGCTATATCCACACTGCCTGCTTATGTCATCACTGGATCATTCCTTCACCTAATTTTGCAAATCCCCAAACTCCCAGGAGGCTTCTAAAGTTCAGCTTCAGCCAGATTCACCATATTCATGTTCAGAATCTTTCAGACAACCAACAAGCCAGCCTGGAAGAGGGATACAAGTATAAAAGGCCTCATGACACTACAGGTCTGCATTTGCCTTGTAAATCCTGCCACAGATGCTCTGCATAATGAGCCAGAGGGTGAAAAACAGAATCTGTTGAACTTTCAGCTGTCTTTTACTGCCCAGTCCTCGCCTCTGGGACTTCTAAGAATTACTCACAAATGACTGACTTGCTTTGCTGTTAAGAATTTGTTAGCATTGCCAAAATAAACTAAAATTGTAAGAGGATAATTGTTTTAATTTAGATTAGCCTGGAGTTTGGCAGTCTGTCTCTGGAATTTGGTGGAGGTGGTCTCCACTTTCTAAAAGACAGGAATTCACAATGTTAAGCTATCCAAGTGGGCTTATTTTCCATGTCTCTTACCATTGCTTCAACCTTGGACTGCTTCACAGCTATACTCTGCCTTGCCTATGCCTCTTACAGCACAATACTGCTGCCAAAAGGGCTGAAGCCTGAAAGCAGCTTCACACTCTGCAGTTGGGTGCCAGGCAATGATGCAGACACAGCACCTCCACTTCATAAAGTTCCTAATCACCACCAGCCAAGGATCGGGAAATTCAATCCCAGTCTCCCACCCAGTGCCACATCATACAGTTACTTCAGCCATGGAGACATTCTTTCTACTGTGGCTGCACATAAACAATTCTGGCCACGGCCACTCTCCACTGCTCTCCTTTCCAGCTCCCTGAACCTAACCCAGTGGAACTCCCACAGCAGAGTTCACTGCCTCAGGACAGCAGCAGAGGAGTGAAAAGGCAAACCAAGTCACAGGGCTTTACCAGAGAGGCAAGTCCTGCATGCAGAAGGAAGACAAGGGCTCTGCTTCCTCGCTGTGGTCAATGCATTGACTGTTGAACCCAGGCCTCAAAAGGGAGGGAATCATTTCTCACTAGCTGAAGACATGGCAAGGCTCATTAAATTCTAGCATTTTCATGCTTTTCCATTACGTAAATGTACTTTTCAAGGCCACTCACAATTCTATTCATCAGCAGCTCAAAAGAATGAAGTAGGAGGACCTACACTGAAAATCCTTTTTCTGTTGTTTCTAATGTTGTCAAAGGGGCTTCCAAAGCCCTTATTTGTTGGACTTTCATCCATTCTCACATTTACATGACTTTCGATGTAGCACTGCACAGTATTGTATTTCCATGTAAGATTGTTTGCCAATGCTAAAGTTCTTAGGAATTTAAGCAATGGAGTATGATCTGAATAACTGTGACATGAGCTAGGCTGCTGCAGGCACCACACAGTACACTGTGAAAAGGCAAAAGGAGGCTCTGCAAAAATTAAGGTGGAAAAAATACAACCAAAATTCGTGAGCCTGACTTTCTCCTAAGTTTGGAATAAGCTGCATTCTCACTAGCCCTACATACAATCCTAAAGCAGGCTAATTCAAAAGGACATTTATCAAATGTGGATGTAAACTAGAACCACTCCTGGAGTTCAAGGGGATAAAATCCTCCACAGAGCCAAGAAGTGGCTTTACAATAATTGACAGCTTTAAAGCAAGCCGAGGAAGAGTTATTGCAGTTGACACAGCATTGCTTCCAGTTTGATTTTCCTTCCAGAGTCAGAGGACGGGCTGTCACAGACAAACAAGTGGGAAGCAGAGTGGTCTTGAAGTTCTCGCTGTGGGCTCGTTCCGCGCTCCCGGGCTCGGAGCGGCCCCTGCGGGAGCGCGGCCGCGCCGCACCCGGCCCGCGGAGCCCAGACACCGCTCATCCCCCAGCACGGCACCGGGACCGGCCCGCGGAGCCCAGACACCGCTCATCCCCCAGCACGGCACCGGGACCGGCCCGCGGAGCCCAGACACCGCTCATCCCCCAGCACGGCACCGGGACCGGCCCGCGGAGCCCAGACACCGCTCATCCCCCAGCACGGCACCGGGACCGGCCCGCGGAGCCCAGACACCGCTCATCCCCCAGCACGGCACCGGGACCGGCCCGCGGAGCCCAGACACCGCTCATCCCCCAGCACGGCACCGGGACAAGGCTCCCCGAGCCCTGACACCCAGTCGCCCAGCACGGCACCGGGACAAGGCTCCCCGAGCCCTGACACCCAGTCGCCCAGCACGGCCCCACAACAGCCCCCTGCACCAAAGGCAGCACACAAAACAGCTGCGTCCCTCGGAGTCCTCGCTGTGCTGTGGGACGCTGCCGAGCAGGAGGCTTGTAGGATTTTGCTCTCTTTGGGCCAGTTATTTTGGGGTAGTACCAAGCTACTTAAAAAGATAAAGAGTGCCTAAACATCAAAAGGAAAGCACATTTTGTTAGGAATAAGTGTGAAAATTCTTTTACAGAATCAATTCTGTAAAGAGAGGGAGGACTGTTGAATCACGTTCCATAACTCTCATATACACTCTGCCATATGTACACTCCATACTCATTTAGGGGAAGCATTTTCCCTGAGTTTGTCTCTCCTTCCTCATGTCCCTCAGGCTCTTCATTTTAGCCACCATCCCTTCAAGCCAAATGAGGAAAGTCATCCAAAGCCGCACAGCCTTCAGCCAGGACAGGCTGGGAAATGACGGAGCCAGGTTCAAGGAATTTCCTCACTGTAGGAGGTAAGTCCCCTACAGCAACTCCTGCCAGTATGAAGAGCAAATATTGTCTTTATAGCAGCACAGTGTGCTGCCAGTAGACCGCTGGCCACATTTCAGCACTATCTCCACCACGCACTATGGGTATTCCAACCTATTATCTATTTTTCCAGACTTGTTAAAGTCTTTGTTCTTTAAACTGATACCACCGGAATGTAATTTTAACAGGTCACCTTGGTGCAATTCTCTGGAATAATTCAACACCTGAAACTGTTTATTTAACACTAAAATTTTCTTTAAAAAGTAATTCTTTTTAGATCTTGGCATGTGACAAGTATGTCAACTTCCCCTCTCAGAGAATGGGAAATTATGCAGACCTTGCCTCTATGGATAAAAGGTATGGCACAACTGTGGCATCACAGTGAAAGTAGAGCCTGAAATATCTTGGTGTGCTTGAGAACACAGGAGATAGAGTGGGAAACCTTGCTAATGAGGAGAGATGACTGCTGCACACTCACACCCCCAAACATACAGCTTTGGGAGAGAAACCAAGGAGGATGGGCAGTGCCACCTAATCTCACGTTAACAGTGCAAACACAGAGCTACCAGGCAGTAACTTCACAGGATAATCCAAAATGTGAGAATGGCCACAGCAAAAGAGCAGGGGAAGTGGTAAATGAGTAGCTAAGTAGCAACATGGTTCATCTTCAGAGATTATGGCTCTGTTTCACCCTTGGGAAGCCAGCACTGGCCTCACCCCCCTTTGCCATCCCACCTGAACATCACTCAGCACTCAGTGTTGAAGGGGCAGCAGCACAAAGCTACACTTTGAGTCCAAAATTATTCCTCTTGACCAGAGAGCTGTTACAGCTGCTACTGCTCTTAGACCAATACCAAAATTTCAGACATCATGGAAATACTAACAAAGTATTGACAGTCTAAAATAAATATACAAGCAGCTCAAAACTCTGAGATGAACTAACTTGTCATTAGAGGTCTTCCTTCTGCTATTATTTACAGGGGGAAGGGGAGAGATCACAAGAAGAGGAATGATCATAAGAAAGGTAACAGATAAATTATTACTAGAGACAGAACTACTGAATTCCATTCCAACACCTGGGCATGTTTCACACAATTATGGAGAGTTATCAGGATATAAAATCAATGCAAAACATAGACCATGCTCCTGGCAGGCTCTTTACTGCAGCAGATGTCTGTCAATACACAGAAATTTAACTGTGCCTTGATGTCATTTCATTACCTGGAGCTCAAGAATACTACTAAATACTTCACATTTATATAGATTAATCTATTCTCACTTATTGTCTAATATCCATCACAATCTAATCTATGTTGGCAAGACCTCTCCATTTCCCTGATGGGATGAGTGTGTACCATTAACATGGGCAGGTTTTATCTGTATCACTGGTGGCTATTCATAAAAACACTTTAAGTTTACCAAAATGCAAGATGACAACACATTTACCTGGAGTTAAACACAACAGCACTGCATTGTGGATAAGGAGGAATGTTCTTTTCTTCCTATTTGCAAGGCACTTTAAAACAGCTCAGCATTCATGTTGTTTGGGGAAAGAAGGGTTAAAGTGAAGGCCCCTCCTCCCCACTCAGAGCACTTTAGAACAGTAGACAGTAGATACTCATTTCAACATAAATGTGATACATAAAATTCTGATTGGGCATATGCTCAGTAGTGCTTTTGTAGCTTTTACGTTTGAAGGAGTATTGTGATAATTTAACCTGATCTCCTTAAATGTCCCCTCAAATTCAACCACTGATTACTACATTGATCAGTCACTTTTACCCTTGATTTAAGGATTATAAACAACAGAAAATTTACCACATTAAATGACTGTCCTCTTAAGTAGTTCAATTTCCACAATGCCATGAATGACAGCTTATTTTTCATCCAACATGAAGGATATGAGCAAACCACAGGACATGACTGGGTTCCAAATCATGCTGTTTACAAACTATGTGCAAGCATACAAACCCTGCTAGCTGAGTGTCTCTCCAAAGGCCTGCATCAGACCTCCAGAGCCCAGGAATTGTGCAGTTTATACATGTGCACAAGAATTTCATATCCAGTATATAATATGCTTTCAATAAATCTGTCCATAACACTTCTTACTCTTCAAAATTATTGACTGCAGATGTGTTTTTGAAAACATGCTTCAGGTTAGTTCATTGATGGAGGCTTTGTTTTATAATATTCACTAACTTAGGCCAGCCCTGGTGGGCTAAGCAGAAGCTAGAGCTACTTGGTCCTCCTAGAAGAAAAGGTATTTAAGAACGTGAAATTCACATTTTCAGAAGTTAAATTAGAATAAATTAAATAACACAACTATTTTTTTCAAGTTTTTCCATGATACTACTGTGTTCATCTTTTCAGGACATGTATGTGGTCTGGACTTGTTACGTTCCAGTAAGAATCGGAGCCAGGGAAATGGCTCAATAGAGGAAGAAGGAAAAAGCTCTTGTTTTCATCAACTTGCAGTGTTAGATGTGATCAACAGAAAGTGGAATGCAGAACTTTAAAACAGACAGACCATCAATTATTCCATAGTAACATATGCTCATTTCACTAGTTTCATCATTGCCCACAGCAAAAACTAAATCTAACCTGTCCAAGGCAGACCAACCACAGGCATCTGCTAATCCCTCCCCCTTGCAAGACTTGTAGAGCCAATAACAGGCAAGGCAGGCTGTACTCACAATTATGGAGCTTCCTAATTTTGGTGTAATTATGGGCTGGTAATTGTTCACTCTTAGTGCCAGCCCAAAGGTCAGCAGCACCAAAGAATCTCGCTGGGGTCCTAACTGCCTTTGTAGGAGATGTAGGAACAACAGAACACAGCCTCCCTTTCAGAAAGACAAGACCAGAGTATTCTACATACAGCATTATTGGTAGAAATTACACAATTATTTATTGGACTTCTGTCCAGAAAACACAACAGGAACTTGTGCAGCTGCAGCAGTATGTTCTACTCTATCACATAAGACATTCCCAAATGGAGAAATCAATCAGCCCAGCGTGCAACTGTGCAGCCCTATGTAGCAATTAGCTTTTTCTTTATTCCAGCAACACTTCAGCACTTGCTGTACCAAGCCTCTGCCCAGTGGCATCTGATTAGACCACCATGTCACAGGGCATCCTTTACATTGTTTTAATGAAGCAGAATAAGCTCCATGCACATCTGTGCTTGCTAAAATCCCTGGCCTTTTATCTCAAAGTTCCTTAAACACGTTTATTCTCCTCGCAGGTACTTTTAAACTCAGCCACAAATTTTGTGCTCAACCATGTTATGACAGCCTGTTTGTTTTAAGTTATTCAAGGAATATTCAGAGGTCTGAACATCCAATTCAGCTTACTCATGCAAAGGCAGAACATTTACTTTGGGACAGAGAACAGGAAGAAGAAATCTCAAAAAAAAACCAAAAAAACCTAAAGAACTCTCCAATGTTTCCATTCTTCCATCATTAAACTACTTTCTTCCATGACATTATCTCCATGGGAGATGTGCCCTAGGTCTGTGTTAAATCAACCAACTTTGCTTTCATGGATAAGCAGTATAAGTGCCAGTTTTAGCCACAGAAAAACAGATCTAAACCAGCTTGAGAACCAATCCAACCTCACCAAATAAACAATGAACAGACTTTAGAATGCTGCAACTCCAGACTTCTGCTAGTCCATGCAAAGCTAAACAACCACCTTATCACTTACTGTAACACAGGTAGCATTGCTGCTATTGTACAAGTCCCTGACAGTGATCTTCTTTGGAAAAAAAGGAGAGAAAGAGAAAGCTCTGCATGACAGGCAATGGTTGTCTTGCCTGAAAAACTACACAAATGATCTCCAATGATATGTGGAAAAGAGCAGTAAAAAGCACAAGCAGAATATAAAACTGGAGAGACTGACTTTCATTCCAAAAATATTCAAGTGATATTTCTGCATAGGATGGAGTCACAGAGTGGCCCTGTTACAATCTACCCTCTTCACTTGCTTCCTGCTTGGTTGCTAACTTGGCCCTAAAGAGATGCAAAGGAGGCTTTCTGAAAGGACTACTCAGGAAAATCAGTTATATTTGCAGACATTTGTAAAAACAGTTACAAATACATATTTAAACTTGCAAGACTTTAAGCCTGATATCTTGGGAGACTAAAAGTGGTAAATGGGAGAGTTGGTAGAGGTCCTGAGGAAGACTTCAGATGTAAGGAAGTGCTGGCCTGGCACTTAGGAAAGGAAGTCCTTTGACACGAGAGTCAGCAGCTCTAAAACACAACTGCCAGCAAAGCATTAACACCTCCAGCAGCCAACTTTAATGCATTAATGGTTACACTAACCCTGCCAACCTCTGGGCAGCATTCTAAGTGATACCTCAGGGTAAAGTAACTGGATAAAAATGCTATCAAGGAAGTTATGAATAGAAAGCATTCTTATGGAAAACGTAAATGCTTTCTACTGAGGAGTGATAAGCGCTCAGAAATAAATCCTGTGCCATACCATCTCGTTTGAGAGTGAAGCTATAGAATCTGGGGCAAGGCATAAAACAACAAAGAGGCGAAATTAGCTTATTAGCACCCTTTCATGGGTTTTGGCTTCCTCCCTTCTCTCTTATTTTCAAAACTTGAACGTACATGAAAACATTGAGAAAATCCATTCTCTAAGGCATTCTTGCCCTACGGCCACAACTGGCAACCCAACAAGCATAGAGAGAGGTTTCAGAGATTTAATTCCATATCTCATGGCCTAAACTGTGTCTTAGTTTGCTTGTAGGATTTATTACTGCAGTGGAATACAGTTTTTTTTAAAAAGTCAAACACTGCTATTTACATAGAAAACACATCTCTGTGTCTACTGAAGCACAAGCTCTTACGAAAAGTGTTTATTAAAATTTAAGTATAATAAAAGCAGTGGTTCAGTAAATTTCAGATATTCATGGCAGTACATTTTCTTTCAGAGGTTCTTGGGTTTGCTTTATCATTTCTGACATTTCATATAGCACGTTATACGCTTTTGCAGGGGAACAGCACTTTTACTAGAGCAGCAAATTGCACAGGTAGGAGAGGTTGATGCTAAACTTTATTAAAAGATCTTCCTTCCCAAAACAAGAAATGCATAAAATCAGCTAGGAGCACAAATTCTTTAGAAAAACATTAGAAATAAATAAGGAATAGTCTGGTTTTTTAATAAGAAACTCACCTGTGCATCTGTCTGTTAACTCTGCTTACTATACACGTCTTCAATGGTCAGATGAAACACTGCACTGTGATTTAACAAGACAGTACAGGTAGTTTAGAATACTTTCCAGATTTCTGTCATTTATATGTCAAAAGACTCCAGCTGACATGGCTACAGCACAATTTTCCAAGACCATTTCTAAAGAGTTCTAAGGCCCCATAACAAAATCAAAATCAGATTTTATTTAAAATACAGACATTAATATTCACTTTTGTAACAACACTGAGATTACCACTACTTATAAATTCTGATAATGGCAGTTTCTGGAAATGATTTGTTGCTGTGTCTCTCCAGCCCATTCGGTGACTGCTTTGATATATAAATTGTTTGCAGATCTATACACTCTGAAAATCTTCAGAGAAATGCCCATCCTTCTTGTTTAAGTTCATAACTGTCAGAGGCATCTCCCAAATATCAATACATTTTCAACTTGATCTACATTGGGGTAAATTTCCACAAGGCCTTTTTTATTTTGCATTTGTGGAGATTTTCCTATTTCTTTTTCTGCTGTTGTCTCCCCATCTACTGTCACTTTTCAGTTTCCACAACAGTGGTGAAAACACTGTGTCTATTTCTAAGTTCTTTCATGGATCGTATGATCCATTTTAATGGCACACATCCTTTTGAATTACTGTCCTCTGTTCAATTAACACATTTTATGTTCACTTTCTGCCAAAATGCCCAGGGTATGTGAACCTTCACTCTTCATGTTTTGTTTGCAGACAGCAATGAAGCTAGCAGTTTTCTTAAAATTTAAAGTTAATAAATCCCTGGGTAGTTAGATGACATAAAGTGTCTACATTATACCATTGGACTACCAAGGCAAGGACTGGCACTGCACAGTTTAGCCTTCCAAAAACCCCAGATCCTTAGTCTTGGAAAGTCTTGTGTTTACCTAAGGCCTCTTGATAAAGCAGCCTGATCCTCTTCCTGCTGAAATCAGTGATGGAATTGCCAATGACCTCAATAAGAACAAGATTCCAACCCCACTACCCCAAGGCTTTATTATTTCCAATTGTCTCGGTACACATCACAAGCATTAAGAAATGTGTCTCCACCTCAAAAGTAAATCCTGTGGGTGTGCAGCACTAGATAAAACCACTCTGCACTGAGATAGCACTTTCTGTTTCAATACATTTTACAACTGATTATGCCTTTCAATCCCTCCAGTAAGATAACCACTTCATACTGCAGACTGGAAAACCAGCACAGAGTTACTGTCATTTGCCCAGTGAAGCATGGGTGAAATTCCAACACCCAGCCTCTTTGGGTCCATGCCCCTCTGCTGCTGGCAAGGAAGCTCACAAGCCTCTGTAACTAATCACCATTTCTCTTTATGAGAACTGAGCTACAGCTTCATAATCCTTTGTTAACATCCACATCTGTGATCTGATTCCACAGAAGAAAAAGAGGTTATTTTACTGTTCAAGGCCCAATCTCAGTTTTTTGAACCTGTCTTACATATCAGTGTCCAAAAGCTTCTCCAAGCCAGCTGGGTAGAGCTTAGGCAGTGTTTCTAATCCCACAGCACATTTCCAGACTCAAACCTTCTTTGAAATAAAGAATGAAAAGCCTGGGCAAAGCACCTGTAGTCAGCATCTGAAATGTCCTGTTAGACACACACACTTCCTCAGAGCTTCCCCTGCCTTTCTGCTGGCCAAACACTTTGACTACAGTCAGCAGAAATGCAGAATGTTTATTCTTCAGGCTGAAAACTGCCAAGTTATAGCAAGCCTGTTTCCTAGCATTCACTCTTTTTTTTGCAAGACTCATTGTTTCCATCCTTCCTGCCCTTTTCCTCTAGAAAAATATTTTTTCTAACCTGTATTCCAAAGCTTTCACTAGATCTCTGATTTGGGCTTCACAGCAAGTGTCTAGGCTGGTCCCTATGTCAGATCAACCTTATCCATGAGTACCTGTGCAGAAGAGACACTGCTGTGGTCTTTAAGGGTCCCAGCTGCTAAACAGCAGGAATACTTGGTCTTGCTTTAAATTACCCAATATCCTCACCTTCAGTATTTGAAAATGCAGTGTGGCACAGTGAAGATTATATTGGCATTAACTCATCTCACACACCTGAATTTTGCTATTGTCCCCACAATCTTGCATCCTCACCTGTCAAATTAATAGCATTAGAATGGCTTCAGTGGTAGCACTTAAAAAAGCAGAAGCTGGTTTGAGCAAAGCAGATACCTGTTAACACTACAGAAGGAATAGGTAGGAGAAATCTTCCTCCAGTTGCAAAATAAAAAAGAATTACTGTATGCCTTCCACTCCCCACTTAATTCTAGTTACCAAGTTCTTGCTCTCATTAGATTCCTCAGCTGAGTCACACCTAGTGGGTCAGTTGGAAATGCTTCATTTACTCTTGCTTGTTCACTCTCAGCTCCTCTTTATTTCTTGAAATGGTATAAAAGGAATTGGCCCATTTGCATACTTACTCTCCTACTATTGTGGTGTACTTAAAACACCAAATAATATGACAAAAATATGACTTAAGTATCCTTCTGACATACGGATGGAGTTCTGAAGAGTGCATTTTTGTGGTAAGAAAAGTTTGTTTTCCTTGGCTGGAAACACATGAGTTATACATTACAGTCAGGCAGATCATATTTACAATTGAATGTGCCTATTAAGATTTTCATACCCCAGACACACAGCAGAGCTGGGGCTGTATCTGCCAAGGGAGTCAGGAGACATTAATGAAGCACACAGAACTCTGCTGCTGTCCAGAGGAAAGCTGATAGTAAACCAACAGACACAGTCACATGGGTTTGTTATATAATTTTGCTCTTAACTAAAATAGCCAAAACGCCTGGACATACTGAGAGAATCTCTGTGAAGGAGTTTGTGTTTACAGAAGCACTCCCAACCTGGGAACTACTGACTGTAAGACACCCATAAAAGCACTCCAGTTTTAGAGTTGACAAAAAACACTGAAGAGGCCACAGACCTCATCTGGTGATTAGGAAAGGCACGGGGCAGACTCTAATTTCCCTTCAGCAGGGCACATTTTTCTCCCCAAAGCTGCCCTCCCCAGCTGTGCCTGTTGCCCAGTCCTGCTCCTGCTGGCATCCCAGCTGCCAGAGCACACACCCAGTGCTGCGCTCACGGAGAGCTCTGCCCTTGCACTCATGGAGCCCCTACAGCCTCCACTGCAGGAGGGCTGGAGGTGAATTGTGAAGGTTACAGGCAAGATAATATCAAAATAAATAAGCTATTGGTAGCCCTGGTTTCTAACAGCTCCCTCGTACTGCAGGCCTGAGGTAATCAACAACTGGGCAAGGGGCCAGGCAAGACTGAGTCTCTGCAACCAAACACAGCTGAAGCTGTTGAAAGACAATATAAAGGTGGTTTTGTCTCAGCTACCTGAGACAGCCCCAGAACTCCACTGAGACTGCAGAAGGGACCTCAAGAGTCATGGACTTTTCTTATTATTTAAGGAAGTCACATCAGCTGAGGCCCTTAAACTCAGTTGGACACTGTACTAACACATTGAGCAAATACATCAGTGCATTGCTAGAGACTCTCAGCATTTATTTATTTTTCATATTAAGATACAAAGTGAAAATTCTTCAGAGGCCATACTAACTGTAAATTATTAAGAATTTGTTCTAATACTGACAGCTTAAAAACTGCATGGTTTGGGTCATGGAAGAGCTGGAAGAAATCCAGCTCCTTCAAACACAGGAGCTGGAATGAACTCAGATAACATCAACAGAGACATAAAATTTAGTGCACTGAATGAGTTGCTCCTTTTTTCTTTTCCTTATTCCATGTAAGACTCCTGAAATCATTCTTATTATACAATGTGAAACAGAAACTATTAAAAAGAGATAGTGATTGTGAATAAATATAAATATTGGAAATAATAGCATGTTAATAAATTACAAAACTGTCAACAAAAATAGAGAAATCATAGTTCTTATGACAGCTGTCCATACTGGTACTATCACCACAAAAGGCTTGGTTTTAGATGAATTATGAATTTAGATTATATTTAAAGGGAAGGTTCAAAACAAAATATACTTTAATCCAAGAAAAAGATTAACATTAAGAAACAGAAGGTTCTGATTACCAAAGAAAGTTTCAATACAAGGAAGAAATAAACATACACAAAAATGTTTAGGTTATGGGAAATTCTCCTGAATGCTCTGCTCAAAACCACTTTTTTGTTATGTGCTTGACATTTGTCTGAATTTAATACCTGTATGTGTACCAGGAAGAAAACATTTGCAGTGTGTGGTGGATGGATATTATAAATAACTTTTCCACATCTAGTTTCTACTCATAGTAGGATCTGCAGTGGGGTGAAATTAACAAAGCATAGATTAGGCTCCCCATAAACCAAAACAAAAGGCATCACAGTATTTCATACAGATAATATACCTATATATCCTTTTTCTGACAGCAAGCTGCTCTTTATGACGTTTTGCAGTGAGGTACTGAACACATACCAGAGGCTGCATAAAGATGCCTGGGGATTTATCGCCCTCTTGTGAACAGGGGAAAAGTTACAATCTTCCTGAAAGTGAACGTGCAGTTGTTGCTGCTAATGAATCCTGTAGTAAAACCACATGTATACAATTAATAAACGGAAATTCAGGCTAATAAAAAGGTATTTCTGCTGGTTACTTTAATAACTTATAATAATTTTATCATAAAAAGATAAATTTCAAAATTAAAAATCATTCTAATTCAAATCAGAACAAGCAAGATCTTTTTCTATGTAAGCAGGAAGATGGTAATCTAAATTCCACAAAATCACTGCCTAAAGCACTGATGTCAAACCCACGCACTAGCTCAAAGGTGTGTTAATCCCTGATGGCAGCCCCAATACATCCTTCAGTTTCAAACACAGCAGGAGGATGAAAACACCTATTTTTGCCATGCAGAAGATGTGGCCTTTTAACGGCAAAGAATAATCATGGGTGTAAATCCAAATTTGTTTGCAGATGCCAGTGAAGTTTGCAGACAGGAGCAGGCATGTCTTAGTCCAACACTCCACAGCAGCTCCAGAGAAAACAGGCAAGCTCAACACTGGGAAGCCATCCACTTCTACTGAGTTATTTTTACAGAGCTTCCTCTTTGTGGTACTCCTTTCTTCCCTGCTGCTCTGCACCCACTCAGGGTGTCACTGCCCCTTTCCTTCTCCATCTCTGTCTGCTGTCCCTGTCCTTTACCAAGAGACCACTGAAATCAGGGCAAAAGCCATAAAATGTTCATCAGGTGAAGTCACCACCCCTCTGACAAAACTCCAAGGCCAAGGAGCTGTTGGACACCAGGGTTTCCATTTCACATCTTGCCCTAAGGACAGGCAGCTACATCATTCCTTCCTTCTACCCTTCCCTTCTCCATGCACCCCTCACTAACTAAATGCTCCAAAGGGAACTCTTCCAACCTAAACAACCCTGCAACTGCTCACCCCCACACACTTCCCTATGGCCCTCACCAGACAAGAGTGCCCACCAGTTCCCTCTCAGGCTCAGCCTGGGATGTCCCCACATAAGCACAGGCTTCCCTGGGCAGCCATGGGCCCTTCCTGGGTACATGCACAGCACACCCTGAGTGTTTACAGCAATTCCTTCTGGTCTTCTGTCACCACACCTAGTAACAAGATGGCTCTCTCTTGCACATCTGCAACAAAGAAACATTACCAAAACTCTCTCCTGAGATTATTATCAAGGTAAAATATCAAGAAGCCAAGTGTTATTTGATCACAAGTAACAGAGGACCCTCATCCTGAGAAACAATAATAACACTGCCTCAGAGGAATCTGAGAGCTTCCGTTTGTTTGTGCTGCCTTCCCTAATTTAAAGTAAATAAAGCATAAATCCTATCCAAATGAAGGCATCATCGAGCCCTACTAGCACAACATAATAACCATTTCCCTGAAAAGCTGTATATTAATACCACTTAGCATAATGAATATTTAAAATGATAGTGCAGTAAAGAATATAAATTCACCTATGTCTTTCCTCTTCTTAGTAGTGACTGTTAATAAACAGCTTTATAGCTACTATATTTAAATGCAATTAGTTCCATACATTTCCAGCTTAATAAGAAATAATACATATTCATTTCTGCTCATTAACAGTCAGTATATAACTCTTAGCTAATGAACATTCAATTATGTTCTCTGAATACATTGTGGGATAAATTCTCTGTTTGCTCATATCAGTTCACTTCAATTCAGTTGCTGCTAATTAAAATTCTTTTGCCTCATGCAGTCAAACCTGGGTTTTTTGGAGTCCCTGGAGACTTTTTTAGGAGTTCTGTTTTATCTTTATGTACAGTCAGCTCCCTAATTAATGCTTTAAATAGGGTAAACTTTACTGAGGCTCCTGGGTTCAGTTCAAAGGGAAAAAAAAACCCAACCAGTAATTTTATATCTCATTCTCACACAAATCACTGGAGTCTCTCTTTTTCTTGTAAATCTACTTTTTTCCTTTTGTTTTCAGGTGAGTTCAATAATCGGGGAAGGTGCCAGTTTGAGAGCACTGGGAACTAGAGATGCCCTATCATCAGTTGAGAGCTTTCCTTACCCAGAGGAACAGAAGAGAAATTCTTGTCAAGTTGTCTAGTTCTGCAGCCAGCTCAGGTGAGGAAGGAGGAATCTCCAAAGGTACATGCCAAATGGACTCCCTGAGATAATACCACCTCCATCTTCACTCAGCATCAGCAAGAGTCAATGCTATTTTCCCCTGAATTGTTATCAGAGCTGGCTCAGAAATCTATCTGCCTGTCTAGGACCAAAACTCCAACCAAGTCCTGCCTACTCCACTCCTACTCCACTGAGACTAACGCCACACAAGCTGAGCATCTGCTGAAGTGTCTCCCTTTGCAGAGGTCATAATCAGGTATGACTTGCTAAATGAAGTGATTAGGTTCTTGCCTCTGATTTATTTGCCTTATGTCCATTAAGCATTGCAAAGAGAAGTGAATTCAGCAGAAGCTTCAGGGAACTTTTAGCATAAAGTTTTCCTCTTTGGGGCAGCATGCTAGGACTCCTTTACCTGCACTTCTGGGCTGGCATGGATAACACACTGGGGATAGCAATCTCCCGGTGACAAAAACAGCTAGGAAAAACTCTCAAATTGAACAAATCATATGAAAACTTACCAAGCAAACACTGTGAACCTTATGTGTATCAATATAAGGAATATAACAGAAACACAGAAAGTCTAACATTTAGGGAAGAAGGGGCAGAGGCAAAGAAACAAATGTCTGTAAGAGAAAACATTTAGAAATACCCAAGAGAAAGATTAGCTCGAGAGGTGTTTCAATTCTATTTAATATTAAATGAAAACTCCAAGATACATCACTCTCAGCACCTGCCTTAGAAGAAAAGGTGTGTCTGGATTTCCATATACATGCATGCTCCCATGTGTGCCTGCCTGGATGGCTGCATGCAAGCAAGTCAGCACTTCAGCCAGTCCCCAAGTACCTGAGCACTGTGAAATGAACAATCCAGAACTGCTTTCCTTGCTTGAAGTCTCACTAAACCAGTGAATTCTACTGAGGGACGTGCAGAGCTGGATTCCCAGGAGACTGAAATGGACTGACAGAACCCTAAGGACTTTCACACCCTGCGTTATCCAGCCTGCCACAGCACCGTTTACATGGCGTGAGACTGTATGGTGCACAGGGAGGGCATAAAGACCTTTGAGTACACACAGCTTACCAGGATAACACTGGAAGACTGTCCCAGGTGGAGAAAGACAAACTCCATGTGACTTGTGTCCCACTTTTTGGCTGCCCTGATTGCTGCAGAGAACATGCTGTCAGCTGGGCACAGATGGGCACGTAGAAGGAGTTAGCTAGCATTCTTCCAGGAGGGGGGCACAAACTCAACCAGCATTAGGGGGCCATGGCCTAGACAGCAAGCAAGCAAGCAAGAGAGAAAGAAAGCCAGCAAGCAAGAAAGGAAAGCAAGCAAGAAAGCGAGCAAGCAAGAAAGCAAGCAAGAAAGAAGTTGTTGAATTGAGAACAGAATCACATGGCCGTCTACTGCTGTCCTCACACACATTCTCACAAGTAGTTCACATTTAGTACCACAGAAAGAAACTGGAAAATCAGAACGGCACTTTGCATGAGGAAGTTTTTTAGCTAGTCCTTGAGAGGAGTTGTTTTTCTCACAAGCAGTGAACAGATGCTCCCCAGCTGCTGTGTGCAGCAGTGTTACACAGCCGGACCAGGAGATGGCAGATTTTTGTCAGACAACAGCAGGGAGCAGGTCAAACGCGAGCAGGTTTTCAACTTCTGTATCAAAAATGTCTTTGTACACACGTTTTTATAAACGTAAAACAACAGCTCTGATCAAAAGAATTAAACAGACAAATGTTAAAAAGGGAAGCTCCTTTTAGCCTCTGGTTCAGATTAGGAATTACTGACAGAAGAGTTAAAAAAAATGTTTGCAAATATTTCATATTCTGCAGTATATGCTTTTGCCTATCACACATTTCATGATAAGAAAATAAGTTAGAGTATATTTTTACCAAAAAGAGGAAGAGAGCAAACTGTCCCAAAGCAGCTACAATAAGGCAGATATCTTAGTCCATTTTAGACTGTATATGTACAATTTATATTAAACACTATAAAGCTGCATACACTTAAAAAAAAGACCAAACAACTGTGTCTGTTTATAAGAGAGGAAAACACCTGTCTTAAACTAGGGAAACGTGTACTGGGTTTTCATGTATCCTAATAGGATTCATTTGGACTGTATACAGAAGCTACACCTGCTCCAAGTGTAGCCACTTTTCTACAGTTTCTAGACAGAATCAAGGTACAAGGTAAATTTCTTGGGAAAAACATAAGCTGTCCTGATCTGTGATCTGCAGAGCTAAAGCTCCAGTTTCGACCAAGAAAAATAATGATAGCAAGCTAATGCAACTTCTTCTATTGATGTCCATCTTTGGCACCCTACAAAGCTTTTGGTGAAAAATTCCAGATAGCAGCTTTGGTAGTGCTTTATGTCAGCAGTCCAATTGATCAAGATTCAATTTAACATAGATTCATAGACAAAAAAGGAATTATTATTCAAAAGAGATGCTGACCCTAGTTTAGCCAAAGAATCAAATATGATCACACTGTCTCGTGTGTTCTGAACATTAAAGGGTTTTTTGCACTATGCTTGTATTTTGGTACTTGTGATGTTAAGCCTTTCAAATGGTGCTATAGCTAATCAGCCTTAGAAGAGTAGAAATTTTATAATCAATATTACTGTTTTTCATAAATGTACAAGCTACCAGAAGCACTAATCTAGACACGAAAAGCATTATGTCTGTAAGGCCACAGTGTGAGTCACAGGATCAGGCTAGTGGCAAAAAAAAAAAAAAGTTAAAAAAATAAAAGCAGACACTATTATATAGTGATACAATAATATAATTTGTCAGACACAAATTAATCCTGCCCACCCAGTTGCACTGGTCAGGCCTCCTAGCAGTAGTACTTCCTGTTTGGGTACCTCAAGAAAGATGTGGATTCATTGGAGAAAAGCCAGAGGAATGCTTTAAGAATGCTCAGATATGTAGAAACTATCACCTGGGAGGGAAAAATCTGAAAACATTAGTCTGGTGAAAGCATAAGAGAATCATAACACAACACAAGTGTACAAAAACTAGCTGCAGAGAGGAAAGGGACCAGTTCTTGTATCCATCTGAGGGTAGATATCTTCTGCAATGAGAGAGATTCTTCTCAGATACAGAAAAAAATCATTTCAAGACATTACCAGAAAAGTGCTGGAATGGATCCGCTAGGGAAGTCACAGGCTTTTAAAAAGATCTTATAAAATCATCTGCCAAGAGTGATGGAGGGAGAATTGATCTTTCTCCTCCAGAGTTCCCCCCAGCCTTACTTTCTGTGACAATTGTGCTGATCCAGTTCATTCACAGCTCTCAGCTTTTTCAGAAGACAATGCTGGTTTCAAGGACTGGCAACCACAGGGAAAGCCTGGAAACCAGCCAAGGGAAATCCTACACTCATCAAGCTTCCATTATAGGCAGGCTTTAGTTAACCCAAATATATCATTATGACTACTCCTTAAGCACCTGCAGTTGCAAAACACAAATAATTATTGTATAATAATAAAGTTTTGTGAATGCTGATGGTATCTTTGTGGAAGCAGAGACGTCAAAGTGGGAACTGAACCACGAGATGTTTATAATTAGCTTCATTATAGTAACACGAACAGTCTGGCAACATACAGACAACTGTTGTGCCAGAAGTACCAATATTTTCATGTGAAGGAGAAATTGGAAAAGCACCATAGCAAAGCGAAGTGTTTGAAGCAATGTCACGCAAGAGGCCAGCGGCCTGAGCCCAGGGTGTACTGCACAGACTGGCGGCTCAGCCCCACCACTGGAGCGGATTCCGGGGAGAACCAAAAAAGCCTGCTTCCTAAATGTGGTCACCGTGGAACTTCCTCTGGGGTGAAACCAGCAGCAGCAGCCAGGCACGCCGGCAGAAGGTGCCGGGGGACGGTGTTGTACCGCACCGCCGGCCCGGCACAGCCGCTCCTGGGCACCCCTCAGGGCACACCTGCGGGAGGGGATCGCACAGGCATCCGGCACGCAGAGAAAGGCTGCAGCGGATCTGCAGACCTCACGTGCTCAAGAACCAGAATCTCTGAACCAGCCTTAGCAGCGGTGAAAATGCACCACTGCCCCAGAAACAACCTCTGCCGTGCGCCACGACCGCGCCGACTCCTCTCCTCTCCCAGCTAACGGCCCGCGTTGCTCCCAGTGCTTACGAACATCGCCCTGCGATCGCGCCCTGCCAACGCGGCTCCGCTGCGGAGCCTGCAGCGCGCACAGCGCAGGGCAGGGCAGGACAGGGCAGGGCAGGGCAGGGCTGCGGGCACAAGGACCCCGGCGCGGGGCAGGGCACAGCCGGGGCTGCGGGCACACGGACCCCAGCACTGCCACCGCCCGCCTCAACCGCGGGCCTACGCGGGCCGGCCGCCCTCACCTGCCCGAGGCGGGGCTCCCGCGGTGGGCAGGGCCGGCCGGAGCCGCTGGCCCCGGGCCCCGCCGCCGGCTCATGCGCAGCCGCCGGGGATGGCGGCGGCGATGGCGCCGCGGGTGTTGCCGCTGCCCAGGCAGCACTCCTTCAACCCGCCCACCGTCCTCAACCCCTTCGTGCACCCGGGCCGCCTCAGCGCCGGCGACAAGCTGCGGGTAAGGCTGGGGGGCGGGCGGGAGAGGCCGCCGGGGCCGGGCCGCGCTGCCCCGGTCTGGGATGCGCACGGGAGCGCGGCGGCGGGCGGGCACGGCACCCCCGGGCACGGCTCAGCCCGGGCGCGGCTCTGAACCAGCGCTCCGTGCCGCGCCCCGGGCCTCCGCGGGGCTGTCAGAGGGGAGGGCTGGGAGCACCGGTCGCTTTCGAGCCCCCTTGCCAGGGCAGAGCGCTGTGTGAGCGATCGAGGTTTGAAAGTGCCGCCGGCAGCCGGGGCTGCGGGGCCCAGCCTGCCCGGCACCGCCCGTGCCCAGCGCCGTGCCCGCAGGGGAGCGGAGCAGCCCCGGCTCTGGTTCGCATCTACGGCTCCCGGCTTTGCCGGGAACAGGCTGCTAGTGACAACATTTCCTTCCCTGTGCGGCACAGTTTGCTTCCTGATCTAGCCTAGAGAGCAGATACACGGGGAAGTTATGTAAACGGTCAAAGACGCAAAGGGTGATCAGCATAAAAAAAGTCACTGTTTTTGGAATTAAGTTCTTCAGCCTTTCAGAGTCCTCAAGCTGCATGCTTGCTCAATGCATACACAGAGGCTTGCTGGCTTCAAACTTAAAACTTTAAACACAAGATTCAAAACAAGCTTTCGGAAATATTTGTGCAATCATTGCTGATAACACATCACGCCTAGAGAAAACAGTCCTTTTATCCCCTGTGTTTTATTAGCATCCTGGAACACATTTCAAGTGCATCTGGATCAGTAGCTTTAGGCATGAACCCTGAAGAAACCAGTTTCTTAATGAGATTCCAGAAATGGACAGCTTTCTGTGCTGCCTGTCCTTTCTGGAGGGTGCACAGACTACATTCAAAAGCTTGCATTTTTAAGTTACTCCATAAACCACCTGGAAGGCAAAGCATGCATCTGGGTTAGAACCTGGTGCTAGTGAGCTGAGGAGCACAATAGTCACAGAATTGTAAAGCAGAAAAACACACAAGAGAGAACCTTTTTTGTATTGTGGTTTGCTCCCTTCTGTTCTTTGCCCCCTATGGTGATAAGGACTGGGATACTTCCTACTGATTGCTTTGTCCTGTGAACTTCTGCTCCTCTCTTGTTCAGCACTGCCAGTCAGACCTGCTGGGAGTCAAGGCCTTACCAGACAGTGTTACTATAAACTTCAGAAAAGGGAAGTCTCCCTTCCTGTTCACATGAAGTGTAGTGTTTCTCCATTCTTGCATGTTAAGGATAGTCTTGTTATGTCTCCCCATTCTGTACTACTCCTTTAACATACACCAGTACAAACATACAATTTCAAAACCCTCTTTGGGAGTCCACATCAGGATTTCCATATGTTGGTGACCTTGCATGTTAAGGCTACTGTGTGCCTCATGAATGGAGCTTGAAATGAGACAGGGTAGCTGTTTGCATTTCATTCGGCTTCAAATATAAAAACAACCAGCCTGAAAAGTGAGTGAGAAGATTTTACAATTTCTTGCCAGTCCTTGTTACTAGTTTACAAGCCACCCTTTATTTGTCATTCTTTAGAATGTGCAAAGCAAGGATCAGTTGGGCTGTGCTAAACATCTTCATGTGCCAAACAATTTTAAAACAGTTGTCAAATACTTATGGTTTCCATCCTCTGACTGAAGTTGGCTGCAATTCATTGTTGAGATTTTTCTTGGGTTTTACTTCTTTTGCTCCTGATTGCTCACTTGTTGTCCTAACTTCTGAACTGCAAATCTAAAGCAGAGATTCTAGTTAAGTCATTACTGGATTCCACTTTATTCAGAAGAGATGCTCAGTGGACTTCTGCAGTGGTGAACTATGTACTACCACAACCAGCATGCTAAAAGCAGTATTTTTGGAAGCAAGCAGCTGGACTGCCTGGCAGAGCTGTGACATCCTCTGGATGCTCATGGAACACTGTCTTGCCCTGTGTGTACTGCTGGGGAGCAGTCCATCTGATCACAGCTTCAGATGTCAAAGTATTTCAGTGGGAGCTGGGCTTCACTCTGGTCCCAGCCTGCTCTGCTGCTGCTTCTGAGGTAACTTGACAGCAGCTACAGTTGAACAAAATTTCATATGGAATTCTGTGGCTTTCTCATAGGCCTGCTTTTTCCACTTTTAAGGGTCTTACCATCAGTGGAGGTATAATCCCATGTATTGATCAAAGATCAGTCAGCTATGGGAGCGGGACCTGGCCTGCCAGGACTGCTGCAGTGACAGGATGTGCAGTTATGGCAGACACAGTAAACAGAAAGTACATGGGTGATTCAGTATGTGGGAAAAGGTTCTTTGCATGACTCAGAATAATTCTATCTTGGTGATTACCGCACAGAAGCTGGAGTGGCTCTGATCCTACTGAGTAGTAACTACACTTTTATTTTTCTCTGTATGCTTTTCTCCTATGCTTTCCCTTTTCTAGTCCTTGACCTTCCTCTTTTCTGTCCTTTTCTTACCCTGCTCTGCAGCTGATGGAGCAGAAACCAACTCTGCCTCATTACACAGTGACCTAGAAAGCCAATAGCTTGCATCAGCAAATCAGTACCACCTGTGCATCTGCCTAAAATAGATTAATGAATTTATTAAAGTTATGAAGAAGTGATTGTTTTGCTTTTGCTATTGCATCCTTTATCTTTCATTTTAGGTCAGTACATATATATTCTCTTCTTCATTAAAAAAAACCATTCTTTTAAGTCAAACCACACTGATTTATGCTTATGCTGCCCATTTTGGATAACTGAATGCAGCTGAAATGTTGAACTGGACTATAGATCATTGTAAAAGAGGATGCATATGGAGAAAAAAACACCACAAATCTAATTTTGGGAGACAAGCAAGGAGTCTTTGTTGGTTTCTCTTCCTAGCTGACTATTTCAAATTTGCCACAGCTGGCACCAGAGTGAGTGGGAGGAATAGATCTCCAGGGTCAAACCTGTCATGCTCATTTCTGTGATCCAGAGCAGTCCTGTTGTCCGTAAAACTATGGTTAAAATTCCATAGCTAGTTACACAGAAATATTAAATAAAAGAAAGAAATAATCAGACCTAAATGTTCAGATCTCTCCTGGATACATACTGTATGGCAGTGTTTGCAGAACATAAACATCAACACAGTGTACCTGCTTATCTGATCATCTTCATTTACTCTGTGTATCCACTGTCATGTTTGGTCTGTTGCCACTGTGCCTGTGGTAACACAGAAGCGAGTCCCGGAGCCCCAAATTCATCTTAATCCTCATCAGTGTCAGAGGGTTTTGAGCCAGATGGCAGAGCCTCTCCTGAATATTGACAAGGGGAGAGTAAGAGGACATTACATGAAGATGGAAGGGATTTGGTGGGAGGGAAAGGATTGTGTTGGTAGAAGGAAAATTAGAAGCAACTGACTGTATCAAAAAATTGGATAAAGTATACAGGTGCTTATTTTCAAATATACTACACTCGTTCCATTTTAAAGAAAGGAGGTAAATTAAAATCCACTGTGATGTTAATAATCACAGCTCTAGGAGATTGCAAACTATTTTGTAAAGCTGACTTACAAAAAGCCTTGCTTTTTCTGTACAGTAAGAGGCCATTGTTAAAGAGCTGATTAGAAAGGTTGATTTTCAGAGAGGAACGCTGTTGTTCCATTGTAGATTTTCTTAAAAACCAGTAAAGCATAAAATGTAGCAAACTCACAAGAATAAGTTAAACTCTCCTAATTCTCCTTCAGTAACTTCTTCCATACACTTGAACTGGTGGAGCTGTCAGTCTGTGACACACTCTCAGATAAGTTTTGGGGGACTTGAAGGAACAGCCCAAATAAATTTTTAAAAATCACTATCACAGTTCTTTTAGGTTGTGTTTTGTTTTGTGCATAGGTTTGCACACAAACTGATCCTCATCAGTGAGTGACAGCAGAGCTGGATTAGTGCCAGAGGGAGTTGAATCCTTTACTGTTTCCCAGGAGTGCTGGTCTCTGACCTGCTCACACAGCTCACCTGCCTCCCAGCCCCAGCCTTGCTCAATCTGCACAGTGCTTGTTGCACCATAAAGCCAACCTTCAGGATACAGTTTCTAACTAATGTGCTGGGGTAAAACAATTAAGAATTTCTTCCTGCCCTGCTCTATATCAGAGCTGCCTGTGGTACAACATGGTGCCAAAACACCTGTTTCTTGGAGTTATGCATGAAAATAGGCAAGCTAAAGATTCCTTTGGGAGGGCTAGGGATGATGTTTGAGGATTATTTGCAATCAGGGCATCTGAAACCTTGGTTTCGTTGAAGTCCCAGCTGGGGGAAATGACGTTGTGTTGTGTGTGCACAGCTCCCTGGAGCAGTAGTGAGGACCACTTGCAGCAATATTGTGACTCAACACAAGATTTGTCATTTGAAAGGGCAAGACTGCAATTAGTCATCTTAAGGATCCCACTTGACTTCTAGATAGGCAGCTAGAGATAGGAAGCTCTGGAGTGGAGATATGTGTCAGCTGGGCAAACTCATCTGAGCTGGTTGTGTGCTGCAGATCAGGACCAAATATAAACTGGAGCCAGCAAACTTAGTTTACCCTCTGTGTCTAGCTACATCCAAGCCAAAAACATAAATACTCAGATACTCCAGTTCTTCCTGAAATGGGAACTCAGAAGTGACAAAGAAAATACCGTTAATTACTTCCCATAAAAGCACTGGAATCAATAAAGCTTTCCTTACTAAATCACAAAGCAATAATGGTAGTACTTTAAAATCATTGTAAAGTAGCTGCACAGATAGCAGAGTCATTTCTGTTGATACCATTTTCTTAAGATTTTCACCTCTTTTTTTCCAGACTGTTCTCCAGGGGATTATTTTGCTTCCCCTCCGTGTCATATGCATCGCATGCATTTTACTGCTAGCTTGGCTGTCTGCAGCAATTGCAACTTTCTGTCAGCCTGGAAGAGGATTTCTGCCACTGGAAGGATGGAGAAGGTGAAAAACTGACTAATATTTGTGAAAACTAAGCTTTTTTTTTTTCCTAATAACACAAAGCCAGGGTCAAAAGTTTTTTTTTTCTTTCACTCCTCCTTTTGATTAAAGAGGATTCCTCAGTTTTACCTATTTATGTGAAGCAAATTTTTAATAAGTGTATTTTACAAGAATAGTGGACCTTTTTAAATAGGTAGATTTTCAGTTGTCTTTAGGCTAAAAAAAAAGTATAAAAACATTTATAGACTATATGTAAGCCAGGACTTACTTCAGTAATAATCCTTACGGGAATATTTGAGAAAATAAATTCATTAAGCAAGTATTTTGTAATGTGACATAGGCTGAGCTCCTGTGTAGCCTTTGTCATTTCTGCTATGCTATGATTCTATGACAAAATTAGCTCTGACAGCTCCTCTCAGCTACATTGCCCTTGAAGTGGTATTTCACAGCTGCTTCTGTGGGTTCTGGGTTTCAGTCACTCACTTCTGACCTCAAAGTGCTGAAGTTCCCTTCCAGCCACGATGCAGTGCAGCTGCAGGAGGAGGAGGAGACACAGGAGGTGAATTCTAGCAAGACCAGAAGGTTAGAGAAAGTCCCATGAAAGGAATATGTCCTCTCCTGTGGGAATATGTTTCAGTAAGGAAACATTGTCATTTAATCTTATTTAAAACTGACTGTAAAAAACAGTATCAGTTACATCAATTCTTACAGAAAGGACACTAAATCTGCTAATTACTCCCTTCATAATAGTGTTATGGTGCTATGCCATGAAAAATAGTGTACCTGGGAAGAGGCTGTACACTGCCTTATCTTCCATCAGGAAAAGATGATGTGCCCTTCCCTCCTTCCCTTTAGCCCTACATTCTGCTGGTGAGTAGCATTGCCACCCTGTGTGGGGCCCCATTGCCAGTTAGAACTAGGAAATCTGTTAGGGGCTTTTCTTTTGAAGTATAAAATAAAAACTGACTGTAAGCTGGACAACATTTTTGTGTTTCTTTTTGCAAGGAGGATGATCCAGACAACCCTCTCCAGCCTGACTCGTACGGCGTACTTTGTGATGGGATTCCAGGTTAAAGTGAAAGGGAAGGTAGCAAGTCTGCCAGAAGCACCAATCTTTGTTGCAGCTCCTCATTCAAGCTTTTTTGATGCCATTATTTGTGCCCTGACTGGAATGCCATCAATAGTGTCTAGAGCAGAGAATTTGTCAACTCCAGTATTTGGCAGTAAGTATTTATGAAAAAACCTGAAAGTTACAAATTAACAACTGGACATTGGGCCAAAAATTTTATCTCCTAAAGTGATTTAAGGGCAGACTTTTAAGCTCTATCTTCCAAGGATACTGACAAATTATTTCCAGTGAAATTCCTATGACACATTATCTTTTTGAATTGGTAAAAATGCCTAAGAAATTATGCTGTTTCTTTTCAGGTATGAAATACAATATAATTTTGAACTTCTTTTATACTGAAAGCATGTTTTGCAGCTGCTCAGGCTGGAAACTTTTTCTTTTGTTCTCCCAGTAGTAGTTCTGTTCCACTGCTGTCTTTTAACAGTGTAGCCCACAAATGTGGGTGAAGGTTATTTCAAAACAGACCCAACCTGCAGTAGTCTGGAAAATACCATATTTATAAGATTAAACTTGTAGGCACTGTTATGGATTTTTTTTAGTGGGAGAAAAAAACAGGAAGTAATAAAAGAGGAGTTACTCAAAAAGGAAATGCAGGGAATGGAAAAGATCAGATGAGTCATGCTTCTATTATTTTCTCCTCCTTCTGGCACAAAAAGAATCCCCATTTGCATTATTGCTAGAATCAGCTGTAGACTTTCTGCTGGCTATACAGTAACCCAGAACTAAACACAGTAGGCAACATAGCAAAGTGTTTTTGTAGAAAAGAAATGGACAGAGAATATATTGATTTTAGCTTAAAAGCACAGGGTTGAGACAGAGAAGATAATTCTTCACCAGGTTTCTCATCACAAAGGTCCCCACATTCTGATGTAGATTTCTGATTAAATGAGGGTTTTTTTTATGTAATTTACATTGAAGCTGTGAATGTTTTGTAACAGAAAAGGGAAGGCTAAAACTACATTTTGGTTGCAGTCTGCCTAAGTTAGGACTGAGTGTGGCCTGTGAGCAGACCCAGTCAGGTCACTCTTTTGAATTGTGTGGAAATACTTAGTGAAAAATAACAGCAATATTACTAGAATGTGTTTGAGTGAATTTTGCATGTTTATATCTACTGTAAAGCTCCTCAGCTGGAAGGCTGGATATGTCTTCTGTGTCTTATTTCCCACTTTGCAGACAGAGAATAACGATATTCTTATCAATTTAGTCTGGAAGTTGTTTGTGTGAAGTCTGTCTCCTAGTATGTGAATAACATGTTTTTGCTATAAGGAAGCCTTGAAACCATGTGTTTTCTAAGCACTAGTATAAGGCTATTTTTTTAATCTGTTTCACAGCAATTTTAAGATCCCTTCAGCCTGTAGCAGTTTCTCGTCAGGACCCTGATTCACGGAAGAACACGGTTGCTGAGATAACTAGGCGGGCATTGTCGAGAGGCCAGTGGCCACAGGTAATAAATACACCACTAACTTCTCTTCTATCATGTATTCCTATTCCCTGTTCATTGTGCATCCCAATGTCACAAGTGACCAGCTGGATAGGATTCTTAAAATGTACAGAAATGGAGTCAGCTCTCAGCTATTTGACTGGATTAAGAAGGGAAAAATCTGGTGTCCAGGAGGAGTTTTGTTGTGACAAATGGATCACTTAAATCCAAACAGTACCAATTGCTGTTGCAAATGCAGATGCTCTTGACTTTCTCTTTTCCCTTTTCAAGTCTTAACATGCTGCCTTCAGTGTAGCAGGTGAATTGCACCTGGTATGTGTGTGAGTATTGGTATGTGTGGATCAGTATTCTGAAGCTAGACCACAGAGCTGTGCTCACACCAGGTAGAGGATGCACAGTTGATGAGATGGGTAACCCAGACTGTCCAAGATCATCACAAACAGTACTTTAGCCCAAAACTTCAGTTTTTCACATAGAGTATAGATGAGGTGGAAGAATTTTCCTTTGCTTTTGTTCCACTGAATGACTTTTGAGGAAAATTAAGAGGCAAGTGAAGATAACAGACTTCAGTATGAGGTATCTGTGACAGCTGACCTGCTGTTCACTGCTGTACTTTCTGAACAGTCTCTAGAAACAGCGACCATTTAAGTCGCTGTTAAAGACCAACTTTTTTTTTAAAAAAAAGTAAAAAGACCAACTTTTTTTTTTTTTTTGGAAGGCATTATTGCCTTTTTTTTGTGGAAGACATTGTAGAAAAATGTAGGAAGACCTACTTTTTTTTTTGTAATGGCATTATTTACACATTTAATACATTTTTACTTCTTAAGTACCTTTTCAAAAGCTTTTTTTAACATTCAGGGTACAATTGCTCTAAATAATTTTAGAGCCTCCATTATTTTTTGAAATTTGTCAGTTAAACATGCACGTGCCAAATTTTTTTAATACTGGGCTTACAGACTACCCTGGTGCTTATGATTTGCTAAACTGTTTTAGGTGAGTGCCCTGGTAGACCTGATCTCTGCTGAAAGCAGCATGGGGAGGAAAGGGAAATGGGCTCCTGCACCAGTGCTGCACTTGGGATGAAACCTAGATATGTATTGTGGCATAAATAGATTATGAGTCAAGTAATCTGGGAATCTCCAAGACTGAGTCAGCAGTACAACTGAGGGTGTCACTGGGTGATTCCTAGTCCTGTGCCCTGGCCACACTTTCTGATTACAGGATGTGTCGTGGAGGACTGGCTGTAACTTGCTGTGTGCAGTTGCCTCTGTCATACCCTTGAACAGTGTGTGTCCCTTGGGTGTGACCTGCTGAGGCCTCTCTCACAGCTAGCCTTGATCTGTCCGTTCAGACTGAAGTGGGAGCACACCTTGATCCAGGCCATTTTGTGCTGGGTTGTTTTTAGAACGCTGAGTATGATCCTGTAGTTTTATAAGAAATACAAAGCTTGTGTTCCAGACTCAGTGTGTCACACTGCAGTTCACAGTGCACTTCGTGTACTATCTCAGACACCGATCCAGAAACCTTCTGGCTTCTGGTGTGTCTGAGTCACTGGGGTTCAGAGGCTGCTGTGGTGTGTAGTGCCTTCAGAGCTCTGCCTCACAGCACATGCCTTCTCTGCCTTTTGCTCTGCTGCTCAAGCTGTGTTTTTATCACAGCTGGCATCTCACTGATAGCATCTTTGCCTGTAAATGCCCAAGTACCTCATGCACTTCCTTTCAGCCCAAACTCCTATATTTATACACCCAGCAACTCAAGAAGGAACTGCTGTCAGAAGAGCAATTTATTATTACCAGCACTAAAATGACAAGTGAAACGCTTAAAGCCTTTTGTACCATATTTTTGAACTGATAAAGGCCTTTCCTCAGAACTCCTTTCTTGGAGAGCATCGGTTTCCAAGTCAAGATGGACCAGGTTAATAATATTGTGAGCATCCTTCATTAATATGTTTGTTTCCTTTGGAAACAGTAATGATATTCTTGTCATACAGTACAATAGAGCTTGCATAAGGTCAGCCTGTGCCTAACAGATACTAAGGTATAATCCTTTTATGAAATATATATGCGTGTGTATATATTTTTCTCTCTCTTTAAATCCTAGATACTGATTTTCCCAGAAGGCACCTGCACAAACCGATCCTGCCTGATCACATTTAAACAAGGTGAGAGATTTTATCCCGTTGTTGTTGGAGAAAGATATGTGATACTAATTTGACAGTTGTAGTAAGGACTGAATTGTGAAGATACGTCATCCTCAACAGCAATATTGTAATCCCTTACTTTATTAAAGTTTCAGTGGCACTAAACCCACTCTTTTGTACTAGTCAGCTTACTTCTCTGGTTTGTGCTGTTGTGTAGGATGCAAAATATCTGTGATGTATATGAGTAGTTAGTTGGGGGATTTTTCTGAGTACAGTTTTCATCTAATTTATTTACTCAGAAACTCAACTGTGATTGTTATGAAATGAATGTATCAACTTAGATGATGTTTTTTATCTCAGCTAACAGTTGGACAATCTTAGATTCCTGTAAATTTTGCCATGCAAGTCTTAGCAGCCAAGTTACAAAATGTCTTTGCATAGCCCTTAGCAAGCAAGGACAACAAATTTTTAGTAGAGAAACATACTTCATTGCACCACTGATCATTAGATTGTTGTGCTGCCCTTCAGTTAAGACAGGAGAGCAATATGACTTTAACTGTTTTACAGTGTCTTGGGTAGAAGTGTTAAAAAACATTACTACGTGGCCAGATCCGTATCACTTGTGATTATCAGAACACAGAGTGATTCAGGAAATTCTCAGAAGCCTTGTGAGCATCTCATCTTTTGAAATTAATGCCCATCAGTGGGGAAATAATGCACAGAAACGGAGTTTGAACAGCCGAGGGATCTTAGGCAGCTTTCTCCTTGAGATGGAGCCAAACCTTTTTCTGTCCTGACATCTTGCTGGGTGTGCTGCTGAGTTAAAAACAAATGAAAAACCAAAAACCCAAGCTACAATATACATAAAACCCAAATCAAACAACAAAAAACTGAAGTAGAACACGTCTCATTTTCCTTGTGTTTTTAAAAATGTCTCCTTCCAGGTACTGTTGTCTGAAATAAATCACTTAAAGCTCCCAATTGCTGTATCGAGCTTAGTTGTAACAATTAGTTCTGATTTGTGGCTGCAGGTGCCTTTGTTCCACGAGTCCCTGTCCAACCTGTGTTACTCCGATACCCCAACAAGCTGGTGAGCAGAACACTCTTCTCTTACTAACTCATAATACAGAAGGCAAAAGTCTGACTTAAGTGGTACCTACAATAAATACTTTGCATTGTCACTGGAGAATATATTGTCCTGAGCTTTAGCATTGCTAAAGCTGAGCTAAGCAGCCAGGCTTCCCAAGTGTCACCATGGTGTAGTTGCTATTCTGACTGTGAAAAATTACTGCTGGGCTTCTTAGCTAAAGGGGGAGACAGGAAAGTGTTGTGGCGGAAGTTGGAAACTTCCTGTAGTGCCACAGAGCCTGTACTTTGAAGTTTAAAATGGACAAACTTCCCTATTAGTCATCTTTTTTTGGTTAACCTCAAGATAGCCTTACTGCAAAAGGACTTGTAAAGTTTCTGAACAGAAGCAAAGCTGAGCCATGCAGTACGTCCAGCACCCCTCCTCAGGAGAGCAGCTTTGCAGATGTTCTTCTCATGCAGCATTCCTCGTCCAGCTCCACTTTACTCTGCCTGTAAGGCTGGGACATTTTCAACTTTTTTTTAAATTACCTGGTCATCCAACAAATCCAGAAAAGACCAAACTTTCACTTCCTAATATTTTGTGAGGATTAAAAATATGGTTGTTATTGTTACTTGCAAAAACTCCTTTGTGTAATCCTTTTACAAATGAATGTCAAAAGTGAACCACTCAAGGGGATTGGTATCGCAGTTCACTGATAAGATTTAAGGATCTGCCGGTACACACTGTAAAAATAATGTATAAGAAGTAATAAACACAGAGTGAGGGAAAAAAAAAAAAAGAAAAACAAAATATCACAGAAAAAGTGCGATAAATTACACAGAAATGTCCTTAACAACTAAATGAGACATATTTATGAGAATGCCTCTCTAAAGGGACTGGTAAGGCCCACTGACAATGTCTTATCCATTTTTATTTTCCCTGCTTCTGTTGTTTAGATCAGAGTGAATGATTTACAATATCTAACTAACTATAAATTTTATTTCCAATTGTTTATAGAAGTCTGCCATTCTTATTTCCAAATTTTTAAGGCAGGGAATCCTATTTGCCTTAGCACCTTTATTTATTTTCACTGAAGGCCCATAAAAACATCATCCACTTTTACTAAACTTGTGCCTGTTTTAAATTGTAATTTATCTGCTCACTAGCTTTCATATGGTTTTGTCATACATTTCTGTGTTTTATTTTTTCCTTAGGATACTGTGACCTGGACATGGCAGGGCTATTCATTGTAAGTTTCTTAATCCTGCTGAAAATTACATACAGAAATTTTTCCCCTGTTGCTAAACAGTCTGCCAAACAGATTCTACTAAGCTAAGACACATGTTCTTCTAGATCTGTTTTTATGAGGGGGAAATACCTGGGGATAATGCTGTCATGCAGTAGATTTCATATCTGAATGGCTAGAGAAAGGGTTAGCAAAGGAAAGTATTTCCAGTTCCACCACTCTTTTTTTTTTTTAATTTTCTTCTGTTTCACACATTAAATTAGATCAAAGGAAAGAAAAGTATTAAAGAACCTTCACAACTGCACCGAAAATATGTCTGGAAAATACTTTTCACTTTTACAAACATTCATTAAAATGGACATTTTCAGAATCCATATACCACCTTTTCATGTGGAATATGTAGTGTATCTAAATACAGTAGTCCTGATTAACTAACTAACATCTGTAAGGCAGCTAATTTTGAAACACATCTGAACTGGTGGAGCAGATCATAAGCACCTTTTAAGCTATCTTTATAAATATATATATATATATACACATACACTTTTTAATATATATAATCCTAACACCTGCACACTTAGACAATGGACTTGATGAAAATGTCCATTTTGGTTTCCCTAGATTTTTTCCTGTTTCTACTATTGCTGGTACATTTATCAGCTTACTGAGACTAATGAACATTGCAAATTCAGTACATACTACAGATTTCCTCCATGGAGGATTTATGCTGAAAGAATAAAATAGAGCTGTATCTTCAGTTATGATAGATGGAGTAGGAGCAGACAAAGAAAGAAATTAAATCAGAGTTATTCCCATGGGAGGGAGGAGGCTGCCCATTCAGTCAGAATGGAGAAATGCTCTGAGCTGGTGGCTGGATGGTGAAGGCTCAAATCAAAACCTGTGAGCAGGTGAAAGGAACTGCTTAGCAAAATCATGAGGAGAGGAAGGGATGGATGGAGAAAAATCCATAGATTCTTAACAAAACTAACTGGATCCAGGAGAAGAATATTCCCTGCACAAACATGTAGATCAGAAAATGCAAAACTGTCTCTTTGTAAAACTTCCTGGATATTGTGGCCAGGACGGGACAGTACCGGTCCCCTCAGAAACCTCCTGACATAGTTCCTGCTTTCACTTACTACTTCTCTCTTGTGCCTTGCTGAAAGGAAAACCTGATGTTATGTGTTAGAAAATCAAGCATTAAGAGTGGGCTTGTGCAGAAGATAGACAGGATCCCATAGGTTCTCTTGCCTTTTCCCTTTTCTATTTTGTTCCAAACAAGAACAGAGAAAGACTGCTTGAAAGTTTTCTATTAAAATATACCTGCTGTAAAGATCAAATGTGCATTTCTGCTTAAAAATCACAGTGAAAAGAGCAAGTCAGAAGTAGAAGTGACTGTGCTTATCCTCTTTAGAAGTTTCTTCCTCCCCTGAGCTTATCTGTTGATCCTAAAATTTGTGACTTTTTAAAAAGCACTGATGGTCCTGACCCTACTGGCACTTCATTAACACATCTGTGTAAATGTTACTGTAATTTGAAAAGTGACTAGCAAATACTAACAAATCCAGTTCTGCAAAAGGAAGTTACTGGTCCTATTTTGCAGCTGAGAGGATAAAAGATAAAGTAAAGCTTCTTCTCAGAATCAAAGCTTTTAAAGTTCAAAATCCAATATCCATGGACCTCCTTAAAGAGAGGGAGACATTTTACTGGCCAAAGTGCTGTGCAGAATTGTTAATGTGCATGAGAGCAGACAAGTTGCCTGCCCTGTGAGCAAGCAGCGACCATATGCAGAAGCCCTGTAAGAAAAAATGTGAAAAGTAACTTTTTGGGAAACTTCACTGCAAGGTACATAAAACCTTGCCTAATACTGCCTTTGGTTTTTTGTGCTTTAAAGTGTTTAATCTACTGACATGCAAATTCTTCTGTTTTAAATAAGTTAAATTTATTTTTCTTCCTCTTTGCCTGCAGTAAAGAGCTGTGCATAATGACATTGTGTCAGATCTTCACAAGATTAGAAGTTGAGGTAAGAATTGGAAATATTTTTGTATTGAGATTTAGCAACCAGGGAATTTGTGCTTTAATATAAATGCATTCATCACATTATTAGTTAATTTTAGTGAAAAATAAACAAATGGCTCAGAAGCAAGAGCAAGCATCATAGTAAGTAATAGATTTAATTGGTAGTCCATATGTATGTATCATACTGATGAGTTTCTAAGACAGCTGCCTGAAATGACTTTATTTTTAGAGCATTATAAAATCACTGTTAATTACCACCACATGAATTCTACAGATATTAAAACTAAGAATTAACATACATTCTTTCAAAGGTAACAGCTTATTTTTCCCTCCTCCTCATTTCTCTGATCCCTTCAAAGTAACCTTCTCTTTCTCACCATCTTCCCAGACTGGACTCACATATATCTCTACAGCTAGGAGCTCATTCAAGTACTCGTGCTGAGCCTCATATAAGGAACCAGTTCTCTTGATCATTAAATCCACTGCACAGCACAGGGACAGATGAATGATAACTGAAACAACATCCACACTCCTTGGTGTGAGTACTCACACTCTAACTGCTCCCTGTCAAAGAGGCAGCTTTCAAAACACATTCCTTACCACACCACAAAGGACTGTCAGTGTGGACTAAGCTGGTTTAGGAACCTGAGGAAGGGGAGAAAATGAAAAATGTTTTGCTGTTTATTTGCAAAACACTGAATTTAGCAGAGTCCAAAGCTTTGTGAATACAAGCAGTGTTGTTACTGCTAACAATTGGCAATCTAGTCTCTGTAGTGGAACAATGAAATTAATTTTAAGGGAACATCTTGTTACTATATAATGCATGCATTAGATACATATTTGTAGTGGGTGTAATCAAGAGATACTTCTCCTAATAATTTTTGTTCAGTGGGGCACAGCTATGTGATTTACATGCATGGGAGCAAGGAACAATTAATGCAGCCCTTGCAAGAGAAGGAAGAGCATTATTTTCCCTACTTCAGAACAAAACTCAAACTTGTTTTTAAAAAATAAATAACGTGTTCCAAGAGATGAAACTGAAACATGAAAAAATTTGCAGCTTACACAACAGCATTTGTCCTCAAAATGAAACTAATTTCTTAGTGTCAGTGCAAAAGCCCTTCAGTTTCTAAAAAGAGAAGGGACACATTTTCCTGTGGAAGGAGGGACTCCAGCTACTCTTTTTAGAAATGGACATTTCTGTTGCTGTCCCGTCCTGTGTGCAAGTAGCCTCTCCACTCCCACCAGTTTGGAGTGCCTCTAGCTGCTATGCAGGAGCAGAGATGGGCTCCAGGGCTGTGTGTCCATATCCAGTCCAGCTCTAACACACTGGGATATTGCACATGACACTGAGCCTAGCAGTGAGTTTTAGGGCTGCAAAAAATACAGCAGTTGGCAAATTCTGTAAGAAGAGAAACAAGGTCACAAGCAGATCAGAGAAATATTTTGCTGCTGAAAGAGGTGTGAAGAATTTTCATACAGGACTGAATTTGACTGGGAAGATGTACTTGCCACTCTCCAGCAGATAAGCAGCTGAGGTGTGAGATCATACAGCCACTGCAGGAGGTCAAGAAACCAAATTCTTGCTCCTCAGCTGTTGTTTCTGGCAAACAGGTTTTATGAATAATTGTAAGGGGTTTTTTGAAGGGGATGAAGGTGGTGTTTAAGCTGCCAGGAATTTACGTTGCTCTGTGAGTAGGACCTCAGCCTCTAGTGAAATAATGACCACTTTCAAAACCATGACCGTGTTTGCATAGATAAACCTGGAGTGATGACTTCATCTCACCCAGGGACGTCAGAGATTTCTGTGTGCTGTGTGCCTGCGCTTTCTCAGTTTAAGAGTTATGTGACTTCTGAAGGGGAGTTGTAATAACCAGGGACCTATTCCAGACCTTGAACAGAGCTGGCAACTGCTTACAAAGGAATGAAATCCCAAATATTCCTGTGAACAGCGGGACCTCTCCTTTCCTTACAAGGGAGACAATTTTTAATTATAAAAAGAAAATTTTTATGGTTATTTGACAGATAACCAATTCTATAAACTCACTAGTTTTAATCATAAAGAGAAAGCATTCCTTAAAAACAAACTTTAAATGGCAGTTCAGGACAAACTGTGTTTATGTGGTACAGTTAGCACTGTAATAATGCATCACTAGCACCTGCAGTATAACTAAAGCAACACACTGGCACATAATTAACAATTTTCTTCCAATGAACCATGAGCAACACTTTATTTTGGAATCTTTGTGTTCTAGGAATTAAGGGCAGGGTGCAGAGCAGCAGAACTCAGATAAATTATAACCATAGCTGGGAAGAGGCACAGTAAACAGATCTGTGAGCAAACACTGTAGACTGAAGTAGGAAGAGCAAAGCACCCGTTATCAAACACAACTTTGCAAACAGGTGCTGGTTCATGCCACAATAGATAATAGTTCATCCAGAGGCTATTTTGGTGAAAAGGTACTTGCAGGTTCTTGAATAATACTACTAAATCCTCAATAGTAAACATGTTTCCATTTAGATAGCTGGGGTGTTTCCAAGTTGTGGTCGGAGAGGGGGTTGTTGGGATTTTTTACTTTCTGCTTGGAGTTCCAAAACTGTATCCAGTTAGTGTGCTACTTACAACTCAGAACTATGATTCCCTAATGTTTTTGTCAGGGGGAAAAATGTACAGGAAACTTATCAGTCACATGCTGACTGACACAAGGTATGAGATGGGACTGCAGTGTGTATTTAAAAACATTAAAACTCTCTCACACACTAGTCTAATATATAATATCACTTTAAAAGTATCTTTGAAAAGAAGTGTGCAGTACTTCAGGCTCACATTCTTACCAGTGCAGCATTTAATCTTCTAACTATGTATTTATTATACTTTCCTTCTTTGGAGGGTTGATTTTACATATTAAAGAAACTTCTACCAAAACTTGAGAGTTTTGCAGTAAATCTCATTTGTGTGGGGAGGGCAGAAGAGCCTGAGCAGTTTCTGAGGTGGCTGAGACCTCTAGTGCCCAGTCCTTTCATTGCATGGCTGATGTTTTTCTCCTCCGGCACTCAAACAAAAATAAGAAATTGCTCATGTTCCTAATGAAGTGGTAACTATTGAATTGATTGGATAACTCATCCCTTTCAGTTTCTGCCTGTTCATGTTCCTACTGAGGAAGAAAAGAATGATCCAATTCTTTTTGCCAACAGAGTCCGACAAACCATGGCAAAGTAAGTAACTGATCATCAATAAAACCTCTGAGAACTGTTCTTTTGTGTACAGCAATTCCACATATAGCCTAACCATAAAGTACAATTTAGTTGAGTCCCAGGTACTATACATATATAGGAATTGCTCTAGATTTTCACTAATAGGTGTCAAAATCCTATACTAGATTACCCTGATTGTTTTTACATGGAACATAAAAAAAGATATACATTGGAACATAGTAAGTTCAAGTCATAGAAAACTGGAATAAAATGATCTCTCCTTGCTTGGCAAGGAGAAGTGGGTGGTGGGTTGTTCTCCAGCATTACTGGGCTGCATTTACAAGACTGTAAATCTTAAAAGCTCATGGTACTGCCATAATGTAGTTTCACGGTGTGGTTTCACAGTTTCATGAAATGGTGTATATTGCTTTGTCCTACTTGCAGCAGTGCAAGAATGAATTACCGCTTGTTTTGCATATCAGAGAAGGGGAACTGCCTACAAAAAGTTATTTTCATATATCAGAAATTGATTTTGTTTTTCCTTAATTTTATTTCAGTGCTTTGAATCTGCCAATCACTGATCACACTTTTGAAGATTGCAGACTGATGATTTCAGCAGGGCAGTTGACTTTACCCATGGAAGCTGGGCTGGTGGAGTTCACCAAAATTAGCAGGAAACTCAAGTAAGGGAAATTTTATTGCTTGGTAGCGTAATTACTGAAGTGCTGCAGGTGTTGATGGCCATCTGCCAAAGGTTAAATAACCAGACTACAGACTTGGCCATGTGTAACATAGTGTATTTAAGCATACAACTTACATAAATTACAAGGAAGTCAGATATGAGGAAAATCCCAGTAAGGATTAATCCCGAGTAATTTTTGTCACCAGCATTGCCAGAGAAAAGATTGTTCTCACCAAAGGGTGAGAAAAGCAGAGCAGTACCTATTTGAAGCACTCCATGGTAATCTTGGTGGAAATTTAAATTGCTTTAGTGATGAGGCACTGACAGCTTGTGGCAGGAAGTAAAAAGCCTTCTTTCCAGCCTGCAACTTCAGCTTACTGTTCTTAGTTTTACTGTGCAGCCATGTGTCACTAGTGATGTCAGTTTTTTCTGTCTGGATACAGTGGAATTTGAGGACTGAGCCATGTAACCATACTCCATCAAATAACCTGGCATGGCTGTGGTGAAATCTGAATGTGTCCAATAAATCTTGACTTATTATTATGTGCTATATATCCATTTATAGAATTCCATCTGGAATAGTTACATGGCAATCCTAATTATTCTTACTGAGGTGCAGTGGTGTATTTTGCAGAGAACTCACAGTTCTCAGGCTCTAGCAATACTGGTGTTTGGGTAGAGAGCTTGCTAATAGAGCTGAGACCTGCTCCTTCTGTCAAGGAAGTACTTACCCTAGAGCATGATGCAGCAAAATACTGCTACACATGAATTTATGGTAATGAAAAGCTCTCTCCTGGAGCAGCCTAGTAATTGGACAGACAGTTCTAGGTTTGGGAAGGTATTCTATGGAAGTCTGACATACCCAAGCATAGACCTGCCTGCTTTTAATATTAATAACCAGAGGGGAGCAGTTCTTAATTACTGATTTAAAGTAAAATATCTGAAGTACAGCATTAGAAATGCTGTACACACATGCCCTGTTTGGCAGTTTTTCATCTTTGAACACTGTAATAACTCCTACTGGAATTCCGTCTGTCCGAGAACTGCTGTATAGAAATATCTCCTCTCTCTCATGTTTGCATAGCCTAAAATGGAATCATGTCAGAGAGCAGTTGGATACTTTTGCTGCTATTGCAAGTGCTTCCAAAGGGGGAAGAATTGGAATTGAAGAGTTTGCTGAGTACTTGAAGCTGCCTATTTCAGATGTCCTCAAAGAGCTGTTTCTACTTTTTGACAGGGTGAGTAATTGGTTAACTGACTTGTTGATAATATTTTGTTAGACATCACATACCAAAAGGGTATTTATTATAATTCATTATGTCCAGCTTAGTAAATGCTTCTTGGTTAACAATTTCTGTAAGCAAGGTAGGTGACCCTTACAGTTTGGTTCATAAGTTTCAGCAGAGAAAATATTCATTAGTTTCTGCCTTGTGAGATGGCAGCCATCCCTTGGACCAAGTTCCTGCACCAGTATCAGACAATAATCTTCATAGCTGAATATTTTCTTTGGCCAACTGCAGATTTTGATCTTATGTACATTTTGATAGCTTAGTTAGCTGTTGTAATTAATTAGATCATTTAAGGCAGAGTGAAGCTAACTGGAGTGTTCACTGGAACACTGCAGTGTTCCTGCTGTTAGACTGTACAGGGACTCCTCTTGCTTCTCTCTGGCCATAAAGGGGACTGTGTCTTAACGTGGTCGTTTAGGCTTTATCCCTAGTCAGTGCTAATCTCTCCAATTTTCTTCTTCTCTCTGAGGATGACAGAAATGGCTGCATTTCTCTCTATACCAGAAGTATCAATGACTAGAGCAGAGATAGAATTAATCTTACTTCTAGGCCTCCACACGTGCTGCAGTGCACACAGCCTGTTGTCCTGCAAGTGCCTGCGGACTGGAGGCTTTCTCTTACCATAAGAGCTTTCCCAGCTCACCATCACTCTTCCTGATCAGTTAGCATTAGCAGTACACCTGTCCTTGGGAGGCCATGGTATATGCTCATTAAAACTGTTTCAGGATTTTTCCTCATTAAAAGTTTTTACAGGCTTTAAAGTAGGAAGGAGTCAAGCATATTTCCTGAACTGCTGAATGCCTTGAAGCTCTGGCAGAGCTAGGTACTCGTCCTTTTCTCATTCCTGCCTCCCCACCTTGGACCATTGGCTCCTGAGGCATGTAGTGTGAGTCCTGAAGTACCTGCATCAGAAATGTGCAGTGGCAACCAGAGTAATTAAGGGCAATCATACTCCTTTCACTTTCTTTATATGGTGCAACATCAATGACTAGAACTAGCAAAGTAATGCTCAATTCACTAAAATTTTGAGGGAATAAAAGACTGTGAAAACAAAGAAGTGCAAGGCTGCATTCACCTTTAAGGAGATTAGCACAACTGAGGAACAGTCACACTCATCTAACAGGGCTGGTTTCAAATTGCTTCAGGTATGAGCACAAGCATTCTGAGACTTCTGCTTTGTGTTTGTGGGTTTCAACCTCATTATTTTTTTCTTTAAAATGGTTCCTCAAATCACATAAACATAACAATGCAAAGAAGAGAAGAAATAGGGGTGTATCAACACCTGACAGAAACTAGTGAGACATAACTGGGAGCCAGAAACATGCACAGACACGATGAAGTCTAAGCATGCAGATAAGCTGTGCTTTGCCCACGCCCAAGTCAGACACAAAACAGCTTCAGAAAGCTACAGAGCACTGGATCTCCGAGTAACTCACTTCAGAAAATCTTCACAATGTTCCTTGCTAAAGCTTTGCTGAGCGGAGGAAGTGGAGGAAGTGGTAGCAGTCGTGGAGGAAGCCTTGCACGTGGCCTTGGAGGGCTCCTGACAGGAGGTGGAGGTGCAGGGAATATTGGAGGACTTGTTGGAGGTCTCGTCAACCTTATAAGTGAAGCGGCAGCTCAGTATAATCCAGAGCCACCTCCACCTCCTCGCAATCATTTTACAAATGTGGAAGCTCAGGAGAGCGATGAGATCAGACAATTTCGTCGCCTGTTTGCCCAGCTGGCTGGAGATGATATGGAAGTGTGTGCCACCGAGCTAAGGGACATCCTGAACAAAGTCCTTTCCAGACACCAAGACTTGAAGGCGGATGGCTTCAGCTTGGACACCTGCCGTAGCATGGTCGCCGTCATGGACAGCGACACAAGCGGCAAGCTGGGCTTTGAGGAGTTCAAGTACCTGTGGAACAACGTCAAGAAGTGGCAATGTGTGTACAAGCAGTACGATACCGATCAGTCAGGCGCTGTTGGGAGAGCCCAGCTGCCCAGCGCCTTGAAGGCTGCGGGGTTCCAGCTGAACGAGCAGCTGTGCCGGGTGATCGTGCGCAGGTACGCCGCCGAGGACGGCAGCATGGATTTCAACAGCTTCATCAGCTGCCTGGTGCGGCTGGACAGCATGTTCAGGGCCTTCAAGTCCCTGGACCAGGATGGAAGTGGGCGCGTCAGAGTGACCATTGAAGACTGGCTGCAGCTCACCATGTATTCATGAAGGTGTGGCAAAGAAGTGGCTTTGCGTGGAAGATTCACCTGGAGGACTTCACTCCTCTGCTACACTGCTGTAGTCTTTGCCTTTAGTCTTTCTAAGGCAGATGTAGCTAGCGGTAGATGGCTCAGCTTAAAGTGTAGTGATTCCTCTTGTGCATGCACTAGTCTGCTTTTCTGAGGGGTTTGTGTAGGTTGTTTATTGGGCAGTTGCATAAGTTCAGAAAATTCTAGATTCTAAGGTTAGGGAATATAGTGGAAAGACCAAATCTTAGTTACTTTTTCATGTAAAGTGGCTTGTATACTAGAATAACTATTATTTTTAAAAGCTCCTAAGTTTGGTGTTGATGTTGCTGTTCTGATTTGTCAGCAGTCACTAAGCTGGAATAAAGGCTGTTTGCCTGAAGTCAGGCAGTCACTGGTAGAGTCTTGTGCAGTTATTTCCAACAAGGGGAACAACATTAGAGTTGCAATAACTGTAATGATCAGTGAACTTACATAATCATTCCATTTCCTTTCTACTTCTGCTTTTCATGCTTGGCTGCTGAAGCAAAACCTCAGTTTTACTGTCAGTTCTATCTGGTGGCCAGGACAAAATAGAAGACTTATATGAGGCTACTTCTGCAATGATCTCCTTCCTACAGTTCCATGAACTAGTCTTTTCTCTCTTTCCTTCAAGCCTAAACATAGTTATAAAGCAAACAACTTAAAATGCTACATTTATATTTAGAGAAACTTGAAATAATTATGCAGTCACATAGCAGACAGAGAGCCAAAGTCAACTTTTGGCTATATGAGTGAAATTTCATCAGACTGCAGCATCCCACTCAAGGTAGTTATATGCAGTTCTGGCTAAGATGTCAATTTCTGAGTAAAAAAAAAATAAAAATAATAACATGAACTGTCAAAACTGCATTTCTTTGAATTAAGGATTACATTTTGATCAAAACAGCTCTTGCACAAGGCAGATTTCTTGGCAAGGCTCTGCTGCTTTAAACGAAAATTGTCTTGGGTGTGTGCGAACTGGCTGGAATGTGAAAAGAGGAGTTAAATCGGCAGCCTGGCACTAGAGGCAGTCTCCAGATGTGAGAGTCCTCATGCCCCTGCCCTTCCCCAGGGACACAGCAGTGACTAATTGAGAAATACCACTCAATACCTGCAGGCCATCGGCATGTTAATGGCATGCTGTGGTTTGGTTTGGTCTGTAAATTTCCATAGCTTTGATTTCTAAATCTTGCACTTACACTTGGCAAATAGTATTTTTCAAATTGATGAGATATCCTCCCTGGTATACTTGCAGAAACCTTTTACTTGAAACTAACTTACAACTTGTGCCCAGACTTTTTTCCTCCGGCACTTGGTTTAATAGCAAACAGAAAAATATTCCTACTATCCCAGAGAAAAGAGGCTAGTTCCTTCCTAATGGCATTCAGCCTCCTCCCAGTTCTTCAGTGGAAAAGCACTCAGTTATCCATTGTGCCATGCCGTGCCATTTGGGCTCTGAGTAATAGAAGAGTAAGCAGGAGGTAAAGTGTGATATCCTCCTCAAAAGTATTGATGCTGTAGTACTTTAAGCTTTATACTGCATCTGGCTTGCAGTCCCTGTGCACATCTAAATATACTTACGACAGTGCAACTTTCTTGTTTTCCAAAGTCTAAGACTTACTGTATTATATAAAAAAACCAATAACAAAACCAACATCAAAAGATCAATCAAAAGGATTGGTTAGACCATCAACATAAAGAAAATAGCAGCTGTCTATGCAAAAGAGTCCTGCATTGGTTTTGAAGGCTAAATGAAATTATATCTTAGAAGATTTAAGTCCTGTGAAATGTATAGCTTGATGATGACAAGTTATTAATACTGATTTCATTATGTTATTACACATATTTTGTCAGTCAAGAACCATCTCAAAATCTAAATTCAATTACTGAAATCCCTGTTTCATAGCATCCAAAATTTTCAAAGCACTCTACAAGGCAGCCTTAGTATCTCCCCTGGCATATTGCACTGTTCAGCAGCAGAAAACCAAGAGCAGAAAGGTTAAGGTTGGTGTGCTCTTGTGGACATTAGAAGTTGGTAGGAGAGCCAGAAATTGAATCCTGGTCTGGCTCTTTGCTGCAGATTTACCCAGCAGACCACCCCTCACTCACTTGGCTGAAAAAGTTTTATGTTGTTCTCATATATAGGGACTCCACTTTTTAAGAAAATGTTTTTCTTGTTGAAATGCAAAACACATTATCCACAAAGGGAACTCTGCTTTACACTTCAGTTTGCTTTTAAAAATTTTCTTATGAATGCCCTTATTGTGAATATTCAAAACAATGTCTTCTTGTCTACTTGTCAACTCTATTATGCTGTCATTACCTGCTCTGTGTCCCACCATCTAAGACATGCAGGTGGCTTTTGCCCAGACAGATGTTTCCCAAAACACTCAAGAAACTTCCAGTGTGGTGACGAAACACTACTGACATAAGCATAGATTTCATCAGGCATCTGCCATTCTCCCTGTCTGCAAATATAATGCAGCTTACACAGAATTAATCACAAATCCCATCAAAGCAAGCTTCAAATGTTTTGTTGATGTAGCTTTGTAGTTAACACATTGAAATGTTTGTTCAGATCAAAACTGGAATTATTACAGAGGCTGTTCCAATGAATTCCTTGCCTTTCTGGCTTAAAAGGTAGGGCAGTGCATTGGCTTCCAAATAGCAGGTAGGACAGTGCATAGGCTTCAGAGGAAAGCTTAAGATAAACCAGGTAGATTTGGTTGTCCTTTCACTGACATATGTTTTATTGCTGAAGGTCAGACTCAAAGCAGCAGCCTCACTCTTGGCCTGTTGATTCTGCATTGTGTTGCATTGGTCTCTGAACTTCAGCAAGTGCCAGTGCTGCATGCACTGCTACAGTTACCTCAAACATGTGGATTCCAGTTATTCTTAGAGACTTCCTGAAGGCCATGTACTAAAGAATCTTTTTTTTTTTTTGGTAGGTTTTTTTGTTCATAAAAGAAATCTGTAACTAGTTCGTCGCTATTGAAAATGTTTATATTGCTACTCCAGCCTTAGTATTACAGATTTAGCAAGCTCTTAGGTTTTTTCTCAGGAAGAACAAAAACCTCTAGTATCGTAAACTTAGTGCATGTGTTGTGTTTGATTCACAGAAGAGCTTTTAAAGTCATTTGTTGTATTAACTATAACTACTGCCGTGCATGTTTGGGTTACAGAATGGAGATGGCACCATCGACTTCAGAGAGTATGTAATTGGTTTGTCTATTCTCTGTAACCCAGCCAACACAGAGGAGACTATTCGGATGGCATTTAAGGTAAGTTCAATTTAGTGTAAATCTACAAACCTGACAAATCAAGAGTGACTGTAAGTCTGTTAGCTTTCAAATCATAAGTTTATAGCTTCAATCTGTTATGCAAATGTGAGTAATTCTCTTAAACCAATTGACATTTAGAGTGCGAAAGGGAGGGGAAGAATTGCAGGTATCATAGAGAAGGGTTTCAAAAGCCATCTGAAGGCACTAATGAATATGTAACTTGGCAGGCTAACTCCAAAAATGATTCAGCAACACTTGTAGTTTTTTTTTGCCTGAGGTTTTTTTTCTGCTGTGATTCTTCAATGTCACAATAGATGGAGTAATATCCTCTTGTGGGTCAAGCTTCACTAGAGTCATTGTTCTTAACAAAGAGGGAGAAAAAAAAAATCAAGGGCTGTTCAGGACTGGCACATTGAAAACTGGGCTGCATCTAAGAGCTGCTGGCTTGTCCTGTGGTGCCCTGATAGTACAAACAGTAAAGGAGCAGTAGCTGCTTTCACATCTCAGGTACATGCAGACAATACATGACCAGGTATGCCCATGTTGTGAATCCTTGGCTCTTTTTTTAGTAGCTCTGATACAGATCCAGTTGTTTTACCCATTAATCTGCACTTATGAACTGTATTGAACAACATATTGAGATACCACTCATGTTCATTTTAAGCTGGCTGCTTCCTGGTACTGATGCATACTTAAGAAGTACCAGAGATTTTTTGGCAATCCATTATATTCACTGGCTTCTATTCAGATAAGCTCTAGAGTTTTTCAAGGTGATTTGTTAATTTTTGTGGATGTTTTATCAGTACAGATTCCGGTGAAGAAGCAAGCATAGCAGCTATTGTTGCTGTTCCGTTGTGTTGTTTCTTAGACTATATTGTTCAGTATGATAAAAGGTATGCTGATTATAAAATCAGTAATTTGTTTTCATTTCCAGTTTCAGCACAAAACAACTCATTTAGCTGGTAAAAGCGTGCTTCAGTCTAAAATGGAGCTGTGGGTTCCTTTTGCTACTTGTTTTCTGTGCCACTAAATGTCTTTTCTTTCACAATGGCAAAGTTTGCCTGTAGCAAGTATTTAAGAATTACAGCCATCCATCCCTTGTATTTCTCATGGGGTGATTCATAGCAGATGGTTACTGTCACTGCACTGGGCAGGATGGGATGATCAGTGTACATCAACTGCCTGCATTCCAGGAAACTAAATTCCTTGTTAATTACAATTAATTCCTTAGTGGGTGATCAATCACATACATTAAAATTTAGGTACGTCAGAGCATAAACTATGATAGCAAGTTTAATCTGACAGGAGATGTGCTACAACCTAACAAAAATGGAGACTGAAACCTAGGATGTTCCAATATAGACTGGCTGAATCCAGTAGACTCTTAGCATAGCTCATGGTGACAATAAACAGACATCTTTGTTTATGTTTTATCCGTTTTGTATTATTTTTATCAGTGAACCAACGCTGCGAGGTTTGTTTGTTTGTTTTGGCAGAATGTTCTATTCCCAGCTATAGCATGGACATTACTCTGTAAAGTGTCAGCTTAGTCTTATTCCAGGCTCTTTTAATCCCAGGCATTGTTCACAGAGCTGCTGAGTGCTCAAAAGCCACGATGAGTGGCTAATGTGCACAGAGGGTTCATAGGCAAAGTGATGCCAAAGTGTTTCTACACGTTCTGTCTCTTCCAGCTCTTTGACATGGATGAGGATGGCACTATAACAGAAGATGAGTTTGCATCTATCATTCAGTCAGCACTGAGGCTGCCTGACCTTGATGTTTCTGTGCTCTTTAAAGAAATAGACGCAGATGAAACCGGGAAGCTCTCCTATGGTAAGTTACGTCCTTTTGTTAGAAAGAATACTCTGATAGTCATATTGACAAGGGGTTTCCTTTTTTAATTCCCTCAGATTCCTTGATGGTTCTCATACCTTGTTTCTGGGGAGAACTGTTGAAGAACAGACTTAGATACTTGGTGTGATACTCCTGGGTTTTCTTAGAGGGAACTAACTTGAGATCAGCTTCAGTAAAAGAAGCAGGCACTGAAATTTTCTTTGATTCTGTTGCTGCACTATAGCATCTGTGTTTTTTTAATGTTTTTCAGAGGAGTTCAAGAATTTTGCACTCAAGCATCCAGAATATGCCTCATTGTTTACTACATACATAGATCTACAGAGACACCAGTTAGGTATGTTTGAGGAGCATGACACTGAGCCACCCAAAGGCAAACACGGCCCAGTTAGGAGCACAGCCCTGGTCTCAGAAACAACACCACTTGCAAGAAATAAAGTCTGTCCTGAAGGCAGTGAAGAAGATAGCTCAAGTACTTCTGACAAAAAGGATGACTGAGAAGAGTTAAATAATTCAGCTCTTGAATTCTACAAATTTTTTTCCTCAGCTGTTCATAAGCACAACTGATGTAGAGATGGAAGTTACAACTTAAGAAAAGTTTGGGGTTTTTTTTGTTTGGTTGTTTTTTTTCATATCAGAAGGAGTTACTCCTGTTTTATTGTAAGGGGAAAACCACTGTTCAATCCTTAATGTCAGTATCAAGGTACTGGGAATATTGTTCAGTGTCTTCCAAGTTCATGCTTCCACAAAAGTAATAGGTGTGCTAAGAGGGGTACGAGGCTCCAGAACTGCAGTGACCTCTTGGAATGGAGACTGAGGAGTCCACTTGTCTCAAAACAAGTGGTATTTTTGGTGCTGCTGAATTCCTCTACATCCCCAACATGACTTAAGGAAAAAAATTAAGCTAGTGTGTTATAATTTTTCAATATCACTTAGCTATTCTCAAGTTTCTGCAACACACAAATGAGTTACAGGAAGCTGAGGGTTTAAGATTATGGTTTTTGGCTGTCCTTAAATTGCCCTTAACTACTTAGGAACCAGAAAGCTTAAGCTTCTGAAAAAGACATGCTGGTTCACTGATGTTAACAAAAACCACTTCAGGCCTAAAGGGTGGTGACAGATGGAAATGGCTGTGCTTCTAACAACAAAAAACAAATTGGAATTCCAAGATAGCAGCTTACAGTCTAGAGGAAAATGCAGACTGTAAGACCTAAGAATTAATAGACTACTTCAAAATAAATACCATGTTGTTTACAGTAACAACTGTTCAGGAACACTTTGGGAGGAGCATTTCAAACTTCAGTGTATTTTTTTATTCTTGCAATTATCAACAGAGGAATGTGACCTTGTTCTGCAAAGCTTGAAAGGCAAATATGCTGTCAAACCGTAGTTCTAGTACTTAGTATCTATCTAAAGCTGTCTCCTAGAAAACATATTTGCATTACTGTGCCATTACTCAGTGTTCTTGGGGCTTGGTTCAATACCAAGCTCTTTCTAGTCAATGATATGAATGTGTTTTGCCTTGGTCCTCTCTAGTGCACTGGAAATTGGGCCTTTACCTTTTTCCATCCTTTATCTGAATGCACTTTATGCAGTATTTAAAATATACAGCTATTTAGGCAAATAATTCTCAATAAAAACTTGGAAGGGATGAAATGAGAAGATATTTTTAAATTAAAACTGAGATGAGCAAAGCCTAGACTGCCTAGTACAAATAATAACCAACTTTCAGCAAGTTTTCATATATATAATGGTAACCTCTGCCTCTAAGTCATTGCTTGCAGTCTGGTCGCAAGTTCGTTGCCATGTTTTACTTTCTCTGTTTATAATTGTGCCTCTCCTGATGTTTCATGTGCTTAAAATAAATCTATATTTTTTAAAAGACTTTACTTGAACAGCTGAGTCTTTTTATTTTTAGTACAGTGGGAAGGGTACTTTGTCTACTATAAGGGGCTGGGGGAGTTTCCAGGAAATCATGCTTAAGATTTCTTACCTTGGTAAACTCAGCACAGCCTGAAGTTGGCATTTTCAGTTCTTTGTATGGTGGCATTTTGCTTTATGGTGGGACTGGAAGAGCAGGACAGGACCATTACTCTTCCAAAGATTTACTTCTGGTGACTTCCTTGACAAGAGGGATTATGATATAAAGGTCTGCAAATCCATGGAGAGAGAGCGCCATTTTTTGATGGAAAATAAGGTGTCACCATTTACATGTAAAACGAGTGACCTCAACCACAGTTGAGATGTAACAATCATAGCTTTGAGTATTGTGAACAGTAGGAGAGTATTTTATCCCAATTAGAGAAGGAGAAACAGGAATACAGTTAACTGGAATACATTTTAATTCTTAGCAAGGATGTTTTTACCTAGCATGTTAACCAAAGTCTCAGCTTTTCAACCAGCAGTAATCTCTTCAAAGATTACTTCTATTCCAACCAGTAAGAAAAAGATGGGTGGGCAAAGATGACAAAGAAAAGCACCTCAAGTTCTTGGGATGCAAAGGCTGCCCTACACACACTCCTGCTGAATCCAGCCATGTTCAGCACCAGGAGCTGTGCTGTCCAATAGCACAGCAGGTTTGGAGATTTTACAAAAATCTGCAAGTCACACAAGCCCTTTGCACTTACAGCTAAAAATATTATGTATATAAATCTACCTCTCCCTGTAGTTAGAGGAAAGGCCGCAAATGGGTTTGGTATGTAGCAGTGATTCAACCATGCTCTGAAGAGAAATTAGCTAAACACTAGAGACACTAACTCAATATACACACATCTGCTGGGTGTGCGGGAAGGGAATACATTAATTTCTAGGCATCATCGTGCCTCAGGGAGCTTTTAAAAGGACCAAACTAAAAGCAGTCTGCAATAAACAGGCATTACATTAAGTGGTAGAGCAGGAACTAAACAGAAGGAGAAGGTTAAAAATACTAAAAAGAAAATGGCTCTCAATCAGGCTTTGAGGGATGGCACCTTTCTGCCTCAGACTTCCTGAGGTGTAAGTTCGTAAGTCTACAGGCTGCTTTAGGATTGTTGTGAGTCCTGCACAGCAGAAAGGATATTTGGCCCCATGTCACCGTAGAAAACATCATTATTGAATCAGGACTTCTCTGTCTTGCTTTGACATGGATTTGATGATAAGTCCTTCATGGATACAAAAATAAGACACTTTTAAGTGTGCAGAAACTCCAGCAATCTTAACACAGGCAAGAATCAGACAAGGAAAAGTCTATTACAAGCGGGAAACACAACTTATTCACAAGAATACAGGCTCATGGGATGCTGTTATTCATGAGGTTTGATAACTATATACAATATGTACATTTTTTTAATCTAGGCTCTTGTTTCTGAAAACATGAAGGGCAATGCTGGGTCACCTAGAAAAGTGAACCGTCTTTGTACACCCTGGAACAACAAAGACACAAATACTATAAGTTTAAGGAAGGTGAATTTATAGGGTCTCCACTGGCTACACCAGAGGTTGATTTCTGAGATTAAGATCTTTCAATCTGAGAAAATTAAAATTATTTGTACTTCCTTTGCTGCATCAGTGTTACTGCCTAAATCAGTGGAAACAGGACACATCCAGGTTTCATGTCAGGTTATACTTCTATAAGATCTGGCACTAAACTGCCAAAATCATATAATCCTGGCTGGTTGCTGTCCATCAGAACTTTGAGGAGTAGTAACACTTTGATGAAAAGCATCTGAAAATGCCTCTCCTCACAGTCAATAACTGGGCAGCACCAATCTGAGGCACCAAACCATCAGTAACTGCTGCTCCTGAACTCTTGTGCTCATCTGCATCAGAACAAGTGAGGTGCCAAATCACATTCCACAATATTTCTGTGAGTGTTACATCCTCTTTCTCATCAGCTTGCTCCATGGGGATGCAGAGGAGGCAAAGTTCTGTGATTCCTGAATGGTTTACAAGGGAACCTCTCCACAGCAGCTGCCTGCTCTGCCCATTCTTCCCTTCTCAATACCCCAGAAGGACTAAGAGCCCCAGCAGTCCAGCCAAGGGTTGTGTTGTGTGACAGCTCTATTGACCATTCATGGAAGAGCTGCACAGGCTAAGGGCTGCTTAGCCACATCTGCCATCTCCCTTGCAATTCCATCTAAAACAAAGAATTCCCTGGGTATCAGAAGTCTGAGAACCACTTGTCAAGACCTTGCTTCTGTGGTGGTCAGCCCACCAGGGCCCTGTTCCTGGGTAATTCCTCAGGCACCATGCCAGTGCAAATAAATACACCATTCTGCCTGAGTAGGCTCCTCTTGCATATGTGTCCAGAGCTACTCAGAGCCTGTGGATGTGAAAAATCAGGGCCTGAAGCTCAGAAAATAAATGTAAAAAATGTCCCTACATATACAAACACACCCACACTGGACAGTGCTGTGGACTGTTTGACCACAGCCTTCAGCAAGGAATGCAGCCTGAAATTTCATGCTGAGAATTACACAGCTCTCGTTTTGAGAATGCCACAGGAGAAATTCGAAGGAAAGGCTTGGGAGGTTGGTAGCTACAGTCTGTGATTTGCTGGAAGACTGGACTCTGGTCAGTGCCCTTTGGCTTACCTTTTTCTCTTCTGTTTCGCATCTCCTGAAACAGCCTATCTTTCTCTCCACTTTCTCCCTCCACATTTCCACCTCAAACATAGCTACCACCATAAAAAGTTATATTCCACAATTATTAAAGTTAAATTTTAATATTAAAACATAAAAATTACAAAATCTGGTGGGATTCAGGGGCACATGCAGTATTCAGGTAGCTACTTTTTCTGGTCTGCAGTAAGAGCAAACTTGTCAAAGGTTGCAAGGGATTTTAATGACATTGAATTAATTAATTTTAAATCTTTACTCAATGAAATAACATTTATTAGACTGACTAGCAGTAGGGAGACGTTTGTCAGCAGTGCTTAAGTTTGCAGACTCTCTGTTACTATACATAGCCAGAGAGGCAGAAAGTAAACATCTTATAGGATTAGCAGCTATGTTCATAGCTGAGATGAAATTTGAACATTTCATTAGTATAAGATTAATTCTGACATTTCAAAAAGCCAAAATGCAAACAATAAAATGTGTCTGATATAAATACAGTATGCAGCACTTACTCAGATAAAGTTCAAGAAGCACAGTAGGTTTAGAGGCATGACAAAGGAAATACAGGAGGGTCATTTAAGGACCCAACTTCTGGTAAGCACTTCAGTGAATGCTTAATCCTGTAGGTATCAGCCAGATGGTTTGTACTTATCAAAAGCAGAAAACAATACTAATAATCAGAAAACAAGAAAACTTTTCATGGCTAGTTATCGTAAGGATGCTGAGAATTGCATCACCAGCATCAAGAACATAATACCCCAACTGATTAAATTTTATTTATTATGCCATCCTCCTAGTTTGGGATGTTCTGTAACAACTACAGCATGATTGGTGAGACTTCAGAGACAGGTGACAATGTTATAATAGAAAATACTTCATTAACTTGGCTAAGCATTACTTTTAAAGCCCCTTCTTGCTGCAACAGATTGAAAGTAAATATATGCCCCTCCTCTATTCTCACTTCAAGATTATTCTTGGTTTTCATGCTATTACGTGCTTTACCATGCTGATAATAAATCAATATTAACTTTTTTCATCTGTTAACTTTTATTACAAGTTCTATTCCAGGAAATAGTCAGTTGAAAATTTTTCTTTCAAGATTGAAAATCATATGCTAACCATAATGCTAACCATATCATAATCATATTGCTAATCATATGTTCAAGCAAGGCTCACCTCTAAAGCTGCAGCTGCATGTGCATTGCTTTGTTCTATACTGGGCATGGGTAAGAGCAGTCATCTGAAGGAGTGAGCATTCACTAGGTTAAACTTGCCATTAAAGGCCTCCACAAAGGAGCAGTGCACAGCCTTGGCCATCTAATCCATTGCTCAATAATTTCTGCTATTAGAAAAGTTTTTCTGCTGGTCTGGCCTGAATACCTTTGCAGCTGAAGTGTTGTGTTCACCTTGCTCAAGGAGAATTGATTAATTTCTATTTTTCTGCTGGGTAACTATTTATAACTGCACACACCTATACTCAGATCTTATCATCATGCCTGTTTCACTCTTACCTCTCCCAGCCTGCCTTTCTTAAGTCAAAAAGCAAAATCTCTTTCTTTTTTTTCTTCACAGGTTGCACTTTCTAGACTACTGATCATTTTCATTTAGAATCTCCAGAGAGAGAAGCTCTCAGCTTCAGCTCCAGACCTACCATTCCTCAGTAGACAAGAAAACTTTCTGTAGTTTGTAATCAATGCAAAATCTCCTGTTCATACACGCCCAGTGCAAAGCTTGGCTTTTTAAAAACAGCACAGCCTTGCCCACTGTAGAGCTATCTCTGATCTAATGAACTGCTCCCTCCTTTCTCTCTTCCTACAGCTGCTCATTCCTGCCTACTGCAGTATCTTAGTTTTATCCTTATGGAATTGAAAAGACCGGTTTATCAATAACATTTTGATCAGCTTAAATTATTGTTAAAAAGAACTTAGCTTTCTTATTTAAAAACAAACCCCTTTATTTCCCTTTTGTTAAGGACATAATCTGCCTAAAACTTCACTATGCATCTGACAGTGCACTAGAAGCAAAGCTTCTACAGATTAGAGAGACATGATGAAAGCTTAGAGGCTATAATAGTTCAAAAAGAATAATTTCCTTTTCAAAGGTAAACATCAGCCTTGCAGACAAAGATAAGGCCAAGTGCACAATTAGATACGCAAGTCTGTCTTTCTGCTCATATCTCCTGATATCAAAGATTGCAGGAAAATTCAAAGTGTTTTCTTAAAACCTAAAAAAGAAATGAACAGGAAAAAGTGTAGGAGACTAGAAGGAGTCATAGCAGAACTGCCAGCAGCTTTTAGAAAAGCTGTTTTCCTCAATGCCGGAAGTCTTTGAAACAGGAGATAACCAGCCATGAGCTACAGCAGCCATTCAAAGCAGGAATCATTTCTAATGTTTACATTTTGTCCATTGGCCTTTCAAGTGAAAGCATGCCAAATTCCATAATGTTATTTAATCACATCCTTAACAGCTCGTCTCTTGTAAGCAGAAAAGTATATTGTCAATATACACAGTGGGGATAGAAACAGTGTCATTGTCACCTGGGTGGTTTAAGTTCAGGTTTGAACTATTATTAACTCAAAGCTGCACTAAACCTAAAAAAACCTTTGAAATAAACACACGCAGGAGCCATTCCTTCTACTTTTGGTATTACCAAATTGAAGGCAAAAGTCTATGCTTTATATAGCGCAAACTTCTCTTTTAGTAGAAAAGATACTTGAGGGACCAAAGAGAAGCAGCCCTTTGGGCAACAACTACTAGGAGATACCTTTGACAATACTCACCCTCATTACTCATTTTATTAAAATGGACTTTGCAGTTTAAGCAGAAGAACAGCCATTGAAGAATTGTATAAAGCACATAAGGACAGTTTCCACCTTTCCTGGCTATTTAACAGTTTATAAATAGACAAAGCAAAAAGAAAGCAACTACCCTTCCAAAAGTTGCAAAGGAGAGCACTGGTATAGCAAACACAGAAACACAAGAGTTCTGACTCGTTAATTACCTATGGGCATTCCTGGTGTTCCAAACCCTGTAGTACAATTTGACATTTTTTGCTTTAACACTCCCACTAATTATTTTTTTCAGACAGTGAATTCAGCACCAGACAATGAAAAGCACAGATAAAACAGATTTGACAGTTATGGCATTATGATGCATTTAGATTCTTTTAGCATCTTTTTATGTATCAAAATACTTGTACCTCTAACCTACAGCTCTCTCTGACTTGCTTGCTGTCTCCAGGCATTTTTGTGATACCAAGCCTGATCCTTTCCACTGTGACTCAGGGCACCCCAAGGTGCAAGGGAAAGAGATCTCAACTCTCTATACAGTTACAGGGGCACAGCAGCAAGCTCTGGCCCAGCAGACAGGTCAGTGTCTGACCTTCTGGTGGAGTCTGTCTGTCTCCATTTACTCTTCTTCCACCCTAATGTGAACAGTTTCACAGCAGACAAAAAACCCCTCCCCTCCACCTAATCTCTTATTATTTTCCCTAGTGGAGTCCATCTAGCTTACATCAAAGAAGTGGTCTCATTAAGCCATTGTTTTATAAATCTGCTAATATTTTTCCTATCCATAACACAGAAGACACTGCTGATAGAAATATGTCAACAGGAAGACAAACAGGCAGCATTTGACATGCTATTAGTCTAAGTCTGGGTGGATAAATAAATCATGGGTCACATATTCACAAGGGGGAAAACACTGTTTATTTCCACTGGATTTATTACGCACACATCTCCCATCAAGCACGGTGACAAAACACACCCCACAAAAAAGGATGTCACAATGTACCCGAGAAGGGACTGTTGATGCAACCAGGACAAAGCATTCTCTCCTTAGGAAGGGCTTCAGTCTCTTGGGAATATATCACACTGGTCGCACAAAATGAAGACAGCTGGAAGTGTCCTTCAGCTATATCACTGTATATGGCAGGGTAATTCATCAAGGCTGAATCATTCCTAAACACTGGATGTTTCTCTGGAAGTTATTTGTTCTATAGGTGCAATAATTATTAAGTATTTCACCCCTTTCTTTAGAATATTGCAAATTCCCACACTATTCTTAGATTAAAAATATATGCTAATATATTTTAGTCTGATTCTGAATCAGACCTACCCAAAAGTGTATCCCATCATCTCCCAAATGAGAAAATACAAATTAACTTAATGATGTTGTTAGCCATCTACGTACATTTCAGCTCACCATGCTCTCCATAATAAATGATACTGATACTGCAAAACTGAACCCAATTTATTTTGGTGACACTTCCTAATTAAGAAGAGCAGTAAAGAAACCACCTTGGCAATTGTTTCAGATGCAACCTTAGCTATAAAAAAAAGGCAGGATTATAAGGTTAGCATCTCTTCTCTCTTAAAAAGGGTGCTTTGCAATCAGGTCACCCAAAATCTAAGGAATAAAACACATACAGATGTGGAGCCTTCAGTTAAAAGAACTTCATAGCTGTAGTCTTTACTGGTGTAATAGACCATCAAAAGAAAATATTTACATTTGTCTTAGAAGTTTGTCATTACACAGGTGCCTTTAACCTACTGGTGCCATCTACTTTCAGACAGTGGGGAATGATTTAAAAAAATCAAGAGCTCTTCTTCATTTTTTCAGAAGCAGTTGCTTCAGAGGAAGTGTCTCAGATAGGTAAAAATTTACCTTGATCTCTAGATAAATGCTGTGTGGAAGTATTCAGAGACAGAAGGTCATTGTGTTTAAAGGGCAAAGGTGCCCCTGTGCCTAATATACCATGTTCCAAAAGCTACCTATGGCTCAGAGGTCCAAGTAGCAATAAAACACATTTTCAGTCTGTTTCTTCAGAAAACACAGCCCAGGGCACAAAGATGGTGTGAGAGAAGAGAAGAAAATCCCTATTAAATCCATTTTAATTGTGAAAATAAGCTCTCTGGAGGACCTAAGCACAGGGCTGGTAAGAAAGCACAAACCTCTCTTCCTCCACTGCTTTCTTAGGGCGAACAAAGACTGAGGAGAAGCCAGGCATCCTTCACAGTCCTGGTGGAAGAACAACTTCCATCCTGGTAATTAGGGAACCAGAAGCACAGCAGAGCAGCACAACACAGACCCGCTGGCTCACAGGAGTAAGCTGGGGGGTTCCTAGGCAGCCCTGCAGTGGGGATAATGCAGGGGCTTTGCATCCAGAGCCACAAACCCTGAGCACCTTCTGTGCTGAGAGCCTCACCTGTGCTTGAGAAGCTCATCTCACTTGTGTGGCACAGTCCCACACTGAGCTGGATTTTGCTGCGGAGGGTCAGGGCTGCCTCGCAAGGCAGCTCTGTGTGTGTTGGCTCTTTTCCATCAATGGCAACTTCTGTTCAATCCTTTCCTTATTCAGGCCTGGGTGAGGGAGCACTGTCACCACGCCATATTTTGCTGTGACCTCCTCTTGCTTCTACTGCAACCAGTCAAAGTTCATCACCACACTCATCTTTGGGTTCTCATTAATTGATAAATGGTTCAAAAGCCAGGGCTGCTGATCCCTGAATCCACCCATCACGAGAGAACATCTAATGGAGAACTTTAATGGAACACATCCAGCCCTGGGTTACACCACAGATTGTCTTCCACAGTTCAAGCCTTACTCACCAGTCTTGCCACATAGCTGCAGTTACATATTGTTTCCCCTACTCTTTGACTGAATAAAAATATTTTTAAAGATCCCACACCTTCCCCCCCCCCACTCAAAAAAAAAGAGGAAATACAAATCACTAACTTAAATCACAGCCTTTCAGGAAATATTAATGCTCTTCCAGCAGTATTAATGCTAAAATCATGGTAACTTTAGTTGCATAACTCTTTCACTCAGTGTCTGACCACCAGCTATCTGAGGCTTTCTCAGACGCAGGTGAAATGAGATCTTGTCAATACAGGAAAAGTATCCCTCGATAGTTTGTTTTAGATATCATTAAACAACTCTCAAACTCAACTGCATCCCTCTAGGGAAAAGTTAAAGTTGATTTTTTATACATATTACAGGCAAATGCTCACCATTACAAAAAAATGTGTGGGTTTTTCCTAAGAAACTCTAAATAAAATCATACATTAATTATGTTATCAGCATCCTTCCCTTACTGCAATTCAATAAAGATAACATAGCAAATTTTAACAAATTCAGCAAACTTCAAGGAAGATTCAAAGAATGGCTGCTTTATTCCTGCAAAAAAAAACCCAGCACTAAAAGGAATTTTGAATGTATTGCTCTTGAATGAAACAATGTTGAAGAAGGAAATGAATTTGTTTATGAGACACATTGTTGGCTTTGCTGAGTTTTACTACCACAGTTTTCCTCCAAGAGGAAATACATTATTAAACAAGAAAGAAGAAAGCCCCTATCAATCCCAGTAAAGCAGCCTAGTGCTAATGTCAGCAATGACATGGCAGGGTTCTACAAGGGTTTTATTTGGTGGTCTTAATTATAAATCCTCCAGAGCTTCCAAATTCCAATTTACATCCAAATTTCTTCTAAAAGGTTGGGATTTTGATGTGAGCTTATTACATGTTCTTATCTGATTATTTTCTTTAACTTGAATTCTTTAGGGTTTGGACTGGTCTTTTATTTTGGGCATTTTACAGAGCCTATAACAACAGGAGTCAAACCCCACCACCATAAAAATAATAATTTATTCAGCACAGAAACCTGACCTTTTCATGTACATTTTTGGAAGCTGCATTATCAGGTAGATCTGCCAAGAAACAGAACCCAGAAAATAGGTCCTACAAACTGTATACCAGAATCAGAAAATTACATTGTATGATAATGAACTAGCACAGTTAAGGAAGCATCAGTACTGCTTTAGTGGTTCCTAAAAGTAAAAAAACTGAATTAGTGTGCCATCAGAGCTTGCTGTTATACCACAGAAACACAGCACAAAGCTTCCAGCACTTCTCTGTTCCTGGCCTCAGACTCGTTCCAGTAAGACTGTGCCCTGCTGCTGCCTCTGTAGCTCTGACCCATTTTCTCCTTCTCCCGTAGGGTCTGGAACAAAGTTTTGCTGAGATCAACACAGAAGAGGGAAGAAAGAATGAGGATAAGAGAAAATAGGGAAAAGTATAAGATAAATAATATGAGACTCATTGGTGGTCAATGTTAATTATTAATTGATTGAGAAAGAGAATACTGAAGGGCTTTCACTGCATTAAACCCTGTTTGTGCCTCTTTACAGACACACAGATCAAGAGCTGCAGGGATGAAGCCCATAGGAAAGGGAATGTTGAAGACAACTGCAGCAATTCTGTACCAAAAAAAAAAAGCAGACAACCTAGTCACTGACCTATATGTTTTGCTTTCACTTCCCCTCTCTCTGATGAAGTTATTGACCACACCAACTTCATTGGGTTCTATCTTATTTTTTTCTCTTCTATTCTTGCTAAATCAGCATATACTGGCATAATAACTATGTAAACACTATTCCTTCAATGTAGAGTTTTCCTTCCAATTTTGACCTAGGGTCTCCTAGAGCACAACTCTGATGAAGAAAAAAAAAATGTAAGAAGAAACTTCCCACTCTCAAACAACTCATCCTCCCATCCTCAAACTCCACCATGATTTCCTTCCCACTTGTTACGTTATTGAAAGGGCTCCTGTGCTAACTGGAGCTCAGAGTCCAGCAGATACACTCACCTATTCCTTCTTCCAGCCTAAATAAACGAGCTAACTCTTAGCTGCCAGCACACAGTCCTAACCAAGTACTACCGACCCTTATCTTCTTTTTTCTTTTCTTTCACTCTCTGAGAAAGAAAAACAAGACAAGAAAACAGGAGAAGCCGTGTTTCTCAGCTTCCTCAGAAAGTTTTGGGTTTGGCTCCACTCACTTGCATCGGACTGCCTCAGCTCAGAGCCCTTCCTTCTGTAGTGTGTATGGAAGCTCAAGGCTGATCCTTGCCCAAACTTATACTTAACACCAAATTAATATTCAATTAATCTAAAAGCTTCTTTGAAGAATTAGGAATGAGGGTGTACAACTTACTGTTCTGTGATAATTTTGGTCCTTGACCACAAGTAATTATACACTTGGACACCAAGAGATTGCAGCATGAAATCTTCAGAAAGTGAGAGATATTTTTCTATGGTTGAGGATACATCTGAATGTTCCATTTTTCCTTCAGAATATAATGTCTCACAAAGAACGTCTCATGGTGATTAATCTTCTGGTATCACTACTATTTCAGAACATAAACTTCAGCTGGCCAAAGTAACATCATATTTTTAATTGCATAATCTTATGTTTAGACATTTCTATGGTTATGTTTGCTGAGATGCAAGAAAAATACTTTGATTAAGAACAGCTTGAAAACTAAATAATCACAGCAAGGAAGGATGACTGCATGCTTACCTGCTGGCTACATCTCAGCTCATTTATTTGAAAGGATGTAAGAAAACAACTGATTCTTCCAATCTATGTCTAGCTTCAAAATCAGAATTTTCATTCCCCTTTCTTTTGCATCAAAATTCCTCCCTGCAGAGGACAAGACACAACCAGACAAGTTTCTTACTAGCTTCAGCAGATCTGCATGGAATTAGAAGGTCACAAATGTTTTGGTTCCTGGAAGGGGCAGAGACAGAAGATGTCTGGTGTGCAAGAGGGTGGCTGTCAGAGGAATGTCAGGCAGACATTCTAATGTGCATGTTCTAATATCACTTCTTCTATTCATTCGTGCCACAGCAAAATCTTAACTAAAAAATGATCTCAACATTTCCTAAACTTCGATTGCTTGGCTTTGCATACTGACATCCGGAACTGACCTTTAGCACAGCTATTCACAGGTCTCAAGTGTATGCTTTACATCAGCATATTTGCTGCACCATTAAGGAAGTTTGATCGTCCTCATTTTCGAAGCTGGTGTCTTTAATTTCTTTGGGGAACCACTGAGCTGCAGCCTTTTCGGGGGTCTGCGGTGTTCGACCGGGAGCAGAGCCCAGCCCCGGCTCCCCTAAGGGAGCAGCCGCCGCTCGGAGCGGAGCGCTGTGCTCCCCGCCGGGCTGCAGGGAAGCGCATCCAGCAGATGGAGCTTCAGGGCAGCCCAAGAGGCCGCTCTCCCTCCGCCTTTCCTGCCGCGGACCCGCGGAGCGCCGCTCTCCCCCGCATCCCCGCAGGAGCCGGGCGAGGCTTCCTGCCGCCAGCGCCCAGCGCTCGGAGCCGAGCGCGATTTTCCCTTTCAGCAGCCCAGCAAAGCCGCTCTGGACAAACCCGAGCCCTCCCCGGGGCACTGTCGCTCCTGCTCCGCGGGACACCGGGAGCACGGCCGGCTCCAGCGGCCCCGGCGGGGCCGAGCTGCCTCTGCCGGCTCCGGGAGCCGAGAGAGCGCCCGTCCCGTTTAATACACGCACACCCAAAGCACCAGTCGTGCAAGTTTGAGATCACTTTGCTAGAGGTGCCCTGAAGCATTAATGCAAATATTTTTAATATATCTTTTTTTATTCTTTGCAAAACAAGGTAAATTCCTAATGAAACTATTTGGGCTTAGTCTGGAAATGGAGAAATTGAATTAGGAGTTAAGTGAGTCACAACAGGGGGATCCTGTCTTCTACTACCCTGCAGTATTTCCAGCTTTATTAAATACATACACATGTTTATTTGAAGTTGCTTGCACCTTGTAAAGTTTTCCTCTGACTTTTAAAAAGACACTTTTAACTACAAAAGTACATTGTTCTTCATTTGACAGCCTCCTCCTCCAGTACCTCTGCATTTGTTAATGTTCAGGCACTGGGTGTCTCCAGAAGGAATTTAGTGTCTCCTACGTTACTGGCCAACATTTTGGGATTGCCTGCTTCTTTGAACACACATGCACGCACACACTGCACTCCAAAAACCTCACCAGCTGGGTGAAATGTGGTTTTTACACTGCAGCCATCCCTTTGAATCCTTGAGCTGAACAACAGACAGATACAGGTACATGTGAGCAGTCCCTGTGGGTCACCTGTGGTTTTCAGTGATAAATGACTGTAGATGCACAAATTAACACAGAGGAGGTTAATTATAATTTTCTGCTTCTCACATAGACAATGCAACCCCTCCTTCATGTCCCCCAACACTCCCCAGGGCTTTGCTGATTTGAAAATTTGTAGCCACTGTGCCTAGAGAAATCAAGTGTCCATAGACCCTACCATATTTAGGACATAAAAGTTAACTTGTTTTACTTAGAGTTGCTTTTTTCCAAGTCCACCTTCCTTCAATTCAGCTTCTTGCTTCTAACCTTTCAGCTTATCAGCATTGATTTATTTAATATAAAGTAGTGAGGTTACCTTAGATCAATTATACCTTTTTTTCTGTGCAATTTCCAATGCTTAATACATCTGTTACTGCTCAGCCGCAGGGACAACTTGTCCAGCTGGATCCTAAATTATTTCAATCCTTAATTCAATTGTATTTTTGCCACAGCCCAGCCAATGAGCATAATTCTTTTATGGCTAAGAAGCCTCTTTAGAAATAATCCAATAGCCCATATTAAAATATAGGTCATTGTGAAAACTGCCAAGTGCCTGACTTGTCATAACTTTGAGGATAGGCTCTGAGTCTCCTTTGGCATTGCTGATTCTTTCAGTGCTTGGAGGCTTAATTTTAAAACAATCAGCTCAACAAAAACAATTTACTTAGAACTGTCCAAACTACTCAATGTTAGTTGGAAAGCTAAATTGCTACTTGGTTCTGCACTTGGACAAATGCTACAACTAAGGGCAACTGGAGGTTTCCAAGCACTAAATCAGTTCACAGCTTGATGTGCCTGTTGCTGTAGAACTGCGAAGGTTTTGGACAGTAAAAGCAAGTAAAACCCACTCAAACCTATACATGAGATGAAGACACCTGTAAGATGAATGTGTAAACTTTCAGAAGGCAAAACATATGAAAGGTTCTTAAGCTTTGGGGAGAAACTGTTTTTTGCTCTTCAGCTAATACCCATTATGAGACTTGAATCCTTTCAAAAGTTTACACTTTTAGAGATTCACTTTCTTCTTAAGACAAATAAATTGGTCTTTTCAGTGTTTTTGAGGAGACTATTTTTAATTAGCTGCTAGATTTTTGCTTTTCTGTCTCAAAGACATGGAATGACAGTATCAAAAGCTTAAGGAAATTAGTTGCCTTAGGACCACTAACAGCCACAATGGTCTTTTAAGTAACAGCAATGGAAAGCTCACTGCTTCTGAGTAGATTAGGTGAATCTAACTTTTTTCTGTCCTTGTGGATGTCCACCACCTAGCTCAACAGAATTCTGATTTGGATATAGCCATAGTGCAAACCTTGGGCAACTGTGGTGTGAACCTCTGCTTGCACACATTCTCTTAGTGAAAAAGCAACTTTAACTTTATTTAGCATAATTTGATTGTTTCTGAGTATTTTTAGAAAATGAGATTTCTCAAAAATGAGAAACAGAACTGAGATAAGTGAGGCTTTTATTTCCACATATCATTCTCACTGGCCACAGAGGGTCTGGTTCTGCACTAAAGGAAGAAATTTGATCCCAAATATTTGGCCCAGTAGAAAGCACCAACCATTAGTAATTGAAATGTTTTCACTCTTTATTTGGACTTTATTCTAATCAATGAAATTGGCTGCTTTGCATTTGGAAAAAGAATTTATCCTATTGGGCCTTCAGATACAGGTGCATGATCCCTCTTAAGCTGAATGAGGCTACATGAAGATTGGCCTTGAATGTTCAATGATCAGTACAGTACACAATACAGTACTTAAAATCAGTAGCCTGTATTAAGGTACTTATTTTTAGTTAAACAAGATATCAAGCTCATTCTCAGTTTTTTGGGTTTTTTTTGCAGCCTGCACAATTGGACATATTTTATTTGCTGTACAAGCAGCAATATCAGCAAGAGACTGGCAGCAAAAGAAAGGAGAGGTCCTCCCAGCAAGTAAGAACAGATTGCTTCTGGCTTTTTGTTTAGTCTTTTCAACAGGAGGAAAATAATACCCAGCACCTTGCCATCAGCAGTGCAGTTTAAAATCACCTTAGGATCATATGAAATTCAGCAAATTTTTATATCTCTGGATATTTTGGGTAATCTCCCAGCCTAGCTTTGGACATTAAGCGAGGTGTCTTGTTCAGGGTCTGCAGATGACAGAAATGATGAAGCATCTCACAAAAACCTTGATTTAGGCAGATGCAAATAATGCTATAACCACATGGAGCTCCCAAGTTAAAACACTTTTCACCAATTCTACCCACAGGTGTATAAGCACAGAAAACTCCTACATGCGAAACCAGCTTCCCAAAGGAAGACAGATTAATCTGGTGCCTTTTTCTCATAACTGCCTTTTATAAAAGCAAGGAAAACGGGGTAGATATTAATCTATCACGACTTTACAAAAAGTAGCTGTTACAATGACATTTGTAATTGTTAGTCTGAGCAGAAGACATGGAGATAAGTAGAATTGTTAAGACAGGAAAGGAACTGACTAAAGAGGATATAATACTATGTTGTGCTGTAAGGATAATTACAGGCTTGGAGTGAGATTACCCATCTTGAAAGATCTGTTAGTGGGAATGATTTTATTAAATATTTGCATTAATAATATGCACCCCAAAGTTTGTGTTTGCTAATGAAATTTGGAGATGATGAGGTTGGCAGGCAACATTTAATCAGTGAAGAATGAGACTCACACAGGGAAAAAAAGGAAACCTAGTATAACAGAGATGGGATGGAAGCAAACAGAATAAAATGGTAAATCTGATCTTGAAGCATTAGAGAAGTGACAGAGAAGAATGACTTGGGTGTTTATAGCCTGTCTGTGGACAGACATTTAGTACAGATGTGAAAAAGGCAAGTGAGATCTCCTTCTCATTAAAATCTTTGCTGATAGTCCTGGGAATTATTATTATTATTTCACTAAAGTTTGGTAAGACTTCATCTAAAATCTAGGCCATTTTTGCTCAAGAAAGGTTTATTCCAATCAGAAAAGAGAAAGATTACACAGATATATAACCTGGTGAACCTAGAGGAAGGACTACAGCACTGGTTCACCTACTGTTCAAAGCAGAGACGAGGTCAGTGTGTGCCCTTGCTCCCTTTTGGACCCTTGCACCCTTTGGGCCTTGCACCCTGCACTTCTCTCTTGCACAAGCCAAGATAAGGGAGGAGTGCCCCTCATGCACAGTCAGACTGAAACTGGGAGTGCTCCCAGTTCCACCTCACTTATGTGCAGCTTTGCAAATTGCTCTCATACAACTGTCTCTGAGACAGAAATGAGCCTGGTGCTAAAGCAGCAGCAGGAGCTAGAGACCCAAAACAGGTAGCAAGAAAGAATATGCTGAAGCTGAAACTTAACTACTGTGTGAAATATTCCAAACGAGATTTAAATCTTTAAAAGACACTGAGTGCTAGCAAACTGGAAAGAGGTCAAAGGGAAGTGAAAAAGTTATGCCTATGGAGAAGGAGCGGTGGTGTAATTATGAGGGATAAAAACTCCTGGACTTGAACGTGAGCCTCTCCACACACACATATTCTATACATTAGAAAATGAAGACGCCACGGGACAGCTTGCTTTGGTGACACTGATGGTCTCATGAAGGTCATCTGGTGCTGGAGGTGCTGGTAGGTAAAAGGTGCTTTGAAGGTGTGTATTTGTGACAATCTCAAGCAATTTGATAAGGAAGTTACAAAAGCTGCTATCATGAGAAACAGGGAGAAGCCTTGTCTTCCCCTAGAACTTGGCATTCTTGCATGAACAGAATACCAAAATACTGTGAAGTGTTTCTGTAATATTTCTTTTCAGTCTGAAGACAGTTTGTAACATGACAGACACTGTCAAAATGCGGGGTAGGACCAACCCAAACAAGCCCTTCTCAGTGAAAGAGATGCATTTCTTTAGCTCTAGGGAAGAGATACTATGATAGCAGCCTGCAAACAGTAAAACACAGAAGTCTTAAATACTAAATAAACATTACATTTAGAATGGCATTGTGATTTTAGAGACACTGTGAAGCAAACCTGCCCAACCCACTCTTTAAAAGTCCAAGAAGCTGGGGCTGATATATCTCCTGTCATTAAAAGGTGCCCAGTAAAGTCCACGGCATGGCATCCTTTACCTGCTAACCTAGAAAGATGGGCACCCCTGCCATGTTCCTATCACTGTGAAATCCTTTTACCATTGATTTAGTCAGAAGGCTTTGTTCCCTGTTCCCGCAGCAACTGCCTATTCCTCAAGTTTCTTCTATTACAGGATAACCAAACCTAACTTCATTCAACTCATGCACTTTGTTTGAAAAATGCTTAGTCTTTTTAGTGCTGCTGAGCCTCAAGGCCAGAACAGGTTTCTATGGATTTACCAGGACATGGAATTAAATACTCGATGTATATATCCATTGTCCCTTTTACTTTTTTCACTGTATCTTGGATTATAATCAGAAACTGATGCCCCGAGTCTTCAAGTCCGAACCAACTTTGTCATACAAATCTACTCATAAAAAAAATATCCCAAACCCCAAGTCTTTAGTTCCCATTGCATTCACTGCTTTGATAGCTAGAACTCTTTTCATTTTCCCACTAAATTTATTGTGATTCTTTTGGTTTAAATAGTGGTGGGGTTTTTTTCTGTGACATTTACCTCAATTTACTTGCAAAACAATTATATCCTCTCTCAGTTACTGTTTTGCTTGGCTCAACTGCCAAGCTCTTGCACCAAGTGTATCAGACACTTCATGAAGCAAGACTCTTACAGATGCACCAACAGTAAAGTGCAAGTTCCAGCGTATTTGAACACTGTTTGTTTGGTACCACCCTTTGTTCTCTGAAGATGTTCCTAGGTTCATGGGAAGGACTGTAGGCAGCTCCTCTAGTTCTGTAGAGTCAGTGGCAGAGGGCTGTGCTGCCAGCACTGGAGAATTCAAGCCCTGCTGCCAACAAGCACAGTGAGCCTTCACACCACCAGCAAATGGAGCTCTGAAAGCACACACAGAATTGTTGTTCATTGGGCTTCTTTTTCTCACTAGACACTAATGTGTGAGTGGCAGCCTCAGTTCACTGTTACAGCACTCAGTATATTCTCCCATACATGGCAAGGAATGACAGACAAGAATTTGAATAATTGATTACCAACCTATCAATACCTGACTGTTTTCTGAAGTAAATTACAACCTGCTTCCCAGCCAAAAGTGGCATATTGCTAACACCCTGCCATCTTGCCTGGCCCCATTGAGGCTTCTAAATACAATAGTCTCTTCGCTGACTTCAACTCTACCTACTGTCAGGCTACATTAGGCATAACAAGATCCAGACAGATTCAAGATTAAGCAACTTTTTCATAAAATCCAATTGAGGACTTTCTTACCTTGAGGGTGCAGTGGATATTACATTAACCAGATTGTGCACACTTTCCACGCAAGAACTAAAGGCATATATATGTGTGTGTATATATATATGTGTGTGTGTGTATATATATATATATATATATATATATATATATATATATATATATATATATATATATATGCAGAGTGACTTAATTCTCTTAGGAAATGAGCGGGGGCTTTCTAGATTCCTCCCACCACAGACATCATGATCAAGCTCAGCTAATTGAGACCTTGTGGGGAAAAGGGTGTTCCTTAGCAAGGCCCTATTTTTCCAGAAGCAATACGGGAGTGCTGCTGCCTAGCGTAGGAAGTCTGTGCAGATCATCAAGGCAGTAATAGTCACGTGGAGAGAGGGGAACCAGGTTTAAAAAGCTCCTTACTGGCTAGGATGCATCTTCAGCTCCCAGAGAGACTGCAGTCCCTGAGTGGTGGAACCAAGAAGGAGCAATCCCCCCTTCACTCATCTTCCCCCTCCCAGGGGGAACCATAGGTACCGGGGAATGGGACAGAGGCACCCCCAGTGCTATCTGGTGAGTTTGTCAACAAAATGCCTTCAGGGCTGTGCAGCTGAGAGCAGAGGCTGCCTTGGTGTCTGAAACAGAGCGTGTCCTTTATTTGCTGTGGGAGAAGGGAGGGTGCAGACTCAAACTCAGGTGAGCCGGGCATATCTGGGGGCAGTGCATGGCACAGGGTCTGTATTTGGTGTATTTGGTGCATGTGGTGGAGTGGCTGATGGGTGGTGCAGGGAGGAGGCAGCTGCGCACTAGCACGATCCCGTGGGCTGCACTGCTCAGGAAAACAGCAACTGCTCAGAGGGCACCATGGGACAGTCATAGAGACATACAGCACGTATGGCATGGAGTGTCAAAAAGCAGAGAAAGTCTTGTGTGGTGTATTGGAAAGAGATGAGGATAGGAAATCACAGAGTGACCAAAAGAGAACGTATGAGCTGCATGGTCTAAGCATCTAAGTGCTCTGGAACTGGATAGCCACTGCTCACATACTTCTCCCAAATGAAAGCTTTAGGATTCAAGTCAGAGCTTGGATGTTGGAGCTTGAAGCAAGTGCTTTTTGTGAAGGCATAAAATTTGTATATTGTAGCTGTCTTGCTAGCATCTTTTTAGTCTGTGACCTAAAGAAAGATGGGGAGGATACCAATATGTGACTTTTAACTCTGAGGTGATATTCCTTTTCACATTCCAAGTTTGCAGACAAACCTGACGTTCTTCATGAACTCTGACTAGCGCCTCTTTATGTATTACAATATATGTAATAGTGTTTTATCAGCCCTAGCAGAATAAATAAGTATGGTAGGCTACTAACACCTGCAAGAATCCTCTGTGACTTGACCTGCTCTCACTGATGCCAGGCAGAAGGGAAACTATTTAATACTGGGGAGGGAAAGCTGTTTTCTGTTTTTTGTGGGCAAATTTTATTCCCTTAACTGACACGGAATGTAGAATTACTCTTCACAGCTGTAACAAGAAGAGTCCCCGAAAACCCCTTACTGCAGCTGTATTTAGCCAACTTCTGGCACCAATCACTGTTCTGCCAGATAATTCTTTGTCCATTTTACATGCAAAAGACTCGGGTTCCGTCTGGAATAGCAGCAAATAGCTAATGTCCCACAAATGCCTCGACCTGACAACTGAATTCTACCAGCCTCATATTTGCCATGAAAGAAGCTGGGCATCCATCAGCCCCAGCACAGGAGCATTAGCAGTGCCCAGCTCTGCCGTGCAGCCCGCATCCCTCCGGGTTCTGATGTCAAAAGCCAAAAATCCTGCTGTTTAACTAAAGCCTCACTAGCGGACAGGGGTGATCAGCCGAGAAAGAAGGGAAGTGGGCGATCCAAGCAGGCTCTACCTGTTGCCCGCTAACGGCAATTCCAGCTGCCTGGACTAGGGATGCGCGGTTTGCCTGGCGGGAAGCAGCAGCTCCGGGCGCGCCGTAGTCTACGGCAGGACGGAGCCGACCCGAGTAACTCGGCGGGGAACCAGGGGCCGTGCGGGGCTCCGGGCGGTGCGGGGCGCGGGTCGGGGCCGGGCGGCGGCCCCAGGTGCGGCCGCTCCCCGCGGCAGGAGGCGCGGGCAGCCCCGCTCCCCGGGGGCGCCCCGGCGGGCGCGGGCGCCGCGGTCCCCCCTCTCCCGCCTCATTTGCATGGCTCTTATTACGGCCGTGCCTCGCTCCCGCCGCGCTGACACCGCCGGGCTGAGCGCGGAGTCGCCTCCAGCGGGAAGCGCGCTTCCGTTATCTGCGCGCCCGCGCCCCCTCCTCAGCTCGCTCTCTCTGGATGTTTAAGGCGAGGATGAACAAACAGGTCCAGCCCGAGCGCAAAGTGTCGGTGGTGGCCCCCTTGCCGGACCGCGCGGGGCCGCCGCCGCCGCCGAAGAAGGACGTGGAGCTGATCCTGGTGAAGGAGCACAACGGGGTGCAGTACACCAGCAGCAGCCTCCTGCCCGCCGCCCCCGCGCCGCGCTACGGCACCCAGGACAGGGAGACCTGGGGCAAGAAGATCGACTTCCTCCTCTCCGTCATCGGCTTCGCCGTGGACCTGGCCAACGTCTGGCGATTTCCATACCTCTGCTACAAAAATGGAGGGGGTAAGAGAACCGCTTGCGAGGTGTTTTTCCCCGGCCCCACCGCCGCCAGAGCGGCATCCCGCTCTCGCTGGCGGAGTTTCTGCGGGAAGCCGGGAGCCGGGGCTCACCCCGCGGTGCCCGATGGCCAAGGAGGAGCGGCGGCACCGCCGCGCTCCCCGGCGCTCCCCGCTCCTCCCGGGCAGCCGGGACACGCCGCGGCCCCCAGGGCACCGCTCAGCCCCTTCCCGGGAACGATTGCTCGCACACTCCTCGAAGTTTAACTTAGTTTTTGAGTACAGGCGTATTTGCCTTCTGCTGCCACTCCAGGCTGCTTGACACTTGTTTTCGTTCGCAAAAAATAGCACCAAGAGGAGGGGGGGGAAAGGCCAAACTAAAAACGCTCAAGCAGAAAAACAGCATCTAGAAGAGCTAGTGCCAGGCCACTGAAATGTTTCATGGGGGCAGTTTTAATGTAGATTGTGATTTCTGCCCTCGGTTCTGGAGTGTGGGGGTTCTCCCCGCCTCCGAAGTAGGTAGGAGACTTGTTACAAACAAAACCTCACCTCCTGCGCAGTTTGGCAGTGACAGAAACAAAAAATTACACACAGTAATTATAGTTGGCTCAGATTGTCTGGCATGTCTTCAGTAAGACCTTAACTCCATCATCCTCTTTCATCTGCCTGAAGTACACTGTGTTGTCAGTGATGACTCCAGACTGTGATGGAGTAACACCATCTGCAAGCCGGGCAGGTGCCTGGGGTGCTCTCAAATCACACACAGAAAGAACAGACCCTGCCTGGCAGATGGAGAACTGTGTGTGAACGGTGAACCACACAGATAGAACCGACAGGGAGAAAAAGCACATTCTGAAAGATATTTATGTATGTATATAGTGATGGTGTGGTTGCCTGGTGATAAAGGCTAATAGGTCACACTTGTAGCATAAAATAGTTGCTTCCGGTGAAAATAGGAATGCAGGATGAATGGAAAAATCCCTATCAAATAACATGGAATTATACCTGTCCTTGGAAGTTAATAGGATATTGGTGCTAATGAAACACTCAGTCAAGCTTGGTAGCTCCAAAACTTCTGAGAGGAGTAAGAAAAACTCTCTGCTCACCACCCAGACAGACTGAAGAAAGTAGTTAGTACTGAAAAATAACCTCCATCCTTATTTCGTTATGTCCAAAAATAGCCCTAGCCATTCACACTACAGCAGCACAATGCACCAGGAGCCCAGCAGGCTCCTGCTGGGTCAGGTGCAGGTGGGGCAGCATCATTCATACCACTTAGGACAGATGCACCACTGCCACACCTCCACATCATCTGGCAATTTTCAGGAAAAGAGATTATTCTCCTATCTCACATTGCACAAGGTGACACTCAGAGTGTCTGAACTCTTTTCTATTGTAATTTGGGTCACTTAATTTCCTAACCTGCTTCCTTCATAATTCACTGCCAGCTCAGGCACAGAAGGTAACAGTCTGCAAACCCTTGCATTTTGTTTAGCCACCATGTATTATCTTATGTCAGTTCAGCTAGAAAAAACTGTGTCTTCATTAGCATCTTCTGATTCAAATACTTCCAAAGGGCCGTGAAGAGAAAGCCAACAGCTACAAGAGGCACATTTCAGTGAAAAGTTTGCAGTAATTCTTCCATATCATCAAAGGTAGAGAGGCCCTTTGCTACCAAAGTCTATAGAATGGCCAAGAACTGTTTACTGCTACAGAGACCAAACACTCTGGTATCTCAAAATTTTTCCATCCATTGCCTCTTATGTTGGACACACATATCAGTTTTAGTAGAAAATCTTACAAGAGTTTCAGGCTCTAGAAGAACTTTACTGAGTTTCAAGCCGACTCAGTCCCTTCTTTCTTTCAAACAGTGCTTGGGAGCTTGTTTGCTTTATGCATAAATTTTCCTACAAGACCAAAAAACTTAAGGCAACAGGCAGAGCTGTGGGATATTGTAGGATTTTGTTGAGATGTCTCCAGTCATAAATCATGGATATTCTTAAATATCTCACCCCCTGCCCCCCACTGCTATTGCATGAGGGAACCTTTCCAGCACCAATTTAACTTCTGCTGCCTCAAAAGGATAACAAAATGGGTTTCATATAATTGCTATGTATCCCCATGCAAAAGCTGGAATGTGGATATAGACATGGGGAAAACTTAATTTCACTATCTTAGTAGTTTTTCTGGACTGCTGAACAAATTAAAGGGTGAAATCAGAAGTTGTTTATATACTTGTCCAGACTTTTACCTATAAAAAAAAAATTACAGGATGCTCATGTAGTTTGCCTTTTGATATTTATAAGGAGCTGCTAGGTAAAGAAAAAACCAACAGAACAGATTAAACTTGAATTGGATGGTGTGCATAAAGTAAAGCAGTGGAAGATAAAAGGTTTCCTTTCCTCTTCTTCCTGCTGTTTCTCTTTGTTCTGAAAGCCTCAGCAATTACTCAGCCTCGGTGAGTAGAGCTTAACTAGAGCTGGCTTTGGACAGTCAAACCTGTGGGTTATGAACAGGTTATCAGCCTATTGATACAAAGCACTTGGTGAAACAGAAGCACAAGCAGCTTACAATGCCCTGAGTCCTGGCTCAGCACAGCTTGTGCTGCCTAACAAAAGAAATTCTGCTATCCTACCAAAAGCTACCACAAAGGTTCTACAAATGTTCTTACAATTTGAACAACAACATCAAGGACATGGAAGTGGTAGAAAATGGCATCTTCCTTTACATTAAAAAAAAAAAAAGGTAAGGTGGTTGACACATGGACTATGTCTTAAAGCTGACTGTGATTAATTCAAGATGCCTGCAGACACACTAAGGGCCTTTGCATGTTTGTAAAAGTAGGTGGCTCTCAAGAAAGCATAAAAACTTACAGGAACTGAGAAGGAAAATATAAACACACACTGTATTCCCCCATTCAAAGTTGAATTTTACAAGGACATGGATGTATATAAACCCCCTTCTTTTTACTAGCCAAGTCCTGGAGTTTCTTTCTTTGATAAACTCCAGGGAAATTTTCTGGAAAAAAAAAACCAGACATGGAGGCTTTTGGGTTGGATCTGGAAGTTCCACTTATACAAAACTGACAGTTTACTTTAGTGAGTTTTACTTACACAAGGCATACACCACCCAGTGGCAGATATACAGACTTTTTTTTTAGGTAACTTGGAGACAGCACTGGTGGTGGTAACAAAAAGAAACATTTATATTTTAACAAGCTCCCAGTAACAAAAAGCTAGAGAGTAAGAAGCATCCAGCAGAACTAAAACACTGAATGAATAGCCAGAAACATCTGTGTTTTGGGAGTAGCCTGCTGAGAGACCGCAATGGGACTTCTGCACAAAGATAGATGGCAGAATGTAACCCTTCTGTAAACAACTGTAACTTTTGGAATCATTCTTCTGCTATTAAAAAATCCCCAGTCTTTAGTAAGACCTAAAAATCTAGAGCATTTATTTTTCTATATCAGTTACCTACTTTCTTAGGACTTGCCTGCCTTACAAGGGCAGACAGATCCAGTGAATGTATTGTAATGAAATGTGCCACAGAAAGCTTACAGGACAGTTTAGTATGAACAGACTGGAGGAGTTCTTGCCCTTACTGACTTCTTGGAAGCAGGATATGTCCACTGTGTGCTCTAAAGTATTTATCAGGTGATAGGGTAGACCCTGAACAGATGGGGAAAATCTGCAAGCTCCCACTAAGTAGATATGGCAACACTCCAAAAGAGGGAATTCTCAAACATCACCTTGTCAGTCCAGCTGAAAAAAAAGACCACAGCTTACATGTATTTGACTGCTGCTTGCAGCACAGAGGAAAAGCACTGTTTGCAGCAGATGGAATACTTTTAGCGCAGTGCATTTGTCAGAATTGCAAAGGAGAAGGGCTTGTCACTGGAGAAATCATCAGCTATGGTCATTTCTACTGGTTAATCTTACAAGAGCTATATCCTTGTTATAACCTTTCTGGCAAGAGCACTTTTTAAAAATATATTTTTAAGGAAAAGATTCCCTAGCTGTTTAATTTTCTCTGTAAGTGGTCAACATCAATGTAGTCCAAAAAATTATTTACAACACAACCAACATTTTAATTGTTCCTCAGCTCTACAAGAGGCTATGGTGAATTAAAGAAGACTGCTATTAAAATTATACTCTCATCAAATTAGGGAAAGATTTACCCTGATATTTGGATAATATCTGAAATTTTACTGATGCCAAATAAAGTTGAGTAATGCCTACTATGATTAACTGATGTGCTCACAGTGGGGGAGGATGATGCTCAGTCTTAGTTAGCAAGCTATTGTAGTTTTTGTGCAAGACACTTTCAGTATTAATGTTCATTTTTTGTTTCCTGTTCCTGCATAGTCATAGGCAGAACTAATATTTCCCACTGAAATTTGGGGAAAAGGAATTTACCAACATAAAGTACTTCTTTTGTGAGCCAAAGTATTTGCAAGGTCAGTCATGTTCAGACTACTCATTAGGAAGCATGTAATTGTCGGATTAGTCACTGGAGACTTACTGTATCATAAGAATCAGATTAAGTTTTTAATGAATTTAAGAATAGCGGCAGATAAATATTTTAACTTTACTCTAGCCATCATAATGCACACTTTAATCTCCCCTGCAGCATTATTTTAAAGTGTTTTTAGACCACATTCTTTCCAGAAGAAATTGTTTGTTTCAACAGTTTGCCAGCAATCAATATACTTCAGAAGTATCTTACAATTTTTATCCTAACACTCCCTGTCCTACTCGTAGTTCCATAAGCTGTAATGCAGGAGCAATCCACAGCACAGGTACCAAAGACAGCATAAACCACGTCCAAATATCCCTGAACAGGCCCAGCACAAAGTCAGGAGCCCAGAGCTGTCACACATCGTGAAGGACACGGTGGAGCTGTCACCTCCCTCAGAGCTGGGAGCCTGGCCACCACACATTCCACTGAGAGCAAGCTCTGCTGCTGACAGCACCACCTTGTCTTTCTGCTGCTCTCTGCCTCCTCAGTTTTGCAAAGTGTCTGCCACCAAATTTAATCACTATTTTGGGGAAGAATATAACCCGGCACTTTGCAGTTCAAAGGTGGACGACCTTTGCCTTACAATATCAGAGTTTATACTTCAAAATAGCATTGATGATGATAATAATAAATCAACTTCGAAGTAATCTCACTGCAAAGCCTACGCCAAGAGTTTGACTCATCAGTCAATCAAAGCTCAGATGCAAATCTAGTGATTTTGGTTTCCTAAAAAGGGGTTTTCAATTCCCATTAGCACATCAAACCACTGACCTCAGATAGGTTAAACTGTTATTCTCATCTCTTCACCATGAGCTCTGGGTTCTCAGCCATAGTGTGACATTAGGGACAATGCTCAGTTGTGCAGCGTGGCAATACCTCCTTTCCCAGATCCGGAGTCAGTGTCCAGCTCACAGATGCTCTCTTCCCTTTCCCACTCCATCTCTTTTCTTTCCCTTCCTTGATCAGGCACTAATCACCTGCTGCATGCAGGGCATGGATTCACACAGACTCATCAGCACTGGAGCTCACATGCCAGTTGCCAGCTGCTCCTCTGAAATTCCCTGTTCTGCTCTGCATGTCTTGTTGGCTCCACAAAATAAATCTTCAGAACAAGAATTTCTGCAGGGTTATAAGCTACTGCATCATACACCTACGACACATGAAGTATTAAGAATAGCTGAGAGGGAAGGACTGAATCTCTCAGCCAAATTGTTCATCAATTGTAAATTTCTTGTTTCTGACTCTGAGGTATTCTACCATAAAATAGTGTATAAATGGCACACTGTATAGACCCTCAGCTAAACACTTGCCTGTGCAGAGATTTTATTTGTCCCTGAACAATTCTAGCAACTCCTAGCTTGACAAACTTACAAAGCTCTAGAGATACACTAGCATAGAAAGGTTGTAGATGAGATCTATAATGTTTAGCTTGATGTTACACATTAAGAGGACCATCCTGTGGCTGATGCACGGCAAGTATTGAGAACTGATCTAAAGGGTGCTGCAATCAATTACCAAAACTGATTTCTCAGCTTTACTGACAGTAAAAGAGCTGGTGTGGACCAGCTGACAAAAGCAAAGGTACATCTTTCCAAGTACAGCGGGTGCACATTTGAGTACCACTTGGAGTACTTTATTCTAAATTAAGAGTCAGAAAATACTTCAAGAACTAAACTTAGGTCTGTTTTTAAAAATTTAGGATCTTCCCATCCCCTGCCTCCCCCTCAAGCCCTCTTCATTCCTGTAGACCCTTCTCAATTTTGCCAAGGAATGGAAGTACTGAAATATCCCTAGTAAGCCATTTCTGCACAAGTAAATTCTGCAAGTCACATCAGGGAGCCTTCAAAGCTCACATTAACTCCTACTGAAACAAATACAGGACTTTCTTACAGTTTGACATGGAGACCTGGGTTTGGATACTCCTTCAAACTGAAATAGCAGGGACCTGAGCTTTGTGTGTCTGCTTTCTCACTCACATCATCCTAAGCTCTGGGAGAAATAGAAAAGAGAAAGGCCAGCCTAGGAGTGCAGCAGCCAACAATCCTTCTTTACTGAAGAAACCAAAATATCTCTAAAGACACTGAGACATGGTCTACATGGTTTGGAGATAGAATTTCACTTTCATTTTTAGGCAAAATACTACAAACCTGTCTGTCAGTTCGGTGAATATGTGAATACAGCTCCAGCAGTCTAAATATGTTATTTCCAGACAGATAATTCTTCCCCATGTTTAGACCAATATTAAACAGAATGTTAATACAACTACTTACACATAAGATCAGGAGGAACATACATCTTTAGTGAGAGTTTAGATACGCTGTGAGGGCAACGATGGATTAAAATCAGGCCATAAATTACTGAACCTCTTGCTGTGTATTAAAATGGAAATGAATGGTTTAAAGAATTTTGAGTACTTCTGAGAAGCAACATCAAATAGTCCATGTCTTCATTTTTGCTATGTCTGATGGTAAGCACATCAGCACCCCCCAGTTGTAAAGCCTTTGTCCCAGTTTAACCAATTGATTAAATATTGAAGAACTGTAGTATGGTTCTCTGATATCAGTCTGTACTGTAAACTCCATAACATTTACATGTATTGCAGTTATTACATATAGTTTTTATTAGACACTGTTTTGCCCAACTGCTCTCAACATCATTACAAAACAGTAAATCACAACCAAATAATTCTACACTTGGAGATATACTAAAGCATTGTAATTTAGGAGTCAGAACACAAATTTAAATGATGCATCTTTGTAAAACAGTTCTGGATTTTTCACTACTACCTCACTCTTAGTACTTTCCATTTTCTTTGTACATATAGAATCATAGAATTATTTGGGTTGGAAGGGACCTTAAGGATTGTCCAACCCCTCCTGGAATCCTGCATCTGACTCTCAACTTCTTGACTTGTGGCAACAAGAAAAAAAGTCATTATTGTTATTGTTGTTCCTATAATCATCATCATCATAATTTTTAAAGTTGAAATAAATTTTATTAAGGACAAATCCACTGTCCCAACCCATTTTCAATGAAGAGTATGTAAGGAATACAGGAATATCACACTGGTTATAAACCTTGAATTTTCCTTCCTCAAGGCTTTTGGAGACAAAGGATTTGTGTTAGCAGCACATTAGCCATGTCTTGACAACCTGTGATTGCCTCCTCCAACCACAACTCCTTAACCACCTGCTTTCCTTCTCCCTACCTTCCTATTAAGTCTTGAACCATGGATGGAAAGGTTTCATCCTAATTGTGCAGATCTTACATACTGATGCCAAGTCAGAATAGTTTCAAATGCAAGGTTTTATTTACATTCAAAACTTGATTTCCTATGGATGGATATCTGAGTCCTTCAGGAAATCAGCACCAAAAGTGCCTAGATCCCCAGGACTGTTGAGTAATTCCTGTTCTCATGGAAATCCTGGGTAACTGTAGTATAATCCAGCATCTTAATTTCTGTATACATTCAACATACTTAATTTTAGCCACAGAGCTTTTGAAACTATTAATCCTTTGAGAAGGGAAAAGGAGGTGAGAGGCATGGAAGGAAAACAGCTGATTTCCTTGCTTTGTGACATATTCTTCAACAAAACCATAGGGAAGAACCTCTAAACTACTTATGAAAACTATCCTTGGTTTAATTTTCACTCCTCCTTTCCCCTATTCTCTATTCAAACAAGTTTTGCAATCTTTCCTGAAGCATGACAAAGGTGACAGCACAGAGCAGCACTTTGGGAACCAGGGTTTACCATTCAGAAGCAGAAACTATCAGCAGGGAGGTCTGGCTGTGTAAGCTACATCCTTCTCTACACTCATATTCATCTAAAGCACACTACCAACTTTTCAGTGAACAGAATTCTGTGATAACACATTGCTAACCAAAATTCAGGCAGGATCGGGCAGGCAGTTGTCTGTTGTCAGTCCATAAATGTTTTTTTATGACGAACATTCTGACTGCTGGTATGTAGTAAGACAAGCTGCCCTTATTATACAATAAGTCTTTTTATAGAAGATGGTAATTTTTCCAGTGCTCCTACTCCTTAAGGCTTTATGAACACAACCACTCACTTCCAAAAGCACAAGTGATTGCAGAAGCTGTGTTCTTAATATGGGTATTAACTGATTGCTACAGTTTGGCTATTATAATTGTCTAAGAATATATGCTAGGTGTCCAAAATAGGGTCCAACCCTCCCAGACAGGTGGTGTTAGACCACACAGACGTGAAGTCTTTCTTAGAATGCTTTGTTATACGCTGCTTCCCTAGAACAAACCCAGCATCAGGAAAGCAGTACTGGTTTGATCCCACCCCACTGAAGTACACAGGAATTGTGATTTCAACAGCAGAAGAATATTACTCCTTTTTCAGAGCTGGAGAAAGTTATTGCATCGTTTCCAAGCCCTGGGTGTCCTGTCTTGCTACAGCACTCTTGCTAGTCTGAGAAACAGCTTTTGTGGCTTTGATGTAGGGGAAGGATTGTGGCTAGGCAATTGCACAGAATCCATCTTTACTGAAGCCTGCAGGACTGTGGGAATGAGCTGATTTTCTGGCCCAAGAGCAGCATGGAAGAATGAACCCTCCCCTCTGCGACTGCCTCATTGACCATCCAAACCACTGTTTCCTTGGGCCCAGTGTATGTACTGAAAAAAGCATCTGAGTATCGTGCATCTTGGTTTTCGCCAGCTATTTTAAATTTATTCTGCACCTCCTGACCTATGTGGGTATGTGTGCACAGCACTCTCCTCTTTACTGATATTTTAATTTCTATTTTTCTCTTCTGTAATGAAAGACCTCTTGCAATGTCTACCCTGAAGCATGCTAGAGGTGACAGCACTTTACTTGCCCTTAAGATCCATATCTCGAGGGGAAATATGATCCTGATTCCAGTCAAATTCCAGTTAAATTAAAAAAGAGGAAGAGGCTGGACTTGTGCACAGCACTCTCTACAGAGAGTGCACAGCACTCTCTACAGAGTAACGGGAAGCGTTTTTCAGACCACAAGGTGGAGCAGTAGATCCTCACAGGTCTTGGGAGATCCCCACCTGATAATTAATGTCACAGCATCTATAGGAAAAAAATAATCTCATGGTGGCTCATTACTAAATACAGAGCTGCCCAGTCATAACAAATATTATTAGCAGACCATTCTGGGATTTCCCACTTTATTTTATTCATTAGGATATTATAGTGGCAGCTCTCAGTGATGCCTAATTCATGTGTAGGATCTCACTTGTCAGCATGGCCACAATGGCAGCAAGGACACAATCCATTGATAACAAGAGGTTAGCCCTGAACACACGTTTTTTGAAGAGAGTGCAACAATAAAATGGAGATACAGTCTCTTCTCCCCAAGGATTGATACAGGAGGAAACAATTTCTCAAATCCTAAATTTAGAAGGTGCTCCAAATACCCTCAAAAGATTTGCCTTTGGGAAAACAAACGAGCTCCACACAGACTTTCATGGATACTTTCATGGACTTTCTACAGTTGAAAGATTTCTTTTTTCTTCTTCAATGTTAATGTAACCCACATTTCAGGAGGTCTCAGCATCTTTCCTTCTTGGCAGAGGAATCCTTATTTCACAACACAGTAATTCCACAATTAAGCATATTGTACTTACTATGATATTAGAGAGTTCAAGGCCAAACGTTACCAAAACATCGAGTTACAGCTCAGAAGCCACTCTCAGAAGTGGCTTGACTCTTCATCATCATGCAGGGCTGTATCTGCCTACTGATGTGCAGTAAGACTGATGTTTGAAGAAAGCTCCCAGGCTCATGCCCTCTAACTGAGGGGAGCTTAGAGCTGTACAAGGCAGCTTAGTTCTACAGTTTACCACCAAACTATGGAATAGTTTGTGCTGTGCAGTGCTTTGTCTCTTTTCAGAAGAGAAATTCAGATGTGGAAATGAGATTATGAGACAGGTGTTGGTGAGAATAACAACAGCCCAGGACTTTGTTTTGGGGAAGAGTTTGATCATTTGCTTCTTTTCTACAGTTTGTTTCTCATGTATGTATGGCTGTACAGCTTTAGTTAAAATCAATAGATTCCTAAACCACATGGGAGGAATCCTGACCCAGCTGAAGTCAATGGGTGATTTTTTTCCATTGACGTCACCAGAGCCAGGATTTAAACCCAAATAACAGACGTCTCTCTTAAGGGCTCCTAAGTAGACAGAATTTCCAGACTAAGAATTATGTGAGAAGAAAAACACAGTAAAGTAATAAAAAACTATTCCGACTAAATTGATACACAAGACTTCCGCTGAGTAGTAACTGATCTTCACTCAGTGCAATAGCTCAGTACTTTACCTAAAAAGCAAACTGTCAGGATTACATAGATGATGGTGATTATTACACAAAATAGATTTACTCTGTGAGAGTTCGACTATGACCTCAGCATTCTCCTATGCCGGGCTCAAGCAATAAAAAAAAAAGTTCTATTTTAAGAAGTGCCTTTTACTCTCACAGTTTCATAGGGACAAATGATTTAGGCAAGAATCTCTTTCTAGTTTTCAAGGCTGAAAAGAAAAGCTGGGAAAGTACAAAGTAAATTCAAAACTAAAAGCAAGCAGGCAAATAAAAGGATTGTAGTCGAAGATCATGCATTTTAAAGAATTCTTGGGCCTGCTTCATGGTTTTTGAACTTTTGAAATTGGTGTCTGTAAGAATACAGTTACTCTCTGGCATAAGTTACTGTCTTGACTTTACCCAAACAGGAGTCAGAAACCAGCTGCCAGGGTCTTCCTAAACAGCCAGTTAATCCTTCATTGACTCATACAGAAGCTGATGACAAAATCACTGTATTTGACCCTAAATTATGAGATTTTAAGATCTTCAAGATCACCTATATGTTTCCTACTAAATACCATTTTACAGTCATGATGTATTATGTGTTTAAAGGAGTTTAGAAATACAAAAATAAAAAATTGCTGTGTGACAAGTTGAAAACACCAGACTCAGCCACACTGATTTATCATAAGGTCTGAGTAATCAGTGAACAAAAATGCCCTGCAATCTGCCCAAGCAAAAGTTTGCCCTGTGATGAAACAAGAAGGATTTTGCTTCAAACTGTTAGTAGGCCTCTGCTTCATCTTGGCAGGGAGCTATGATGGCCCCTGGGGTAATTTTCACATTCTTCCATGCCATATCAAGGTAGGAAGCCCTTGCAGAATGGCAGTGACAAAGCATGTACTGGACAGCTTGGACTGAGGGGAAAATTTCATTGCTTGAAGCCTATTAGGAAAACAGTCCACTAAGAACAAACATAAGGCTCAAGTTGCAAACTTTAAGAAAAACTTTTGTCTTATTAATTTCCACAGAAGAAGCTGAGTAGCTGGAGGATGAAAAATGGAAGAAGGGTGTTGCTAGCCAGAACAGGTTGTTTTATGCAGCACTCTTGTGATTTTATACTGGTCTAAATAAGACTCAGTTTACCCCTCCAAGCAAATTGATGTCAAGAGAATTAGTTCTTACAGTCCTCTTACTGCATGAAGGATGATATGGAGAGGTTTCACTTTGTGCTCACAATGCCCAAATTCTCAGAGACCCCACCTAATGGCTGGGACACAGAATATTACCAGCACCACCCTGTGCCAAGTACAGATTTTTCCCAAAGGGAAAAGATTTCTGTGAAGAACTTGGTGACAGTTTTTGTGAAATTCCTGTGTTCAGTGCGAAGAGAAAGGTACAAAGTAAAGAAGCCACACCCACTTGGAAAATACCATTGTCCAGGCCTTCAAAAATATTAGCACAATCCAACAGTAACTATAATCTTTGATAAGAGAGCAATTTCAGTTTTTCTAGGCAATTATGCAAACAGTAGCCATGACCGTAATGGTAAATTTGCCAATGTCATTGTTAATAACACCACACACAGGCATTGAAGTTTACAAATGAATTTAAATGGTGCAGCGTTTGTCTTCTCTAAGAAAATATCCTTTATGGCTAGATAACATACTACTATAAATACAGTATTCATTTCAAACATGTCTGATATCTGTACTTCATAATCTAGAAAGCATGTCTAAGAAATATCAGAAAACTGCACAAAGCAGGTTTTCAGAAAACATGGAGAATGGCTTTATAGGGTATGTAACTTTTTGCCTTCTGCTTTAAAGCCCTGTTTAAGCCTGCACTATATGTAATTTACAGTACAGTTACTCTGCTTCCTTTAGTGGAGCCAGAAAGAACATTCATCCTGAAGGCTTCATTTCTAATGACTGAGAGTAAAAGTTAGAATTCTTATAGATAGGAGTGTTGACTGTCTTACACTTCTGTAATAGAAATAACCCTTTACTGAGAAAAAGAGTTTAGGAGACTCTGTTAGGCAAGAGTTTGTGAAGATTAAGATAGCACAGAAAGTATAACACTAATAAAATAAATCTCTAATGAAGACTGGAAGGAAAAGGAGCGGTTTGCTTTTGTCTTTGAGTCCAAACATTGAAGTTACAATTTAGAATTGGATTAATCACTAAATGGTGTAAGGCAAGTTTTTAAGAGTATCACAGATTGTTGTGCTTGGTTCTTGTTTAGCAGAATGTCAAGGCATTTTCCTCCTATTGGTTTGTACATTAATCCTCTTGAAAGCTGCTTGGCACTTGTCTGGAGCTGATTTAAGATGTCTTGGCCACTTTGTTTTACCCTGGCACAGTTATGAATCTCATGCCGCCTAAAATGGTTACTGCATCCTCCCCAGAGGGTGCTTCACTTGGAAGCTGCTGGCTGGTTTTTGTTTTGACAACGTGCAAAAGAAAAGCAGTCCTTAAGAGCAACACCCTCCATCCCAGATTGCTGAGAACCAGGAATTGCCCTGCTATATGCACAGCACAAAGCGTATTTCACACAGGGGCAGTCCTGAGAATTAGAGAGAGTAGAAAGCAAGGACCAACCAATACTGCCTAAAAATGAGGGACTCAACTTCAGAGGACTCATCCCAGGCTCTTTTTCATTAGGGTGGAAAAACATTTCAGAGATATAAACTTGGCATTCCTGACTCTGAGCTGTTAAAAGCACAGCTCAGAAAGCAGGTATCATTACCGAATGTAGGTACCAAAAGTGACTGCACAGCTCTTCAACCTGCCAACACCAAAAAGTACCTGCACGGTGGCAATTTCAGATAGAGAAGCAGATATCACTATTGCACTGTAATTAGTAAGTTTAGTTCACTCCATCTCTATAGATTATAAAAAGAAGACCAACACTTGATTCAAAACAGAAACACAAACAACACAACACCAAAAAAACCCTCCAAAACAGAACAACCGAATAGTAAAGGATCTGTCTAGTATCTTCCAATCAGGTATATAGGTTTTTTCTGTCTTAAACTCTGGTCTGTGCTAGACAGCAGGTTAGATCAAAGCATCTCACAAGCCATTCTGGCATCAAATTCAGATTAATCCATTAATTTTGAAAACAATCATTTTAGTTTACAGCTGACTGGGGAAAAGAAAACCCAACACAAATGAACATACAAGTTCTCTGAGAAGATCAGAAAACTATGACTAACAGTCTACATCTGAACCAAAGTAGAACTGTAGTTGCCAAAATCTCCCTGGCACCAACTCTCCCTGCATTTAAGAGACAGCTACGCTGATGAAGTAGTATTTCCTTTTGTGTACATGATGATGTTTCACATATCACAGAAAATATCTTTTCAGTACTTAACAGTTCAAGGAAAACTTATCACAAGAGGTTATGCTGTTATGGATCTAGTGCTGGAATCTAGGAAAACCTGCTTATCTTGATCCACAAGCTCACAGAAAATACCTTCTGATATCTTAATTCAAAAGTATTTTTAGCCATGGATGTTCTGCCACCAATAAATCAGGGTACATTTTGACAGGCACCTTGCTCTTGTACATCTGAAGTACAGCCTACACCTCACCTGGGTGGTTTTGTTGATATGCAATTGCAGGTGAATATATCCTTGTGTCACCCCTAATAGCTGCAAGGTTGGAGAAAAAAAGCACGAATAGAACATTCCTATTAATCAAACACTAGAATAGTATTTTTTCCTCTTAGTTTAATATCCCTTAAGCTTCCAGTCATGTCTGTTGTGAAGCAGCTGTGTTGTCCAGGGAGGCATCTGCATGCTGACCCAGTAGTCCAGTACTACACGTCTCCCCTGACTAGGAGCTTTTGAAGAGTTTGTGAACTATAAAGTTTGCTGGTTTTGGGTCCCAACAGTGTTACCTGTTCAGGAAAGGATACTACCACTCCTACAACCCCTATTCTATTGAGCATTAGCAACAGGGATGGCATAAATAACAGAACAATCTACAAGCTGGCTCCACCGTCCAGCTCATTTACTCTCTCTTTTCTTGTTTAAGCCAGCCATGTAGTTAAAAGAGAAAAAGGGACAAAACCAAGATGGTGGATTTAGGCAGGAATGTTAGTAGCTAGGCTTTCATATTGTTACAAATTCCAAGTATTTACTTACCAAACTACAGCTAACACTCACCTTATTGCCTTGATCTAGAAACAAAAGATCCAACTGCAATAGTACCTCTGCTAAAGCAGCACAATGTTGAAAGCTATCAGTGCCACCTGTAAAGCAGATCTTTGGGTTTTCTGTGGTCACACTCATGGCAAATTATGGGAATTGCTCTTTTCCTAAGCCAGCCACAGTGAGTGTTGTGAAGGTCAGCAGCAGGAAGCCCCTGCAAATCTCCAGAGCTCCCGCTGCCCCACTGTCCATCTTGGATCAACCTGATTTATATTCTCTCATACCCACCATATCTCTTCATTTATTTCTTAATTTCCTACCAAAAAACACAGGCCTGAGTCCTGTTCTTGTATGTGCCTGCAATTATCTTTAAACTCCACATTGTTGTAAATGTGAACATTTCATTAATTTATGTAAATAGGATGGTGGCCAATGACTTGGCTGTTATTTATGAATGAATCATGCTGCTCTGAGTGGCTGGATATATTTAGCTCTCATTAATTTGTTCAAAATAGCTACTAATGGGTTTCTTTAGCTCATGACTCTTGTAACAAAAGGCAAAAGGATGATTGGATTTGCGTGGGGAGGGCCTACGTAACCCTTTCAGTTACTCATCAGTGACCCCCTTCTCAATACACTGCTCTTCAAGTTACTTCAAGTGATTTTAAGGCAGGAGCAGGTTAACAGCTCAAGACAAAAAGTGCAGGCTTCAGCTGGCCTCAGCCAACAGCACTGAACCATTTCTGGAAACTATTTGTTTTCACTTTCTTTTGAGTGAAAGGAATGCTGTTAAAATTGCGATTCTGAAAAAATGGAAGGCTCGGAGCTCAAACTGAGAGTAGTAATAAAATAAGCTCAAATCCAGCAAAAATTTGTTAGAGCGAGTAGCTAAATGTAAAGGCTTCAAGAGAAACATGCCACTCACCATGGTATAGACCCACTGGTGTTATGATTCAGAAATACTTTCCATTAAAAAAGGTTGCATACTTGGAAGATTTCCTTGTATACCTGGAGAATTTTACATGTGTAAAGTGCTGCTGAAGTTTTTATAGAATGTCATGCAATCTGTTTTGCAGAAAAATGTTATTTTTTACAACTAGAATATCTTGCTAGCTGCTGTCAACATCATCACACAGCTGCTGTTATCATCATCATCTTGTCTTTGACCTGAGGTTCCCTCATGCTCCTTTGGAGCTCTGCCATTTCTTTGCTGTACCACACAGACCCTCATTGCTTTTAATCTCAGGTCAGTAAAGTCTCAGTGCTCCATCCCTTCTTCCCAGTTGTCAGCAGCAGGCTCCAGCTCCTCTCCTTCAGAGGTGCCCTTGGAGGCTGTGCAAGCTTGGTGGCCTGTCTGCTGAAGAGCCAGATAACATCCATGTACTAGAAACAGCTGCTTTTCCAATTACCATTTCTACCCATGGTGATCTTGTACAATCTGGATTTCAAGAACTCTGCATCAGTGACTTTGTTTTTCATTCACAAGAGTCTGCACGGATCAGAGTTTCCACCCATTTTCCTTGTTGTCCAAGCAAATGTGCTACGTCCTATCAACTTTTTGTTGATATTGTTTGGATTACTATTTATTCTGAATGAAAAAAACACAGTGTTGATCAATGTTAATAGAGATATTAGCTTGTATTTCTGTTCACCATTTGGGAGATCTCTGCTTTTAGACTTTTCCTGCACAAATACTGGAAACAATCCTATTGGAAAATATACTGCCATATTTGCTCAGAGTTTGTTGTTTTAGCAGACACCCCTGCCAGTATAACATTTTGACTAGAAATAACCATGGTAACAAATGCAGAAGGCTAACAAGCACAAAGAGTTCAAAATTGTTTCAACTCTCCCTGTCCTGGCCTACTTCTTGTATATGCATCAAAAATCCTTTTAGGATAACCACAGCTGTTTAAATTCTCTTTTTTCAGCCATTAGTAAATTAATGCTTCTTCCTTTCTGGGATTTAAAAGTGAGATGAGACCTCCTGGTAGGACTGAGGACTGGTAGGACTATTTAGAGCTTTTGCTTCCCATCCCTTAGGATGCTGGGAATGCTTACGAAGAGAGGAAACACTCCATGTGAATTCTGGTATACCAAATTTAAGAAGTTGTTTTGGCACTGAATACAGGAATGCAAAGTCTGTCTTGTATTTTGTCTTTCATTAATTAAATGCAATAGTTTTTTTCAAAAAAAAAATCTGTGTAAGTTTCCACTTGAAGTTTCACATAGATGGTTCTTGTAGAAGCTGAGGGTTTGACCTAACCTAGTTCTGCATAAGACACATGCTGTCTTAACCCCATATTTGCACTGGTACCTTAAAGGGACATGTCTGGATCTTGTGAGACTGTCAGGAGAGAGATGTAGCAGTTCCCAACAGTCTGAGGCCAGCCTGTGGCTTTCGAGCTGCATGTGACTCCGTGGAGTGTCAAGTATGGCTCTTGCACCAGAGCTGTACTACAGATGTCAATGACTTCAGCTTTTTAGCTGTGGAGAGAAATTAGGAACCATTGCTGAAACCAGTGCTGCCTTGTGGGATGCAGCTGTGCTCTCACTCCGAGGGGGAGTGCAATGCCCTGGAGTGCGATCAGCGCGTTGCTGCCAAGGCAGCGATCGATCGCGCAGATTGCGCTCCCTCGGCTCGCCGAGGTAGGGAGGTCTTGGCAAGCTTGAATGAAGTGTTAGCCAAGCTCTGCTTCCTCAGAGTTCAGCTGTCTGGCCTATCCAAATGTGACACTGGATTCATGCAATTGAAGCACTGCAGTTTCTGTGGCCGGTGGCACGGGCAGGAGTGGCACACGGTGCCACCCTTCCTAACACGCTCTGCCTTCCAGACCGGGCAGGCATTAACAGCAAGTGCTCCTGCAGAGGAGGCTGGGCTGGTGCTTCAATTCACACCACTGGATCTAAAGCACGAGGACGACCAGGACTGCCTTGCCTCTGGCCCACAGAATGTTCACACAAACAGGACTGTAAAATTCTTCCAAACAACATGTCATGTTCATAGGACACTGCTCCTAAACAGCCCTAAGACAGAGCCCCTGTGCAGGCCCAGAGTGACAGTGGTCAGCTCTCACACATAGGCTGTTCACAAGCATTTGCAGACCATTTAATTATGTATCTATTTCATATGAAAATTTGAATGATATTTTGAACATAAGTTATTTTTCTTCAAAGGGGCCTTGATCCCAGAAGGCTTGAGTGAACACCGTGAAAATTGATTCTGGATATTGGCAAGGAAATTAAAAGCAAATATAAAGATACTTACGAAAGTACCTGACTTTTTGTTATTTTTTTTACTTAACCAGAAGCTGCTAAACAAGTTTCTAGAAGACTCCAAAACATTAAGTCAAACTAATATGACTAAGCACCCTTACTTTGGTATTTATCTCAATTTCAAAATACTTCAATCACTTAGCACCTGAAAAGTAACCCAGCTACGAAACCCTGCCATACTGTGTAACTGCTCTTTGATGAAAATTACACCACACCTTATTAATCCCTTGCGGGGGCAGGGCGGGGGAAGAAAAAAAAGAGAGAAACCTCCTATAACTAAAGCCTGGAATGACTGGCAGCCAAACAGATGACACTTGAGCAAGTATGCCTAAGTACAGTACACTTCACAGTTCATCTTGGGATTAGTCATACTTTTAAAAACTGTGTGTTTTAAACTAGCATTTAATACACATGTCCACTACACATCTCCAGGATTAATCTTCCCAAATACAAATTTCCCTGAACAGGCATCATGTTTTCCACAGTCTCATGACATTAATCAAACATCACTCCCTGCAAACTCCATACCTCCCAAATACAAGCCAGGTTTGTGAGTCAGCTCCACACACTGTAATACGATCAAAGCAAGACAAATATGGCACTTCAAAAGCTCACTTGCAGGAAATCTGACAGTAAAACCACCTAAAATAATTTTTCCAGATACTAGATGTAGTGAAAGCAATATATAGTATCCCAGACTGATTTTGCTGAGTATGTTTCAACATCGAACAGAGCTCAGAACTGCAGGGTATTAAGCATCTGTTGAATACAAATTTTTTTTTTTTTTTGCATAGTATTCAAACGTACAACAGTTGAACATGGCAATGATAGAAAACAGATTATTATCAACACTAAAATATTACCAAAGCCATGTATCACTGATACTGTAGTAGCTTATGCAAATACAAGTTGCATTTATATTACACTCCATCATGAAGAAGATTCTTGCCCCCAAGGTGATACATCCAATATATTTCAATTTTAATATGCATTCTCAAAGGTTTAAGCTGTTTTTTCATTCTGTTGATATACCTTGTCTGTTTCATTGCAAGGTTTCAACTTTCAAATGACTAAACTTATGACTGAATGCTGAATACATTGTCCTTACCATTATGTTACAGCACGTTACTTTTAGAAGTAGATTGGTGGTATGACTAAGAGAGTCATTTTCCATTCTATTCCCCAGTATATAGTCAAAATTCCCTTTTGGCAGTCATGCAAGGCAGCTTACACCAGTAATATCTATGAAAAGTAAGTACAAAAGGTAAAGAAACAACTATTCAGACTTTTAAAAGCATAACAATAGTTTCAAACATACTTTTTAAACATGTAATTCATTCTGCTTACTGGCACGTTTTAAAAAGCTACAGTCATGCTTCCAGATTTTTACCTCCTGTAAGTGTATAAACTTAGAAGCAATGCAAATTTACTTCCTTTTAGAAAGGAAGTTTTCAAATTACTAAATTTGAATACAAAACATTTGAAAGGTTTGCAAAAGTTTGTACTACTTGCTATTAGGAGAAGTAATCAAGCTACTGCTGTTTTTTTCCTTTTGCTGCAAAACTGAACCATGATATTCACAATCTAGTTTCCTTTTCCTAGGCAACTCCTAAGGACACTAGTCAGTTATTCAGTGTACGTAATTACTCTGTCAGCTCTCTAGTTATTGAAGCAATCCAATAATGTTTTTCACACAGGCAAGTTTAGTATTAATTGAACTCTTCTTGACCAAGCAAGCTGTGCAATATAATAAAAGCCACCCTTTGCTTGTACCACAAAGCAGAGATGTGTCAGAACCCACAGTTATTAAACATGACAGCAGCTATAATTGCTTTATAGTATCACATGTGGCCATGCACTGGGGTAATCTCTCTGTGATCTGGATCATATGAAATAGCTGAGGAATTTTCAGGTAGTTTCTACATTAGATGATCCTTTTGTATTTCAGCAGGCAATACTTTTCATGCTACAACAGCTCACACACCAGGATTTTTCCAAAGGTGAGTTTCTCAGTGACAGTACAGACTCCCAGGAGAATGCTCAGCCTTGTGAAGTGCTCCAGGAACTTCCAGCAGCCCCAGCATTGTCCTGCTGCAGTATCAAGATGCTGTGCTGGGGCTAGCAGGAACCTCCACATCCTCCACGGTATTGCCACGGGCATCACAAGGGATGGAAAGGGATGTGTTGTCTAACCCAGTTAATAAGAATAAGAACATTTATTATAGCAAAATCCAAAATACATCATGGAAGTCCAAATTCTATATAATTAGCCAGCAGTAATTAATTTTCAAGCTAGAGGTTCCTGCAGACACTTCAATAGTTGTTTAAGCTGCACTTACAGGATTTCACATTTTTCTGTTGCTGGATCTGTGCTCCCTTCTGAAAATACTACACTAAAAATAAAACCTAAAAAAATGTTTCATAGTCCCTTTCCCTTTCAGCTGTGCAAGTGTGTTCAGCTTTTTTTCCTTCTTCAGTTAGGGATTAATTTTCAGAGACACATTTGCTTTGTCTTTAAAAACTAAAAGCAGAGGGAAACATTAAGGGGAAATAGGAGTTAAAGCCTATAGCTTCTTTCAGGGATTCTGTCTCTGAGACCTTTAAAAAATGCGGAACAGGGATGAGAATACATGGCTTCTTCCTTCCTGATATTTGTATTTCCCATAAGCAGTGGTTTTATCTTTCAGCTGGTAAAAGTAAGCAATAGAGAAAGAAAAATGTGAGCAATACAAAGACTGCAGTGTCTCTTTACTGTCTTTTCAGGTGCTTTTCTCATTCCCTACATCCTCTTCTTAATCATTGCTGGAATGCCCCTGTTCTATATGGAATTAGCACTGGGACAATATAACAGAGAAGGGGCTGCCACTGTTTGGAAAATCTGTCCAGTGTTCAAAGGTGAGTGTTCCTCTGCCACCCTGAGCAGCACCTGAGGGTGCCACACAGGTGTGATCACAAACTATGTAAGGATCTCTCATCTTTCAAAGACAAGGTGGCATTTGGTGACCTTCCCCCAACCCTTGAAGTCAAAACTCTGTGTTATCCAAGGTGAAACACAAAATGGTAAAAGCCACAGAAATCATCTTCAGAATGATTGCTGGCTGGGTGTAACAGAGGACAATGAGCAGGAGCAGCTCAGCCCTGCCCTCCCTTTCCCCTGCGTACTGGGGGTTGGGAGGAACTGGGAATCTCTAGGTGGAGGGGGGGTGGTTTGCCAATCCAAACGTTGGAAATACCAAATCCCCTCCAGGTTAGTTCAGCCCTGTCTTCCCCATTGACTAAGGTAACCACTACCCCGGTCAGGGCATGGAGCTTTCTCTGCAGAAGCCAACATACCCCAGTGGCTACAACAGCAGAATGGAGTTGTGAAGACTGTGGGTTTGGCCACTAGACTTATAACAGCACAGGAGTTTTCTGTGGTATCTCTGTACCTCAGTTTTCCTGCCTGTGAAGTGGGAGCAATGATTCTGATAGTCTTTGTAAAGGGTCTTTCAGGTTTAGCAATGAAAAACACTTATTAAATCTGGACATTATTACTATTGAGTGTTTACCACTTGGATTAACTCTCCAGCGTCACTGAATAAAAGGCTGTGGAGAGTTGTTTGTGCACAGCATCAATCTGCAAGGATAAAATAGGTTAGGTGCTTCAGGGTGTTTGGCTTTGATCAGGAAATGATCAATGTGTGAAAGAAGCCATATGTGTTCTGTACATGAAACAAGTATTTGTTAAGGAACCTCAAGAATTTTTTAATCATTGCTTTCCAGCAAAAATATAATTTCCTTTATATGTATACCAGACTGCATCTAAAATCTTACACAAAAACCTTTTCAAAACAGACATATCTGAAATTAAACCAGGCAAGCTCAGCTGACCTTAGAACCTTAAAATTCAGATCATGTTCACCCTGGGACTGACAAAAGCTGAGGAGCTTAACAACAGCAATCCAAACTTGATGGATCTGCTGCCTGGATATAGGCTACACTGAGTAAATGTTAGTCTTCTTTCTCAAAATACAGCTTTCCTCTTCAAGCAGTCTAGTGCCACACAGTAAGAAATGTGGAGGGGGTTTTTCCTACCAGTCAAACCCAAAACTCACAGCAAAATCAGCAATGTAACAAAAAATAAGTAAGCGAGCTAATAAAATAATGTGCCTCAAAATTTTAAAATTAATTCATATATATTTACATAGCCTTTCTATAATCCTGTCATGGGAGATAAAATTCACCCCAGCACCCAGGTACCTGAATACCCTTGCTCAATAAAAATTCCTGTTGGTATTATTTATATACCTTTGGATGACAGTGAGGATTTTGAAAACCTAAATGCAAAAATTAGACCTTCAGGATCTCACAGCATTTCAGCCAAATACCACTGTGCTCAGAGGTATTCTGTGTTGACTTCAGGATTGAAAAAGATTATGAGAAAGGAAAATAGTACTTATTTCATGTATATTCTTGTTGACATTCCAGCTGTGTTTTTAAGCTGACATTTTCAAGGTGGACTAAACATACATTACTGTTGATTTTTAAGTTTCTTATTACAAGAATGTAGAATAGCATAAGTTATTTGATTCTCAAAAAGTAATAAGCATTGAGACATTTACAACTCAGTATAAACTCAGTACTTTTAAAGTTTTGACTAAAAACCTCTGATAACATGCAAAGACATTTTACTGCTAGGGCTTTGGAGTTGTTTCTGGGACAACTGAAATCTCTTGCTCAAAGGAAAAGTACACAGTCTACACAAATTCATAATAGCTTCTCTAAATGAACAGCACTATAGTTCTAATTTTAGCTAGGAATATTATTGTGATGAACTCTAAGCACTCTACTTCTAATGAGATGCTATCATAGCACATGCAATTACAAATATACCCTGTAACCTTTGTAACACAGTCTGTTTTCCTCTCTGCATTTTTTTCCAGAGTCTATTTTAGACTATGGGTGGTGCAGCGTTACTTTTAAGAAAACCTAGAAACATAAGAGCAAATCCATTCCTGAACATTCTTAAGATCACAGAGAAGAGCTATTTAAAACCTATTGGTTTCAGTATTTTTTAGTCTTGATATTAAACATCTCTCACCCTCCTGGACTGGAGGACTTTCAGGAATACTTTTTTAAACAACAATAATCTAATTTTAATATTTCATATATTACCAATACTTAGTGTTTTAGCATACACCTTAATTCTTAAGAATAATTCTTTTGGGGGATTCCTCCCTCCTCTCCATTCTATTGATCATGGTGTACCACTAGATTTCGAGTGTTCAAGTGCTAGATTCATTTAAGCACAAAGGATTTGAAAATACTGTTTCATCTTTACTTTCACAATTATTTCCCCATTGTTAGGGATGAGCAAACTGGTTTACAGATTAAAAGCCTCCTGCAGAGCAAAGAGTAACTTTTGTACATGCAGCAGTCTTTGTACTGCCAACTCCTTCAGGGTCAGCATCTGTTCCTTATGCAAATTTTAAACCCGGATTAATACTCACAGTGTTTGCTACTTCCTTCCTTTATAAAGAAATAAGAAAGCTTAATAATCTCCAGCTATTAGGCCTCCAATGCCAAAAATTAAACAGAAGAAAAATAGAAGTAAAGGTTTGCACTTAGTTGCTGTGACAGTACCCACTGGGACAGTGATGGCATTGATAAAATAACTCTACTCCCTACATTTTATATGCAGTACATACGACTTTGAGAGAGGATTCAGAGAACAAAGCTGCACACACAATAAGAATGATTGAAGTCAAGGCAAAGCAAGATTCCTGAACAATTCTGCCAACCAGCCTTTACTGGGCTCCAACATCTGTATCAAAACTTCCTCCCAAACTGTTAGCAAATGTCCATTTTCATGAAGAGAACGTGCACTTTCTGGGGTGCTTTTGCTAAAGAGACCCTCCAGCCACACGTCATGACATACAAAAACACAAAGCAAATGTTCAAAGTCAAAAGAGAATGCTTACACTCTGAATTCTGTAATCCTAGTAAAAGGGGTTGAATGTCACACACAGTTTAGCCTCAACCTGATATTCACCAAGCTTTACTGGCATGCCCAAAACGACCTGGAGACCTCAGTGGAGCAGCACAGACTGTTTCATGCATGATTTGGAGCCAGTTACACGCTGATGGAAGCCAATCTAGAGAGTAGTAATGGGAAAGAAACAAGAGAGGGATCAGTGTCTGTTCCAAACTAGTTCAGGGCAGGAACATGAAGCACAGGGAAACGTCATTTAAGTGTCGAGCTTTACTTTTCCAAGAGAAGTTGCCAAGGTCCCTGACGTCACAAAGATGAAGTGAGTTTCGCTCCTAACATGGGCTTGCAATCTTCTGCATTGGAAGGAAATCAGCAATGGAGTTGTACAAGGACAAATTTTGACATTGCACTGCTTAATTTCTTTTTCTGACAAACAACAGGATTTGATAAAAGCCAGTCATTTTCCAGAACCATTTCTGTAATTTTTTGTTTAGAGGTCAGGTACATCGTGTCCGCATATGTGTATGCAAATATCAAAAATTCCTTTTTATTGGTGTGAAGACCTAAAATGAATTTGCAATCATGTATCATTGAGTTTAACTCCAGTGTTTGTGTACACTGTTGCATGTCAAATGCAATGTGTAATCTGGTTTTCCTTTGTCTTTAGGTGTAGGCTATGCAGTGATACTCATAGCGCTTTACGTGGGTTTCTACTACAACGTTATCATAGCTTGGTCTCTGTATTATCTGTTTTCATCATTCACATTTGAGCTCCCCTGGACAAACTGCCACAACAGCTGGAACAGCCCAAACTGTACAGATCCAAAACTCTTCAATGCATCAGTGCTTGGCAATGGTACTAAATACTCCAAGTACAAGCTCACTCCTGCAGCTGAATTTTATGAGTAAGTGTTGACCTAACTTCACTATTTATTCAAAATTCTATGTCTAAGGGAGTTTCCTCTTGAAGGTAAAATAGTTTATATCCAGCCTCTAGAACAAGCATCAGAAGACTAAGGTTAAAATGGAGCTGTAATGTTGGTCTGTATGCCTGGGTGACTGATTTTTTTCTCTGTGATCCTTGGTTTCTCCTGTACTAATGCGCTGCTTGCTACTGAGCAAAATGGAATTGGACAAGACACAATTGTTCTCTATGTGCCACTTTAGCTTGCACCAGCTTTGCTAGGGCAAGGAAACACAGCAATATTCTGACAGAGGTGACTGCATGCCAAACTAAGATGAGTTTAAGGTTTTAAAATAACCATTTGTTCACAGATTTAGACTGCTGCTCTACTCACAAATTTTCAGAGAAACAGCAGACCCCTGTTTGTTCTACTGCTTCAATAGTTCAGTGAAGTGAGATAAAACACTGAGCAGGAGGAAAGAGCCAGGTTATAGAAAGAGAGGCTTTTACCAATGCCTAAGCAAAAGAGTGTTCTGCAACCTGGGCTGAGACAGGCAAAGGCAGGCTTAAATCAAACAGCTGGAATCAAACCCCAAAAGGTATATAAATTAAAAACTGAAATATAAAACAAAGACACCAATCTCTGTATAAATATTTTCATTATGGACTTATGGGGGAAAATGGGATTTGATTAAGAGAAAGGGGATGAGCATCAAACTATTGAATCAGCTGTTGAATTAATCTGAATAATGAATCAATTAATATTTCTGTGTTTGGAGTAGAAAGATATTAGGGCACACACCTACTAAGCAGTCAGTCCAACCTTGTAGAAACAAAGGGAAAACACTGTTACCATAAATAACCAGTAGGGATCTTGGGGTCACTGTTTATAGCTCTTGAACATTTGTGACCACTGTTTCTTCTCTGAAGACAGCACAGTGAAAGATCAGTAGTGATACACAAACTGCTGGCTGGAGTTCGGGAAAACGACACTCAGTGCTTTGAAAACAAGGTGAGGGCTTGAGTTCAAAGGAGCTTACTGAAATGGCAAATAATGACAGCTGTGAAATCTACTGCCCTTACAATAAGAGGCTTAAGTCTTAGTAAAGTAAAATGCAATTCCTACCTTCTTGCTTTGCCTTTTTATTATTTAAAATGGTTCTGAGAAACTTATGCTCTCATCTTATGCTTGGGTAATAATTTTGACTTTGTAGTGGGTGAGGCTGTGGTAGAATAAATTCATGATATTTTGATTTAGTTCCACTGATCTGGGGAACAGCTCAATTAATGATTGTCTGTACACTGAAACTTGAAATATTATGGTCCTTTCCTCATCATGAATAAGATTCAAGGTGCAATATTCAGAAAGTAAGAACAAAAAGGGAATTTGACATTTCATTATGCTTTAATCCCTGAATTTTGGGGCTGTAATTAGGTCACTAGGCCCTGTACTTATTAATGACTAGATTACATTGCAAAAATGAGAAGGGTAACCACTTAACTAAAACACTCTATAACATCTGTTTTCCCAGCTGTAAAAACAGGGAATCACAAGGGGCATTATATTCACTTATCCAGTATTTGGATGAGCTCATCAGGTCCAGCTGTACAGCTCAGGTGTCGACCCAAACTTGTACAAAGTCTCAGTGTATTCAGATCCAACCTATAAACTAAATCAGAAAGCAGCTTCTTTCTTATATCAAATAACCCAATTCATGCTCATGGTCTTCTTACAACAAGGAGAGTTGAATCTTTAGATTACAAAGTTTCGTAATTTGTACCGGAGTCACAAAAGGAAGTGGGAAGTGATACAGCTTCACCTCGGTTCTCTAGGTTGTATAGTTAGATCAGAACACTCACACACAAAGGTTTGGTCATGGTGAGCAGGCTGAGGGGGAAGCAGGGAGACCAGAAACACCAAACATTTATCTTGCAGCTGGAGAGTGACTGAAAAGAGGTACTTCCAAGACAGGACTCAAGCATGAGAGCTAGTATGATTATTCTAAAGAGACACAGACACTTTTTTTGGGACATAATTCTTCCACACTAAGCTGGCCTGACCAAGAATTTAGTGTTGATTATTTCCTAAAGCCCTGTAACTGCCAGAGCTGACTGCCTCTATCTCCACCAGCACAGGAATAAACTGTAGGAGGAAGTGGGAGTGCTGTGATGTGACAGTTCATCAAATATACAAGAAAGGTACATCAAATTCAGCAGAAATATGCTGGTTGTCACTACTCATATTGAGTGAGAAAAGGGAAAACTTGCAGTCTAGGCCAAATCTATCAGCTGTCCAGTATCTGGCCAGGAGGAAAAGCAGAGAGAAACCTCTAAGCCTCAGACTTGGAAGAAATCATTTCAAGTTGCAAATTCCATGCCAAGTCAATGACAGGAGAACCTTGAAGAACATATTTGGCTTTTGTTTTCAAGCCTCAAGAGCTGGGCAGGACTTAAGTTTAAAATGCTTCTACACTGAGGCCTTCTGGAGAGTTTCATTTTACAAAGTCTGGTTTCAGTTGTAGAGGCTTAATTCAGGCCAAGGCACCACTGATGTCATGGGGACAACTTCTAACAACAGGAAGGAGCAGGACCTCTACAATACTTCATTAAAGATGCTTAAAATCAAATATAAAGTATTTGTACACTGTAAACTTGGCAAATCAAGCTAAAATCCCATATCAACTGGTGCCTTTCTGCTAAGTAATAGCCAGTAATATTCTAGTTGGGAATAAAATGTCAACTCCACATTTCTTTAGGGATACACATTACTTTAATTCCTTCCTTCTTCAGTGGTTTGGAATTAAACATAGAAAATTAAAAGAACCTTCTATCCTTTCCACATATTAAAATAATTCAAGATAAACCTTTCTCCTTTTTTGGAAGAACAGAAGTACATCACAAATAAAGTTCCCCTATTGCTCCTATTTTAATACTTTATCTGAACACAGGCATACTTTATATTTGTTCTCTCCATTCTTGTGTGTGCAAAAAGTCTGTTACCATCCTGCTTTCATTTATGCTGACAATTAAAAAATACCAGTTTGGAGGAACAAAAGCACTACTCTTCTCAGAAGGTACTGTGCCTGCAAAAAAACACAATCTGTTGTGGAAACAAATCTTGGCAATTTTTAAAGAAAAAAACAGTGAAAATGTCAACAAACATTGAGCTTCAGCTATTTCCCTCTACCAGTACTTTTTCTCAGGCCTGTTATCCATTCTTTCTGCATGAGAAATTTCACAGGAAAATTTTCATGCCAGATTCAGTAAAGGAAATTCACAGAATTCACAAGTCTGCCCAGCTGTGAGCAATTGCAAAACCTACCTTAGAACAAGGAATAAAACCAAGATTCACTCACAGCAGTCTACATTCGTCATATTTGTGAACATCATTTTAATGAAATTTATGAGAAGTGTGTGAACCAAGAACATCCTGAAAAAAACCCTCACCCTATACAACAAAGGTTACTTTTCTAGACCAATAGGTTTGTGCTTTAGGGTACAGCTCTTCACTGGAAATGCCATCCCAGGGAAAGGCTCCACATGGTTCAGTATCACAGCAAATGGAGTGAGCAATGCTGTGGACCCCAAAGATGCAGGAACCCATCCCCATTAAACAACTGGGAAGCAACTTCTCCCAAAAGAGAAAACACCACTTCAAAAGTCAGCACAAGCAATTCTGCCTAAAAATGCTTATAAAATCTGCCTATAAATGCTTATAAAAACTTAATCAGGCAGTAAGAACTAATGAGGGTGGATAGCCCTACATTCTGCTAATCACATCTGGTCCTTCCATTCAGCTCTTCTGAAAATTTTGGAGTCATGAATGTGCTGAAGTGGGGCACAGTAGCAAAGGAAGTCAGAATTGCTAAGTTAGTGGGAGAAAAAGGTTTCCAGTGCATTGAGATAAACATTCTCTCTATTGTCATGATCCAGAAAGAAATTTCACCTGCAATGGGGCAACCCCAGATGTACAGACAGACAAGGAATGAGATCCTGGAAAGCAGTGCCCTGAAAAGGGTCCGTGGCAAGTTGATCGTGAGTCAGCAGGGCCCTGGCAGCCAGGAGGGACATCCCTGTCCTGGGGACATCAGGCCATCACGGGACCAGCTGGCACAGAGGGGATTGTCCTCCTCTGCCCTGGGGTGGCCTCACCTCAAGTGCTGGGGGCAGTTTTGGGCACCACAATATAAGAAAGATAATAAGATATTATAGAGTGTCTAAAGGAAGGCTGTGAGGATGATGAAGGGCTTTGAGCTGTGTGAGGAACAGCTGAGGCCACTTGGTCTGTTCAGCCTGGAGCAGAGACTGAGGGGAGACCTCAGCACAGTTACAGCTTCCTTGTGAGGGCAAGAGGAGAGACAGGCACTGATCTCTCTTTGTGGTGACAGTGACAGCACCCAAGGGAGTGGCCTGAAGTTATGTCACGAGAGGTTTATGTCAGATATCAGGAAAAGGTTCTTCACCCAGAGGGTGACTGGCCACTGGAACAGGCTCCCCAAGGAACTGGTCACAGCTCCAAGCCTGACAGAGTTCAAGAAGTGACTGGATAATGCTCTCAGGCATGGGAGATGTGGACATTTCTTAGAGAAGTCCTGTGCAGATGTAACAATCGCACTCAACGATCCTTGAGGGTCCCTTCCAACTTAGTATATTCTGGGGTTAAGTACAAACGATAACTTATGATAAGCCAGCCAGGATGCCACTTAGAAATTATGCAATTCCCAAAATCTAGCTTGCAGTCCATTACACAGCTCCATTCTCCAACACAAGAGGGAGCTGAAATATCTAGAGAAGTACCCAGATGCTGCCGCATCCCCCTGACATCCCCCTGGATTGTGCCCAGCACTCCAGGGTGGGGGTGAGGCACACAGGGCACAAGCACTGCACCTCAAATGGCTCAGCTGCTCTCCTGTGCTCTGGGCTGTAGGACAGCACTGTCCCAGAGCCAGGATACCCTTCAGCATTGCAGCTGTGCTAGTCAGAGCTCTTTACAAAGCATCCAGAGACACCCAAGCAGCTCAGAGAGCAGCCCTGGGTGTGGCAGAGCTGGGCCTGAGCCAGGCTACCCCTGTGGCACTTCATGAGAGCCACTCTGCTCTCTCTGCACTGCACCCCCAACCCAGTTACAGACACCCTGGTGTCCAGCCTGCATGCAGCCAGCTCAGCTCTACAGGTTTTCTCCCACAAGCTCTGCCTCACTGCTGTGTGGGCACAAACTGCCATGAAAACCACAGGTGAATGCAAGCTGAATATGAGCAGTGCTATTTGTGAAATAAAAATACCTGGAGCCTGGCAAACTCTGCAAAGAGGGCTCTATCCACACCATGCAGATATAGCCTAACCTTCCACGGGTAAAGGAAAACCACATTTCATGCTCTGAAGGAAACTGGCAGCAATGATGACTGAACTGTGGCTGCCCAAATGTATAACACAGAAGATGCATGTAGAAGAGCTTTCTAATTGAGCACAATTATCATGCTTCAAATTGCCTTCTAAATTGAGGATGCAATTCAATTTCTATAGATTGCACATTGTATACACTGACAGTTCTTTTAGCATCTTCAGTCTACAATTTGCATTAAGTTTTAAATCATAAAAACATCATCTAACTACCAGATTAGGGAATATAGCCTGGGACACCTGATCCATTTTGCTGATTCCCAGTTTATGCAAGTCATTTGGGTTTGATCTCACAAATATGATTACTAATTTTTAGAAGTACTTAGGTGTTCCTAGAAGTGCTTATTAACTAACAAATACATATGTTAGTTAACATAGTAATTTACTGATAAGTGATGACATTATTGAATTCTGAGTCAACCTGATCCAACATATCTAAAATTTAGATGAATGACACCTGTCTATTGAGCACACTAAATTTAGACAAGTAACTTTTGCCTCCAATCAAAAGAGAAATAATGAGCTTATAGAGCTGGGTAAACATATTTGGAGAGAAAATGAAAATTATGATGGATTTTAGATTGAAAAAAAGAGGCCTACTCCAAGACCTTAAACTTGATCTATTTATGCAAAATTTTCTAAATTTCTAGAAGACAATCACATAAAACTGTCCAGGGATGAATAATACATAAAGCTGCCTAGAAAGTACCAGTCTGACAAAAACATTCCAGAGAATTCTACACCTAAAACACTTAAATCCTATTTTCTGGCTATAGCTTAAATGTGTTGGAGTGAAAATTATAGAGTAATTTTCAGATCACAACCCTTGGCATTTCTTTATTTCCTGGTTTGGTTCCCTGTTTATGAGCAAATATTCACCACTTCCATAATAAATATGTTGTGACTTGCTCAGAGTAGAGACAAAGCACACATTTTACAGATGGGAAAGCCGAGACACAGAAGAATTTATTGGTTCCCACATTTCCTGTTATTAAAACTATGACTGGGTCCTTCATTTATTGAGTCCTACGGAGCAGCTGCCCCACTGCCTCTGCAATAATTTGTTTTTAGTAGGGTTTATGTGTGAGTACCAAGCAGCTGAGCTGCCTGTTGGCTGTTCAGGGTCTGATGCCAAATTAAAGGGAACCCGAGTGCTGCACAAAGACTAAACAGAGTCAGTGATACTAACAAACAAATCACTCTTGGCAGATTTCTGTGCAGGTTTCCCTTTAGCTGAATGCGCAGAGTGGAAGTAAGGCAGGGACTGTGCCAGAGTTCTTGGGTGACTAGGAGAATCTTCCCAGAAGAGAGCACAGGGAAGGAGAGAATGAGAAGAAATTTCCCTTGGGAGGAACCAGAATGTCTGAACGCAGCTTCAAATTGAGAGCCCTTCACATTCTGCCCCTCCTGCAGATAGATGGACAGACTCTGGGAACCAGGGTGTACCATCTCAAAGTCATTGCACATGCAATTTACCCTCCCTTACATGGGATGCAGTCTTACAATAAACCAAGTTCCTTTGCACAAATCCCTGATTTCTAGTGCAAGTAGTTTGACTCTTGATACTGTTTTAATGAAATATTTCTAGAGCTCTGACTAGACTATCAGAAAGCTTAAACAATTTGTTTCTCTTGCATTTTGTCCAGCCTAATAAAATAGATCCCTATTCTACTGTCAGCTCCATCTGTTCATGTTGGTTCTCAGTCTTTCCCCCCACAATATTCTCGTCTCATTTTTGTACGTATTTCTCATCTACTTTCATTCTTTTCTCAATAACAACAATCTGCAAGCAAAACACTCATTCTAGTTGTCTTACTACCAATGGTTTTCCCTTTCTTTTTGACTCATTTGAATTCTGAGAGTTTATTTTGTAAGCAGAATTGGACAAACATCTCTCTATTTACAAAGCAAGGATTGCTTTCAGAAACTTTTACTTAAGACATGGTTTGGACATAGTTTGAAGGAGTTGGTGGAGAACAGAGGCTTCACAAAGCACCTCCACTGACTGCCAGCGATGCCAGCAGGGCTTCTAGTGCTGCCATTCCCATTCCTGCTGCCCACAGCATGAGAAGTGCAAAAGCCTTTTTCCCCCAGTGACTTCACTTTGTTTCTGTCTATCTGGTGTGTAGGCGAGGAGTTCTGCACCTACACGAGAGCCGTGGAATCCATGACCTTGGCTTGCCTCGCTGGCAACTCTCCCTCTGCCTCTTGGTGGTGGTAATCATTCTTTTCTTTAGTCTGTGGAAAGGCGTGAAGACTTCAGGAAAGGTAGAGCTAATATTGTCCTTCTGTCCTGACTACATTCTTTTTCTACTTTAAGAAGCCTCCTAATTTTAGAAAGCAAGAAAATAAATCACTGATTTTGAGGCCTCCTCAGGGACCAAACTATCACATTTCCTGAGTAATGTTCCAACTGAAAATTTTATAAATGTATTATTTTCAATTCAACATTGGTGGTTGCATCCAGAAAATGTCTTTAAATAAACAAAATTGTCTTAAATGTGCATCTTCTTCTTAGCCAAATGTACTAATACTTCAATGGTATAAGAGGCCTTGGTTTTATTATATAAAATGCCATGTCAAGAGAAATATCTGATGAAAGTAAATTGAAATCACTGTTTGACATCCCTCACAAAATATCTCAACAGAAATTCTACAGTTGGATACATCTGAGAGCTTTTTGTACATTTTCATGAAAGTATCACATAACATCAGGCAATGACTGCACTTTTTAGTAAACAACAGAGAGATAATGAGTAATCAGCAGTGTAAGACACACTGACACTGTCTTCTGTTTGTCAAAACTGTCTCCTGCTGGTATCTGTAAACTTACATATGAAAAGATTCATGACATGTAACAGCATTTCCCCTCATGTCCTAAAATGAGCTTCTCCATCGAACTGAATGGACTAAACCAAGAAAATGCCAGCTGTACTTATTACATATTCTTTAATCTTCTGTAGCAGCTGATTAACCTTTGGGATCTCTGTTGTCTGCAGGTTGTTTGGATAACAGCCACTTTGCCTTATGTTGTATTATTTGTCTTATTAATACATGGAATAACCCTGCCTGGTGCATACAACGGAATAAACGCATACCTGCATATAGATTTCAGAAGATTAAAAGAAGCCACAGTAAGTGTATTCTTCTGTTCTCATTCCCTAATTGTTAAACCTATCGCCCTTGCTATTGGAACTGAAAATATTACAACTAACCTGAAATTAAATAGCCATGCTTCTGCCTAAGCACTGGTCCCCTTTCTCTGACAGTTTAACTTTCCAATACTCTCCAAAACAGAACTATCTCACACTGAACCCAAACAATGCAGATCACAAAACACCTCTGTGAAGGCACTTCAGATGTAGCAGACCCCTAAAAAACTCCATGCTTTGCCTGTGCACCCAGTAAACTGCAATATCCTTTATACAGGAAATTGGAGTCATGCAAAAATTTAGTTCTCAAAAGGCTAGGAATTTCCTCAAGAAGAAAATCTTGCTTTCTGAATCACTAGCTTAAATATTAACCTAGAAAACAAAAATCCTGGCCTATGCAAACCTTGCTAAACATACAAAATCAGGACTAACTCACCTAATCAAACCATGGTTCTTCATATAAATAAGATTTTCAAAAGCATGATGTTCTTATATTGCTATTGAAAGTGATGTACGTTTCACTCTATCGTTGAAATTATACAAACCAACCCAATTTGAGGAGTAACTTGGAACTAAGACTTATTTCATACATTACAAAGCAAAATCTACACCTACAGTCACTGATACATGAAATTGGCAGCATTTTAGACCTACAAAGACTACAGAGACATTTACTCCCCTCTACTAAACCAAAACCAGCATAAAATATTTATAAGACAGTAGTATCTCTATGGATGGGTCACAAGGCCATTCCAATGGTTATAAATCTGAAGAGAGGCGACATCATTTTACTAGAAGGAAATGCATCATCTTGAAAAATCACAGCTTTCAGAAATGTCTGCAGTCTGCCCATAGTTCCACTGTACCTTTCCTATAAATCCTATCTTGGTTTTTCTGTTTTTTTTAAGAGTGTTACAATACAGACATATTTTTAATATTCTTAGCCAAAAAATACATTTCTGGCTTTGTAATACTAAATTTGAAGGCAGGCATTTCTTCAAAAACAGACCCAGAAGCCATGTCTGCTTTGGAATAATCCAATCAAACTTCAAATATGGGATTTTCACCCACCTGTGTCACAAGGCAGTAGCCACCCCAGTAATTCACATTTATGCATGCACATAAATACAAAGATGTCAAGATGAACAAAGCTGGTGCTTATATTTTTCTTATGTATTTTAAGTGCTGTTTGGAAATAAATATCACAATTTCAACTAGATGTCTATGGAGCTGTACTAGCTGTACCAGGCCTCCATAATCGTATCTACCTTCTGCTTCTGGAAGGACATTCTGTGTGCTGCCCTTTCTTGGCTTAATATTTCTGCAGCTGCTATTTAGATGACCCTAAAGTTATACCTAAGACTAAATTTTTCAGACAACAGAAAAAGTTACACTAGAATAATAAAAGACTAAAGATCACTTATGCTGAGAAGTGTCACTAACTGCTTTGTCATGTCAGCTCTTCCCCCTTGGAGACTGATCCTTGCTGCTGCAATAGCCTTGTGGGTTTAATCTTTGTCCTCAGGCTCCAAAGAATAGAATCCCACTTCGTTTCAATGTCAGTGCATCCCTGCATGCCATACACGATTTTATTTCTTCCAAATGAAGAATCTGACGAAGAAACATCCTAAGTCACAAACAGTGATGACCCACAGAGGTCTCTGCCAGGGCTCTTCTAAGAGCCCTTAGAGTACCCTGACCACTGTCAAGGTGGGGCCCATTTTGTGGAGCCACAAACTGCACTGCACAGAAGTTATAACAGCATAAACACTGAAGAAGGCTAGAAAGACTGATGACTATCTACTGTAAAATGTTCCTATCTGTAGATCTCTAATACAAACAAAAACAATGTTCTATCATAAAATATATTAGATCACACATTGATCAGAAGCTGTGAAAATGACAAACATGAGCATGAACTGCAGAACAAGCCCTGCTCTCTTACATCCTGCTTGGTTAGAACAAAGAGAATATTTTGCATTTAATCTTGATTGTAAAGGAATTTCTGGTTTCTGCTCTTCTTTCCCTTCACCTTGATCTTCTCAATTTGTTTCCTAACCAGCTGCTATGAGCCAAGACTCTTACTCAACAGCTACTTCAGCATGTGCTTAAATCTTTTGGGGGGCAGCAGGTGCTAATCTCTAAGCAGTGTACAGATCTGGTTAGAGTTCAACAAAATCCATTAACAAGAAAAGTTATCTGAATTTTTCAAAACACAAGAACAAACATAGGAGACTGCATCCCTCTTTCTGCATTCCTTGTCACATAAATGCTCTTCAGAGAGAACAACCCCATATGACCTCAACCTTTGTGTGAAAATAGAATATTAAGATCTAACTAGTATATCAAAAGAATGAGTAAGGAATTAAGGTTACAGGATTGTTTTGTTATTCATTGAAAGAAATTCATAAAACCCTGCCTGAACTACAGTTTGAGAAAATCATATCCTCATCCACTGGCTAGCAATAAACACTCCATAGACTGCTCTTCATGTTATCTTTTAAGTAATCAGCTCTCCACTGTTCATAAAATCAAGTTTTTCTACAAGCCCAGAGCACCCAGAGTACCATAAGTGGCTCAGAGTGTCCAGCAGGCAGCAGTTGAAAGCATCTATCATCTATGTTGAGAAAAAAAGACATCACCAGCCTAAGTGCTTTCATATATCATGTCAGCATGGGAGAAGGCACTCTCTTCCTTTCCACTAGGCCAAATATAAAAGTGTAGCACTCAACTCCCAATGCAGAGAGAGCTCATAAGCTGCTTAGATCTGTTAGAAAGCTCCTGCTGAATAGATAGATTAGATCTGATTTTGTAGAGATGGATGAATGATGAAATCCAGTGCTTTTCATAGCTCTTTCAGAGTTCTTGGCAGATTTAATCAAACGTTGCAGATCTCATTTGGAGAAATGTTGAGTATTATTCACACCACTGACTTCACTACTTCTGTTGAAGATTTTCATTTAAAAATCTGTGTAACAACAGAAGAGGGTTAACCAAGGCTATTTTCAGGGAACCAGGACTGTGGCATTGTTCCTGACTGGATATTGGTAGAAGTGACACTTTAGAAAATATTATACTTTTAAGATGTTTTCCCTGGTGGACAAGCCTTAAAATTATCAAGCTGCATCTAAACTGAAATTTAATGACTATCACAGAAATAACTCTTTCTCCAACTAAGTGAGAAAGCTGAGATAAATCTGCATGCTTCTGTTCACAGCACATCAGTCATGTTTCAGCTCCTGAACCAAAAATGTATCATGTAGAGTGCAGCAACAGTCACACAAAGGAAGCTCTGGTATGGGAAAGAAAATGTCCTGTAACTCTTGACCCATTAACTATTTTTAGATTTCTGGTTGTACATTCCAAACTAACTTGGAACAAGAGCTGTTGGAAGAGTATTTCTGTCACTCAGGAGAAAAATCCTGCAATCATTTCAGTGCTGGGTAGAACCCCAGCAGTTCCCTGTCCCACTGCACAGCCCACCAGGACAGCAGTGTGTGCGTGCTCTGAGGACTTTTCCCCTGCTCCTGCTCCCCCCTCACCACCTCAGGTGAGGCCATTCCAGACCAGGGCCATGCTCCATGTGGCACTTACACTCCTCTTGGCATGAACACCAGCTGTTTTCCAAAAGCCCTTCCTTGCTTTTGTGCTGCTGTGTCCCTGTGGCTGAACTGACCTGGCACTGTTGGTGTCATTATGCAGGTATGGATTGATGCAGCCACTCAGATATTTTACTCCTTAGGAGCTGGGTTTGGAGTTTTAATTGCATTTGCCAGTTACAATAAGTTTGACAACAACTGCTACAGGTAAGAGCCTATTCTTCCATTACTGCTGCAAAATGGTTTTATTTTACTCTGACTGCAGCTGAAAGAAGTTTTAAGCTCTCTTTTTATCTTCAGTCATATATTAATGATGGTGAGTTTTGTGTAGACATAGCAACCAACCCAAATCTTGAAATACTGTCTTCCTGAGTGAAATTTTAGTAACAGGAACCTGCCAAGATATCTGCTGCTCTCCAAAGCAGAATGGGATTAGGTTTGGACTTTAGACAGCTGTGTAAACTGTGCTGGTGTTTGCCTTTCAAAAGTACCATTAAGCGCAACAGTGAACACAGGATGAAACCTTATTGGTGCAGGAACTAAAAGCAGAAAGATTCCAGCTTCCAGAAGTGTTTCTGTGCTTTGGGATTATATTTCTGATATTTTACATCACACTCCAGTTAAGAATGCACTTTAAATCAAGTCAGTTTGTAAGTGTTTTGCTGAATCACCACCATGGAAATTCAACTAGAATCACTCTGCACCTTCTGAGAAATTCCAACATTTAGATGTTTTGTTAACATTAAATTTTGGAATAAAAACAAGCATCACTTTTCCAATTAAATATAAATTCAGCAAGTACATATGTTATAAACGCATTGTGAACTGAAGGATGGGAGGAAAAGGTTAAAGAAAATCCCCATCTAGTTCTTAACATTTTTTCTCACTGGGCTGTTCTTCTCTCCATGTTTAGGGATGCTTTGTTGACTAGCACCATTAACTGTGTCACAAGCTTCATCTCAGGATTTGCAATTTTCTCCATATTGGGGTACATGGCTCATGAGCACAAAGTTAAAATTGAGGATGTAGCTACTGAAGGTAGGAAGCTAATGCTATATTAATTCTCCCTCACCATTTCTCTGCAAATATGCTTATATTTGTTTCCAACAAGTGTGTGATAATCTCATGGAAGTGAACTGCATTAACTTACTTGGAATTAGAGCTCTGTGTTTAAATCCCTTGTTGAAATGTGAACTCTAAATATTATTGCTTCACCTCACCTCTACTGAATCGAGATTCCCCAGAATCTTGCCCCAAAGGTTTTTTCCATTCAACAAACAGGTGTTAACCACTGGACAGAATCTTACAAAAGTACTGCTGTTCAGTGCCCCAGGTGACTGGTTTTGATGGTTTTGCTGAGCTCAGCTCTATAGTCCTTCCACTGGGAGCAGGTCACCCATGGTCTCAGCTCCCGCACCTCTCATCACATCCAAGAGTTCTCTTGCCAAACAGAGGCAATGCATGCACATAATTCCTTCTCCACTACATAGCTGAAAAAATAACTAGTAAGGTTGCAAATCCAATAAAATATTATTCAAAGTGGAAAACAATGGGATAGGATTTTTTCAATACCAAACAGTCATGAGTAAGTAAATAAAGCATTTTAGATATATTTTGGTATAATGCAAATTTTGTTTTAACAATACTCAGAGCATGACAAGGACTGAAATGAAAGTCAACTTAGTCATAATTTATCTTATTAAAATGAGCACTTTTGTGAAGATAAGAAACATAATAAAGTGACACCTCCTTTTCCCCTTTTCTATTCCAGGAGCTGGTTTAGTTTTCATCCTGTACCCAGAGGCAATTTCCACTCTTTCAGGATCTACATTTTGGGCTGTGGTGTTCTTCATCATGCTCCTTACACTTGGCATTGACAGTTCTGTAAGTATTTTTTCCTTCTAGCCTTGACATTGTTCTTTTCCTGTAATATTCTGTAACTAAAGAGGCATTTGCATTTAGCAGGAGGTTACATTTCAAGTAAACATTCTGTACATTTCCTAAATATGTTTCCACAGTCATTGACAGCATAGCAATACTATTACTCACTGTATTATAAAGACTATCCATCATTAAGAGGTTTAGGAAAAGATTAAATCTTTGACAAGACAGTAAATATTTATTCCCTGCTACTTTTTTATGACTTTACAGAGGGGCTGTTCATCAACAGTTATTATTATGTAAAGGTCCAACAACTACTACTGCTATGAACCTGCAAAAAGGTTTTGGAACCCTGCTTGCTAAACACAAATAAGACATTCAGTAGAGTGGTTTCTAGAAGGGATTCTTTTATGTGCTGAAATCCACTAATCTGCTCTAGACAGACAATGCCTGCAGGTACTTCCATTGTTTTTCTACAAGCCATAATACAGAATTTCCTGTAAATTTAATCACAATTTAAAAATCATGCCAGAATATTTCCATAGTGGTTTCATTTTCCTATATTCTTACTGTAAAATGTCTGGTCTAACAAGTGTATTTGCTCTTTGATAAGTTTTACAACATGATATTCAGGATCACAGAAACTTCATCCCAGAAAATATTCCAAGTCTCAAACAACTTTTGTACTGCTTTTTTTCTGCCAAAGAGGTCTCAAGGCATCCTGTTATATTTAGCTTAAATGTTGATAAATTTCTGCAGAACCAAATAGGGTTTTTAAGGAACAGTGAATCATGGACAAACTTTCATTCTCTTTAGTAGGGTAGGGGATTCTTACTATTCCAAAGCATAGAAGTTTCTTTTGAAATTTAGAAGGTACAAAGTTGATCCAGGAATTTCTTGCTGGAAATGGCAAAGCACTGTTTCCATTGCTTACAACTTCAGGAAAATTCATTCATTTTCAAGGGCAAGAAAGGGAAAGAATGAATTGATATGGAAAAGAGCAAAACTGAAAAAAATAAAAAAAAGGGGGGCAGGAGGTTGCAGCACGAAGCTTGGATAATCATTGGCAAATAGCTGAATGAGATCTGGTGGAGTGAAGGCTGAGCTGTAAAGGTCAGATTCAGGTCTAAATATTTCCAGAGTGTTTGGATTTTTGGATTCCAGCTGAGGCCCAATGAAGTTTGTCTATATAGACTAAGATCTGCATCTGTAGATGAAAGCTTGAGGGAAGATTATATCTGGGATTGTAGCTTGGCCATTTTTCAATGGTAAGCAAATAAAAAGGATTGAAATGAAGGGTTTATCACAGTGAAAGGACATCAATGACCAGTAGGAAAAGGATGAAGAATGAAAAGAATGAAGAAGAAAATTTATGCTCAGAAGCGTCTAGATCCAAACCAGTTAACTTTGCAGCAGCAGTAAATGTAGGGCAATGTAAAGAAACACAGAAGTGACAAAGACACTTTAGATAGCAGAGCATACACTTTTCCTACAAAGAGAGAAAAGTCTTTCTGCTGGGGCTAATTAAAATACAGTCAACTAGTTAACTGTGGCCAAGTTTGGTTCTTTCCTTCAAAAGGGGGAAGGATTTACTGGCTCAAGATTTGTCATGATTTCCCAAAGAAAACTTAAGTCCTGCAGTACTTTTTATGGTGATAATTCTCTCTGATTTCAACCAGGAATATTTTAATCAAAGGCTTATAGGAAAGGAACTGGCTATGTCAGCACCTGCTAGCCAACTATTGTATTGCACCAGGCACTTCAGGTCTTGCCTTGGTCTTTTAGCATCACAAAAAGCATAGAATTAAGCCTTTCCAAAATATTAAATAAATTTGTTTACTATGATAAAGTATTGAAATTTATTTTCATAGCTTTTTGTTGGAATTTGAGGGCAAAATGTTTTCATTAATGGAAAGAAATTAAAATTCATAACCACCTACATAATCCAGCAATTTAAATGAAAATTTGGAAAGTACCTTTCCTGTATTGCAAAACAATGGCTAATGTTCCTTATTACCTTCTAGAAAGCAAAGAAAAATTCTTTCATGTCGTGAACAAAAAAAATTACATCAAGCTTCCTTTGTAGTAATTCTTCCAAACTGGATTTCAATCCAAAACTGGATTTCATTAATCAATGGCTAATGCAAATCTTTGTTCAGTACATTTCCTTTAGGTGCTTGTCGTGCCTGTCTTTATTTAAGAAATATCTTAAGAAGCTTAGCTACTAAAGCTAGCAGTTTTTGCCCCAGAGTATATTCAAATGCATATTATTTTCCCCAAAGCACTGTCTGCTTATTGTTCTGTTGAGTCAGCTAAGAGTCCTCCGAGGATACAGCTATGGAGGTGGCAACCTCCCCTCTTGATGTCCAGTTCCCTGACCCAGTCCTTTACCAGAAGGAAATAAATTCTCATATCACCAGTGACTTACAGGGGAAATATCAGAAATCACAGAGTGGTTGGGTATTATTTTCACAAACTGCTTTACATTCTTCAGTCTGTATTTCCAACAGCCAGAAGTGTTTCACCAGAGTTTTTTCCTTCCCCTTCTCAGATGGGTGGGATGGAGGCTGTCATCACTGGCTTGGCAGATGATTTCCACCTTCTGAAGCAGCACAGAAAGCTCTTCACCTTTGGTGTTTCTTTTGGCACTTTCCTACTTGCTCTTTTTTGCATTACCAATGTAAGTACAACAGAAGTTTCCATCAAAACATTACCTAAAATACGCCATTAACCTTGTTGGATGAAATATGGATAGGTTCAGATGACTATATTGCATTATAAATTTTAGTTCTCAAACAACTTCTGTTCAGAACATCACTTTTAACCTAACATATGAAGCTTTTCTGGTTTTTGGCACAAGATCATTTGCTATCAACCAAGCCTATAAGTCTTTGTTCCAACCAACTCTCTCTGCTGCTGCTGGGTTTACTTGGTTCTGTGTGCTTTCCTTTGCATTTGTTTGGGGTTTTTTTTTGTTTGGTTTGGTTTTGGATTTTTTAGTCACATTACATGGAATTGTGTAGAGCCCTTATTCCTCTATGAGGAACTAAGTATTTCAAGTGACCAGACCATCTGGCTGTTCTCTTCTGAAGAAAGTAAAAGACACTCACTTCTTGTGGAAAGAGTGTAGAATGACCTCCTCCTCTCCCCACCTTGTTTCTTCATGTACATGCACAGATCTTGACATCTTTTACTGTTAACACCACATAAAGCACCAAAAAAACCTTATCCTGAACACTTAGTAACCCGTATTTATCACTACCAGCAGGCTGAATGTTTTGTCTCATCTGGCTTTTTACAACTAATTAAATAATGAGAATCACCGTGTTCTAGGCAGGAGAGAATTTTCTTCTTTTTTGGCCATAAAAATAGACAAAGGAGACCTGTGAACTAAGATGCCAAAACTCTCAGAAAACAACTGAAACTTCAGGAAACCACATGAAAACAGACGTGCTGAACCTCTCTCCATCCCTAGAAATGGTTTCCACATCTATTATTAAGATTACTGAAATGGCATAAGTTTATAAATAACAAACTTTTTTACATTAAAAACCCCAATATTTTCACTCCAGTTTCCTCAAACTGAGAAATATTTGAGACTCTAAAAATATTTAAAATATCTATCCTTTTAATACTGTGCTATTTCTATTGATACCTAAAAACTGAACATGCTCCTGTTTATTCAAAGTTGCAACTGGAATAAAATTTCCTGAAGTACAATATCAGAAGAAATTCAGTGTTAAGAACCAGAACAGGTGCTAGTGGGTGCAACTCCACTGCCTCCAAGTGAGCTGAAGCTATTCAAGATAACGACCTAACTCTAGTTTTTAAATAATGGCCCCTATTTAGGCTGAAGTTCACCCCTCCAGCTGGAATTCACAAGCTGTCCAGAGTAGCCCAAATGTATTGGTTCGTGTAACCAAAGAACAACACTTCTGATGTATAAAAAATAAAAAGGAAAACCCTTGTGAGAACATCACATGAAATTGTTTGATTTTTCCCCCTGAATTTTTAAGGCTTTATTTTCAAAAGTAGCTGTATCTGAAACAAGCATGTTTCTTACAAACCATATTAGTAATTCACTTTGCTAAGTTTGATTGCAAATGCATTCATTTGGAGCAGGTGTAGAGCAAAAACAAGAGGTCAAACTCAAATGTCATCCAATAAGTAACATTTTCTAACACAACAACCAAACTTCATTCCATTTCCAGACAAGTCCCCACAGAATTAAAAACCTACATGAGGCCTGAGTACTGCTCTCCCTATTTTTGTAAATATGCACAGCTGTTTCAGAAAAAACATCTTTTAAAAAAATAAAAGGCAACTGATTACAGAGACTAAAATCACCTGCAGGTTTAAACAATACAAGTGCTCTTTATACCATTGGTGGTAAAAACACAGAAAATAATTCCTTTGTTCCCCCCCTTCTGAACAGGCATAATCAGATTAGGTTGGTTGTAAAAAGATATTTTAACAAAAATTTACTGCAACTGCAAACACTTCAGTTGTTTATGAGTGACAAAGAGTTTCCTTGATCTGGGTTCATTTTGAAACAAATCTGGATCTCATGGTTTTCCATTCCTCTTTAGCTGAAACTCAGAAAAACGAGCAGTAATTTGCACAAACACACCCCATTGTAAAACACAGCAAAAAGTAGTCAAATTGCAGCTAAAAAAAAGAAAGAAAAAAAAAAAACAAGACTTCAGTCAATGCATTTCCTGTTCTCAGTAATAAACCACTGAAGCACAAAATGTGCTGTTGTGAAGGAAGACAAGGTTTGTTGTCTCCACTGAGCAAAGGTTTGCAAATACCACAGCCCAGAGACTGAACAGGGCACAGCAGCTTCTCACTGAGCTGGTGACAGAATTAATGTCACCTTCTGCCTTAGGAGGAGCAGTGGGTGAGAGATGCAGGCAGCCAGGGAAAAGGGAAATCAGACCAACACTTCAGACTCACTGGCCTGCAGAGCAAGTGGCATTAGGATAAAGTGAGCCTATGGAAACTCTTGGAGTGCTCCATTCCTGCCATTAATTTAGGAAGTTCTTCATTAACTGCTGCAGACAGGCCCTGCCCTACAAGCTGCTGATCATTTCCCCAAAGCTCCACTGAACAGGAGTGCCAAGAGATCCCATTAATCGCAGCTGAGGTTTCTGTTTCCCAGTGAAGTGAGGACATAGGTGAAAAACAGCCTCTCTAGAAGAGTTGCAAGTCTGACTGACTATTTTGTATGCAAATACGAACCTGTGTCTGATGCATCAGATCCATACTAAAATACTTGGCTTAAGATAATGCTTCAAGTAAAGCAGGTTTCTGTTAAGTGGATACTAAACTCTGAGATGATTTTATTTGTGATTTCATGTCCTTGCATCTTTCAACTCCCTGTTGCAGGGTGGAATTTATGTGCTCACACTTCTGGACACATTTGCAGCTGGGACTTCAATATTGTTTGCTGTTCTAATGGAGGCAATTGGAGTTTCCTGGTTTTATGGTAAGCTCCTCCTTCTGCATGTGCAAAAGCTTTTCTGAAATTCCAAGTGCCCGTGACAGGCTTACACATCATTTTAAGGGAAAACAGCATAGCCTTGTATACACAAAACCATGACAAGTCAGGTTTCATAGACTGATTTGCATTCCTGTCACTGCTCATAAATCAAAGGACATTCGGTGGACCAAGCTTTGAGACCCTGCATAAAGCCAAAGCAAACAGACTTGTGAAAGGGACTGTGATGGGATGGAAAAGTTACTCCTTTTGCCAGTATTTTATAACTCTTGGTATTGCTGATGACTTGCAGCAGCAGATTTAGACTTAGCACTTTCAAAGCAAGTAGATGAGCCTAAATACAGACTCACCTGTTTTCACTTTTCATTAGTCCCCCAGGGCCAATCTCAAGCACTCTCCACACAGCACAAATAAAGGTGGTGCTTAGAGAGTTACAATAATTCTTACATCAATCCCTTTTGTTTGTGACAATATTCTACTTCATTATGAAACACTAGCAGTTTATTTTATTTCATAGAATGGTATAAAATACCCAACATACTAGATACCAGAAATTATATTTCTAATATTTGATACAAATTTATGCCACCAAAAGGGACTAGTGATTTACTTTGGCCCAAATATGTCAATCTTTAGGAGTATTTAGTTGACCTCTGGCACTAGACTGAAATCACTCTATGCCAATCAGAGTACAGTGATATGCCATAACCACCTAAAAAAATGGCCTTTTCTTTTCCTTCTTAATCTTATTCTCATGCTTTAGTTCCTGGCTGATCACAACTCTTTTCACTATTACCAGGTTTCAATGTCATAGCAGCCTGCAAATCATCTTCCCTTTAGGTCTGTATTGAATGAGTTGCCCTGACTCCCAGTAAGACTGTTCTTCCTCTGAAAGCCCTCTTCATTTTTATTCAGACATAGTGTTCACAGCTAATGCATGATGCAGAGGGTTCTTAGAGATTGTGATTCTTATGGCTATTTACCTCACTCAGTACCTTATTTATCCATCCATTCTGCATTAGCATGTTCTTCTATTCTAACAAACTTTATCTTGCAGTTAAAGAACTGTTGGAGAGTGAGTGGAGTGAAAGAATGGCATCCATGCATAAAGCTCTTCAGTCTATCAAAGGAATAGTTTCTAGTTTTAATGCACTAATTCTGCCACCCAACATCAGCATGGAGCAAGCAGCACATAGGCTGTTGTCTCTCAAAACAACGGAGTCACTTTATTTCACAGACAGCTGTCTTCAATCCCTGTAAAAGAGCTGAATGTGGACCAGTGATCACAGCTTAGCTTGGAAGCAGAGGCTTCTTTTGTTTCTAAGGGCAAGTTACTTCCTGCTACTATTAAAACAGGATTACTGCACTTTACAGTAGCTAAGCTTTATAGGTGGTTCACAAACCAGCCCAAAGTTAGTAAAATTTTATTTTACACCCTCTGCCTTGAACATTTTTTCCTTTCTTCCTGCAGCCTCCCCATAATTGGGAAAATATCTTTTCATTTTTCTTGAGCAGCTGACAGATGCTTCTAGTGACACAGCATGACCTGTTGCTTTATAAAGAACTTATTACAGCCCCAGGTGCTATTTAAACTTATTAAATCTGGCGTGATCTTGTCTGCCTCTTTTTTCTGATAGACCCCTCTTGCCTTAATGACCTAGCTGAATATTAAGCCAGCCTGAAGGCAAGCATTGACATTTTGGCACAGACTAAAAACACAGAAATTTAGTTCAAATTGCATCTATGACAATTTACTGTGAAGTTTTTTCTTGCAAAGGCCAACTGTGTATGTAAGACAAGGGAGAGCTAGTTTGCTTGACTGTGCTGTTGTACCTTAGTTATGACAGCTAAGTTGTTACCAATTTTCCTCGTGTGCAACCCTGATATCATCTTTCTGGTGAATATTCTATTTTGGGTATTTAACCAGCTCCTGATAATAAATTCTAAGTATCACTGAAACCAAGCCCAGGTACCATCATCTGTAGCTATAGATGTGTTCTACTTAAAAGTTGATTCTTAGAACAATTATTTGATGACAGTACTGAAAAAGCAAATTGTGGAAAAGTGCAGTCTGAGAGCATGGCCTAGTCATCCCCCATCTCCAGCAGAAATTGAGCACCAAGCACTGTCTGAGCTCCAAGTGCATCTGTCTGGAAACATATGAATAAAATTCTGATATACGTAGACCTTGTCTTTGACCTTCTCCACAATGATAAATTTCAGTCAGTGTTCATAGCAGTTAAAATTCAGTCACTTTAAAGTTCACAGAAAGCACTGCAAATAGAATCAGATTAAGTTTAAAGAGCATTCGCAGATCCTTCTTGGCTATTTCTCTTCACCTGGACATAATATTGGGGCTGGAAATTGTTTTGAGACATTTACACTCAAGTTCCACACCCTGAAAATATTATGTACAATGGACTAATTCAAGCTACCCCAATTATTTACATTAAATGAATTGTGCTGAACTGATCCACATAAAGAGAAACAATCTTTCTGGAAAGCTACATATGCTCTCTAATAAACAAATATTCATAGAAAAAAGCTGCATTTCTACTGTTTACGTAATGGGTTCATGATTATAAGTAAACTTTCTGAACACATTGAGCAAAATAAATTATAAACAAATAGTCTGACATGACAGAATACACAGAGACATCATGTAAAGTCAGATTGCTTTCTTTTTACAGAAAACAGAGAAGGATACTTTTTTCCCCTATTTTATATCAGTGTTAATCATCCCATTCTAAAGTGGTGTCATTTTGTATATATTTACAATAAACAGAAGAAGAATTGCCCGAGTTTTCTGCAAAAGTCATAAATATGAAATTATATTTGTATAATTGTGAAATTATATTTGTGATTGAACATTCTGTGGTGTTCAATAAAACACTGAAAAGTAAGTATGCCTTAAGTGGAACAAAGAAATCTCCTTTGATAAATTAAGAATCACATGAATCTACCTCATTATCAGCAGGCAGTTTGTGTGAGTAAGGATCTACATTTTCCTGCAGTGTACTCATAATAACAGAGGAATTAGGTTACAATAATCCCTAAATATTTTTAAAATTGTGTCCTATTTACAACTTAAATTCTAGATATTTGTGAAATGCCTCTCTTCAGTGGTAATGCTGTTGTCTGCAACAGGACTTAAGTCAGATACAGTGATGTCAAAGACACATCTAGACATTGAAAAGAGATTAATGCTGTTATTTCTTATGTCTTCTAATTTAGAAGTCATTCATGTCTGGTTTCTGAAAAAGATACTTTGGGTGTGCCAGCATCTCATCAGTTTAGACTGAAGTCAGTCTCATGCTTGCAACTGTTCACATCCATTCTAGGTGTGGACAGGTTCAGTGAAGACATCCAACAAATGATGGGCTTCAAACCAGGCCTCTACTGGAGACTGTGCTGGAAGTTTGTTAGTCCTGCTTTTTTATTGGTAAGTGTTGATAATTATTCCATCATGAAGAGAATACCAGTGCACTGCTTCCCAGAATATACAATAGATACCAAGAGCAAGATACCTATTGCTGCACCAGATATTGTTGGGACATTCCAGTTTAATTGTTTTTTCTCCTTGAAATTATACATTGGGTGTATTTTTTATAACACATTTCAGTTGTGGGAGAGAAGCTAATGGTGGTTGTGGTCTTCTGTTCCTTCCTTTTAGCAGGATTTTAAGAAGGCAGCTTCTCTTAGGGAACACTTGGGCAGTGTCCTCCCTGTCCCTGCAGCATTGCAGCATATTAAACACAAAACGTTCCCTTGGGAAAATAAGCTAGCCAGGGACAAGAGATTGTGTTAGCAAAAATATATTTTTGATTGGAGGATACCAGGATCTCCAATTTGTGAAATGACACCATAATAAAATTAATATACAACTGCAACTGTAGTTAGCTGTGTGAAACACTGAAGAATTGCTTAAAACACACCTTGTAAGCTGCCTGTTGGAAGAAACAAGTGTTCCATTGCATGAGGGAAAAAAAAATCCCAAAGTGTGAATTTAGTTGCTTTGTGTAAAGGTTAGATTCAGTACTAACCTCGAGCTTTATATTGGAATCTCTTCCTATGCATATTTGTAAATCAAAAAGTCAGGATAATAATACAGAAATTTGATCTTGTTGTGATTTTAGGAGACAATAATTGCATTAAAGCTGTGCAATCTTAAAGCATTTCTGGTATTGCAAATACACACTGGGTAGGCTTTTAGAACAGGTCCACATTTCTGTAAATATAAAAGCTATGACCCCAATTCATCCCTAAGCACCTACAAAGCCTGTATTAATTATCCTTTTAAACACAGTTCTATAAAGCAACTTTTATGGAACTATATCCTGCAGCACTTTAAGCAGGCTGACTCGAGCAGAATGGGAAAATTCTGGAGCAAGCATCCTTTGATTTTGCACACAAGGAGCCAGTTGAAAATTTACATTTTATCCTGAGTGTTGTAACAATCTAGCTAAAGGTGAAGATCCCACCAGTTCAACCTTCAAGTAGTTTAAGATGTCTTGGTGAAAGAGCCTCAATACCTTCCTAGAAAAGCCTCAAAACATAAGGGTCAGAATAAATCTGTAAATAACATCTCTCGGCCATCAAAATGCACACTTCTTTTTTTCCATCTGGAAGTTCTTGAAGCTCTTTCTCCATGTTGTCTGCAGCAATGAACATAATCCCAAGAAAATTCACAAAACAGAATTAGTATTTTTCTAACCAGATTCTACACTATGATCTCCCTTTAACCCACACTATCCTGGTGTAGTCTTTGAAACCCTAAGCTCAAAATATTTTCATTGAGAATTGAAATATAGAGCAGAATATAGCCCCAAAGAACCAAATCAAGGATATCTGCATGTTATACAACCCACATGGATTTAACAGGACAGAAGTAGGGTGGTACACCACTCTTTCCTTCTTGCATCTGGCCCTGGTCAGGGAAGCACAGGAAGAAAAAAGCAACTTTGTTTTCCAGGCCATAGGGCTGCTCTACCTTTCCTCAGTACATGTATCATGCTGAAAAATGGGTACAAAGCTCTTAAAGGAACTTGAATATTCCTGGAAAACAAAGAAAGTAAAAACAATAGATTCTGCAGAGTTTTTTCTTGACTACAGAATCCCTTTTCTACATCTGAAACACTAGTTTAAATGAGGCAGTAATGGACAGTCACCTGATCTTCCCATCAAAATTTCCAATAATCTCCATCCACAGTAGCTAAAATGAGCTGTTAATACTGGGAAACACATCAAGAACTTCAACAGCTTAAGCAGTAAGAGGCACAAAGTAAACAGGCTGAAGGTAAAGCATAAAGCTGGTTTGAAATATGCTTTAGGGTGGCTGCCTAATAGAACACCTGGAATCACTTCCAGTAAGGTTCTTCATCTTAAACCTCTGGTTCATTTTATACTTTCTTCTCTAGTTTGTTGTGATAGTCAGCATAATAAATTTCAAACCTCTGACCTATGATGACTACACCTTCCCTCTGTGGGCAAACCGCATTGGCTGGGGAATAGCATTATCCTCCATGATCCTTGTGCCTGCCTATATCATCTATAAATTTATGAATGTGCGTGGGACCTTTAAAGAAGTAAGTGCAACGCTAATCAAATGTCATGAAATGTTGCTGGGAAATGAAATGGCTGGGTCTAGGTTGGCAGTTTATTTCTCTCCCAAAACTTATTACTTATGAGTGACCTTTTGAATCTGTCAGGTGGATCTGTGGTTTGAGGTAGGATTACTGCATTCTGTTTGAGCCCCTAGACAGAAATTAGGTTTCCAGACAGCAGCATAATAATTGTGAAAAGATATTTTTAATGCATGCAATTGATCCAATTGATGAGATTAGCTTTTGGTTTATTGACAAAGACTGTACAAACTATGCTATCTCCATATTCAGCTATGAGGTGTGGTCTCCAAACTGTTCTGTACTTTTCTTGATTTATCAGTTCAAAATGGCACATGATTAAGGTTGACTAGCCAATCAATCATTTTTACCATCCTGTTCACTTTACTTTCACTGTCTATATACTCTCACTATTGTCTGTAGTCCTAAAACCTCTAACAATGCTCAGAAGCCTCCTTACCATTATACAGCACCGATTTTTTCCCATCACATCATAATTTTATAACCTTATCTAGACCCACTGACTTACACCTAGCTCTACTGCTCTCCTTTCCTACAGCTACACTTACACAATGGTGTAACAAGATTTTGGTGCTCTGAGGCAAATCACTGAACCAACACCACACACAGAATTAAGCAGAAAATAGGACCTCAACCTTTACATACATAGGTCACATCCCCCTCACACTGACCCAGCAAACTCAAAGGAACAAATTGTTTCTGAATAATTACAGTCATCTCGTGTAACATTCACCTCAGAAAGGTGCCCCAAAGATGGAACCCCTCAGCTGCCCTGTTTTCTTCAGCTCTGATACCTCCCTGTTGTGCACAATTTCTCGATCTCATTTCCAGCAATTCTATAAACCCTTTGTTTTGTTCCATCCTGGGGAGGGCTATAAACACATTTTTCTAGGAGAATTTAAGTCTCAAAGAATCATTTGTACTGGCCCATCAGGCTTTTGCCCTCTTGCTCAGGTTTACTGACAGGGGGATGCAGAAGCCTCAAGCCAAAACCACATTCTCTCACTCATCTGCATTGTTAGCAAGCTCTGGTTTGTCTCTTAGTGCTCCTGCAAAGAGCAGCTCCCCAGTTTCCCCACGAGCATTATGGCAAAAGGATAATACATGACATCCAAGTCACTAGCTCCAATATGATGCCCCAAATTGAGGCTCTTAAGGGATGGGGAAAGGTACGAACCTAATCTAATGGGAACTCCTTAAATTGGTTGAAAGTTCATAATAAACCAAAATCTACATTGATCTCAAAGGGCACAGCACAGGGTAGACAAGGGAGATGAGCTGAGAAATACCAATTCCTCCTTCCTCTCCCACTCTGGGACTGGCCAACCCTCTTACAGCACTAACAGAAAAACAGGAATTTAGGGGATCTAAGGCCTGTGATACCAACTTGTTCCTGATATTTTTTTTCTATATGCACTCACTAAATATTTGGACTTACTATTTGCATAAACTTTCTACTGTTGCTTCTTATATTAAAGGCTAACACCCAAGGGCTTATAATAGGCTTATTCTCTCAGTGACTGAGCAAAGGCACATGATGCAGTGATATTAAAGATTTAAGTTACCATTTTAAATAAAGTTCATGCTACTTGCCCACTATAGGTTGGGGATTACATAGATAATCCCACTTCATATGGCTGACTTTTTCCTCTTCTTCCTGTCTGGTTCAGAGACTAGCTTACTGCATCACACCTGAAAATGAGCACCAACTCGTGGCCCAAGGAAATGTCAGGCAGTTTAAGGTTAGTACAACTTTCACATGCTTCTTCCGCTGATACCAACCCTGTCTTCAGCAACAACTACAGTTTTGCACCCATCTCCCCATGCTGAATGCCTTAACAGGTCTGTAGTTCTTTATTCCTTCTAGCATGACAAGACACAGGAGGCTCAGTACCACATGCATCAATCCTTTTGGAAAGCTTTTGGGACCTTCCTCCTTTGATTAAGGAGAGCTCTCAATTTTACAGATCACCTGAATCTCATATTTTAGGTTGTGTTTAAATACAGTGATATGTCACCAATAAACAAAGGAATTTCCAAACCAATAAACAAAGGAATTTCCAAACTATCATGTGCATTTGAAGAGGTCATGGCCGGTCACTCAGCGACTGCACAGCAAGCTGAAGTCATGTTTCTGAAACTGCAATTCTGTCCCACAAAACATAGTAAACAGCAAAAAAATATCCAGTGTCAGAGATTGCCTATAAAGTCATGAAATTATGTACCAGGTTACACAGAATTGGCTTTCCCCACAGGACTAGAGTTGATTGAAAACTCTGCTGGAGAAAGGAAAAATGTGCCATAGGTTTCCAAATACTGCTTTCCTTTTAGCAAATAAAATTAGCTGATTGAAATAAACTCCTTTATGTAGAAGATTAAAAGGATGCAAATGTGAAGCTTGTTACACTTATCAGCATTCAAGCTGGACCACTTTCTGTCTTCAAAGTTGAGAGCAACTAGAATTATGCACACCTCCACAGAATGTGACCCAGATTTTATAGTGGTGTTTTGTGTGAAGATACTTAAAAAATAAATCTGGCTTTTGCTTATTCTGAAAGATATTGTTTGAAGTAAATTTTGGCTTTTAAAGGAAGTAATCTGTGTAGATTTATGGGATGCAGAATGAAAGCACAAATAGGCTTCCTTTTTCATGACCACAATTTATTTGATGTGGCCAAGAATATAAAATAGCACAACACCTCTTCCTGCCTTCTCTTTCTTCTGTTTCTGCCCCCAGTTGTCAGGCGATTTACTGCTCCTGCTGTTACTCAGTGTTTCCAGGGGCAGATGTTCCTGTGTGAAAGGGCTATAAACAGCCACTCCACAGTGCTGGTCTTCTGAACACAAATCTATGACCAAAAGTCAGCAAATTAACTTCACATAAATTAATAAAGGCTGTCCTCAGAAGGAAACTACCAAAGTTACCTCAAACCACGCTAAATATAAGAGCATTTTAATTTGCTGCCATCTTCAATGAACAGGTAGGCATGTCTTCGTTAGTGCTAAAGCAGACTTAGTGATTTGCTCACAATGTTTAAGAATATTAAAAACACTGCCGACTGTAACCAAACAAATACAAATATTTTATTCCCATATATGTCTGGCAGTTCTGAACTCATAAAACTGAATTGAGATCTCACTGAGTAGCCTTTACATTCAGCACATTTCTCACTGCAAACTGTAACTAAATTTCTATGTGGTCTAGAGTGGATATCCATCCACTATTTTGAAACATTTTTTGACAAATCCAGAATTACAAAGGAATCTGTCAGAATCATAATTTGAATCAATGATGTAATTTAAGAACCACTTCTGTTTCCTTTCAGCTCCAACACTGGCTAACAATATGACAACCAAGAGACCAAGGAAAAAGCCCACGTTCAGCTAAACTGAGAAAACAGAAAAGTCAAGTTCAAAGCTCCCTCACTTCTGTTTGGACCAGGCTGGCCCAGAGCTTACCTACTGACTCTATGAGGGAAGACATCTGCTCTCTGTTGTCAATGCCTCCCTTCTATTACTTGGCTTCAAATGATCTTTAAAGACTCCATTTAAGTTTTCTTGCATCCTTTGGTGCCATGAGATCCCTACATGACCAAAACTTGTGAGTTTTGCTATAGGCGGAAGTGGAGGTGGGGGGAGCAGAGGAAAAGAACAATCAGCCTAAGTTAAGTGCTTTTTTATTGTGAAGAAGTGAATTAAACTTTTCTGACACTAATAACTTCTTCAGATATTCATGCCACAACCTATTTTAAACCAACAACACCTGAGCACTCTTAGATCTAAGGAAAGAGTACACCTCCATTAAGACAAAAGAGCAATTTTAACTATGCCCTCATATCATTAGCTTTCTTGCCATACTGTCCTTTGGGATGTGAGCTTGCATCCTTCTGAAGTGAAGACTCAGTGCTTCATTTTCAGTGGTTTGTTATTAGTTCCTTCTCTTGGTGAAGAACATTGTCTTTGCTGTAGATGTCCATGCCATTTTCTGAGCAGTTTAATTCCACTGAAGCGGAAGAGCAGCAGGAAGAGAATTCCTGTTACAGTTACTAGTGCAGAACAGAGCTTAATATCACAGTGTACTTCATGAAAGAGATATTCCCTTATATCAACAGTTGGAATGGCTTTATCATATGATCCACACTCTGCAGACTTTTCCAGCTAAGCATGAAAGTTACATCCAAATAGACTTTCATCTTTTTTGTTGTATTTTGTTCCAAATAAAGAATGTAAAATACATAAGGGACAATTTAAAAATTGTATAATTACCATGTGGCACAAAAAAACAATCTGGCTTTATTCCCCTGCTGTGAACATATTATAATTTAACCATGATTCACCTACCAACACATAATAAGATTGTTAAATAATTTAAAAGTATATCTTAGCTCTCTAAACCTATTCCAGCTCTGTTCTCTAGTGGTATTATGCAAAGTAGGAGATAGAGAACAAACTCTGCATTTGGGTGCTGTTCTTATTCTGTGGTCACTTGTCACTGTAGTACCTTTCAAGTGATCACTACATTCAGTAGCTTTGAGTTAGTTCTTGTGATTATTTATCACTAGGTCTACAGTAATTTGCAGAGGCAATAGCTTCTCTGGTGGATCCAAGCCAGAGCTACCTCTGGACATTACCTCTGATTTTTGTCTCTATACATTCAGTTGAGCTTGTCTTTTAAATGTATGTAGTGCTTCCTCTTTAAAAAAAAAAAAAAAAGTCCTTTTAAATAGATGGGCCTTTTTTTTATTTCTAAAACAATTCTTGTTGAGTTGTTTTCTTTTTTAAAATAGCCAAGTTCTAAAGTGCCAAGTGCTTTTGGGCTTTTTCTATTTAACATTGATTTCTGTTCAAAATAATGAAAGGGAAATTTCTCTCCTTATTCATTCTCTTCCTCCAACATATTCAATACTTCAGAACAAATCAAGTGTCGTCCTTCTCTTGAAGAATCTCTGTGACAAACAGTTTTATTTAAATAGGGATTTAAACCCAAAGAATACTTTCTTCTAATTAGAAAGGAAGTCTTATTTTCTGGCTCAGCTGATGGCCAATAGCTGCTTAAACCCTGTTATTAAATATATTTCAATAATAAAGGAACTCCAAATGTTGCAGTTCTAATGCTGTAATTACACAAGAGGCTAAATATGTTGAAAATACATTGAAGGCTTCAAAAAAGTAATCCCACCAACTTCTCAGTTAATCTCATTTTTATTGTTTGCCAAACTTGATGAGAATCCATTGTTTTAAATCCTATATTTCAACAATACAGCTGCTTCAGTCACTGTCTTGGCATGGCTCAATAGCTTCTCAGCATAGATGTAACTATCAAGTTTAGAAACTTCTAGGGGCTGTTTAAGGTGGAGCTTTAATAGGTTATCACTTTACACATCGTTTGGTTGGTTCATGATTGGAAATGCTAAAAACCTCCGCCAATGTTCAGTTGTGATACAGTCCATCAGCACCATTCCATCCAGGAAAAGTTACATTTCCTCACCACTCTGCTCTGACACAGGAGCAAAGCTACCATACGAGGGAATAGATCAGCTTTAGCCAGTGTGTTCGGGGTTGATTGTATTTTTAATACTGACTCCCAAGACAATTACCTACTGCATTATTTTTATTTCTGTTACTGTATAACTTCTTGGGTTTAATGTAGTATTTATAGCTCAGGACTACATTGCACTATTGCCACCTTTTTCTGAGGTTTTCTAGGTAAAGAACTTCTTGCAATCTACACAGAAGACAAAAGTCTTACCAAAGGAAGTAGGGATCTTATCACCAGAATTAGCCTGAATGAAAAAGACAATACACAGTGCATGACTGCATAGGTAGACTTTAAACTCAAGATGTTGCCCAAAGAAAGTCTCTTCCCAAATAATGACTTCTGTCCTAGAGATAAATGTCTTCAATTCTCCACAGAATAAGATAATGAACTACCTCATGCCTCTCAGATGATGAATGATGCCATTAGACACAAACTAGCATCTATACAAATGACAAATAGTTCTGCAAAGACCAGGTTATGTTCATTTCCTCCACTCAGTGATATGGTACAGACAGTCCAATAAGAAGCCATAGCATGGGCACTCACCTCCTCTTACCCACCTGTTTTGGGCTCCAAGTACATTTTCAATATGGAAAATATCAAACGCCATGAAGATACTCACCTCCCTTCAGCTAAAACACTTGTATTTAAAAAACAAGACCAAAGCTTCCAGTCATGTCTTTATCATCCATGTCAGTTAACTGCAAGTCTTCCCCTAACTCTATGTTGACTTTTCAACCCAGCAGCTCACCCTGCCCTCAGCTGCACCTGTTTCAAGAGCAGACCCTTGGGGAATTCTCTGGGGAATGCCACTCTCCCAGATGTCCCCATGGAACTGTGTGTATATTCTGTCTGAATAGGCAGCCCACTTTTTAAAGAAGAAAATTGTTGGTACAAGTAGCAGAATTATCTGCTTGCTAATTATGTTGGCTGTTTGGGTAACAAGCCCATGGGAAGAATTCAGTGAAGCAGTTAAAGAGCTCACTTGACAGTTCTAGAAAATATTTCCTCAAAAGCCTTTTCTTAATCTGATAAAGGAAGCAACTGTCATATATCAGTACCTGTCTTCTGACCTTTCTTTTGATCAGGGAAAAAGACCTGCCTGTGATCCATAATGTTTCATCAATTGGCAGAAAGTCAGTTAGCACCAAGGAAAGAGACCCTCCATTATCTCTTTGTACCTTTCCCTGCCATCATTCAGCCAGATAATTCTTCATATCCTTGGAACTACTCTAAAGCTACATTACTAAAACTCCACAGATGTAAATTTCTGGAAGAAAGAGTGGGCCTTTCAAGGCAATAGCCCAAAAAGCACTAGTACTATTTATTATTGGGCCCCTGTTGGACGAATCTCTTCTTTATCAGTCCTCCTTCTGTTCAATCATGACCTGAGATATACACCCTGGCAACACTTGAAAGACATCTTACCATACTGAGGGATTCTGCAGGATATCCAAGATCAAACACAATATTTTAAATTTAGAATGCAGGAGAATTACTTGGCTGTTACTACTGTGCATGTTCCCTGACAGCACGTGCAATGTGTGTTGTATGTACTTTTCCCAGAGGAAATTTCCTGTACTTGGTCATTTCTTCTCAGCAAAATACCATTTAAGTGTTATTATTTAAAAAGGGCAAGCCCAAACATTTTGTATATACATTTACTTCTCATGCTATTGTTTTGACATGAATTAAGTTTATTTTGTACTGTTAGGTTGTAGGAGGCCACATCAAAGTTATTTTGCTGTTAATGTCTCTTTTCCAGTTCTTTCAATTCATGCAGTATTAATTAGCAGATATTTGCTTTTTTGGGAGTAGATAGCTTTCATTCATATCCTGGACTGCTTCACTAAATTTCATGAGGAATTGGCAAATGTTTAAGAACTTCTTTCCTAAGAACCAAATTAAAACTATAGTTCAACAATTTCAAGAGGTGAGACTTAAAAATATTTCATTTGCAGTGTCATGTTAAAACATTTTAAAATGAGCCTGAAGGACCCAGACATTAGAAACCTATTACACTTCAACAAATGTCAATATATAGCCCTACCTGCAGAAATTGTGTGAACGCTGAGCCTCTTGGAGCAGTAAACTAGGAGTTTTTTGTTCTAACACACTTTATTTTCTCAATACTAGGAATATTTGTGGTCCACAGACCACCTCATGTAATAACCCAATTTTCTTAATGTGAAGGCTAACATGATGTTTCAGATTAGACCCCTGAACTGCTTGTGAGGCTTTCTCAGCTACCTTCCTCTGATTCACATCCACAACCCTGTGGGTGATCGTGAGCTTACCTAATCAGTGGAAAGTGATTAATTTGTACAGTGGTACTGGTCAAATTCAGACCAAATTTAGGTGCATCTAAAATCAGAGACTACAACAGAGAGCTACATGGGCAATAAAAACATTCAGTCAGTAAAACATAACAGGGTGATACAGTCACTTTTAAGTACAGCATTTGATTGGTTTCCATCACCATTAAAAACCAGAATGTGCTTCGGCAGATTGCAGTCACTGTGTGGCCAAGGAGCAGAAGCAGCCAAGGAACTGAAGACACCAGAAGAACATAAATGACACAGATATGATTGTGCTCAGTGAAATTGTGCTCTTAGAAGGACATGGAGGTCTCTAGGTCTGAGTGTCTGGGAAGAGCAGGGGATAAATGGAGAGGTTCAACCCTTGTGTACATTAAATATGACTGCATTAATTCCCATAAGAACAGGGGGCCTTTCCTGCCCAACCACTCACAGCAAGATTGAGTCATCCAGGTGCTTTGCTTTCCTCCTTTAAGGTGTTTCTTTAGTTGCTCTACTAAACATGAGTTGCCTAATTTCATTTTAAGGAAACAGAATAAATTCAGTGAATTAAGAGAATTACTAAGCCTTAAGCTGGCTTTCTTTTGAAGGTGTGATGTTGTTTCTTGGTCGCTGCCAAGAGGCATTAAGCTTGAAGGTGACCTGCATTTGTAATTTACCTTGCACTCTCTGTGAACCTTTCTGCAAGACTTAGCTCTCCTTTGCTATGGGCAATATCAGTTACAAAGGGAGAACCTCCAAACAATACATTTTGAAAATAAATCCTAATAGGTCTGAAGAAGATTTGCCTTACAAATAAAAGCTTTACAGTGAGCATTTACTTGGTTTACACCAGTGTTTTACTTAATTTTTAATGCCTTTTTATAGCAGTGACTAGAATTTAACTTAGATAAAGGTACCTCTGTATAGGAAATATTTTAATATTTTTACCAGTTTTTTTAATTTTCATAGAATATATGTATATTGTAAGGCGAGAAATTCAACTTTGATGTAACAAGGTTATCACAGGAGACCTATCTCTTCATTATAAGATTTTGTAGTCAGCCAGTCTAGTTCAATAATATGTTGGCCTTTGATTATAAGTGTAAAAATGTGATACAGGAGAATAGAACATTACCTACAGCTAATGCACATTGTAGCACAATATTCTCCATTGCTGCCTTAATTTCACAGAATGAAGTCATGTGTTTTTAATTTATAATATAAAAGAAAACCAAAAAATCCAGAACACCTTTTGGCTGCAATTTTATGTTGTTAGATGACTTAACACTGAACCAAATGTGTTAGTGTCCAGTAGATCTACTTCCAAAGCAAGAGAACACTTTGCAGTTTTCAGAAATAAGTCTTCATAGGAGCTCAAAACTTGCCACAAGTAAAAATACTCTCCAAAGTGCCCCAGTGACCAAAAGTGTCCACACACAGCCACCATGTTTCCATGCCTGATTCCATTAATTGTGCAATCTGCAGGTGAATTTTGCCTTTTTTTAAGTCTTTGGTTATCTGGGGGAAATGGCATTTCAAATTTTTTCCATTAATTTTTGTTTTTTTCAAAGGGAGACACCTACATGCCCATGTGTATAATTAGAAACAACTACATTTCTTATAAATATGGATATGGATGTGTGTGATGTGTGCTGGTTATCTATACTTAAAATGCTGATAAAGATGGTGAATGTAAAGTATTTGTCCTCATACCTCTGTCTTTCTGTGATCAGTGTAAATAAGAACTGTTTTAAGCTGTGCATTAATGTAACAGATTATCCCAATATTGTCTATAAAATTATTTAAATAAAATCTGAAAAATATGCACATAAAGAGTATAAAGAAAAGGATTATGTACCAAGAATTTACTTCTGTCAATTAAAAGCTGAAATGAAATTTTTGGGTTTTGTCAATATTATTTGAGTTAAAGATTTGCAGGGGCAGCTGGTCCATGGTTCAGCAGACAGCTGAAAACAAAAACCCAAAAGCTGGAAACCTACACAGCTCAACCTCCAGGAGATTGTTCACATCCTTTCAGTGTCCAGTGGATGCAGTGGGCAGGTTAATTTCTACATTTGAACTCCTTTCAGCAAAATAATTACAGTAATGCAACGAAGCTTTCACAACCACACTTTGAAAGGAAATAATGAAGATCTTCTAGGAATTTAATCAAGATGCATAGCACAGATAGCCTAATTCTCCAAGGCTACATTGTTCTTCTTTTTATAAGATATTCCTTTTGCCTTGTTAATTTTGCCATAAGCACATTATTCTTAATTTACAGATCAACCAGGAAAAAGTGACCCTTAACCCAACATAAATGAAGAATAGTTAAATAATAACTTTTTTTTTACCAGAACTAAAACCACTTTCTTCTATTTCCACATCAATAATGAAAATCACTATTTCCAAAGGTACATTTTGTTAGACTATCTCATTTGTCTCCACACAAATTTTATACTTTGAATATACAGAACTTAATGACCTTCCTTGGTGCTTTTTTTCTTTAAGCAAATCTCAGTATTACTAAAGTACAGCCTTCAATTTTTTATATTTCTCTACTGCTTTCAAGTAAGAAATGCATGGTTTAAACTATTTTAATACATCTGAAAGACTAAATAACAATTTTCACATGCCAGCTTTTATTCATGTGAAACATTCAAACCCACTAATTACTATTAAAACAATTACAAGTTGAATAATTCCAAGATACTTCAAAAAAATTTCTGTGAAACACTGAATCTGTTCTAATGTTCAACAACAGCCCGTTTACAAAATTTTCATTCTACCACTACTCTTCATTCTCCCATCAACTGCTTTAACCAAGCTTTAGTCAATTGGCAAGTCTTCAGGAATCATTAACTCAGCATTAACAGATTATTATGGAAGAAAAACTAGATAGAGATTACTTAAAATAACAGTCATTCTGTCCTCTTGGAAGAATTATTGAAACCAAATTTTCTATCTATTTTTGGACACTCATGTTATCTCTTCTGATAGCTCCCCAATTCACTCTAAAAGCAGGAATTGAAGTAGCACCATATTTCAACACCCAAAGCAGAAGAGGCAGATGAGGTACTGGATGCTACCAGTAGATCCAACAACTGTGTCAGCATCTCAGACTTCTACAAGTAAACATGAAATTTCAATTTGCTTTCGTACCTAAACTGATATTTATAACCTAAGATAATTTAAAATGCAAAAACAAAACAAAAATTATCTTTGAAAAGAAAATTGAAGGCTTGGAAAAGTCAGAAAACATCCGGTTCTTTTTTCATTAAAAGACAAATCAACAAAGCTGCCAAAATCCTGAAATATTACATTCTTGTACAAGCAAAAAGAAGGAAGAGAAAACTGATATGATGTGTTTAAAAGTGTAACTAAAGTAACAAGAACCTCTAAGAGTTCCACAAGAAACCAGTGTTAAAAACTAAGAGTGAACTGCTAGAATTGAAAGAGATCCAGAAATGTCTACTTGCATAATCCACCAATGTGTAATTCCAGCAATAAATCAAAAGCCATTCCTAGAGAACAGGAAGGGCCTCTCTTTCCTCAGCTGTACAAACAGTGATAACACTGCTAATCTTCATGAAGTTTAGAAGTGTCTGGGACAGACCAGAGCAATGGCACTACACAGGCCAGATATTGGAGCCCTCCACTCCTACAATTATTAAAACTCTTTAAACAGCTTGTCCCCTTCGTGTGGTTTGCAAAAAAGATCTAAAATAAGTCAATTTTCTTCCTAGATGTCTACAAAGTGTATGTGGAAACATTTACACATTTTAATGAAAGCTGTTCCACATTACATAAATCCACTTGGGACCAAACTGGAAAGTTCAACATCTACCAGTCTTGGTTACTCCTTATGCACACAAGCAGACTCAAAGTTCAGCCACCCATTAATTATTTTCTGCAGGGTCATGTTACAATCAAATTGTGAAATTTCATTTAATTTCAAGCGAAAATGTATGATCAAACCATAGAGTTCTCTTCCAGCAAAGATTTAGTTCTCAACTTACACAGAGAGAAATCGACTTCAACCAAAATTTGACACCGCATACATTTGCGGAAGGCACCAGCATCAGGGGTTTATGTTTTTTAGTTACTGAGACTCAGAAAAAAAAACCACATAATTTAAGATACTTGCATGCCACTGAAACATTTTAAAGTGAAAATCCATTTTTTAATTTCCTTTCTCTCTGCCAAAGCCAGAAAACAATCAGGCAGGCAATATTGTTGGTCAATACTGTTTTTCTAAATCCCAGATCCCAAATTTTCTAAAGGCAGGATTGGGAAACACTTGAAGTTCAAGTTGTCTTAACTAATTGACACATAGTATGATATCCGATAAATTCGTGAGATTCATGCTCAGAATTGTGTGTTCAGTTCTATCAAAAAGAAGCATTTGCTTCCCACAAATACCCAAGTGAAAGTTATTGCATCCATATCAATTTCTGCAAGCAGCACTTTGCAACAATATTAACCAATGTGAGCATGACAGTTCACAAACAGAACAAAATTGTCAAGTGATTTCACTCATTACCTTTTCACAAAACCTTCAAGAACCACTACAGAAAAAATAAAGCACATGTAGGTAGTGAAAAAAAAGTTGTAATTTCTGGCAGAGAAAAGTTCTACCACCTTTCAAAGAAGAGGCGCTTGGCACCTCATTCAGTGGTGCTCGTGAAAGCAAATCTTTAAAGAAATTCGATATTTTGACACAAACCATGACCAGAAATTATGACAGTTGTAGCTATTTTATTGCAAAATTGAAAGTATCATAATCACTATTCCATTTTTTGCCCACTTCTTTAACTTGTAAAAGTGAAAAAAATTTATAGACAGGAAACATTCTGCTGACTCAGAATGACTCTGGTGGAAAGGGAGTCGTGTTCAGGTGCAATTTCCTGACCCTCACTTCCTGCCCATTTCTTCTCTCCTCTTGCTTGGCCCCACCAAGCAGAGCCTGCTCCATGCTCTGACCCGTCCTGCAGGTGACAAACATTGAGGACGTCCCCCTCAGTCACCTTCTAAGGCAACCAAGGCTAATTCTTCCCTCCCCAAGAAGGGAAGTTTATCCTAAATCACACTTTAAGGTAAATATGGGTGATTTGCTTGCAACCAAATGTACATTTATCTAAACTATTTCCTGACTTCTTTCCAGAACACACATTAAAGGAGCCACAGACCAGAATTTTGAGCCTGAGGTGAAACAGACACTGAATGCCAGATAATAGATCTTGTCCTGGCTTTAGTTCCTAGAACTGATTTATTTTTCTGTCTCCATTAGAACTCTGGTCCTGAGTTGAACAACATTCAGCCTTCCATGTTCTGAGGTCCCTGGCAGCTTTCCTTAAGCCTCTGCTTTCAAACTTCAAAGTTAATTAAACCTGATTGTAAAGAGTATATAGGTTGAACTTTACAGCCAATTTTGAATTCTTCCATCACGTGGCTTTCACCATCAGTAATGGCAAATCTGAAGGGGACAAAGGCTGTGTGGTGAAAAGCAGAGATCACCAGGAGCTTCACAAAGCAAAAGGAGAGCCCTCTAAAGGAACTCTTGGCATTAATGCAGTAAGGCCATGGCACACATGGGCTGGCATCAGCTCTGCCAGGTGACTCCAATGCTGTCCCCAAGCTGCTGTCCCCATCTCCACGTGGCAGGTTTCTGCCTTGCCTCAGGTTTGCCACCTACACAACCTGTGCATGGGTTTCCTGGTCCTCTTCACTCAAAACAACTCAAGTCCAATAGGGCTTTGAAACCATCTGCTGTTCATTTGGTGTAGGCCAAGCAATAAACATACAGAAGTTGTGAAAGAAATAGGAAACCCACAAGCCTTTTAAAAGGACAGAATGAAGCATTAAGTTTTCCATAAACATTCTATACTCTAAGAAAACATAGGTAAGAGTCTGTAGCTGAAGACTGAATTTTTAATGTTAGAAAGAGCTGGATTTATATTATTTACTTAGTAAATACTACATTTTGCTTCCTGTTTTGCTGGGCTTCAATGCCCCCTCTTCTATTGGGATAGTAAATAAGGCTGAGAATTAACTGTGTAAGAACTTTGATTTCCCATTTTTGGAAAAGAACAAATTTGCTTTCAGTTTATAATAGTCTCATCCAAAACAATGGCAAGAAAAGCTTGAGTGCTGGTTGAGTGCCAGGGCAACCACCTAGAAAGGACAGAAGCCCATATCAGCCTTGCTTCTAGTTTGAAATACTTAGGCAGCCTAGGAATTTCAAAATGTATTTTTAAATTACTATTTTGCTCTTTTGCTATTTCTTAAGTATGTTGCATTTACCTACTGAACTGACCCTGAAACCCCTAGCTATTTTGTTCTTTGTTCTTAAATCTGCTTTATTCAAAAATTCAACCTGAAATATTATTCTCCCTCCTAGGCATAGAGAATATTATTTCTTATTCAAGAACAAAATTACTTGTTTTCTACTCATCTGATTTGATGGTTTTGTCCTTGTAATATGCCAGTTCAGTAGTTCACATTTTCCATTGACTTTTCAATGCTTTCTGAACCCAAAATGACATTACCCTTTAAGCACATGAGGCTGTTGCCATCAAGAAAGAGGCAGCACAGAAAAGTCACTGTATACAAAGCTAAGACACAATTAAGCAACTAAAAAGAGGAAAAACAAATTATCAACAATTTCTGCTCCCATTCACCCTGTCCACGCAGAGCCCACCGGGAGACACATCAGCTCTGACATTCCTCACAGTACAAATGAAGGAGCAGGCAAGTTCAGGTCAGGAAGAGTTCAGTTCAGGCTTCCTTCCTGCTGTGGGTTGCTCTTTTATTTGGGGTTTTTTTTAGGGGAGGTTGATTCAGACACAGGAGTCCCACGTGTGACAAAACATCTCACCACCTCTTACAGATGTTTTGATGTAAGTAACAGCCCTTGAAAGACCCTTTTAGGCACTATGCAGGACCTGACCTAAAGAATTCTGAGACATTTCAGCTTCCTGTACTCTAAAGACATAGCTCATTCTCCCCTGAATTATGTTCTAGATAACAACCAAGTGATCAGTGCCATCCATTTGCCATCATTCACCTATCAGCAACACCAGCCTGGCTTCCAGGAATATCTTCCACTCCCCTGCACAGACAATGGCTACACCAGAATAGACTTTTTGGACTACTTTTTAACAACCTCTGTGCAAATGACTATCTCAATCCAACAGAAAGCTTATGAGATAAATATTTTGTAAAAGACACTATTTTTAGGTAAGAAGTTAGAACTTCTGTCAAAAAACCTAAGCTAACTCTTCCAGTATTCTGTCTCAGAAAATTTATTTCTACAAAGCAGGGGAGATATTTACTGCTTTGTTCTTCATAGCACTTTGCTACAATTTCAGAACAATATTATCCTTTTATCTCTATTGAATAGGTAACTTTTGCTCAGCTATTTACTAAGACCAAAACATGTTTTACAGAATAAACACAGATGATAGAGAAAGTTAGACAATTTTGACTGGATCCTGAGCTCCTTTACCTCATGCTATATTCCCCTTTCAGGGCCAAATACAAAATTATGACCCATAAGGATATCTAGTGGATTGAAGACACAAAACACTGTTCCATGCACAACATCAGTTGAAAGTTATTGCTATTACCTTCACTGATTTTTCTGTTACTTGTATTGGGCTTGAAAAAATTCTGTACTCACAAAGTAGGTTTGCAAAATCCTCATTTAAATCTCTACCTGCTATACTTCCTTTTTGAGACAAAATCCTAGATAAGAATGCCACAGAGATTGTCAGACATTCCCAGGGATTTTCTTCCTTTATTTATGATATATTCTTTCCTTTCTTTATTTCTGATATTTATGTTGTGCATGCAAGCAGAATAAGCCATTATTACCTGGCTAGAAAAAATATGCATCAGGGTGGTAACAAACACCACCCAGTTTTTCTTTATTTCCAAGACTTCATTGCCAACACAAAAATTTAAAAACTGATATGAACCAAACACTAAAAATTGGAGAAATATCTTTTAGAATTATTCAAGAGGTTTCAAAGGTTCTCTGGAGTTTTAGTATAATCCATTCTCATATCATATTCTTGGGCAAATCTAGCTTTTCAACAGCTCTTTAGCCAGCTGATTTCCTTCCAAACACCTGCTGCTATCTGGTGTGACAAAAGGCCAAACTTAAAAAATTCCTAAAAATTTATTTCAATAATGAAAGTCAGTAAACTTCCCATAAACCACAGCATAATTGCTGTGACTATGACAGTTTAATCCAATTCAAGAGAAAAAAAACCCACTTTGGTTAGATGTCTGGTAACAAACTCATTCAGACAATTTGGACTCTAATCTAATTCACAAAACATTAATCTGTCTGGTTCCTGATCTAAAAGCTACCATTCTCAAAAACTTCCATCTGCTCCTATTTGAATGTTTTCAAGATGTATAAAAACATGTCAAACATCTTCCAGCAGTAAAAATTATAATCAATCACACGATTTTGATCCTTGAACAAGTCTTTTCTATGACTTACAAATATTACACATTAAATATCACACCAAATTTCAGGCAGTTAAATATTCAAGCAAGAAAATTTATTCCTGATGCTAGAGTTCCTACTGTGTTTCTCCTACATATAATTATTAATAGAGCTTATATTATATAATGTATTATATCCCATACATAATTATTAATAGATCCTATATATGTTATTTGGCATACAACATACCAAAAAAGAGTAGCCTGAAGTCAAGCAATGCAATGCTCTGATCTGTAAGAAATGTCTTTGTGAGAGGACTTCCATAAAAAAATGGCTTCATAAATAAATCTCAGCTGCTGCTCCAGCTGTCTCCAGCTCTTGGAAGACACTTTATTCCAATTCTATCTCTATTGGGATTCAAGTGTGTAGAGTAAGACAAGCCCCTTAGTTCTTGTTTATTTACTTTCTGTGCCCAACCAGATTGATGCATGATTCTAGATTGATTCATGTTTCTGCCAAGAGAAAAATCCTGTATTAAACCTGGTCATAATAAACTGTAAACCCAAATCCATCAATTGTAGTTTGTATAATCCCAAAGAGGGCACTTCCATCATTTCTAACAGTTTCCACAGCAGCGATAATCTCATTTACTATCAGCCCAGGGATATGTCCAGATTCAAGTGTGTGAGAATACCTGGATTTGTCTGGTGCAGGCATTCAGAGGATCTGCAGAAAATTCTCAGTTTGGCCATTCCCCAAACAGCCAATCTCCCTGAAAGAGTCACACAGACAAATAAAATGAGGGCAGAGGAAATGCAAGAAAACATCTTGCATGAATATCCATTGGAATTCAACATGCAATTTTGGACTTATAAACCTCTGCAAAAATGAAAGTTGGGAGTTTTTGGCTCAAAGACTAGAAAAAGGCCCCGAGGGGAGAACTTCCTTTCTACCAATGACATATCTTCCAGACCTACAGAATAATATAGGACCACCAAAGAAAAAGCACATATGAACTCCCAGAAAATGTCTCCTGGTCTATACAAGCACCAGGTTATTGACATATAATCGTGGTAACAAATAGATGGAAGCTTTTTATTAGTTTTTGATTAAGTGCTTTTTTTGGTGGGGTTTTTTTCCCTCTCATTTAATCTGTAACAGCACTATTAGAATTCTAAAAGGAAGCTTTCCTTTCCCCATCTTAGCAATGTTAGACTGCATTCTCTAAGAAGAAAGCCTCAACCATTTATAAATTAGGTTTACAATGGACAATGCAATATATTTTCTAAAAATAGTGCTTTTCTTGTCAAATATGTATCAAAATTTATTACCAAAACACTATTAATTGTTCCCAAGTCAACAGATTAAAATGTCTAAAGGGTTTAGAAACACAGAAAGAAAATGTACTCCTTCTATACATGGGCAAAGAATTTCAAGCCTCTGACCTGGCAAGCAAACCTGAAGCACAAGAACAACTAAAACCTGTAAAAGTGACCAATCTCCTCTGGATAAATAAGACTTTTATGCAGACATGAAGACAACTGAACTATTAAGGGCTGCCCTGAGCAGCAGAATTGTTTTACTGCCCCAAAAAAAGGAGCACTAGCAGTAATCCTGTCTTTGAAGTCAGATGCTGTCACAAGCTCTTGTGGGGCACAGCTGGCATGGCAAGAAGGAAGAAAAGCAGTAACTTGGGGCTGCTGCTAAACCCAGTCTCACAATACCTCTTGATCCCTGGATGTTGATGTGCAAGGTACACAAACATTGTGACTTCTGCCTCCTGAGACACAGCAGCACAGCTGTGTAAGAAACATCCACATGGCAAAAATAACACCAGAGACAGCTCTACTTGAGCTCATACATCTTTTTCTCCATGTTTTTCCAGGCCACACATTATTTCTTACACAGCAAAATATTTTTAAAAGCTGCAGCTGCACCACAGAGAAGGATTCCCAAAAGAAAAAATCATTGCTGAAAAGTTGGTGTTTATGCTAGGGGTAAGCTGTTAGGCACATGCTTTTGGTGCATAACATGACAATAAACAAAGCCTGCTCTATATATTTTCTGGCCCACAGACAAATACCATGCAATTAAATGTCAAATTAACTTGTGCAGCAGCTGCTAATAGTTTTCACATATTTGGAAAATAGAGCATTGGTTGTCTGTTACAAATTATTTAAGGCTGACTCATTTTGAAGGTTCCTAAGCACCATAGGGTTCCACAGCTTTTTGTGACATTGGCTGGCTTTCATGAAAATAACAGCCAAGAAATTTTAGGAGTAATGATAATAAACAAGCCTGACATGACCTACTGGATTTTTTTTATTACAGAAACTATTTAGACAACAATATCTAGAGGCAAAGAGTTTTTGAGCAATAAAAAATAAGTACTTTTCCCCTTAGTCCACTCCTTTCTAACATACCCCAGCCATACCAAAATCAGGTGGTAAATAAAACTCAAATACCTAACAATAACAAGACTTGAATTTTTTTTTTAACATGGTGTAATTATTATGCCATTTTTAGTCCATATCACCACCATCCAAAATGTTACTAGAAGGAACATTCAGGCTCATGGTATAGCTTTAGGTAATCCTGCTATATCTTATTCTTCACCTATAAAGCAAACGCTGTCATATTTAATTCCCTAACAGAAATCAGCATATTCATAGAAGATATATGAAACCTCCAAATGAAAAAAATCCCATGAATTTAATACAACTTTAGTTTTTTCTGATAAATATGCTGTACACAGCTGCTATTCTTGATTCATTTCAGTTGCAGTCTTCTACTTGGGTAACACTGCTCTTCTCTCACATACAATTGAAGGTGATAAACCTAGTATTTTCCATATACTTGCAAATATATTAACCTGTAAGAAGTTGTTCAAGCTCATTCAAATACCAAAGATTAAAAAGGAAAAGGATGTACACACTTGATGTCTCTGAACTTCGAGGTGTTCAGTAAAGAATCAGTGTTCATCACCCCACCCAGATCTAACATTCCTGCAGCACAGCTTCCCCTTGTGTGCACAAGCCTCTACTGCTTAGCATGGTCCCTTGGTGGGCCTGAAACAGGGGACAGTTTAATGTATTCAAAAGCTAGCACTATAAATCGTTTTTCCCAGTGATTCAGACATCTCACTTAAGGTATAAATGAGGTACAAAAAGTGTGCGTGTCTACAAATAAATAATTTTAGACTGAAAGTTGCCATAGAGACACACTGCTTACTGTTGACCAGAATGACAGCTGCTGTGGAAGAGAACAGAGCTGAGAAAACAACAAGATAATAGACCACTGGATTTAAAAACTAAAGTTGTGTTAATCTACCTTTTAAATACAACTCAGTTACACAGAAATTTAATTTTGTGCTGAATGTTCCTGTGGACTGTTGTAACTCACTGACTTCAATGAAGTCACCTCATGGGTGAATTTTCCTCTCAGTTGTAATGAGTTCCTCAATCCCTGATAAAGCTTATCTGCCAGTGCCAAGCTGACCAGGAGGACTGGTCAACAGGATGGTATCTCCCAACTTAAACTATGGGAACAGCTCTTCTGGCCTTAACAGGGCCTCAGAACATGTCCCCACAAACCTCATTGACAAAGCTGCTAAAAATTAAGTGGGTGTCAGAGCTCCTTTGAGTTCTGACATTTTAAATGCCCCTTGCAATTCAGCAGATAATTTTGCGTTCAAACAGAAAAAGTTTTTTTTACAAGCTTCAACTCCTACCTTCCAGTTCTTCACTATGCCTTTTTACACAAGATTATTCTAGTATCTTACCAGTGCCTTTCTCTTGGTGGATTATTCAAAAGCCCTCCTCTACCCAGCATTGCTGACACCCTTACCAGGCTGGGAACAGTGCATCTTCAGGAAAAGAGACCAGGATCATTCTATTCAATGTGATGCCTCTAACAATGCAAAATGTCAAAGCCCAAAGCACCAGGAAGACACTTTACCATCATCTGAAAAGTTTAATATGGTTGGGTTTAGACCAGTTAAGTCCCTCATATTTTAGGAAGGGATGTACTGACATCCAAGACAAGAGCTTGTTCAGGTAGGAAAGCTTCTACTTCAGTCTATTTTAAAATTATTAGAGCACAAGACCCATTTTCTAAAAGCCAAACCACAGGTATTCCTGCTGGCTCCAGGTGAAATGATTCCCCAAACAACTGTGACTTCAAAACAGAGCTGTACTTCTTACCAAACAGATCACAATTGGGCTGTCTGTTCACTCAACTTTGTGCCCACTACCTGGGCAAAAAGTATTCAGACTAATACCAGACACCCAGCAGTGTAATCAGCAGAAGATAGTTGTGAGAGGACAGGAGCAAGCAAGGAAATGCTTTTAGATGTCTGCAATCTTGCTACAGGAATTTCCTCCCATCCCCCATGATTTTGAAGTCTTCACAACTAAATGTTTTATATAACAGACAAATTCTCATATGTTGCAGTTATCAAGAAAAGAAGCCACAGCACCAGTCACAAAAATACAGTATTTAGTTTTGAAAAGAACTTTAACAATATATCCATAAAGGCAGACAAAATCTAATCAAGTGATCTTACAAGACTTGCAGACACATGATGTCTTTAAATGGAAACAGTCTGTATCCTTCAAATGTTTTGTAATAATTTTGAGTGAAGAAAGGATTTTAAAACAAATAAGACTAATTTTAATGTGGAGATAAGCACTCTGCACCGAACAAATTAGATGGCTATAAAAATGCACATAAAGCTAAGCAAAAACCTTCCTACTTCAGACTGATTATATCTAAACTAATGTCAAAAAACTTATAATGCAAAAAGATATGACTTTAAAGAAGACAATTGTGCTGAGAATGATAACACCTTTTCAACATTTAGTCCCTTTATACCAAAATCTCCTGAGTTCTATGAGTCTTTATGAGCACAACTTTGGCTCTAGAGGGTTTGGTCTGATTCAGGCTTTTTAAAAATGTAGGAGTCCATTACAGCTGCTGTATTCACTTTCTGGCTGGGGGATTGGGCTGGCTCTCCCTTTTCCCTGTAATCAGTAGGTTATGTTGGCACTAATGCCACCAGGAGCTTTGCTTCAAGAAGATCTTATTGCTCTCCTTCTAGATTTTACAACCAAAGACAAAAAGGATCCACCCTAGCAGTAGCAATAATGTTCCAACACCAAGTCCCTACTGAAAACTGCCTCACATTGAAGACATTGCCATAAAAGGACACCATTTTAGCCCCTCTGCATTGCTGAGAAGTCACTGCACTATTTGCAGGATCCTGCAGGAAGATAATTGCTCATTAAAAACAAAAAAGCTGGAGAGCAAGCTTATCTACCAATTCCAAAAGTCATCATGGGGCACATGAGGCCAGCCTCTACTCTTACGTCATGAGTCTCAGAGCATTAATCTTTCCATGACACAGACTGAAGCTGCTGGGAAAACCTGCAGGCACCACAGCGTCTCCAGCAGCATTTCAAGGCCACTCACACAGCACAATTACTCTGTGAGCAAAAGCATGCTCCATGGAAGTTATTTAAGTCCATCTATATGTGTTCCTTTTCTAACCCTGTACTCACACCTACAGTGCAACACAACTGCACTGGCTTCCCAACAGTTTGGAAAGGTGAGGGATAGCATCAGCAAGGAAGGGACAGACTGAGCAGGTTCAGTTACAGTTTTTCCTGGGGAGATGGTTGTGAATGACCTTCCTCTCCTGACATTGTTCACAGAGACAGCCCCTTGCTCATCCCTGACTGTCTCTGCCAGCTGCTCTTCCCCCTGAGGTGTGTGCAGGGGCCATGCCACAAGCTCTTATTCTCCTTTAAGAAAGAGGCAGACTAATTGAGTTTGCCAGAAAGACACACAAAAGTTCCACAGTTTTCACTTCAGGGATCTTATGGCCAGTTACATACATTCTCGTGCCATGTCATAATTCTAGTTCTGTTTGCAATGGTATCTATAGACTTCTAAGATTATTTTAGAGCCAGAGGCCACCATGTTTACAGCTGCACGGAAGGGTAGGGAAGGTACAAACTCTGCTTCCCTTCTCTTCTGAAGAAATTAAAGGATGGATGCCAAGATTTGTTTCTGATGCCTTACACTATTTCACTTGGGGAGGTGATTCCCCTTCAGAGTGATGCTACCCTGCACATGCAGCTGGCCACATCAGTCACTGACACTCATCTAATGCTCACACAGATCTTCTCAATAGCCTCCTCTGAAGATGGGACATTGGTGCCCCACCTCAGTTCTCACCTCACTTTCCTCAGCCCTTTCATGATTTGTGTGTAAATACCATCCATTTGTCTACTGCTATACTAATTTTGCTTTCCCATTCAGATCTCTTGATTACATTTTTCTTCTCCTCCACCATATTCTACCACACACAAACCCCTCTGTTTTGGCAATCACTTTCAGCACTCTTGTGAAACACTCAACTTCCAGAGATGCATCTTCTCTCTATTATCCCTGTCTCTAGACAAGAATTCAGGCACCAGAATACTTCTCCAGTGAGATCATTTAGTAGGACCTATAGGAAATACCTCATTTTGATCCCAGTTACATAAACGAGAGCATTACATAAGTGTTCACATCTCTGAACATTTTGGGGTTTTGGTCACCAAATGAAGACTTTTCATACTGAACTATTTATATCAGAAGGCTGTAAATTCTTTTATATAATTAGTACTGGGAACCAGTTACATGCCCATTTCCTATCCCAACAGCAAAGAAACTATGCCAAGACAAAGGATTTTTAATTCTTATCTTGTAACTTACCAGACAAAACCAAGAAGTCTTCAAAACACAGATATTCATCTATGCATCAAAGTTGGGTAAATGCTGCTTTAAAGTCATCATCACAGCTGAGTCAGAGATAATAGCCTTTCATGTGGTATCTTAACTCACAAAAGATTATTTCAAGAACTATGCCCATAAATGTGCACGTATATCTTATTAATGCCAACTGAAATTATATTTGTGGAATACAGATCTTTGAATCCTTAACCTTGAATCAAAATTACAAGTCATATCATTTACAAGACCAACTTTTAAAAAATCTTAATGCATTTAATTTGGCAGAACAGGAAGATAGAAAGAAAACACCAAACTGGGTTTTGGTAAGATCTTTCATTGTACATAACAGCTCTCTACATCAGGATAAGACCACAGTAAAGTAAGCCAAACTATTTCTTGCCCCTTTCTTACATAATCATCTCATATTGCACCTGGTATTTTGCAGGGCCAAAATCATCAGCAATTATTAATTTTATTACCATTCTGCCATAGCCAATGCATTTGGGTTCGGTAGAATGTTTGGCCCTGATGACAGAAAAGAAATAAAGATCTCAAAACAAATGGGTGGTACTGCTCAGACCAGCCCGGCCTCCAGAAGCACAATGCTTCCATTTTCCTTAGAGCTCCTCTACCTCGAAGTGGCAGAAGAGAGGAGACTGAACCAGTCTTTCATAGCACTGAATGGAATCCAGGAACTGGTTCAACATTTTGGGTTCCAAGAGCTTCTCCTGGGTCTGAGTAGGAAAACAGACACAGCTGCTGCCCTTCAGTGTCTGCTCCCATTTGCTAGCAGCATCCAATAGTGAAATTGAACCACCAGGTTTAATTCATCAGTCACACACCTTTGAATTTGAGTCATTTGTGCAATGTTTAAGATATGCAGTAAAATGATACCCAGAGAATAGAAATCAAAAAAAAACCTTCTGTCCATGAAAATAGAGACAGGTTTGGCACAGGCCCCTCATTGAATAGGTTTTACCTCATAGGGTAAAAAAGCATCACCTTAAATTTCATGAGGGATTTCCTTCTAAAGACTGATATATTGCAAGATCCAATATAAACCTATTTGTTGAGCACAATTAAAGAACCTTACTCATCTTTGCAGGTACAGAAGCCAGAAAATCCCCACCACATATTCCACTTAAGTGAAGCAAATAAGGTCATTTGGCAGTGTCCCAGTGAGGACTCCCAATGCCTTAGCAAGCTCTGAATAAAACTCTAAACCATAACAAAAGTGATAAAATCTCCAGAAAATGTTTCTTTAAAAAAAAAATCACATTTAAGAAAAACCACAAATGCTTAAATTTAAATTTAGCATGTTGGAAGTTATGAGTGGAATCTAATTGGTTTCTCATACTAGTTCTACATCAATGAACTTTCAACAGGAATTTTTAAATTAAAGACAGATTTGCCATTATCAGCTTTTGTCCTGCTGTAATGACAAATTTTTGGATTAAAAACTCTTCAACACTGTAGCACAGGGTCACAAAACACTTTTATAAACAGCAGTAATAGCTTATGTTGTTTCTTTTATGAACAAAGCCAAGAATAACAACAACCTAAATACACCATGCATTCACAGAAATTCCTCATTCTACAGAAAAAGCTGCAAGCCAGCAGAATTTCATGGAGAATAAGTATATTTTGGCAAGCCATGCTATGCTGTTTTCCTCAGCCAAAAGGCATTCACATGTACTTGTTTCACTTCACCCTATGAAACTGCAGATGGGGATTCCTTTTACTGTGCACAGGGTGTAGATGTGAAACTTTGTGAATGGATCCTCACGCCAGACATTTTACTTAGTTCAGCTACAACAACCACACAGGAAATACTGCAGAAACTGTACAAGTAGTATATGCAAAACAAACATATGCATTGGAAGTGAGAAAGGGAGACACAAAAATAATTAATTTGGTGCCAAACACAAGGGTTAGCTAAGTGTCATAGTACAAGACCATAATACAGAAAAACTTTAAATTTAAGCCCTTCATTAGTGCTCATAATCTATATTCAGTTATTCAGTGTTTTAAGTGCTCAATAGGGAAACCACAGCTGTCGTCTTTTAAAATAGCTTGAGAGGACTCTACAGTCTCAATAAACACCATTAATTTTTCCCTATCACTGATGTCAAGATGCATTTTAAAGATCATTAAAGAGAGGTTTTCATCCCCATCACATTTCCAGGGAAGAAAAAAATATTACCTCTTGCTCAATTCTCCTACCTGCCCAGAGCAAAATGCAAATGCAAGCAGTAGGAAATGAGTGCCCATCATTGGCTGACCTCATTTCACTGAGTAGAACCAAAATTAAGAGCTCTGTTTCCCCAATAGCTCTAGTCCTAAAAGAGGATGCCACTTCTCAGAGATGACCAGATTACCAATAATTATCTAAAAGAATTTAAGTGAGGCATTTACAACAAATAAAAGCTCAAATGGTCACTATTAAAATGTCAGAACTTCCTTGGTAAACACCAAAGCTATTGACACTTTAAGTGTCAATTATTTTGTATTTTCAATCCTATAAGGAAAGCCCTTTATCATTTAAAAGGTACTGTCCATTTTTTAAAATTTATTTGTGGAATTTCTTTTTAATTTTCATCAGTTCATTCAGGACAATATTTCCTACTTAATTCAGGCATATATGTCCCAAACAGATTATTTCAGTCCACCTTTTATGGTAGCCAGAACAAATGACTGCAGAGCCTTTTTGGTACCTTTTCTTACACTGCCACTGCCTGCCTTCCTTCTATGTAGAACACATCACTGCTAATGTGCAGAATTCCAACTGTGCATGACTAATACCAGGATGCTAATAATCTCACCAATTCCTGGGGCAGTGATATTTCCAGAGGATTAATTCCAAACTCAGCCTCTGTTTTCCTTCAGGTTGTTTTAATGAGAAACAGAGGACAATGCTGACTATGCTGGGGTGGAATGAACAGGGCTAGTAAAGCAGCTTGTTATCTCTGCATCCTTGCTCAGTCTCTATAGCCCACATTGTTAAATACCTTAAATACCCCAAAAGTGACAGTGACTGTAGTTGGTCACTACTAAAAAAAACCAGATGCTTTCCTATTGGCTGTATTGCCTTTGATTTTAGCTGTCACTTCTGTAATCTTCCAAGTGTGGAGCTTAAATATTAAAATTATTTAAACAGCTTAAAGGTTGGATGTTTTAAGAGTTTTGCTTCTGCAACAGGGACATGATCTGTTACAGCTGAATCAATGTTTCTATTAACAGCCTTCCTTTATGGAGAAGACTTTATCAGAATATGAACATTCCCATGGCTCTAAACACAAAGCATTCATGTTCTGTACACCACCTTGGTTTTACCCACAGTAGGAGGACAGCTACTTTAAAAGTTTCAAACTTTTAAAACTCAAGATGCTGACCAGCAGCAGGAAATGGAGAATTTATCCATTCACTGATTTTTCAAGGTCTTCCCAGAAGCAGAACTTCAATCCCACCCTTGATTTTAATGCCCAGTGAGCAGAGTCCACATTAACACACTGTGACTGAGTCCCAAACAGATCAGCATGTATTGCTAATGAATAAAAGCCTCCAATTCAGCAATCCACCATACACCTCATGTACATTTTCACATATACAACCTGTGAATCCTGTTATTTTCTGAAGCATATGCTCATTTCCAGTCTTTGGTAAGTAGTGCTGGCTTGTATCCAAGATGTGGAAGGCCATGAGTTATGCTTCAAATGTTTCACCTCTCAGAGCTGAGAGATCAGCAGCTGGAAGAAGAAAAACTCACCTTTTTGTGGCCACCAGAAACAGACCTGCTGTGCTTCAGCAGACTGAATTCAAAAGACCACAGAACCATAGAATGCTTTGGGTTGGAAGGGACCTTTGAAGCTCATCTGGTTCCAAGCCCCCTGCAATGAGCAGGAATATCTTCAACTACATCAGGTTCCTCAGAACCCCATGCAACCTGACTTTGAATTTTCCCAACTACAGCTTCTCTTAACAATCTGTAGGGACCCCTTTATGCAAGTCAGCAGGCCTCCATATTTCTCTCCTGTGACATGTAGCAATGGTTAATTCACAAAGAGCCTTCTCTAGAAAGATTTTGTCCTGCTGTAGATTTTGATGTCAATTTTGCATCTTCTGAAAGATCTCCAAGGAATTATCATTGGATCTATTTGGGGCCATTTCCCATTTCAGAGAAATGTAGACACACAGGATTCTGTAACTATTTTTCATGTTCCTTTAGACAAAACTTGAATTTTACGTAACTAGAAGAACCTTTTTAATATCTTCTGGTATAAGTCAAGCAACAGACCAGTAGGCACACCTTCATTATTTCCAAAAAAACCATCCCAGTTGCCACCACCCCGGTTATCATAAAAATCTGGGGTACCAAATTAAACACAACACAAATCTCAAATGGAGACCAAACATGCACAGCCTGACCACATTTAGAACTGGATCTGACAAGGTCTGAAGTGAGTGAAAGGGGAAATTCTCAAGTTTACAGTGCTGGACTTCTCCAGCTCACAGTGCTGGACTGGGACCAAAGCCAGGAAACACTTTCAGATCTCACCATCACCATCCCCTTCTGACCTTCAAATGGCTATAAAAGGAGAGCCTTCCAGTAGGCCAGGTTCCATATAGGAGCTCCCATTGCAAGAAAGATTTTCAAGAGATGGTAAACATGATTAGATGCTGGCTCAAAATCTCTGGTGGGTCATCTGCATGCATAAAATTAAATATCATCTCCCTGTTAAAATATGATCTCCCTGCCAGGTCTGGTTTGTCAGAATGCTTCATGCTGTAAGCTTCAGATGTTCTCATTACGCATTTGGAGCTTTGCATAGCACAGTGGAACTAAGATTTATTAGGGCTTCTGGCCATAATACACAAAATGATTCCAAATAAACTCCCTTTCCCCCTTCAAGTGGTTCTCTTACTTCACTGACAATACAACCCCAGGAGAGAGGTAACAGACAAAGGAGAACAAACTCAAAAATATTTGCCTTAGTCTTTCAAAGCAGTGACCAGTGTCCCACTGTTTTCATAATCTTTGCTATGTCAAAGGCCACTTATGTTTAACTAATTAAAAGTAAAGCCAAGAAAGAGCAAACCAGCGGGGTAAAAGAAAATGAGAAAAATAAAATAGATTTAGGAAGTACAAATAAAATAGACTAAATGTGAAAAAGAAAGGGCTAACATGACTCAACAGTAGAGCTCCCAGATGGCATAAGGAGACATTTTTGGACAGAAACATATGAATGAATCACATTAAACAAATATTACCCTTGACATTTCTCACTCATCATTTTACACCTTTTCCTGGAATTTTCCATAGCAGCCCAATTCAGTAGCTCAAGTATACCAGCAATTTGAAAAAAGTTGAAATTTTTTGGAAGTAAAATATATTCCTGGTAAGAGTAACTAATTGCCCAATTAATTGTGTTTAGTAATGTTACTTCTAAGTAAACTTTATTTCTACATATCCAAATATGAATTTGAAACAAGCATTTAAAACAAAACTTCAAAAAGTTCATAAAAGTTTGATATTTAAAGAACAATCAACTCCTTTGCAGGATCATGATGAGTATTAGAAAATCTATTGCTGCCAACAAAAACTATTGATACCACTTGAGAGAGAGCAGAGAATGCAAGAGATTAATTTATTTCAATAGACAAACTGCTGCCCAGATGAAATGGTAACAGTAAAATCAGCACAGCAAATAATGTCATAGACCAGTGCCTGTAATGGGAATACACAAAGAGAGCTAACACTACTTGAAAAAACACTACAGCAGAAGATACCCACACTTCTCCTAAATCAACATATCCCAGCAGTCTGAACTGAAGCAAAAGCTGCCACAGACATCACACAGTCAGAGGATTTGTTTCTTCCCACTAAGCTCTGTCATCTATTTTTCTATTTTTTTGCTGTAGGAGGATTTCTGTTTTCTTGTAACCATCTAATTCACATGTTCCTAACCACACTGCAATTCAGAGGAGGGCTTTCCTCTAAACCAAACTTCTGCACCTTCCTGCATGGAGTTCCACAGACAGGAAAGACTTTAACTCTACTTCCACAGGGAGTTAAAGTATTTGCTTGTTTGGATTGAGAACACAAGTGACACCCTTTGGAGATTTTGCTGTGCCTTCTTGCTATAGCTGTAGTCATAACAAGGATAACTTTATTCAGTGCCTTAGAACAAACAAAAAAGCTGCCCTGTGAACATTTCCATCAGTGCCCAGCAGGGAATCCAGGCCACATGCCAGCATTTGTTATTTCTGCAGAGGCAGCTCGCAGGTCATTGTCTCACACATCCTCCACAGATGCAGCTCTCCAACAATTTCAGTTCTTTGACTCTGACAACTTTAGGGGTCTAGCTTCAAGACTGCTTCCAGAAAACTAGCCTCAATTGAAAACTACAGCAGTAGGGACATGAAGGAGTGGGAAACTGCAACCCACGAGGGGAGTGGAACCATGGCAGCATTTCACAATCCACTCCTCCGAATTATCAAACTTACCACAACACAACAGGAATTTAGGAAAAAAATAACCCAAGCCACTAAAAGAAGCTTCTGTAATACTTCTGATTAATCTGGATGTTGTAGCACATACCACAGTTGAGATGGCCACAACACACAGAAAATCACCATACTGTTTCAGAAGGCTTTAAGCATTCCCCCCAAAAAAAATAACACCTTACCACATCAGAAGGCTTCAGGCAGCTATCCACGCAGAGCAACACCACACCTTCAGAAGGCTGCAAGCATCTGCCCTTCCTGTTGTTCAGCCCAAGCTTTTATACCCTCACGTTAATGCACTGCACCTGTGAGCCCTCTGCTGCCTTTGGTGGTTGCTCAGTGCACCTGGGCACTCCAGGGCTGATTGCTGCCAATGCTGCTCACCTGCTGCTCACAGCTGGAGCCCATTGGGGATGAGGCTGGGCCAGCCCCACACCCAATTACCACAGACTGCCTACATCTGGTCACTCCAGAAATCACTTTACAGTACCAAAAATAGCACACTGTGATGTAGACTAACTATTTAACATAAGTTTTTCACAGCACACAGCTTGTGTTTGAAGCCACATAATATTTCAGATGAGCTTATCTGGAATTCCTGTGCCATAAAAAATGATAGATAAAGGTTTTGAGCTCAATTATTCAACTGTGGTGAAACTTCCAAACACTAATATTAGCTAAATAAAGGCCTAGTGACACAAGCCTGTGCATTGTCAGCACGCAGAACACACGGGGGCACCCATGTTCAACGGGACACAAAATGCTGTCCTCAAAGGAGCTGCTTTGGTAGCAGGTCTTGAGTCCCTCCATCTCCTTTCCTGAGAAAAACATAATAGCTTTGTTGTATTTTATAATTTTATGCCCACTTCAAAGGCTTTATAGTTAAGCAAAGCCACTACAAGAAGTTTTTCTATAAACCATAATACTGTCACAATGTCATACTTAAAAGTTTTAGATCCAGATTTTAAAGAGACTTAAATAGTCAAGAAAATAAGAGCTGAGACTGTCAACAGCAATCCCTTTAATTCACCTGTTCACCTGCTTTCAACAGCTGTAGCCCATTCCCAGTTACCACAAACTGTGTACCTACACGTGTGAACAGCTAGAACTAAAACAAAGTCTGCATTTGCTGGGGAGGCTTTTGTGTTTAGTCTCAAAACATATTTTGTGATAAAATATGACAAGTGTTCTTAAAGAATGAACGTTGCAAGAAAAATTGAGGTTGAATTTATTCCTACATAGCTATCTTTTAATTTGGTTGTTCTTTGGAAAAGCTTTTTTAGAAAGTCTGCAGCCAGCAGAGCCACAGTTACACACAAGCTGTCAGAGTGATTAAAGCTCTGTGCTCAGAGGGCACCATAGAGCACCTACACACGGACAATCCTTTTTACAGTGTCACATGGATATTCACACCAACTTGTTCAAGCAAGCTACGCCCAAACTCAAACATTGCTTCCTGACATGCTGACAACTTGTTGTTCTCTTCTGAAACTATGGAACAGTTTTGCTTCCACACATCACAAAAGGAAATACTTTGTCTGTCCAATAAGCAGCAGAAACAAGGCATGGCCACTGGGCATGGCCTGTAGACAGGCAGCACATTCAAGAGTGCATAGCTTACCACTTTTATTAACCTTGAGATTAGCTTTCTAATTGCTGGGAAATTCCATAGAGGAAGTGTAGTTTTGTTGGGTTCTTCTAGAATTTATGTTCAATTCATGAGATCTACTTCATAGGAGTGCTTAGAATAGCAATTAAAGTCCCTTTAGCTCACCACGAATAGAGAATATGACATTGTAAGAGGAAGTAATACCAAATTATAACTGATACATTCTGCAGTTTCCCCTTTTCTTGCAGGCACATTGAGAAGCTTGAGTCTTCTGCTTCTGAAGTAGATCTTTCCCTGTGCTTTTCATCTGCTCTGCTTCAGCTGAGGGAATTGAGCTCCATTTTCTTTTAATCACATGCACAAAGGACAAACAAGAATGTTTACACAGTTTACTCACTGTTGGAAAAGCAATTGGAGCTTGTTTGTTGTTGTAGTGTTTTTTAAGACAAACTAGAATTTGAGTATTTAACCAGAAGTTGCTGCCTTTTACTTCCTAAGTGTTGCACATGGTCCAACACGGGAACAGATTATGCAATAACTGTTTGGAAGTCAGTCAAGCAAAGGACTGCTGGTTACCACATTATCAAATGATAGGGCCTGTTGTAGGAATTGAAAGCAGCAATTTCCTGTTCTATATTTGTTTCCTTCTAGACTTGCTGTGTGAGTTCAATCATCTTTAACTCAGCAGATACTTCTTGTGATCCTGGTTGCTGAAGAAGTCACAAAAGAGTCAGCTAGACAACTGGGATAGCACATCTCTAAGCAGCAGCTGTCAGCTGAAAGCACTGTTAGCAGCACCCACAGTTTGAAAGACAGGTGTCTGCCAAGGAAGGCAGGAACTTCCCTTGCAAAAGGAAGTATGACCCCCCCCTTCCCTCTGAATTATTGTCACTTCAAAATTACAGGGCTTTCAGGCAAAGGTATGGGAAAAAGAATAACAATTTTTGCTTATATATATATATATATATATATATATATGTATATGTATAACAAGGCAGACAAACAACAAACAGAATCAGAAACCCAGTTACAGCCTTCTCTCAGCCCCTGGCGCCTTCCCCTTTGGTGTAATAATATAAAATACAAGGTGGACTCATAGACTGTTACTGTCTGCTTTGTTTTCCATTGTAAAACAAGCAGTACCAAGTATCAAGTAACAAGCAAGATGGTGTACTTGTGCTGCCAAGTGAACTTTCTAATTGTGGTGAGGAGTTCAAACAAGAAAAACTCCAGTGCCTTCCTTTGATTTAAAAGTGGTACCTGTGCACTGTCAGGGTTTCTTTTTGTTTGTTTATTTTGTTTGTGGTACAAATAACCTATGAAGAGTACCCCAATTTTCATCCAAGTTCCATTTTAGTCCAATAACTCAGACTCACAGTATTGCATTTGGGGTAATTTTTGATTTTAAGCTGATCATCAAGTGTTCATTTCAAAATCCAACATTTAACTGAAAAGTTGACCCAGACTAGGATGATGACACCCGAGCTTTGTATCCTGAGTTCTGTGAACTACCTCCAAGAAATGTATAGATGTCACAGAGCAGGTACCTGAATGCAGTAGTTTGCAGCTGGAGTCTCTTTGTGTTTGACATGGCTTTGACGATGCCAGTATACAAAATGACTTGGTCATCTGGGGTTGAAGTGTGTCTAATTCTTTAGTTACAAAGGTGAGATCAATTTCCTGGCTAATTTTAGTACCTTAAAGCAAAAGAAATGTCAGCATCAACAGAAGGTCAACCTTGCTAAAATATGTGAACTTTTTCCTTTGTGCATCTTATCTGTGGGACTATCGACTTCTACATTTTTTATTTTCTAAGTTGCCTTCTCTGCTTCTTAGAAGATTTGCCACCGTATGCCCAATTTAAAGACACTATTGAGTTTCCCTAAAAATACTGACAGACAAGTTGCAGTACCCAGGATTTGATTGTGGGCATATGGTTAGTAATGACATTCTAATTAGATTTTGATACTTAAGCCTGGTGTGAGGAGGGTCAGTCTCTTAATCGTGTTAGACTTTGAAGAGATTATGAGTGACTTTTTCCTCCTTACAGACTCTGCACTAAAAGTTGCCTCTCTTTAACTGGATTGCAACACTAAATGTAACTTGATAAAATATTGGCACATTGCTGTATTAGCTAAAAAATCATACAGGCAAATTTAGTCATTTCATAACCCCACAACACTGAATTGCAATATGAAAAGACACCCCACACATAGTCCTGCTGAAATAAACTTGGCATAATCACAGATGTCCAGTTGAACAACTACTGTGAATTCTAACAGGATTTGTTCTCTCTGCAGCCTTCACTGACAGAGGTGAATTAACACAGAAATAAGACTGTCTCTAGCTTCAGTCTCCCAGCAAGTTTTCTGTAACTTGTTCCTTCTCTGTAGGTGAGAAATAATAGTAAAGAGCATCTCTGTCACTTCCACTGCCTTTTTTGTTTTGACTTGGTGCAAAACTGGGGCAAAACAGAGGCCAGTCTTCTAATTAGAGGAAAGCTAAAGGGGAGATGTAAATGGGGAGACATAAATGCAATGCTTTAGAGTGCACATGGTCTAGAACTTATGACTTGGTATTCTTATATCACATACCTATCCTTCTTCCACTTCCTCTCCAAAAATACTCATGCTTGCAGACACATTTCAACTAACTAGATCTGAAAGTCTGAAGGTTTTGTGCATGAGACCCATGGCAGAAGATGCAAACATCAGAATTGGACTTCGCCCCTTGAGGCTGTCCTGAGTTCCAAGACAACATTATCCACTCTCAGTGTGCTTTCTTAGGCTGCATGGCCTGACTGTAGAGACACTGAAGTAAAATACTTCTGTTTTCTCCAATGATGTGGGGCTTATGCCAGTTTTCATTAATTACTGACACTACAGGTGGCAGAAAGAACAAACTAGATGAAAGGTAGGTTCTGTCTCCAGACACAAGAAGTAAATCAGGCCTGTTTGAAATAGCTGATTTTAAAATCTGAGAATTAAAAAAAACCCAGTATTGTAGAAATGATGCACTACTCTGATAATAACATACCTGCTAAGATTTGCTCACAGCAGAGTCTTACACAGCTTTAACTTTAGTATGTTAAAAACTGGGCATGAGAGATAAACAGAATCACCTAAGAGGCAGGCTAGAGTAAAGCCAGTCTCTCTCTTTCTCTCTGCTTTTTATTTTCAGTTTGTTCATTTAGTTCACTGACCACATTTTAGCTCGCTGACCACTTCAAGAGGCTCTTTTGAGGTGAGAAACATCTCCATAAATGCAAGCAATTTGTTGAAAATGGTAACGAGTAGAGCCCAACTAAACGCACTGTCATGAAAAACAGAGCTGAAGCCACTCTGACAAGAGTTGTGCTAGTTTAAAGTCCATAAACAATAAGCAGGGCCACACTTCACCCCAGCACAGCTGGCCTCTGAGGAGGCTGATTGTACTTGTCCTTGAAAGAGAAAAGAGCAGATAAGCCACAAAGAGTTATATTGTGGGGACAGCTTGTGTGGATCCTGGTGAAGGACATGAAAGCAGCCACATAAAAATATATTCAATCCTGATTGCAGCCAGCTTATTTTGATGGGAATTATTTACATATTCCACTTAGATCTATAATGTTCCTGTAGTGAATTTCTTTTTTTTTTTTAGCCTCAGCAATTGATTTCTTATTTGGGGAGAGGGAGCTGTTCGTTTCGGAGAAAGCAAATCAAAAATTTAATCATAACTGTAAATTTAAGAGCAGGATCAAATTAATTGCTAAATTTAGCAAATTGTTTCAGACATGTAACAGAAAAATCTTATGTCTTTGGATATGTAGAGGAGGCAAGTTTGACAAATACTGCCTTTATGGACTTACTACCTTGTTACCTGTAAAAAGTCTCGAATTTAGAATTTTAAGCTGTGATTCTTATAATCCTTGATGATTGCAGATTGAGAGTGGGTCTTCTGTAGAAGTAAATGCACGACCCAAGCAAAACTGAACTCTCAAAAACCAACTACAAGAAACTGAGTAGCAATAACAGAGTTGTCCATAAGCTTCTTGACTCTGGGTTATTTCTTTTTTTATTTCCACAAACTATTTTATATTCACATGCTTTGCTGGCTACTGGTTTTTCCTCTTGTTTACACACAGTGCAGAGGACTGAATTGTCAGAGAGGAACTGCTCATCTTTAGCACAGACCACATCAAATACATCATAAGCATGTGTGATATAAATCACAGTCTGTACAATACAGACACTCATATGAAGGCACATGGAAATCAGCATTTGTTGAAGGAGGCTCACCTCAACTGTTAAATACTATTTCAGTTTGCTGAAGAGAAGAGCTTTTCAAAGGTACTGCTTTTTGGAACTCAGATGTCTGGGTTGTGTTGGACTTTCAGTCAGATTCACTGCCCTGACCTCCTGCAGACATACCAAGGACAGGCCAATTCCATCTTACAAAATACAAAGCTGGCGTTTCCCTTGAATCCTCCCTCGGAGTGTTCCATCCCCTGCACTATGACAGCTGTGGTTCAAATCCTTCCAATATTTTGCTGTGTTTGTTCTTTATGTCTGGAGGTGTATGGACAATATTGGCTTCTCCTAGCAGTAGTATTTTATTGGCAAGAAAAGAAGTTACATTAAAAGGACATGCCTCAGCTTGGAGCTGGCAAGCAAAATATGTGCTGTATTGTCTCTTTGGTTCTTAAAAAGTATCAGTTTATGAGGACTGACTTTGCCAAACATTTAAGTTCTATCTCACATCCAGCGCTGCAGTTTAAATAGGCAAAACTTGACCCTGCAGCCAAGAAGCATGGCCTCCTCCATGGCTAAGTGGCTGGACAGCTGCTTGTGCCAGCACGACACGGGCAGGGGCTTAGAGGAAGAGATGTGCCCTTAATGATGCTGCTCCCAGCAGCAAGAGCCTTACCTGCACTAGTTCAAGAGTGGAGAGAGAATTTTGGACAGATGTTGCCAACCACAGACTCCATTTTAGTCAGCAGTCCACGAGCAGGGTGTATTCTGTTCAGAGAGCTTGGAGTACAGACTGTGACTCCAATGGGGAATTTTCTTCCAAAACCCACCACGTGCTCTGGGTCTGCCTATGCTGCCTGACACGGGAAATCCAGAGCAAGGGGGAACCACTCCCCGGGGAAAAGCAGCACTTTGGATTGGCAGCACCTGCCTATAGATGCCCCATCTGACCCGAGCCGGTGGCTCTGCAGGGGGATAATTACTCCAGAACGGAATGAGAACCTCCGACCTCCCAGCACAGCGTGAGGCACTTTGTCCCTTCCCAGGGGAGCCGCTGAAGAAGCAAACATTATTACGGATGACGCAGATGAGAAAATGGGAAACGGGGACGGGGGAGGAGGAGAGTGGAAGCGGAACTCTTCTAACCGCGCACGTTTCTTGGCTAGCAGCGCACGCAGAGCGCGGGCAGCGCTCCCGGAGCGGGGCTGTCCGCACACGCGGAACGCGGGCAGCGCTCCCGGAGCGGGGCTGTCCGCACACGCGGAACGCGGGCAGCGCTCCCGGAGCCGGGCCGTCCGCACACGCGGAACGCGGGCAGCGCTCCCGGAGCGGGGCTATCCGCACACGCGGAACGCGGGCAGCGCTCCCGGAGCCGGGCTGTCCGCACACGCGGAACGCGGGCAGCGCTCCGGGAGCGGGGCTGTCCGCACACGCGGGGATCCCGGCCGGAGCCGCTCCGGGAGCGCCACGGGCGGCAGCCAGCGCCCCCTGGCGGGCACGGCAGAGGCACGCCGCGGGGCCGCGCGGGGTGAGCGCTTCCCGGAGAGGAACGCGCAGGAAAGGGAGCGCTCACACTGCAAAGGGATCGCTCACACTGCAAAGGGATCGCTCACACTGCAAAGGGATCGCTCACACTGCAGAAGGGTCGCTCACACTGCAGAAGGGTCGCTCACACTGCAAAGGGAGCGCTCACTGCAGAGCGATCTCTCACACTGCAGAGCGATCTCTCACACTGCAAAGGGATCACTCACACTGCAAAGGGATCTCCGTGCTTCCACAGGAATGTTTGTAATGACTCACTAACTATTAAAGCTGCAGCCTTCATGTTTTAAGTGCAATTCCCTATAGAGAGAATTGTTTAAATTCTGAGTTTAAATAAGCTCTGCCACACTGTATTTTATTCATTTCCTTAACAAAAACGGTCCTAGCAGAGGAACAAAAATGGAAGATGACAATTCAGGTATCCTCACACAAGATGATTCAGGCAGAAATTACCTTTTTCCAGTGATCTTCTCTTGCACAACCTTTTCCATGCTATTTTGTTTTCAGTGCTGTGAACAAAGTCTCAGAGGAACTTATCATGAACCTTCTTTTGGGTGTAATGAAGGCTTACAGAAGTGGAACTTATAAAATCCTTAGGGTCCCCACAATGCTGAATTAATGAGAAGGTTTTTAGTCCCCAAGGTCTGTAATCACCTCTGAAAACCCAGTCTACTGTATTTGTAAAGAGATTCACTTGGTTGCTTTGATGTTAAAACACAATGAGCCACAAACAGATAACTTGGGTCAGGTAACAGATGACACTGAAATCCTTTTGTGAGGTGCATCCAATTGCATAAAATTTCATAAGGAAAAGGTGTTTCTATTTCTCAGAGTGCTTGAATGAGATCACACTTGGTGAAAGTCTGAGGAACAAAAGATTTTCTATTATTACTCCTATAAAAGAATGTTTGCAAATAGGTATTAACTATCAAAATTGCTGTACACTTGCACTCAGTGCTCTGAAGATGGAAGAATAATCTGTACAAATAGCACAGTATTTGCAAATAAGAAGGCTTTATTCTTTCCATTGGTTTGAAAGCGTGACATTAATTTTGGCTTTCAAAAATCAAAAAAGCTAGGACTTGCTAAAATAAAAAAATACCCAATAGAGAGCACACCCCAGAGGTATTCCCTGACTGTTGTCTCAAAGGGATCCTAGCACAGATGAATACCATCCTGATCCCATCAGGTATGTCCTTTACAGAGAGAACAAACAGGCTTTAACTATAAAACTCCTATGAACAGCATTTTTATTAAGTTATTCAAGATAAAAGCCTGGATAATTTTTCAGATTTGCATCTCTCAGACAAATGGTCACGCTGGGATCAGTGAAACACCCAGGAGTTACACCACAGCAGAATTAGCACAGCACCTAGCTAGAACCCATAGGACAAAAATGGGTCAACCTACCTTTCTTCCAGGTCCTGGGATGTTAGCTCACAGCTGCCCCTGGTTTGGATCACCACTCTCCCAGACACAGAAATCTTGAGGGGCCACCAGCTTGTGTGTGTTCCACAGTCTACAGGGGCAGAGTTCTGTGTGGCCGGGGTTCTGGCAGTGCCAGAAGCTTCACTCCTCACACACATCCCCAGCTGCTCTGAAGTCTAAGCTGGCAGCTCCCCCATGCAGGACTTGTGCCATCTGGGTGGCCCCAGCCCCGGCCCCTGGCCCTCACCTGGTGGGTCCAGCAGTGCCAATGTTGGACCAGGGCAGGGCAGAGGCTCCTGCTGCACAACCCACCCCACACACAGAGCAGAGAGCAGGTTCAAAGTGTATGCAACGTTTTATTGAAAAAATACGAATGTTCTGTACATAAAGTACAACTTAATGGGCTTGATAAAATCTCCAGAGACTTATTGGTTAATATAGATCTTCTTTTCTTCTTTTCCCCTCTAAGGGCATAAAGCATACAATGAAGCAGCAGGTCCCTGTACTTGTGCAAGTGCAATCCCATCACTGTGCGTGCAGCTCAGCACTGGCTCTACACGGGACTCCAACATGCCCAAAGTACTTTTGATGGATGCTCTGCAAGAAATTTAAAGCATGGAAGAACTGCACAGGACTGGTCCTTCAATCCACTGGTGATTCAGAATTTATTGTGAGATCTCTGTTCTCCTAAACAGTCTGCATCTGCATATCCAATATTTCTGACAAATAAATACAAAAATAAATAGGGATCTGGCCTCACAGAACCTGAAGTCTCAGAAGCAACAAAACTTTTAGCAAGCTACATACATAATTTCAACTATGTCAACATAATTTATTTAAATCTCTATCAATAAATGTATTAAAAGTATAAATTCTTACCCAATACTGAGAGTTTAGTTCTGGAAATAAACCCAGAAAAGGAAAGCTTTTTCAGTCCTCTCTTACTTCAGTGTGCTCTTAGAAAATGCTTTATAGCTGAACTTCAGCAGAAACTAGCTGCTATATAATGCACTTCTATCCCCCAAACCTAATATAAAAAGCTTTTTAAATCTTTTTACAGTAACTGGCTTTCATGTCCTAACTTTACATACAGTTACTAAAAATACTGCACATAGCAGTGCTGACTAAAAATAGGTTTAGTGTTAAAACTACATGCACAAATGCTGGGGTACCAAAGCAGAAACTGAATAATGTGGCAGCTTCACAATTTATGTTGCTAATTGGATGGTGTAACAAATACGGCAATCCCAAAAGATATGTATGTTGCAAATGGAAAAACAATGAACAGGACTGGATGAGGAGAAAGTTAGGCAAAACACCTTGTTTTCTTCTCTGTTTAAAACTGGAATGTCCGTAATGGCCAAGAAGGAAAATGTAGCCCAGGGTAAGAAGCTCCTAAATCAGGAGTAAATGGTGATGACTTCTCGGCCACCACCTCTCACAAGCAGTACCCTCTCCAGACCCTCAGTCAAGACTTCGAGAAACTCCATGTCTGTTTCAGTAAAGTCAAGGACAAAAAGCATCAAAACCAAAATACACAGGGGTTAGACCAGGGCCAGCTCACAGCCCTCAGCTCTGGTCTTGCTTAGTACAAGTACCCCTCTAAGAACCAAAATACTGTGAGTTTGTGGCACCTTTTCCTTTTAGCAATTACTACCTTACAGCCACAAGCCAGCACCCTCCACTCGGGAAAAACTTTGTTACATATTACAGCTCAACAGCACTGGCGGCCAAATGAATTCAAGAGAACAGATTGAAGAAAAACCTTCTGTGTGGCCCAGGCCTTGCCTGAAAGGATACAGTTTTCATCTCCATCAGTATTCTTTGGAGGACCAGGCATGTTGAGGAGCACAAGTCTGGCATCATGGGATCTATTTACAATGACTTCATTGAGCTTCACTGCTGTGTGCATCCTTCGGACATTCGACTGGTTCCTGTAGGAGAAGCACATTCAGACTCACTGTTAGAAATACACCTCTGAGCACTGAGTCGTTAAAAAGGTCCTTAAAAAGCATACTCAAATCTCCTAAATACCCTGTTAAATGTCAACTCCACACAGTGATTTCCTTCAAAGTTTATGATGAAGATACCTAAGACATTTCCCAGACTTACTCAGGTACAGCTAGTCCTCTGGTTTCAAGATCTCTGGAGTCAAGTCTGATTTAGAAAGTTACACTGCTCTTCAAAAAGCATACTTGATAAAGATGATTTAGTGTTGCATAAGAAATTGGAACACAGTTGCACGAGGGGATGTGCTCTTCAACCAGGCACAGTCGTGACTGCAGGGCCTTCCATGCGGGCAGCCCCGCCAGGAGCCCTCACCTCTGGCAGCACAGGCACCTCTCCAGACCCAGCAGCACCAAACCCTCTCAGCGGCCTGGGAACCAGCACCAAACTCTCACAGTGGCCTGGGAAGCAGCACCAAACCCTCTCAGCGGCCTGGGAACCAGCACCAAACTCTCTCAGCAGCCTGGGAAGCAGCACCAAACTCTCTCAGCGGCCTGGGAAGCAGCACCAAACTCTCTCAGCGGCCTGGGAAGCAGCACCAAACTCTCTCAGCGGCCTGGGAAGCAGCACCAAACTCTCTCAGCGGCCTGGGAACCAGCACCAAACTCTCTCAGCGGCCTGGGAACCAGCAGGAGCCTGGCACCACGGTGCTCAGCCACACTTGCCAGGAGCACACTTCCCTCCTGGTGCTGAACAGCAGTTGGCATCTCCAGAGAAAGGCTGGGCCACTACAGGCTGCAGTCACATAATGGGGAAACAGGAGGGCAGCCCAGAAGAGGCTGGAGGTAAGGGGCTTTTCTGGAGGATTATAAGGATGTTAAGCTCTCCTTCAAGACACTAATCAACCTCTCTGCCTGGCTGTTTACAAGAAAAACTTTTACCCAGGTGTCTTTAAAATCTCAATCATACTGTCAAACTTGAGTAGCCATTTAGTTCAAAAGTTAGGGGAGAAAAGGGAAATAGGTGCAGCATAATCTCATACACCTCTGCTCCATAAGAATCCAGGCTAAGAGAGGTAAAAGCATTAATTATTTGGAATATATTAACACAAAATAACATCAACTCATGCAGGAACAAAACTCAAAAGTAACCTTTGGGGATTTCAAGCCAGGGAATGCTTCCTTCTTACAAGAAATCAACCATTAGTTTGGTAACATAAAAGGAATACAGAAATAAATAAACTTATCAAAGTTTATATATTAGAATATATTTATACTTCTGAGGCTTTTCCACTTGAATTTTTGTCTTCATTTTAATGTAATAAAAATAAGTATTAGTAGAAACAACTGAAATATGAATCTGTGCTTTCATTGATTCAGCTCTGCATGCTAAGTGAAACTCTTTAATAACCTTGGTGCTCTTCTGAATATTCAGATTTGCAAAGAAATCATTTATATGCACAGAAAGAAGACAACGTGGTGGGAAGATCCATGTTTACTATGCTAACAGAATAATTTACCCACTGTGAATTACCTCTCTGATACTTCATGTTCTCATTTAATTTGGAGCAAGGACACCCTCTGTCTTCACCACATCAGCTTCAGAAAGTCAGGGACAACACTGAGGCCAGATTATGTTTACAGGAAGTGAGGAAAAAACCAGCAGCAGGAATGTAGCAGTTGCTAGCTATGTATAGTTTTGGAAAGGAAGCTGAAAACTAAACGTGTGGTTTTCTCTAAGGTGATATTTAAAACTGGCATCTCCCCAGTGATTTGAAGGTGTAGGCTACAAGAAAGGGCTTGTTTAGTGCCCAGAAACTGCCAGAACTAACATCCTAGCAGTGTTGTGCAATGAGAGCTTCTCTAAATGAGTAATGTTTCCTCCTGCTTGTGTCATACTCTGCTCAGGAAAATAGGTTCAGACTGGAATTGTTTTCTATCCTTAGTTCTTGTCAGGACAACTCTTGCAGTTTGTTACATCCTACTTATAATGATACTTAGCTTAAGTAGCTAATCCTGCTCCCTTTAAAACATTGCTAAGACTGCCCAACCCTAGTGCCTTTTCTTCCACCAGTACACACAATTTTCCTGCTTTTATCTGAGAATATTAAGTCTTTCCTCTCAACCATCTTAATGTACTTCTAATTTAAATAACAAACTTACACGATTTCCCACCCTCTGAAAGCATGGAAGAGGAAAAAGTACAGGTAGTTAACACCAAATTCAGCAGAATTTCTACAGTATGATTCAGCCTAAAACAGATTGGAATTCTAATTTATGAGGGGGAAAAAAATCTGGAACTTTGCCAAGTATGCAAAACTGACTGAGCTCTTCATGTGAGATGTAGAACATCAAAGAAGTCACAGGAGAGTCACACAGTTTTACACAAAGCCAAAATAGACCTTTACTTCTCACTCTTCAGTGGTAGTACCCCAGCTGTTGGTACATGCCAGCGCTCCTGCAGCAGCAAGTCTCAGGGGGTTTATCACACACAGATGCTGCTCCAAGTCATTCATCACCATCTCCACAGCTTCTTCCTTTATGGGTTAAACATCCACACTACACACTAGACAGTGAAATTATCATCTTTTCTTTTAAGTTCTGATCAGATCAGTGAAATTATCAGTGTGTTTTATTGAGGAATTTGGGAGACAGTAGGGAGGTTGTCACAGGATTTAACAGTTCCAATTTAGCATTTGGCTATACCAAGGGAAATATTGAGGGATGTGTGCACATTTGATTGGTTAGAGGTTTCTGGGGAGACTAACTGCTGTCTTTTTATAGCCAGGTCTCAATGTTTATAGCACAAGTCCAAACCAAGGATTAGGAAACAAGAGATAATTAAAAGCACAGCACATGTAGAGCTTCAAGAGATGCAAAGTGTAGACTTAGACAAGACTCACGGCTTAATGCTGATGAGATCTCTAAAGCTCCCCACAGCACTGCCTCGGTTCCGCTTCTCAGCATCACATTTCTCTTTTGTCCAGGTCATCTGGATATTCTCAGGAACAGGGTCTGCCTCATCTTCCTCATCTGAGTAGAGGCTCTCCAGACGTGCTATTGAATGTCTGTCCTTGACAAGCTGAGCCTGGAGGGCACATGAGTGACCAGGTGAACTCAGAGACTTCATTTTATGTTCTCTGGTGCTCTTTAAATAATTATAGACGTTTTGTTCCATTGTATCTTTTATTTTGCTCACTCAATTTAGCCTTCAGGAGAGTTGTGATACCAGGCATCTGCCCTAGCCAAAAGTCTTACATACCAAACTGACTTTCAACAGTTTTGATGGGTGTAAGCCAAGTAGAATTTGGAGACTGACAGAAGCCTGTATCTATACAAGAAAAAAATGTCAGTCCAGCTCACATCATGATATGGTCAGGAACAGCAGACAAGACCAGCCCAAAAAAAAAGTTTTTTAGTTTTGACAACTAAAAAAAAAAGCTTCACAAACCCATGCAGAAAAGATGGATCATCTTTCATAGCTACATGTCATAGACATCATAGTCATATGTCCTATAAGTCCAAACTGGAAAGACATCTTCAGGAGGAAAACAGGATATGCTATAAATTGAGACAAATACCGGATATAAAGAAAAAAACCAAGAACTACATGCAATTTTGGGAAACAAAAAAAGCTACACTAGAAGAATTTCCTTACATTTTTAGAGCACAGGAGTTAAATTTAAGCAGCAGCTACATAACACACTGCTAGGTAGGCACTCTGTGTCATCCCCCACAGAGAACAACCACAAATGACATACCTCCCTTTCCCTCTCAGTTTTTGTCAGCCTCATTTGCCTCAGCATCTGAGATCTCTGCTCCATCATAAGAGTTCTCTCATAAGTATATGCTGAGATATCACTATTGTGCTGCAGAAATAAGGACAAATATTGTGTTTGTAATCAAGTCATAACCAAACATCATCATATGCATAATAAAGTGAAAAATGGGCTCAATTCCCTTACCATTTCTACCACTTCTACTTCTGCCTCTATTCGGAGCTGGTAGAGGAAAGTAGCCAAATCTTTCTTCATCTGGATGCTGTTATCATCCATCTGAGCAACAGTAAAAATTCTCATTTTGCATTTTCTCCAAACCTGGTGAGGGAACACCAACTCTCAGTTATTTGAACCAATAATACTTTGCTCTAAAAAACAGAAATTAGCAACATGTCCACTCTCATTTATCAATACAGGCTCTACAGCTGGACCATGTTTCTTTAAACTAAAGAATGCAGAAATAGGTGGGGGACATTCTGTGTGTAGCTGCTTACTTTGTGCTGTTTGAGAAGAAAAGGAAGCAACATCAACATGCCTCCATCATGTACAATCCACCACACATCAATGTTGCCTTCGTTGTAACGCTCATGGTTGCTGGGGTAGAAAGAGACATTTTTGGGAACCAGCAGAGCCAGATGAGCTGCAGTTGTGCAGCGAACAGTACCTGCCCAGGAAGGGAAGAACACAGTTATTTCCAATTCTGCAAGAGTCATTTATGGTTAGAAAAACGCTACTCACTGAGCAAGTGTCAGCAAACCATAAAAGTCAGAAAATACAGAAAAGTATGTACAGCAAGGCTTGCACAGACAGGTCAGTCCAAGTGACAAAGCCAGGATAAAGCAGACTCACAGGAACACAAGCCTTATTTCACACTGGAAAGTAAAGCAGCAACCTTCAAAGCTAAGTATGAGGAGACAGCATCTGCTCTGCTCTAATTTGATTAAGTACCTGGACCACAGTAGAAGGAGAGAGATAGAGGCAAGGAGAGTGTTATCCACTAGAGAAGGATAGGTTAGAACCACTGACAGAACAGAGATTATCTAGGAAAAAAATTATAGTTTGCCACAAAACTGGCATGTCTCAAGCCCATAATTTTTTAACCATTCATTAGACACCTGAGTTTTAGCTGCTAGATTAATCTTTGAAGATCTTTCTTAGGTCCATTACCTAAAGGAACTGGTATTTCAAACAGAGCAGCGTTGTGAGAAAATACCTACTTCTCCATCAATACTAGAAAAAAAGACAAACTCAAAACCAATTTTACAAGGATTCTGTTAAAATTCCATGTGTGTAATAAACATCTCTGTTCACAACATCTGATCACATCAAACCTTTAATGCTCACCTATAAATGTCTTCCAAGACCTTGGATCTTCACTCTGCCTCCAGCCATAGGGCCACCCCAAAACCACAGTGTTGTGCTTCATGCCACCAAGTCCGCAGGACTGGATCAAGTGAGCAATTCCTTCTCGAACTTTGTTGGCTACTACTACTTGACAAAATCCTTTAACCTTCTCAATTTCCATCATATTCTTAATAGTCTGAAAGACAGACAAGGAAAAATCTCAGTTTTCTTTTCCAAAAGGAACTCCTTTACAGACAGAATATTTCTCTGTCATGAGATTACATTGCAAATTCCTGGTTCACATGTCCACAGGTAAAGCATATTACAATGCAAAGTTCTGCTCATCAGATTTCCTTCATAAAACAAAAGAGAAAACACCCACTTGTTTCTTTCCAAATATCAGCATTTCTAACTGATTAATGTATGGATATTTTGGTTTGTGGTATCATCTCTTATTCATAGTAGTAGATAGTGATATCTGTGTTACTATTTTACTTCCCATTTTCTAATCCTGTAACACTCACTTTTTTAAACCCAAGGCCAATTGACTTTATTTGGATTTCCAGTTTCAGATTCCCACGTATGATTACAAAACAAAATTTTGCATTACCTGCCCACTCACCCCTTTTTACTCCAGGATTTAGGACACTGACCTGCTCAGCAGCCTGGGCTTCTCCATAAGTTTCTAAGAAATTCCCTTGGATGACTGATCCTATGATAGTCAAACCTTTACCAGCTTTCAGCTGGGATGCAAATGTTAACAGTCTAGGGTATTTTACATGCAAATCTTCATCAAGTTTCAGAAGCACCAACAACTGAGGCCTGGAGAAAATAAAAAAGACAACGTATTTTTTAACGTAAGTTTTAACAATAACACATGTAAAAAAACTGCCTCTCATCACTTATATTGTGCTTCAATTTTAACTCTGAAACATTCCTTCTGTCTCTCACACATTCAAGGGACTTTACTTAATATTTTATTTCTCTGGGTTAAAGTAGATGTGAAACTGTGGGAATTCTGCTGCTGTATTGTGCTGACAGTAACAAAACCTGCTGATATACTCAAGTTTGAGAGGCTTGCATTAGTGTTTTATTTACAGGTATGTTTTTCAAGGCTCTTTTAAGCACTATTGGAGCACACAGAGTGTTCATACTGTAGGGCTGTTCTCCCAGATCTATCTGGATACTTATGCCAAGAAAATAGCTGTATTCTGTCTCCAGAAACCCGGCACAGGGAAAACACAAATATTTTCATCTAAACACAGATCCCACCTGCCTGCTGTTCCTTAAGGTATTGCTACACAATCAAATCACTTTTTGTCTGAACAAGTATAAAAAAAGATTTATAAAACTCTGTCTTTGATAGATTCCTATTGCTCTTGTTCAGAGCCCAAGGGTTGTGCAATGCCCAATCAAGAAGAGGGTTCTTGCCCACTCTGCTTTCAACACTAAGAAGGGATGACATCAGAAGGAATAACGTTGGCCACTGCTCATTTCCTGGCCTCTACACCTCTGTACTCATAGACCTCCAGTTTCCCCAGGTTCCACTTCTGAATCCACCAATTTGGAGTCCAGTTAAAGATCCAAAGGGCACTAAAGGCCTGCACATATGGAGTCCACACAGTGACAGCCTGGTAGCAACAGGATAGCTTACTGCAAACTCAACACTTTTTTCAATATCCTGGGCATTTAAATTCATTCACAGATCTTGTTTAGAGTCCAGTTTAATTCCTTGAGTGCAAGCAGATAACCATGCCAGCCATTTCATCAGTCCAGGGTGCGTACCTCCAGTTCTTGGTGTGTGGAGGGCCCTCCTCCAGTCTGAGCAAAGCGTATCTGGCTGCGCTGAGCGACAGGCCCCGGATGCCATCACCCCACTCCTTCTCTGCCCTGTGAAGAACAAACACTTCAGCCAACACATGGCTCCAGAAGCACTCACCTGCACACTTACATCAGGCTACAGAGATCTGAGCACCTCACCATGAGTTAAATAACATGACATGTATGGCATCTACATTTATAATTTGGGCATGAATGGCTGCGATATCACAGATCACATAAGAAAAGTGAAAATGTTTCAGTAAAATATGTATGATGACCCACCATTCTGGGCTTAATTTGTAATCAACACTACAGAGAAGGCTTCCCAAGCATATATAAACATCTGGCATTTCAACACCCAATTTAGTTAATAGGCCAAATTAAGTTAGAAAGCCACACTACAGCCTGACTTCATCCAATGCTGATTTCCAGCAACCCAAGCAGCCAATTCAAATTTTCAAGGACTGTTCTAGACAGGTCTTTGCACCAAATAAATTGGAATATAATGGTTGGCATCAGCTCTTCTGGGCTTGAAGCAATCATGGTCAGTACACAGCAGATAGATCCCAACCAGTTTTCTACTTCCTGTGATTCATGTTTCATCTAACACCTTTAAAGGCTTAGCAACAAAGTATTTCAGGGGCTTTTGCTTAGCCATGACACAGTAAAATAATGAGAACAAAAATTAACTAATAAGGAAAGCCCTCCAAGTCATCTCTGGACAGTTCCTTTTCCAAATGTGAAGACTCTAGTGATAATTCATTAAAGAGATCCAGCCTCCCTCTTACCCTTTCTTATCCAGGTAATACTTACCCTTGGTATTCAATGTACTTGTAAATCATGCCTGCAATAAGCATAGCTACCAAAGCATAATACCACGATGAAATGAACATCAGTGCCAGGCAAATGCTCATGCCTAAAAATGAGAGGGCCCTAAAACAAAAAGCAAAGGTATTAATAAGTAGTGGGGCAGAAAAGCTTAAAAAACAAGTCAATTACATTCTTGCCCTTTTTTTCTTTAAACTGTCTCTGCTGAACTGGCAGTGAAAGCAAAGCCTCCACTGGATGTCCCCAGTCCCACCAGTTTCAGTATCCCGTTGTTAAAATGAAACTCTTGTGCCATGACATATCTGAGTCTGGCTCTTGTGTACAACTGATACCCAGAGCAATAAAAGGTATTCCCTGCCCTTCTGGAGGTGGAGCACCTCTCAGGTGCAGACTGCAGGCTCAGTGAGGTGCCAGCCCTCCACTCACCAGTGGTAGTATTTAAAGCGGGGCCGCCAGTTGGGGGTTCGCAGGAGTGTCTGGACTGCACATGCAAGATTAACAAAGAGGTAGCACATCAAGAAAAACCTGCAAAACAAAGTGCAAAACCTTTTAGCATGCACATTTTTAGATCCTAGCATCTATTATGATTACATGATTGATTTCAAGTCAAAACCCCACTGCCCTCTCCCATGCCCTGTACCCCTAACCCCTCTGATTTTTATTAGCCTGAACTATTAGCATAAAGTAGCTGGAACAATTTTTTAATTGGATCAAGTTAGATCTGTTCACAACATAATGCTGTCATTGTTCTGTGATTAATTTTTTTTTCAAACCAAATAAAAACATAATAAAAACTTGCTTATTCACAAAATACTCCAGAGCAGAAACAGATTTATATGTAGAGCCTGAAGTCAGAGGATTCATAGAAATTACAGAAGTGGAACCCAGGCTCTGGGAATTTGCATTACTGGTTTAAGATATAGTTCTGAAAGACAATCAAACTAACAAAACTCAAGGGTATTTCTACTCCCCTCCTGAGATAGCAACCAGGCTGTTTCTTACATTGAGAGAATTGGAGCCACCATGTCAAGCGAAGCAATAAGGATTCCCAGCTCAGCAATTAATGCTGTTAACAGAAGAGCCCACGTTGGTTCACCATTCGCTTTTCCATGACCAAAGATCTGAAGAAACAGAAACATTAAGCATATCTTCCAGGTATTTCATATGGTTGCAATGGGAAAAAAGAAAACTATATTTTTTAAAATCAACAGTAATTCTCCTGTGTACTTCCTTCTCTAGAGCAAGGAGTCAAATTATTCTAATGGCTTGCCATGCTTCACAGAATTAGATGTTCGACTTCTCGATAAAATTACCCTGCAACTCTACTTAAAAATCCTTCAAAGCATTCTTTCTTTTTAACAAAACAAAAAACTCATCAACATTAAAAATACTGCCCCTCACTTCAGCGCTGGGCAAACTGGGGAGAATAAATCTGATTTTAAGGGCACGAAGTCAGTCAGGCAGCTGGGGGGAAGCAGGAGCAGAAAGCCTCTCCTAGGTACGAACCCAGAGGAAGGGGATGATGTTGTCCTTGGCGATGGCCTGCAGCAGACGGGGCGCCCCGGTGAGGCTCTGCAGCCCTGCCCCACAGGTGGAGAAGAAGGAGCCGATGACAATGACCCACGGCGAGGGCCACGACAGCGTGCCCACCACCAGGTTCTTGTTCACCGCGTCGCCGAACCTGCAGGCAGGAACACACCCAGGCTCTCATACTCTAAGGACTACTTTGAGACCCATCTTTGGGGTTTCCAGGTCAGTTTTAGCATGTCATTTAAATACTATCATTAATAATACCAAATTTTTAATATGTTATACTGTATTATTAATAATACTATATTATTTTCTTAACTAGAGAACACAAAGTAGCAAATATTCTCAGTTACTTCTGATATACAAATTGGAAGTGTCTGCAGCTTGATTTCAACCTTTCTTTTCATTACACAGATTTTTAAATTCTTGCATTATTATCACAACCTTATTTTTTACAGCTACAAAAAAAAATGCAAGAACTAAGACACAGGATGAAAAATCTGAGGGTGCCATGCCAGAAAATATCAAATGGAATGCAAGAAGATTCCAAAAACTATGCTTACAATTTACAAATATGGTTTAAAAGCAAACCAGAAGTAATTTTTTTTAATGTAAAATATAAATTAAAAATCAAAAAACAACAAGGAGAGGAGTGGGGCATGTAGAGAAAACAGGCAAGAACACACCTACACTGCAAAAAAAACCCAAAAGTAAAACAAAAGAGAGCATTAAAGCAGTAACACTTACTTATCTCTCAGGACAACACCTTCTATGCAGGCTCCAAATAATAAGACACAACTGAAGTCTGGAGGACAGAGTGTGCTAAGGAAACAGAATTTCTTTAGACATGGCAGATGAAAGTATTGGGAAAAGGACAGTATGTGCCTCCACCCTGTGGCACTTGCACTCCAGCTTGTCCACAAGTACATGGTAAAGCTGGCAGGGAAATTAATGTCTCACTGCTCACATGCATCTCCTAATGTTACACAGAAAGCTTCTTCTAAGTTTCAGTTTTTTAAAAGGGCAGGCTTAAATGCTATGATAAAGGAGAAAAAATCAAATTAATTATTCTTATACTAAAATGTCAATATAATCTGCTAGTACAGAAGCTGATATTAAAATCTCTCTTTTCTCTCTCCTTCTCCTGTGTCAGATATTTTGAACATACAGCAAACCACTACCTTGCACATTCTTTTTTTGTATCTCTGCTGGCATTTACATCACCAATAAGTCTTTGGCTATCAGGTTTGTCATTAACTGTGCTGCTTCTGCACTGGGGAGTACAAAATACCTCAGGCTTTTTGGATCTGGCATTCCAGTAATGTTTTTAATCTCGTGAATTAAGCTCACACAAATGGTTAAATCTTGAATTCTACTCCTGAAATGCAACTATAAGTTACAAACTGCAATCACAAGAGAAACATTGCTCCTGAAAGTGACAGTTTCACCCTGGTGTGGCATGAACAGGGACACATCCAGTCACCCACTGGGTGAGGCCAGAGCTGCCAGCAGAGCTGGGGGTTAAGGCTGGGACCTGTTTTAATATTCACTACATCCACAGGAAATGCTGACTTCTTGGTACAGGGTCAGTTCCCAAAGTGACAGCAGGGAAATGCTGCATTCCTAAAGAACTGGCACAAGCAAGCTGCATCCTGATTTACAGCTTGGCAAGTTTTGGCAAAAAAAAAAAACAGGAATGAAACAGCAGAATTTCCAGGAGAGTCACTGTCTCAGCCAGCTGCCCTTTGGTGAAACTGATTCAGAAAGCTCTTTTGAATTTGGTTGGTTTTTTTTTTTTTCTATGTTGATAAATTGTCCTTTAGGACATCAAGAGCTAGATAAAGCTGAAAGATCTTGGCTCATCTCTTCTTGAGCAGGAGAGCAGAGATGAAGACAGTCTTTCCTAAGCAAAGCTCCTGTTGTCCTAATCCCTGAAGAGCTGCAAAAACACTTGGGAACATTGTCTAATTTCTGACTCCAGTTTATCTTGTTCTAAAAAGTTCAGGAAAACCTATACTCCCTTAAAGTCACTCCAAAGAAAAGGCTTTTTTTTTTTAGAAAAAGGAGCTGAAATTTATGAACTCTCCCATTAAAGCCTCCCTGCATCTTAATATTTCACTGCAACCTAAAAAACAAAAAATCTCCAAGTACACCACCAGCACGAAAAGAGATCACTGTATAGCAAAGAAAAGCAATGGGAATGCAAAAGAAAAGAACCCATCACAAAAAAGGGGATGGAAAGTAACAGGATAATAATTACAATTATTTCAGCTCAAGGATTAATGTTCTGTTGTTTTGGGTTTTTTCCCCTGCTGGCCAACCATACTTGCCCTGACAATTTGGTGAGCTGAAAGCAGTTCCAGAAATCAGATACAATGTCCCAGCACTCCAGTAATTTGAAAAGGATACAGACTAGTGATGTGGTGACAATGGCAAGAATTGTTCCAACAGGGATGGACTTCTGTGCATCTTTGAGGTCCCCTGATCTGTTGGAACCAGCCATGATACCTGAAAGTAGATTTTGGTAAGATCACAGGGCAGGAGGAAGCTCAGAGCCCCAGCAGGCCCCTCATGGCAGCATTCTCACCTGTCACTGAAGGGAAGAAGATGCCAACCAGCACCATGAACGACGTGGTGATATCTGAGAGCACATACAGGTGCAGGTTGTTCTTCTGGCCTGCCACATCCACAGAGGGCTGATGTGCTCTCTCCAGTATCTCTCCTTTCTCCAAATAATTGCTCCATAAGTTATCTTCAAGGTTATTATCAGACCACAGAAAAGAAAAGCATGTTTCAGTTCAAACCTGTTCTCATTATAATGGGTTTATAACTGAGGATTACAAATGCAATTCAGTGATCAACACAGGAAAACCACAAACATGTATCAATAGTCTACAGAAGCCTAAGCAACTTAAACTTTATTATTACTAAATGTAACATTTTTTTAACCTCGTACCTACTTGAACCAAAGGAAATACACTGAATATTCTTATGAGCCACCACACAACACAGTAGCTCAGAGAATACAAAGCAATATCACCAGTTTTCTAGACAGAAATGGGTTTGTTCTTCAGTGAGTGGAAGAATTCCCAAATTATGTGTTTGGCATTTGAAATTTCACTAACAAATGCTGAGTCTTCTTGTAATCTTAGAAACTGGACTGCTAGTTTCTGTGGAAATGGGAACCTCTGGTACTCAGCACCTGCATTCAGCACCTGCTCCCTGGTGTTCATTTCAATAATGAACACTTTTCAATTATACTTCATTCGGGAGTGGGCAAAGAAGGAGACACACTATTTCTATACACATACTCTTATCTTTCAGGGGATAATCTTAACCTGTCTAAAGAAGACAGCTGTCACTATAGAGTTCTGAAAATTTTTAATAACTGATTCATGTTAGTATAACTTAAAATTACAGCTGACTTCATGCTGAAATTATGAGATGAACAAGGGAAATTTAATCAATTTTACAGGAGACAAGGACTGTATCAGGACAAAAGTTCCATCTCCTCTTTTTAAACGTTATAAGACTTTCTTTATTGAAGATCATTTTCTTCACTGTAATTACATTTCTTCTTTCTTTTTTTCTTAACCAGCAGGGAAGAGTTTGACCCATTTCAGCTGCTCAGCATGCCTCCCCTTGAAGGGAAAAGAAAGGGTTCTACCATACCTATTAAAATGCCACTAGCAGCTCCGGGAATTCCTGCTATCTCCGAGACATTGTTCATTAGGAAATATTCATCACAGTGCTCGGTGGTCAAGTTTGTGCTGTGGCAGAAGAGTTCCCAAAGCTTGGAGGCCACAGTCATGTTATCCTTAACTACAGTTTTGGCACAAACATCAAATTGATCTCTTGACAGAGTCCTGTTGCCCAACATGCAAATCCTGGAAGGGAAACATGAACAGCAGAGTTTTTGGATGTAAATGGGAAAATGAAATCCCCATTCACCCATACTTACTCTTTTATATCATGTGGAAACTTAAAGTGGCTCCACTGTGCTACATCATTTCTCACCTTCAAAGGATGGTGGTAGCACAACAAAGACTGTATCTGTCCTTTTAAGGGCCAGAAATATAAAGCCACTTTTTTGATTTATGGAATTGGATTTATTTATGTTAAACAATAAAAGGGAACAACTAGGACAACTTTTGGGTTTTTTTGTTGTTTAGTGTTGGTTTCTCTTTTTTTTATTAAACAGAACTACTGGAGTGGAAGAAATGTGAAGAATACTACAATTCAAATTACTAGATATTTAGAATATCTAAAGATATTTGGAACCTCATTAGCCCAGTTTCTACATTGCAACTCTTGAACTGCAATATAGACATTTTAGATTCAGAATTAGGAACATATATTAAAATCACAATAAGCAAAGGTTCTTCTTGTCAGCAGATACTGTCCTTAATTGCTAAAATCCTCCACTGCCTGTTGTTTCATTTAACCACAAACACCATTTGTTTCAGCACTGAAAAATTTTTAATCCACTTGTCTAAAGACAATTCCACCAGACAGTGACGTAATGTAACAGCTTCCTGCTCCTAAAAGTTCATTTAGCTTTTCTTCCCACTGTTAGAAAACACCCACAGGAAAATAAAGCTTCTTTAATTTTAATCATAATTAATTTTAATTAATTGTAATTCCATTTTAGTTGTTTCACAGGTCCTACTGATCACTGAAGACAGGAAAATTAAAAACACAGGGCTGTTTTTGCACAGTTTGCAAGCCTGTGAAGAGTAACTTCCAAGAAGCCTTCCCCTACAAAATTAAAAATAAAAACACTATCTTGGTACTTCAGGAAAAAAAAAAGGATTACACTCCAAGAAGAAAGATTCCAAGGGAAAACATTCAAGAACAATCTAAGAGATAACGAGGGGGATGTAGAGACATTGTTTTACTTTTATTGCTGTTAACCTTCACTGTTGTAAAACTCTATAATCATTGGGCCCTAAATATCCAAAGGGAACACTTCAGGGCTGCAAGTACTTAGTTATGGTCAAAGCATTTCAAGATGTGAATAATTATGCAGCTCCAACTCCCTTATTTCCATTCCATTCATCTCTTGTCAGCAGCATCAGAAAACAGTTTGCATTCCTGGTGAAACACATCCATCCACATTGCTGCTGCTCCAGCTCTGAGTTGAAGAAGCTGATTCCCTGTTGAGCTGCCAGCATGCCAAGGAGCTCATGCTGGGTGCAGGGCAGGCTCCTCACAGAGCAGGGAAAGCTTCTGTGGAGCCCCACACAGCCCCACAGACTCCCAAGAGGTGCCCAGTTTCTCAGCAAGGAGTTGACCACACCACGAATTTCCAGCCACGAAAAGTGTGTGGTGTCTGACTGGCTGGGGAAAAGGGACCTGCCAAACTGCTCCCTAAGAACTCACCAATAACCCAGCAACACCATCACTCAAATCCCAACAGCTGCAGGCCAAGGCACTGGACTGGCTCTGCAGGAAGCAGAGCAGTGTTCAGCCTCCATCAGCCTCACCACGAGACTTCCTTCTACCAAGTTTAAGGTAGTGTAATATTATGTTCATTTTAGCCTAAGAAAATTCAGTTCTATGAGCTCTGCACACTGTCATTATACACAGCTAAAAATATTGGAAGTAATTCTCAAAAAAAGGAGCTTCAACAATGTATCAGGCACAAGCTTCAAGTAACCTCCATTAAAGCCCAACTTCCAGACCCACAGGCAAAGCTACAACCCCCACCAGAAACGTTACTCACGGAAATTCAGGTGGATCAAAGATGGACTTGATAGCTCCAGCATAAATGGACAGGATGGATATCACCACACAGGCCAAGAAGAGGGAAGCAAATTTGTTCACATACTTCACACCCACAAACACCACCACTGCCATCAGGATGAGGAACACGGTGCCATAGACCCTCATGTTGTTCAGCATGGCACTGGATGCATCGTGGGCACCAGAGGGATGAAAAATTGCTGCTTGTGGCACAATATATGTCTGAAACAAGAGAAAGCAAAAGTGAGCTGGAGGAACACCAGCACAGGACTCTGTCTGTACTAGAAATGTAAATCACTTTGCATTCTGCAGCATGCTCTTCACTGGGAATCTTCTACAGAAAAAGTCATGAGATAACAGCCCTTTCTATGTCAGCAGTGCAACCTTTATCAAAGATGAGCCTGAGTCCTGGATTAAGTCACACTTTCATCTGTCTTGTCAGAAGACCTCCCAGTCTGCACACTCAGAGTGTGCAGCTCCCAAAGGGAAGCACTAGAGGTAAAAAACTGGACACCAAGGAACTGGAGACCTTCCAGTCTCTTCCTGTAATGTGTATGCAAACATGGGACAAGAGTACTGGGGCACTTTCTATACGATATTTGTATTTAAAGCAGGATTACTCTGGTACTACTCACCAATAAAATCTCAATGGCACCAAGGATATACATGGCTCCTGCAAATGTTGTTCCCAAATAAAAACACAGCCCTACAGCTCCACCAAACTCTGGGCCCAATGACCTAGATATCATGAAATAGGAGCCACCAGCTGTGAAACAAGAAAAGTGAGAGTAAAATTATAATTTATAGCTATAAATGTTTAAAGATTCACAAAAAGAATACAACAGAATTATATACAGTGTATCTGCTATTTTGAGGTTCAACTGAAGTATCATTTTTGCTAGCACACAGGTAAAAACCAAATTAATTTATCTTTAGCCTGATTGATAACGAGAAATATTAGATATTAATTCAGGCTTTGTATTCTGGATTAAGCAAATTTCTCTAGAATAAAACCACGTTAACAGCTTACAGCAACTTAGGTTTTGAGGTTTTTTTTACCTTTTTAACACAACTGAGACACTTGCTAACTACACTTACCTGGAACAACACCGTTCGTGGCAATTGCACTCATTGATATGGTTGTCAACATAGTCTGGGGAAAACAGGGAAAAGGAAGCAATTGTGTCAACAACATTTTTTAAAACATAACTTATTTCTTGATAAAACAAAGCTGCCACTGCATATATGATAGAGCATTTCTATTTATTCTGCCTCTCATTATCTAAAAGAAAACAAGGGCAGCAGGAATTTAATCACTGAGCTGCTGAGACTTCTGTTTGAAAGATGGCCCCTGCTTTATCAGCTCCAACAGTGGGTGTCTGCAGACAAAGCAAGATAAGGGAATGCAGGTGCTCCTCCATCTGCAGAGCTGCCATTCCAACCAAGGCTGGTCCAGCAAAGCAGGCAGCCCACACCTGGGGCAGGCATGGAAAACAGCTATTTGCTGAACAAACACTATTTATAAGACTGTATTTACACTACAGTTTGCCAGCTTAGAAGTAACAGTAAAAAAAAAAAAAAATTTAAAAAATCCTGCAGCTACAAACATGGCAAAAGTGCCTGGCTTAAATCTGACTTTTCTTTACACAAGCACCTACAATGCTGCCTCCCCAAGTTTCCCAGTAGTTTCACAGAGTTTTGTCACATGCATTATTGTACCTAAGTACTTACACAACAGCAGCAAAGCAATACAATCAGGAAGGACTGAAGAACTCCAGCCATTCCCACCATCCAAGTCAGCCGAAGGAAGAGAATAACCCCGAAGATATTCTGCATGCATGGCAAATACACCCCCATCAGGGTGCCCATGCTGGGTGACTGGAAAAAAAAATAGTTGATATTCATTATCTGAAATTATTCAAAGCAGAGGTAACCAAAAAGGCCTTGAGGTTCATTTTTTAAAAGGGTAGAAACATTCAAATACTGTTGTGCCGGACTTCCACAAAATACAATATAAACTCCAAAATCATGAATTTCTGAACCAAATGCTGTCCCTGTCACATACTTAACTAATTAACCTCAATATTTAATACTGACTAGTAACAACAGGAGATACATTTATTTGGTTTTTTTTAGACCCATAGAACTTTTAGTATGAAATGTGTCAAGTGCTGCAGACCCCAAGATAGATCCTTACCCTACTGCCCAGAGTTCACAAATCAGTTTCAAGGAAGACATACTTTTGTCATGTTACAGCTAGAAGAGATTTGGAAGCAATCTGGAGACATGGATAATGTATTTTCTTCCATTTATACATTTCATATAAACTAATGGTTCTACCCTTTCTTTCTTAAGTTCAATGTCAGCATCAGACTCCGAATTGCTTTTGACAGTGACTGAGAAAACACAAGTTACATGACTTCACAGAACTGCACATGACTGGCCTTCAACATAGCATCTGCAGAATAATCATCCAAAATAACGGCATCAAAATGCCACTGGTGAGGGTTTTATTCCAAGGAATATAAAAATATTTGTTGCACTGGTGCACCTGGCACCAGCAGCATTTCAGAGTCCCAAATCTCTGTGGTTTCCTGCCAAGACATTCCATTGTTTCTGCTTTTTAAGGCTTCCTTTTGCACTTAAAATTAGACTTAATTCTAAAACACAGGGGAAATAGAATGTCACTTCTGAAAGGCTCATCCCTTTTCATACTCCCTTCTATAAATAAACATGAATTCCAAAACACATTAGGCAGCATTTAAAGAAGCCCTTGAACAATCATTCAAATGAGAAGGATATTAAAGGGAGATGACCAAACTTGTTCAAATTTGACTCCACACAGGATTAACTAGGTACAAAAATAAATAGCACCTTTATAGACAAATGAAGTCATGAACCAAAAGCAACAGTAAAGACAAGCAATAAAATGTGTGCCAAAAACTTTACATAAGGTAATTCAAGAGTGTATTTCATACACAAAGCAAAACCCTTAAAGAATCACATGTTTAAGATCACCAGGTCAAAAGCAACCAAGGAATTTAGTGCTTCAACTTGCAATTACATGTTACAATCCAGAATTTCCTCATCTGCACTAGAAACCTGCCCTGCCAGACATGAAACAGAACCGTGCCCAAGAACATGATCTGAACTGTTCTTCGTTAGAGGTGCCAGGAGCTGCTGACTGGATTTTTTGAAGTCAGCTTTGAATTCTTTAACTAAAGCTGAAACAAATCAACCAGACTTTTCTCATACACATTACAGCTCAGGTGAACTTCCTGAAGGAAAGTGGATGACAAAATCATGTGCTGAGGGTTTGCAGGGGAGTTACCCTATGAGACCTGCAAGCAGGGGGCCAGAGTGGTTCCTCAGCTGTTCCAGTGCCACAGTACTAGAACAGATTAATTCTCTAAACAATCATCAGCCATTTTATACAAATTACCATCCTAAATATCTAACCTGATCAGCTTTGCCAGGATATGTATGAGGACAAAATTAACTGTTGTCAGAAATTATACTCAGAAAGGACTAAATAGATATTGCCCAGCACAGGGGCTTCCCACTGTCACATTAATGCACACTTTGCCTCTCAGGGACACTTTCCACATAATTTTATTATCATCTATCTGTCCATTCATCCATCAGTCCCTCCCTCACAACATATCAGAGCCCATCAAGTGAATTTATCAGCTGTGTGGGTATCTCAGGATAAAGGAGTTAAAGAGTTTGTCAAAACTGGCATCTGGGAAAAGAAGCCCATCCTGTTGCTGCTACACAGGAGAAGTAAATGGACCATGGTTTTTGTGTTTTCTACGTGACAGTTCCCCGCACACTATGAACGCAGGTGAGATTTCAGCCTGCCCTTTACAACCTCCCAACACCTGCTTCCTTTGCATAAGAATCCACTTCAGCTCAGCTCTTTGCTACCTTCTGCCCTATGTGGTCCCTGCAGCTTTGCTCCACTGTTCCATTATCTTCTCCCCCACCCTCCTAAATGGCCTCTTAAGCCTATCAAGTTACAAGCTCACTTCCACCACAGAGGAAGAGAAATTGTGCATTAGTTGTACACTTGTGAGACCCCTGCAGAGCAGAGCAGCCTAGGAAATGCCCAGGTGTCTGCCCAAAGTATTACTAAGTGTATCTCAGGCCTAAGAGTTTAGTTTGGGTTATTTTACTCTGTGGAAAAAAATTACTCATAAGAAAATGATTTACAAATATTACTTGAACCAGCTTGTTCACAGAAATATTGAACACCAGTAATCTGCAGTGACTTGATTCTTTTTTTCATCACTAAGTGATACTAAACCAGTGCTGAAGTTTCAACAGAATGTGACCTTAAACAAGGGTATTATTATGTTCAGCCTCAACAGCAACCACACGAAAAAATGTAACACCCCATGCTGCATAAAGGAAATAAAAGAGACATTTTGAAGAACACCACTTTAGAACAACCCAGAAGGGACAGAAAAATCTCAAAAACAGTCTCAATTTCAGTGATGTAGATCATGTTTCTGTTCACTCTCATCAGCTGCAGACACATAATTTATGTAAATATTGATCTGAGTCTGAAGGACACTATTTCCATTGTGCCAGTGTGATGGGTTATTAAAGCACTTGGCTGCAGGGCTGAGGGACATTGATCAGCAATGACAGCTCTCACGGGTGCTCTGTAGCATGAGGACAGACAGCAGCACAGAAATTAACTGCCTTGCTAAAGATACATGAACAAAAACAGTTTATCTAATTTTTTCCATCATGAGAAGGGGCTATTTCTATAGCACCATGACTGTTAAGTGCTTTATTGCAAGACTGTGCTTAGAAAAGAAAAAGCAACCCAATTTCCACCTTATTACATTGGAGTTGTGTCAATTTTACCTGATGTGTGCCTAACAGAGAATGCTACTACCGAAAGTATTTAGTGGGATTTCTGAAACAAGACATGTTCTTATCAAGATGTCTTGCACTGGAATGAAATGAGTTTGAAAGGATGTGATTTGGCAGGCAGGGCTGTTCTAGGTCCCAAAAGGTCCTCGCTGAGAGACCTGTCTTACCTGCTCAGAGAATTACAGTCACTTACTGAAAGGATTTCTTTCCTTAGTTCATTTTTAAATATCAGATCTAGAGCCTGCTCATCTGCCTTGCTCCAGCTCTTGCCTATGAGATGCCAATTCCAGCAAGTGACAGGCAGGTCACTCTTTGTCACACCAGCTGAACACACCCAGTGCAGCACCCACCAAGGGAGGGTTAACAGGGGTTTATCCACTTAAAACAGACCTGCAGGTGCTGGAATGGGCTGCCTGACTCCTGTTCTCATGCTCAGATGGGAAGGATAAAGTAACAGCAGCACGGAGATTTACACTTCAAAGGTGACTAAAAAGAAGTATGTAGAAGAATCCTGTTTGCACTGTTTCTGAATACCTTCAATCCATACCCTTGACCAGTTACTGCTTTTAAATTTCCTGGGTTTAATGGTTATAATTATTGGCCAAGGTTTTCAGTCGTCTTATATTCTGCATGATGTTTAAAATTTTATATTGGTCATGGCAAGAGATGGAGAAGAAATTCAAGCTGCAGTTATGATATTGCAGCTGATGAAATTTATCCCAGAGACAGACATGCAGACAAAGGTTTGCCTAAGGAAACTGCAGTGTTTACACAGAAAACACTGAGATATTAATACAGCATGATACTGTCACTTTTGGAAAGGTCACCAAGCCCATCCTACAAAAAACATCTGAGAAGTCTGTGAACACACATTTTTGGGACATGGGAAAGCATAATTCAGGAAAACACAGTTATTAAACCTGAACTCCATTTTGCCATAGAAACAAAGCTTTAATAAAGATAATAGTCCTTTTTAATGGCAGTAAACTGCTTGAAAATATGCAAGCATGAATCATACCTAAATGTAGAAATATTAACAGCACACCATGCATGGTACTCTACCAGGAATTGGAAACAAGTTCTCAGTTTTCTGGTATTTGCCCCATTTTTACCTTGTGAAGTTTTATATACATTTGCTTTAACCAACTGTATGCTACAGTCCAATTGCCAAATTCTCCCAATCCTCTTTCCATCCTTTTTCCCAATCCCTTCTCCAGGGAAGCAAGGGATTCCAGATCCCTAGCTTCCAGATTGCTCTGCATCTTACCTGGTATTCTGGTCAGGCAATTAATAAGGAAATAAAGAACAAAAGTGATCAGAACTTCCTCAAAATCACAGCAACTGTATCTATTGTACCCTCCACCACTCTGCTTTTGTCAGGGAAATAATCAATCTGCTTCTGACAGCAAGAGGATGAAAATTATTTTAGATTATGCAATAATAATATATTAGCAGCTGATGCCTGACATTATTCCCACCAAAAGCATGCTAAAACAGAGATGCAGCTGACATTCCTCATTAGTACTGTGAAGGTAAAAACTATGGAAAAGACTCAGCCATTAGTATAATAGCAAATACCACACAAAAGAAAATCATAATTAAAATGTTTAAATTACTTTTTTAATGTCAGCTTATAGGACCAGAATGCAGCTACTTCACCCAGGTGACCTTAGCTCAGTCCTGTCATGATGTAAAATTAACCACAATATTGCAGCACTTTTAGTGGATGTGGTCTCAAATAAAATTGAGTTTTAAGCTTCATGTTGACAAAACAATTTTGTTATCCCCAATGTAAAACTGCAGAGTAAGGAACTGGAGTGTGAGTAAGGGAGTAAGGGCATTCAGCATGGGGTAACCTGCTTGTTCCTTGAGAGCACTTTTGGTTTGCAGCATTATCACTGCCATCTCTTTCTGAAATGGCTCAAACTTCGTAGGGCAGTGCCAGAAAACCTGCAGAATTCAAGTGCTATCTTAGCTTTTTTGGAAACCTTTCTTTCGACAGAACTTGTAAACAAACTGACAGGCCTGCAAGCCATAAAATGCAAGCACGCCACTTGCAGGTGCAGCAGTAACCACAGCACCTGTGGCTCTGCCAGAGGAGAGAGGAGCAGTTAAACACTGCCCTCCTGATAGAAATCAACTACCAACAACCCAGCCTCACCTGCTACAGCCACTCCAGGGCCAGCCCGATGGGCCAACCACCTAAACGCAGGTGCTTTGGGGCAGAATTCAGTTGCCTAAGTGTCTGACACCAGAGTGACTCCTGAGCTGCCCCAGGGTGTCAAATCTGACCTCCACCCTCCACTCTAGATGGGTGTTGTCTGCTGCAAGCCCCGTGTCATCACCTACCAGCCTTGTAAAGATGTGTCAGATAGCACTGGGCAGCTAGAACAGCACTGGGAAAAAGCTGAGGGGTTGTTTAGTTTTTATTTGCAGCCCACTAAAAGCCTTCTTATCCAAATCCACACCAAGCATAGGGAATTGCACTGCAGTGCACAGTTTCAACCCCACATCTGCCCCAGTTCCTGTAACAGCTGGCTCCCTACAGCTTCCACGGCATTTCTTTGCAAGATTGTCATTGTCATGTCTTAACCTCCTGAGAGAGGTTAAGAACAAGCAGAAGGGAGGCCAGTTCCCCAAAAATCACACAGGGAATCATCCCATTCATCAGTTTTGGCTATGGAGAGAATCTTTACTTACTTTTGATACTTTCTTCTTCGATCCATCAGTACTTTCTGCTTCTTCATGTTCCTTGACACCTTGAGTAAGATTTGTGTAGTTGACCAACTTGCCAAGCAGAGATGACACTTTTGGTCGTATATCAAGTTCCTCCTGTGGAAGAAGACAACAAGTCAACTTCTGCAGTTGACAGCATTTCTGAAGAGTGGCTGGGATCACACCTTCCTGGGCATGCCTGAGGCTACCAGGGAACACACCAGAAAAATCATCCAGGAAATGACAGAGTATTTCACCGTGCCTCAACCACAGGTGAGAGGTTTTAATTTTCTGAAAGGAGGGCAACTCTGATAGGAAAAGGCCAAAATGTCTGCACCATGTGAATCATTCTCCTTAGGTGCTGCAAAGCACAATTACAGCAATGAAGAAGTCTGAGCCTTAGAACTGTGAGAAAATGAATGTGTACCTTGCATGTATCTCTAACGTCAACTTACATCAACAGACACACTTTTAAAAAGGTCAAGCTGCCAAACAAATCAGAGATTTAGTGATTAAACTCTGCTTATTGTAGACATGTATGCACTCTGATGATTTTATTACACTTGCCAAACTATGTTATCTAATTCATGTGGATCTAGACAAAATTCCCAAAAGCCACATGTATGGAGGCTTTATGTATAAAGGCTCCCACCTTTATACTCATCCCATCCAATTTCTGTTTCTGGGTTGGGGCAGGGGGGGGATGAAAAAAGCCCCAGACCAAAATCATCCCCTTTCTCTTTAAAATTAGTCTTGCATGTCTGATAGCACAATAAGGAATTGCATGGTAAAGAGAAGCAGCACAGGAAATAAAAACCAATTGAGAAAGATTCCACTGCCTGCAGCTTTCTCATATCTTTAGGTATCACCTTGAACAGCTTCTGGTGGGATCAGTAGCATTATGTGCTTTGTACATGATGCAGAAATGGATCCCAAATGGGGTCAACCCCTAAAGGGATGAGCCAAGCACCCCTTTTCTTATTCCTTCTTGTGATCTGACCTGCAGCTGATCTGACCTACAGTTTAAAAATCTGACTACAATTCCTTCCAGAAAGGGGCTGAGACAACATGTACCTCCTGTTCAGCACAGCAGCACGGCCTTTGGGATCCTGGTGCATCCTCCCTCTCCTTAGTGCCACAGAAGAGCCTGCACACCTGGAGTGGTCCTGTGCTTATGGAAAAGGCTCCAGTGTCTGCCCCTCCTTAATTCCAGATGTTTACATTTATACAGAGTTATAACTCTGCCTCACAGACTCAGCTGTCACCACACCTGAGCTCTGTCACCACACAGGATCTCCCTGCCTACTGATGCCCCGACAACAGACGGACACCCACAAAAAGGCACGTGAGGGAGAAAGAGGTGCTCAATCCCTCCCATCATGGAAGACCACAAATCACATTAGAAGTACAAAAACCAGCTAGAAATTACCTCAAACAAGGCCAGATTTCTGTCATAGTAATCACCTCCCTTGCCAGCTTCTGAACTGTTGAGGAAAGGACTGTTTTCCTTATGGTTGCCATGACCTGTGAAGAAAAAAAAGAAGCAGGTTTTGATAAGCAGACTCATTTGGTTAATTGAACATGTTTCTTTTTAGTATCTCAAGTCATACAATGTTAACAATATCAAGGTGTTACTCTCAAGGTAGAGTTATTTCTATTTCTACTCCTCTGTTTCATTAAAATAGAATAAAAAGTCACCTCAAAGTAAAATTTACAAGTAGGGTCACAGCTACAATGCTCTATATGCCTTGTGTGTGCTCACTTCTGTAACTGTTTTTATGTAGAACAGTGACAAGCACTGGGACAGCTCCTGTGCATTTAGAAATGACTGTTAATGATAACAGCAGCCTTTGAGCTGTGTGTCCAACCCAACCAAACACATTTAGCAAGAATGAACACTTCAAAGACTAGATTCTGTCATGACAATACAGGTAAACAGTTCCCAAAGCACCTTTTCAGTTCTTAAATGCTGTTGGTTATTCACTATGCCCACTAATCCCCAGCCATTCAACACTCTTACTGTGTTCTGAACATTTAAGCTGTGCATACTTCAGGCTCCTTTTATACTCCTATATTAAAACCTAATATAATATACATTAAAATCAGAGCATTCCCAATGTTAAAAAAAAATCAGGAAGATCAGTAGAGTTTTCTGTAGCAAGTAGTAACAAAAAAGCACAAAAAACCCCAAAAAAAAACACAAAAACACAAAGCAAACCAAGGGCACTACAGTTTAAAACAACCTCTGAGGGGGAAAAAAATTAAATTTCTTTCCATCTTCACAATAAGTTCTTGGACCTATGTCTCCCATTACCCTCTGCTCAACAAACAAAAATTCTTCTTTTTTGCCTGTACCTCTTCACTCCCTGCTCTCCCAGCCAATACAAATGAATTATTTCCAAGAGCATCTCCTTAAGAAAGGATCAATCCAAGGAATACCTTTTTCTATTTACAAAAGATGTAACCACTACAAAAATTAAAAAGGAAAGAAAAAGACATTATTATCTCAAATGAAAATACTACAAGTTAAAATACTCTACACTGAATACACCAAAAGCAAGAAATTAAACATCTGGATGTTTGGGTGCCTGTTTTCAATGATTACAGTAAGCAATTCAATAAGGCTACACTAAATTATTGTAATACAATTCAAGTGAAAATCTCTCTGCATTTTGAAATTTGAATCAACTTACAAAATTAACCTAACAGCAAAGAGGAGAGTCCTCCCCTACACACAGTGATCAGCACAAACCACACTGTTACAAAAGTAATTGTTTTAAACCAAAAGATTATGAGAACATTCAGTGCTACTCTTACTGAGGGGAAGGCATGCAAGGGAAGCAGCACAATTTTCTGGAAATTGCTGACAGGTGCTTTGAACAAAACTGTTGGAAAAACAATATTCACAAAGAACAGAGGATTTTTTAAGCTTCTGTAAGTACATACTTAGCTGATAAAAAATATATGAAAAGGGCAGCCTATTGTGTTTGTGTGCCTAGTGCCCTTCTCACAGCTCTGACAACTAACCCCAAAATGTTAATGAGCAGCTGCCTTGAACAAGGGGGCTCAGCTTATTTGCTGACCTCACCTACATATAAGAGATGCTCACTTTGCTGTAATTGTAGAATTTTTTACATTACTAGGAAAACATCAGTAAGCTTAAAAACACAGCATCAAAATCAAACAGTTATCAAATTTAGCAAAGGTTACAATCTGCAAAAACTGCTTGCTTGCTGTATTTGTTATGCCTGTACTGGAATATACCAGATCAATTTTGCTGCAGTGTGTGCTGCAGTCCCCCCATCCTGTTGTGGTTGAAGTACAATTACAATTTTTGCTGAGGAAATGGAGTTATATGCCCTACACCTCTTACTCATTAAATTGGACACGGATGATGGTGCAAATTATGACATCAACAGAAATACTGCTTGATTCTTCAAGGCTCTGGTCTCTGCACTATCTTCTCCATTACATTTATTAAACACAGCAAGGTCACGAGCAATTTTGGTTTGTTTCCTCAATTCCTATATTATGCACTATATAGGAAATCATATATACTGGCTCTGGTGACAATGTTTGAAATATCAGCCTGTTTTTTTTAATCACTGAGTGATTTTTAAAGGAATTCTTTGCTTCCTTAGTTTTCCTTCTTCCATTGGGAACCCTACCTTATCACTGCCTCAAGTCAGCAGAATGGGTGTTCTTTTACTTATAACACTTGGAGAAACTCTCAACCATTTTATGAACAAAATCCCACTGTTGCCAAAATACATTCATACATTCAATCTCCGTTTTTTAAAACAAGATGATAATTCTTTTGCTCTTTCAAAATGCCCTTGTTACCATAATCCACATAACCTCTCCTTAGTCAAGAAAGATTACTTCATACCATCTCCTTGAGCCTGACAAAGACCAGTGACTTAAGATGCATCTTCAACTTGATTGCTATTGTTTTTTAGATGCATCTTCATTTTACCACCAGTGAATTTTTCACAATTGATTTATTCAGAAGATCTCTCTTTCTCTCTATAAAGAGCTTCCATCTTCTCTCTCATTCTCCGTTTATATGTTCAATCATCACTCAGATCCTCCCCATTAGACTGTCCTTCCAAATTTGACCCCTTGGCATGCTGGCTTTATACACCATCCTGCACACAGGAAGCCCAAACCAAATAGAAAATTCAGTAGAACGAGTGACTGGAAATATAGTATTGATTTTGCAATTGCTGGGGCACATTTTCTTCTCGATGGTTCAGATGATAGAGAAGTACAACTGGCTTTTTACCACATTCACAGCTCCATTGTCCTGAAATAACATGCATATGAATTACTGCAGACAATGCAAAAATAAAAGTGAACTTTCCTGCTGATCTACTGAAGGGCCACTTTAAAGTCCCTCTCAAACACTGTACACTTACCACAGGAAATGAAGGAGTGTAGGTTTATATGCAAGCTCTTTCCAATGACATCCCAGTTCCACATCACCAATAAGCAGAACTGGTGCTGCAGAGATGTGTGCCAATTCAAGACTAATACACTGCTAACTTCAATAGAGCTAATTAAACAACAGCCAAAAATCACCCTCACCACAGCTGCACGTTCAATGCAATCCCTTCTTTATAGACATGCTCTAAATCAAAGCATTCCTCTCACTTTCTCTCTTCTCATATTGTGTTTCCATTTCAGGAGTAAAACCTCCAGCAAATGACCATTTCCTCAACAACAATCACAACTGTACTTTGACAAACCACACCAGACTGCAGCACAGTGCAGAAAAAAAATTTCTCCAGTATATTCCCTCTGCCAGCGAGCAAGAGCAGCAGCTTCAAAGAGACTTACTTGCATGGGAAGAGCGCGTTATCTCCATCAGTTTGGGGAGGGAGTGGGTGTGACCTCGGAAAGCTACTCTGGGGAATTCTTGCCCCAGCTTCACCCGGGGACAGTTTACATCCTGAAGCACGGAGTCTCCTGGGCAAGCACCATCCTGTGACATGCGCACACTTTTCCACATCCTTAGTTATCAAGCCTTTGGTCCTGGCCAGTAGCTATGGTGTTAGTTTTCATCATGTAAGATTGATTTGCAAGGAACATTGCTCAAAGAGGGAGCTAAATACTCTGCAACAGAGAATAATTTATTTGCCTTAGTCCCTAATTAATCTCAAATTTTGAGGTATTCAAGCTGCATTCCAAGTAGGTTAATGTTTCCTCTTCACTTGTTTCATTGCTTCTCAGTCTTCATTATCTTTCAATAATTAAGGCATTTTATTTCTGAATGCTACCAGTTCTCTTACAAACCAGATAATTCTAATTGCAAACACCATATCAACCATACAGTTTATCTAAACATCTCCAGCTTAGTTTCCTGAACATTCTACTCCCCTACTCAGATATGGGCACAGGTCCAGAGAACAAGCTCCTCATCCTGTGGATCACCTGAGTTCCTTAAAACATCAGAGATGATCCATGCAACAAAACCTAAAACACTCAAGTGTGCATGCTCCCACACGTGCAAACACACAAGCTCAGGAAACAGAATAAAAGCAATAAATGGATGTCCAAACTTCTGCGTCACAGCCAAGAAAAAACACTGTGACTAAACTGTGGAGCTATTCTACTGACTGGTTTTACTTTGTTGTTCTCCAAAAGGCTAATGCTGTCTTTACTAAAAAAAAAAAAAAATTAAAAAGTATTAAGAAGAGGGAGGACACTATTCATGCTACTGCTTTCCTTCTGGAAGAGGATTAGGCCAGACAGACAGTTTCGCTGCCTGAGCATGCTGAATGCAAGCCTTTCGTGCAAGCCATTGTGTTTTCTTAAGAAACTAAGGGATGAAGTCCAGAATTTAGAGAGAATTACAAACAAAAGACATACATGAAAGTAACTAAAAGACAGATTAGCGAGGACAAATGAAAGCTGAACAATTAGGCACAGTGGTACATACTTTACACAGTATTGTAAAGAAACAACCAGGAAGCTTCACAATGATAAAGCCTACTCTGCCAGACTAAATTAATCATTGAGAAGGTTGCAAGAACAGTTGCATGACTTGACTTGTCGAGGTTTTATTTTTCTCTACTGCCAGTTTCTAAACTCCCTTACAAAAAACCACCACTCCTCTACTTCATCACATTCAGATAAAGAAGTGGAAATTAGTACATCTTAAAAAAACTACAGATTCTTCCATCAGGACATGACTAACCCAGAGATGCTCACCTACTTCTTATGGAAACTTCATCTACCTGGCAAGAAGGCACAGATGGACAGAGCCTGACCAGCTTAGGTCTGACCCACACAGATAACAAAGTGAACACAGCAATGCCAATTAAGCTACAGCAAGGTTAAAACATCAAAGAAAAAGCAAATTCTGAAGAGGGCTGCACTTTGATAAGAAACTTCTGCCACTTTGCTTCTCCAGGCACACCATAGCTGAGCTCATGCCAGCTGGCAGAGGCACACACAGCCTGCTCCCAGCATCTCAGGAGGAACACAGCCTCCAACACGCTCCGGAGGCAGGAAAGCTGCACAAAGCTCCAGACACTGCTGGGACAGGTGAGGGTGGCATGCAGGACTGCCACAATCCTCCCCGCCTCAAGTACCAAGTCTTAAGTGAGGGACTAAATTTCTTCAGATAATTTCAGTGAGAATCAGAGTTCAAGTCAGAGCTGGAACTGAAATGCCCAGCTTGACCAAGAAACACCTTGGTTTATTTACCCCTTTATAACCAACAAACAGCAGGTATTTCCAAGAAAACCAGCTCAAAGGACAGCCCAATACTCCTTCCCTCAATGTAATTTAATTTCTGGAGCAGTGTAAGAGTTAGTATCTCACTTGTAATTGTACTAGGCATGTACAGGCTCCTTTGTGTCCACCACAGCAACAAACACTGTGATGAAATAGCCTGTCTAGCAGCTAACACCACATTTTGCTGTTATTCAGACACTATTTCACAAGTATCACTGGCCACAAAACCTGTGATAGTTAAGGGCACAAACTGAGCCATTTTCATGCACAGGGAACACTACTTGATCTGACTTTTTTTTTTTTTTAGTTACAACCAAAAATATTCATACTTACAATATTTCATTTACCAGTAACACTGGAATCTAAGATTAATATCAGAGCTGATACCCAAGTAGTTGCTGCAGGTTTCCCTTAATATGAGCAATCTAACAGCAGGCTGTTAAAGCCAACTAATCACACAGGCTCACTTCTCACTCAGAAGGAGATGGCTCAATTAGCTGACCCCTGGAGTGCCTCTCCTGTGCATGCACCTTGACATGCTCCAAATTACCTCTAAAGAGAGCCTGACCTAAATAAAACCTTGATTTATAGATATTTTAGGACAGGCAAAATGTATCTCACTTTGGAAAGCAAGTTAGTTCTGTGTGATTTATTTGTGTTTTCTCGGATTTTCATGTGTGAGTATGTTCTGCAAATTTCTACACAAGTGGCAATTAAGACACAATTTACTTCGATTTTTGACCACAAAATCAAAATAGGTTTGTTACACTTAACTGTTCTCACAAGACCTAGAAGCAAATGAATACACCCAAAGCAGGTACTCTACTGGGGAAAAAAAAATGGAGAAACAATGGGATTGCTCCAAACAGAAATTATTGCATAATCAGGTTTTTTTAGTCAGATTATTTTGAGGGCATTTGTTCACAGCCTTACGGATAAAGTTTTAATATTAAAAGCTGTCCATGTCCATTTTTATCACACTTTGGGGGTTTGGCTTGTTTTTAACAGCTCTTGAGACACCATTTCCCAGATGTCAAAGAGGACCATGCTCACGCTGCTCCTCCCAAAGGCTGTGTGATGTTCAGAGTGTTCTGCTCATCACTCACAGGCTGTCAGGACCTGCAGGTCTGAGTACTGCTGAGAAACAGAAAACCCTCAACAAGCTTGCTGGACTTTGCCAGCAGCCCAAGAACCCTGGTGTCTCCATATCTCAGCAGCCAAGCACTCAGGAGTACTGCTGAAGTAAACCAAAAGACTGTCATTCCAGGATAACCTAAGAAACATGCAGACAACAATTTGATTTCAAATACATTCCAAGTCTGCTTCTATTCGTGTGCTTCCTCGCATGTGGCTGGACTAAGCAAAACTCATTCATTCTCAGAACTGTTATGGAATATTTTTCTTGGTTCATTAGTGAGACTATAGCAAATAATTCGATGCACAATTATGCTTTTGCAGATATCACTACCTTGACATTTCATTAACAGAAATCAGACATTCTTCTTTTCTTAAATTATTTTCAACAATTTAGCAGAATTCCTAATCCAACATCAGCAGCAGTCCAAAATAAAGATAACTTTAAGCAAAAATAAAAAAGACAGCCCATTAGAAATACTTGTTTCTCCATGGACAACATACAACTAGCCAGAAACACAAAGAATTTCTAAAATGAAAATTGTGGTTACAAACTCATTTATGGCAGCAGAACAGGCAGCAGACATCATGAGATCTGATAATGAGAAATACTTATTTTCCCTTTAGCTACAAAGTAGTCAGTAGTATCCAAAGCACTTTTTTCATGAAAAAACAGAAAGTCATGATTTAACTTTTGTATTTTTAAGAACTGAAAACAATAATTTCTTTATTTTGCAGTAGGAAAATGACAAAAGTAGCAAAGTGACATTCCAAGCTCAGTAAAAAACATTTCTCAAAATGTTTTGAAAACTCAACTAAGTTCTTGTTTTGAGGTTTGTTTTGGGGCTGGTTTAGGCGTGGAGGTTTTTTTAATAGGATTGTTGTATTTACACCAGAAATAGGAGAAACAGGAAATAACCACTGTTGCATCTAGTTAGACAAAACTCATTCACACTACAAACTAGGCATTGCTAATGAAATAACCAATTGAAATCTGTTAATGCCAGTTCACACAAGACCTTGGGCTACCAGGTCATTTTCACTGAAGGTGGCAGAAAGCACAAGCTGTAAAATCCCAGATGACCCAGTATTTCATAAAATAAAGGCCGAAGTCACACTAGATAAGAACCCACGCAAGAATGAGGCTTATGAGAGGAAAGCACAGCAGAATGAAAGGACAGATCTTTCCCTGGAGAGCTTTGAAACCCTCTGTACTTGAAACACAGGCTCAAACAGTCAGTTTCACTGGCAACACTGAACACTCACATATCTGCTCCAGACGCACATTGCCATCAGAAACTGCAGCTGAAACTCCAAACTACTGCCATCCATGCTCATGTTAATAGTATATGCTGTTCATTCACTATTATAACACAATTATGCTATGTAATAACATTATTTACTTCACTGTTAATTGACACTGTCAATATAGTCTTGAGTTTTCTGTCCAGTAAATCCAGTCTTGATTTTACCCAACTAGCAAAGCTGTGATTCTGGAGACTTATTGCATACTACATTGCAGTACACATTTATCATCAGCACCCATAAAAGTGACACAAACAAAGCATGACTGTACCCAAAAACTAAAATAAAAAGCTGTATTATTGATAATATAGTCATTCCTCTGAACCAATTCAGAGTTTAAAAGATGGCACTTGCTTGTGCTCTGCTTGAAAGGAACAGCCAAAACTTTCCCAGACAATATCCTATGCAACAGACAGGCTGGAGCAGAGTACAAAATTAAGCATACAATTAAGCACAAATCTTGGATTTATCCCTAAATAAAGACCTGTGAAGACGTCTACTGCACTTTTCAAAACTAGATTAGAGAACAGCCTTACCCACCAAGTTGTCTGACCCTACACAACTCGAAGGATTAAACAATTTAATAACCCTGTGTTTCAGAAAGCATTATGACTTTATTTTTCAGCTAAGATACACTGATAATTTCAGAACACTCACAATTCTTTGTAAATGCTAATATCAACATAAAATACTCACCCTTTAGCAATAGCTCTTTGACATTTTCAGTAACTTGGTTCACCATTATTCTTCTTCCAGCTCTTAGCACATGCTGTAGAAAATGCTTCCTCTGTGAAGTCTTGAGGATTGGACAACTTTAAAAATATTGTATTTCCAAAAGAATGGTTTCTACCTGCTCTGACAAAGTGCTGGCTGCAATGTTGAATTGGACTGATCTCTTCCAAGAAGCAAGAGGTCCTACAGAAAGTTAAGCTGACACTGATATAATCCTGGCATTATAATCCTTTCAACACCAAGAAAACAGAAATGTCAGGATCTTGGAGAAAATGCTACTTGTGACATCCAAGCCCAGCCACATTGAAGAGGCACAGTGCAGTGGTTTGCACACTTAGAAAAGTGTGCCACAAATCTGCTGCTTGCTGAGTGTGGAACCAGACAGGGTTTTAAACCTGCTAGTGCCACAGAAAGTGTAGCTCTGTGACGTTAGCCCTGCAGGCAGTTCAGCTTTCAAGTGAAAACAGTGATCTGTTTCTTTCCATCCTCAATACATTAGAATAGGATGACCCATTAATGGATGAACCACATGTGAGATCACAAAAAAAAACCTAGCAAGAGCAGGATGAAATGGGAGATTTATGTAAGATACACAAGAAATACTAACTTACTGATTCTAAGCACTTCATAATTATCAGAGCTCCCACCATTCTGCTCATGCACAAGGAGATCCTCTGCATACCAGCACACACCTCACTAACACTTACCTACACAATGAGGTAAGTGCAGTCACCAGGAATACCTGTGTAATTAAAGATGCCAAGCCACTTTTGAGAAATTGGATTTAGGAACTCACATCATTTGGGAGCTTTCATAATATAACCTGTCACTGCCAGATGAAAAAAAATCCACTATAAAAACAACCTTTATTTCACTGTAATCCACTTCAGAGGTTCTTTCATGTGGAATGACTCCAAAACCATTTCTCACTATTATCCTCCCCAAAACTCCATCCCTTCACATGCATGAAGGCACCTCAGATACAGCACACCTTCTATCAAAATATAGCAAGCAGCATTCTGGTATTCTCTCTGCCTCAGGAAAAGCCTCTTGTCTTGCTACAAAATCTTCTTGCTTTCTCTGAAAGATGCAACATCCATCTATGAGACCAGTATGCAGACTCCATGCAGTATTCAATTCAAATTCACCTTTCTTTTTGAGACCAATTTCAGAAACTTCTTTTCAGCCCTATACATGTGCAACTGACCGTGGCTTCACAGCACAAAAGAGAGAACAACAAAAAAAAAAGCCCAAAAATCACACACTACTGTTTTGGATGTACCTGTTCCCTCCTCCAGCTCCACACAGGCCAAAGAAACAATTGTACAGGCACAAACCTTGGAGTGAGAGAAAGCAGGTGGGAACAGTGACCACTAAAAAGGCCAGTATTGCCACTAACTCAAAAAACTTCCTACAGGGAACAAGTGGAAAGAAATAAGGTAAGAGCCAGGATGCTAAATATGCTCCAGACAGGCAGAAAATGACAGAAGAAAGGAGATTTAATTACTTTGAACATTTCAATGTATGTACATTCTGCGCATTGCATACTACACAATGTACATTTACAGACATCTATCTGCTATCCATTCCTGGAAGACAGCAGAAAGACATTGTAGCCACTTACAAGCTGATTGTGAAACCCTGGATGCCATTAGTTTTCAGTCAGTTAACTCATACTGAAAGTGCTGAACATCAGATATTTCTTACATTTGAGAAGTACTGTATTCCATGTGGAAACAAACTTCATGAGAGATATGGTATTTTTTAAGCTAACTTCATGAGAGATATGGTATTTTTTAAGCTAACTTCATAAGAGATATGGTATTTTTTAAGCCAAGGAAAAAGGAAAGGGGGAGGGTGTTTCAAGGAGAAGGGGAAAAAAATGTTAAGCAAATCCAAGGATGACCTTTCAGTGTGAAGTGCTACAAACAGCCAAAACTCACTCTAACTCTGGTCATAATACTTAGAGAAATTGCAAGTCAGCATGATACTTCTCCAAGCAAAGGGAGTCACTCCTTCTTCCCACTAACCATCTCAGGGGGTGGAGAGAGCTCTGACATTGCACATGATAAAGAGAAAACCACTGTTCTTCTAAAATACAAATATTTTGACACACATTTACAAAGAGCCCACAAGTCTCCCAAAACAGCACAAAACATTTCCCACGGTACAACACAGCACAGACCAAGATGAAGTCAGATATCTGGAGAAGCTTTTACCTTCATTTCACAGAAAGTTCATTTGTTTGCAAGAGCATCAGAGCAAGGTGGGTACAACACAATAGATTAGAGAAACTCTTCAAAGAGCAATCAACAACATTAGATCACTTTTCTGCTTCACCAGTCAGGAATTAGGCAGCTGGAACACAATCTAAGTCAGAAAACACTCCAAGATGTATAATAGTGGGTTTGCTCCTACTAAATATATGCTTCTACCAAAAAGTCTACAATATAGTGTCTTAAAAGGGCAAAGGCAAAATACTGCAATTAAATAATTCTCTTTGTGTTGCCTCAAGTTACAGCTTTAAAGCTCCTTGCATGTGTGCTAAAAGGCATTTTAACACAAGGCAGATAATCATCCCACTGTCTGGTTACACAGAACTGGGATTTACCAAACATGACTCAACTATACCTCCTTTCATGATTGGCTACCATGTGTCAGAAATTAATCCCTGACATTGTCACCAGATTTCCTGGAACACAGAAACATATCAAGAGTGAGTGGTTTGTGCTGGCCTAGACAAAGACAAGATAAAAGTTCTACGCAGGAGCTGAAGCAAGGGTTGGTTTGTGATGCTCTCTAAGCAGCCATGCCCCAGCACAGGGTGCAGAACACAAACAGGAATCAAAAGAAAGGAAGGGATGCTGTTGAGGGGATGGGAGTGGTCAAGTGGTACTACAGCCAAACACTTCACATCGTGAAATCACAGACTGGACAGCTGAAACCTTAGCAGAACAAAGCCAAAAAGATACAGGAGCAGTACGTTCTAAAATCAGATCTGCAAGACAATTAACAAACTTCTACCCTTGTGTCAGCTCTGGACACAAATATATACTACAGCAAGTAGTAGAAAAAAGCAAGATCAATTGTACTATTCAGAAGAGGATCAGCAAGACAAAGCTCCTGAATGCAAAGGGACGGCAGAAGAGAAACAGTAATGTGCTGTCCTCCATCAGAGACAGCAGCAGCTATGCCATCCTCTTCAATTACTCCTAGTCCTGACTCAGATCTGACCTCCTACATGGAAATCCAGAGGCGGACTTTGCACACAGTAACTAAGCTCAGGGCTACTCAGCTAGCAAACAGAGACAGCGTCATAAAACAAAGTAGCATTGCTATAGATAATTTTATGGAAAACAATTATACTGCAGGGCATAAAAACTGTGTTTAACTGCAGCAATCAGCACCGTAAAGTATGCAAGAGCAAGTCTCAACAAGTTTGCCCTTCTTAACTCAGCAAATGAGCAGCTTCTAATGGTACACCATAAAAATCCTTCTTTCCCTTTGACATGGAAGTGAAAGTCAGAAGGTTGTATGGTCTGCTTCATGATAAGAGGGTAAATGCAGTGATTAAATGATGTTCTAAATCCCTCAGATAAACAGAAGAAATTGCTGGCTACTGGTAGGAGATGAAACTGAAGGCTGGTAATTAGACTGCAGGGAAAAAAAACATGCAGTCTTGTTGAGGCATAATTACCTTGAACCTCTCCATAGCACAGAGTGCCTCTGCCCTACACACAGCTCTGAGCTGCTCCTCTGCCAGGATGTGGTTACACAACCCCTGCAAGCCAGCCTCCAACAGCAGCTCACAGCTTTGATTCTCCTTTCTAAAGCAATCGATGGGCTGCATCCTCATGACAGTACAGACCATGTGCCAATCAATGAAAGAGCTGGGCTTCTAGGACAATGCAGGTCACTTGGGTGGAGAGAAAGGAGCAAATTAAGCATTCTGCATTCAAAAACCCAGGAAACATTAGGCAAACCCAAAATGTGAATACCTGTGGAAATGCTGGCAGCCATGCCTTACACAGAGGAGCTGCCTGGAGCAGCACCGTGACCATCACACAGAGGTGGGATGATGACACCTTTCACCACCCCCAGCCACCTCCTCCCTCACCCCTTGCCCAGCCCTGCCTGGCACTGGCCTCTCATCTTCCGCTCAGCAAAATGCCATTTCATTTATATTTCCAATAAGTCTAAAGCTGCATCCAGCCAGCAGAGCATAACTGCCAAGTTACCAAACTTCCCTCTTCATCCATAAGGTAATTGAGTAAAAGCTTTTTGGGGCAATTAGCACTTTATTCTGCATGTCAAATTCCATCTCTCTGTCCTACAGAGCACAAAGAAGATCAAAAGATGATTAAGAAAGAACTCCACCTGGTACCTTAAACAGCAACAAAAATTTGAGAAAATGTATTCCTAGAACTGTTCTGACCTGTAGCTCTGCTGCTCAGACATGATTTAACACTGCTGGAGAGTAAACAACCTTCTTTTCCAAGCCATACCTAGAACCCACCACAAAACCTAAAGCCCTACTAAAAGCCTCTTAGGAAAAAAACGCCACCCCATTCACTCCAGGAACTTCTTTTTATGATTCAGAAGTGACAGCTTGAAACTTGTGAAACAATGTTTAAAATAAAAGCTATAGGGAACAAAGAGGCAGGAAACAGGCTACAAAATAACCTCCGGACATAGTTACATATATATATATATATATAGATATGCAGTTGCAGTATACAAAATGTTGTCATATTCAAATTCTAGAGAGGTTTACCCTACATGCACTGTAAGGCTGTATTTTTGTGTAGACCTTTTAAATTTAAAGACAGATATATTAACTGTCACATACTTGAGTCTGTGAAAAGGCTAGGTTTTTTGTGTATGTATTTTATGTTGCTTGCTTATAACAAAGCTATTGTTTGCTTGGCAATTGCTACAGCAGCCACTGTGAAAGATGCTCAGTCCTCCATGCATGACAAAATCCAAGTATGCTGAAAGAAATCATCCAAAGCAGCTCCACTGAAAGAACAAGAACAGTACTACTCATTGCTAAGAGATCACTTGGCAGCATTTAAACAGTTGCCTATTGAAAACTAATAATTAAGAAAGAGGTTTTACTAAATCAAAAAAAAAAAAAAAAAAGAAACTTTATTATCTGAGAATAAAAATCAGCTTAGTACAATTAAGAGATGCAAAATTTCCAATTCAGAGGTTACTGAAGACAAAGGAAACACCCCTAAAATGGAATTCAAATAGGCTTTAAACCATGTCTTAAAAGGGTGCATTTTTTTTTCTCTGTAATTCAGGCCACAGAACTAAGTATTTAAAGAGCAACCTTGAACCAACAAGTTGAAGACATAGACTTTTTGATCAAAGAAATCTTGCTCCACATATTGGTGCTAATAGCAATTCTTCTGTATTTAAAGAAGTCTGCACATTATTTGTTGCATCACAATAAAAAACAGATGTAAATCCCTAACTTGGTCTTGGAAGGGGAAAGTCACCAAATGCAGCTTTCCTCTCCTTATGGCACTGGGTATCCACCCTCCTCCACCATCCTGTTACTTGCACTTCAGAACAAGGCAGTGATCACTAACTCTGATCTTTCTCAAGGTGGTTGTTCCAACCTCAGCCAACAGCATTTATTAGGCTACATTCTTAGGTTTGGCTACATTTACAAGGCTAAATGTATTAAGTTTGGCTACATTTCCTAGTCAATGAGACTGCAAACTACCTGAGTCTTCATTCTACACAGAAGTTTAGAGCAAAAGCCAAATTAAATTTTACATTGAAAAGCATGCAAAAACTTATGCTTTAATTTTGTTGCAGCAGGGAAAAGAAAGCAGACATCACTATTTTCTTTGAGGAAGTGAAACACTGAAGAAATTTGTAAGCAGAAATTGAATAACGCACACAGATCAATTTTATACATGAGAGAGATGTAATACAAACACAAGACACCCAGAAATGTACTTAAAATTCTTAAGAAAAGTTCAGAGATTGTATAGAAGATACAGCATTACTAAAATAAAAATAAAAATAAAATAAAAATAAAATAAAAATTAAAACTTCACCATTATTAAAATATTCCCAAACTTAGACTCAACTCAAGTTTGGAAAGGCAGCTTAGTAGCAAGCACAGTCAAAGAGAATTAGGTAGAAAATCCATGTCTTTCATGTACAACTGCTTAGCCTTCTAATGCAGGTGTTCTCCAAAACACCAAAAATCTGCAGCTGCAAATGACCAACAGAGGGTTGTTTGGGTTTTTTCAACAATCTTCCCTCAGTTTTTTGCACCATGCAGACCCACACACACACGGGTACGGGAGCTGCTTTCACATCATCCAGACGTATCACAAAGATTCTTCCCAGAGCTTTTTCAAATAACTGAAATACCAGAGAACCCACAAAAAGGCCCATGTTTTCCTATATTTAGCTAAGTCTCCTGTTCACCAGCAGCTGGCACCACGATCCCCTTGGTACTGGACAGCTGCAGCCTCTCCAGCTCAGTCCTAATCGCGGCACAAATTGGTACAAGTAGGAGACTTGCTTAGCAAAAGTAGCAGTTTATGCAGCAACAAGAACTTTTTTGTTTTCCTAGACAAGCATTTTAACAAATTAAACCTTACTACACTACAAGCCAATAAAATAAAATAGAGGTATCGACCATGGGCTCCAGGAAAATGAGCTCCTGAGAAAAAATTCCTTTGGTTACAGGGTATAAAGAAGTATATATCACCTCCTTCACCCACCCAGCTATTATAAACAGCTAACTATGTCACAAAGCACTTTTCCACTCTCATTTTTCACATGCCAAACTCTTATCTTTCCTTATCTGAAGCAAGAGTCCACTTCTCTATGCACCTGTATTGCTGAGAAAAGCATTCTGGAATTTAGCACTGCAATCATGGCTGTGCTAATTGCTGATTGCTCAAACAGAAAGAAAAAGAACTGGAAAAAAAGAAAAAGGAAAGAAAAGGAAAAAAGCCCTAAAAACAAAAAACCTTCCAGGATTTCTAAAGGATGACCCTGCTGCTAAGACCCCTTTCAGGATCTGCATTGAAAATCATAATTATTGCTGTGGATCCCATAAGTACTCTTTCTGAAAATAAATAAATAGACATATTTAGCACTGACAGGACACCTTTAATATCTCCAAATTCACACATCATACTTTCCAGAGAGGGGAAACCAGATGCCAGCAGAACAGAAAATAAACCCTTCCCATCAAAATGCCACTACACTGAAAAAGGTGCAGTCTCCATTCCATTTTCAGTAAGAGAACAGTTAACAAATCACCAGAAAAGACAGCTCACTGACATCAGTATTGCTATTCTCAGGTTACTTTCTTTTCTCTGAAACAGTTCAGAGGTTCTGCCTCAACTCCACTCCAGGCTGCCTCCTCTATGACCTCTTTCTGCAGCTTTTAGGCAACACAAAAAATGCTGAAGACGCTTGTGCTACAGAGGTTATGCAAAAATATTCCACTATGACCACCATAACTGCTGCCAGCAAAAGTTCTTAAGATAACTTAAATGAAATTTGGACATGTATCTGTTATCCTATTTAGTCTTACTGTCTAATTTATTACGTGACTAATTTTATCTTATCTCTGAACTTGGCCAAAACACCTACATGTAAGAATTAGGCACTTTGAAGAAGAATTTTTGAATGATTTATGTGTCCCCATTACAAGTATCTTCAGACACATCTCATGTGAGCTTAGTTTCAAGTCCTGCAAAAGACTGAAAACCTTTACTAGTAAGTTACCACACATTAAAGCAGTGAACCAGGAAGTTTTTCTGGCGCTATCACACCAGAACTTTACCCACATTTTCCAAAGCAGCTCACTGCAAGTGAGCAGCACAATCTGCTGCTGCACAAGAACACTGAACACACTGACATAGAATGTAAGCTCGAGGTAAAGGTCTCAAGTCTAGTTAGAGAACTCTGGGCTTGGGAGGAAGCCATGTGATAAATGGAACATAAGCAGAGCAATTCCTTGGCAAAACCAAGGGTGGCAGCTGACCAAAGCTAGTTAGTGACACCAAGCTGATTAGTGTCTCATTTCCACACAAAAGTCAAGGGAAGATAAATAACTTCCCACAGGACACATGACATTGCCACACTTTGGTTAACTGGGTGCACAATGACTGTGAAGCTGAGATTTCTACTAAAGCAAAGTGTATTTGGTTTTTTAAACACTATTCAGACCCCACTGTCCCTCTTTTTGCCCTGTGTACTCAACCTAATATGCTGGCTTTATTTCAAAGACAGAGGGGATGCCAAATTCACATTTCTCATCCCTGACGATCCATAAAGAAGGGCTCACGTGTTTATCATAGGATCACAGGATAATTCTTTGTACTTCTTTTTCTAAATGAAAGATGTCAAAGTCTATTACAAGCAGTGGCAGCCGGTGGAACCTACTTAGAAATAAAAGGCTGATTTTATTCATAAGCCAGCACTGGAACTATCTGACAAGGCTAAATTATAGCACACTGACTAATGTCTTCTTATGGAAATGGTTGACAAGAAATTCTGTTGCAGAACAGTTTCGCATCTGCAGATGTGAAACTTGATGTCCTAAAAAAAGCAAAATTCAGGAAAAAAAACCCTTCAAAACCAGAGATATGACAAATGAAGGCGCGGTAAAAAGATCAAACCAAAAAAAGAATCCACCAGAATCATAAGCAAGAGCCTAAGATATTGTGCAAGGAGTACTGCACAACACAGCCTGCAGACTGTTACAGAGCAGCTATAAACAGTTACAGTGCCATGGCCACACTCTGGAAGGGCCACATCCTTACTGAGTCACCTCAACCAATCCAACCAAACTGAGCAATCCAAACAAGTCCTGAAATCAGGTTCTGAACAGCAAGCTGACAAAATAAAATCTTCCCAGCAGAAGGTTCACCAGAACAATGTCAACCAGTTTCTCACACTGCCTGTGGTGGGGCTACTTTATGGCACAGAGAGCCTGGACCACGGGCGCTGCTCAGGCAGCTCTGTGTGCATCCATGTGTCAGCATCAACTGTGTGCACTTTGGTAAGGCCACAACCTACAACTTGAACTCTGCACTCAAGTCAAACAGTTTATCTTATCTCGAATCAGGGGCATCCCCAACACCAACAAATCCCTCCATGAGCCCTGCAATCAGCTGCCACAGAAGGCTCTGCAGGGTCATCCTCTTGCCTCCAGGCTGCAGGCTCCAGCCAGTGCTGAACAGCTCTGAGATATTCTGCCTTCAACAGGAGCTGCCACCTCTGCTGTGTCATATCATCAACATCCCCTGTGTGAGAGGCCAGGGTAACTGCACAGGATGTAGAAACCAGCACCAAAACCGAAAGGAACAACACAAGATTGAGTTCAGATTCCCCTCTATGGAGCTACAAACCCAAGAAACCTAGGGAAAAACAGAAAAGGCTAGTGGGGAAGAACATGCTTGTCAGGACAGGTAGGCAAGACACGTATCTATACACACACCCCGAGGATATGAAACAATACTTAATTACTGTGAAAGTAAATTAAAAAATGGAAGGCAGTTAGAGTTCAAACAAAAACAGAACTAGCTACCATATATTAGTAGAGAAATTACTAGATATTTATCAGCTTTAAAATAGAGAGACTCAGCTAACTTCCAGCAGCATGGTTGTGCACTGAAGTAGGGACAGCAGCATGTCAGAGGCCACAGCCTGCCAGTGACTGATGGACTGACAGGAACCGAGTGGGTATCCTGAAGTGGGTTGGTTGCACACATCCTACAGGCAGCCTCATACCTAAGTAAGAGGTGGTTTGAGCTGGCCTTCCTTTATCCACCATGGCAGTAGCTTCCACATGCCACACTTACCAACCCATGGCCAAAGCTAGCTACTGGAAAAAGCATTCCACGAGGGGTCCACCTTAACCTGCCGAAATGGGTAAAAAACACCTGTTACTTTCATACACACTAGGACTGCATGGTAATTAGCCTGAGAGTAAAACAGACCTTTTTTACAAAACAAATTAAAGGCCCTGCACAGCCTCTAGGGCTAGTGCCTCAAACTGTCTGTAGTAACAGCCTGGGAAAAGCACCTCCCTTTCATCACCCTAAAACACCCACACCAGGCATGGAAAGAACAGGCATTAGGGCTATGTAAGCTACTTCATATTCAAAATCTAAAATTTCCTTGAAAATGATACAAAGAAAGAAAGAAACTCCCAATGCACATATATTGGAGATTGAAAAGCATGTTCTCAGTGAAATGAGCAAGTTAACAAGGCAGGAACTGAACTTTGTTCTTATGACAGTTGAGTGTCACTCAGCAAAATAAGCCTGTTGCTTCCTTAAGCACAGGCCTGAGCAGTGCAGGCTCCCTTCAGGGATTACTGTACATCCAGTAACATTTGCAGTCTGAGAAGTTTGACTGCACGGGCAAGGAAGATCAGGTCAGGTGTTTACTACTTTTTCTTTTGTTGCCTAGAGTCACTCATGATTCACAAAGGGTAAGTCAGATTCATCAGATGAGCCCATGGGAAGATCCTCTTCCTAAAGGTTACAGAAAGCTAAACATAACCCAGGCAGAAAAAAAAAAAAAAAAAAAAAAAAAAGAACAGATTGCACAAAGAGCTAAAACGACCTTGTACCAGGACTACACTACTGCCCAAATCTAAGTGTCCTTCACATTCCCACTAGAAACACTCACTGTATTTAAAGTGATTTATAGCTAAAAGTCACAGCAAAACACCAAGACAGGCTGAGCACTCACATCAGCTGCCTAGTTAAAGAACATACTTCTCACGACCCAAAATCCCCTCCTACTTACGTGATCTTCTTCTGAAATTGGAATAAATTAACCCCCCAAAAAAGCAGCTCTGCCTGGCAGGAGCAGTTGACAGAGCCACAGAGGCACAGGACAGTTGCTGTAGTATTCAAGGGCCCGGTTTGCGAGAGACAGACCCTGCTGGGCAGCCGCGTTTTTTAAGACGATATAAACAAGTAAAGCAGACACCGTTAAATTCGGCTAATTTAACTGAATCCTCTATCACCCGTTTATTTTCAGTGGAGCACTGAAAACATCTGAGCCTATCTCCACGTTCTCTTATCACCTCTGGAGAAGGCAGCCTGTGGGAGCACCGATAAGAGCTATACCCCGGGCCAGCCCCGCTCCCCGCCGCACCCCGGGCTATCACCAAGCGGCTCGGGGGGCGGAGGGAACCCCGGGCTGGCTCCCGTGCGTTCCGGGGAACCCCGTGTCCAGGGCATCCCCGGGTGCGCCGGGCGGGCTGCGCTGCCCCCGCTCGGCCCGGCCCGGCCCGGCCCGGCGAGCTGACACGGGCGGCAGCGCTGCCCCGGCGCGCCGGGCTCCGCGTCCCGGCCGTGGCAACAGCGGAGCCGCCGCCCGCCCGGCGCACCCGGGGGGCTCCTCCCCCGGGCGCGGCGCCCCGAGCAGCCCGGCAGCCACCGCCAGCGCCCCCGCCTTTGTCTCTGCCGCAGCCGGCGGCAGCGGGGCGGGGAGCCGGGCGGCCCGAGCCCCCGGAGCGTGGGCACCGCCGCCCCCCGCCCCGGCCGTGCCCGCTCACCGTCGGAGCTGACGGTGTCGTAGGAATCGCCGGGGGCGGGCGCCGCGGCCGGCTCCCGGTAGTCCACCCAGCTGAGCCCTTCTACGCTGTCGTACTCGGCGCGGGGCTTGTCCTCCACCGGCACCACGGTGAAGTGCGGCATGGCTGGCGGGGCGGAGAGGGCTCCCCGCGGCACCGCGGCGAGGCAGGCGGGACGCGGCGCGGAGCCGGCGGCGCATTCCTGCCCCGTGCGGTCACTTCCTCTCAGGAAACCGCGCTCCTCAACTCCACCCATTCCAGTGCGAGCGCCGGGGCGGTGCGGATCCCGCCGCCCCCGGGGCCGCCGGGCGAGCACCGGGCGCGGGGGCGGGGGTCGCTCCGCCGGGCGGCCGCGCTCAGCAGCGGGGGCGCGGAGGAGGGGCCGGAGGCGGCGAGGCCGGCGAGGGGAAGGGGGAGCCTTCCTCCCGCATTCATCGTGACAGCAGCCGGGCCCGGGGGCGGGGCGGGCGCCCTCCGCCCGCCGCCCTCCCTTGCGGGCGCTGCCGGGCCGCCTCGGGGAGGAAATTTCCCCTCCATCGCGGCCCGGGCTCCCTCCCCTGCTGCCGCCGCCGCCGCCATTTGCTAGGCGGGAGCGATGCGCGGAGAGCGGCGGTGGAGATGGAGCCGGGTGGTCCCGGGACTCCCGGAGGGACAGATTGGTGCGGGCAAGCATCCCCAAGCGAGGCCCGGGCAGGGGACCCGACAGCCCCGCCGGACCGAGCAGCGAGAGTACTAGTTAGGGATATCACGGCTAGTTATCCCTAGTTAGGGATATCAGGGCTCCCAGCAGCCGGTTCCAGCCCGGCGTGGGGCTGGCGAACAGGCGGAAGGCGCAGGGGCGCCCCGAGAGCCGGCTGTGTGCCGGGGGCCGGTACCGGCTGTGTGCCGCTGTCCCCGCTTCTTGTGCCTACGGCGGCAGCGCCGTGGTTTCCCTTGTGCTCGCTCCGGCTCCGGCCACACGAAACCCTCGGCAGGGACGTGGCAAGCGGAGCGAGCCCACGGGAAACGGGGAACGCGGCAGCGCTGGAGGCGGGCGGGGGGCGCGGGCAGGGCGCTGCTGCGGAGATCTGCATGCGGGCCGGGGCCGAGGGTGTCGGTAGCTCTATACAAAGCAGCCAGTTGCTAAGGCTGCAGACGGATGGACTGTGGCCCTGCCGCTCACACAGGGGCTGCCGAGCCGGGGGACGCCATTGTTCGGTCCCACTCCGGAGGCAGAGCGGTGACATCCCCTCCGCAAAGCTCAGGGCAAAGCCAGCCACCCAGCCTGTGCCCCCCGAGTGAGCAAAATTAGATGTTGCCTTCACATTTGTAGGAGCTGGCACCAACAGCGGGTGTCTTGGCCTTCATTTCGCATGTGGTAGCCTTCACGTGGAGTTTAAACTTGAATTAATAAATGATAATGCCATTTATTGTCTGCATTTGAAAGCTGGCCTTGACAGTAGAAGGATCTTTTTAATGTGTTGTGTAATCATCAGGAAAAAACTCTGGAAAACAGTTTGTGTGTTTTACTGTGGACTGTCAATTCAAAGTAATTCCGTAGATTTCTGTAGACTGAAATATTCCCTGATCAAGAAATGGGTGTACAGTGACAAGACATTCCAGCACAGATATAAGATTTGTCTTTGGATCACACAGGAGGATGCAAAGCTTAGAGCAGAGGAAGGGGCTAAGGCTGGACCCTTCCTGTGCTCAGAACCACCTTACCCCCAGCTTTCTGAAAATGTCCTGCCTTTCTGACAAAGCACCCCCCAGGTCACTGAGAGGAAGAAAAATTTGTAATGAGCAGGAGAGAGACAAACATGAGGGAGAATGCTTTGTTCATGAGAACTGACTAATAAGTCTACTTTTAATTAGTTGGGGTTTGAAATGAACGTGAAGGATCCATGCTGTGGAGCGACTGCTGCCAGGGGGGTACAGGTCTCTCAGTTCACTTAGCACAAGGTTGCTGGTGGACCACCTCTGGGGCAAGTCAGAGTAATTCCACCTCTTGGTATTGATCAGACAGGTGGAAAGACTTCTAAGACTCCTGTGCTTTCATATAACCCACATTTTACTTTTGACACTTAGCTCTGTTGGGGAAAACAACAAGGATCTTCATGTGGCCGTGTGTATCTCTGTAAACAACCTTATCCATTTTGGAGGAGATTTTTTAAAAAAGAACAGAATTTCCTCTGTTGAAAACTCCTAGTTTCTTGAAGATTTAGGTTGAGATTATTTTTTTTCAGTAACCCTAAAATGAGCATGTTTGTAAATGTGATCCCCTGAGATCTATAAGTTTTACTTGCAATTTCTCTGAGCAAGCAATAACTGTATCCCCCAGAGGAAAGTAGAACAACGGGCCAAAAAGTAGCATTTTCTGGTTTACCCTCTATGGTTGAATTACATTTCATTAGTCTTCATGAAAGGTTTGACCTAACAACATAAATTCCACCAAGAAAACAGAAAAATTAATTGACAGGGGTCAAATAATTTTATATAGAAAAGGGGTAAGATGCTAATTCATCATTAAGCATGTTTGTTTGTGTTCAGTCTTCTTTCTTCTTTTCCACTTTATAAAGCTTTTGAGTGAAAGTGTCTGCTCTAAGTAAGCTGGCCAAGAAAAAGGAGGCAGGGACTGCAAGAAATAAGTCTCCAAAGTTAATGTTTTTGGAGTTCTGCTTATTCAGGAAGAAGCATTAAAATGGGTGCTTCTCTCTCGTGGCACTTTTGAAAGCAGATGTGGCAAGGAGACACCACTCTTTAGGCACCAAAACTGCATCTGTGCCATCACAAAACATTTTAGTATCATAGAATCAGTGGTACTGAAATTGTAACCCATGAGCAGAAAAAGTTAAAAAAAAAATTCAGGCTCATGCACATATACCAGCAACTCCCTTCTCTGGAATGGAAGCTATATTCAAATGCCTTAGCAGAGAATTGAGCCCTAGGAAACCATTCAAGTCTACTGAAGCAAAAATATTTCTTTTGTCTAAGGACAAAGGTCCTTTACTGACTTGCAGAAAGACTGTCTTTAGAGCTGAGAAGTTATCTTCCCAGATCAATTTTGTTTAGCATCTGGTTTGTAAGAGAACAGAATTTCAACCTGGGCGATTAATTTATTTTTTTTCCTGAGGATAATAAGTGACTGTAACTCTGAATGGTATGAGTGGCCATCAAAAGTTGTCTGATATGAATATGATGCTGAGATGAAACTGGATGATCTACAATACTACAGTATTTACCTGAAAAAAACATTGCTATCTTCTCGTTAAATGAAAGGGATGAAAATGACCTGTTTTTTACAAAGCTAAATAGAATTTGGGCTTATGGTTTCATATAGGTAGAGACTGGTCAGTGAAAACAAAAAGCAGAGACAATAATTTTAATTTCCTCTTTTTTTTTTTTTTTAATCTTTCTACACACCCCACTCCAATATAAACAGAGAAAGACTGCACTTCTAAGAAAAAAGCCTGGTGGTTTCACAGCAAAAACAAGCAGATTCTGCAGAGTTCAGCTCTGCAGAATCTTATTAGCTTATTAGAAGAGAAACGGTCTGTATTTTCAGTGGTCTAGTTTACATTTACAGCATCAGTGAAATCAGCAGCCTGAAGATCAGCAAAACCATCATCTCCCCTCTGATACACAACCAGGAACTGCTTTTAGATTGGTCCTAACTACAAATCATGTAATCAAAGGCACAGTTCAGTTCTTTATTAGTAAGCCACTGGATATTTGAGAACTACCTTAAGCAGGTAAAGCTTCCAGCTGAAAGGTCAGTGCCCTTCCACAGTAGAAACTGTGTTTTCAACTCAAAGGCTGTGTGAGAAACTCTGAGTCTTCCAGAAGGGTAGTTTAGTCAACTGCTGTGGAGCCTGATGGAAATCCCCAGGGCAGGCAAGTGAGGTCAAGTTTGCCTTGAACACTTCTGATTGCAGGTGCCCACCTCTGAAGCACTAAAAAAGGGGCTTGGCTTTAGGAGCCCAGCGTGAGACGAGGGCTGCACACATCCCCAGCGCTCAGACAGGGGGCTTTCATCCCTTCCCTGCAGGCAGTGCTCAGAGGTTGCCCCAGGAGAGAATTACCATCAGTGTTTGTTTGCACTTCCAAGGGTTCAGCCCTCCCAAGGGGTGTGCTGCACACATGGAAGGCCCTGGAACACCAGCTCTGGAGTGTTGTTAACATCCAGACTTGCAACATGGGATGTTAACCTCAACCAAACAACAAAAGCAGCATCATTTCAATTCCTTCTCAAAGCCAGTGGTTTCCCATTTGTTTAAAGGATAAACACAGCATCTGAAACTGTGCTTGAGGACAGCTTTTCTTATCTTCCATTCTTTCTGAATTTCATGGAGAAATATCTAATTTTAAATAGCTTTGGTTTTTCTAACTAGGAGAATCAAGGCCAAGCGAAAAGTATCATCTGTAGAAATAAGTCATTACATTGCAATTCAGATATTTTTTTCAAATTCATCTCTAAAATTATGTTGCCCCTAACACAGCAGGGAATCTGTAACTGGTATTTATTGTTTTGAAAGATTTTTCCCACTAGAGTGGAAGCTGGGTGACAAATGACCAAGAGCTGACCATCAGAAATAAAATAACAAAACAAAATTCACCTCTGCCAAGGCATAGTTTCCCAGGACATCAGGCTTGGCAGGAATTCTGCCAGTTCATGGCCAGCATTTCACCAGAGTGAACTTTGGTTTTCAGCACATTCCTGCTTCTCCCGTGCGAGGATCACACCAGCCTTGTGGACAAAGCAGGCTGGAATGGCAGCCTGGCTGTAAAGGTTTCCCTCTCATAAAGATCAGGATCCAGTGCCCATGGCAAGGACAGGCAGTGGCTGGAAGAGATCCTTTGGAGAGGACCACGCCAGGAGCATCCATGTCATGAATGCTTGTAGGAGATGCAATGTGCGATCCCCCACAGGCCATTTCCAGGAGAAAAGTGAGGCAAGGAAAAGCCATACTGTTGCAAGACAGGAGCTCTTCTGCTAAAGACAACTGGAAATGTTGTTATTCTGCTAGAAAACATATCACAGCTTAAACATTAAAAGACCACAAGAGGACACTATGGTGCCACTTACCTTCGAAGTTTATTTACTTTAAGGAACTTCTGCTTCACTTGTAAAATTATTTATAACTGTATTTGATGCACCAAATAGCCATTTCTACAAGGAAACCTTGATCTCATCTTTAGAAACTGAGAAGTTGTTTAGCCTTTGAGATACCATTTCTTTCCTACTCACCCAGGTTCTGCACATTCAAATAAGAACAACTGTATCAAGGTTTTCTACAACAAACTCATTAAATGTGGCAGTAATTTTTAGTATAGAATTAAGATGCCTGGAAAAAATACTACTCTGTGGATCAATTTTCATATCAGTTACATTTTTAGCATGGGTAGATTTGTCATGGTCTATTTAATTTTTAATGAAGGCTCAGAGAGGAAACTGAGCACAGGCCTAGACAAGATTCTTGAGGTGCTGAGTTTATATACAGGAGGAAACTCAGGAAGATTAATCCAAATCCAAAGCTGTATTAAACTTTTTTTCAAATGTTTGTATTCCAGACTAAAAGGACCTTCTTTTGATTTGTGTGATGAAACTTGTATTAGTTTAAGTTTTAATCTCACTTAGTTTGATCTTTATTTTGTTTCTCAGCAGCAACCCTCAGGGGAACTTGCATACTTGTTTCCTGGATTTTATATTTTCCTTTAATTGCAGAATCAACAAAAGAATTGTTTTATGAAAACAGAGAGACCAGGTGCTGAGAAAGGGCTTCAGTGGAAAATACCCATTATAGAGAGGAAAGAATCATCTTAATGGAGTTTAAAAAACAATCTGGGGAGAAGCAACAGCAAAAGAGCAGAATTAAGTGCCCTGTCATTTGAGTTCTGATTGCTATGGTCAGAGCCTTAATTAGAAGCAGCAACATTTTTCTGTTGTAAGATAAATGCTGAACTTTGTTTACTTAGCTTGGGTTTTTTTTCCCCTCCACTATTTGTTGTCTCATGACAGAGAAGCAACTGAACCAAGTCCAATACCTCTCTAAGGTCACAGTTTTTGGAAAGAGGAATTTGTTGTTGCCTTTGTTTGCAAACAAAAAAAAAAAAACCACCCAAAAACAAAAACAACCAAAAAACCTCAATAATGATGTTATAAATAAACATGAAGGTTAGTGAGGAAGTTTTTCCATTCCTGTGGTGTCAGAAGATTGAAAAAAGATAGTTATAACAGCAGCAAACAACCATTCCCATGTCAAGTTGTTCTATGTAGATGTACAGCTTCTAGGTAAGATAGCAAGACAAAAAATGAAGACCAGATTAAAAAAAAAAAAAAAAAAAAGGAAGAAGAAAAAAATATATAATTCTTGAACCACTGAATCAAGCCTTCCAGAACAGTCCAAGTAGGGTTATCCAGGACCACAGTCTGCCCTGGAAATGGTTCAGAAAATCAACTATAATACTTCTCTGGGTCTGCAAATTAAATCCAACAAATCTTAAGAGCAAATAAAAGCCACTATTAGTGGGAAGAATCTTCTGGTTATTTAATTCTTTTGTAGTTTGAACACGTTATGTTTTCAGAATTTGAGGCAATTTGATCATTTCCATATGTATAAATCCAGAGAAGAGCAAAGACAACTGCTGCTTTCAATAGCAAATGGAAGAAATCCAAGTTGCTGCAGCCTCACTCTGCTTTTTCACTCCTCCCCTCCCCAAACAATGAGCATGGTTAACCCAATCACTGACACCATCAGCAGGAAACTCAGCCCTTGAAGGAGGAAAAGTTTTCTGCAGGACCAGCTCGCTGAACCAGCTTAGACAAACAGCAGTGCTGTCTCCAGGAGCCGGGGACAGAGCAGTGCAGCAGCCACAGCTGGCTCTGGCAGGAGCTGCTGGGGCACTGCTCCTCACTCCACAGCAGGATGGGATGCAACAGCTGGCTTGACAAAGTTGGTTCTGTGGGGCAGATGCCCACTGAACCCTTGGTGTAAAATCAAAAGTTAATAAACTCATATGCATATAGGTGGTTCCACTTAATGCACAGTGTTTGCTGACCTTGAAACAGAAATATGCTGGCATGTTGCTTGAGCAGCTCAATGACATGCAAGAAGGAAGGCGGGTGTTAAGCAGAGCTGAGCAATTTGTACCTGATGTAAAACATGCAGGAGTCCTTCCATGGCCCAGCCATCACCTGCTGGGTGGAAGTTTGCTGCAGGAGATGAACTACTCAGATTTTAGGAGACAGAACTCTCATGTATGTCAGACCAGCAGCAGACTTTGGAGATTTGGTTGCTAGCATCACCACTTGCCCAGATGGGACAACTCTGAAGTTATTTATTTCTGTGGATGCCACAGTCCATTAGTCAGGAAAAGGATAGTACTGGGGGAAGGGCCCCGGCACGAACCTTTTAGAACCAAATCAATAGTCTGCATCAATATCATGGCTGTACTTGGTTGCTCATATCACATATGTAAAAGCATGAGCTTTTGATTGTTTAAGATGCCTTCAGCTTTGGGTCTTTTGAAAATCAGCCTAAGGTGCTTCACAGTACATAGATTTTGAGATTTACAGAAATAGTAATAAATATTTTCAGAATTCATGTTAGCACAACTCATTACGTAGAAGAGGTAAGTCATGATTTGCATTCTTTCATTTGGCAGCCAACAGAGCTTATTACAAAGTTTGTATCTCCATTACATCTGGTGCTTCACTGATACCAGCAGCCACAATAGAATCTGTCAGCTGAACTTGAATGCATTTGAATTACCAATGCAAATGGCTGTTATTAATTGGGGCAGGGCAAAGGCATTCAATTGCAGCATGAATCATCCTCCCATTGGGAGGCAGAAAACAGAGTACAATCATTTTGTGCTTGAGTTGTTACAAATGTAAAGTTTTGGAGACTACACGTTGCTGTCAGGGCTGGAGACACTAGCCCCAGAGTGAAGGGTCACTAGTTTTTCTGAGAGCAGTCCCAGCTGTATCTTACATGGTTTTACTTTTGGAATTAATTTCTAAGAAGATGCCTTCCTACCATTCTTCAAGTTGTGTGGTTTTGATCATTTAAGAAAAATAAATTAGCTGCATCCATTTAATAAGCTAAATAACATGGATAATCAGTGCACAATATTTCATCTGTTGATTTTGCCTTCTGATTTTGTTTCTCACAAGCAGCCTGTTTGAAGCATTCTTAATTAACATTGTAAATGGTAATGGAAAAGGGACTTTTAGATCGCAACACATGTGTGAGAAGTGCTGTGAGGCAGAGGTTATCCTAACCCTGATGCAGGCAGCCCCATTTGCCTTGTTCTCCATGCCTTGACAGCTGGAGCAGGGATTTGCTGCAGGTACCACTGTCCTCATGGACTCACTGCAGTGACTGATCCCTTCCCATGGGCACTTGCTTGGACAGGTTTAGCAGTATCTGAATTTAGATGAGGCTGACTGCCTACAGCCAGGATTAAACCTACTTGAATTTCAAGCAGGGGCTTGAAGGGCAACCCTTCCCTTTGTTATCAACCCAGAGTCCTCATGTTGCTCTGGCCTTCCTTCTGCCACAGGGGTGCGTGCTTCTTTCAGGGTCTCATGGGCCTCTGAACCTCTACACTGTTTTGTGAGATTACACCAGTATCCTTACACAATTTTAAACAATATTTTATTGAAATTTCATGTCTCTGTTTTGCCACAAGGTTACAAATTACTCGTTGCACCAACATTCAAGAAACAAGTGCAATACATTATAGACAAGGAGTCATAGAAAAGTATTTTATGTATCTTTAAGAAAAGATATATATGTATATAAAGAGTATGTATTTTTAGTCCATGCTGTAGTATGGGCAGGTAAAAAAGTAAAAATTAGCAGGCAGTAAAATGACAACACATTATAAGGAAACAGCTGGAAGGAATAAAGAAACATCTTACATTTTGTGTAATGAAGCAAATATCAGAGCCCTGGTTCTGAGAAAAGAGACCATGTATGGAAATTTTCCAATAGCTTATGAACCTATTAGAAGAAGTACTGATGGGAATTTAATGTTTGCCCTATTGAATTAATCATTTTACCAGTAAAACTTGTTCCCATTAGAGTCAAGCAACATCAGGGAGGCCAGACTTCTGAATCAGAAATTCCCTTTTCTACATGCATATCCAGGATTAGTATTTATTGAGAAACTCTTCTTTTAAAGTTGGCTTGTGTGCAACTAGATTGTTCCCCACGATTTGTAAAGAATTTGGTTACGTACAGAAGTATAATTAGAATATATTTATCAAGGAGACCATCTTATCAAAAGAATTAATGAAGCTTAATTTTGAAGCTATAAAAGAACAGGGTCCTTCCAGAAACCCTACTTGTACACAAAGTACAGAAATGGATGGTAGGAGCAGTCTCAAATTCCTCTAGAAAAAAACTAATATGCTGTTTTTTCACCCTGTTTGTGCTCAGCCTTCACTTGTTGTTAAATATTTTGTGTGTTTACAAATGCTTTCTTTAGATCAATTACAGGGCTTTTATTCTACACTAAGTCTAAATTCTGTAGATGTCATATTAGTAAATAAAAATTGTTATCATAAAATCATAACAGCAAGTATCATGGGAAAGCACTTACCAGCAAGCCCTGGGAACTGACCATACAAAGATGTGGTGCTGCCACCTTATAATTTCATAATGAATCTCAGTATATTTGACTAAAATGTCAATGTTTTGAGCCTACAAAGAGCAGGCCTATTTCAATCTATGCTCTTCTCTGCAACAGGAGCTTCTAACCCCACACACGTTATATATTTCAAAACATATTCCAAAGCCCAAAACAGCAGATTTATAATAGAAAGGTCTCTGTCTAATCTCAAGTCTGTGAATCCACTGGCCATGGTGTGATTTTAGCCAGGTAGAATAGAAATGAAATAATAAAACATGTTTTTGATAAGGATAATTGTTTAAATGTCGAAAAGATTTCCACAACCCTCTTGTTGTTCTTGCTCCCATCATCATGAAAATGCTGCAAACAGCTGTCCTCAAATTATAGAAAATTATCTACAGCGTTGCCTGCACCTGAATGTAAGAGATGTACCTCCACCCTTCAGTAATTGTCCAGTTGCCCACTGTCTTGGTCTGGTTCAAAAGTAAGAGTTTAGTACTGCAGGATGGGTCTCTCAAGCTAGGTGTAGGCATGCAGTTCAGACTGGAATAGGCTTGTCACTCATCTTGTCATCTTAAAATGACAAAACCCCAAGCAAACCAAAAAAGCACTCTTCTCCATTTGGCAGGAGATGGTCTTCCCTGACAAAGCCATCAACTATTGATGCAAGTTTTATGATTTAACCAGAAGCAATACTTGAAAAGTACTTGGCACAGATGTCTTAATCATAATCTCTAGCTCCTGTGTGAAACTGCTTGTTCTGGACTCCCATCTTTATTCCACAATACGGGTGCCAAACCATGCATCAATTATTATAGAATTTATTATTTAAATGTGGATGGTTTCCATTAGCAATGTTGGTCCTGGTCCAGCCAAAGTGATACAGAATTCATCACTTCAAATTCTAAACACTTTTGCTACATCATTTATAATTTACATGATTTTTCAAGTATGCAGATGAATTTACAGAAATTATGTTCAAAAATTATCATAGTCTTCCATTAACAAATCACAGAAAGATAAGTAGTTGCGTTGCAGAATATTCCAAAAATCTCTCTCTAGACTCCATAGATCTTATGATACATAACAGAGCAGTAAACATGATACAAGCGTCAGACTGAAAGGTTGTGCCACAGAAGGAAATCCAAAGGACCTGGATGGCTGAGGCTGAGGCTTACGTAGGTCTAGGCGACAGGAATTTTGTGCTTCTTGCAGAATTTCACTTTCACCTGCATCCATTGCTCCAAAAGTGTTCCGCACCTACAAAAATTCAAAAGGTTGTCCCTGAAAGCCAGACTGGCACAACAGCAAAAAGCTTTATGCAGCTAGCAAATTCAACGCTATTTCAAGTTACCAAACTCAAACTGTATTGCAAAACCACATCTGAATGTGGGAAAATCAATATCATTATTCTGCTGTTTGCATTCCTTTGAAGCACTTCCCAGAATTCAGCACATTACAGGCAAAAGTCACAGGTCTGGCTGCTCTTGGTCTTGGCTCTCTCCACATATGGAGAAAACAAACTCATGAACTGTCTTCCCTGAAATGAGCTCTCAAGAGCTTCTCACTCTCAAGACAGAGCTTCAACATCTCTAATTTAGAAGGGAAAAAACATTATTAAATCCCACAGATTGGTAAGGTGTGGTGAATTTGAGCCTCTTCATAATGTCAGTCTGCCACACAGTGAGGCCAGCATTATGGAGATATTTTGGCAGGTATATTATTTATAGATATTTAAAGATATCCAGATATTTAACTGGAATAGTACAAATTTCCCTCATTTGAGTCCATCCAACTCGAAAAAGACAAGTGGAAGAAAGGTGACTGTGAAATATCTGTTGTCTGTAAGGCTTTTTGTGTAACATCTACTTACCTCTCCCTGTCAACAAAAGTAGGAGGCAAGCAGTCTGGAAGTTTCAGCGAAGGCATTTGTAAAAGTTACCATTGAGGGGCCCTACTCTTATCCAGTCTCCTTCCCTCCTCTCCTCCCTCATCCTTCTGGATTAACTTCTACCGTTTATACTTAAAGCTCATTGGGATCTCGTTGTTATGTTTATGGCTTGTCAGTGACACGGCCATGGCAGAAGCCTTTTGAGCAGCAGCCCAATCCCATGACAAGAATTAAATTGATTTGCAGGAGTCAACATTCCTTCCTGCCCCAGCAAACACAGCCAGACTGTGATGCTGGTACATCCGCAGCTTCTCCAAACCATGAAGTGATTCCATTTAGAAGTCACTGATGTGTGCTTATCAGATTACTGCAGAGAGAAAAACTTCCAAAGAGCTTTGTCTGCTCTCTCTCATTTTCCTTTATGCTGCTAACACACTCTTGCCATCTTGGTTTCTTTCCCAGCATTGGATTTACTGAATTAGGTGCTTACATTCCCTCATATCTCTCACATTGAACAAAAAAAACCCTCCAAAACAAAACACATAAAATGGGGAAAAAAACAAAGAAAAAACCCACCCAAAAAATAAACAACAAAACACCAACAGATCCTCTTTCCCTCTTGGTAAGAATCAAGATTCAGTTTGGATTTAAATCTTACATTTTCTACTTCCCTGAAGACACGGAGAAAGTTCTCCCTTAAGACTCCTTTCAGTTCAGTTTCATTCCATCCTCTTCTAAGAAGTTCTTCTATCAAAGAAGGGTATTTAGAGACATCTTCCAGTCCCTCGGGAAAGCTGTTGGCAAGAGTCACACAAGAACATTCAACACACATCACTGACAAATTGGAGAAAAAGGGTTTTAATTTGTCTTTTGCACATGTTGACTTTTGAAGTGAGCTGACTTCAGACTCAATTCTTCCTCAGAGAATTTAGCTCACAAACAGAAGCAGGACTGGGACACAGCAAAAGTCTTTTTCTTCACATAGGACACAATAAACAGAACACAGCTGGAATGAAGAGGCACTTCTATAGAGGCAAAACAGCAGCATGGGAGGATATAAGAACAAAAGGGGAAAAATATCCAGAAATTCATGTATATAGTAATCCACACTTTCCATCAGGCCTTCAGAGTAAAAGGAAACAGCTGCATCACAGATGAAGTTGGGGCAATCCCCTCATGTAACTGAGAACAAAAGGAAACCTACAAACACATGATGAGCGCTGGCGTTGCGGGCAATTTTGTGAACTCTGTTGTTTACGAAGTATTTACAAAAAAAAACAACAATTAGAATAATAATATTAGTTTGAATTAAGCCAATTGTTTAGGCAGTGGAAAGATACCTATTCAGAGCCCTCTACTGAAGAAATTACAAAAAGCAAAACTGATCTATGCCTTGTGCTAATTTTTGTCAGAATAAAAAGAATTTCGAAATAAAAAGCTGCAAAACCTGCATTAAACAGGTGTTTTAAATTGTATTTCCACAAGACTTTGATGTTGTTTTAAGATGACTAATATTTCTGTTACTTTGCTGTTCCATGAAGGTATGGTGATAAGCATTTCTCAAAAAAATCTGTGGCAATACTAGCAGAAATTAGAACCTTAACAACTCCATCACCAACTTAACTGATATTCTTTGAGTAAATTCATGATAAAATGTGTTCTTTTGTTGCAAACTGTGTTTTTATTTTGAACATTATCATTTCAGAGCTATGATATCATGGGAGCTGACACAATGGGTTTGTGTTTGTACTTTACAGATGGAGGCCTGACTCTGACTTTCATTCCCAAGCAGGCCTGACTCCAGCAGAAAAAGAAAAAAAGAAAAAGGAGATAATGATTTAACAGAAAGATAAAAAGCAAAAAAAAAAAAAAAAAAAAGTTTAAGGTTACAGCAGCAAATTCCACCCAATCTGCATTTGTTTGCTGTGCTGTAACTACAATAGTCCAAGAGTGAGGATTTGTGGTAGGCTGCTCACCAGGCTCTGCTTGCCTCAAACACTTCCCAAAAGCAGCAGGGGTTTCACAGCACCCAAACTCTTTGGGCTTTCCCCAAGGATAGTGGAGGAAAGCGTTTTGCAGCACCTCTAGACAGCACCATTTACCATATAAAGGTTGAGGCAGCTTTTCTGTCATTCATCCGTGGCTTTTGGAGGGAAACAACATCTATCTCTGGTTTTGTATGCCCAAAGCACTACCTAGAACACATGGCTTCAGAGTTCACAGGGCACAAGGATCCATTTGTAGCACTGCTTCGTGCAGTTCTAAAAAGGAATTATTGTGCCCCTCTTTCATAAAACTTGGGTTAGTGCTCTTTACAAGATAATCTGATACCAGTTTTTTTAATCTGCCTTCTTTTTTTCCCTTAAATGAACTAAAACCCACATAATTTAAGGAGCAGATGTCAATGTTTGTACAACTTTACTCACCGTTCCACTCCATCATAGTCACCACCAATTCCTATCGATTCTGAGCCTGCAATTTCCTTTATATGGTCAAAATGATCTGAAAGAAAAGATCAACAATGTCTAAGCACCTGGCAAAAAAGGGAATATTACAGTTCACACATATTGGCAGTGGGTAACAGCTCTCCTTAATCACGGATTCCTGATCAAATCCTTTTTCAGAAAGTCCAAAGACATCCCATCAGGCATCAACCTTCAAAATAACAGCTACACTGATGAAAGGCAAATGAGGAAAGAGACATGATCCTCACAGCACATTCATTCCTAACAAGCAGCCCAATTATACCAATAGGATTTTCATTATCCACTTCATACCTATGTTTCCCACTCTTAATTACATAGGCTTAAGGTGTTTTCCAGGAAGTAACGACTACTTTGGGATTAATGGTTGTTGGCTCTGTTTGTGAGCGTCGTGTCCTCCAGCCACACACATCTTGTAGCTCTTCTTATTGTTTAATGAGTATTAGCTCAGAAAGTACCTAGAGCTGGGCTAAGGTGTGGATGGAATAAACAAGCAGGGTAATTTACATGGCCTTGGAAATGATGCATGCCCCAGGATATTAATAGAATTTATACAAATTTGTAGAACCCACAAAAACTACAGTATATAATCATCAAACCTGCAAGGGTAGAAATATTAACAACTTTTCTGCCACAGGCCAGTACATCTGCATTGAAAGTCACCATGATAATTCCCTTGTTCTTTTTCTGAAAGATATGAAGAGACAGGTGATGAGTGAACACTCGCGCCCTGCAAACTTCATGGGCATCTTATGTAGAATCTTCTACACCCATCCACAGTGAGAACAGCAACACGAAGTCAAAGTTCAGATGGCAACACAAGGCTTTGCCTCCCTGTCCTTTCCCCTGGGTTTATTTCACTTTCATGTAGACTGAATCAGCAGAAGTGCAGTGACTACATCAAACAAACTCTACCAGAATTTCTAAGTATTTGCAAACACTTCATTTTTGTAGTCAAAGGCAAAACACAATCCAAGGAAAATGCCTCAGAAGCAATTGTAAGCTGCTGCTCAAGGATCTGCTTCTAAATCAAATTCAGGGATGAGGAGGGGTAAGTAGACATCAGGATTTGAATGCACGTTCGCTGCAGCCCACGCAAACATTGCCATTAAAACAAAAAACAAAATCCCCAAGAAGCTGAACCAACAAATTCCTTCCTCCAAAAACAAACCCAAGAACCATATCACTCACCAGTTGTTGGAGGATATCATCAGGAACATTTCTTGAGTGATTACAAACAGAAAATGCTGCCGAGTGGCTGAAAATTACTGGTGCTTTTGAAATATTGAGTGCAGCTTTTACAGTGGAATATGAGGTGTGAGATAAATCTATCAGCATGCCCAGACGATTCATCTCCTTTACCACTTCCTAAAACAGATGTACAGACAACAGTGCCAGTATTAAGTTTCCTGAAAGGAAGCTGTTTAGCTGGTATATGGAAACAGATAAATTCTGCAGCTGCCAGCTAGTCATAAACATGCTGTGCCTGTATTGGTTGCTATGTACCTATTAATTCATTAGTGATTTATTCACTCAGAATTAGCCAGCATGCCACCACATGCTCAAAACTTAGAAAACTTAGTCGATCTAAAATAAGTCATTGAAAGTGTTATTCGCATCTTACGGCTTGCTCATATGAATTCATAAGTCTAATCTGTATTAAAACAATTTTAATTAAATCTAACAGTTCTTTTACCCTAAGAAGCAACACAGGGAATTTGGTTTGACTAAATCCTGGTTACCTCCTAACTATCAAGAACTTCCAGTAATTAATTTTTAATGTCAGTTTGCTTTTGAGAAGATAAGGCCAGAAGTTGTTAGTTGCATGACAGATTGCCCAGATTAGCATTTGAAAGAGATCCTTACTTGGCCAAATGCAGTCAGACCAATAACACTGGGATAAAAGTTGTGTATTCCTTTAGATGATGATTCAGACCTTAAAAAGGGGAGTGAGGGAGAAGAAACATCTTATTATTCTGGAGAGTACAGTATCACCAGCTGAAAACTCTTGCACTACACACAAGAAAAATTACTACAATGTCACATAGCCAACAATGTCAATGAGCTACGTGATAGGTATCTTGTTCAGGTAGTGCTTTTTATGTTCATAACTGCTTTCAGGTTCACTAATGTAGATTTTTGTGAAGGAATTTTAGACAAGCAGATTGTGAAATGTCTGAATTATGATCATAACAAGCACTACATAATGGATGTAGTCTCTCACTGTATCCATGGAAAATTATTTATCCCCAAAACCTATCACCTTGAATTGGTTCAAAGTCTTTCACAGGACAAGTTTGTGTCTGAATCCATAGTTCTCCCATCATGCAGCTGCCACTCCTTTGCATTAGACAGTCACACAAAAACATGCACAATAGTTACCAAGGAGTGTTGCAGGAGTGTGTGAGAGTCATGTAACGAGCACCCAAGTCATAGTACATCCTCAGGGCTGCCAAGCTGCTGTCAATGGAGTGGCCACCTTCTATTCCAATCAAACATGCAATCCTTCTACTGTCAGAGATACCTGGAAAACACAGAGGGAGATGATTCCAAAGTAATTCCATGACAGATAAGAAGCCAGCAGTACCAAGCAGCAATTGTCTGTGTAAATTGCAAGCAATAATAACGACATTTTCATAGAATTGGAGCTTACAGAGTTTGCCATGTTTATATGGCAAATTTTCTCATGAGTGCAGTGGACCAGGGCTGTGCACAGTCAGTGGCTGTGATTCAGAGGAAATGTTGAAGTTACTCTTTAAAGCAGGACAACTTGTCTGCTTGCATCTCTCTGTACACACCTCCTGCAATCAGATTTTAAAAAATTCTTTTACAAGAAGGAGCATCACCTTGGGAAGTCGTCACAAGCTCCAGCTCTTCATAGCTGTTACACATCCTCTTGACAACATCGATTTGCTCTAAGGTCAGGCGCACAGCATCCTTGTTCTGAGCGCTGCAAAGAACATACACTGACCAAAACTGAAAGAGACATTGACAAGTAAACCAGATAACTTGTGTTTTGACTTGGACTTGCTCATAGTTCAGGAGCACAGACCAAAATAACTTTCTGCAGTTTACAAGGGGATTGCCACTGTAGCTTTTTCCCTAAAGAAAGAGTTATGTTGCAAGGCAAGAGCACCCACTCCAGACACGATTAAGGCCTGCTGATACACTCAGCTACTCTACAGTACATGCAGAAGAGCAAATATAAGCTTCCTTTAATTTATATATCACAAAACAAATGCTGCTGTTTTGAGTAAGAGTACCCGAATTATAAAACCCAAACATTTGAAACACAACTGTCATGAAAGAGTGTCTGTGGCTTTTCAGTTCTATTATTTTCTTTTTCAACATAAAGAGCCAAAATCAGGGCTAGGAAGGAAGCAAATGTAGAAATATGTTCTAAACCCCACCACCACAGCAGTACATACCTGAGCTCCCACATAACCAGCCTGAAGTTTCGCAAGGTTTGTGTGGGTCATGTTGAGTTCTCTCAAGTTGACTCTGCTGAGTCTATTTTGGTAAAGTATTCTCAGCTGCAGTACAAAGTCATTGTGGCTAGAATGGAAAACAAACAGGGCTTGTGATAAAAATAAGTTGTTCCCTTTGTAACCAAGTGTATTTTCTTCCACTGTTTGGAGTCCCTTAGGCCATTAATTGCCAATAATTCTTGCAGCAATAGATGCCTAAAAGTCTCTCTTGTTTTCTGCCTTTTCTGCTTCTCACCTCAGCCCACCAGTGAGCAGGTTGAGAGTGTACAATAAGTGGGGAGTGGACACAGCTGAGACAGCTGACCCCAGCTGGCCATGGGTGTTCCAGACCATGTGCTCAGATATAAAGTTTGGGAGAAGAAGGAAGGCAGGGGACATTTAGAATCCTGATGTTTATCTTTCTAAGAAAATGTTATGTGTGATGGAGCCTTGCTTCCTGGGGATGGCTGAATGCCTTAGTCATGGGAATTAGTGAATTAATTCCTTATCTTGCTTTGTTTGTACATAGCTTTTGCTTTCCTTATTAAGCTGTCTGTGTCTCAACTCACAATCAGAAAAAGTGAGAGATCCTCTCCCTCATCCCACCAGAGCAAGGGCTGTGTGGGGCTCAGCTGCCAGCTGGGGTTAAACCGGGACACCTGGCTAGAAAGTCAAATGGTGTTTAGGGTAACACAATCCTACATCAAGTACCCTCTGAACCAAAATTCCTTCCCAATGTATCACTGCAATGGTAGCTCAGTGCTGTGTGCTTGTAGCAGCCCACGTCTCTGCTAATCTGACACTTCAGCATTTCCTCCTCACTTGTCAGACTCACGAAGAGGGTTTAATTGAACATATTCTATATACCCATCGATCAAACGTGCATCTTGCATCAGCTCAATAGCTCTTTCTCTCATTGATTTCTCACAGCTGGATGGCACAATATCAGAAAAGAACATCAGCAGCCACAACAACTTTGCCATATTTCTCTTCTTTTCCATTTTCCAGTGGAAAAAGTGCTAGAGCACAGTGATACCACAATTGTTCACTGATGACAATGAAACAGCAAAATTTCCAGTCTGCAGAGACTGTAGGCTTAACAGTGCAGGCAGAGCTGAATGCGCCTCCTTCTGATGAGGCCACTGTGAATTCTGGAGGAGGAAAGAAAAAAACAAAGAAATAATAGTAAACAGAAGGGAAGATAGCATTGAAACTGCTACATTCTCCCAAAGATTTTAGGGTCTCTGGCTATTGTGCTCTTGCACATATGACCTCTCCTTAAACCCTGCTGCTGCCACCAGCTCAGTGCTGAAGAGAACCAACTGCTCAGTCAGAGCTGGCAGGCTGAGCCTGCTACACCCTGGACTCACAGCTCCCAAAAACAGCTTCCAAAACAGCAGAAGAAGATAATTTTTTCATGATGTTAACTTGCTTGTTCTCTTTCTGTGAGAAATGTCACACTGAAATGAGCACTGAAACTGTTTTCTGAGAAAGTTGAGAAGTGAACTGAAAACACACAGAACATCAGATGGGATGAGAGGCACAGTGATTGCTAGAAACACAACCATCCTCAAAATCCTTCCTCCAACAGCAATACAGTCTTAGAATAGAAGTTTTTCTTCTATAAATATGCATCAGAAATATACATGCATTGTGAGACCCAAAAACTTTAGTAGCACAGCACTTCTATAAAACCATAAAGTTTAGAGAGCAATCAGAAGCAGTTTCTTTTCTGCTCTGTGGCAACCCTAGAGATTTCCCTCAAATGTCAAAACACAAATACAGTCTTACCCTTTTACCACAAATGCAGACTTTGTTACCGCAGGGAAAAAAGTCTTTGTATCTCTAATCTAGAAAATGTTAAATTTGTTTGTGGCAGCTCAGCATGCAAAATGTTAAAAATACAAGGTCAAAAAACTGCCCAAGCAGAAGAATTCTGTCAAGTTAGTAGCACAAAGGCAAATTAGTTTCTGTAGGCATGTTTTGGTTGCAAATTCCTCAAGCCAAAATACAGGACTGATCTTCAGCCTGAATGTCTAGAGCTCTGCCAGATGCTGACAAAAGGATTCTAAAGGAAAAACTAAGATTTTATAGCTTATGATCTGCTCTAGCCTCATATACACATTGAAGTTCATATAACGTGTCAGTTCAGACTGCTTAATGAAAATGTAGCAAACCTTTTTCACACAATAAAACTCTTCTGAGGCTATAAAAACTGATACACGCTGTGGATTTTGGTCCAAATGTTTACAGTTTTTTCCTGAATTCAACAGCAATTTTCAGGAAGATTTTTCAAGAGGAACTAATTGTTCTTCCAGTGGTTTGACTGCTAAAATTAATTCTTTTTGTCTGTACATTACCAAATCCCCTTTCTGTGTATGTGTACAAAAATGCAGTTCTTTGCATCTACAAGAATTTTCTAATGATTTGCTATATCAAATTATCTTCTCAGTTTCACACAAAATATTCTTTATACTTTGACAGCAAGACTCATTTGCCTTTGAAACTGTTTAGGTATAAAAAAAGACTCATAACTAAATCATCATTCAGAGTTTCAGTGCTTGAAAATTGAAGGAGTACTGCAAGCACTGCACAAAATTAAGAACATGGTATATTAGCATCCCTGTTTAAACAACATTTGAAATACAAAACCCACACAACTTTTTCCCATGCTGGCTGAGCTGAGCTGAGAAGTGGAAGTTGAAATAAGATTTATAGCTTTTCTTTGTTTATCTAGATGCTCCTTGAAGCAGTTACCTTCAGATAATACAGCCGAGTCGAAATCCACGTTCCGCTGTGCTGGATCCAGCAGCTAGAGCTGGGCACTGGACCTGCTCGGCATCACAGCAGCAACCTAGAAACCTCCTGTGTTTCTTTAGCTCGTGTCACAGGCTGCACACACTGCAGGCATTTGGAAATTGCCACTTTCTGTGATGCAAGGTCTATGCAAGAGCTTTCAGCTCAGCTACACCCACAGGGGAGCCCCACAAGGCTTCTGCTGCGCCTTGTTAAAAACCCAGCATTTCCTCCCTCTCGTGGCAGCCTGGCTGTGCAGTCCACAGTGCCTCTGCTCACTAGCAGATGATGTATTAAAATCACTGTTTGTGTGGTTCAGAAAAAGGTGCCTCTCACCACAGAATAATTTAGGTTGGAAGGGGCTTTTGGTGGCATGTCACCCAGTCCAGCCACCTGGTCCCAGGTAAGGTAACCAAAGTTAGATCAGGTTGCTTATGACCTCACTCAGTGGAAGATTTGATATCTTCAATGAGAAAGAACATACAACCTTTCCAAGCCCTTGTTCTAGCGCTTGCTTATTCACATTGATTATATAAATATCTACTTTGTGTTACTATACCTGCTGTACTTTATTCAGGACTTATAGTGCCATTGTATTATATTTACAAAGGTCAAAATAGTCACAAGGTACAGGTGACATTTCCAAAAATAATTATCTCTCTGAACCTACTGTGACTTTTCACTCCCTTTCAAACATGAAAATTTGGAAAAAAGGAAATATATCCAAAACCATGAAACTAGAGTTTCACAAGAAGTGGTTTGCTTATCATAATTTTTATTTCTCTTCATATTTTTTACGGGAAACCAAAAGGGCATCATGCTTTTGTTTAGGATTCCATTGCAGAGAAATGACTAAGTCTCATGATCCTATCTCCCACAGACCCATTGTGCAAGTCGTGTCTCAAGTGAACACACATTTGTCATCAATCCTCTAGTTCCCACTAACTGGAAAACTTAAACAGAACCCCCCACATCCCTGGAATTCTGCTGCACATTGCTAATTTGGTGAGCTTCACTTATAAACATTTACTATCCACTTCTCTGGACTAGAGAGCCCTAAACAATGCAAATGAAGTAACAAGAGAAAAGACAAATATTTTCTCTTTGTAATCTGCAGTTTGATCCAGGCCAGAGCCATTATTATGCCTATGACAAGAAACTATCTTTCATATTGAAATTAAAGCAGCAGTTATCAAGTTCAGACTCCTTTTCCATTTATGGTCTAGTTCTAGCCCATATTTCATTGTTACTTTTAAACTTTTCAGGTTCTCATGTCTATCTTCCAGAGTAATTAAATATCACATACCTTGCAATTTACTTTTCCCATTTTCTGAATCTTCTCTCCTTGCAAAGTCAAGTTAAATCTCTGATCTGATTTCTACCTAAAACTCTTTTTCCACATGTTTGCAGAAAAGCTAAGCTCACCAACTCCTTATTCAACAACAGTTTTTGCTGAGCCACTAAGCATCTTCTTGAGCTTTTAACAGCTCACTTCTTTGCAGATTCAGAACATAACTGATTTTTAAAGTTGCTAAATGCCAAATGCTTCCTTTGGCTCATCATGCGGTTTCTTCTATAATTTTATTCCAGTAACCCTGGATTAGTGTTAGCAGCTGTTTGTGTATTATAATTCTTGCAATGTGGCATTTGTGATGTACATCCTTCCTGCAGAGTTCATCTGTGGGACTGGTCTCTTGATAGGTATCCCAGGAGCTATCCTTATTGTCCAGAATGTTGTTACACAGCTGTCTCTCCCTGATAATAGCTATCCCTGTGTTTATAGCATGTTATATTCACCTCACACATATTTTGGAGCAGGCTGAGAAGCTGTAAAATGACTGCAGCAGTCACACTCAAATCAGCTGCTGTCAGGAGGCAGAGGGATAAAAGATTATGTGTTGGAAGCACTTTTCCCACTAGGAAGGCTTTTTCCAGGCCAGAGCCTCTTCATTAGTTTCAGCACCTACACATCCAAACCACTGCTAGTTTTTACTGTCAGCACAGATTGAGCTGTAGATGACTACAGCTGGGGAAGCAGGACTTGGTACATGCAGATGCCTATTGCAGCAGCCATTTCTAACTGCAATTTCATTTTCTATAAAATTCTTCTCTTCTACCAGCTCCTGGCATCAATTACACTACATAACAGCACTTCAGCATTTGGGATGGATATAGTTTTGTGTGTCAACCAGCTTCAAAACCCCATTGCAATTGCTTAGAGACAGGCCACATTAACATAGTATTCTAAGTCCTGCTTATCAAGTATTCAAATTTTCTGTCCTTCTTCTGTGTGAAGATTGCAATCTCCAGGGCAGTCAGTTTGGCATTTCTTGAGGGCAGGTACCAGTGCTTTAATTAGAAACTGTTACAACATGTTAGAAAGAGAAAATCCTGTGTATCAGGCTTTCAGTTTGCATAAAAATAACAATACAGGCAGAATTAACTATTGCAAATTGAGTTTCATCTGTTTCTTCTCCTCATCTCAGCATTAGTTTCAGATCCTAAAATGAAGTGAGTTCACACTCAGAGGGGATGGTGGTGGGAGGTCCTTTGGTAATTTTAATCTGTTTAAATCAGCACAGTTGCAACATATTTCTTAGATGAGCCCTTATGAGAAATATTCATCTTGGGAGATCAAAGAGGTTAAAAACCAAGTTAGTAAAAAACTTCTTTTTGCCATGTTGCTCTGCTTTGGGGGTGCCTGAAGCTGCCCCAGTTTCATGAATAATTTGACCAACATCCTGAAGGCAGTTCAGAGGGCGCCGTGCACTCTCAGGACATGAACATAGAGAACCACATCAACTGGCACCAGTTATCAAACACAAAAGAAACAGGAAGTACCAAGACAAGTTGTTCTCTTCACAGAGGAAATATTTCATGAAGCATGTGAAGATATCACCAAAGCTCCTTAGACGGAATCTAGAGCTGAATGTTGTCTAGAGCTGAAAGCAAATAGTCCAAAATGAATGCAGATACCTTTCAGGATGAACACAAATTTTTACTATTCTGACACCCATCAATGTGTATTGTCAACAAGTTATTCTAAAAATACCAAAGCTGCTGTGGATTCTTCTGGCTCAATGCTCTGACAGAATTAATTTCTGTACTTTCTTGGAAAGGAAGGTGGAGAAAGCAGCAGTGGTAAAAAAATAGCTGCAAGAGCTTATCTAGTAATTTCTATTATGTTTATTTTAAAATAGCAGTAATATTTACAATTGATAATGCTCAAATGGCAAAGCAAACCAAGCAAGGCTTCTGTTTGTTTAGCTATACACTTGTTCTATAAAGGTATCAGGTATCCAGTTTAACTCTTGATTCAAGCAAGGTAAAAGTTCTTGCCACGAGGTGGCAGGAGCTTCCCCATTAAAATAATACCTAGTCTGTGACCTGATGACAGATTGCTAATTGGCAGGACTCTCAGAGACTTTCAGAAAAATCTAGAATTTGCTGCAATTGTTTTAAGTTAGCTGCCTCAGAATCTGACAGGAAGAACAATCAGATGCTCTGATGCTCTTAAACATTCAGAGCTGTGTGGAAATAAGAGATACTAAGTAATTATTTTTTTTAAACATAAGTGTTAAGAAACTCCAAATACTTCTGACTTGGGATGTTTTTGTTAGACCACAAAATTTATCAACCTAGGATCCGTTATTTCTGAGGTGTTTTCCTCAACATGTTGTAATGCTTAAGAGGTTACTTTAATTGAGGAATTTAGCAGTAATTTCAATGAGGCAGTAGACAGAAATTTGCCATGGTTCTATTGGAAAGAGAGCTCCCTTGCAGCAATGAGAGCAAATCACCATGGAAACTTTTTGCTAAGATGGTATTAAAGCACAGCATGTACACTTACATCTCTCCTTTTGTAATAGACAGCATTTTGTGAACAGTCTGGAGTGATTGAGTAAAGGTTATTTGCGCATGAGGCACCAGGACTTTCCCAGAACTGTTGCAGAATTTTGTTATGCTGTAGAGCTGCCAGTTGACAGCACATCTTGTTACACATAGAAGAGTGTTAAGAGATGAGTGGACAAGTGTTTTTACCCAAACAGTTTGGTAAAGTCAAGTTGATAAGGGAAAACAGATTTGTAAACAGGCTTTAAATCAGTTTATCACCATGAGAAGCTAACTAAATGTTCTCATGTTGTCATAGAATGATCTGGTTTTCAAACCAGGATGGACCAAGCTCACACACTCCATTGAAGCTGTAGTATCTCCTGACCTTCCTTCTCATAAACACCAGGTGTGGTACTGAATGGGGAGCAGCCCCTCTCCAGGGGGACATTGTGCTCCTGGCCTCCACAGCACAAGTGTGCCTCAGACTCTGCACTGGGGTCTGACTCTCCTTTGCATAGAGGCACTGATGTATTTACAAATATAGCACATCAGGACCCAGATAAAGACATCTTGTTCTCATGTGTTAAGGGCAAACTGTGAGAGATCACTCACATCACTCTGACTTCACAGAAGAGCTGTGCACAAAACCACAGGAGCGCACAGGAAGAGATACATTGTCTTGAATCTGTTGACACAAGCCAGAACACGTTCCTTATTCCCTACAGAATACTAAACAAGTATCTGCAAGCATCCTGTTTTGAGGTTCATTATGGTCTTGACATATTCCTGTCCTAGTTTTATGTGTGTCTGCCAACACTGTGTGCCAAACAGACTTCTCTTTTTGTAACTTTTTTCCAATGTAATTTCTGTTAGAGCCAGAATAATGATTTTTTTACTCAGTTGGTTGGTCACAAATGAATAACAAACTTTGTTAAACAATTTTACCTGCCTTATCAAAAATTATACTGCAGAAGAAAGTTTGGAAACAGTGTGGATATAGTGCTTTTGGCTGTTTAAACAAAGTTGTTCTGTTTTTATTATAAGTTCTAGGTAAGGCAAAAGGAATTTGTAGGTACTTGTAACCAGCTACCTGTCCAGTAAGTACAACACAGAAAATTGTGTGAGGACTTAATGGCCAAAGTGAGGTACATAAATTCATTTTTGATCCTTCAAAGAAGATACTCAAAGGTTACAGCTCATGAAAGGCAACAGGATTTACTTATTTTCATCATAGCTCCTCCATGAGCAAGGCTACCCCCCAGCTGGGCTGGGGGCCTGGTGGACAAGTAACTTCTAGGGGGATGAAGGTTTCAGTTCCTTCAGGAGCTATCTATCAGATGCAACTCAGGAAAAGGATTCTGTGGAGTTGGAAAGGAAATTAATCTGGGCTCTCATTTTTGGGGACAAATATGCAGAGCAGTCAACAGGACCTCCTGCCTCTCTTGGGGTCATACTTTGAGAGGAATGGCCACTGCACCTTCTCTTTCCACTCGGGATCATAACTGGAAAGGGTTGGTGTGAGCCAAGTGCAAAGATTTCTGACCTACCACTGCTTGTTTCCCAGTTGCATCCAGGTAGATCATTAGTCAGCCTAAAGGGCTTTTCAGCCTGAATCAGCCTTTCAAAAAGCACCAAGAGCTGCAGAACCTAAAGCCACAAACAGCCTTTTGATGTGGATGTTTGTTTTTCTTTAGATGGATCTGAATCTGAGATGTAACCCACATTCTCCAGAGAGAGAGAAAAGTGTGACAGTAAGGTTCTTGCTTGCTGTTATACTGCAGTGCCCTCCTTCCACTCCAGAGTCAAGAGGCTTAGAGAGCTAATGCACAAGGATCAAAAAGCTGGACCATGACTGTCAAAACAGTAGGAGTGGTTTACAACATACCTGATATTCAGTGCAATTAGGAGCTGAAGCACCCATTAGCAATCAGAAAATGGACAAATTAGTTTGTACCTAGACAAGCTAAAAATGTAACCATTTAAATACTACTATTTAATCTTTTGGGTTTTTTTTCCCCCACCCTTATTCTTAGGGTTGGCATTCTCCCACTCTTCTCCTTACTCTGGGATTGCAAATTTGTTCATAGATGTCCAGTACTACCCTCTCTCAAAAAGACACCCCTAATGCCTGTTTAGGTATTAGTCAAGGAGGAAAATCCAACGCTTTTAGCCCAAATCAACTCAGACAAAAGCAACAGCATCTCGCTTCCAGTTCATTCTTGATCTTGATCATCAGTGATGGCTGTCAGACTTCTATTTTTTTTTTTGTCTCACAGAGATTATTCAGTGTCCTTTTGCTACATCTTTCCACTCATGTTTAAATATTTGTTGTCTTCCTCTAAGAAGCAACAGAGTTTCTAAAGAACAGCAGAATTTTCACAGCTATTTCATGCAGCTCAATCCACAGGGCATTAATTGATTCTGATTTCTAGATGAAACACTCTGAATTTTAAAATACCACACATAATGTGAGTGTTCCCAGCAAATCAGACACTACAGGTTCACTTGCTTTTTATGCTCCTGTACTTATTCAAGACTTGACCTTCTGCTAGTTGGACTGATGAACAGGTCTTATGGCAAGTACTTTGTCTTGGCATGGTCAGTTCCCTTCTGGGTGTATTTGGATTGGGAATTCTCAGGGACAGGAGATTTCTCAGTGTCAAAACCACATGATTTAAATCAGTGGAGAAGTTGCACAATGAAAGAAACAGAAGAAGGAATCTTTACCTTTGTGAAACTTTTGACTGCCATGGTAAACATATGTTCAGGATAAGTTTTCAGCAAAGCATGTAAATTAAGACTGGAAATTACTTCCTTGTGAGTAAGGCCAGCCAGGATACTTCTACACCAGCCAAGTACCATTTGAAATCAGATTTGCAGCATCTCAGTTCCCTAATGAAAACAAGCTGAGTTCCTGCACATAGTTTACTGGATGTCTAATTCAGCAGGTGACTGCACTTTCTATCCAGAATATTCACCTTTCTTCCCCCTGCCCCAGTTATAACATTTTCATAGAACTGGAATGTTCCTTCTGTAAGAATTTAGGTAATTGTTGAATTTTATTTTTTTTAACAGATCTAAACAGATCTATGATCTGTCCCTCCTCATTGCCAAAACTATGCTATTCTCTGCCCATATTCTGCTTAGCATGCCATGAGATCTTTCAGATCTGCAAAGCTGTGTTTGTTCTGCAGGTGACACATACAAGCAATTCTTAAATTCCTGCATGCATTGTCTCAAATCCCCTGCAACAGAAACCACACATGCTGCAGTTTTTATTATTTTTCCCAAACCTACTAAAAGATTAAAATGCATATTCTCATTTGCTATGATTATTACAGGTTCTTTTTAAATAATTCTTTCTGATATGACTGTCCACTAAAGAAAAGAGGAAAAACCAAAACCACAAAAACCCCAAGCATCGAAAATACAAAGATAGCCACTGAAATCACTTTCAATAGCCTTTTCTAAAATGCTACATGTAGCATATGAGTAATATGACAAGAAGTAACCTCAGAGTGGTCACATATTATCACAAAAGGAAAAAGGAAAACGTTTGAGTTTGATGATTTAAGCGGGTGAGGGGTGGGTGTGCATAAGGATGAGAGAGAGAACCACAGCAGACAGAGGTGAGTACTGAGCTTGGCAGTGTTTGAGGGGAAGAATGGAACCGCCTGAAGGCAGCAAAGGAGGTGAGGTGTCAGCAGATGGCACTCGGGCTGCAGCACAGCCCCACAGCTTGCAGAGATCCCAGCAAACACACAAAGCATTCGGGAACTGGAAGACTGAGAGGTGTCTGAGGTCCTGGGCCACTGAGAGGCGTCTGAGATCTTGGGCCACTGAGAGGTGTCTGAGGTCCTGGGCCACTGAAAGGTGCCTGAGGTCCTGGGCCATGTGAGGCAGCCAGGCTGTGGAGATGCTGGTGGCGTCAGGTCCAGCCACAGTGATCTGCTCATGACAACGGGAGATCATTTCTTCCATTGTGGCTCAGACATCTTTCCCTCCCTGGCCTCACCCCGTAACTAGTCCAAAGCTGTGAGGGAAATAAGGGATTGAGCTCCAGATCAGTTTTAAGCAAGGGTATAATCAGAGTAGGCTACAGAAGGCAGCACTGTCACCTCTCAACAAGAAAAAAATCACAAGGCAGAGCAACTCTCAGTTCCTGAACTTGGTTCCTAGAATTAAGGGGCTCCCCCAAATTGAACCCTCCCATTCACAAAAGCCTGTGGTGCCCCACTCTGACCAAGTGCCTGGAGTTGTAACCACTGAAAACAGAGGTGGGTACTCTCCTTTGCAGGCAGCTGTGCTGCATCCATAAATCACTGTGTGCAGGTACTGTTAATATTTGCCTAAACTTTGTTCCCTCCTCACTGCCTGAAGAATCCTTCAAGAAATGTGAGGAAACAAACCATTAGAACTAACCTGCTTATTACCTTCCAAAACATATGTGCTGTTTCTCTGAGCATTATAACTACAGTAACTGAGCCATTAATCTTAAATGAAACTCCTGTTAAAAAAAGCCCAAACCTATCTCTGTTCCCTGAGAGGGAATATTTCAGCTACTTACAGCTACTAAGACTGAACATTTCCTTTTTCAGTGTAGATGCTGTTGGCACTACTGGGCTGAACCCAAAATGTCTTCAAAGCTATATCAACAAGGTCCTGAATATTCAGGCACTAAGGAATTTGGGCAGATATCCCAGAAGTGGCAAGACCCAATGCTGAATCTAAAGCTCTCCCAGCTTTTTGTGTTGGAAACACAACTATTTAGATGGCTTTATGCTCCAGTGGGAGCACTGAATACTATGAAACAAATAAACAGCTAAAATTTTTCTCTGTTGGTTAAAATAAAGTGGTTTAGGTTTTTTTCAGTCTTATACAGCCAGTAAGAGTGCTGCCCCTCACAGAACTGCACACAATATTGATCAACAGCTGCTGCTTATCCATCCCTTTGGTTGAGAACTGTTGCTTTGTTCTTCCCCCTGGTGAGCAGTGATGCATGGGGACAAAGCTGGCCAGGGGTTGTTTTCTGAAGGGCTCAGGTCACAGACAGCATTTGTTCTCTCTGCCACAGCTCAGGGTGGAGCTGGGAAAGCAGGTATGACAGCCACAGATGCAGACAGTGTGGGAGGGAAGCAGAAGAGGAGGAGCATGTGGAAGCTGAGCTGCTGCTGCTCTGCTGCTGCTGCTCCGAGCTCCCAGGGCAGCCTCATCCTCTGCTCTTCTGGCACAGACTTTTTCTCTGCCACACCAGCACCAACTGCCAAACTTGGATGTCACCTCTTAATGACACAAATTCTTCAACTCCTTTTTTTTGACAGTCCCTGGAATAAACTGCACCAGAGACAGAGAGAACTCAGAAGAATCATCTGAAGAAAATTATTCCTCAAAGGAAAAACACGGCATTGGAAAAGGCAAAAGTTCACCTCTGGCCACCCCTACCAAGCACAGACAGTCAGCAGTCAGGGCTGAAGTGACTGTTCCTTGCCTGGCTCCATGGAGGAGCAGGAATACAACTTTGTTCTTCCCTTTGCAGCCAACACCAGCAAGTGCAGCCTTGAGACCAACCAAACAGAGGCCCCAGCATGCTGGGCAGGAGCAACCAGGGGTGGCCCAGAGGTGGTGATTGTACCAGTGCTTTTTGGGTTGATTTTTCTCCTGGGAATGGTGGGAAACACGTTAGTGTTGGTTGTTTTGGGGCGTCTGCGGCCTGGGGGCCGCCCATCGCGCAGTGCCACCAACATCTTCATCCTGAACTTAAGCATTGCAGACTTCTCCTTTCTGCTCTTCTGCGTTCCCTTCCAGGCCACCATCTACTCCCTGCCAGAGTGGATCTTCGGTGCCTTCTTTTGCAAGTGGGTTCACTACTCGGCCATGGCAACGATGCTGGTCAGCATCTTCACTCTGGTGGCCATGTCTGTGGACAGATACATTGCTGTGGTCCATGCCAAACGCTCGCCCTGCATCCGCAGCAAGCGCAACGCCGCCCTCGGCGTGGCTGCCATCTGGCTGCTGTCCCTCCTCATTGCCATCCCCGTGGCCCAGCACCAGGCCCTCATGAGTGGCCACCAGCAGGCACCCAACAGCTCTTTCTGCTGGGAGCACTGGGCAAACGGCTCCACGGCCAAGCAGATGTACAAGATTACCATCCTGCTGGTGGGATACCTCCTGCCCCTGCTGCTCATCACCTGCTGCTATGCCAAGGTGGGTGTCAGGGATGGGAATAACGCTTAAATGGAGGGAAAGATCCCAGACTCTTGGTGGCTTGTGTGTGTACACAACTACACAGCCAACACTCTCCATATCCTCTCCTGGTACAGAATATTTTTTGAGGTGGGGGATGGAAGGAAAACAGAGAATCACACTATACCAGCTCACAAAAAGGATTACAACTACCAAGGTGACACCCAGCCTGTCACCCAAACCCCCTAAAGTCTGTTGCTGTTTTTTCATATTTTTCATTTTGTTCTTTCTAAATAATAAATGTTTGCTACTGGCAAGAGGAAAAAGCGATGAAGGGATAAACATTTCCATGTTATTGCTGTGCTGTAATCAGCTTTCAAAAGGTACATCTAGATGTTGATAATTGAGAATTGCCTAGAGTGCTCCAACACTCCGTATGACCCTCCCTCTGGAGGGTGACCTACTCCTACCACTGCATTTGTTTGTGCTGCCTCCAGGAGTGACTGTACAGTCCCACCAGGGTACAGGACTGGCAGCCTGCTCTCTGCCCATGAGTATCATCAGCCTAGGGAATAAATGAAGACAATCTGAGGCTTAATATAAAATTCAAAGTCCATCTGAAAACTCCTGTGGATTTCAGCATAGAGCCAGCTGAGCTCTTAATATATGCTGAACTACTGAAAGCCTAGCAGGTTTAATGCTCTTTCCAAACCTTGTTTCTTAAAGAGAAATTGGAGAGCTTAGAATTAAAAGTCTGAAACCTCAAATTCATCTTTGAAGTCATGTTAAAACAATTACTTCAAATTTTTGGTGCTTGTATGAGGAGTTCAATTCTTAATACACAAATTTCAATTTCCCATTCAATATATTGCTCCTTTTTTCCCCCCAAGGTTTTATACCATCTCCATACGAAAGTAAAGAACATTTCCAAGAAGTCAGAGAGATCAAAGAAGAAGGTAAATATCTTTGGTTTAATCTGTATATTGACTATAATACAATAGACATCCCAGGTTTATAAAGTAGTCAGCCTGGTCTGTGCTGATTCCAGCTGATTTAGAGCCGTTACAGTTTCTGCCAGTCGTTTTTGCCTATGAATCCTAACCAGACTTAACTGTAGATTATATGTAATTTCTACTGGTTCATTACATTCATTAGTATACACTCAGTTTTGTTTGCAATATATTTATGAGGACCAATTCATAATTGTTCCTCATAATACTTGCACCTACACTGTCTGTAAGGATAGAATTCAACAGGTATTTGCAATATTATCTCATAACATGTATGATGTTTGTAAAGTCACTTTTCCCTTCTCTTCCATTACTGGTCTTTCTACTGTCTGTCACTGTCCCATTTGCCACAACATTGTACTCCAGGTCTGTTATTTGAAGATATGTAAGGGCTAAAAGGACAGCCTAAGAGGGCCCTGGTTTTTAGGACAAACTACTCATGGGCAATGTTTAGACCCACTATTGTAAAGTCAGTTACAACTAGATTTTGTTTGAATGGGTCCAGTTTATGAATAATCCAGAGAGCTTTGACAGCTGTCACCCACTCCAAGTCAGTGTTCAAACACCTGCTGAAAAAAACAAGTTTGTCTTTAGCAGAATCATATAAATGCCACACAGGCACATATCACAATAAAAAAAAATACAAAACCCCAAAAGGTTTTGTGCTTGGGTTGTGAACTTTAAGCTTTTAAGTTACAGGATGGTTATGTTCAAATTACAACAACCTTTTCAATTTATGCACACATCAAACTGCAAAAATTTCTCTTGCACAAAGTTTGCTGCATCCTGACTTCACATTCCATTATCAGAAGAATTTGACCCTTCATTCAGATTCCCACTTTGAAATTTTTATATAACTTTGCCATCTACATGTCAAAGGTTGGACATGCTCAATTTAAAGTGCTTCTCCATTTGTACCATCTCTGCATTAGAGCAAGGAAGATGTTTAGAACTTTTTGCATGCCTAGGCTGAAATTCTGCATGATGAACTAAGACTTTGCCTGCAGAGGAAAGACATGACTGGCTGCTTCCCCATTTAATGCCATACTAGCTGTACAAGTTTGCCAGCCTTGAAAATCAGATGGTGTGATGCTGCAGGATTCTCCTTTGAAGTTTTGGATAATCGTTTTTTGAGGCCAGCCAGCCAGACCACATGCTATGAAATTCTGTGACAATGAAGTATATTTCAGTTCTGTTACCTCTTTTCTCAACTATGCAGAGTACAGCAAGTCTGTAATTTGGCTCCAAAGAAAGTTAACAATCCCTGTCTGACAGTGTTGCAAAATGTTTCATAAGAGCCCAGCCCCAGGAACTCTGATCTTACATCTGCCTTAAATAAGACGATTTAATGATGGACATTAATGCAAACTAAGGTCTAGCATGGCCCTGTGGTGTTTTACTGGCCTCTGGAGCACACCAGGGTTCCTCAGTGTTTACTCAGCTCTGTCTTGTGCATCTTTAAAGAACAAATAACAAGCTTTGCAAACTGAACAATCTGAAATTCTTTTTCAACTTTAAGAATGTGTCTGGGGATGTGACTTTGACAGCTATTTTGCAAGCTCCCTTGAAAGGATAGTAGGAGCTGTGGGACCTTGAGGCCAAAAGCTTCAATTAACAGACCAAATGAGCCACTTAAAGGTAGCTACAATAGAGAGGTGAGCAGTGCCTGCCTGGTGGGTAAGCAAATCAGCTGTTCATTGCTTCCAGAGCTCAGTAAACACAAAGACACACAGAGTTTATTTGGGACACTCCCTGCAGTGCTGCACTTGGAAGGTCATACAAGAGCCTGAGGTAAAAGATACAGAATTCCCTCAAGGTAGATGGGTATTCCTGAACGTCTTGGCCAACAGAGGCAGATAAAAGTTGCTCTGTGTACTAAACAAATGCTCTGTGTGCTAAACAAATTATTTGGCTATTGTTCATGCAAATTGAAGGTTTTCATGTAGACAATGAACATGATGCTCAAGACCTTGGCATTTGAACAACAGTAAATACAGCAAAGGAACATGGAAGATCCTGGGATCCATCGAGCAGAAGAATATAATTCAGAAGTGTCATCCTGCACATTGTTTGGTTAACAGGAGCCCAGGGCAGCAGGAATTAAGAGCATCATTACCAATTAGGGGGTAATAGAAATATCACAATGCTCATACACATTTATGAACAGAAAGTGAATAAATTTCAAGGGCACCAACAGTGGCATAATCCCAGAATGAGAGATGTGCAGATGAGCAGCTGGAACAGTGCAAGCAAGCTGCTGGGAAATGAAGAGTCCCTCTTAGCACATAAAGCAAGTAATAAAAATGAGCTGATAACATCTGAAAATATATTTACTTCAGTCCCTCCTCTTCTTCATGACATTCAGCTGCCACCTCTGGCTCCAAGAAAGAAGACAGAACAGTAAAAAAGAATACTTTCAGTGTGGTTTTCAGATCACTGAAGAGTAGAATTAGAGTGTAATCAAGTGTAATAAAAAAAAAGACCAAAGGCAACGAGAAGTGCTTCAGTAGTAATTACAAGATGTGTGTGCTCTGAAGTAGACACAGCTGCTATCCAACACTTAAGTTACTTAAGAATAGGTATGCCATTTTCTAAACATTTTGCATTCATCAGTAAGCTATGGGCAAGTTTCTGGAGATCAGATTGTGCTTGGGACCTTTCTGTTAGATCTTTATGTGCAAAAAGGAAAAGAATGTTTGGAAGGCCATCAGGGCAAGTCAGATTTGCCAGCAAAGCAAGTAAGAACGTGGCACCAGGAGTGAAGGAACTGGCAGTTTTCCCTTTGCATTCTGGCTCACGGTGGACTCTGAGCAAAGGGATGTTCTCCATTGGGTATCCCTGAATGTAAAGCCGCAGAAATTGTCTTCCTCAGAGGCTGGTAAATTCCTCCAGCAGTACAGTGGTATATTGCACTAAGCCCCATGTCTTTCCTGGGCACTGACACTGGGAACCTGCAGTATCTAAAAACAAAAGCTTAAGGCACCATGGGCCACTACATATTTTCCAAGTCTTCACTACAGTAAATTACAAGATATGGTGAAGTCTGTAACTCTGTAGTTTACCATAATGAAGTATGGGGCAGTAAAAATGTGCACCAATTGTCTCTCAAACTTGAAGGAAAAGAATCTACAAGTTAGACATGAGCATATCAGGAGAAAAGATTTATCAGTAAATGACATAATCAGATATCCTCCTACAAAGCAGTAATAAAAGAAGCGTCAGTTGTTATTTGCTGATAAGACAGTGTGGAAGAACTGGCATAGGCTTCTTTATGCTTCTTCATTTAGAACTATGGAAGAAAAAAGGATGAAAAATAATCTCACCATATTCAGGAAACAGCAGTTGTCTCACTAATGAAGCCCAGTTTGTCTGCAAGCCAGTACTGTTTAATAAAAACCTAATTGAATGTTCTTTCCCATTTCTATGTGGCTGATCAGCACTGAAAAATGATGTGCAGCTGGGCTGTCTCCAACTGGGACTGAATTAGGAAAGTGACAAGCCCTTTACCCCTCTAGACTGTTCTGTCCACTTTATATTTTACTTTCGGGAATGTTTATTATTCTAACATTCAGGTGGTTCTTTGTAAAATATGTAAATTCATGGAATACCTGAAGCATTTGACTCATTACAGGCAATCTTAATTTTGCCCTGGACAAGATGCCGGACAAGCTGAAGCAAGAAACTTCATTAAAAGCTTATCAAGGACTACAGCTCTAAACACAATTAAATGTTTAAGACTTCATCATCCTCCTGAAAGAGGTGTCTTGCCCAAAATGTTTTTTAAACACATTTTCCACTGCTTTTTAAAGGATGGGAGAAGGCTAAAAGCAAGAAATAGCTTGTCTAGGGCCAGGGGGAAAAGTAATCAAAGGGCAAAACAGACCAAGAAAGGCTGGAAAGCATACATGAGAGGCAGATGACCTACAAAGATAACAAATGAATAAGCAAGTAAATTCAACACAATCTGCACATGACAGAAATGGGCAGGGGGAAGGGAGGAATAACAGAAGTTCATCTAATTATCTGACCAACAAAAAGATCTCCTTGTCTTTGTCACCATGCTACTGATTCACTGCACAGCTTCAATGCACTTACTTTGCCTGTACAACAAATACACTGTAAGTTATATTCTGGAGCTGCTTGAAAGACTTTTAGGAGTAGTAAGAGAGACTTAAGTGGCCAGTAGTGGCCATTGTACAGCTCTATTGTGGACCCACAAAAATTTCAGAGTCGAGCCAGAAGGTTTGCATTAAGTGGGGGCAGCTTGATCAACAGTAATGCAGTAACTGTGCAAACTATCACAGCTCATGGAAGAAGCTCAAACAGCACACAAACTATTTGGATCAGTCCTCCATAGCTGGTCACAGTCTACAGTAACAGTAGCTTAAGCTACAGCAAAGTCACCACACTAAAATCCAAACAGTGTTTTGTTTCACTTTCCTCTGTCTTAATTACATAGTCCCTAACTTGAAAAAACAGACACAACTTCAATTTCCAAAACCTGTTTCTCAAGTCATGAATCATGTACATTAGTGCTCTAGTATTGTCTGTGTTTTCCATCTGCAAAATCCCAAAAAGCTGGACCCCAGAAACAGCTCTGTGCAATTACATAGCAACTGCAAACCCATTGTGTAATACTCAGCCCGACGTTAAACCACAGCTTGTTATTTCACAATAAAAGGGGGGGAAAGCTAGGTATATAAGCCTTATTCAAAAGCATATTTCAGTGCTTGTAGCCCCCTAATTTAAGCAGATGGATGCTATGAAAGGTTGCCTGGGTAACAAGCCTAAGCTACTTAACATTGCTAGAGGGTAAAGAAGTAGCACCATTATTGCTGGTGAAAGCTAATGACGGGACCTGTTTATTAATCATTTCTTTGGTACCCATCATACCACAGCGGGTGAGCCAGACCCCACAACACCACTAGGTCTGTGTCTTTCAGTGTCAACAACTTCTAATCATTCCAGTCTATTTTTAAGGACATCATCTGGCTCCCAGCATGGTTGGTTTGAGGACACTTGGCAGGTTAGTTTGTTCACTCTTAGGGGAACATCTTTATTAGCTCAGCTGTCTGACAGCATTCTGGTAGGTGAAACAAGGAAGCACCTGGAGCATGCCAGGTACACAATGAACCTACAGGTTATTGCCTTTCAAAGTTAATAGAACCTTATTTGAGAGACCCATTTGACAGAAATCCCTTTTTTTTTACTTGTATTGTAGTCTTGATCTAAAGCAATAACATCTTCCTTAGAGAGGTTAATGGGTTTAACTAAATGTAGCCATGATAATCATTGACTAAACAGATTTCTGTTCACTAGAAAATTATCCCTTTTCTAGGAAAGTAACTTTACACTATTCACTTGAAATCATGCAAGGGAATTATTGACAGAAACATTGACCTGGACTAGTAAGGCTGTAAATCTTGAGCTGAAATGAAACTTGAATTTTAATTTTTCTCCATTGCTTTTCTGCTACTTGTACAACAATTTTCCTTAGGGGAAGGATATAGTCTGCATGTTTGTAAGTTGTTACATTTATTAAATGACAATATAGAAATGAGAAACACTAAATACCAAAGTTAAAAAGCAGACATTGTGCAGAGAACCAAGTGGGGCAAGAGGAGGGAGGTCACCAGCTGTGCATCTGCTACAGAACCTCAAAACTGAGGGATTAAATACAAAACAATTGCTCACCCTGCATTACCATTTGTATTTTTGAAAATTCATTAAGTCAGGTGGAATTAGCCCTACAAAAACATCAGGAAAGGATCTTAGGGCCCCCAAGTCAGCAATCTCTGCAACTTGCCAGGCTGAGTGTTCTAGAAGTAGAAAGTGAGAGAAAAGCAACACTACCAGCTTTCTTGGAAACTTGGAAAGTGAGGTCCTGCTCCCACAGGCAGGAGGGTCTTAAAGAAAGACAGTTGAAGTGAGTTACAGCTTAATTTTATTTACTGTCACTGTTAACCTTCATATTGTATGGAGATTTCAAACACCACTGCTTTCAGGAAAATTTTACCTCAGATCAAGCTTTGGGATTTACAAATGATAGACTGCCAGAGGCTGGCCAGCTAAGTGGGGAGCAAGCACTGCAGGGACACATCTCTAACCCAGGCAGCACAGGCTGGGATCCCATAGGCACAGGGAGCCTCCCTCAGGTCATCACCCAGCTAGGAATATGTCTAACCAATAAGCACTGTGTATTAAAAAAAAAAAAAAATCCTCTATACATTGGTTTTCTGAGTTTGTTCCATAATAGGGAAGATACTGGAAAAACCTTTCTCCTCAGGCCAGCCTTTGTTACTCCTCTCAGTGGTGTGCTTACTTGGAAGTTTTTTCCCCCTGCAGTTATTTTCAATAGCCTCAATGTTCCTCACCCTCCAAATGCTAGGGACTATTATTTCCACTCTTCCTTGTAACACGTTGCAGCCTTTGAACTGTTTGAAGTTCTATGGGCACTACCTCAAACTGTCTATAGATATTTGCTTGAGCCAAAACCAATCAATCCAAGTTTACCAGGGTTTTTAGCATCCTTTTCCATACTGTCACGATTTGCCCACCTGGCAGTTGTCAGTGTTGCCTGTGTAGACTGCCTTCAGTACTGACAGAGGAAAGCAAATCCACTCATTCCACAGACTCACTTGCTCACTGTGACCACTTAATACACGATCTTCTCTTCTCTTCTCTTCTCTTCTCTTCTCTTCTCTTCTCTTCTCTTCTCTTCTCTTCTCTTCTCTTCTCTTCTCTTCTCTTCTCTTCTCTTCTCTTCTCTTCTCTTCTCTTCTCTTCTCTCCTCTCCTCTCCTCTCCTCTCCTCTCCTCTCCTCTCCTCTCCTCTCCTCTCCTCTCCTCTCCTCTCCTCTCCTCTCCTCTCCTCTCCTCTCTTTTCCAGACGGCACAGACAGTGCTTCTCGTGGTTGCTGTGTTCCTGCTCTCCTGGTTGCCACACCACATCATCACCATGTGGGCAGAGTTTGGGCACTTTCCCTTGAACAACATCTCCTTCACCTTCCGCATCATCTCTCACTGCCTGGCCTACGGGAACTCCTGCATCAACCCCATCCTTTACGCTTTCCTCTCGGAGAATTTCCGCAAGGCCTGCCGCCAAGTCTTCACCTGCAAGCTCTTTCTGCGGCCGGTGGCTGCTGAGAAACTGGCCAGAGTGCGCATGGAGAACTTCTCTACCACCCACTCCACCACAAACGTGTAAGCTGGGCTCACAAATACGTTTCAGGAGGAAGAGGAGGGAAGAGGGTTCTGTCTGGGGAGAACATGCATGCAAGTGCACTCCAGGGAGTGGTGGAGTCTGCTAAAGTGTGCACTTTGCCAGGTTACTGGAGTGCAGGAGACATATTTCCCTCTCGCTGTGATGACGTGTGACAGAGCCTGTCCTAGGGTACGTTGCTAGAGACCAGCTATGTGCAACAAAATTACGTGAACGCCCGTAAGACAGAGCCCAAATGAAGTGTAGTTATGACCATAGGATCTAAAGTGAGATTTACACAGAAGGTGGAATATGTACAGACAAGAAGACAGCAGTTAATTATGTCTGTAGACAGTCATTGAGATGTGAACAAGGAGTGATGCAACATTCAGAGAGTAGTTTGGGAGAAGTCAGACTAATGCCTTTGGATGTCTTCATTTTTTCAACAAATTTGACCATGTATAAGCTACCTACAGATTTAGCTCACTACTGGGGGTAGGGTCTCTAAATCTCCTTGAAGGCTTTGCTGTAGTATTTACCTATTGGGCAATTACACCTTTCACATGATGAGTCAGTGGTATGGCTGTCTGCATTTGGTGGCTCTGTATCAGCTTTTATATCCCAGAGTGAGTGTCTGTGTGCTCCTGTGTGTAATTACTCCTGTTAATCACTGGCTCCATCAACAGTCTCTTGGTGAGCAACAATATGACAGTGGTATTTCTCAATATATGCTTAAAAAACTGTGGCTTTGTTTGAAAGTTCTGTCTACAAAAGGTTTTGTTGGTAAATAGTGTTCTCTTGAGTGTATCTACCCAAGGCTTTTTATTAGCCACTTTAGTATACAAATGCCTGGAATTTGTGGTGAAGGTTTTTTTGGGTTTTTTGTTTGTTTGGGTTTTTTGATGAACTGTTGTGATCAAGAGTGCCCTAGCCACAAAAGGTAATGGCATTGTACCAAGTTCAAGGTTATTACTTGTAACTATATGAAGTGCATAGTACTTCAAAAGTAGGAAGCAAATGGCTGAAAGAATTTCATTATTTCACTGTGTTGTCTAATTCAGTATTTCTGTGTGCTGCAATCCAGACTGACCTGTTCATAGACTGTAAAAATGTGAGTTACAGAAGTTAAACTACAAATTATTTGCTGTCCATGCAATGAATGGGTTTCCAGTCTCCAAATGGATCACTCTTTCACTATATTTCTGAAACTTGGGAGCTATTGTATTAAATAATTTTACTGCAGTTTGTAACTTCCTTTAAGAGCCCCCTAACTGTGCAATATGAACAGAGCACATGTACACTAGGATAAAGTCACTGCCTGATCCTTGGGTGACTATCTGCACAAGTTTTCTCTTTGTTTAACTTTTACTCTGGAGAGTAGCTCCAGTGAATTATTTCCTTAGGAACTAGATTTAGTTCCAATGCTGTGATCTTCTCATTTACCATAATGTAGAAATCTACTATTTCTACATTCCCAGTGATTGCACAGCCTAAAGTGGAGAGCATGGGAAAAACAGCCACTAAAAGTAAGGGTTGTGGCAAATCACTGCAACAGAATTCAGAGCTAAAATGCTTATTTGTGTGACTATTTACCATGGAAACAAACTACCAGCTAAATATGAAACAACCTCAGCCTCACTTCCAACTCTCTTGGTTGGAAGCAAAATAGGACAAAGGCACAACATTCAAGAGAAATCCTACACTCACTGTAGGATGTGAGAGTCACTAGAACCTGTGAGTCAACACACTTCTTTTATTTAACAGAAGACTTCTTTCAGTGTGCTGGGGTTGGGGTTTTTTGGTTTTTTTTACAGTCAGTTCAGAAAATGTACATCTCACTAGAGTATGCAGAAAAAAAATGTACAGGAAACACTTTAGGGCTTTTTATTTAACGTAACATGAAGGAGCAAGATCCCATTTCTCAGTGAAAGGTAACAATAAAATAACAAACTAAGGCCTTGAAAGAGCCTCAAACATTATTGTGCCTTCTCATTCCCACTCTACTTTACAGGTATCCGGTCTAGAATTCTCTAAATGAACTGTTATATCACAAGTATCCTTTGTCCTTTAGCCCTTTGTGTCTTTAACTGGTTTTTTTTCTCCTGCCAAAGCAGAAATTTTTCAGTTTTAATAACAAATATTTGCTGATGGTGGTGGGCAGTAATGAAATGCAATAGAACTGCATATCATACAAACATACTTTCATTTGGATTTGAATTTAAATTATGTCTCAAAGTAAGTAAACCGAATCAACTGATGAAGTAATTGCAATATTCTCCAAAAGCATTCTGTTACTCACTTACTAGTTTCCTTTGGGAAAGCCACATTTTGTGATGGCTGTGCAAATGAATACTGCAGCTTCCAGAACAGTGCACAAAGTTAACCTGATCACCTGGTACTGAAACTCAACTCTATTCTTCCAATCTGCTTTACACACAGCAGCTCATTCACTCTGCCTTAATGGCCTCAAGGTAAGCCCCTACCAGGGAATGCCTGGCAGCCGGAATCAACTTCCTTTAGGTGAAGGTTTATTAATAGAGTCCATTCCTGGGAGACCTGTCCTTTTCCGGGCTGCAGTCTCTATTTTCCGTACCAGGTCCACATCCCACCGATGGGTGACAAAACTAACCACAGCTCCAGGTGCCTTGCTCCCAACCCGGCCAACTCTCCCAGCACGGTGCAGGTAGTCTTGCAGGGTGTCTGGGAAGTCATAGTTGACCACTAGCTGCACACCGCTGGTGTCCAGCCCGCGCGAGGCCAGGTCAGTGCAGACAAGGACAGACACATCACCCTTCTGGAAAGAGGCAAAGATGCCAGCTCTAGCAGCTGCCGACATCTGCCCCTGCAGCCTCAGGTGCTTGATTTTGTGGTCGTCCAGGATATAGCCCAGCCAGTTGACGGTGCTGGCACTGTTGCAGAAGATGAGAACAGCCCCTCCAGATGATGGGCGCTCCTTGAGCAGCTGCAGCAGTTCGGACAGCTTGTCCCGGCCTTTGAGGCGGACAAACTTCTGCTGGACGTGAGGCGGCAGGCGGTGCAGGCTCTGGGTGCTGAGGGTGACAAACTGGCCCACGTCAGTGAACTTCGCCAGCGTCTCGCTCAGCCCCGCGGGGAAGGTGGCTCCGACCACCACCACCTGCGTCCTCTCCTCGTCGGGACCGGCCGGCCCGGGAGCGCCGGCGGCCAGGGGCGCGTACGCCAGGATCTCCTCCAGCAGCTCCGTGAAGGACTCGTCCATCAGCGAGTCCGCCTCGTCCAGCACCATCCAGCGCAGCCTCTCCAGGGCCAGGAAGCGCCGCCGCAGCGCCTCCCGCAGCGCGCCGGGGGTGCCCAGCAGCACGGCGGGGCCCGGCGGCGGCGCCCGCAGCTGCCTGCGCAGCCCGCCCGCGGCCCCGCCGCCCGTCAGGCCGCGCACCGCCAGCCCCGCGGGCGCGCACAGCGCCGCCGCCACCGCGCCCACCTGCGCCGCCAGCTCCCGCGACGGCAGCACCACCAGCCCGCGGGGCGCCGCCGGCCCCGCCGCCTCCACCGCCGCCTCGGGGCGGCCGAGCAGGCGCTCCAGCAGCGGCAGCAGGTACGCCAGAGTCTTCCCGCTGCCCGTCTCGGCGGCGCACAGCGCGCTGCGGCCGCGGCGCAGCGCGGGGATGGCGAGGCGCTGCACGGCCGTGGGCCGGCCGATGGAGAGCCGCTCCAGGCCGGCCAGCAGCGCGGGCTGCAGCCCCAGCTCGGCAAAGGTCGGGCCTTGTCCCGACTCAGCCGGCGGCGCCTGCAAGGCGGGAGCCGCCGCCTGCGAGGGTTCCAGCTGGAAGTAATCCCCGTACGCCTTCCGGTGCTTCCAGCCCGCCGACACCAGCGGCGGCTGCTCCCAGCGCCCCACCGTCTGCCAGCGGGGCTGGCTCAGCTCCGGCCGCCGGCTCCGCAGCAGCAGCTTCCCGGAACGCGGCGCCGCCGCCTGCCCCTGCTCGCGCCGCCGGCGCTGCGCGCCCCGCTGCAGGCGCTGCCGCAGGGCCCAGGGGACGCGCACCACGGCCCCGGGGGGCTGCGGGCTCCCCGCCGCCGCCGCTGTCCCGCTGCCCGCCGGCCGCCGCGGCAGCAGCAGCGGGAGGGCGAACGCCGGCCCGGCCCGGCCCAGCGCCATCGCGGCCCCCACGTGGGGCGGCGGCGCCGGCCGATGACGCCTGAAACCGGCGCTGGCCCCGGTTCTCCCCGCCCCGCGGAGCCGCGGCAGAGCCACGCGAGGAGGGTGAGTGCGGCGGGAGGTGCCGCTCCCTTCTTTCGCCTTTTTCCGCTGCCGGCTGAGAGCCTTCCCCGCGCCGCCGCCGCGGGAGCAGTCGCGGCCCTGAGGGGCTCTGGCAGGGCGGCGCGGGCCCCTCGCTCGGGAAGGCGCCCGTGGGGCGGGGAGCATCCCCCGGCGCCCTCACGCTGGGTGAGCCCGGTCCCCGCTGCCCGGCGAGCCCCGTCACACCTGGCGGGGCACCCACCGCCTCTTCCCGGCGAAGGACACGCCTGTGTTTGCGGGTGGGAAATGACACTCGGTGGCAGTCCCTCTGGGCTCTCTTTCAGGTGGTACAGCAACAGGAATGACGGTGAACACACCGCTGTGCTTTAGAGGGAAGAAGATCCTGGCTCCAATGGTGCGAGTGGGGACACTGCCAATGCGTCTGCTTGCTCTGGACTATGGTGCCGATATCGTGTACTGTGAGGTATGGAGAAGGAGCAGATGAGGCGGTTTTATCTGACAATATTGTTATTAAGGAAAGTACAAATGGACTTTTTTCATTGTATGGTGTGTTCTTTTTATACATAGTTTTCCATTAATAATGAGGAAAGAAGAATCTATGTCTTGAGGCATTTCTCTGAGCCATTCTCAAGTTACGGCAAATCCATATTTTGAGGCTGTTCAGTAACTTCAAGTAATTTAGACAAAACACTATAACAATTTCCTCAAGTTGTACTTTTATTTGCATTTGGGGGAGTAGGGTGTTGTTGTTTTGGTTGGTTTTTTTGTATTGTTTCAGTAGAGTCAGAACTTTGAATGAACTTTGAAGACTGACTTCATGTCTCATCTGGTTAGTTCTGCTGTGCCTCCATGTATTTCACTCATAGCATTGCTCTCCTTGTTTCTTAAACACTTTTTTTAAGCTGCCTGAAATTGAGGTGTGGGGTCCTCAGCATAAGAACTATGTGGACCTCTTAAGAGTGGATCCAGAGAGGCTACGGTGTTGATCAGAGTGCTGGAGCACCTCTCCTACAAACACAGCCTGAGAGAGTTGGGATTCTTCTCTCTGGAGAAGGCTCTGAGGAGACCTTGTTGAGCCCTTCCAGTACTTAAAGGGAGATTTTAAAAAAGAGGGAGAGGAGCATTTTACAAGGTCAGATAGTGGTAGGACCAGGGGGAACAGTTTTAAGCTAGAGAGAGGAGAGCCTTAGATTAGTAAGAAGCTCTTTAACCAGAGAGTGTTGAGATACTGGAACAGGTTGCTCAGAGAAGTTGGTCTCTCTAGATAATTACTTAATAAAATGGGCAGTTGTTTAGAGCTGACTGGCTGAAACAATTCAACTCACTGAGATTTTTTTATCCTTTCTACTCAGGAGCTGATTGACATAAAGATGCTGCAGTGTAAGAGGGTTATAAACGGTAAGAATGGCATTTCTTTGGATAATACCTGTAAGAAGTCTCTTTTCTAGTTAAGAGAAAGGGTAATTATTTCTCTGAAGCATTTTTCTAGTGATTATAGTGATGTGTCAGTACATATAATCTCACTGAATTGTGTCTAAGGGCTTACAGTAAGCTTTTGAAGTGCTACCTTATACCTGTCTGCTGCTCTAGTTTTAAACTTCCAGTTTGTTTGGACTGCAGTAGAGACAGTTTCCAATCATGTGTCTTTTTAGATGTTAGCTGTTTGTGACATGATAATGTACACACCTTTTAGTCTACTGCAACAAGGAAGCAACATGTACAAGATCTCACTGTTTATCATTCATTTATTAATTTGAAGTCCGTGGGCTGGACTTGCAATAACATGATTGTCACTGCAAGTTCTTCAAAAGGTATCTTTGAGACCTAGCCCTGTTTGAGTGGCATAGAAACACATGTTTGCAGTGTCCCTGCTGGGAAACAGAAGTTCACTACAAATCTCCTCTCTTCTCCTGCCCCTTCCCAAAAATAGTACTGTTCATTCTGGCTGAGTCATCACTGGGCTTTGATACTTTTCAAAGAACATGAAATTACTTTGATGACATTTTATTTATAAACAAATGACATGCTCATATGCCTTTTTTAATTTTTACATTTGTACAGAATTTTTGTCTGTTTTTTCTGTTTCTCATTTCATACAGAAGTACTTGAAACAGTGGACTTTGTTGCACCTAATGACAGAGTTGTTTTCAGAACTTGTGAAAGGGAGAGAGAACGTGTTGTCTTCCAAATGGTAAGAAACCAGATACTGTTCTAACAACACAGTTAAATGAAGTGGTTTCACACCAAAGGTGTTGCGGAATTTCTGAGCTGTTGGTATGAATCACGATTCTACATTTTAAGTTCTCTTTAGAGCTGTTTTCAGAAGAGGTGATTAAGGTAACCTTTGTGCTCTCCAGCAGCTTGGTTTTGTAAGAGGTATCTTAGATATTTCTGAACTTATGGATGTGGATATGAATTGTGCTGAGGTCTGATCACACGTTGAAGTTATGCACTGTCCTGTAAACAGTCTCACGGGAACGACTGAAAGAGTTTAGTATTTGTTTAGTATAGATAAGAGAGGATTAATATGTGCATTGGCATTGCTCAAATGGGTTAAAGATTCTCTCTTCTGAAGAGAAAATGACAGTAATTTGCTCTTAGAGATCACTCTGTGTAGGACAAGAGATGATGGACTTGGAGGGAGGGGGAAGCATGAGTGGATTGCATTAGATACTGAAAAGACCTTTTTCAATAGTAATGTAACCCTGAAATAAGTTGCTTGTGGATTCTGTAGAACTGTTATTAGTGGAGCTTCTTAAGAACATTAAAATAGATATCTGTTGCCGAGGGGCTAAGAACATTTGATATTGCTGTAGGTGAAGAGGGCAGACAGACCTCTTTGGATCCTTTTTTGTATCACCTTTTATCATCAGTGGCTGACTCCACTATATGCTGTAGGTAAATGTTTTAAGTATCCAGTGTGCCTCTGAGTGGGTCTCTGTCTGTACTAAATGTTCAGAACAAATATAGTTGTACACACGTGCAAGTAAGCACCTTGGTTTTTTATTAATTTGATGATATTTTGTAATTATAAATCCTCTTCTATTACCAACAGGGTTCAGCAGATGCCGAAAGAGCCCTGGCAGTAGCTAAGCTTGTGTAAGTCATCCTCTCTCACCCCCTTCCCACCATGGGTTTGTCTGGGATTTTTTGTACAGAGGAATTATTGTAGAACACAGTTTTTTATGATTGAGAGCATCAAGGTAGCTCTTGATAGAAGCAGGAAAAGTTCAGCTGCATAAATTCTATGCTGGAATGGCTTCTTGCTAGTGCAAGTGTGTCTTTGATCTCTTCAGTATGAATTTCCCTGGGTATTGCACAGCTGCAAGACCAACACACCTGAAAATGTCCCTTATTTTTTGTGGTTTAAAGCCTCCAGTAATGTATTGTGCAGGAACCAAAGTGGCTCTTAAAAAGGTGGTTTTAAGCCTCCATTTAAATATATGGAAGTTTCAGTAGGACTTACTGTAGTGATGAATTTAGTGGTGGATATACTTTCTATGGAATTAAGTATATAGAAGGTATTTAAGATGAGTATTTGCAGCTTCTGCACAGCACTGGTTATTGAAAACTTTGAACAATCCAATCTTCAGACCATCATTAGGATTTATATATTTAACTTAAATAAGTGAGAAGCTAAAAATTCAGAAGTTCAAATTTACCTTAAGTTCTCATTTAAGCCTTTATGATGATGGAACAAATTATCTGGCAAGATATCTCTTTCTTGATCCTTGTTCTAATATGCTCAAAAATATTTTGATTTTTCCTTCTCTTTCAGAGAGAGTGATGTAGCTGGTATTGATATTAACATGGGATGCCCAAAAGAATATTCTACTAAGGCAAGTGGATTTTGATTACTCTTAAATGAGCCTTTTCTGTCTTGGGGGTATAGAATGTGGAATACATGGTCTGGTTTCCAAATTCAAGCAGTAAAATTTTGATGCAGAGAAAAATTAAATTTAATTGTTTGTAGTAAACAGAACACTCTAGAAGGTATCATGGCTCTAATACAGTAAAATAACATAGGCTTTTAGAAAATTAAATTCTTATAGGCTAGATAAAATGAAGTGTTTAGGGTTTTTTAATATTTTTCTGAAGTCATTAATTTGTTGGCTGAGTGAAATAAGTTCTGCCTAGCCTTAATAAAAATTGAAATCACAATTTGTCATCTGAACAAATCGAAAACAAAAAACAGTCACAACTTAGTAATGCTGAATTCATTTATTTGTCAGTTTTAAATGGGAAGACAATGGATAACTTAAAACCTAGTTTGTTTGTTTGTTTTGTTATAAAGCACATGCAGTTCTAAATTATTCCTGTATCTGGGACTAGAACAGAGCATTCAAACTGGTTGTTAGGACTGTTAAGCCACTTGATGTAGAGATAAAGGATCAATGAATTGAACAATGGCACTCCATTTTGATGTCAAATGCTCCACAGAACCATAATTAAGAACAAAACACCAAAATATCCATCTTGTACTGGGGTGAAAGATCAACCACTCACCAGCACTTGTACTCCTGTTCTCCAACAATAGTTCTGGGTCAAAAAAATTTGTACAAAAATGTTGTTGGCCTCTGCATCTATGTATGCAGATGAAATGGTGTTGGAAGAACAGCTAAAATATTAAATTGTTCATAGCTACGTTATGGATGAAAAATGGGAAAATGGATGATTATGTTTGCTAAAAATAGCTTTCTGAAATCCTGTCTGCTCCCTAAAGTGATGAGAGCAAGTTGATGCCCTGAATTACTGCTTAATTATTCTGATACAGGTCTAAGAAATGTAGCACCAAGGTGTTCAGTAATGCTTCTGTATTTTAAATTTTGCCTTTTTTTTCCTCAATATGATATTGTGCTTTTGTTCTGGTCTGCTATTACGCAAAACAATTGAGTTGAAAAATATGTTTGCCTAGTGGCTAACAGCTTCTGTCTGTTTTCCCAGGGAGGTATGGGAGCAGCACTACTGTCTGATCCTGACAAAATAGAGTCTGTAAGTATCACCTGGTGGGGTTGGAGCTGCCTTGGGAAGAATTGTGCACTGTGCTCTACTGGCAGCAGGAATGGGTTGCATAGAAAACAGATTTGTGATTGCTTGAATGGAATACTCAGTTTAGGACACTGGAGTTAAGGTTATAGATAAATATTCCTGATTTAGTTCTCCTTGCCATTATCTGGACTATAAAACTGCTACTTCTGGGATTTTCTCAGTTTAAAAACTTTCAGTGTGGTGCAATATTTGTGAATTTTACGTGTCTATGCATGTTTTTTGAAATCAGAGTTCACTGGTCACGCCATATTAAAAGCAATGTTGAAACTCCAGCAGCAGTAAATTGCTCTCTAAAAGTCCAGTTCAAATCAACAAAGAAGTGGCAGTAAAAATGTCTCAGACTATAAGTAGTCCTGTGTATCTACTGGATAAAATTGTATATTTAGTTATGGATTGTATATGTCTGTCTAGCATGTAAGATTCTTTATAGAGGAATAGTAAACAGTGTTACATTATTCTAATTTATTTTCAAGAGAGAAAGGAGGGCAGTTTTAGTAATGCCACTGTTGTGATCCGATTTTTGTCTTCTCCTTTTTTTTCAGATATTGACCACCCTTGTTAAAGGAATTTGTAAACCAGTAACGTGCAAAATCCGCATTTTGCCCTCAGTAAGAGCATAAATTGTTGTGCTGAAGTGTTCAGCTGTTAGTGCTCTGATTTACTCAGTTAGAATATATGTTGTTCTGTTATGTTTCACTGTACACCAGTTGCTGTGCAATAGCACTTGGAACTTACAATTTCTGTTTGGGATGCTGTAGCAGCCTAAATCTGACCTGCAGGTGCACAGAGACTGTGACTGTGGGCTTGTCAGTTTCATGATAGGCAAGGGCACAGAGGCTTTTATCCTCTAAATTTCTCAACCGAGTCATTTTTTATGTCATAGAGGTACAAAAGGTTGTAGGACAGCACCCTCGAGCAGCCGGTAGATACTGTTAGTTCCTGTTTTTCTCATGGGGTAGCCAGTATCTGTTCTTTCAGACTAATTTTTCTTCCATACTGTTTTCCTGTTTTTGCAGTTAGAATAGCCAATGAAGTTACAGGGTCTATCTTTTTCAGGATCTTTTTCCAGACTTTTTTTATGGCTGATGTAGCTTCCTTACTGCTTTTTTTTTTTTTTTTTTCAGATGAATTCTCTACATATTTTTAAACCTCCAAGAGATTATGTGCCTTCTCTTTTAAAGACTGATTATTTAGCAATTGGGTATTTAATTACTTCCCAGATACTATGATTACATATGACCTAAACAGATATTTCAGTAGGTAGAAGAACTCTACCTGGGTCAGCTTTGTTCAGATGTCATTTATGTGTTGGGATAAACAAATGAAGCTTGTGTGAAAAGAATCAGTAACCCAGTCTAAGATCAATTTGGTTCTGAAGTATTAAATTAGAGAACTGGCACCTTTATCCTAGAGCCTCTTCCTTTTTGTTTCAAGCTGGTTTTGGGTAGTGTCATCCATCAGAACAGCAGGTGAGCTTCTGTTTCTGCATCCCTGCCAGCTGGGACATGTTGCAGTTTTCAGACTGAATCTGATATGTTTGGGATGAGCCACAGATTTTCCTCCAGCTTTTGAAAGGAAAATTTGCCTTTTTTTTAATTCTCTCTTTCCCTAAAGATGCATAAGACATGTTAGTGCAGCAGTGTGTCAATTTTATTTCTGCTTTTTAAGAGCATTTTACCTCTTTGAAGATATACTGGGCCTTTTGATTTACTGGGCATGTATGAATATCCTTAGAATTTTTTAGATGCTGGTTAACATTTTTAGGACACATCTGAGAGGAATATTTATAGTTGTGTGATTGCATGTTAGGTTGATTTCAGAAGGCATCCTCTTACTGAAAAGCATTTTAATTACAATTTACGGAGTAGTCATTAGAGAGGACTTGCTAATTAAATGTTCCAATCATTTTCAATTGACAGTCTGAAAACCTTTGGAAAATATTCTCCTGCTACAGAGTATTATGTTACCTGGTTTGAGAGAGTTTGTAAACTGTAGGTTCAAGGAAGCATTGAAAATGGATTCTTTTTTTTTTGCCATAGCATGTAGTTCTTCAATTGAAGTATATATTAAATGGTTGTACATGTTATGTTATTAATGAAAGGCAGGAATCACATCCCTCTTGATAAAAGAAGGCTTCCAGCATTTGTTTTTAAAATGGTCATATGATAGTTATTCTTTTTGCTTTGAATTAAAATCATGTCAGACTGTCTTATCCCTCAGGTGGAGGATACTGTGAATCTGGTGAAGAGAATAGAGAAAACTGGCATTGCTGCCATTGCAGTCCATGGAAGGTAAATGGATTTTGGGCAAGAAAGACTTAGATCTTTTTTGTTTGTTGGTGACTGTACCACAGTATGATACGACTGATAATGAGTATATTCTATACTCTAAATGTAATATGTGATTCTGATTTCAACTGTTAACTGGTGTTCTAGGAAATCAAGTCAGTAATTGAGGAATTCAGCTGCTTGCTGCTCTTTTCCTAAATATTTTTTCTCAAAGACCAAATAAAACTAAAATTATCTTGCATACTTTGTATCCAGAAAATCAAATATATAAAATAATTAGGCTGAAACAAGTATATCCCAATAATCCTTGTGTCATGTCTGCTGTGGTTTAGAGATCTATAAATTCCACAGGAAATCTTTGGTCTTGTCTTTTCCTTTTTTTTCCTTTTTTTTTTTCTTTTTCTTTTTGTTTTTGTTGGAAAGGAAGAAGGAGGAGAGGCCTCAGCACCCTGTCCACTGTGATGTGATCAAGGCCATATCTGAAGCTGTCTCCATTCCAGTAATAGCAAAGTAAGTTGGACTAATTAGCTCATTCTGGTCAGATGCCTGTACTTAAGGTTTCCAAGTGCAGGAAAAAGAGCCATGATTAATTATATTAGTGTTGTTAATTTTTAGTGGAGGATCTCATGACTTCATTAAGGAATATGCAGACATTGAGACCTTCCAGAAAGCAACAGCTGCCTCATCAGTCATGATTGCCCGTGCTGCCATGTGGAACCCCTCTGTCTTCAGAAAAGAGGGGTTTTGCCCCTTGAAGGATGTCATGCAAGATTACATCAAATATGTATGTTTTTATGAAGATCTTACTTGTAATTAACATTGTTTAGAATTGTTAATCCAAATCTTACTGCAGTATCTTAAATCCTCTTAATTTCGAAGACTTGGTTCTGGGGATATTTTAACATAGTGCACGTTACATGATCCTTGCAAATCAATCCCTGCTTCCTCTGTTTGATTTTGTTCAGAAAAAAAAATTGTTCAGAAAACTGTATTCAGAAAACATGCTTTTTAGCCCTAGTTTCTTGGGAGTATTTATGAGGTTTACCAGGCTATCTAAAAATGTAAAAAAATCTAAAAATATGTAGTCCCATGCTTTCGAAGTCACAGTTGTACAAACTGAGCAGATTATTATATACAGTATACAATATTGCATTTACAGCATTGAAGAGAAAGGTGAAGGAGTATTAAAAAATCAGTTGCTCCTAGATTCACTTTTAGAAATTAATTACTTTTCACAAATACTGTCAAGAAGTGTTCACAGTAGGAAAGCAAAGGGAAGGATTGCCAATAAAGTAATTGGCAAATTACTGTATTGTAGTACTGTAGTTCCATTAGCTAAGTCATCTAATATATAAAGTTTTGTCCATTATTCAAAAGACAAAGTTTTAATGACATGATAGGAAATTAGTCAGAAATCTGTAACTTTGATCATGTCAACAATTCAAATTCTTTTTTTTTTTAATTTGAGCTTGCTATTAACGAGTTACTTACTGAAATATCAGTGCATTGCTAGTCAATGATGTAAACAGGTCAACTCTTTCTTCAGAAGTTTATGAGTCAGTTGAACTTTAGTTGGTGAAGTCATGCCAAAATAATCAGATTATAGTCACATTCGTGGGTAGTGTTGAATGTGTTACTGAGGAAACTGCACTGAGACTTGCCTTTTAAAAATGATGGTGGAAGTCATGAAGAGACCATGTGCAGTATAGAAGATAAATTTGTTTTGTGTGTTTTTGAATTCTTTTTCTCTTTCCATCAGGCAGTGAGGTATGACAATCACTACACCAACACTAAATACTGTTTGTGTCAGATGTTAAGAGAACAGTTGGAAACTACTCAGGGTAAGAAGCTGCATGCTGCACAGTCCACACAGGAGATCTGGTAAGCATGGACTTCAGAAAAGGAATTGTACTCTGTCAAACTTGCACACCACTTCTCTACCTAGCACTGCCTGGCATTTCACACAGTCAGGAGAAGGTGCAAAAACCTCAAAAATAACGCTGTAAAGTAACAGTTTTACACAGGTAATTAGAGATGTCACAGTTCATACACATAAACACTGGATAGAGACCTAATGTAAAACTGTGGGGTTTATGTGCTATGCCTAACAATTCTTTAGGGGCTTCCAAAATCAATCTCTGTTTTTGTACATGTGATGCAATACCAACTTCAAAATGGGCTAAGGCAATGTGTGTGCAGGAGAGGGGGACAGAGGGAGCCATTTGGAAGTTTATGAAACTGCTTTCTGCCAGCAAACTTGGTCTTTTAACCCCTGTTCTGAACAACCTGTTTCATGTCCAGATAATTGAGGAACATTCAGTTTTTTAAATGCACCAGTTTATCTTCAGACAATTATAGTGCATAATTCTGCTGTCTCCTGGTGGTGAGGATGGGTTACAGCCATTTGAGCTTTAACCTCAGTGCTGAATGCAAGAGAACAGTCTGCTGCTCTTCCCACAAAACATTTATGTAGCAGTATGTAATAAATTTCCTTCCCTTAGAAGCATAAGTTAGTATTGTTCAGCTTCATTGCTTTTTTGCTTGGAGCATTGGAGATGGCTTTGTGGGCAGAATCCATTTTGTCATTGAGCAGCCCTGTATCAACCAGCATCTTCATAACAGAAAGTAAAAGTTTCTTTTATGCTGCAGGTTTTATTGCCATTATCATCTGCAGAAAATCAATAGTCTCAGTTTTTCAAAATAAATCCAGCCTGCCATGAGTTTGAAATTTAAAAGGGTTTGAGGCTTTTGCCTTTGACTAAAATCCAGGTTGCTTCTTCTCTTTATTTGGGCTTGTGAATAATATTCTGAAGTCAGAAAATCTGAGGTTTTGAGGGGTTTGGATGCTATAGGGTTTATTATTTATAGTATTTTTAATCACTATAATTAGAAGAAGATTCTTTTTCCTACTTTTTGCTTGCATTGCCCTTGTGGAGCTGATGCACCAGGAGTCACTCTGAGGTGTTTGTTTGCTGATTCATTCAACTGCAAGTTATTAAATGAACCTATAACTTGAACCTTGCAGGACCTGTATTTCTGACTGATTCTGCCTGCACTTCCAGGATATGTAGTGCTGGAAATCAGAACATCCTTTTCCTACTTGTAGCAACAATGTAATGTCACTGTGCAAAATATAGCCACGCTTCCACTTAATTCTCTGTCCTCTTAAGATATACTGTAAACACAATTGATTTCTATGTTTTCTTTCTCTGTCATAATGTGATACAAAAATTTATAAACTGATCTGTAATATAAAGGAATTCTGTTTCAATAGTGAAGCCTTTGAAATGGGTGACTTCTATGAAGAAACCACAGCTATTTTTGAAGCAAAGAAAACATCTTTAGAAACCAAGGTGCAGGATGAAGATGACCAAATGGAAGATCCAGATGTAATAAAAATGGCTGTTAGATTTGACAAGTAAGTATGCAAATCAAGTTTTCCACTCTCTTGCATCTCTGAATAATAACTGTGAGGTTGATAGTGTCTTATCAGTTTTTTGAAAATACTGATTTGCAAAACAGCACTTACTGGGTGAATTCCTATGAAGCAGTAAGTGAATATCATTGCATAATCACCACTTTTCCTGTGCCATTTGCATGTTGTAAGATGTTCTTTAGTTCCAGGCTTCCTGAGACTGCTTAATTCTCTCACTTAACTTGTTGAAAGTGCTGAGTGCTCTAAGAGAAAATTAAAAAAGAACATCTCTGTGTAGAAGAGTATATTACAAATATGTAGAGTTCAGTTATTTTTAGTGAAACTTGACTAAAACATAATTTTTCTATAAGAAGTCCTGAACAAATTTCTTAATACTCGTCTAAGCAGAGAAGATGCTCATCTGAAGTCTTCTAAATGTGTTCCACTCATCAGCTATTCCTTGAAAAATTAATTCATGGAGTTGAATTCTATTTTATGTAATTTTTAATTATAATCTGTGAAGCCCATAGAATTGCTGTTACTTTCCATGTTAAACTAGTGTTTGCTGGTTTTGCTAATAGGCCTATCAAAGAGCTCCAGAGTGTGATATGTAAAATCCTCCACAAATGCAGTCATAGTGCTTTAATATTTAGAGACTATATTACCTGACTCCTTGAGAACTGAATACAGATTTCTTTAATATTTCTTTTCTGCCATGTGTGAGAGTCTGTAATTCTCTGTCAATAACTGAATAAATTCCTACATTTTCTACACTTCTTTCATTTGATTACTGCTTTGTAACAGAAGCAGCTTCTCCTTTTTTCTACTGGTGTTTAATGGGTGCTTATAATAAGCAGTACCAAACTGTATCTCTCTTCTGTGTCACATATTTAGTTAGAATCTCCTTTCTGGTGAGTATCTCTTCTCTAGCTGTATTACTACAGGATGTACATATTCGGGAAAACTTTAGGTTTTATTTTAGATGTTTGTCACACCTACTACTTGAGTTATCTAATGAAGAAGAAACATCTTTTTCATAATTTTAGCTGTAAAATTAAGCTTCACATAACTAGTAGAAGTAATAAAATAAGCAGCACTGTCTTTTTAAAATAGAATTTTGTGCACAGTTGTTGACCACAAATTTTTCTGTCTAGGCGAGAATATCCACCACAGATCACTCCAAAAATGTATCTTCTGGAATGGTGTAGGAAAGAAAAGCATCCTCAGCCTGTTTATGAAACTGTGAGTCAATGAAAAACCCTTTCAAACATCTTCCTCTGCCTTGTATATGAAATTAGGTATTTTGGGACTCAAGGTAGTGAGAAATTCTGCTTTCCAGTCTGGTGTAGCTCTTTCAGACGGCAGCTGCAGAAATGGTAATGCACACAGGTATGAGAGCAGCAGCTTATTTTATTAGAAAATAAAAAATCCCCAGTCAGGCCTTCAGTCTGCTTTTGATTCGTTTGTGAAAGAAGTTGCTGCAAATTTCTGGTCATTATATAGGAGCCCATGACTGACTTTCTTTTACTACTTCTGTGAAGAAAAGAATTAAGTCTTGGAATGTTTTCTCTGTTGTTGCACAGTGTTACAGATAAGAACTGTATGGGACAGGAGCACCTGTTTGGTTACATGGGGACATTATTTGATTACTTTTTATTTTTGTAAAGCAAAAATATTTGTAGAAATTGGACAATTTCTTAATTTTTTAGTGTTGTATGTGTATAGTGAAATTTGTGGTGTGAATTAGAGTAATTGTAAAGTTATGTTGCTTGTTATCCTTATCTTTATGAAGGAATGTTGATGATGTTTCTTCTGTAAATTACATTACTGTTTTTTGACAGCCCCTTCCCTTTTAATTCTTTTTTTCTACAGGTTCAAAGACCATTGGATAGATTATTCTGTTCAGTAGTGACAGTAGCTGAGCAAAAATACCGATCAACTCTGTGGTAAGCCATCCTTAATGGGTTTTCAGCTGGATTTTTGTTTCTGAAATGTTGCTTAAAAACTTGCATTAAAGGGTATTCCAGTTTATTCCAGTTGGCTTTCATAAAGGTCAACTAAAAGCTACCTCCTAAAGCTACTTCTAGGAGGGAGAAAGGATTAAAAACTTCTGAGAATTGAATGTGACAAGAGGAAGTAAGCACTGGCATAATCAAGTAAACGGTTACAGAATTTCATTCACTTTGTGTTAGTCCACAAGTTGTATTCGAAGGGGAGCAAATAGGTGACCCAGTTCCATTCTGTGTGTGATGAGTTCAGGAAGAAGCCAAGGGAGGCAGAGGAGAATGTTGGAGGAGGTTATGCCTTCAGCCACTGCAGCAGATCCATTCCCAATTAGAAGTCAGGATTGAGTGTCTATATTCAGTGAAGCAGAGGATGGTGCTCTGAGTTCTTGGAGATCACAGTTAATTAGCAGCTCCATCCAGGCCTGCTCTAAAGTTTCTTGATGGTATTTTATACAATCTTCTATTAATACCAGAGTTGATTTGAGGCATTTGCACCTAAGGTGATGTTGATTTAACTGCAAAGCTAGAGCTCAGCATTGAACATTTTAAACAGGACAAGCACGCAGAACTGCTTTGCAGCCTTCCTGTTCAGAGACTTTAGGAAGTTATGCTCAGCTGATATGAAATTTTGAGAAGAAAATGTTTTCAAATACTTACTTCCACAAATGTGTGATGGGCAGTCTTTCTCAGAAATGACAGAATTTTTATTATTACAGAACAGTTCCTGTTTTTGTCAGCATCAATGAACTTGTACAGCTGGCAGAGAATATACTTACGCCTGAGTCTCTTTCAAGAAAAGTGATCCTTCATGACTCAGTTTTGTTTAGTGATCAGATTTGTAAAAGTTACCTTTCTGTGGGCCAAACACACATTGGCTGTGTACCTTTGACATGGAGAGTGTTCGAGAGACAAGCCCTGATAGAGACAGATTTTCTAGGAATATTGCATCAGGAGTGATGCATCAACACTTGATGTCTAGCAAGATTAAAATAATTTCTGGAACTGACCTGGTTTGTTTTTCTGCTGTGAGATGACTACAAATGCTGTTTGTTTCATGATGTTGCATCAGAGACAGGAAATTCTCTTGGCAGTGTAGAGACCTCAGTTTCTACTTTTACGTGTGCTCTGTGTGCTTGTGCTTGCTCTTCAGGGACAAGTCCAAGAAACTGGCAGAACAGGCTGCAGCTATTGTCTGTCTGAGAGCATTGGGTGTCCCAGAGGGAAAGCTCTGTGAGGGACAAAATCACCTGATTAACAAACGCAAGAGGGGGGACCAGGAGCCCTTGATTAGCAGAGACCGTGGAGAGGACCTTGCTGAGCCTTCTCATAAAAAAGCTAATTTTATTGAAGACACTTCTGACATGAATGTGCCGAAGATACCACGATAGCATGGAATTAATGGAAATTAGAGATTTCATGCCTATGCAGCTACAAATGAGCTCCTATTTGTATATCTTGCTGTTCACGTTTCATTTGGATTCTCTCAGAGACAGATAAATTTCCCAGTTGTGAAAAATACCACTAAGATGTTTACTGTTCACCACTCACTGTCCCTATGGTGCCTTTCAGATGATAATTAGGAATTTGATTTTAAAGAACATGGAGAAGGTAATCCCAATAATAAACTTTTTTAAAATATCTGGTATTTTCAAAGCAGTTTTGTCATTGGTTTCATTACTTGTTTGTTTATTTTTAATTAGTTTCCAGTGTGCGGGTAAGAGATGTATTAATACATCATCCACAAACAGAGGAATGTAACTGTGTATTGGAACTGTGTTGTTAATCAGAAAAATCAATGTAGAAAAATAATTAGTAGCAAAGTAGACATGGTTGTGTCAATTGAGTTTTATCCATGTTTTGCAAGCTTTCTTTACACCCCTCATGTATCAAGAAGAAGGTTTTTTTGCAGAAGGAAGGACTTAAAAATTGTAAGACAAGCATTAAAATAACATTCTTCTGTGATAACTTCTACTACGTTTTACCTTCAGAAATATGGCAGTAGAATTAACTGTCCTTTCCTGGTCTTAGGTGTTAACAAATTGTGTCTTTGCAGTAAGGAACTGGAGCCAAGCCTGGTGGCACTGACTTTGTTGAATGAAGGTCCTTTTTGTCTTTTGAACTTGAAAGTCCTCCTAAATGTCTACAAGTAGATTACTTGCAGTAACAGCCATCCAAATATGGCCTTGTATGTTCCTGAAATGTGACCCTGTTTGTCTGAGCAATCAGCTGTTGGTGATACAGGGGTCTTGATCAAAGGCCCACGTTCTCTTCTTTGTTTTCCATCATCACAACTTATTAAAGTAAACTGTAAGTAAATGCTGGATGACAGGAGAGGATGCCCTGTCTAATTCATGACAACTCAGCTGAGCATGTCTGATTCAAATTAGAGTTCTGAATCCTCAAAAGAATGCCAAAATAATTCAGAGGTAGTTATTAACAGTTTATTGAAACAGTGGCTTAGTTTCCCTCAACAGTGTGAGGGGTCTTGAGATTATCAGCTCTGGTCTGAAAACAAAATGATGGGGATGTATCATGCCATGATCTCTTAAGTACTTTGTATAAAGAATGTACAAGGTATAATTGATTTGGTTGTAATTCTTAAAGAATCTTTCTATTTAAAATTTTGATTCTTTTCCTCAAGTGGTAGTGCCACATTAAACCATCCTTTTAAAAAGGAAGAACAATATCTCATCAGATAATATTCAGGGTTGTGAAGTTAAAATGACTGCTGTTTAGATTAGAGTAATTTAAAGTAAATCTATACAGTCTAGGAAGAAGGAAGTTTATCCTGTTCAATTTGTATGTTACAGTAAGTGCACTTTAATATGTTTATATTAGATATCATTTTAGTGCCTCAATTTTACTCTGAAGCACTAAAAAAATTTGCTGTATTCATCAGAAATTTCAGAACTAGCCCTTTTCCTATTACAAGTTCTCTCTGGATATCTTACTTTTGTCAGAACTATTTGAAGCCACAATAATAAAGAAAAGGTCATTTTTAGGTCCTGCTACCAGTGTCATTTGCAAGGTCTAATGTAATAGAATCATGGAATGTTGGAGTGTGGAAAGCACCTCTGGAGACTGTGTGGTCCAAACCCCGTGCTCAAAGCAGGGTGAACTAGGGCAGGTTTCCCAGGACTGTGTCTAACTGGGTTTTGCACATCTTCAAGGATTGAGACTCCACAACCTTTCTTGGCAACCCGTTCCAGTGTTTGAGTGCCCTTAAGGTAAGTAAAAGCAGGGCTTTTTTCCTTCTGCGTGGAATATCCTGTATTTCATTTAGTGCCCATTTCCTCTTGTCCTGCCACACAGAAGGATGTGGCTTAGTCTCATAATCATTGTCTGTCTAAAAGGAAAATGGAATCTTTGGGTAATACAGGTGGTGGTGCCTAAGTACAGGGTGGACTTGTATGGCAGCAGCTACTGTGGATCAGTGGAAGTTCCAGTGGATTGGGATGAGTTTATAGATAAGTCAGTCACGAGAAGCATGTTATTTCTCTTTTGACCCAGAAAACTCCAGAAAATTACTCAGGAGAAATTGTGTCACTGCTGACTTGAACTTCTTACAGAAGTGAGATAGGATCATTCAGTTTAGGAGCCAAGGCCTTCATAACAGTATTTGTACCTTGGGGGTGTTATTTCTGGTATTTTGTCATGTGGTGTGAATGTGCCTCCTCCTGCCTCCTTCGTCTGCCTGTGCACACTGTTCATATTGCTTCCTTCCAGCCAGTGACTCCATGCAGCTCCGAGCACAGGTTTGTGGTGAGCGCTTGGTGTTCCAGTGCTGCTTGAGAAGGTGTAAACCTTGGGTTCGTTTGATCAGCTGAGCAGATTTCTGCAGGATGCTGTCAAACATTCACATGTAAGTGTAGTTGAAGATAGATACCTCAACAGAGGTTGCATGAATACCAGCCTGGAGGGGCTTTTGTACTCATTACAGAACATGTGCCTTGGCTTGGTTGATGGAGAGAGTTGGATAAAGCTGGCTGCATAGTTTGCTATGAGTGAAACAAGTTCTATGTTAACACTAGTCTGCAAAGTGTGTTTATTAAATGAAATGGGTGCTGAACCTTGGGGGAGATGTTTCTGTTTTCTAATAATCTCATGTTTTCAAATCCTTCCTGAAATTATTACATGGTTGCCAATGTTCCACTTACTCCTCTCTGCTCCCTGCAGTGGTTGTACACTCTAATGGGGTTGTCTGTGCTGTATCTATGGTCAGGCCAAACAGAGCCTGTGAAAACGAGAGTGAGGAGTCACTCTGTTGGAATGAGCTTTTAATGCTAAATATAGAAGGCTGTAATTCTGGCAAATGGCTAGAAAGTGTAACATTTGACACCTTTGATCAGTTTCAGGAAGAACCAAAGAAATGTTGCACTTTTATAGAAATGTGTGTGCTTGCTAGAATGTTGTGATTTAATGATTTTCTGTTACATATTTTCATTCCTTGTAACTCTGTTACAACTAATGTGTGACGACTTTGATCATTGGATTCATCCTAACCAGTTCTACAGATAGGATAACTCTATTTATCGTGTGTGTTCCCTTCTCAGCCCTGGTGGGAAAGTAATTACTTCAGTGACCAGTGCTTTCCTCCTAGAATTCCTTACATTCACAGTGCTTTTAAAGAGCAACTGGTTACTGTCGGTGAGTTTCTGCCGTGCTTCTCTTCCCTGCTGTACCTTCCAGAAACAGAAGGTGGCAGGTATTTTTATTGTTGGCACAAAAATACACTGTCTTCTGCAGTATTTACCAATCCAGCCATTGCACTTCAGCATTCTTGCGTAGGGTGGCAATTGAGACCACAGCTCGGTTGCAGGATATTTAGCTTCACTTTTCAGAATTTTTTTTTAATTTTAATGTGGTGTGAATATAATACTTGGTCAATACTGATGAAAGCTGTGCTCTATTTTAAGTATTTGCTTAGTGAAAATGTTTCACTGTTAATCCTGTGGAACTCTGTGAAGCAGCTGGAGGGGGTTTTGTCCTAGGGGTACCACCAGCCAACAAAAGAGCATTTGTATTTTTTTTTTACTTGATAGTGATGCTGCAGAGAGTATTTGTAATGATGCCTGCCAAAGTGTGGTCCATGGGTATGGGGAGAACTGTAACTTGTCCTCCCTGTATTCTGCTTACTAGAAATGTGAATGGGAATGCAGAGATGTTTTCAGCAGCCTTTAGTGTGGATGTACTCACTGAGGGTCTACCTCCAGGGCCTTGCTGGCTGGAATGCTTTTTGGAATGTCCCAGGCTCTGAGCCCAGCCCCGCCCTGGAATGTGAGGTTAAATGTTGGCGGTACAAATACAGAGTTTGAATATCAAAATCCTAGAGTTGCCCAGCACTGCAGTTTCAGAAACTGGCAAGTGAGCCACATGTCAGCTCAGCTGCTCTGCAGTTCAAAGAATAAGCATGCCTGGGGTTGCTGGGGAAGGAGGGGGAGGTGGGCTGGGTTTTGTTTTGGTTTGGTTTTCCCTTACCCGTTATGACACGCAGAAGAACGTGCTTTTCAAACACGTCAGCTGGCAAGATTGTGAGAGGTCCCACACAGGTGTTAGCTGGAAAAAGTCTTCATTCACAAAGGCATTTTACTGCCATTCTTTAATCAAACCTAGGAGCTCAACATAATGAGAGTTATTGCCTTTTTAAACAGGAACCTGCTTATATTTGGACTTTGAGTCAAGGAGGGATGAGATTGCCTGTAAGGCTTAAGTTCCATCTGTGCCACCGTGCAGGAGGCTGATGCTTGAGGCTTTGAGTCAAAGGTGCTGATGACAAAGCTGATGAAAAACATTAAAAGCTAAACATGGAAAGCAAGCCTTTGGTGAGGAGGGAGTGCATCATGTATTGTTAAAAAACAGTTGTCTAGGTCAGTTAAGGAGAAGAACTGCTGAGCTCCAGGGGGAGTCTGGTTCAGTCACCAGTATTCCAAGGAGCTCCAGCCTCAGTGGGGTTTGTGAGAGGAGGCTTAAAATATGCCTCACTTGTGGTGTTCACTTAGCTCCAAAATGAAACTGTGTTGCAGGAGCTAATGTGAATCAGCTGTTAAACATCTATCAGTTAAACAAATAAATACTTTTCCCTTGTGCTGGTGTGGTTGGGACAGTTTCTGTTTTCTGTTTTTAGAAAATTATTGTCTGCAAGAGCACTGTAGTATAAATCTGATACTTTACTCATTTAAACTTTATTTTCCTCGATGAACTCCATACATTTGTTAACGCTTCAGTATGTCATTGTGTTCCTGTTCAACTGCCTTTAAAAATTATTGCTTGGTGATTGCAACCAATGGGTATCATCTATGTACAGTTGTGAACCTGCATTTTTTGATTAGTATTCTGTTGCATGGAGCTGGCAGAACTGGATTTGAATACAGATCTTCAACCTACGTTTTAGTTGGTTTGAAACAATATAAACGCATTCCCTTTTCTAGTACTTTTCTTGTTGATTTGCAAACTTCTCTAAGCAGTGTTAGGCTGCTGTGCATGCCTGTGCACTTGCCACTGCCTGTGCACAGGTGTTAGCATGGATTGTCAGCAGCTGGTCATGGGCCTTCGTGTTAAACTTCTTAAACAGAAACTGATAAAGTGGTTTCCCTCATTGTGGTCAAGGAAAAGTGAGCGTTATAAAGATATTTATCTAAAATTAGTACATTTTTACCTTTTCTAATCTTAAACATTGTCAAATATTGTCTTTTTGAGTAAAAAAAAAATCAGGCTGTAATTGAACTTCACTGGGAGACTTTCACTGACTTACCTGGTTTGGTTCAGTGTATGCTTATTTGCTTAAGAAATGGACCTTTGCCATTCTCTTTAAGTTTTTCAGGCAGTAAAAGGGTTTTTTTGGTGGTTTTTTTTTTTTTTGGTTATTTGTGGGGTAGTTTACTTTTCATTAGCTCTCTGAATTGTTATCAATTTGAAAGCATAGTTGGCCGTGTGTGCATCCATTCTAGTTACATACCCATACTAAATCTCAGGCTACAAAAAGTTTAAAAGCTGAAGCCATTGTTTTCTTTAGTGCTGAAATAGAGCCAAATCCTGGACACCAGACAGAACACAAAGAAACGTGTCAGTAGAGGCACCTACACGAGCCACAAACCCCATGAGATCTGAAGGGTGTTAAAAACAATATGAGGCAGTTTCACTTGAGCAGAAATGTGCATTTATTTCCCCTGTATGGCATACAAAAGGGGTGTTTGTAAGGTTTTGGGGTTTTTTTAGAAGTTAATTTAACATTGTGTATTTAGATCTGTAGGTGGAAGGGAATGGAAGGTGGAGTGTTCACAAGGGCATCAGAATGATATGATTTCAGAGAGGTGCAATATTGGGACTACAGGATTCAGGCAGTAAATCACTGTATAGTTAGACCATGATACCTACCTGTCACATCAGTGGCATGGTAATTATGTCATGCTGCCCTGTGACATTCTCCTATTACAGCTAATAGCAGCTTTCATGTTTTGCAGTGCCTGAACATGGAAAAGAGTTGTAGTTCTTAGAAAGTTTATAGCCTGTAGGCCATAGAAATACTGCATTATGAATGCTGGATTAATAGGGATTTAATAAATTACCTTCTCTCCCATTAACTTTTATCAGCATGTTGCAATGTAGACCATAAAATCAGTGGTAGTTTGCTCACTGGTGTGGGTATCATGCATGACTGTGCAGCATGACCTGAGAGTGCATATCCCATAATGCCAGTGCTGCTGGGTGAAGGGATAGAGAGAGAAAAAAAAAAAAAGATTAGTCACTGCTGTCTTTCTGTGCAGTAGTACTGGCACAGCATTTAGCCATAGATTAAACATTTATCCCTTTTTCTTGTGTTCATTTTTAGTATTTAAACTCACATTTGTAGTAAGATTCTCCATTCTTTGTTAGAGGCAAAATGTGTAATACAGTGTTTATTGAAAGTGATGCCTTATGCCACAGAAGCAAACACAGCTCATAGTAGGATGGAGGGAAGAGTTTCCATTTAACTTCATAGTAAACCTCACTAAAGACAAACAGATTTGATCTACCCACACTTTATTTTCTTCATACCTCTTCATTAAAAAAAAAAAAAATCAATTTAGATGAAGAGGAGGTTTTACAGAAAAAGTTGATATATTTTCATGAAAGGAAGAGCTAACCTCATCCTGTTAGAAAACATCTTGCATCTTCACCTATCACTGCCTGACTGCTATTGTGTACTGTTTTCCTCTCAGCCCAGCCTGTGAATTCATGGGATCACCTGGTCGGAGAGAACATTTCACCCACACAGCTCACTCCTCTCACTTCCCCTGTGCTTTAGAACCCTCCATGGCACCGTACTGACAGTGCAGACTCACAGTGAGCAGCAAATGCGATTCCTTCTTGCATTAGGAATTTTTGTTGGCTGTTCTAGGACTGTGACTTAAATTGATTTTCACTAAACACAACTCAGCCCTTAAAGAAGCCATCTGCAACTCTTTAACAGATTTTGGGATATTGACAAAAACTGATCTTAGCATATTGATGGTACTCTTCACTCAGGTCTGTGTGGGTTGGGAAGAGGGTTTTCAAATGGTAATTCAGGATACCTTCTGCTCAGTTGTTTTCTTAGCCTTACTTAGCTAAAGTTAGCTTTTGTAAATACCTTTCTTTTCTTCCACTTCAGTATTTAGAGTAGGCATGTCAAGCTGACCAGTCTTTTTAGCTGAACATAAATAGTCACCTTGTTAATCCTGGAATTTCAATTGCAAGCCTTTCTTGCATCCCTGGGTGCACCAAAATGAATTTGGGATGCAGCTGTTACACCTGAGCACTATTGTGCAGGTATTGACTTCCATTCATGAAGGTTTTTAGCTGGGGTGACAAAAAAGTACATCAGCTGTTTTCCAGTCTTTGGCTGCAAAGGTTGTTTCCATTGTAGAGGTCATTACACAGCTTCTTCCTTGAGGATTGTAGGGCACAGTTGGCAGCATCCAACTGCTGCCAGTGTTGGTTTTTCTTACATTGCTTGCTCACACTGCAGCTGGGATCCTCAAGAACATGTGTGTACAAAACATCCTGTTGACAACCTCAGCACAAACATCAGTGGCAGGAAAAGAAAAGGGCAATTAAAATTGTACTTTTCAAGTACAGTATGTCCAAATCAGGATTCAGGTCAGTGTTAAGAGTGTCTGTGGAGTTTGTACAGTTACTGTCTGTAATGTAGCTCATCTCCCAAAAGAATGTAATCATTTTCATTCTTTGGCACTTCCATGCAAATTAGCAGAGAAATTAGTGCCATCAGAAGATACAGACCAACACTTGCACTTTTCTGTTATGCTTCCTTGTGATTGAAGAGATGGAACTGGAAAATGTTTGGAAATTCTATCCACTATACTTCACATTTATTGCCTGCTCAATATTGTGCAGACGAGTTCATAAGCTTTGCATAGGTATTAAATGTATTCTCTTCATTTCTATGGATTAATCAATTGATGAACAATGTACAGTATTGAGCTCTGTCAACAACTTGTATCCATATAACAGAAATACACCCCCAGTGCATGGTGAACTGCTGCAGTTAACACAAAACTTGCATCAAGAGGATCTTCCTTGATAAGTGAGGAAGTGGCATGATCTGTCATTAGCTTCCTTCTAACGAGAAACAGGTATCTGCAACCACATCTTTAGACTCCCACGCCACTGTGGATATCAAGATGTTAAACTTGGTTTATTTTAAAGGTCATCGTGTGAGATCTCATGCACAATTTCTAAGCCATAAACAAAACATAGCTCCATAAAAGGAAAATACAGATGATCAAAAGTGAGTGAAACTTAACACAGTGTCTAAAAATAGACTCCTACATAACTTTTCTGACTCAAAAACATTAGCAATTTTGCACAGGGTTTGGGTTTTTTTGGTTCATATGAGAAAAAGTTCAGGCCTTTGTGGAATATAGTTTTATCCTCTACACGATAGCAAAATCCAAAGTAGGCCAAGTGCTGAGTATATGGAGTCTCTGCTGTGAAGAATTTACCATCTAGGAGAAGAAATCTGAACAATAGAGCAGACAGGATATAACTACAAAGGGTGAAAGGTAGGGAGGAGCACAAAGTTGACTGACCCATTTTTCACAAGAGTAGTGGAGAAGCTGGAGTGCATATTTTTGCACTTTTTGTGCTCTGTGACAAGGATGAATGTGGTGAAGGAGGAGGAAGCTGAGGGACTCAGAATGGACTCATGGTATCATCAAGACAAAGGAGAAAGTAAACCATTATACAAAGCAGCTTAAAGAATGTGTTGTGGATGAACTGGTGAGCAGAAAGTTAAAATAGTCAGGGATCTGGAACTGGGGTCACATGAAGCAATATTAATGTCAGGGGGAAATTATTTGCCATCTCCATGAATTTTTTTATTGGTAATTTAGGTATGACTTCAAGATCCTGGATGATGTCCAGAATTCAGATCTACCTACTATATACATGAGAAGTATTGATGTACTTTCTTATATATGATTGTTGACAGGAGATTGTTTAACATGGAAATTAGCATTTTTTCAAGTTTCACTAGTTGAGTATAAAGCTTTAGACTGAATTACTTATAAAGGATGAAATGCTGGTTGAATTAGATGAATTACAGTAACATACTTTGAATCTAAGTTCTCACAAACTTAAAAGCTATTTAGCCAAGGAATTTTGCTCCAAGCTCTTTTCTGTTTGAAAATTTTTAATTGTGTGCTTAAGAAGAAGGAACTGATATGCAGTAATTCATGGAGACTGCATGAGATTTTTCATGAAATGTATTGTATTTAACTGAGATGGGAGGTGAACTGAAGAATGCCAGAAAGGGGTACTCAGTTAAGGAAGTTGGTATGTGTCCCTGAGTCTTGTAAATGTATTGGAAGGGCACTGTTTGAACTATGTTGCCAGTATATTCTTGGACTAATTATTCTTTCTCAGAGACACTCAAAGCCACTAAATAAACTCTTGTAGCATTGAATTAAAACCTGTAAAGTTCCTTCTTTCTTGAAAGGAAAGAGTGCAGCTATAACTAAGGCAAGGGACTACGAAGGCTGACTTGACATCTCTTCTGTACTCTTTAACTGACCTTTTCCCACTCAGCAGTAATTTTATGCCTCTGCAGTTCCAGATCCTCTGTTAGAATAGGTACACTATGTTAGCAAGGCTCACATAATAGGCTGTGGTTTGAACCAAGGTATCAAGTCCTTGCCTTCTGCTTCTTACTGCAGCTCCTTTTGCTTCTTACCTTCTCCCTTTTGCCAACACAGACACTTGCTTGTAGTTGCTTTTATTTTTCAGCTGAATCAATTACCTGATTTGATTCACTCTGGGACCAAACAAGTCTTAGTGGTAGCACAACAGCAAGGATGACACCTCAGTGAGAAAGGGTACCTGGGAATGGAGAGTGCCTAAGGAGGGAAAATGGGGGCTGTTGGCCTGTATTAGTCACCTTGGAAAGGTCAGTACAGCCACAGCCTCATTAGCTTCAGGCCCAGAGAAATACCTCCCAGCAGTTTATAAGCAGTGTTCATATTACTCAAATGAGACTTGTAACATTTTTGCATCAAATTATCCCTACAGATGATGAGAGTCATGGCAAAAGAGCCCTTTGAACAAGGATATGGTACATTGGGAGACAGTTTGCTTTGTAAGTTATGTGATTTCTGGGAGCAGTTAAGACAAATGTTATTTCCATGTAATTGAAGTTGTATTGTTAAAATACCAGTTAAAATGACTGACTACTGGCAGAAGAGCTAGACTGAAACAGATCTCTGAGCTGGCTAATAATACTTCTCAAGTATTTATTCAGTTTTGTAGAACATCATGCACCCCTGCAATGAAATCTGTGCTGCAAGAGTTCTGCTAACAACAGCTGCTCTGCAGCCAGGCTGGCTGTGCTGTCATGAGCTGTAGCTCTAAAAATGCCTACAGTGTCCATACACTCTCAGACACACTGGGGAGTTGTTGGGCCAGCATCTGCATTATTGAGTGGTTAAAGTAGTTGTAGGTCAGGTGGACTAGCCATTGATTTTGATGCATATGACAGCCATGCAAGTTTATGATGGAAGTCTGCATTTCTGAGCCTAGATGGTGATTTTAGGGAAGACTGTATCTTTTAAGCCCTAGACATTTTATTACTTATTGCTAGCTCTCAATAGGGATCATGGCAGTTTATACACAACTCACCCAAGTGTAGAATCTAAAATTAAATATCTTGTTTTACCTCCTTCATCCTGCCACTATTGTTTCCTGAAAATAAGCATTTTGAAATCATTATTGAATCCACAGCCTATTTGTAGATGTTTGCCTGAGGAATTAGTGCTATGGAGGAGATTTGGGTTAGTATCTGTGTAGGCTGAAGTCCTCTGTCTATGATTTGGATGCACTGTGGCCAAGTCAGTTTTACAAGTGTGATTTGTGAAATTCTGGAAGAGTAGAGTGGAAATCTCCTGGCCCTGCATCACACTCTCAGTTCTGCAGGTGCAGCTGTGTGTACAGCTATCTGGCCAGCTTGACTGGGCAACTGATGCAGGGTAAAAAACAAGCCTGCAAAAGAAAGGGAGTTTGTTAGGTGGAATTTTTTGATAACAAAGGACCATTGCTGCCAGGAGAACCACTCAGGAACCTCCTTTATTCCCCTCTGGGATGCCTTTGAACCAGGTTATGTAGTTCCTGGGCTACCCAGGGCCCCACAGTTCACATTACCAGATGCTTTGGACAATGTCTCAGTCCTAAGTGAAAGATGAAAACAGATACCTTTTCAACACAGAAGTGGCAGCTGGAAGTACTTAAAGGGTAGATATTGGCAACTACAAATGAGCTGAAATGGAAGCTAAGTGGATTCTTGTATGTCTAACAGACAAATAGCATTCTTGTACAAAGTGAGTTGTCTTTCCTGGCAGTAAAGCACTCAGACTTGCTTCTTGACTGGGTAACAGATGCTGTGCTTCTTCTCTATGCTGTGTAAGATAGCAGCATTTAATATTTGGAGGGAAGTTAGTCTGCAGAAAAAAATAATTGTGCCAATTCAAAGTGTGGACAAGAGAACAAATATATTTCATCTTGCAGCAGTTTTCGAGTTAATCTCTTACAATTAAAACCAGTTATCTTTAAAATGAACTGCCAGAGGCTAAACTTTGCAGATCATTAAATAGAAATACTTTTTTTCCAAATGGCCATCAGTTCCTCTCTTTAAAGAAACTACTATACAGTTGCCTACTCCTGTGATATTCCTAGTGAGATTTCACCCTTCTTCTAAATCATGGTATTCATTCACTTTCTGTCAAGGTATTAATAGCCATGGTAACCAACTGTCAGTGAGAACCTTGTCCAGTCCCAGGAGTAACAGGAGCCAACAAAAAGGAACATTTTTCTTTCATACTTTTCCTATGGTTCTCTGATAGTTTGCCACAAAAAGCAGATTATTTTGACAGAACCAGATTAGGGAGTGGCTCATGGCAGATCTGAGGGGACTGGCAGCTATAGGTGGTGTGAAGGAGTTCATCCCTTAATACAGACCAGCTGCACAACTCTGACCATGTCCCCAAATTCAATCATGCTCCATCTCAGATCAAGGCAGGGGAGATGGAAATGCCGTTCTCAAAGTCCCTTGTGATACAGAGGCATAATAGATGTTCAGCTTATGGTCTGTGTGATTTCTGGATGATAAACTTGAAGTTCTGATTGTTCTAGACAGGTAGATGAGTCTGATCCTTTGCTTTACTCAACTGTGAATGAAGCCAAGGCTTGCAGAGCAATCCTCTGTACTGAACTGGTCCCAAAGAGTATAAGGGATGGAAAAAAGCAAGGGGAAGGGAAAGATCCAGGGGAGAGAATTGAAAAAAAGTTGTCTCAGGATCCACACTAACCTTTTTTTCGCTACTCTTTGATGCTGCTCCTGAGAATTTATTATTTTCTAAATGAATGAGGTGATGACATCTTGAACAATATGTCTTCCTGAGGAGTCCAGGTATTTCTCACAGCTGCTAGGACAGGTGACAGACAAACTACACAGTTATCTGTGAGCCATGTAACACGTATCTAGGAAAGCATATAAACTTTTGGGACATTATTCACACTTGAAGGCAGATTGGCAAAAATAATACAGTTGGCTCCAGTCTCCACGTTCCTACCGCATCTATATAAGCCTAGATAAGATAGAAGCTCCTTTAAAAGGATTTATGCATCTGAGTTTTCTTCTGACTTCTGGCTCCAGATTTTTGTCTATAGATTAAAAAAACAAGCATAAAGGATTACCAAGAGTTGTTTCTGAAGGAAAAGATTTGGGAGGGTAGGAGCAAAACAAAAATGTGCCTCTGTTCCCTAAAACAAAAGCATATTCTTTGGAACCTCTTTATAGAGTTCTAAATAGGGAGCATATACCCTGGTCAGTATGTGAAAGGTACTTAGCCTAGTCCCACTGCCCTTCAGAAAACATACCAGGCCCTGGAAGTATCACTGGGGAGGCAGATATGACCTGTAAACAGAATAAGTGTTAGGGATTACCTCCTACCTCATGGAAAAACAACTGCTCTATTATATAGAGTAATAACTCAGCCCTCTATTCATAAAAGTGGGGAATGAGCAGCTGCCTAACAGCTCTTTTTTGTGTGTTAGAGAGCCTTTAAAATTCAGTCTATGAATTTATGCATACAAATACCTATATTGTGTATCTGGATTGGGGACAGCAAACATACTGAATCTTGGAAGTTTGTACATTCGTGTGGGGTTATAAAAGAGTCTGCATATTTTAATTTTTAATTTTCCAATAAACTGCAAGAGTCCGTAACAACAAGCTGGTTTATACAAAAGCAGTGTGAAATTGCAACCTTATCCAGGGTGGGAGAGAGGAGGAGGGACCATGGAGGGCTGTGTGTGACCCTTTTTGAGTAGGAATCTCCTCAGTCCTGATAGTGCAAGTCTGATTTATAGATGGATCAGGGAGATTTTGGAGGTTAAAACCTGTATTCTCCACATGACTGCCACCCCCCTCCAAACAGTTCATTGAGGGCAACAAGGCAGAAAGAAAAGGAAGGAACAAGGAGCCTGGAGACAAGGATGGTTTAAGACAGAACTGCTAGCAAAAGCAGCATTTATCAGACTGCATCCTGTAAATATTAGCTGCCTTTGTTGATGTGCATGTCTGTGACATTAGAAATATTAAAGGCTTCCCAGCAGAGCTAGTCCAAGGAAATTTAAACCAAACCCATTTGTTTCAGGACAAAAAAAAACCAAAAACCTGATCTATTGAAAGGGAGAATTGCTATTATGGAAGAGATGTGGTTTCTTCAGCTGCCCCTGGTGAGGCAGAGCACACAGAATTTACATGTACACCATGACCTTTCCCTGCACATATGTGTATCTGTCATATAAAACTGTTGGTAGAAAAATTTCAACAAGTCAAAGTAATTTAAAATTTCAATTTTCATTTTCATGACTAATATTAGAGGCTACATCCAACTGACTTAAAATGAAAAAAAATTAAATTTCTAAGGCATTTTGGAAATGAAAGGTAGTTTTTTGAGGTAATTTAATGATGGTAGATTACTTATTCCATTTGTTGCTAAGAGCCAGTCCTACTGCTGTGTATGGTCAAGTTTCATCTCTAGGCACTTCATAGGAACTTGGTGGATGTCAGAGTTACAATTCAAGTCAGCTGAGAGGCATTTTTGATTTTGTGCCATGTAACTAAAAATCAGAACAAAAGTTGTATTTCCAGTTGAATATATGGGGACTTTTTAATCTTGTAAAATGAAAACAATTCTCTCTTCTTTAACTGCATGCAATTTTTCAGTCTTAAGAAAAATTTTACATTGCTATCCTATTGTCTCTCCCTCTCACAAGAGGCAAAGTGAGTTTACGTAGGATGAAAGTCTCACCATAATCTTCTATTTTTAGAACTGAACTTTTTCCCCACAACTCCTGAAGACAAAACACCATGTGTGAGGTTGACTACTCTCATCATATTCCAGCTGAGAACAGAAATAAAAGAGCCAACGTCACAAATAAGCCTTTTTCTCACAAGACTTACAGCATATTTTTTTCTGATAGAAAGCATTCAGATGAATTTCCAAACTCTTAGATGTTTATCTAAACTATACCCACATTTTTTAACCTTTTGTAGCTTTCCTTATTTCTGAGACTAAAAAATACATTCATCGGGGCCATGGCTTGGAACAACAATCATCCCTAGCGGATAAATTGTTTGTTTTCAGAGTTACTGCTATGAACTGTGAAGAGGGGAAAAGTTGATGAATTTTTGTCTAAGTGTTTTAAAGATTCTCTCTTATTTGAACTAAGCTTTTGGCTTGTTTTTCCTGATTTACTATTTCATATACATCTTTCTGACAATGATCCTTTAAAGTGATTATCCTTTGCTTTACTTCATGCAAAATGTCTTTAAAACAAAGGTTAACATGAGGAAATTCTATATCAAACAGTTCAATAGCCCTGCATCTATCACTTCCAATAAGCCTCATTATTTACTGTTCAGATTCACTTTCTCCAAGTTTCGCTGCTGATCAGCCTCATCTCAGCTTTTCTTCTAAAGTCACTGTACAGCAATGGATTCACAGCAATGGATTCACAGCATTTATCCTGGAGATACCATCTGTTCCTCCTTCCCATGCTCATTCAGGGGGTTTTTCCTGCTCCTGGGGCTCATGGATGACTCAGTGCTGGAGCGTTTCTCCGGGGCTGCTGCCTGCCGCGGGCACGGCCAGTGAGCAGGGCTGCTCCTGTGGTTTTGTCTCATGACACGCAGCCCTTGGCAGCAGAACTAACTTTAGCCAGCCTTGCTCTGTGTTCCTGCTGCAGCCACTGCCCCATCCCCGCGTGGCCCTGCTGACACAGCTCTTTGTGGGGCCACGCTGGGGATGTGAGCAGGGGAACTCACCCGGCCCTAGCAATCCTCCCCTCTCCCCCAAATAAAGCCCAGAGCTGGGTCGGTTCTCTTGGTCTGGCTCACGGGTGGTCTCACAAATGGTTCTGCTGAGGCAGCTGAGCAGATGGGATGCTTGCAGGGCACAGAGGGAAGGAGCAAACCATTACACTGGCATTGCCTAACACCATATTCTTATAAGCCTCAGAGTACAAACAGATGAAAATATTAAATTTATTTCCTAATACTTGTAGTTATAACTGCAATCTACATTAATGGCTAGGTTGCTGATTTTAAGGGAGGAGGTTTTGAGACCTAGGTGTTATAACTTATCATGTAGCCTAAATTAATTTATTTATTCAAATTGATTACAGCACTGTTAGAGAAAAATCCATAGTTAATACACCCCAGTTGGCATTAATGGCAGTCTAAGTAACTGGTATGGATCAAAGAATTGCTTCTTTTGCTAATTATTCTTTAATTGCTAGGCTAAAACCATCTTTGGTTTGTTATCTGGCACAGTAAAGATACATGTTTAAAAAGCAACAAAGGTCCTGCAAATGGGGTCAGGTCTGGCTCTGTTCCCTGGATGAACAGAGTGTGCTCTGGCATTCAGTCAAATTGAACCAATTCCAGTGATTTCTGTACTGTACCTGACTTGGGCTGGCTTTTCCTGCAAGTCTTGTAGGTCAGAAACCTGTGATTATGCCTTTGCTGCCCTGCATTCATTCTCCATATACTGTTCTTTGATCAAACCTGCAGATATCCCATGGTTTAAAAGCTTTTTTTTTGTCCTCCCCTCACTCTCTGCAGTTTGGCACGAGGCAAGCAATTGACAATTTCTGTTGAAGCAACAGGTTCATCCTTATTAGTACCTTATTTTTGAAATGGGATGTGTTCAGTTGATACAAATTGCTCTTATTGTTTTAATTTTATGGAGAAGGTGTGGAGACACAACAATAGAGGAACAGGAAAAGGTTACATGCAAAGCCCTGTCTTTTACATGTTTGTTGTGGCCTCATTGCAAAATTGGTGCAGAACGAGAGAGCTCTGGTACACACCCATCAAATGCCTCAGAGAATTGGCGCTGAGGCATAGGCAGGTGGGCTGTTGGTGAAGAAATCTAAGGTGATAAAGTTATGACTGAGATACAGGTTCCATCCTGATTTTCACAGGGAAAGATCAAGCTGTGTGGGTAATGTGGCTTATTTAAATAGTGACTGCAAGGGAGTGTCACTGAGTGAGCTGTGGGTGCCTGGCAGAGGTCACCCCTTCCCCGAGCCATCCCACCAGCACATGCATCCCCAGCCCGGGAGGGAACAGCACGGCCTGTGCTGAGCTGAGCTGAGCTGAAAAACCTGCTTCCAAAGAAAATTACTCCATTCCCACCTTTTTCTGCCCCAGGCAGAAAATTACCACAGCAAAAGTGAGTGAGACATTTCCATCTGGTTTAGTGAGTTTCGGCAGTTCTCATACAGGGGGGTCCTAGGGAAGGAAGTGTGTGGAAACCCCCCTTTCCACACGGGGAAATGTCCAGCTGGAGCAGCAATCCCACTGCACCTCTACTGTGCTGGTTCCAGCAAACCACTTCAAACAAATCATGCTGGGCCATTTGTGACTTTTCTGCTGAAAGATGTTACTGTTCCCGTGTTGGAAGTCTCAGGTTTGGTGGAGTTTCATCTGTTTAATTTACTACCTGTCCAAAGCTAACCATAGTTCGTGTCACTCTGGGGCTCCCAGCAGGGCGCTCAACCACGGAACGCTGAGGGTCCCAGGGCTTCTCTGGGACCTCCTCTCAAACAAGGCTGAAGCTGAGCTGGCTGAGCTCCCTCCCTGGTGCCACTCACGCTACTGGATAATGAGCCAGTTCAGGGAACTGAGACAAAAAGTTGCTTTCTTTGGAGCACGAGCCTTTAGCTGGCTGAGCTCCCTGAGCTGCCTCAGTGCGCAGTGCTCGCATCAGCACAAATCACCCAGCAGCACGGGGAGGGTGGAGGGCCAGGCTATGGCAACTGTAAATTAGGTTGGCTTAAGGTGTTAGAGAAAAACACCCTGAATGGAAGCAGAAAAAATAGAAAAACTTCCCTTCCGGTATACTGTTTTTCTTGAGCAATTGAGGCACTACTGAGAAATGCGAGGATTTTAAGTACAGAGGAATTTAAATCCTACATAATTCTAATTGAATTTTTAATTTTGAGTCATATTTGGGCCAGTTAAGTTATAAATATTGAAGTAGATTTCCCAAAAAAGGGATTATTTCTACCCCTTCCCTTTTGTTTAAATACCTGTCATTCTGGTGATATTATGGGTTAATTAGTTTATTTTCTGAAATGTATTTCTGGAATATTTCCCCTTTAACTACTTCAACCCATAACCTCGTGTTCTGAGAGTTACTTAACCTTTGGTCTTGTACAGTTTACTGGAAACCATTCCTTTCCTTTTAGGATTTCTTATTTGTGATTCCCTTAGCAATATAAACCACATATAGCTACTATTTCCTAACATGAAGCCTCACACAGACAATTGATGTTACAGTTAATTAACAGAAGAGTTTTAGATATTTCACAAAGCTATTTACACCAGAAATGCTGTACATTAATAGCAAATGCTTGATATCATTTACTGTAAGAAGAGATTGTAATCTCAGATTAAAAGCATATTAAAAAGTAGATAAAATTTATTTTCCAACTAAAGGACTACTATAGGAAAGAGTTAACATTGCTTGGATATCCTATGTGTAGTTTTATGCCTTTAAAAGTTTGGATTTCTTTCAAGTTCTGCTCTAACATTTATTGGCTTTCAAATGTTTTCTACACTAATTTTAAAGCTTAATTTTAAACTCTTACAATCAATTTTATTACAGCCTCAATATTATTTGTCAGGGAATCCCCAACGAGAAAAACTCCAAGAAATCCAGCAAGACTATATTTAAATACCAATGTGGAAACTATTTTTAGTTTGATCTTTTGTCTGATTCACTGGTCTGTACCAATTGTTTTGAACCAAGAACAGTGAGAGCTTGGTAGCCAGTTGGACTGGGTTTACAACTTTGGAAGCTGCTTAGACAAATGAGTTTCATGTACTGTCTTGACTGGAAAATATTAATTTTCAGTTTATGGTCATACTGCAGCAGACATACCCCTCCCTTTGTGAAAATAAATACAAAACTGCATTCTGTGATATGGATCTTTAATACTTTGACTGGCTTTGGAAAGTGCAACTGTAAAAATTTTTAAAGCATAAAATGCACTTTTTCTTAACACAGATAAAACTTGGAGCAAGCAACGTCCCATTTGGTGCCTCTGGTGCTTTAGAAGGCTTTTCCTTTTAATGTTTCTTGAACAACTGTATAAACCCAGAGGATTAGAGTCTGCTGCAGGAGAGCACCAAGAAGGGCAGCTGTTGTTCTCTTCAGCATTTTTTTGCTGAGCCATCAGGACAGCTTAATGCTACTACATGCTAAAAAAGTCATGCATTATAGTGATTGTGGGTCCTGCTGGGTCCCTGCCCAGCTGAAACCACTCCATGGCTGATTGATTACTTCTTCTTTTTTAATTGTGCAAAACTGGAGAAGATGTGTATGTTTGAGTTATAATGGAAAGCTAACTAGCAGATTCCAGAGACCTTTTCTTATCTGGGTATATTTCATTCAGCAAAAGGGTTTATTAAGTTAAAGCAAAAATTGCCATAAAACTACTTACTAGCACCTCCCTGTCTGTATTTTGCCCATCATCGTGGAGGTGACCAGTTTCCATTAACTTATATTCTTTGCCTCCCAAATGTTACTACCTGGATGTAATTACTATTATGATATTTTAGCCTAACAATCACAGAAACCATAAGTAAATTACAAAATTAGAGAGTAGTCTGAACACTGAGCAATTTTCTGATGATACATTTTGCAATTGTTGTCTGCTTTCTGATTAATCAACAGATTGTGAACCTCGGTGTCAAAAAATGCTTTATAAGAAAAGTCAGACTGAATAAAAATAAAACTGAATAGTTAATTGTTTTTCCCAGGTGCCAGTGCAACCTTGAATGCTTTAAATGTTAACTAGTCAACATTTTAAATGATAAAGGCACATGACATTTTGAATTAATCATATTTTCAGTCTGTCAAAGTCAAGCAATTATAATGTTTAAAAAACCATTATGCAATGAAATACACAAAAAAAAATATTTTTGAGCACTCTAAAGTATGTATCATTTTAGAATGGATGTATTCTGTATTTTAACATGAATCACTCTTAATGTCATGGATTATAGAATTGTTTTAGAGAAATTGCATTTTTTAATGGCAAGGTAGTCTATTTAAGTTTGGTACAGACCTCACAGAATTACTTACTGATCAAATAATACCATAATATTGAATATAACAAGTTTAGCCTTTTCTCTTACTGGTTTTGTCAATGGGAAAATATTTGTAGCTTATTGGTGTTATTTCTTCTTAATGTATAGGAACACCAGACCCTGGTCTCCAAAGGAATAAGCAGTAGGTCAAACATTTTATTTTGTATTTGTAGACAGATGATTTGTGCATATTCAGGGATCTCTGGCCTTTTTGATAATGAAAGCAAAAGGACTGATCATATGATTTGTTTTGCTCGATGATTAAGTGACATGAACCCTTGCAATAAGATTTCTAATTTGAATACATGTTAAAAATCCATTTTATGTGAGCATTCATTTAAACTCTGTTGTTTTGTTCAATATAAATTACCAGCCAAACCATTATTTATATACATAGCTGATGAATACATACATAGGATCTGCAAATACAGCAAAACTAAATTAATTTTAATGGGTGAACCTTTACTGAGCAATATTCTTCCAGAGCTGACTGGGATCACTTTATTAATTGAATAGCTCATTCTCCAGCTAGGAAAAATACTGAGATAGTATTTAATCAGTTATTCCTTTCTGTGTTTTGTCTTTTCTACTTTCCATAAATTTTTAATATACAGCAGTACCTTTATCCCAATCCACTCTGACAATATATAAGGAGCTAGAGGATGCAGCTAAGCCTGTTCTTGGGAAGGGGTTAGGGTAGAAAGATAAGGATCAGGACCAGCAGCATATCAGATGACTGGCTGTAATGAGGATTGATTCTGTGACCAAATCGAATAGTTAAAGCTCCCAGCCCTTGCTCTGTCAAAGAAGAACCAGCCCTCTTACACGCTGCAATCTGGACATCAAGCCAGGCGGAAACTCAATCAACTAAAAATGGAGAGGCAAGAGCAGCTAATGAAAACCACCTCCTCTACTCCAATGCAAGGGCAAAAATAAACGTCAGCCACCTGGCTGGCCTGTTTGACTTTAGACTGGGATGGATTACAGCAAAAAAACACATAAGCACCTGCAACAGCTGGGGTACGGCAGTCGTGTTCCACACGTTACCTCTCAGCTGAAACCTGTTGTGTCCAAATTAAGATGTTGAGTCAGAAAGCTCATTAGGTACAGACTAAGCAAGGGGTGAGCAGATGTGCTCTAAGAACTGCACAATGGATCCACAGGGGAAAGGTGGAAGTCCGAGATCCAACCTGCCAGGGAGCCTTTCAAGTTTTCCGCCCCACTGGAACCTATTGTTTTATGTTGGCTTAGCCTGATCTGAGTCAAGGGCACAAGAGTGGTTAGCACAAGGCTGACAGTCCTGCTCACCCAAGAGTGAGCCCATTAGGCTTCCTATGGAAACCCGGGAACAGGCACCTCAAGAAAAGTTTAGTAATATATTTATTCTAGTTGCTTATTCTGAATTATGGTGAAAAGAGGGAAAATACTATTTGTATGCTCCTGAAGATAATTAAAATACTGATGAAGAAACATTGATTTATGGATAAGCAAAGTCTATGTATTATTTATTAAATTACAGTATATAAGGAGGGATGACTTAAGCACATAAGATTGTGGTTATACCTAAGCTAGTCAAAGGATATCAAATGTATATATGAAATACAAAAAAAACATTGCCCCTTCAACTGTGTGTGCGTTACACTTGAACAAAACAGAACCATTCCACAGAAGGACCATAGTATTTATAGATCCTAGGACAAAATAGCTAAAGGGTCTGGAACTTGGGTTCCATTTTGCTACAACAGTTGTGTGATGCTTCTCCTTGTCCAATACAAAGAGAAATACCAGCCCAAATCATCTGGCCAGGCTGCTTAAATGTTCAGATGGAGTGCATGAGAAGTATTCCAGACTTGAGAGTCCTTATTCAGATGCATTTGCAATCTAAGTAAAAAGAGGAACAGAACTTGTATTACCCTCACCTTAGAGGGAAACTAAGACAGTTTTATGTCCATGTAAATAGCAAGTTACTTGTGCCCCTCTGAAGACTGAAAATTAGACTGCACAAAAGGGGAAGCTTGGAACAGAGCCTGTATTTTCTATATCCCAGTACTGTACAAGAGGACTGTCTGCTGGCTAGTGAACAGTCAAAAATGAAAGTTAAAATATGGAAAAGTAAGTAAAATGCCATCTTAGTCTTTTTTTCAAGCCTAAGAGCTTTTAAGAAACCTCATTTCAGTTTCCACAAATATTTATCTTATGCAAACATCACTGTGCATTAAAGGAGTTTGTTCTTGTTCTGGTTGCAATCTCGGTTGTCATCTGATTTCACTCACAAACCACTTTAGGCTTTGTAATAAGACTCTAAGGTATCTGTAAAAGCAATCATTTCAGAAGCAAGTACTTGTGCCTGGAGTGTCCTTATATACTGGTATCAGTAATAATGCAGCTGGTAATTTTACTTTGCGTTCCACTCTATGATCTGAGAGCAAAGTACTATGAATGTAAAGTCTGTGAGGAGAGCCATGCAGCTCAATGCCAGATTTCTAGACCCTCTTATTCTTTTCTACATGTGTGATGGTGACCTCCAAATGGGAGGATTGCAACCTGCTCTGTAAAACTCTAGAAATATAAAACAGCAGCAAACTTTATGAAGTAATGTCTGCTTTACATGGCATGTTAAACAAACAATAAAGCAAAGCAATGATTGTTTAATGTAAAAGTATATTGAGGAGAAATATATTAAAGTGTAATATACATTTGATATGACTGTAGTAGGTTTAGGAGAGCGATGAAATTTCTTGGGGAAAACTGTAAAGTGATTAAATGAGACTGTGACCTCATTAAGTTTTTATGTGGGTATGGTTTTGTCAACACACACCTTGTCAGCAATCTTTCTTTTTTTTAACTTTGTAATCTTGCTATTACAAATGCCCCATTGATCAAACAGCAAGCTCAAGATCTAGATAGAAATGTTGTAGCCAAGTCATGACATAGGAAAACTTAAAACAATGAGTGCAGATTTTCACTGAAAATTTATCAAAGTTCAGTCAAATTACTGACATGTACTCTATTTTTTGCTACTGTGTATTCTAATGCCTGAATTAGCACAACTCCTAATTTTGCTAGAAAACTTTCCAATGCTATGCAATCTACTTTTGTTTTTGTTTTGCTTTTAATTCCCCAACGGCAGAAGTTTCATATTTCACCCAGGCACTGGTAATTAGCCAAGGAAATTATTTAAAATGCCAGATGTCACATATTAAATATAAATAACCTATGACCTTGTGTGCAGAGTGCAAGCCTCTTTCCTATATGACTGCTGAATTTAATCTTCTTCACCATAGGCTCTGTACTGAAATATTATCTTTCTCCTGCAGAACACCATTCTGCTTGCTTAAACAATGGATGTGCCTCGTTAGCTGGAAGAGACATGAAGGCTATGATAATTTTGTTTGTATGCCATTTGCAAATGAATTTAAGGGTAGTAAGTATACACATTGAGCAAAAAATGTCCCTTGTTGTACTCATGCTTTCTTCAATAGCAGCTGTAAAATGCATAACCATTGCTGCAGCCAAGGAACACTATCTGCTCAATCCAGGAGTCTTTCTCTGTGCTTTCTCATCTGCCCTTTCTATGCCACGCTGGTGTGTGTGGCTTTTAAACAGATCCAGATTCCACCACAAATGGGAATGAGATCAAGCACAAGAAATGCAACCTTCTGTGTTATATTCCTAATTCGAGGCTGTTTGGTTGGTTGAATCATGCAGAACGAATGCCTGACCATGCGTCTTGCAAAGCCTATTCTGGCTGCAATTGCACAGCTGGCTTTGATTTGCTGCCCATAGGAAGGGGGGAGGAATCCCTATTACTCCAACACAAATACAGATCTGGGATGTGGCTGCAGATCCAGAATTCCTAGCTATCCAGCATCGGATGATGTGTGGAAAATAAAACACAGCACAATGTAGCCCTCAGGTTTTTGGAGCTGAAAGTCACAACACGCCTAAAAAATAGCCACAGTTTGGAAAGGATTCAAATACCACAGGAAGCACGTTCCTTCCTTCTCGAGTCACATGCAATAACTCCAGCTCCTGACCAGATCAAGGTGTATCCCCATCTGGATGCAATAACACAGCCTAGAAGCAACAAGGACAGAAACCACCTATGCATATTAAATAAATGAATAAATAAAGGAAACTTCTCCTCACAAAACCACAAGCGAAATAAAGTTGCCCTTGTTACTGCCACCGTTTCATTTCTCAGTAGCCAACAAAAGCCAAATCAGCCATCCATGCCCTGGACCTCAAGCACAGAGGTTGACATAATTCCCTGGAAATTGATGTGAGCTCACTCACGTCAGTTGTTTTACCAACTCATTCCCAGTCACACCCCAATTGCTCTTTAGCTGTGTAGAAGAGGTTTGAAGGTGTGTTTCTCTTCACAGTTTCAAATGCAGAAAGGATGTGCTTTTTGGTGCAGTACAACAGAGTCAGCAAAATGAAAGCTATGGTGAAGACAAGATAAAAAGAAAGGATGATTTTGGCAATGGAAGAACAGAACTCAAAGACATACATCTGCTTTTGAAGTAAAAAGCTTTATAAAGTTTACTGTAAATAACTTAACAATACCACCTTACCTTTTACATATTCTCTAAATTCTTACCTTGTTAGCTAGGCGGTCATGTCATAACCAATTACTCCATTTATTTTAGGACATATAGTCCATTTTCTTTTTCAATTGAGAGCAGTAGGTAGGACTAAAAACAATACCTAATGTCCTGCTTATATCATAGCTTTCTGAATGAATAGTGGAGACAAGAAAAAGGGGAGACAAGATTTATTTCACAGTTAAGGGAAATGAAAAAGTCATTAATATTAAAATCTTTAATTTAGCATATTCATTGAAATATAGTCTGAGCATTTTATCAAAGAACATGGATCAAACACTTGTGTTCAAATCCACCCTTATGAAGAGAACAAGTTTGATTGTATTTTTCACCAGGGACGTGCATAATGAATAATCTACTGGTATAACAGAACAGGAAACTGCTGTGGTTGCTCCATTTGCTGTAATCTGACACAACAATTATTTAACAATAAGACAAAGTCTAATTCAGCTGCTTTGAAAAGCAAAAGATTGCCCCAAAGTTTTTAGACAAAAATTAGCTGTTAAAAGTAATTTTATCTATAGTGTATTTTACTGACTCGTTCATCGTAGATCTGTTTTCATTCAAGAAAGTATGAGGTTTTTTCTTAACCACAGTTAATCCAATTACACATACTTTTCCAGCTTGCCTTGCTACGTGACCTTGGATTTAGAGATAAAAGGAGGCTACAGGCCAACTGGCTGTGAGCTCCTTATAAAGGTTCAGGCTTCCTTCAGAAAAGGGAATTGTCTACCCTAAGGAGAGCATGAATCTTTGGTTTAAGTGTTGTAAGAACAGTAGCTGTAGCTGCTCATGCATTTTCAGTAAAGAAATAGCTAGTGTTGTGTGGGAAGTGATAATGGCAAGGACAGTGCTTTACAAGATAAGTAAAAAACATATGGCTGCTTTTGCACTAGAAGCAACTTCCCATTTTGGGCAAACTTGGGCAAACTCCTGCTGTCCCAAGTTCTGCAAAGTATTTTTTAATATTCTGTGTTCTGTTTCCTCTAGAATTGCAATGTCACAAAGTAGCTTTTCATTTAGGCTTGCTTTCTTCAGCACGGATTATTGACCTTCCTCAGAAGTGCATAGAGAGAGAGAATTCACAGAGAATTCACTGCACTCTGTAAAGAGCCTCTCCACTGAGGATTACTCACTGTAGCTAATTCCTCTTCACATGAGCCTTCTTGTCTCACTTTCATTCACAGGCTCGAATGAGAACATCCAGGTAAAAATGCATGCCTGGAATTATGACATGTCTGTTGAGATCTATCTAAACAGCAATAAATATGGAAAGACCCTGTGCATAGAAATGATTGGAATTATTTTAGAATAAAAAAATATTAACCTGAAGATGGCCATAGAGTCACAACACTCTAAGTAGTTCAGATGATTTTTCAGCTGAGTAACGAAGCCTTAGAGATAGTGATGATATTTCTGGTTAATATGAGTTTCACATCCCATAACAAATTAAACTGTGAATATTACATAACTGGCTATAAGCAAACTTGACTATTTGTGAGTAGTAGTTTAAATCCCATCAATGCCCAAGTTTCAGCACAAACCTAAAATCTTCCTAGATCATATGTATTAAGGATTAATATTTTACTAATTCCACAGCACACAGTGACTGTTTCATTAAGTTAGAATCATAGAACAGATTCACAGAATCATTTAGGTTGGAAAAGACCTCCATGATGATTGAGTCCAACCTTTGACTGATCACCACCTTGTCAAGCAGCCCAGAGCTCTGAGCACCTTGTCTAGTCATTCTCTGGACACCCCCAGGAATGATGACACCACCATCTCCCTGGGCAGCCCCTTCCCATGCCTGACAACCCTTTCCATGGAGAAATTCTACCTGATGTCCAACCTGAACCTCTCCTGGCATAGCTGAAGACCATGTCCTTTCATCCTGTTGCTGATTGCCTGCAGGAAGAGGCTGACCCCCACCTGGCCACATCCTCCTTCCTGGGACTTATAGAAAAGGGATAAAGTCACCCCTGCGCCTCCTCCTCTCCAGGCTAACCCCCAGCTCCCTCAGCCTTCTCACAGGACCTGTGAGATTCTCTGCTGTTCTCTGGACATGCTCCAGCACCTCAAAGTCTTCCTTGAAGTGAGGGGCCCAGAACTGGACACAGGACTCAAGTATTAAGCTCCTCTCAAGCTGATGTATGATTTCTTAGAGTGCAAATTCCAGACACATCAGGACAGTTACAGTTGCTGTGCTGCCATCTCCTGCAGGGAGCAGATGCTCATGCTGCAAGAACAAATTCTACATTTCATTTTGCCCTTCTTTTTGTCCTTTCATCTCAGTGCAAAGCAAAACTATAGATTGTGGTATGTTATCGTGCAGGCAGAGCATCCTGAATCTTCTGTGATGGCCCTGCTGACTGCTGGGCTCCCTTCTTTGATGACATACAATGCTAAGGAATATTTTAATTCATTTCCTTATGGTTAAAAACTTTTTGATGCAGATCTCACAAAATGCAAGACTGAGAAGACACTATTCCATACTTTTAAATTTTTTCTAATTGGTTTCGTGGGAGAATTCTCCCCAGTTCTACAGCCCTGGTGCAGCAGCTGTGGTGACCAGAAAGTGAAGCGCAGGGGGAAGCGCCTCAGTGCAAGGCAGGGTGGCCGGGCACTGGAACGGGCTCCCGAGGGAAGCGGTCACAGCCCCACACCTGCCAGAGTTCAGGGAGTGCTTGGACAAGGTTCTCCGACACACGGCGGGGTTCTCGGGGTGTCCTGTGCAAGCCCAGGAGCTGGGGGATCCTTGTGGGTCCCTTCCAGCTCAGTATTCTGCGGTTCTGTGTTTGATTGATTGCCACTGTTCCCACTGAGCCGGAAGGCAAGTAGCTAACAGCTTTGAGTCCTGGAGCCAGCATTTGTTACCCAAGCGACATTCCTCAGCTTACGCCATCCTACCTAATTATTCCAGTCATTAGCGGGTGCCAAGAGCACCACCTATTTACATGCGGCGTTTTAGAAAGTAACGCTCCGCACGCCGCGAGGGAATTCTGCTCCCTCGCTCTGACGGGGGCCGTCTGCGCTTTGCGGGAGGGGTCACGGGAGCGGGCTCGGCTCGGCTCGGCTCGGCGCGGCTCGGGCTCGGGCTCGGCTCGGCTCGGCTCGGCTCGGCTCGGCTCGGCTCGGCTCGGCTCGGCGCGGCTCGGGCTCGGCTCGGCTCGGCTCGGCGCGGCTCGGGCTCGGCTCGGCTCGGGCTCGGCGCGGCTCGGGCTCGGCTCGGCTCGGCTCGGCTCGGGCTCGGGCTCGGCTCGGCTCGGCTCGGCTCGGCTCGGAGCGGGGCCCGGCGGTGGCGGGACCGACACGTGGCACCGCGCCCCGCGCGCGACCCCGCCCCGCGGCGCGCCGTTGGCCGCGTCCGATTGGGCGCCGAGCGCGACTACAACTCCCGGCAGGCCCCGCGGCGCGGGGAGAGCGAGGAGGCCTCTCTCTCTCTCAGTCCCTCGGTGGCACGGGGCGCTGTCGGTGCCGTGACGTCACCGCGGGAGGGACGGACGGAGGACGCACGGCCGGACGGGGGGAGGACCCGGCGGGGCGGGGCGGGCCGGGGCGGGGGGCGCTGCCCGGGGCGCGGCGCGGGGGCGGGTCCAGCCGCAGCCCGGAGTAGGCGCCCGCCCCCCCCGAGTGACAGAAGCGCCCGAGCACCGGAGCTCGCGCTGGGGCCGCAGCCGCCGCTCGCGCCGCCGCCCCGCCTCCGGCCCCTCCGCCGCCCGGTGTTATGCGGCGGTCCTGAGGGGCGAGCGCAGCCCGGCTGGACCCGGCGCGGCCCTGAGGGGCGACGGGGTCTCGCTGCGCCTCGCCGGCCAAACCCATGACTACGGCAAACTGCGGCGCCACCGACGAGTTCGACTTCAGGCTGATCTTCGGCGAGGACGGGCAGCCCGGCCCCGGGCCGCCGCTGGGGCCCGCAGGTGCGCCCCGGGGCCGGGGGGGTCGGTCGGGTTCCTGTTTTCCTCCGAACGAGGCGGGGAGGGCAGCGGGGACTGCGCCGGCCCCGCCGCCGCGGGAGGCGGCAGCCCGGGGGGAGCGGCGCCGTCCGTCCGTGCCTCAGGCCGCGGCCGCTTCCCGGCGCCGCTCCCGTTCCTCCCGCGGGACGCGGGGGCTCAGGGGCGCTCGGCCGGGCCTCTCCCCGCCGTAACAACTTTCTTTGGGAAAAGAAACCCAAGAGCTCGCATCGTGCGGGAGGAGCCGCCCCGGGCGCGGTGGCGCCGGCGGGGAAAAGGCCCCGGGTTGGATCTGGTGGCCTCACGCCCCCCGAGCCCGGGGAGCGCGATGGGGCCGGTGAGGGACAGGCAGAGAGCAGCAAAGTGTTAACGGGGCCGGAGCGGGGCAGTGTTCGGGCACTTGCGATTAAAAGTTTCAGCCGAAGTGTTCCCCGTATATAGAACATCCCAGTGACTCCAGTGTGTTCTGCACACTTTGTGTACGTGTGCATGGGCGAACACCGCGTGTCGCGATGTGATGGTTCTTTGGGTCCGTGGGTACAGATGCACGCATACATCTCAGAGTGCTTCCATTTTACTTTGTTTTGTAGTACTGGAGCCTGAAAATCCTGTTTTGAAATGCTCGTATTTCTTGAAACTGCAGAAAACAAAGTATTCCCTGTGAACTGTGGCGTGAAGAATCAATAAGGACCAGCTGTGCCTTGTTTAGCTGTACCAGAGTTTGATGGCTGCGTGCTTTATTTTCTAACATACTTGAAATAAGTTTTAATTGGTAATGGGCTGTCTTAATGTCCAAGTGTTAGATGGTAAGATAGCTCTGAAACACGGCTGTATCCAGGCTAAATGATGCAGCCATGTTGTTTGACTCGGTTGTCTGCCAAAGTTAATTAGAAAAAAATTTGTTTGATACAGTCTGTGTGAAAGCACTCAGGATTAACTTCTTAGAAAATCCCTAACTTTCTTGATGCTCAGATTTAATTTGCAAAATCGTTCAGATCAGGGAAGGCTTTGTCTATTTTCCGTCTCAGTATAATAGCAGATGGTGTGTTTTGTGAAGGGGACCTGAATTTTGCAATCTAGATAAGTGCGTTACAGTACTGTATGAAAACAATGGAAAACATGTGAACAAATGGCAACAAAAATAATTTTGACACCCCCATTTCTGTTATTTTGACATAAAACTGGTTGTCTGAACTATGTTCCTTTATTGATGATAGATGAGAATGAAAGAACAAGTTTCTCAGAAAACTGGAAATAACTAGTGTGGTATCAACTCACTGTTATATTTGTGTCTGGGTAGCAGTCCTTAACAAGCAGTGCAGATGTTACTCTGAATACAGAGAATTTTCCATGCTTGAGAAGTCAAAACTATTCTTATGTCAAATTTAAAAATGTGATATTTGGACCATGAACTAGTTTGATTGCTGTAGCTCTCAGTAAGAAATTCTGCATCTGAAACTCAAGTAATTTTACTGTTTTGTAGAATTCTGGAGATGATCTCGCCTGCTGTGCACAGATGTGGCCTTCGGGGGAAAGGGTTAGAGTAGGACTCTGCCTTCATGAGTTCTGTTAAAAGTATTGCCAGAGCTCATCTGTTTATTCTGCCCGTGTATTTTACATGTGAAGAACTAGAATTCATATGAGAGGTCTCGTATTGGAAATCTATTTTTTCCCTTACCCCTCTTCCAAATACATTAGATGAACAAAAATAAAAAGTTTTAAGAGCTCCCTAAAGCATCTATTTCATAATCCCACATCACTTCCTTCAGTGGTGGTGTCTGTTGTGCTGCAAAGTAAGCGTAAGGGCATTTTTTTCAAATGTATGCTAATAATAAAACATGTAGGTCACAGGGAAAGTTGCTTAATTTGAAATAAATAATACTAAAATTACTAAGTTTTCCATGATCATGGAGAACACCTAAAAACACATTCTGATCCTTCATGCTTTGTCTCTGAAAGTTTGAGACTGGCATTCTGATGAAGGAAGTGTCTGGTACTAAGTTCTTGTGCAAATAACATGGAAATCTATGTTAATGGTTTCTTTTATACTGAGACTACTTTGGTGTTGTGAGGATTTTATTCTTTTGTATATGTACACATATAAGTTTATACAGTTACATATTTATATTTGACTGTATTTGTAATCAAAAGCAAGGAAAAGTGAGCTATTCTTTCATTTCTTTGAAATACTTTTGATATCTGAATTACTAAGAAAGTGCTAGTGCCAGGCAGTAGATTACCCTTTTTTATGATATTAAAAGAACAGTAAGAGAAATTAAATCAGCTGGGATCTTTAGGTATTCCACAGAACAATTTCAGCAGGTTTCAGGATAGCAGGACTGACACTTGTAGCTTTGTGCTAAGTGGCAGGACTTAAGACCTCTGTTCTGCATTAGTGCTTCTTTGCTTGATCTCAAAGTTCTAGTTCCTGCTGCAGAGAAGAATGCATGAAAGAAGAGGTGTGAAGATGCTTGAAATCCCTGTTGAATTGAATACTGCAATCTTTGCAGCATACTTGGATTGAAATTTAAAGGGGTAGCCTGTTTCTGGTAGTTTTTGAGTGGAGGTAAAAATTTGCTCTGGTAATTGCTAAATTAAAGATTCTCAAAAGCTCTTCAGCTGCTTTCGAGTGGATGTTAGGTACTGAACAAGAGTTTCTGCAAGCTCTTGCTTTCTGTTTCTCTGATTGTTCAGTGTCCCTGTCCCAAAGAACAAATAAATTGTCACTTTGGTTTTGTAGTGTTAAGCACTAAAAGCATTTGGTACAGGTCTAGGTACTGATGAGCTTCATCTTTTTACGACCAAGAAATTCAAGCTTCCAGTGCCCAAAGGTAATGCTATAGATCACTCTGAAGTGAACCAAATCTCTTTAATGTGCTCTTCGTTGCAAAAGTTTGGGTAGCTGCAGTAGCATCCAATTGCATCGTGCCACCTTGTATCAGCTGCATTTGAAATGTCTAAGTCAGCACCTGCATTACAGCGTGTTCAGGTCCTCCTCAGTCTGCTAAAAGAGACTGGCATGCAACTGTCAGTGACAGTGTTTGATGTGCCACCTGGTTTGGTCTTTTTGATGAAGAGACCTTTGAGATGTAATATGTGATGCTTGGGTAATTGAATTAGCTTGAATGCTTTTGTAATGATGCCCTGATTCCCTTCTTTTGCAATACTATTCAGTGTAATTCTGGGGAATTCGTCTAGAATTTATTAGGTAATTAAACTGCATTGAGTTTTTCACACTGCTGAGGACACGTTTTACTTTTTAAATGCCAAACTTCTCAAAATGAAAGCAAATATTAGTTGCTATGATATTTTCTGAAGTTTTATTTTAGGGGTTCATCTTCTCTTTTAAAGAATGAGTTTTTACATGGTAAAAGCAGTACTGGAGTAGATACTACTAAGCTGGAAATTTGGGATCTCATAGGGTTCTGTGTCATGCAAAACTATATCTTACTGGTATGTGAAATCAGAACTAACTTAAAATTAGAGGCTGCAAACTGTTCAGTATTCAGAAGATGAGGAGTTACAGATGAGTTATTGATGATGCTGTTCAGCATGCTGCCTATAATGTTCCTTTTATTTCTGATTAAGGGTTCTAAAAGCTAAAGAGGGACTAATGTTTTGTTACCCAGTGAAACAGAGTAATACGAGTTTCACCCTAGCTTCTACCTTTTGTTCTTGGGTTATGAAGTAGAGAAGGAGAAATTAATAGATCCGTGTAGGTAATCTTCCCTGGTTGAGTTTGTTTATTTGCTTTCCCACAATATCAGTGCTTTAAAAGAACTGATCAAACTACCCTCCGTGGACTTCAGGTTCATAGTATTTATTTTATTTTATTGGAAGCCACGAAACAAGCTGAAAACGAGTTCTTTGTATTTCCTGTGACTTAACATTTGGTTAGGTAATACTATTTGGTAATCTTGTTACAAATTATTCTTATAATATTTCTTACTTTTCTTCTGAAGAGTATAAAAAACATCCCAGTTCTGTGATGAATTTAGTGACTGTTGAAAACATCGTTGTGAGCTGCAGCCTCATTCTGCATAAAGACGCTACATATGGATTTGTAAATCAATGAAAGAGACAAATCTCTACTCCTGTTCTCCTCTGAGATTTTTTTCCTTTCACTTGGACCTGGTGGGTTATTGGTTTGTTACTGGATAACACAACTGAAATACACATTTTGCCATAGTGACTATCAGAGTAATACCTGATCTTTTCTTTTAAAGGTTTTCATGTCAGACCTTTCTCTGTGAGCATCCGTGAGCTGCTTGGGCTGCTCAGCAGTTGTCTCCTGCCCACATAGCAAGTGCTCTGAAGTGATGATGGGTGCTGGATTTTCCCTCAGCTAGTTCCCTCAGGGTTCTCTTGTAGTGAAAACTGGCACTATGTATGTATTATTTCATTTATGTGTGTCATAGAAGTCTTAAAACCACTGATTTGTACTGAAACACCGTCTCAATGCTAGTCTTTATAGCTTTGCCTTCATCATTAATATGTGAAGTATCCTTTTTCCCTTCCTACAAGTGCATTCATGACTGGTATTGCTGTCAGGGATTGTTGGTAGAGAGTAGAAAACAGTCAAAGCTGTTGACGAGAGTTTGCAGCGTGGTTGAACTTTTTGTTCTTTTCCCCAAGGTTGTGATTAAGGTAAATAATCTTAAGAAAGTCAAGTTGTGGTAGAAAAGAGAGAGTAGTCTTATAATTAGTTTGAGTGGAAAATGAAGGGCTGGATACTGGCAATAGCTGTGAACTTATGGTGTGAGTTGACTGAGGATTGCTCTTGGTGAAATTTTTTTTTGTGCTCAAAAGAGCACAAAAGAGGTGGTCCAGAATTGTTGCAAAGTTTGCTTTCCCTAGCTGAGTAAGAGGAGCTTGTGAGACATCTTTTGAAGTCTTTTTATCAGGCTACCTTGCTCACCTGTATGTTTCACTTGAAGTTTTATTAATTTTTAAATTATTTTGATTCTGTTTAGATTTGGTTGTCTATATAAATAGGTAGGAGAGAGTCTTTGCACAAGATGGTAACTGTAGTTAATATATATAATTTGAGCCATCCATCTAAATTCAGCTGTCTGTGCTGGTCTGTTAACATTTGCTATACAAAAGAGTGCTCATGTGGTTAAGAATAGGATCAGCTGGTGCAACTCTAACAAAGGAATGAATGGATAAGTTACTTGAATCCATTTATTTTTTTCTCTCTTAAAAATAAATTACACTTTCTAACAGAAATATTTATTTGATAACTGAGTATTAAATATATAGTGATAAACCACCACTTGCAGGAAATTGAGCTACTATAATTTTATTTTACAAGCTGCTGGATGCTGGTATCTGCATGTAAAAGATTGACACACAGGGACACAATGCAAATCAGTCATATAGGCTGTGGTTATATAAGCTGCTGATAGAGGGGAGAAGGGAAAACTAAACAGCTGCATCTGACCAAAACCAGAGGGTCTTATGACTTCAAGATAGCTTAGAGAAGCCCTGAGGAAGAATTGAAGGAGAATGTGGACTGAAGTGGTATCAATGGAGTCAAGGATTGCCTGGCAATTAAGAGTAAGAGATCAAGATGGTAATCCTGGCAAGTTGACATGTTTGAGTATGTTGTGATTTTTCAGAGTATTTTGGATAAATTAAATCCTGCCTATTTGAATGAAGCTTGACCAGGATGATAATATTCAGTGAAAATACCAAAATATTTTGTGTGGTGTTGCAAAGCAGTTGTAGTTGCAGCTAATCTAATTTAATAACTTTTCTGTTTTGGCAGTATGGTTTTGTGATCACTACATAGTGCATTTAGAGTCACTAGCTAGTGAGTCACTATGTATTGCAGGGATTTGAAAAAGGTCCCCAGCTTGACAAAATGTCACTTATTTTGTTTGTGAATTCATAGTTGCACATCACTCTCTGTCCCCTTTCCTCCCAATTGAATTGTGTGCAGAGTGTAAATGAAAACAAATCCTGAGATTTGGGATGTGGGACATGGTCAGGGTACAAAAGCATTTGGGCTAGTGCTCTTGTCTTACATATTTCAGAAAATTATAAATTTCTTGCTGTTTCTCAAAGTAAAAAGTAGCCCTCTGCTCAAAAACATGGCAGTCCCATTACTTTGGTCTGTATTGTCCAACTGGAAGCAGTTTGTCAGATGCCACCTGAAGTGTAGCCAGCTCAGTAATGCTGCTGTGAATAAGAGAGAATAAATTCAAATAGATGGGCCTGGGTCAATAGTAAGCAGCAGTTTGGCTGTTCACAGCAATAACGTAAATATGGGAGTTGTTGCCTCAAGCTGCCCTAGTGGGCCGGGGAGTACATAGAGCAGACTTGGCAGAGAGCCCAGCCAGTAAAACAACATCCAAGTCCTTGCATTTGTCCAGGCATGCCATGTGGGTTCGAATGACAGTGGAATTCAAGATGAGTGAAATGATCAGTAAGGCTAAGTAAAACTGCAAGGCAGCAGCAAGCTTATTAAGAAGCCAGCATTCTCTTCTACTTTTAATACACCCATCTGTGAGTGTTCTTGTGAAATATTGGCAAAAGGGAACATTAAAAAATCATGGAACTGTTCAAAGTCATTCAGGGAAGATGAATTTGAATCTGAAGCACTGCAGGTCTGGTGGAAGGAGAGAAGAATGAATTTTCTGGGGATCTGACTACAAACTCATGACCTTTCAGCAGTAAAGTCATGAAAATAGAGTTCTGTGTGTGGTTTGATTTGGTGTTGTGGGGTGATTTTCGTGGGCTTTTTTAAAGCAGAAACAAAAACTTCGTTTGAGGTTGCATGAAAGATGTTTGTAGGTAAAGACATGAGCAAGTACTTAATTTATTAATACCAGAAATGTAGTATCATATTATTTATACTAATATTTAGATTATTAGGAATTGCATGCTTAAAAATGGCCTCTCAGGCTGTACTTAGAAGATTAGTCATCACTTCTAAAAGTGAGAAATATTTTTAATATAGAAAAAATTCTTGAAAGGAGTTGAATATTTCTGCTGTTTTCTGGGTTTTTTTTAGCGGATTGATGGAGAGGGTTAATGAGAATCTTCATGTTTTAGTGGCTGCTAACATTGCTTTTTTGGAAAGAAATGCTGTGAAAAATGTTTTTTTAATCCCATATTTTAATGTTTTTATGGTTTTGGAAAAAATGGAAGGATGACTTACACATACTTTCAGAGAGGCAGTATTTGCTCTGTGCTGGAGAGGGAAGGAAATTGTGACTGATTGTAGTTGGGCCAGGGCAGAAGCTGTCACCTTTTAACTGAAGTTGTTTTACAGAGTAGCCCTCTGTGTCTTCATAGCCAAAATGAAAGTGTGACGGAATGACAAACTGCTAATCCAGTCATGTTGCATTTATTAACTGTTAGTGACAATGACTCATTGCTTTGATGGCTGCATAATGGCCTGTAATAATATCTGCAGTGATGTATAGCTGCTCACGCGTATCTTTAGATGCTTTCTAGAAGTTGTTCCCTAAGTCAGGGATGCGAAGGAGATGAGGAGAGAGGAGGTTCAGTAACTGATTACAAAAGGCTTTAATAGTGTCATTTGGGATAACTGTATTCAAACAACAAGGCCATAAGGAAATACATTATTTAATCCAAAGAACTACTAAGAAAATCTGTCAGCATTTTGTATTTTGCATAGCTTCTTTAAATGACCCAATCTCTGTATTTCATCTGTGTAATTAGTCACGTTTAGTCTTTTGAGTGCAAATGCTGCTGTCCTTAAATTGCCAAGCTTTTTGTGTTAGGGGCAGGAGTTAGGCTGATGTACAGCATGTGGTGGTACCTCCACTCGTGCTGGAATAAACACAAGCCATTTAGGACTCCGGGAAGGGATGTGAAGTTACTCTTGGCAGAGTCATGAGGCATGCTAATATCACCATCTCTGTATTTTGGGGTGTCATTCTGAACCTTGCTGAGAAAAATGGTGTTTGTGCTCAGCTTCAGCCTCCTCTTGGCTGATTCGTGTTTCTGCCTTTCAGTGTATCAATCTAGCAAAGTGAATTCAAGGTGTTTCTGATTCTACATTCATGTGGGCAGATGGGAAAACAAGGCAGTTTCAGATTGTCGTTCTGGCTCATTACAGTTCTTTGATATACACAGCCTTTGAATTTAATGCACTTGAAGTCCACATTTAAGCTGCATTATAAAATATTGGTGAAGAACTGTAATAATTGATGGTTTGAAATACTGAGTTAACTCTGTGCTAGGAGTGCCGCTGTGAAATGGTTTGCCCTCTGTCATGCAGGCTGGCTGCAGCCGTGCAGTGTAATTTGGCCGAGGTGTGAAGAGCTCCCAAACGAGTTTGTTCAGATATTATTGATACCAGTTCTCAATATCTGTGTCGTGCTCTGTTTGATAATCAGAAAAGGGATGCCCCATTTCAGTCTCCCCTCCACTGTGTAACTGCTCCCCATTCAGACATCTTGCCTTGGCTTTCTGCTCTCCTTTTCTACCAGTTTGCACAAAGACCCTGGTTTGTGTCACGGTACTCTCCTGTAAACTAAGACACACGTTTTCTTGTATGCTCCTGTCTATTTTCTTTGATATGGCCCTACTTAACACCTTCTGATTTTGGAAGTTTGGTTTCTGCTCAGTGGTTGCTTCAGGACTGGAGCAGTGAATGGGCAGTGTCTCTGTATAGAGCAGCAGGTTGCTGTGAGCAAGGTCGTGTTAAGGGGTTAGGTGAATTAGGAGAATTCCTAATTCACCTAACCTCACCTATCCTCACCTGAGGATTCACCTCCTAATTCACCTATCCTCACCTGAGGATTTCAGTTCATTCTGTTTGAATAACTGGAGAGCCTTTTCATGGAGTCTGTTGGTTTTGCCCCCACAAAGGAAGAGTTGTGCATGGTAAATTGGCCCACAGTAGCAAGAATCTAGGCAAACCTGGCCTGCTGGCAATTACAGCACATGGTTAATTCCCTTGTTTCCTTCACTCAGTTATTTGCCTAATCTTCTCACTGACCAGTCTGCTTCCAGTGGGTCAGGCACAGCACACCAGTTTGGGAGTGATAAGGCTTCTCTCAGATCTCATGTCTACACATCTGAAATGCTCTGGGGTTGCAGGGCTGCAGTTCTTTTGCAGACTCTATGCCTGATCATGTAGAATAAGATAGTTCATCTTCAGAACAGCAGTGTCAGATGGCTGCTCATACTGTGTGATAGTACCTGCTGTGCCCATGCACTGTGCTGTTTCCAAAAGGCTGTACACTAATATCTCTGAACTACTGGGTCATGTTAAGATTACCTTTGATCTGACAGTGAATGACAAATGAGGCTTCATCAAACTGGAGGGCAGCAGCTTCTGTTTTGTCTACAAGGTTATTATGCAGTGAAATACCGTGTCTTCTTGAATGATATAGCCACAGATTAAAAATAAGAACCAAAGAGGAGCCCACAGAACTTGGAGGCTTCTAAAGCAAGAAGCAGATTTTTTTTTTACCTATTATGAGTATTAATGAATAATCCTTAAATATTGAATTTAAGGCTTTATAAAGTTATCATTTGAAGACATGCTTCACATCAACTAGAGACAGCCAGAGAGCTGGAGATGGCACAGGTATAAACACTGCTTAGCGCTTCCGGTTGTTATTTTCTGTTTTGTAACTGAGCTAAGAATGACTAATTCTTGTTGAATCTTACAGTTACAGTTACACGTTGAATTCTTTACCTGCCTGGCACAGAACCTTTAGCAATGTATCTCAAAGCTGTTCTTTCCCTATTTGAACTTTAATTTCATTACTTCAGTGTGAAGCTGGATGCACACTAAGACAACGGTTCTAGTTTAAATGCGTACCAGGCTGTGGCCTAAGGGTTTATTTAGTTGCATGCTAGTTTTTATTTGATAGTGAACACCTGCAGTTCCTGTCCTGGTTACTTATTTCCTCCCATGTCCTAAAGCTTGCCATTCTGTCAGTTGTATATATACAGGTGTTAGTGCACTGTAAATATGATTGCCAAAATCATCTGTGTTAAAAGAACGTCTCTTCTCAGTTCCCCTCCCCCTTTGTGTGTGAAGGTGTGTGGGAGGGTGGTTGTTGCTCAAAAAACCTTAGTGTAGTTACACCCCAAGAGCCAGTATGTTCTTATTTTAGTCAGTGTCAGTTGTAAACATTTGATATGCTGGATTATTCTCTTGTTTAAACTGCTTAAACTATTGCAGCTTCTTTATTCTTCTGTATTTCTACAAAGAATAATGAATTCTTATCCAGACTAGAATTTGGAAAAGATTCATTGATGAGCTCCCACTTTTGAGAAGGTTTTCTACATTTCCAGTATACCTGCTTAAAAAAAGAAAATGAGTGAAATTGTGACTGACACAACAAAACGGCTTCTGGTATACGTGATTGACAAAAGTAAAATTCAGTTGTATCCTTTTTTGTGTAATCTGACTTGACCATGAAACAGAGCACAAAACCATCGAAGAGAGTGAACTGCTTCATAAAATGAAAGTTGTAAATCATCCCTTTCTGAAAACTTAAACTTGCAGTACTGCTTCGTGTATTGCTAACTTTGGTCTAGAAGATGTTTCCCTCTACTCCACCCTGCTACCTTAATTTTTTTTCACAGTACCATATTTGGCTTGCTAGTCAGTTGTACTCCTTATAAACTAATACATTGCTATATTTCAGTTTGGGGTTGTGGGATTTTTTTAAGCTGATGTTTAGGCTTGAAGGAAGTGTTTCTGGAGAACTGATAGCTTGTAATGGAAAACTGGAGTTAAATATCCAATTGTAGAGCTTTAGTGCAATAGGATACCAAGAAGAACTCTCATCAATTGTGCTTTTAAGTACACAAAAGAAAAACTATTGATTATTGACTATTTTGGGTTCCCTGTGAAGATCAAGATGCCTCTTTCATCCCAAGAAATACATAAACTTGTGCAAACCTGCAGAGTAATGAAATAAAAAAAAAGCCACATATACTTTTTGTCCCTTTTTACAAATATTTTTGTAAACATTGTGTTCAGAAAGAGATAGTGGTAACTGTCATGACAGAAGTGGAAAACAGAAGAGTTGGTCACTCTTTTTAAAGCTTGTGAGACAGACTTGCCTGAGAACACACATGATGTCTGTGTCAATGTTCATGTCTTTCCTCATGCTATTTAAAGGACTTGATTGCTGATCCTGTTTTCACAGTAGTAGTTTTATAAGACCTAGGTCAAGTTGCACTTTCTTTGTACCTTATAGCAACTCCTATTGTCTGAAAATGTTTGTTTATGGGCTTGTAAACTTACTTACAATAATAAAACAGTTTGGGTAATTCTGGCACAAGGCTTGTGTTCAGACATTTGATAGTAATTGACCTTCCTTCTCTGGAGAAATCTGGCTGAGTGCACAGCTGCACATGTGCATGTGCCAGTACATCACTGGGGAGTGAACAACTGGTGGGCAAGCATTGCTAGTCCTAAATGTGCACTCTGATACAGCAAATAGCAAGCAAAATGCACTTTAGAAGCAGTTGTTCTGGATATTATTTAATTATATTCCCCAGTTAGACAGCTTATGTTGAAGTGTAGTTAGCAGCTTAGTAAGGGATGAGCCAGCATTGTTTTAATGCTGAACAGGAGCTTCTGTACACGAGGCTGTTTCCAGACAGTAGCAAATGTACATTCAAAATGAGCAACCTTCTGGTTCTCATTGACAGTGGATGACACAGACGCCTGATGTAAGATTGCAATGAAAGTCTGCAGCTTTATTTAGCTTATACACTGTGAATATAGAGCATCTGCTCATTTTTGTGATCCCTCAGTAGTGAACCTGATCTCAGCAGGGTGACTGAGAAGACTGGAAGAAGAGTCCAGTAAATTTCTAAAGACTCATGGCTTCTCTGTGCTTCTCAGTGGTAAAATTCTTAGTAAGTAAAAAGAAAGCTGAGTTTCTTTCTATGCCATTTGTCCAGAAGATCTCCTTTGATTGTAAAAGAAAATGTGTTTGACGTGGTTTGTTCTTCGGAAACAGTGACTTGTTTTGTTTCTTTGTCTCCTTTAAAATACTTACTGGAACAAATAAACTATTAATACTACTTCTAAAACTGCAGTTGAACTTATTGGCCCATAATACTTCATTATTTTTTAACCTTTTATTGAGTCCAGTTTTCTTGACTCTGTATTGCTGTTGTCTTTATTAGCAGTTTATTCTGTTATCCTTAGTAAAGCAAAAGCATTTAGCACACTTGCCTTTTCAGTGGCATGGAGGGATTTGAAGTGAGTGGTGCTACTTCTCTTGGTCTGTGTATTTTGCTGTGTCTCTTGACCAGCATCTTGCCCCCATGTGCTTGCAGTAGTTTTTGTGTTCTACCTTTGTAGTCTGCCCTAGTTTCTGTCTTGAGTGCTTTCATATATTTTATAGTCAGTGAAGGCCTCATGACTTGGCCAACTTCTTTATTGTCTTTCCTTCCCCGACAGGATTGTTTGGATGTAATAGCTCTCCTATTAAGTAACCAGATTTCCATAACTCCATTTTTTCCCCTTGGGCTTCTCCATAACTCTTTTTTCCTTACACTTGCCTATTGTGAGACTTTCCTTTGTTTGTTTACGCTCTGCTTCTTGAAGCCCTGTGTTGGATTTGTTTTGTGCTGTTCTCACTGCTTTCTCTTTTAAGGGTTATCAACCAAGTTTTTTTCATTCATTCTTTCTTTCCCATTCCCCCCCCCCCCAGTTGTATGTTTGTGTTTGTATGTTTACTAGTTCCTTAAGATTGATTAGAGGGCTCTTTCAGATTGGATTCTCTACAGTCTTTATTAGGACAAAAGTAATTTCTGATAAATAATCTAGTAGAATTAATGACATTACATGATTGGTAAAGGTCTTAGTGTTGTCCTTTTTTGTGAGCAGCTAACAGGTTATTTAAACACATGAACAGTAAGGGGGAGGATTTGTGTGCACGGGCTGAAATAAATCTACATGTTTATCAGTTGAGTCTGAAAATTATTTGGGTGATTTAGACTTCAAGCCGTGTTGTGCTCACGGTGTTAAGCATGCTTTTGGGATTGGATATTCATTAGGTTTCTAGCTTCCTGTTTTGTCTGTGCAGCTGGGGAGGGGTAACGGCCAGCGCAGCCAGACTCAGGAGAGGCTGCTTGTCAGGAGAGGGACCAGAGAAGCCTGAGTCAGAAAAGATCTGTCTCCTGTCTGCTCCATCTCTTCCCCTATTCTTCCCAGCTGGTGTTGGTAATTCTGTGCTAGTCTGATCTCTCCACCTCAGCATTGTGAAAATTAAATTCTGAACATACATCTGCTTTTTGTAAATCCCCGTGACACTGAAAGTAGAGAAATTGTCTTAAAAAATTTAAGATTTCTTGATTATTGGTGCAAGAGGAATATGGCTCTTTGCAATGGTGAGAGGTTTAGTGCAAACAGTGTGCTGCTACTGTTCCTAAAACCATTAATGACAGTAAATGGTTACACACAGGGCTTGAAGACTTCCAACTGCTGTTTTTCTAAAACATTCTTATTTAAAAAGTTCTGTGGCTGTAACTGTTTTATTTCTAAGTTTTGATAAGCTGGATCATAGCCTTTATTAGGATTTCCTTTTTCTTCCCTACATCTATGCTTTTATTAATACTGTGTTAGGAAACAGATATCTGTGATCTTGCACAATAATACACCAATAGATGTGGGAAACCTAGAACCAGTTACCGTCTGCATTTCATGTCTTGTGATGGAAATCAGCAAAGAGAAAGACCCTCAATTAATGTTTTAAAAAATGTTTGTTACGCTAGTAAAAGAACAGGGAAATGCAGTTTTGGTAGTGAGCTTGCGTTAATCGTGTGTGATACGTGCAGTAGCCCTTCCTGAGAACCCTGATCCTTTCGGTGTGTGCATATTTAGAAATCAACCTATGCGGATTTTCTGTGCTCTTAACACATATAATGGTAGTTAATGATATATAATATGGATAATTGTTTTACATAACCATAATACATGTAAAATCATGCAGTGTTTATAATATGACTAAGTATTCCTTAAATGCAATGTATGCCTCCTTTAATAGGTTTCTTATCGAGTTGTTCCCTGCTCATGAACCTTCAGCCTTTTCTTTTTTGGTTGTTTTTGATGAAGTTTGAGGAATGTAGTCCATTCCTTGGTAACCATGTGCTTTCTCTTCATTTGAAAATGCTTCTCTAACTCTGAGGAGCTGATGTTTTGTTTCTGTTTTAGTTAATTTTAGGCTGATTGCTATTAGTGAAACTGGTAATAGACTGACTTCATTAACAAACTAATTTTTTCATAATGGAAAGGTCTAAAATACATAGCTTCCAGTCTGGATATTTTAACTGATTGTGACAGAGAATACATTTATTTTAAAACAAATATTATTAGTCTGCTAGTACTCGGGATAAAAATAATTTTAAAAAAAGAGCTAATACCTAGAGATGCAATTAAGGTAATCTAGCCTGGATTTGTGGAAAATTCAAGAGTGGAGACCCCATGTACAAGTGAAAAGAAACAAGAGTGGAATCACAGTGGCTACAAAATATGAAAAAAATTGTGTTTTTTACTTTTGTTTCAGACAGATGTCTCCTATTGGCAGTTAATTTAATATTGAGAAGTGGAGCAAGAAAATGTGCTTCAGTTCTGTGAGATGAAGTTGGTGATTTTGTTAACAGGACTTGTACTCCTTCTCAATTGCTTGTTTTTCTTTGGAATATTTCCTGTGTTTTGGATAAGTTAGTGAGGTCTGAGAATATTTTGTTTTGCTGAACAACTTGTGCTCAAACTTCATGTAACTGCACTGACAAATGCTATTTAGCATAGACACTTGAGAGTTTTCTTAACTACAAAAAATATATCTTAGGAATACAATTCTTCATAGTATCTCTAATATTCCTTGTTAGGCCTCCTTTTCTTGAATGTTTTTAGTAGTTCATAATCTTCATTCAAGTTTGAGTCACTGTAAGATACTTTCTATTGTTAAAGTAGATCAATATTATGGATGTGATGTTCTGGTTCTTGTAAGTATTGACAGGACTTGCAGAAAGTACCTTCATCCTATTTGTGTCAAAAATATAAACTTTTAATGATAAAAAATGTTTCATTATAATAAGTGAAATACAGTTATGAAAGATGAAGTTTGAATTGAATGTTCAAGCTTAGATCCTTTCAGGATTTTAACGCATTTTTCTGTTTGCATTATAATTTCTTTATGAAGATTTATATAAACTCTGAAATCTGATTGAAAACAGGATTTATGATAGAAAATCATGCTGTAGTCATGGTTAGTTGTAAAATAGACTGGGGAAAATTTAAAATTAAGAATTAGCTTTATTTTGTGTAACTAGTGTAATGGGAAATGTCTGGGATGTTGATAACAGTCCATGTCTGGGAAGCAAAGGATTTTGTTTATGGCATTTATCCAAGTATTGCATTCTGACTCGTACTACTTTTTTTATCTTTTTTAATTTCGTTTTCAGATCTTGAGTCAGATGACTGTGCATCCATATACATCTTTAATGTAGAGCAGCCATCATCCTCTGTCAATCAGCCAATTTGTATTCCTCGCCATGGACTGCAGTCTCACTCCTCTCCTACAAGATTTCAGAGTCACAAGAGCTATGAAGGCACTTGTGAGGTACCAGAATCCAAGTACAGTCCACTAGGTGGACCCAAACCCTTCGAGTGCCCCAGCATTCAAATCACATCGATTTCACCCAACTGTCACCAGGGGATTGAGGCCAATGAAGATGAATTACACACAAATGGCACAGAAAATGAGTATATGGAAAGGCCTTCCCGGGACCATCTCTATCTTCCTCTTGAGCCATCGTATAGGGAATCATCCCTTAGTCCGAGCCCTGCCAGCAGCATTTCATCCAGGAGTTGGTTTTCAGATGCTTCTTCTTGTGAATCCATTTCCCATGTTTATGATGATGTAGACTCAGAGCTAAATGAAGCAGCTGCTCGATTTACCCTTGGCTCTCCTTTGGCATCACCTGGTGGTTCTCCAAGAGGTCCCAGTGATGAATCGTGGCAGCAGCCTTATGGGTTTGGGCATGCCTTGTCACCTAGACAGTCTCCCTGTCACTCTCCTAGAACTAGTATTACAGATGAAAATTGGCTGAGCCCTAGACCAACATCAAGGCCCTCATCAAGACCTACATCCCCCTGTGGGAAACGCCGACACTCCAGTGCTGAGATTTGCTATGCTGGTTCTCTCTCTCCTCACCACTCTCCAACTCCATCACCCGGCCATTCTCCCAGAGGAAGCATAACAGAAGACACGTGGCTAAACACTTCCATTCATAATGTACAAGGCCTTAACTCTGGGCTTTCACCATTTCAGTGTTGTACAGAGACTGATATTCCTCTAAAAACCAGGAAGACCTCAGAGGATCAGACTGCCACTTTATCTGGAAAGATAGATATCTGTCCTGAAGAGCAAGGTAACTTGTCATCGTCCCTTGAAACTGCAGTGGATGATTGCTCTGGATCTCAGCACACCTTGAAAAAAGACTTGCCTGGAGACCAATTTCTTTCTGTTCCTTCGCACTTTACTTGGAACAAGCCGAAGCCTGGTCACACTCCTATATTCCGGTAAGTGATTAGAAAGTGACTCCTTCCTGGCTGTCCCCTCCTGTGCATCTTAAATAGACATATAAATGCCCTTGTATTTCAGTGATGCATTAAGACTTCTTGAAGAAAACTTGTTGAAGGCAGGTGGACGCTATAATTAGGAAAAAACAAGTTGAGGTACCTTCATCTTTAAAAACACAGTAGATGCATTGTAACTAGGATTAGTTTTATTTAAGTAAAGTTTGTGTATATGCACAGAGCCCAGCTGAATTAAATGTCTGTGGATTTTGTACATGCTTTGCAATGCTGAAAGTCATCCAGAAAGAATGGATGTCTGGGCTGTAGTTCCAAGGTATTTCCACCATCCATGATAGAATTAAATAGGTCTTTTCCTTTTGCAGTCCTGTCATGTGCTAGCAGGATGATTTGTAGAAACTCAGAAGAGGGAAGTGGTTTAATTGAGAGAAAAAGTCCCCCTCACTTTTCACTTTTTAGATGGATCAGTTCTGTGATCTTTCAAGTTATAGAGCTTGTATAAATTCTTGAGAAGTTGTCATCTAGCTTGGCTTGTTAATAGCGAAATACATTTAAACAATATTTATTCAGCCATTTGGTTATTTTTTGCCTAATTTTATAACCACAGGTTTTAATTTCTCTCCACAGAATTGTGCTGATTTTAGTAAATAGAAGTGATTTTTTTTTCCTTCTCCTTTAATGTTCTTCCACGTAACTGTTTATGGATTTTGTTTACTGTAAAATTTAACAGTAGAGATGCAAAGCTGCTGGCTGGAAAAATCTGTTCTACCAGGTCTGAAACTACTGTGTTAACAGATGAGTTAACTGTCCTCAGGTCTGGGGTTTTTTTAAATTCCATTGCCATCTGTTAGTAATAGGTGTTCAATCTGTTTCTTGGATATTTTCATTCAAACTAAAACAATGATGACTGCTTTAACTTATTTGTGTATTTTGGAATTGTATTATATTTGTGTAGGATACTAAGCAATCCTAACTTGGCGTTTTTGTTAGCTTGCATGCTAGCATTGTTCATAAAAGGTGAGCACCACTGTAGAGTTAGAGGTCATGAACATACAGGCATGGGCTGTGGATCTATGGTTCTGTGGGATGAACAAAGTGGTTTGAAACACAGACAGCTCATACCTGTTTCCTCTTGTACTGCAGGGAATTGAGTACAATTGAATAAAAAGAAATTTTAGTGTTTCCATTAAAAAGTAAAAATATTTTTTCAAATGTCAGACTTTATTTAGAAGCAGGAACTGAAGAATTTCTGTAGATATAAGATGGGCAAACAGACAGAAGACAATGAAGACTACACCTATACACAAGGAAGCTACATAAACCTATTAAGCTGGGTGCATTTGCTGCCAAAAATGTTGGCTGACTATTGAATTGGTGGAAATGGCTGCACTAGCAGCTGTATCCTTGTTGAAATGTTGAATTACTTAGCAGTTGTAGCCTGTTCCACGGGGGCTACAGCAGTGTGCATCTTCAGTAGGTAAAACCTTCCATTCTGTCCTATAGTATTTTGTAATTTTGATTCTTATAAACCTAAGTTGACCCTTACATTTTATAAATAAAAATGAAATACAAGAAGATCCCCCGTTTCTAAATAGTTGATGATGGTGACCAAAAGTGAGCATTTTAGTTGTCGTAAAGAATTATGTAATCACTGTTTATGTATTTGTTCCATAATGTATGTACAATTGTATTAATGGTATTATAAATTACAAGATGTAGTAAAAATAGTGTACTTTTTAATGTCTTGATTGTATTGTCAAGCACAAAGCAGTGCATGAAGTAAACAGCAGTATTGATTCCAAGCAGATAAAGTAAGTACACACCCAGCTGCAATAACTGACCCCTAGTAGAAAGGGAGTAATTTGCCTAACGTGTTCTGTGGTGTGAAATGTGTAGGTAGCACCTTCTGGTCTGAGTGCTCTGTAGCGTTTTGTAAATCTGTTATCTACTTTCTCTGTCAGGCCTTACCATGTTTTCCTTCATTCTTCTGTTTTCAGTAAGTGTGCAGTGCTTAAGAAAAAATGTATAAGATGCTTTTGAGCATGTTAGTCATATTTCACATGCCATCCAAACTGGTTTGATGACAGCTTGTTATTTGGTCACAGAAACTCATAATCTGCCGGTCAGTGGCATATGAAAAATATCTGTGTATTACATGCCCCAAGTCCCATTTCTGTTCTTTGTCAAAGAGAAGGCAAGGGCTTGGGCAGGACCACTGCAGCAATCCCTCCCTACAAGTGAAAGAACTGGGCAGCAGCTTCTGCACAAAGAATAGTGGAGGTGTCTGCTGGTGATGTCACTCACCAGGTATGAGGCAGATTCAGTTGGTCATTTTACAGAATATTCAGCAATTAACTTGGTCATTTTATTTATGACATGGTTACTCTTGTTGCTGTTAAGGATACCTCTTTCTTTCACCCCCAGCCTCCCCACAGGGTGATGGGTAAGACATGGTTTTATCTCTGTCTCTTGTTTTCCTTCTCCTCCACGTAAAAAATCCCTTTCTTCTTGGAATCTTAATGTAGTGATAGTAGATCCAACCTTCCCTAAAAAGAGTCTAGAGATCACCTAGAAATATCTACTGAGCAGGTGATATAATACAATACCTTTGGTGAGGACTTCACTCTACAAGTACAATTCCTAAGAGATCAGGAGCATTGCTGGTGCTGCCCTTGGTTATGGTATTGTGGAGTTAAGGACCATCACAGACATGGCCAGCCCTGGTGCAGGTAACATGGGGCTATTTCTTAGAAAAGTGCTCTCTGATGATGCAATTGAAAATCATGGCAATTCTGGTATTTTTCCTTTTAAAAACTCTTGATCACCTTTGGTTTAAACTTTCTATTTTAACATGAATGACTAGTGAAACAGTAGACTTTAGGTTTGGTCAAGTGGATCTTGACAATCTAATTTGTGTCTCAAGCAAACAGGCATTTGCAGGGTAGTAAACTTAACGAGTCATTAATTTTTTCTTTCTTTCTTTAGCCCCACAGTATTTGATGGCAAAAAATGGTGCTTTAGTGGCTGGAAGATAACCAGGCAGTATTCATTAATGGTCAAAATTCTTGAAATAAAACCTAGTTTCCTTTACTTCCCTCATGGAATATATAGAGACTTATACATTGATTTAAAAACTGCTACATAAACTGGTGTTTGTCTCCAGACTATTTTGTCATTAATTTAATCTATGACACTGAGAAGTGATGGGATATCAAACAGTTTCTTTATCCCAGTGGTGATGAACAAACAGGCTTTGACAGATGTATTTACAGCTCAGAAGTAATTTTAATGCTGGACATGTAATGGCAGCTTGAGAGTATTTTACTGCTGAAAACTAGGATGGCTGACAATGTAATTAATTAATTCAGGAAAAAAAATTTACATAAAGTGGTAGATAGTGGAATACTTGAGAAAGCTGTTTCCTTTGTTTGAATCCTTTTCTTGGAAGTCTAAAGAAGAGAGAGGAACAGAATTATGTCCTATTTTTACCATAAGTATACTGGGCCTTTGGTCTTAAAATTAAGAACTGCACTCACATTGAAAGATTTCTATAGACAAAGTTAGTCTGCTATTTATCACCTTTTTCTGATAAATAGAAATAACACCAGCTATTCTACTAGCAAAACTTTAAAATGAAAATATTTGCAAATTACTGACTTTGAAGATAAGAACCCACTTAAGTGAGACAAGCAAAGGACCTTTGAACCTCTTAGGTTTTTAATAAGCAATGCTATCACTGTAATGTTTACACACCATTAATGAATTCAGGGAAATTCAGGTAGTGTGTAGTGCAGGACCTTGGTGCTGTACCTGTTATTCATCTCTCTGCTTTGCTCTGGGATGATGGAACAGAGATTTCCACTTGGCAGTTCACTGTTCCAGTACTCTGACAGCAGTGTGAGCTCTTCTGCTAGGAGCAGAATGGTGGTATTTTGAATGTAAACAGTATTAATAAAGCCTATTGATAGGCCACTGTGGCAGCTGAAATGGCCCCAAACTTCTTAACTTCAGAATTTCTCCATCAGGGAGAATATGGCTTTGTTCTAGGCAGTGAAGAGCAGCCACAGCAGTATCTTGGCTCTGCAAGAAAACCGTAGTATTGGATCATAGTTATGATTTGAGATTCTCAGGGGGTTGCTGTCTTGCAACATTGACTTGTCACAGAATACACTGTGGGTTCATCTCTTCAAAAACTTGGGATGAGGAAAAAATGTGGAATAACCACATAGTGAGCTTTTTCGCTTTTGAAATGTTGGGAGGAGCTTTAAGTGGAAAATTATTTTTGCTGTAACTAAAAATTAATAAAAGTATCTCTCTAGAAGATCTGGGAATCTCAACCAGTGAACTTTAACAACTGTCTGGAGATACTACAGGGTATCTTTGGAAGGTTGCTACAAGAATTAGTGGCTACAAGGAGGTAAAAACATTTTCATACAGAGTGGCTAAAATGAATTTTTGTATCAGTTGTACCTGTGTTCAAAAACAGTGCTACAAATGGAAGGTAATTGTTTTTAGCTGAGTTATGTTAATGAGTCCCTTAGGCTTTGTTCTTCCTTCTGTCCCACACATGCTGCTCTGGGGCCACAGTCAAAGCAAACAAGCAGTCCTGTTTCTGCCCCAAGCTTCTTCCTATGGCAGAGGGTAGAGTCAGCTCAGAGTGAGCTGTGCCCTGCCTTTTACAGGTCTCAATGCTCAAATCCTTATGGACATGTTTGGCTGTTCTTACTCTGAACATCAGTTGTTTCCTCATTAGTCAGTTCTGTTTTGGAGATGATGGTTGCAGAGAATAAGGTATCTGTTAGGTTAATATTGGTAAAATCAATGAAGTGATACCTTCAAATGCTGTTGCTTCTGCTGAGAGTGCTGCCAATGGGTTCTTTCTTTAGCTCTGAGTTCCCTTTAATAGCTGCCGTTCTCCATAGTCTTTAGTCTTGGTGTGATATATATGAGTATGAGCTTCCTGGGGCTTGCATTGATCATATTATAGAACTCTTGGTATTTCCAGAAGAACATTTGTAGGTTTACAGATTGGTGCTGTTTCAATGTGCAAAGATTTGATTTAATGAAAGCTCTAGAATGACTGTCACTCATTACTTCCCTATCCTGATGTGATTTGGTCATTTACCAGTAGGTTACTGCATTGCTAATAAGGTTTTTAATTTAAAAAAAAAGCCTTTCACAGAAGTTTCTCTCTCTCTTTTTTTGCTAAGTCCCAAGCTGTTGTAACAGTAATTTGGCACTGAACTGGGTAGAACTTACTAATGAAATGTGGAAATATCTACAAACATGTTCCTTCTCCATCAAGACTGAAAAGTGAAGGGCTTTAAAACATAAGAGTTCTTATTTTTCCTAATCTTTTGTTCTAAAATAACTTGAAAAACCCTTCATGGTCAGCAGCTGATCTGGGTTCTGAATACAAAGTAAAGTATCTTCATCAGTAACACAAAGCTGTCATGCTGTGTAAGCTGGGGAGAGACAGAAAAAGTACCTGTTCATTTCTGAAGCAGCTGAGCTGCTTATTCTTTAACATGTTCCAGACATATAAGAGTAATACACTACTATAAATTGAATTTAAGTTCTGCACTATCAGAGATTGTGCAGAAGTTCAGTGAAGTTCAGTGCACAGTTTACAACTGATAACTGTGGTGAGTTAAATCTAGCAGTTTTACTGCTGATCCTCAGCTATCAGTGTAGACTGAATAATGTTTTCTTGAGAACAGATCCTTACATGCAGTAAAGCTGGCAGCTTCAGACCTATTTTCCCATATTCAGCATCTGGTACAAAATAGCATTGCTTCATATGAAAAAAGTATTCAAAACATATGCAGATTTGTTTCTTCTTGCACCCCAAAGGCTGACATGATTTTTCCTCATTTGATATTGAATTGTTCATAGAATTAAAAAAAACAAATTACCAAGAGTTTGTAGACTGTATTCTGTTGGGGCTTTTAAATTTATCTGATGTGCAGTCTTGTGGGTTCATGTGACTTTAAGAAGGTGACAGTGCTGGCTATGAAGTTTCCACTCTGCTTCCCACCCCTGTGTTCTGCTTGAAGGTGTACAGGCAACTAGGACTCTGTTAAATTGATAGGATTAAAGAATTTACATTTCAAAATGAACCCAAGTTAGATCACTGATTTGGTTCAATGTGTACCTCTATGGTATTTGTCTGAAAAATGTGTAAGGACAGCAAAAATACATAAAACTGATACCCCTACAGGGCAGGAAGGTGCATGACAGAGTATCCTAAAACCTGTCAAGAATCCACTGCTGCTGAGAAGTTCAGGGATAGAGATGTCAAGGAAAATATTCAGAGAGAAACAACACTTTGGGTATCCAACATCAAAAGGGAAGCAGCTGTAACTGTCAGACCAACTACATCTAGAAAACATCTGTTTGATGCACTACAGCTTCAAAAGCTGTGTCATTTACTGGGGAATCTCTTGCAATTTTTTTTAAACATTTTAGGCTTCTGCACGTGCACAGTCCGCTTCCTTGCTCTCTCATGCTGTTATTTTCTTTTTGTTTTCAAAGAATGACAAAATTCTGAGAGTTGGTTATTTTCTTGTCTCCATGTTTGTCCTAGTATGCCAAATATTTTTTCAAAAGATAATGTGAGTCTGATACAACTTGTGCCACATTATTGTTAGTTAGTTGGAGGAGGAGTACGTCTCTGAGACACTGTATGGAGAGTGGTCATGATCAACAAATACTTTTTTCTTGACTGAATTTACCATTCAACTTCCAGTAGTACCTCCCAATAATTGGTGTATAGCCTGTGGTGCATTAACAGAGTTCTCTCAGGTACCGTATCTGTTCAGTTTGTACCAGCTATTTTGACAGAGAAATTTGGGTACATAAGAGATAAAAAGATTTTCACTTTTAAATATTCCTAATTTAATTTACCACGTAGTTACTGGCTTGAATCTGACTGTTCATCTTATTAGAATCTTAAGTCTATAAATCTGTGCAGGTAAAAGGGTAGGTAAACATTGTTTGAGGTTCTTCCATGTTATTTCTATTACTGTATTTTGTTCTTCTTCCCTGGAGTGACTTTGCTACTGTATGTAAGGGTGTGTCTGTGGACAAGCTGAACACAACATTGGGTATCTTTGTTGCCTGCTGCAGTAAGTCTTTATGCTTAGATATTTAAAACTTAGGTTGTGTTTTCACATAGTGTTCATTTTAATGATAGTTAACAAAATGCAGTGCTTGCCAAAGGAAAGCAAAAACAGCAAGCTGGAAGACAGTGCAGATTTAAAACTTAATGACTGGCAAATTGAGTTTACACTATTCCCTCTAAACCACATTTGAATTTGCTTGCTGATATACTTAAGGTTAAAAAGTGAATATAAAGGCATTGTAGAGTAGCACTGGTAGTGTGGGTCATAGAGTACCTTTCTTTTGCTCAGGTGTTGGAAAGAAGAAATTCCATTCTAGTTCAAGATTTTAATGTACAGCAAAACTGTGGTTTTTCACATAACAATTTTAAGCTGATAGTTATTCTTGTTTGGTTATCATTTTTTAGAGAAGTGACATCAATGTCTGTGCTTTACAGTGAAGGCTTTATGCTGGGCCAGAGTGCACCTTTCATGTGACCACATGTCCTTATCTTGGTTGCAGCACATCTTCATTGCCACCTCTTGACTGGCCTTTACCAAGCCATTATGGGCAGTGTGAACTGAAAATAGAAGTCCAGCCTAAAACTCATCACAGAGCTCACTATGAAACAGAAGGAAGCAGAGGAGCAGTAAAAGCATCTACTGGAGGACACCCTGTAGTAAAGGTAGGAAGTCTGGCTTTCTTGAATAGAAGGTAACTTTTTAACTACACTTACTGGTATTTGCAATGCTGTGAATTGTTGCCTTTTGTGAAGCTTACAGCCTTTCCTGGGCAAGATTTTCTCCCTTAAATGTAATGTTAACTATTTTGAAAACACTGACCAACAAGAAACCAGTTACTGTTGAGCTCAGAATAAGATGTAAGGGCCTGGTAAATTAGACTTGGCTTTGGCATCATACTCTCTTTGAAGAGAAGGATATGTGGGTTTGGTCTTGTTGGAATAACTGTGCACAAGATGTGATGTGCTGCTCACTGACTTGGAGTGTTCAGATGTGTACACAAATATCTTGCTCTGTGCTGGGGAGACTTCTGGATTGCTTAGGGATAGTCAGTGATGTCTCCTTTAATATCCAGGGTGTCAGCTGGCTCACACGGCTTGGAAGGACACTCACCCTCATTCCCTGAATATGGGGCAAATGGTGCTGAAGAACTGTGGGGCTCCTTAAGATGCCTTGGTTTATGTTTGCCTTTAGTGTGTCTCTTTACTTACCTCAATATTGCTTAATGGTCTTTATCTTAATTCCAGGCCAGATTAAAACAAAATTTAATGGTTTGTTTATAAGTCAAATCAGACAACAGTTACAAAGTCTTTATAAAACAGAGACGGGAGAAAAATCTGATTACATGAAGATTGCAGCAGGTTTGGTCTTTTCCTCCAAATCCATCATATTTCAAGTTCTTTTCCAATAAAGTCAGTGTTTCAGTCTTAAATCTTTTGCTACAGTGTATACATTTAAAAATGTATTTTATATATTTATCCTCTTCCAGTAGTTGAAAGTAACTGATTACTATTGGAGACCAGATGCAAAGTGCTGATAGGATTGGCATAATCCGTCCCCATTCTTTCTCCTACTCTTACTGTAATAGAAACATGTTATCACTTTTCCTCCTTATAGTTTATTCCTTCTCTTTGGCAAGTGAATTGTGTCACGCTCTGTATTTACATCATTACATTTCATCTATATAGATGAAGATATACTAGCAGAGTTTAAGTGTCTTGGATGATCTGCTGTTATTACTTTGTCAAAGCAACCTCTGCTTCCAGGCTCTTCTCTGACGAATTTCTTCAGCCTGACTCCTAATCATATTCTTTGGGCTGTTAATCACTGTTTCTTCTCTGTTAGCTTACCTTGAAATTTTTCGTTACACCTTTTTTCCTCTTCAAGGCTGTGCATCATTCCTTTCTCTCCCTCTAAAAAGGGTTGGTTGTCTGCATCCCATCTTCTTTCTTGAATGTCTTTCCTTGTTTTTCTATTGCAATTCTTGAGCTGAGCTCTTCATCCAGCTTTCATGTTCCCTGCAAAGTTGCTCTGTGTTTTTCTTCTCACAATGCTGTGGCCTAACCAGCTGCAACTCTCTCCTTTTGTCAGACCTACAGGGTTTCTTAGCACAGTAGAGGCCAAGGTCAGGTGCTTCTTAGGGAAGTGTGTGCTGCAAACCAGAGAAATTTGAGGATGCCTGGACTAGGCTGGGATTGGAAAGCTGGCAAGACACGTTCCTTCATGTGTAGTAGTGTGTTGCTTTAGTCAGTAGAGGACAAGTAGACACAACTTCCACATGCCAAGGTGCTTGCGGTGGAATTTAACACATCATTACTGAGGACAGAAACCTGAGAGATTTTAGCTGACAAAATAAATCTTTCCTGAACTGCTGTGAACCGCATTCATCATTGTTTAATTTTTTTTCTCTGGGTACTTCTGTCTTGCTCCAATATTTGCATTAAGGGAATTTATGCTGATATTTGCAAGATTTGACAAATATGTAGGCTTTCTTTTGCTTACAGAACTAGATGCTTCTAAGCTGCAGTGTTGGATGCTTCTAACTGCAGTAATGCAAATTAGAAGAAACATCTGTAGTGGGTGACTTACACCAATGATTTTAAAATTGTTTTATTTATTTGCATTGAAATTGTGAAATACCTTACTATATGAAAATGCTGTCTTAAAAATGAGGATAGCATTTATCTGTCTGACAGTCTTATGCTTCAACACATGCATTGTACTATGCCTCTAAATTAAAATGAATGCAAATGCAAATTAATATTCAGCTTTGCAATTCGGTCTCTTCCAGCTGGACTACAAATTGTTGTGTTTGATAGGAGATAGGAAGCTGTTATGAAACAGATCATTGATTTGTATTTACTCTTTACTTACTGCTTGGAAAAACAGCATGAGAAAGGCCAAATTTGAAAAAGGTAATACTAATATCTGTAAGCAGGTGAATATTACTTTATTTCCATACAAACCGAAATGTTTTCCAATGCTTCTGGAAGCTTATTCCAGAAATCCACATCACAACGTGCATTACTACTTCTTTCTGACTTTTCTTTTTGGTGCTCTTAGCTTTAGAGCAGTCACTTCATGTGTGTGATCATTGCAGTGAAGTACTCCACATTTTCCCGTGTGAAATAGCTGTGTTTACCAGTGTCAGAGATGAGAAAGGAGGTGGGTAAAGAGAATAGAATCCTTTAATTGGAGCAGACCTACAGCGGTTGTCAAGTCCAACTGCCACATCTTTGGGTGCCGAAGGCCTCTGTGCTTTTGCTTCTTACACTACTTGTTTTGCTTTTGAACATTATTTTCTAGAAAGCTGGAGTATTTAATCTCCAAACTGTGAAGCCTCTGTAGTTCTGCATATGCACTTGATGTATTATTTAAAATAAAGATTTTTAAGATAGTACATGGCTTCAAGCCTTTAATGTATTAGTGCATGTCATTAATCTATTACTAATACTGTACCACACCTGTTGCTAGGACACTAAGCTTCTGACAAATTTGGCATCATCTGTTGTGAGTACATTTAATCAGCTTATTTCCAAATGGGAGGAAATTAAATAAGTGGAGCATCATGCTTTGCTTTGTATATCTCTTAACTTTAAGAAAGCTAATTCTATAATGATGTTCCCTTGTTTTTAGCTTTTTTTAATGCAAAATGTTCGAAGTAGTAGATACCTTTCATTTTAAGCTCTGCTTTCTTGGGAATATGTTCCAGCTAATCCTTGTCATCTGGAACAGTTTCTTTTACCTTGGTAGGGAATCTGCATGATAATGCTGAGGGTTTTCACAGGGAAGGAATAAATAATATAGCAGAATGGTTTGCAAGGAGAAAGGTGGCACGTTGAGCTTTTGTCATCCAAATGATGTGGCAATTTTGTAGTGCATTGCCAGGAGACAGCCTCTGAGCACTCCCTAATTTTACCATTCTAATTCATAGGTTAGAGTCTGCAATTCACCCATCTATGAAGCCTTTTAAACAAGTAGCTGTCACATTTTATCCAACTCTAAATGAACAGTCATCATTGCTTGAATTTCCACTCTTCCCACGGGTACAAATAAAATAATGTTTGCACTTAGAATTTGCTAGAATGAGCTTTTACTTCTGTCTGAACTGGTAGGATTCTTCATGAGACCTCACTTGGATAATGCTTATGATGAAAACCAGAAAAGCCTCTTAGAGCAGGTGGGCTCTAAAGAGATAAAAATCTCTTTGGGATAGTTTGGGGGGTTTTTACTTTTGTACCTTAGTTTTCTGATCTAAAATGAACTTTTCTTTTTAAAATAAGCTAACTTGTTTTATATATTGTGTTCCTGTTATTCATGTAATTTTCTGCAATTTTCTGAGCTCAAGGATTTTAAATTAATGACATCTTTTGGTAGTAAATCATAAAGGCTGTGTTGTGCACAGGAAGTAGTATTTCCTTTTATCTTTTGTCCTGTTGCTGGGGAAGAAGGTGATGTCCATGCTGGTCATCTTGTAACCATGCAGAGTGATGTACTCAGGGACTGTGGGCTCTCAGCTGCTCCCTAGCACCTCTCCGTGTGCAAGGAGTGTCTGTCCTGGGCCCACTGAGGGAGTCAGGTGTAGGTAGGAACTGTGGTGGGTAATTGGTTCTACAACTGATGGTGTATCTGCAGCAGACACTGTATAGAATCCACTCATACCCTGGGTATGCATGATAGATTTGGAGTGCTGGTATTTGTTAAGAATTTGCCTGGACCAGAAGTGTCTTTTTCCTACACTGCAAGGGGCTTAAGGATAGAATCATTCTGTTCCTCTGCCATAAGCAGAATTATTCCTGTAGCAGATTCACAGTAACAGAGGAGGGGATGCATTGTGGAATCCATATGGATAACTCAGCAGTTCTGCAGCTAAAAAAAATACAAGATCAAAAATCAAAGCAATATTAAATAAAAGTCAGTTTCTTTTGATGGCTACACACTGCTACTCACTGACAAGCAGAGTTTTCTGTGTGAGGTTTCATGGAGATTGTAGAAGAGGGACTTTGTGTCAGCTCTGTTTAAAGTGATTGCAGAGCTTGAAGTCATGATAAGCACTGCAGTGGATGAAAGAAGTAAACTAATTGAGCAAAAGTAAACTCACTTTGAACTGCTTTGAAAGTTCTGAGACAGGAACGTGTTCTCAAAAAGCCTGTCAAACTGTCTGAGTCCTGATGGAAGAAACTGCAACCAACAAGAGAGGATCTATCCAGGCAATGTCAGATGATCTGATAAAAATAAATTAACAAAGCGTTGTCTAAATGAGTGTATATTTCCTGGCCTGTCACCTTTTCCCAGCTGTTCCCTGTGGCTAATGCATGTAACTACTTGAATATTAGGTATAATATTGGAGTTCTCCCTCTTCTCTGTGTCCAATAAACAGCTCTCTTTTTCTGTTTTGCAGCCCTTCCCATTCTTCCTGCCTTCCACTGTCTAATTTTCATTTTTGTCTTGGATTTTTTCCTGGTTTGTCCCTCAGCAGAAGGCAGGCTGTATCCCAGCTCTAGTTGCCTGCTGTTGATTGGTGACAGCAACTTGCCAATAAATCTAAAAGGCAGAAGGTAAATCTCAGCCTGTGTGAACTGTGTAATGGGCTGTATTGGCAAAAAACATTGACCTTTGGATGAGATTCTAAAGCTATGTGTCTTTCAAGGACAGTTTGATTTAGGCATCTTCTGCTTCAGAATCCCAAAAACAGATAGCAAAAGTGATGCATGTACTCGCTCTAGAAAATGCAGTAATTGCTGTGAAAACCAATAAAAACAGTCATCTGCTTTTTGTATCATTGGTTACTAAATTTTTTTTTCTACAGGTTATGTGGGAATAACCTCTTCCTATCCCAGCAATGCTTGTCCAAAAACTCTCCATAGCATCATTAGCATTTGGAGTTGGTATTTCAGGAATAGCACCTTTTTTTTTCCAAGAGTGTGGTAGAGCCAGGTGCAGATGGACGGTTTGATGGCTGGTTATGTGGGACTGGCAATTCTGCACTGTGTTAGCCTAATACTATTTTTGCTATTAGATTATATCCTTTTTTGCATAATATAAAATGGGACAGGACTAAAACACCTCAAAAAATGCCTGAAGTCAGTATTTAAAACACTTTCAATCCTGTCTGCAAGCAGTGAGTTTGTGGAAGTGTGAGATTTCAGAAATAGAAATCTAAGTTTTTAAACCTTGAAGAATGTTCTGTACATGTGTAAACACATGGTACCATGACCAATAATGAACTGATATTTGCCATTACTCTTTTGCTTTAGTCCTTTGCAGGATCTGTTTGTTTTTGTGACAACCTTTAAATTGCTTTTAATTGGACTTGTGCCCCTACCTAATAGTTTATTAAAGTTTGTTCTTTTATCTGTCATTTTTTTTCACAATGGCAAAGGTCTGTACTATTTTAAAGTCTTGAAGTCAGTCTACTCAATAAGTTTATTTAACAAAACACAAAGGAAGACTTTTCTGATGTGTTTGCTTTTCCTTCTCTGTTGATGGAAAGGTGCACCAAATAATCAAGCAACAGAAAATAGTACTGCACATCAGGAAGGGTTTGAAATAGATGTTTTGGTTCACTGTATTGAACTTTAAAATCAGACATTTAACTTCTTATCACATTATAACCTCTGCAGAATCAGAGTGAAATTATTTTAAAAATCCAATGTGCTGTTAAGACTTTCTGAGCCAGTGGCTGGAATAGTGCATGATAGATCTGAATGGAGTTTCCTTCCTTCCATCAGTTTCTGCAGTCTTTTTTAAGCGGTCCATTGAAGATTATAGGTCAGCACTCAGTGCACCTCCTGAAGGCTGCAAGGGATAACTGAGGTCATTTTGACTTTCAGTAGCTTCCCTGAGCTCTGCTTTCTTCATTTCATGCCCATGGTTTGCCTTTAGTTTTTCAAAACACAGCTGTTGATAAATTCACAGTAAATTGTATCACTGGAATTAGTCATGGTGTCTTTTGTTTTAAATTATGTTCATCTTCATGCCCTTGGATCCTTGTCATCCTTTACTTGTCATCCCAAGTCATGCCTGATAGATGTGCTGCTCAGCTTGGCAGATAGCCCTTCAGCTTTTAAACCCAGCAATCCTCAGAGTTCTGTAGGAAAGCCACTGCACTCCACTCCAAAGGGAAACTCTTGTGAAGAAATGTCTATAGGAAAAAAAGTTCCGTTGATCAAAGCCATGCACTGGTGCCTCTCTGATACCACTGTCCAAAAGATTCCAGGCTTGTGGGTCATGCCCTGTTCTCAGAGGATCAAACATTTCGATAGTTTGGTTTTTCCTTTAAATAATTTCTTTTAAAAACAAATTATATTTTACTTTTGAAGTGGACTGAAATTTAAGCAGTAAAGGTTCTTCTCCTTTAGGATTCTTTAGGTTTCATAGTGAACTGTACCACATTTTGCTCAGTCTTCCAAAGTAAAAGGAAGAAGTAGCTGACTAATGAGGACAGCTCTTCCTTTTCACCCTCCACAATAGGACCTGTATTATTCTCTTTTGTCCTCCTTACCTTGTCACTCTGGGGGTGTTCTAAGGAATACAGAAGTCGCTGAAATGCATCCAGCTGCTGTGAGTCTGTCAAGGGGGAAATAACTATTTACAACCTGCTTTTTATATCAAGGTGTTGAAAAATCTTGGAAATCTCCATCTGAAGTAAATGCTTATTAAGTGCTTGTGGGTCTTTACACAGATGAGTTTCCTTCCCTGTTCTTCACATTTGAGCTGAGGATTTCTGTCTAGATACTGGTGCATTTGGTGAAGATGGATTGTTAACTTTAGGGACTTGATTGTGTCAAACTTGCATTGTATTTCAAGACTATGCCCTATTTTTAGGGAGGCCTATTTGTATGTAAAAGCTTTCTTTCTAATCAGCCTACTTCACCAAACCAGTAATGCCCTAAGCAGTGAATTAATTGTGCAAAGGCAAAGGAACACTGAAATCTTCATCTGCAATTAGCAAGCAAAAAAAAGGCACATAAAACATGAGTATTAAACCCCAATGAGAGTTTGATTAAGCATGGCAATTTCCTAATAAATGCTGGAAAGTTTTGCAGGAAAAATGCTTTAAAAATAAAAAGAAATAGGTTTTGACACCATCAGAATGTTGTTGGTATCATAGTATACTTGACAGCTCAGCATAAAACCTAACTGATGAAACTATCTTTCCCCCACCACCACCACCACCCTGTACACACACACCCAGTTCCATGTTTCCTCTTAAGTTCTAAGACTGAAAGTGTAGGTGTATGGAATGCTGACATTATTTCTGGATTCAGTGACACTATATTGTATTTGGGGTTTTGGATACTTGGTTCAGAAACCCAGACTATTTCCAAGTATACTAGTGATGTCCGTAAGTACCTGGTTACTGTGAAGTGTGTATTTCCTCTTGGATATTTTTCCCAGGCTTTGTTGTATGTCTTAAGAAATGACACTATTACACTTGAATAGAGATTGGTAAGACTTGGCCTGCAACAATAAATGGAAAACATGGACAGAACCTTCTTCATTTAAAAAGAAGGTGGGATGAGGAGGTAAAAATTTTAAGTGTTAGTGACTAAAGAGAGTCTTCTCACAAGTTTTTCAAGTTGCAAGGTTTTCTTTAGATCAGAGCCAATGAGCCAGCTATGGTCCAAATATAATCCGCAGGAAATCTGGAAAAATGCTAATTTATTTTTTCCAGATTGATGGATTGATTTTTTCCATGTTGATGCCTCTTAAATAAGGTGACCTCTTTGTTTTTCTCAGCAAGGAGAGGTCTCACCACTGCCACAAAATTCCAGGTTTAAATAGCGCTGTCTTCAGTGATCAAATGAATCCATATAGTCTCTAGCGTGACACATTTTTAAAGGATTTTCCATGTGTGCATTAAGAACATGGGAGTGTTTTTGTTGCATAAAATACAGCTTCTTGATGATCCAAAACTCTCTCATTAAGTGCCTGCCTTTGTAGTTGCCTGGTAGAAGCTCTGAACTTGCAGTGCCATGCAGGGTTTCCTGTGTGCAGTGTAGTAATACACTGGAGCTGCTTTGGCGTGAAGCCCTTGTGGCTTATCCTGTAGTGACCTTCAGTCTTTAGCCTTCCAGCTTTAGTTTAACTTACGCAGGCACTGACCTTTGCTATGGAAACGATATAGAAACACAAAAACAACTTGGCTGAGTTTCCTCGGCAGAGCAGTGGGTGGTGTATCAGGATTCTGTTACAGGGGAGGGTTTCTAGAGGTCAGTAGTGACACAGTGCAGTAACGTACTGCTTGTCTGCAGCACACTGTTTGCTGCTCCTGGGAAAGTGCTATATCTTTTTTTAAAGTAAAATTAGCAAATTTTTGTTTGTAGTGAGCAGCTCTAATGGTGCACATTAACGGAGTAAGTGCTGGAAGGTGTACCTGAAAGCCTTCCTAGGGCTCAACCAGTAGTTCAGGTTACTGTTCCTCTGTAAGTGACCCATGACTGAATCTTGAGCACACTGATACTGTAGTGCCTTACCATAATGCTTCTTCATGGTGCTGATTCTGCAGCACTTGCCAGTAGGTTGTAAAATGCTGTTTGTTTAAATGCCTATGCTCTGTAAAAACACACTGTGTTCTTATTTGTGTATATTCTTTACTGAGGTGAACTAAAGGTACAGATACCATGGCTTTATTATGTATTTGAACAAAATATAGTATTTTTTCTCTCAAGTTAATGAAGTACTTATTTTCTTTGAAAAACAATTAGCAGGTTGGGGTTTTTTACTGATTTAAATGTTTGGGCTGTTCAACATACAGAATTGTGCATGAAGCAGACAAGGTGGTAAGAAAGCATTACCCTGCTGTCAATGAAATTAATATTTTTTTGAATGAGAACAAAACTGTATTTTAAAGGAATGCCTTTTAAATGCCTAAATAAATAATTTTTCCTGATTTGAAGTTGATTTGGGGTAGTAATTCTCCTTCATTATTCACAAGGTAGGTTTTGCATCAATAATGGCAAGTCATCCTGGCGTTGCCAGCTCGCTTATTACACAAGATTTAAGGGGGGAAATATTCATTCTAAAGCACAGATTTGTATAATAAAAGTAGAGGTTTTTCTATCCACAATCTCTCCAGCTGCATGAGTTTCACTAGCACATCAGGCTAGCTAGCTGTGTGCAGCCTGTGGAGCTTACTGGCTTTTGGCAGTGGCTGTTGGGCGTACAGGGACACTGCAGCCTGTCCATTGCTTGCTGAAGGCTGGGATGTTTCCTCTCAGGAGGCCCCATTGGTGCACTCAGGCCCTGAATTGCACTCTGTGCTGGAGTACATGGGGGTTATTCTTTCTTTCCCACTCCCTGGCTGACTTTATTGCCACACATATTGCACACATTGGTTATATTTATTCCTTTGCTTCGTTGGGGGAGGGGATGTTTCTCTTTTTACTTGACCTTGAATAAAAGCAATAAATTGTCTCAATACCAAATATATATTTTTAAGTCTCTGCTACCTTGCCAGTGTATATGGCCATAGAGTCTCCTGGGCAATACCAGTGAGAGTGCTGGCATGGGGGACGTTTTACTTCCCTAAGCCGAGCTCCTGCTCTGTGTCTTCTGTAGAAGATGGTCTTCATGCACTGTAGAGAGACCAGCTTAGTTTTACAAGTGTCCCCCACCCTTCCTTATCTCTGGTATCACCAGTATCTCTAGAACTGCTGTGTACATGTCCATTGTTCAGCATGGGGAAGATTAGCCTTAATTGGAAATTAGCTTTGTCACAGTGACCGCATTTGGAAGTCAGTCAAATTTTTGAATAGGTCTGGCTTGTAATTTTTATAATTCCCAGTATTAGAGTGAACACATTTAACTAACGTCACATTTAGGCTGTATTCCATTGTGTTAAGATTTAATTTTAACTCTGAGGAAAATGGATGGTGGAGTCACAGTGTTGAGAACTTGTGACAAGATGGCTGCTGTAATGCTAAACTAATATGTGTCCTAATTGTCTTTAAACTCCTAAAATAATTCAGACTAATAAAAAATCAATTATTCATTTGATATTTAACGAAAAAGACACTTTTGGAGAGACACTGAAGTCCTGCATCAAGCATAAAAAGGAACTTATGCATGTGTATATCTTTAATTGGTGTACCAGTCCCTATGCTCCACTGTGGTGACAACACTAAGAGGAAAGTTCCTTGTGGTCCTGATGTTCCTGTAGTTTATAGTTGACTTCTGAGAGTGAAGGGAGAGAAACCTGCCAGTACACTGACTGTCACAGGAGGTTTTTTACTGTAACCTTTCTAAATGCTTGTTTATCACATTTACTTACATGGGAAGCAACTCTGACAATCTAGGCTGTCTCCTCTCAGTGGCTGAAGGGATGGTTTGGTTTGATGTTTTTTAGCTGGATTTCGCTCTTTTTGTACTGACAACTGCAGGAATAACATATTTGCCAAAGCAAAGTCTTTCCAGACTTCTGTTGAAAACTAAATTTCTATTCTTGACTGAGAAAGCCCTAATAAAAGTGACAGACATGGTAGGTGCTGCCACTTGAATATAGAAACCAAGCTGTACCTTGGTTCAACTGGTCCATAAAAGTCCCTGCCAGGAGTGATGCACCAGCAGTGGGGCTTCTGACTGCTGGGTGTGGGTGTGCTTTGGGCTTTTGTGCGGCTGACTACTGGCTTAAATTACTCTTCTAAGTAGGTTAAATTGACATGTTTTGTTTGGTTTTTAAGTGTTAGTTCTGTAAAGAGCTTGGATAATATTGTTGTGTGACCAAATAACTCTCCCTAGAGACAAAAATATTGACATGACAAAACCACGTTTAAAGAATGACTGTCTGTCCCTCCCTCTCGTTTGAACATAAGTTGATGTCAAAGTCAATGAAATGTAAATCTGCTCCAGTGCAGTTTAGCAATTATATAACTTACAGCCTGCATCAATCTGCCAATTGCAGCAAGGTGAAGGAAAATGGGTTTGTAATAACAGGGGTTAAAGGAAACTGGTGTTACTGTTGTTACATTTGTTTCCTTAACAAATTACCCACGTACTATCATAAAGTGGGCTTTTTCTTCTAGTTTCAGTTCATAATTTTTTTCTGTTGTTTCAGTGTTGTGCCAGAATTGCTGCAGTTAGCTCAAGCAACAGGTGGTTTTATGGCAACTGCCTGCATTAGTGGTTAGATTGTATTTGAGAAACAGAAAGATGTGTAAATTAACATTTGCAGAGTTTGGGGGTTTGCAGTATTTTCCTTGCCAAAAATAAAGCACACTTGATTGTCTAGATACGAATTGAATCTTCTTGTCCTAACTTGATACATTTTCATTGACAAAACTTCTTAAGTTTAATAAAAGTTACTATTCCATTTTGTAGTAGAAAAGCTAAAAGTTTTTAGTATTTCTAGAATCTAGGTGCATCTTAGTAAAATTGGTAATTGGTAATTAAAAACATTACCAGAAACAGACCTATAGCATAGCTTTGATGTAGAAATTCTGTAGATAGAAAAATTCTCTTTGAGATTCGTGTCTTTGAGAGATTCAAAAATAATAATGATATTTTGATATTCATTCACTCCAGTAATTGTTGCCAGTCCTCGTGTTTGGCAACTGATACCTGTACTCAGTTTTCTGCGTGCTGAAGGGTTTGAAGAAGTTTGTAATGGAATACTACTGACTCTTTGCTCTTTGGACTGGTTGTGTGTTTGTAGTGTGCACCCACAGGTGCAGTGGGAGCCACCTAACCTGTTGCTATTCCGTGTGCCCCTCCCTCAGCTGCTGGGCTACAGCGAGAAGCCGGTGAACCTGCAGATGTTCATTGGCACGGCCGACGATCGCTACCTGCGGCCCCACGCCTTCTACCAGGTGCACCGCATCACCGGCAAGACCGTGGCCACTGCCAGCCAGGAGATCATCATTGCCAGCACCAAAGTGCTGGAAATTCCACTTCTTCCCGAAAATAATATGTCAGCCAGGTACATCACAGCATGAGTTAGCCATTTGGTTTCTACGTGTAGGTTTTATTTTCTTTGTTTGTGCAAAGGTGAAAGAAAAGTCCTGTAAAATTGGCGTATTTTCCACAAATCTGAGTCATGATGAAGAGACACATCTCTTAAAGCAAACCAATGTGAGAACAGTCAGAAGTAAGGGAGCAGAGAGGCAGGGAAGCTCTTGTACAAATGTGTTATATGACTGAAGTTGTGTGTCTCATATGAATAATTGACCACTGTGTTGAATAGCAGCTGGGATTTGATGGGTACACTTTGTTGTTCTCTAGTTCTTCCTAAGCTAGAACTAAATAGTGGTCTCTTGCTCCTTGTAAATGACATTTACTATGTTAAATAACTCACTTTGGAGGTTAAACAATATGCAATAACAAATAATCTTTTAAAGGTTCAAAAAAGCAGCAGCTGGACATTTACAAGACAAAATGTTTCACCAGTACTTGCTGCTGTTTCCACACTAAGCGTTCTTTCAATCGTAGACATTTAAAATAACCCTTAAAATACCATAATGTGGGGAAAAATAGAACGGCTTCATTCTTTAACAGAAGAAAGGCTTACAGAGTGAACTTAGGCAGTAGTTTGACTGATTTTCTTCCATTTCTCTTGTGATCCATCTGTCCATCCTCTCCTGTCTCCAGTATCGATTGTGCTGGTATTTTGAAACTGCGCAATTCAGACATAGAGCTCCGGAAAGGAGAGACAGATATTGGGAGAAAGAACACCAGAGTGCGCCTCGTGTTCCGCGTTCACATCCCACAGCCCAGTGGAAAAGTCTTATCTCTGCAGACTGCTTCCATACCTGTTGAATGCTGTAAGATTGCTCTAACTATACATCTTTTCTACTCATGGTTTCTGCATGTGTCAGGAGTAGTGTCGTTCTGACAGTATTTATTGCCAGAATTATATATAGCAATTGTGTAAAAAGCATTGTGTAAAGCACTCAATTACCAAAAGGTAATGTATCTTTAAATAAAGATGGTACTTGCCCAGTGACAGCCTGGAGGTTTAGAGGAAAAACAAGGGTTTGGGCTTTAGCCTCAGTGCAGTCACACAGCAGCCTCAGTAATGCCTGTGTATGAGCAGAGGCAGCTGCTACATCTCGGTGAAAATACTCATTCTAAAGCTGATACCGTTTAATTGATAAGAGTCTGTACCATGACTTTCCCTATACAGTAATCTCTAGTGACCAGCTAAACTTTTGGAGGGTTGATTTGTTAAATACTGGCACTAAGGAATCAAGGAATGATTAATCTGAATTTCCCCTAGAATTCATTTTGTCTAGAAACTTCTAAAGAAATTTTTAATCCAGTACTCCTAAACTAAAAATTGAATTAGCTGTAACAGTAGAGACTGTTGGCATTCATATCTTCTTGGTGTTTCTTTTCTGTAATTACATAATTTCAAAATAATTTTAAAAGCAAAAATAAATCATAGACAAATATGATTTGTGTATGTAAACAGATGGTCATTTTAGTTTCGTCCCTGATTCTTCAAGTTAGAATCATAAAATAAATGTCATGATGATTAAAATTGTGAATAATAATTATTCCCTTAATATTTCTAAAGCTCAGCGATCTGCGCAAGAACTTCCTCAGATTGAGAAGTACAGCATCAACAGCTGCTCAGTAAATGGAGGCCATGAAATGGTGGTGACAGGATCCAATTTCCTTCCAGAATCCAAAATTATATTTTTTGAAAAAGGACAAGGTAAATACTGTCTTGCTGGGTTTTTTTCAAACCAAGCTCAGTACCTGAGCTTGATTTTAAGAAATAAGGATGTTTTAATAGGAGAAAAAAAAGTCCTGAGTAGTAATTGGAAAGTTCATTTGGGCACTGATCTGTGTGCTGGTTGGCAGTTATTAACGAAGTAGTCCTGGTTCAGGAAGACAATTAGAGGGTAACTAACTTGGAATGTATGTATTTGAAAGATGCTGCTAACAGATCATACCATGTATTTGCTCCTTCTTATAAAAAAAATGAAAAAGTGAAAATGAGATCTAATTGAAATCTAGTATTTGGCATTGATGCCATGTTACATCTGATTTTATCAATGCATAGGAACTGACTCCTTAGCTAATGAAATAAATGCTGGCTACAAAACAATAAAACATAAAATCTGAACAGCTTAAATTATCATTTTGGTGACTTAAGTGTCTGGTTTGAACTTTTGGGAAAGCAGTAGCAAAAGAAATTATTAAAAACAAAAATTTGCAAACCGAGTCCAATTCTTCTACATCTTATTATTTCCATACATATGGTAATAAGAGTGGTGTTGTTTTCATTACCAAATACAAAATGTTGTGCAATCATGTGTTCTGCCACACAAGCCGAACACCTCTGGAAGAGGCAGAGCTGCTGCTGTGGCTCCCTGGTTAACTGTAACCGCGCCCAGGGCAGAGGGAGCCCAGTGCTGGGCGCAGGGGCTGGGTGGTGCCAGCTCAGGGCACAGGGAGGCTGCCAGGTGATTGCCCCTCTCGGCACGGGCACCTTGCCCAGCATTCCACCCGCGGGGTCTGTGGGTTCAGGGCGGGGAGCCGCGGGCACCGTGACCCTGGGGCCGGGCAGGGAGCGGTGGCCTGGGTTATCTCAGCTGCTGACTCAGCCTCCAAGTCATCAGCAGTTCGTTTGAATAAGCACAAGCGGCAGCAGCAGTTGAAGCGCCCTTCAGAAAGGTTTCGGGACACGAGGGGAGAGCCCTTCTGTGCACTGCCCGTGCTCAGAGCCTGCTCTGCAGCTCAGCTGTGCCGGGCCAGCACGCTGGGGTGCAGTGCACAGTGCTGCACAGCAGGCAGTGCAGTGGCTGCACTCCTGAAACTCCTAAAGCATCTCTGTGCTTTGTTTACAGTGCGTGTGTGTCAGTTTAACAGCCTCTTCATGACTCAAAATAAATCCTGTTTTATATTAAGTATTTAAATATTTTAAAGATGAATTTTTAAAGTGTTAAGAAAATGCTTTTTGCTTGAATTATTTGTAAATTTTTCTCAACAGATGGACGACCTCAGTGGGAGGTAGAAGGGAAAATAATTAGGGAAAAGTGTCAAGGGGTGAGAAACAATTTTTCTTACTTTAGAAAGTTTGGTTTTTTTAAATGTGTAAATTGATATTTTCATTGTTGTTCTGAAATTTAGACTGCATTTATTAAAGTAAGTTGCTCACTGACCAATTCAGACAGACAATTGGAGACTTCTAAATTGTCTTAACACTATAAAGTAGCCATTAAGAAGGTGCTTTGAAGGAAATGGAAATAGCGTGCTTGTTGTGAAAGCAATGAGAAAAGAACTTGAAAATTAAAAAGCGGAAACTTAAGATAATTTTGCTAAAATGACAAATTACTTCCACTGCATTAAAAAATTTTTTTAAAAGCTTAATGATCCAAAATGCAGGGTTTTTTTACTGCTAGAAGGTTTTTTTGTTCTCTGGCTGATAAGCAAAGCATCCTTTAGATGATATGTCTGTTTAATTAAAGCATTATCTTCAGAGCACTTGTGTTTAAAAGAAAATAAATTTGTCTAAATAAAAGTTTGCCTGTAGTACTGTTTTACTATGTAATGTGCATGAACTTGAAGTTTGCCAATTTCAAAATACTAGGATGCTTTAGTTTTACCATAAGTGTTTCTGTTTTTCTGTAATTAATAGTTTCATTTGAATTTAATGTGTAAAACCTCTTTATTTCAACTTTCCTATAGGCAAACATCGTACTTGAAGTTCCTCCATACCACAACAAAGCCATCACAGCCGCAGTTCAGGTGCAGTTTTATCTCTGCAATGGCAAGAGGAAAAAAAGCCAATCTCAACGTTTTACTTACACACCAGGTATCAAATGAAAAATACAAAAGTGGCATTTTATTTTGTTTTTTAAAGTGGACATACAAAAATACTCCAGACAGTTTTGTTCCTTTGATAGGAACATAGGATTAGCTTTGAACTGTTTGTAAAACAGTTACTAAAGCTTGTCTAATTAAAAAGCTGAAATATAGAGTATTAAGCTCCAGTACTGTGACCACAGCTAGTTATTTCTTCATTACACTTTCTACACAATAATTTTTGCATTCTACTTTTCTTCGAGAGTAATGATGAAGCTGCTCTCAGAAGCTGCTCTTGAAATAACAGTCGTGATGACACAATGGATAGTGAGATCATAGAAGAACAAATTTGTGCTTTATTTTCTACTCTCAAATGTTAAAAAAGAAAAAAGAACCAAGACAGGTTTAGATACAAGGAAGGTCAAATTCTTTTTTCCCCCACTCTGGATACATTGCAGTTTACTGAGACAAATCAGCTTGTAACTTAGCCAGAAGTAAAACCAGGGCATGTTAACTGCAGATGTAGTAAAACATCCTATTCCTTCCCACTTGGGGTGCGGGAGAGCTTGCACCAGATGTGCAGTGCCTGCTCCTTTCCTGCCTCTTGCTTTATTTCAGCTGTGTGCCCATTTGGAGCAGTCAGGATTCCCAGTGACGGTGGGGACCCTTTGGTGCTGCTTGGAGCACCTGAAGTCAGATATCTGAAGGAGTCTTTAAAGTCAGATACAGATATTAATATAAACTTCTTAAAACTTCTGTATGTGCTGACAAAGCCAACTGCCATTAGTTAACACAATTTAAAATAAGCTGTGCTCACTTGTTGTGCTCTAAAATTACCTACTTTTTAAATTTAGGCAGTGTTACTGAGGTGTCTGGTATGCCAAGTACACATTAACTGTGTTATCAGATTTCTGTGGTATTTGTCAACTGTTTTTCAAGAATATCAGCTCCTAAGATAGTTACACATCTATATTTTTGTTTGAAATATCTCTATTTAAATTATTTAAATGATGGAACGAAATAATGTCACTTACTACTTAAATAAGAAGCAAGCTGAATTGTGACTGCAGCTGTTATTACACAAGCACTTTAAACACTCTATATGTATTACAGTTCATTTGACTGTAATATTTAGTTAACTGTATTTTATAAAGTAGTGAATGAGAATTTAAGTGTTAGCATTTTTCTACTGGTACTTAAGATCAGTATCTCATTGTAAGCCTACCAGTAGTTTAAAAAAAATAAACCTGTAATAAACCTGTAACTGAAAGTGTGTCAGTTTGTAGCTCTTCTAAGAACAGTTGCTGCCATCACTGAAACTGGGGGATGTGCTTAGAGCTGCTGTAATTAAGACGTGGTGCACTACTCAAGCTCAAAACTCAGCTGTCCTTGTGATCAGAGGCTAAGGAAGGCCTGGAGCCTGCTAAAAATTGCCTTCACCATTTCCTAGTGCGTGATACTGAGCTCACATCTGCCCATTTTCAGTGGAGCCCAGCAGCAGCTCCCCTCCTCTGGTGACAAGAACGTCCTTTAGATGAACTGGACTTTCTCTGGCTGGGTTGCAGATGTCTTTAAAATCATCCATTGCATAGGAAGGTGCGCTGGAAGGGGAGATGCTTGCCTTTGAATACCTGCTGGGAGAGTAGTTCTGGCTTTGCGGGGTTGATGTAGCAGGCATAGAAACAAAGAAGGTGAAAGCAGAGCAGAAGAAGGGAAGCAATGACACAGTGCTATTGTGGCTGTTAAACAGCAGCTGGTGTGTATTTGTCACGGGGTACAGATGGGCTGGAATTGTAAAACTGTTTTACTTTTTCTAGTTATAATGAAGCAAGAGCACAGAGATGAGGTGGATTTGTCTGCCGTTCCATCCTTGGCCCTGCCGCACGCGGGCAGCGTCCAGGGCCTGCACTCAATGCGAGCCCAGCTGCCCTCCCCGGAGCAAGGGCACCCCCATGACAATTTGCTGTCTACGTCACCCAGGAGCCTCGTGTGTCCCGTTCAGCCACCCTACGCGGCCATGGTGACCTCGGCGGTGCCACACCTGCCGCACATGCAGGGCAGAAACCTCAGTCCGAGCGAAGAGTGTCATGTTTTGCCTCCTGCCATGGTTCAGTCTTTTCAGGTAACATCAGCACCTCCCGTGAGGCCTTCTTACCAGCCTATGCAGCCCAGCGACGTGTACAACGGACAGCCCGGTCTTCCCATGAACTCTGCCTCCAGCCAAGGATTTGATGCGATTTCATTTCCGCAGGACACGGCCGTACCTCATTTGATAAATCTCAGCTGCCAAGCTCTACCGCCGGTGCAGTTCCATTCTTCAAACCCAGCTTCCGTGTCAGGGTCGAGTCCAGCAGGACACGCCCTGGCACATGCAGCTCATTCGGGACAGTCATCTGCTCACCTGCCGTCGATGGGATACCACTGCCCGGGCGCCGGGCAGGGCTCCGTCCCCCCCGCGATGAGCCGCTCCCTCGGCCAGGCCTCTCCGCAGCTGCAGCAGGTCCCGTACCACTCTCCGAACCCAGCGGCCGCTTCTTCCCCGTCCCCGACAGCTTCCCACCCGCTGGGCCACTCGCCGCTGTCCGGCCCCTCTTCCCCCCAGCTCCAGCCTCTGCCTTACCAATCTCCGAGCTCAGGACCCGCCCCGTCGCCGCCGCCCGGGAGCCGCTCGGGGCAGCACTCGCCGCAGGCCGCCAGCCCCGTGCTGGGAGCCCTGGGCACGGTGTCACCCCTGGGGCCCCACCCCGTGTGTGACTCATCTCCCTTTGTACCCGAGGGGGCAGCTGTTCACATCAAACCAGAGCCTGAAGACCGGGAGTTGAATTTTCAAACCATAGGATTACAAGACATCACGCTAGATGATGGTAAGTAGATAGGATATTGCAATACTGGGGTTATAATGGGCATTAAGGTACCTAGTGGGTGTGGGAGGGTTGTTCTGTTTAGAACACACTGCTCTTCACAGAAGGAAATTTATATCATCAGTCATAGAGTCATATTTTTGTGTCCAAAGCAACAACTTGTCTAAAGCTAATTATAGCGGCTGTTAATTTGTAGTTACACACTTCGAGCATTTTAGTCTGATTTGCCCACAGATTTTGGTTTTGTTGTAAAACAAGTCTTGAGGATCAAATCTTACACGTTGACACCTTGTATTCAAAAAAGTAATTTGAAGTCTTTTCCGATTGTGTCACTGATACGTTTCAGTGAAACTCATAATATGATATCTAAGTTGCATAGATAGATGGAGTTTGGAGTCTTGTTTCTTGGAGTTGTCCCAGTTTTGAAGGGCAGGCTGGTGTTTTGATAATCTATCACATGCATTTTGGCACTGTCTTGGTCTCCTCACAGACATTCTGTAGATACTGTCATCATTCAGCACCTCTGCTCACAGTGGCTGTTTGCTTTCTCCACTCTGACTACCTTTTTGAGAAGTTCACTGGTTTAACATAAACAGAACAAGGACATTATAATGCTAAAGGCCAGACTATAAAAGGACTGTATTGTAAATATTTGGACAATTTTTAAAATTTAGTTATTAATTAAATAATTATTTATAATATTTTCCAACCAAGTAAAAAAAGAAAAATATCAGATCCTAAACATCAGACTATTTGAGTTGTAGATGCAAAGCAATTTAAAGAATATGTCATACTAATAAAGGCTGGAAAAGCAGAAGGCCTGGCCTTAAAAGTTGTGTAAAATGTGTTTGGTTTTGATGAAGGGAATCATGCCAGTGTCTCTTTTCTAAAGTAGCCATAAATGTTGTGGTTTGGGGTTTTTTAACCATCCCTGGTAATTACTTAATTGCATCAGCATTGGAATAAAGACTTAAGTGTAGGCCATCTGTTAAGTATCTGTGTCAGTCCCAGCTCCCTGCATAAATGAAGCTTTGCTGTTGTTACCTCCAGACAGTAGTAATAAAATTTAATAAGAAAATGCCTTTAAGGACATGGCATAGTAGGAAGAAAACGAGAGAAACCAGTCTAGTTGAGCTTTCAGTTCAATAGCCACCTTAATTAAACAAAGCTCCCTTTTTAGAAACACTGTTTATCAATCAACTTAAGTTTATTTAGAAAGGAAGGAAGAGACTGATTCTGTCAAGCACTTGCTGAGGGGAGAAAAGCAAGGCTTTATGAAACAGCATGCAGCAAAAAATAGCATTTTATACTCCTGGATAGAGGAATGAGAGGGAAATCTAATGTTTCAAGAAGTGCCAGGTTAGAACCTACCTTTTTCTCATCCTGCTTCTCTCCACACTCACAAAAAAAAAAGTAGAAACAAATAAAATTAACTGAATGCTGTGGTTAGACTCTTCACAAAGTAAGCAGAAGTGTTTAGCACTTATGAACATCTTAGCAGTTTGTTTATAATTGTTCAGAAATTAAAATGGATGCACAGTATATTTGTTACTGTTTGGATGTCACAAATATTTGTTGCTTTTTGATACTATTTCCTTTGCTTAGTGCTGAAAGCACTGCCTTGTTCTGTGCTGGCACAGCCGTGGAATCACGGGAGGAGCTGTTGGAGCCCCACTGAAAGCGTGGCCTCTTGCTGGTGGTTTAGAGTACAATGAACATGGGAGTCAAATGGCCACTGCTTAATTAACTTATTTTTTTAAATGATTGTTGTAGAAAATTAAAGAAGTTCTGCTAACTGCTGATGAAACATACTTCATGTATGGAAAATTGACCATGGATTTAAATGCTGAACTTACCCTTGGCAGCAGCGCTGGGTTTGTGAGCAGTGCCTTTCCCTTCCACGTTGCCGCCATGCGATGATTTCCTGGGCGTTGGGTTTGGGGCTTGTTTGCATTTCCCATCTGCAAATGCAGATCAGATGTTGAGCATGAAACCTGCTGTTCCAAAAGTCTGGAAGGGCACAGTGACAAGAAGCAAAGCTGCTCAGTTCTCTCAATGTGAGTGAATACTTCCTCTGCTTAATCAGCTTTAAGGGAAAAAAAACCCCATGTTTAGACAAGAACACTTTTTTCAATAATTTATCTGACATATTACTTTGGTTTAAAAAACAATTCTAAAATTTCTTTTTCTTGTATAATTGAATTTTAGTTTCTGTACAAATAGTGCTAAGCACAAATAGCAAATAGGCTATTCTGCAATAATGTTATAACAATTAAAGAAAAAAATCCAAACATAATTACATACATAAAATGAGTGTTGATACAGTATGTTCTCCCAACTAATACATCAAACCTGAAGGCTCTACTTAGTTGGAAAATAGGTTTTTGAAGGTTACCAATTAAGGCAAATAAACCTCTCAAAATAAAACACTAAGGCAAAGCCAGTTGAAAATTCTTTAAATCATGTCTGGATTACCAGCCTTAAATATTTAAATCACTATTCTTAAAATAAACAAAAAACTCTGAGAGCATAAATTATCTTCTTTCTTTTAAGTAATGTATACTGTTTCAAAATTAAAATAGTATCTATTTCTTTGCCAAGAAAATAAAATATTTCAAGAAATATTTTACAAAATTTCAGTGTAGTATGGAAGTGCTACCACATGATAAAGTAAATCACAGAATTACTGTGTAGCTTGACAGAATTGGATTTTAAATTCTTAAAAACAAAATCCCAATTAAAAAACCACAAAACTGTGAAATCCCCGCCCCACCTCCAGATGTGGCTGTGTGGATATTAGTTACATAAATTCATTTAACTTAGACCCCTAGAAATTACTCTTACTGCCTCTTCAGCCAACATTCAGGTGTTTTCCTAAAAACACACCAGAACCCCTTCCCAATCACTGCATAATACAGAACTACAAAGCTACTTCATCCATCATCAAGAGCATCTGGCTTAGTCTTGATCCAGCATCTCCTGGAAAGTGTAACACATTTGCAGCTTCCCTGCGAAGTCCAAGGCATTTGCCAGTGAGCAGGTGGAGAATCTTTTGAAATGCTGTTGTACACCTTTGCCCCTTACCTGGCTCTGTTCACGCTGTGGTTGAACACAGGTTACACAATGCAAGGGCAGATCTGCCCATGTGTCTGACAAAGGATTTTCCTTTCATTCCTTTCCTTCCTGCCTCTTTCCTTTTTCCCCCCATACTGAACTTTGTGTGACTCTTCATTGTCTTGTTTTTCAGGAGGACCTTGTTGATATCCTTAGACTTTTCTAATCTCCACCTTGAATTTGCTCTTTTGTTTTGTTTCCCCTCTTCCTATCCTTGCATCCTACAGGGAACACCTCCAAATTCACTTGCAACAAGGGCTCAAAATGCATGAGGTCACATAGATAAAAAATTCAAATTACATTATAAAAAACACTTGAAACATAACACAATTTCAAAGTAGTATTGTATGCTGATTCTTCAAAAGTATTCTGAAAAAGTTCTCTTTTCTGTTTAGGTTTTGCAGTTGTCAGGCTGCAGAAGCTCAGAAACTTTTGGGCTGGAACTAAGTAAAAGCAGCTTCATGCACTTTTATTTGTCCCCTCTACATTTTCTATCCCTCAGTGTGTTGGACCTTTTTTCCCTTAGCATCTCTCAGCAAGTCAGCCCTCTGGCCAACACCTCAGGTTAACATTTCCCTGGACAGACAGTGGAGTGTTTAGGGCTGCAAACAGATATAAACAAGGCAGCTGAAGTGACAGGAAACAGGCAGCTGGTCATTTCTGGCCTTTCCCATATCCCTCATCTATACTGGGCTCTGCTGCACACACATCTAATAAAGTTTCTTCCCCACTTGATAGAAAAGCTACTCCAAGTTAGACTCAGTCTGGTTATATGATGAGGCCTAATTAATCCACCCCCTCTGTTTTTAAAAAGTGCTCCTAATGCAGTGGTTTACCTATTCCCACTGTCACGTTTTAGGTTTAAAATTGTTCCAATACTGTTGATTTCAAATTTAATCTTTTGTGATTTGCAGTTTAGGAGGGAGTTTACCTTGGATTTCATGGCTTTCTACAGTGATGAGATTTCTAACATATACACCTGTATTTAACCATTTTTAAGGTATTGTTTGGCTGTATTCAGCAAATCAGGATGACCTTCTACTAATCCTCTTACGTTTTGTTACTCATTGCATCTCCATTACATAAAGCTGGAGATTAGAAAATCCAGTATGTGCAGTTACTATAAATCATAACCAGAAATCCCCTAAGCACTTTGTGTATATAAAGCAATAAGGCTGCTTTGTCAGACACATTCCATTTAGAACTCTAAGCTGTTAGCATTCATTCATTTTAATAGTTCTGTGGTAACTCTCTAGTTTATAAACTCTCTTGCTGAGAAGCTCAGATTATTCTGATCTTGGCTAGAAGACTTGTACATCTTTGCAGGCAGCTTTTTAACTGTAGCTTCAGCTTAATTTCTGGAGAATCAAAGTGGTGAGTAATAAGCAAGTATTGCAGAAGAACTATACTTTGTATTTCTGTCTATATTTAAAACTTATTCATTAACAGATCAGTGTTAATTAAGGCAGCATCCTGCCATTGGAGATCTGCAGAAGCACAGAAAGTACTGAATGCTGGAGTCTGGTGTAGTGTGGAGGAGAGCAGCTCAGACTTGAGATGTACATCTCAAATCCAAGATGTGTTTATCGTCTCCTGAGTACAGAGGGAAATGTTGCACCTTGCAGTGTGCCCAGCAAGGCCAAGGACTCAAACTGACCCTGTGCCTGGAACTGTCAGAGCAATCCTGCACTAAGAGGCATTCTGAAAACTCTACCAGTATAGAGTGTTTAGTAAAGTTGTGTTCAAACTCCTCCTTTCTTAGCATTCTGATTATTAAATCTGTATTATCAAGGAGTATGAGACAGCAGTAAAAAGCAGTCCTGCAGGGAGATGTTGAGGTGATAAGGCAGAACCTGAAATGTATTGAAAGAGAATGGAAATCTACTTTGAGAAATGTGTGTTATGAACAAAATGAAGATCCAGACTGAGCAGTAGTCTAAAAGCTGAAGGGTGGAGCAGTGAGCAGAGGTAAAATATTTTGCATCAGGGGTTGTCAGCAGTTAAAGAGTGCTTTGACCGTATCTTCTAAGGGATTCACTCACTGTGTCCATAAAATCTGTCAGTGGGGCATCCCAAGAAGACCAGTTAGAGATTCCTAGTGTGTAAAAATGTCAGCTAAATCCTCAGGTGTCTATGGCCAGCTGTCCCTGGGAGAGCCACAGAACAGCTTGTAACTAATGCAAAGTAAACTCAACTGACTCACCACTTCAAAAAGATTCAAGAATTGGAAGAGATTAGAGACTTCTTCCATCAGTGCAGGTGGCACTTCTGCACCAAGGTGTGGCTGCTGGCAATCACAGCAGAACTGGAAGGAGCACAGTTCACCTTGTGACCCCAGAAGAAATCCACACAGACCCTTCAGCACCGCTTTCCACTGCACGGCCCACGTGTCCTCTAGAGCCAAGGCTTGTGCTGAATTCTGTGTCAGACTCAGCTCTCTTCTTGTGTGAGAGCAAAGGTAAACATGACTGCAATGAGTTGGTTTCACCAGGATACAGAAATGCAGAGTGTGACAGCATAGCCAAGCCATGACCAGGATATTTGTTAATGTAGCAGGTAATTGCAGAGCTGGTGCTGTGATTCTGCAGGCACATTTAGTTTTTCTGTATATAATGTGCACGGGAAAACTATACTTCAACATTCCATATGGTTAATTGAAAAAAAAAAATTGTACTGCTTAGTGAAGTTGGCATTAAACCTGAAATTACTGAGAGCAAGCCTGGCCTATGGCTTGGAGTGGTGACTTGCAAGGCAGCCCCTCATGTCTGTGGTAGTTTGCCACAGCAGCCATGGCCTGACATGTGACAGGTTTGGTCTCAGAGCAGCACAGCCAGCTGGCTGCTCCAGCACAGACAACTGAGGGTTAATTAGAGCCTGGCAGCTATTTGCTTTTTGTTAGAGAAAGTTGACACTCACTGGTCATGCGGAGTCAAAACCAGGCTAAATATACTGCACTAAGCAATGTGACATAGTTGAAGAGATTCTTCACGTAAATTCAGCAGGTAGAGTTCTGTCTGGAGCTGACAGAAGCTGTATGTCCCAGGAAATGTGTGCTGCACTCTGTCCATAGTTGTCCTTGAGGTTTGCTGATCCTTGTTACCTCTGTCAGGAGAGCAGTTCACTCCCCTGTCCTCTAAAACACACAGTTTGTATCAAACTTCTTTTTGAGAAGCGTATTAAAAAAACTTCACTCTCTGCTACTCACTGCAGCAGCACTGCAGACAATCATGCATTCTAGAATATTTTGGGAGATTTACTCTTCTAAAATCAGTACATCTTCTAGGCTACGTCCCACAGCCTGCACATCCTGCTCCAGATCAGCAGCAGTAAAGGATACAGAGGCTAAACTTCTAATCAGATAGTGCTAGAAAAACAGGAAGTTAATTGACTCCTGTGGGAGGAGATCCTGAAAACCAAATGGGATGACTCCAGGAGCTCTTTGGTCTGCCTGTATCCATAACAGAACTCTAATTTTAAGTTGACTTCCTGCTTTGACCCAAACCAGGTGCTCGTAATTGAGGGTTTAAAGCTTTTCTTAAGTTTTTTTTACTTAAAGACTGAGTTAGGACAATGAGGTCATTCAAAAAAGTATGAATTTTTGATCAGTTAAACAGATCTACTGGGTGTCATTTTTCTTGATTTTTGTTTTAACTTCCTAGTTTTCATTTTGGCTTTATATGCTTTGGGTACAGAAAGCTTTCTCAAATGTTTAGGGTATTACAAAGTATAAAGGTATTTTTAATGTATATTTTTCTAGTTTCTCAAGTTCTGCCTAATGTGTGTGTGTGTAGAACAAAGCCTTTATGCTGTATCACACAGTTGAAAAGGCTGTTGTTTTATGTCTCACGTTTCCCAAACAAGAAGCAGTGTGTGCCCGAGGGCAGTGCATGCTCTGTTCCAGAAGGTGCTGGCTGGAGACGTTGTGTGTGCTGTGCATGGCACAATTTGTCAGGGATTGATAAAAGCAAACACTCACCACTGTCAGCAGCTTTGGTAGTGCATGCAAGAACCTCAGGATCTTGCTAAGTATGAAACTAATTAGAAAAATTGCTCAGAAGCATATTTCCCTGCCAGAGTGACATAGAATCCTTACTGTATAAGCTGTGCTGTCTTAATGGTGCAGAGGCTGTTGCTTTATAAGCTAATGAACTCCACTGTTCTCTCTGGAGGCTTTTTGGCAGTGCTTGTTGTCTGCTCTTTTGAAAGCTTCACCTTTCTAAAGAGGGTTGTTGGTACAGTTAATTTGTTTCCTCACGAGGCAGTTTCCTGCCCATCTCCCTGGATTCAATAGATCTTTATTTAAATATCACTTTCTTGCTGTTTCTGCCATAATTGATGGGGGAAAATGATCTTTTCTTATCTCCTATTATTTGACAAGAATTTGTCCTTAATTTACTCCTTTCCTTCACAATGGCAGCAGGCATTTTCATTGAAACCCAGAGAATGCTTTCCACTTCCCATTTAAACATGTGTAACTTTACACTTTGAACAATTAAGCATAAGAAGTCACCCAAAGAGGTCATTTGAGCTGCTTGAATTTCAGAAAGAAGTAAGAGTAGATTCCTTTGTTCTCCCAGGAGTCATCCCTAAGCAGGGCTTAGATACCATGCTGGCAAAACAAGTGTGTGCCTGTATCCAGAAGGCACAAATTAGCCAGGGTCCAGAGTAATTTTCTTAATTGGGTTAAAGCCTAGTTGACTAAATTTGCAACCCTGTCTTGGGCAGGGAAAAAAACCAAATCCAACCCTGGTGTAAGCTCTGCCTAGCTGCCGATCACAACTGAATAAACACAGACTTGTTGGTTAAAATAATGAATACCCTATTTGACATTGATTTTTCCTCTAGGAAAAGCAGTTCCATGAAACGCAGCTCTGCACTACCTGCAGGGTTTCTCACGTGGCCCAAGTCTGAGGGAGCCACCTGTGCCAAGACAACCCTTGGTGTTCTGCCACTCGAGCTGTGGTGGCCCCACTGCAGAGCCGTGCCCTGGGCAGGGTGTGCAGTGGGACAGCGAGGGGAGCCAGCAGCTGTGAGCAACAACAGCTCCCTGTGCTTGGGGGAGAGGGAAAATGGCACAAAAGGTTTTGTTCACTAGGACTCCTTTGCCTACCCTGGAGTTGCTGTCAAGTGCCACGAGTACTTCTAATTTGACCACAGTAAGTAAAGCAAATTGAAAAAAACTGAAGGAGGAATGGTCTAAACACAAATACTAAAATCAGATTTAAGTAGTATAAATTCATGAGGATGCAACTATGCAGACATCCAAAAAAAAAACCATTACCTTTATGGCTCTGGCTGCTAAATGAAAGTAAATTTACAAGAAAAGTGGTACTGTTTTAAAAAGGCACTCTGATAACTTATAAATAGTTACTTATGTCACATACGCAGTGTTTGTGAATGAAACGGGGTATTTAAATTTAGTGCTATTAAAAGAAAAATGAAAATCACTTCCTGGTTGAGTGAACTGTAACTTCTTGGTTTAGTCCAGTCAGTAGTTATGTCTGTCTTCTTCTCTGACACAGACAGTTTTATCTCTGACCTGGAATACCAGCCATCAGGTTCAACAGAGAAATGGACTCAACATTCAGCACTCATGTCCAACTCCTTTGTGGAAAATCTAGAGGGTGAGTCTGCTTACTGAAATGCTTCAATGTTTGAAATTGGAGCACAAAGGAAAGGGGAAAGTGTTGTAAGAGTTTAAGAGCTGCAAGTGAAAAGCACTGTGTAATACTGAAGTATTGCTATAACCAGACACCTGTGTATTCTGAAATAGTTGGAAATTTAGCATTTGTGAACCAGGTGTACACTCATTCAGTAAAAACCTCCACTCAAAGTATACAGAGCTGCCACAGAACTTCCTGAGTGCTGTAGGATCTAGTAAAATAGCAGAAGAGGATATGGAAATCTTAAGCCAAATATGGGCAAGGTAGAAGAGTGGCCAGATCAGTTAACTGAGAAATTTAGAACGTTTCTCTTTTTCAAAAAGATGAAGCAATGTCAGTTTAAATAGATGGAATACAGTGGCATGCACCTCCAGTCAGAGTATTAAGAATACAGGTTCATAACTAGATTTAGATTTGAATGTGCACTATAATTGGGTAAGAATATCTGGATTTATTATTTCAGCTTCTTTATTTCACATATAAGCAAGATAATTAGGCCCTATGACTCTTCTAAATACTAATGATATTAGAAATTGTTGCATGGTCTATTGGTCTTGTTTGTGTTTAGACTTTAGTGGTTTTCATTTTATTACAAACATGCCTAAAATGCCAAAGAACTGTACTGTCCTTTTTCTCTCAATACATGTACATGTACATTATAAAGACTTACAACATGTTCTACTTTCTCCTTAGACTTGTAAAGGTTAATACCTGTAAATGTACAGTAGATTTGGTAACAGAGAAATAACCAAGCTCTTCATAAAACTTTCACACAATTACTGTGTAGATTGATCCTAAGTTTGTTTATGAAACTGAAATAAACCACACTGGTCTTTTGCCCAGCTTTCAAGAAACTTAATTCTGCTTTCCTTACCTATCAAAATATTATTTGTAAGGTAAGTAGCTGCTATTTGGAATGGCAAAGCCAGGGAAAGGACTGTACACCAAACTGACATTCCTATGCCTTGAAACAGCAAATCAATTAGTAAAATACGAGTTATAACTTAGATTATTTCAGTGTTCTGCACTATATCCGATGCAATTCAGAATCTGGTAGGTTCAGGATAATTGTTGAAGAGCAAGAGTTCTTGAAAAGTGGAAATTCAGGCTAATAATAAAATAACCCTCAAATACTAGTATCCCCAACTGACAAATAACACATAGGGTGATAACTCCCAAATTTAGGCCTGTGAAATGTATGCTGACAGGTCCCTTTAATAAAGGGCACACAAACAGAAACCCAGACAGAAACACATTTACACACAAGTGTTAGCATTTGACAAATGCAATTGAGAAACATGGCATTTTTAAAATGAAAATAATGGGTATTTTTTGTATTTGGCACCATGTAGTGTGGTATTAATACAGGATAGGATTACAGAGGAAAGTAGGATGGTTTTGTACGTTGAAGAATGCTCAGTGTCAAATCAGACAAGTTAACTGTATCCACTGCCAGTACAGAATTCTTACAGAGCCAATTTTCAGGCTTAAATTAGGAGGAACACAGCTTGTAAATTATACTGCTGAAGAGGAGAGCAACTGTGACTGTAGTGTGCTGCAGGAGATCAGAGCATCTACAAAGGCAGGAAATAACTAGTGGAATACTTGAGTCATCCTTTATAGAAGGGGTAAGTGAGATGAGTGCTTCAGGGAGTACCAAAACATGAGGAGAACCCACATGAGGAAATATCTCTTTATTTGGTTAAAAGGAGTGTACAAAAACTTCTTGAAAAAATTACATCTTGTTTTGTAGCAATTTCAGCATCACAGGCTGTGACAAACTTGAAAAGACAAACCGTAGAAAACAATCAAGGTTATGAAAATACAATAGGTGGTCAAAAGGGTCACATAGTTGCCAGCAGTCTGCAGATTATTTATGAAGGTTCATAAGTCTGCAATTACTCTGCTGTGAGAGAGACTACAAGCTGCTTCCACATGCAGAAATCAGAACAGGACATAAAAATTATGAAGTTAAATGGGAAATGTGACCAACAGATGACTAATCAGTTATTCAGTTAAAGTTAGGTAAGTGATGTTAGAAAGTTTTGTGTATTGATGTTGACAATTGAGGAACTAGAGATTCTCCCTTTGAAAAAGAGACATGTTGCAGGGCCTGCCCCAATGTAAGATGTCAGTAAAAAGGTTTCAGAGCAGTGGCAGTGACAATTGTCCTCAAGTAGATGACATGCCAGACAGCAGCTCTGGAAGAGCAAGCAACATTTAACTCTCATGTAGAACCTGATGTAGAGTCTGGGTAAATGTGACACTGCTGCTGCTCTGCTTTTCAGAAGGGTGAAAATCAAAAACTGTCTAGAAACCTCTACAGCAAGATCTTGTGATTAAAGGAAACCAGGTAGTTAAAGTGGAAATTAGAGTAAGGGAAAGAATCAAACCTGCACTCATCAATACAGTGCTAACTATTCTCACTTAAAGCTGTCTTGAATTAAAATGAGAACCATGAGAACTATGAGAACTTGCTCAGTAGTGTTAAAAGTAGTCTTGAAAGGGTGAATAAATGCTAGGAATGTCTAGGGAACAGCAGAGAATAAGAAAATGCTACTCCTTAGATCTATTTTGTGGCCACATTTTGTCCCTGATGCACAAAGGAATTAGATGAATGCCTGTTGTTGAATCTGTAAGAACTCTGCAGCCAGAAAAAGGAATGAGGAGAAAATGCCAAGTATAATAAAATGAGTAGAGGGCACAGAAAAGGTAATGGAAGATAATTGCCAGGAAGGAAACCAGTAAGTGACCACCAAGTAATCCTGGGGCAAGTTCAGCACATCTAAAAAGCATTGCTGTTGCTATAGGGAGTTAAGCTTTGCAATCTGCTGTCACACAATGCTGCAGTTGACAGAATTTTGCACAGACCTTAAAAGACCCCAGGGAGAAAAATCCAAATGGGAACATTTGGCACAAAAGATACTGTCTCTAACTCAGGAGTTCCCTGGGAAAAACTCATTTTGGAGACTGGTGGAACACGCTGGGGAAGCATTGTTGTATCTTGCACATGTCTTTGCTCTTGCCCATTGCAGTGGTCTGTAATCTGAACTGGTTTGCCTGAAGTTCTCCATAGAGGTTTTCAGGAAGTATTTTTGACTTAGAAAAACCTAAAATGCTTGGTAACTGCCAATAAAGATACTTGCTTGTCCTGCAGAAAGTAGATTAGTGGCTTCCTGCAAGGAAAAAGAGGTTACTTGCATTATTCCCTGAAAGGCCTGTAGGCTCAGAAATTCTCTTGTGTTATATTCTTATAAGAAATATGTATACTTAGATATACTTCTGTTTTCCTTTGTGCTCCAGTACAAAATATTTGTCTGAGAGGGGAAATTAGATACAGAGCAATTCAGAAGCATGTTAGTTTTTGCTTGGCATCTGATTAAGAAAGATAATGCCTTTACTCTTGATATTAGAACTTCAAACACCTTAAAAACACCTTAAGTGAACTTGTTATTCTAAATGCATAGTTTGGGGCGGGGCGGGGGGGGGGGTAATTTATCCAAAACATCCAGGAATTTATTATTAGAAGCACCAACTTCTAATGATGATGTCTTGCTTCATGGCACAAGAGCTTTTGTTCTGTTCAAATCAGTGAACATGGATCACTTTCTGTAGGTGGGAATTTCTCCAGAGGGGTTGGTCAGTGCTGGAACAGCTGATGAGATCAGCACCCATAGCTCTGGGTGTCACTCACTGCACAAATGGCTGAGCTGTTCAACCTAACTTTAGGTCTTAAAACTGTGGATAGCAAATTGCAAAGTTTGAAGAGCTCATCCTAAGCAGTCTGGCTGTCAGGCTGTGGCTTTGTCAGCTGTGCAGTGCAAGCCTTCAGGGACCAGAGGCAAAGCCTTAACCTCAGGGGCAAGGGAGGCCTCGGTGCTGCAGCTGCTGCCACTTGTGCAGTGAGCAGGGACTGGAGACAGGCAAACAGAGCACAATGGGAAATGAAAACCATGGGAAGAACCCAGTATAACAGAGTAAGTGGTTGTTCTTACTTTACAGCGGATCCAAAATTCAGAGCTACTTCTACACTGTTCTACCCATATTGATGTGAGGAAGCTGCTTCATATTTTGCAATTTTAAATTACATAGGCTGGGGCCTCTATCTGACATTTGGTGCTTTCTCAGTGCGGCGTGTTGCTCCTTTTTCGATGCAGCACAGAGAGGGAAAAGCTTTGCAGTGCAATATTGCAGTATCACCAGTATTGACCAGGCCAATCTAATCTGTCTGTAGCAGATTTTCTCCCCACCAACTCAACTTCTGTTCTGCACCATCTATTTTTAACTGTTAGTATAAATTTGCCAGCCAGCTTATGTTCTAGATAAATACTAAGGGAGGAGAAGGTGAAACTATTGCAAATAAAGTAACAGCTGAAATTCTGAAATCTGGGAAAACTGCCAAAGAGGTCAATTACATAGACAGAGAAAAGTTGTTAAAATAATTTCCATTTCACAGCCCAGTATTTAAAAAAAAAAAAGGAGAAAAAATATTTAAAAAATCCACTGTATCACATTTTGATCTGTGACATATCTGACAAGTTTTCAAAGTGCAGTTTTCAGTGTTGTATGGAGGAATGGGCCACATGTGTACACAGCATAGTGTCTGCACCCCTTTGTCTCTTCATCTGCTCCAGTTGTCATTTCAGGATTCTTGACCTGGACTGTTACCACAGACAGCACTTTGTGACATTTTTGATGTCATCCACTCAGCTGACACTGATGATCCAGAATGATTTTAGGTATCAGTAGGTACCAAATTATAACTAAATATTAGCAAGGCCTCTGTAATGATTCACTGTGTGAGACATTTCGGGTTCTTCCTGACTTGTGGAGTGAGTAGAGGTCCAGGCTGTGGGATCAGCAGTCAACACCTGGCACCACAGGTACCAAACAGGCAGGGACTTAACTGGAGGGGGCAGTGGACTGAAAAGTCACTTGCACAACTGTTCACCTAAAGTCTAATGCAATTGGCTCTCTCCAAAGAGGCAGCAAAAGTATGAACTACAGAACACACATGAACCTGGCAGACAGAGCACAGAGAACATGAAAAGCATCCTGGAGATCTCTGTTGCAGAATCCCAAACAAGTTCTGCAGCCTTCCCCTGCAAACTTGTGCTGAAGAAAGGAAATGGTATCAAGACAAATAGGTTTAACAAAGCCATGCATGCTGCTTTCCCAGTGTCTAGTTGCTAATGGGTTGGCTCTTAAGGTTAAGCAAAAAGGGAGTATGAAATCTTTGTAGATATATTTTTAGGACAGAGTAGCCACTGCAGCCCATAGTCAAAAGTAGGAGAGGTGGGAAAAGTGTTTTTATAAAAGTAAAGAAATTTTCTTTCATTTGTAAAGCATCAGCAGTAGAGCCTGAGCTTGTCCTTTCTCAGAATTGTTGAAATTTGTTCCTCTCCCAATTTGTCACCTGAAGAACTTGAGTTTTGCTAGACAATATTGTAGAAAACCTGTATTTATGCACATTAATTAAGTTTTCAGTTTTAATCACAGACTGCTTCATGTTGTGTGCTTGCCCCTCATTGGAAGAAGTTGACACGTCACGCATTTAAATACTGACCTCTGGATTTCTCTTTTAGTCTTTAATACAAAAAGGAAAATGTTGTATGATTTAGCCTTCAGCCTTGTACATTTTATGCAGGATTTTATCTCTTACTCACTGCATGATTTACATTTTAAACTGTTTTAATTTGTACCATTCCCCATCAGAAAGACAAGTTCTGATAATGCTGGTATTATATGAATATTATATGTGCCATGAAAGATTAGAGACTGATCTGAGCTGCTGCCTTCTGCAAGTTCTGCTTTCTTTGAAGCCTTTATTTTTACCCTCATCTGTACCTCCTCTAAACAATGGAGAGTCTTTTGAGTCTGCAGGCTCCCCCCAGTCCATTTGCTGGGTACATAGTTCCAGACTGTTGAAATGGACATTCCTGGAAAATACAAAATAGGAAGATGTGTTAGTTGGGAGGCCAAGGTCTGTGAAAAAATGCCTTGGTCAGACACAGCAGGAAAATCATTTTCAGCCTTTTCTTGAGGCCTGCAAGGTGCTCTGGCAGAACACTGATTTACATACTTCTTTTGAATAAAGCACACTTGAATACTGATTGGTTTTATAAATTAGCAGTTCTTACGAAGTCATTGGGACAAGTAAGGTTCCTCCACTAGAATTCTTTGTTGGCATGAAGACATGTTCCTGCATTTGCCTAAGAAATAGTAGATGTTTCTAGTGGAAATCCATGTAAACCAGATAAATCTGTATTCCCCACATGCTAAAAGTATTGCAGAAAAAAACACTGAGCTGCAAAGAGCTTCTTATAAACAAATCAGTGATTATTTAGAGCAAAGCAACACAAACTAACCTGCAGCTTTAATATTCTACATAATGACTTCTGCAGAAGTTTGGCAAGTAAAACCCCATGTGACCATCTCTTGTCTTCAGAGTAATGTGTTCTAAGGAGAACGCAGTGCCAATGGCTACGTGCTGTTCAGTTAAACACCTCTGCCTGTGGGAACTACAGAACATTGCAGGACAGACCAGTTTGTGCTGATGGTGCTAGTACAGATACAGATCAGCCGTCAAAACTTAAGGGAAGTAACTAATAATTTCAAAATACTGAACTTAAATGTTATTTACAATGTTTTTATTGTAGCACTCATGAAAGTTTTAGCAGTACTGCACGGCTGGGACACTGGATTTGCACAAAGCTACTGTTCAGTAGATAAGAGCTGTTGGAGCTCCTGAGAGCAAGCTAACAAATGCCCTGACAGAAGCTGGTGGAGCACAGTTCTTATGAATAATCATCTATCATTTGTTTAAAAAATAAAAAGTTGTGGGTTTTTTTAGCAGGTGTTTACTTACGTATTGTGTTGGCCTAATAAAAATACTTGGGAAAGTGCCCTACCTTCAGTCACACAATTTCCAGTGTCGTCGTGCAGTTAAGTTCATTGAATGACAGGTTTTTTTGAAGCTAGATCAATTGCAAATCTTGTAATGCTTGAGGGAATTGGCTTTTCCAAGGCATATGTGACCTGTTAGAACCCTTGGGTTCAATACCATGGGTGTAACAAGCTGTCCTTGCACTCCTGAGGAGAAAACCACTGCAGGGATGGACTGGTGGATAACAAACACCTCCTCCATTACACACAGGGCTGTGCAGGAGGTGGCTTTAATGCTTTCCTGAGTGACACAACCTTTTCAGAGCTGAAAATGGACTTCAGCGTATTCACAATATGAATCCATTTTCTTTCAGAACCACTTATGGATCCTACTCCACGAAGGGCAATGCTCAGGCTGTTTGGTGCTATAAACACAATTTACACCGCCTAGATTGGTGTAAATTGATTTTGTTATGCTTCTACTGGACAGGAATAGTTGGTAGGAAAGTATGCTGTGGAAAATTAAGGAAGCATTAAGAAAGGTAGTGAAGTGCATCAACACTGTTCTGTAAAATTATCCAGTGGAGAACAAAGTAGCAAAAGCCTGGGTTCCAAATCTGTTAAGATGTTCAATAGAAGCAGCTTATTGGCAGAACAAAATGTTCTAAACATAAAAATGGTCCTCAGTCAACAAAAGGATCCATTAAATACCTGTTTATAGAAGGTCCAAGCAAACTCATGTAGTGATTAAGGAAAAGCCTGTATAATTCAGCCTATTCAAAGTCTTGCTGAGAAAGAGATGATATAACCTACTGCCCACTCAGTCATGGGAATCAACCGGACTCATTGCTTCTAACAATGAAATAATAATTTAAATTGTGGCTATGGTCCAATATTTTTCTAAAATTTGTCATTATTATTTAATGTGATATTATTCATGTCCATATAGAATGTTATTCAGTTTTCTTTGATAACATTACCAAGCTCCATTTTTGTAAAACAGACATTTCTATCACTGCTTTTACACATAGCTTTTTAAATGATAATTTTTATCATCTTCCAACCTCAATTGTCCTGCATTTAATTACATAGGATTTAGAGTAGGACTTCAAGATTGAATTTTCTTAATAACCTAGGTTAACTTTGTCACATTCATGGAGGTGTCCCTCACTTCTAAATAGTATAAGTTGATTAAACTTTGCTGAAGTTGACACACATGGGTACACAAAGTGGCCTGTATATTAGTCCATCCTGAATCTTCACTATACAGAAATTGACTGATATAATTTAGTTACTGTGGTTTCAGAAATGCAAGTATACAGAAAACTGGCCCAATTAATAGGTATATAGTGTTTAAAAAGAATATACTCTTAACTTGAATCCAAGTTCTTAGGAAGTTCTGTAAGTAGCCTGAAAGAGCCAGGAGTTGCTAGAGTTACTTGTTGTGCTTGTCACACTCTTGAACAGAAGGAGTTCTGTGGGGAAACCTCAATAAACCTGATCTGTTATCTCAATGACCTGCCTTTCAGTTACCTGTGTGTCATGAGTGCTCATGTGCTTATTTCCTTCAAGGGGCTTAGGGATTCTTCTGCATGGATTATGGCAGGACTTTTTTTCTCCCTTGCTTAACTGTTGCTGAAGCCAGGCTCTTCATTCATCTCCTGTTACGTAACAGCATCAAGGCTTAGCTCTGAAAGTATTTACTTTTAAAAGGGTTATGCTGATGAGTTCTGTCTTTTGGAAAACATAAAAACTGACAATTTTTAATATTTCTTCTTTCTTTTTTTTTTTTATAGTGAATGAGATCATAGGAAGAGATATGTCACAGATCTCAGTGTCACATGGAACAACAGTGGCCGGCCAGCCTGCACATACGTGTCCTGGATCTCTGGAGACAAGAATATCTGATGGAATCCAGTAATGGATAAGCTAACGACTCAACATCCATGAAAACGTCACAGTTTTTCTGAATATTTCTTCATCCTCTTCCTCTTTAGACTTACTGTGCTTCCAACTCTGTGGCCTTTATGAACTGGAACAGTGGATCCTTGCAAAGCCCTTTTAGTGGGTTACATTTTTGATGTAGAGACAGAGCATTTTAATTATAGTTCCTCAGATGCTGTAAAGAGACTTCTTAAAATGGACACACAGAATCTACACCAGATATTTTAACTGTTTTAAAGTTACAAACAAGCTTTGCTTTTTGCATTTAAATAGAATACTTTTATATTTTAAGTGCTTCAGATGTGTGGAGGTGTTAGTTTGCTCTTATAATATTCACAGTCCTGAATGTGGAAGATTTAATGCACATCTTCAGTGTGCTGCTTGCCCTTAGAGGTAGTATAGTTTGTAACTGATGATTTGTAACACCTTTTGGTCATTTTGGAAAGCCTTTAAAGCTTCTGTTGTTTCATTTTTTTTCTTAATAAGATCTTCCAGTGGCAAATTGTACCTGTCATCTGAAGCCAATGCCACGGAAGCCATTGTGTATATGAATACTGTAGTGTTTTCTTTCTTAGGTTCATAGGAAGCAAAGCCAAATGTAGATCTGCACTTGTTTATAAACTGAAGATGTTACTTGATAGGCTGCAAAAAGACCATTCCATCATGAAAGTGTTGGGATAGAAATTACATTCCAAAATTTAACTTTTATAACTTTGTGGATAATCTTCCTGATCTTTATTAGCACAGGCTCCTTCTTGAAATAGCTTTTTTCTTAGCAAGTTACATTTGTAATCAAATTTGAGCAGTAGGATTTTAGATTAAAGAACAGCAACATCAAAGCCATGTTAGACACAGGAGAAAATTTAATGTTTGCTGAGGATCTAAATATTCCCATTATCCCTGCAGAATATGGTTTTGAAATCACCAATTCAGTGGCATTCAAGTTTTCAATGCAATAAATCATTTGATCACAGCTCTATCTTTTATATGCTGTATGCCCGACCATGCCACTTGGAACTCCTGAGGAGAAGACAGTTCAGTTCCTTAAATTCAGGCTGTTTGTAAATGTCAGTTTGCTAAAAAGTACTTCACTGTGAATTGGTGGTTAGGCAGTACGATGCGTCCATGTTTAATTTCAAAGGTGTGAAGCGGGAGCTACCAAAGAAATACAGAAGATTCAGCAGCAGCGGTAAACTCCGTGCTGTGCTCTGAGGATGCATCTCCCTTATCCCCATAATCTGATGAATTTGAAACAATCTGTTTACATCATTACTTAAAAATCTCTGGCCTTTCCAGTTAGACACTGTGGAGAGGATCCAGCACGGCCTGTGGAGGCCACAGCCATTTCCCTGCCCCAGGAATCACTCATTTACAGAGCTTCCCTCCATGGAACACACAGGGTATACCAGTCATGGCAAAGGAAGGTCAGCACTTCATGGAACCTCAGAACATACAAGGTGTTCTTCTTAGTTGCTCATTTGGGTGAGCCATGACAATCTAACAAAAATTAAGAGTGAATTAACTCAAAGAATTAGAAAATTGGAAAGTATATTTGCATTGGCTCCAGATCAGACAAGCGTAGCCATTTTAGCAGTTAACACATGGGGAGCACATGGCCTTTGTAGACTTCAAATGAATGAAGGGGTCTGACAGTGGAGAGCAGTGCTGAGTTATAACACCTGGGAGAGCAAACACAGCTTCTGCTGATGTTGCATTTTGGCAAACAGTGGTGGGGAAAACTTTCCATTGAGCCTTTTGCAGGCAGAACCTTACTCCTGGAGAGAAGTCAGTGCCCAAGCAATACCATAGCTGTAATCCCATCTCTGTACTAGCTGAATCATGAACTTTAAAGACCATATTAAGAGGGTAAAATTGTAATTTTATCATGTACTTCCTTTTAAGAGTGCAGCCTGAGGCTACTAACTTTTAGTATTGTAATTATTTCAACCAACTTAATGCAAGGCCACTATGTACCTGCTGGGAATCTTAAGCATCCTTTTTGTGAATGTACTGTTGAGTGGTGCAAATCTTGACATTTGCAGGAAATAATTGGCAGGGCTGGAATCTGGAAAGTGTGATAATGTAATTGTCCCTCAGCAATGGTGCTTTACTCTGTCCTCTACTCATGTATGTTAAAGATCCTAGAAAGAACTCACATGCTCAGAAATACATTTACTTTCATTTTTAACACCTTCAAAACAAACCACACAATGCTGTAAACTATGTCATTGTCTCAGAGTGTGTGCTGGTGGCAAGGCACGTTCCAGTTTTCATTCATGTATTGGGTCTTTTGCATTAACCATTGTTTGTAGGAGAATTCTGGCTGAAAAGCTTTTCATACTGTATGGGATTTATGCTCCTTTATCCTGCTGGTACAGACTCTCCTTGCAAGTTCTCCAAGTAGCTGGAATTCACACTGTACCTAAAATATAGGAGCCCAAACAATCCGGAGTTGCTATGCACTAAATTTTCTGATGCCTTTAATACCTTGATGCCTGTAGACATAGAAATGCTTTCCTATTTAAAAATGAAATTTAAAAAAATATAGCTTTGGATACTAAAGCAGTTTTGTATTTGCCTTGTAAAAGCTTCAATACAAGGGTCTTAATTTTATTTTAGCTTGTGTGATAACGTAGATAAAGACTGTTAATCTTGTATAATTTTAGTGGTATAAAAAGCACATGATCTCTATTGGACTATGCAAATTTAATTAAACAGCAGAACCCGGCAACTGTTAATATTTTGTTGGCATCCACTTCCTTGTCCTTAAGTCCTGTCTTCTTCCTGAGTACTTCCCAAAAATTTTTAATAACTTAGATTATCCTGAAGGAAAGCCTTAATGATGAGGTAGCTTTTCTATAAGGAGGGTCAAAGATCAATATTTGGGGAAAAAAAAAGGGGTAGCATATTAACCCAGGGGGACAGGGGTGAGTTCTGAAATTACCATTTACTAGGAATCTGAATTTCTGTAGTAAAACTTACCTGTTATCAGGGGAACTGCCACCCTTTTTAAACCAAAGAATGAAAAAATGGTTTTGTTCTGATACAAAGCTTTGAAACTCTATTTTTGATACTCATAATGGATGTCATTCCTTGAGGTTCGGAAATCGTTCAAATTGAAGTTTTATATTTAAAAATGTGGGACAATAAAGATTAAGTTCTAGATGTTTACAGAGCCTTGTATTGTAATTTCATGTACATTTTGTATTTTAAACATTTTTGTAAGTTATGATTGCAGTGCTACTTGCAGAAATAAAGGGAAAAACTTGCATTTAGGCTCTTAAATCATAGTGTTCAAATAAATAAAAATAATGCAAATACATTGTCATTTATTTGAAATGCAGACCCAGATGTAGTGGGAAGAAACTCCATTTGTGATGCAGCGGTAACCAGGTGTGCCAGGGTGGGACAGGGGAAGTGAGGGACATTGGATATTCCCCCTGGAAGAGGGATCTGACAGAGAGATTGGGGCTCAGATTAGAGCCAGCAACAGTGAACCTCCACCTGCCTAAGAAGTGATTAGCAGTGCTGGCAGAGTATCAGCCTGCGCAATACTGCTGCTTCCCTACTTGCTAGTGTCATTGTTTCAATTAGACAATCGCAAGATTATTTTGAAAGATTTTTCCAGAAATTATTAATTCAAAGGAGTTCACCATAAAAAGTAATTCCCATTCCTGAAAGGCAAGATGAGATGTAGTTAAACAGTTTCTGAAATAAATGTGAAATTCCAACAAAGTTTATAGTACTTGCCAAATCCTGGCTGATCAGGCAGCACCGAGGGAAGCCGCTGTGGGTACAGTCCGGCCTTACAATGTGTATCTCATCTCAGTGATCTTGGTGCTACTGAAAAGGTTTTGATCTCCCTTGCAGTTTCCTGCCGGGCCCTTTCCCTCCCCGTGGAATCCCAGTGCGGTGTGGGGCTGTTCCGAACCGAACACGGCAGCAGAAGCTGCGGCCTTCGGCTGCCAGGCTGACGGGCCGGGAGCGAGCAGGAGCAGGAGCCGGGATCCCGGCTGGCGTGGCCGGGAGCAGCGCGGCCAGGCTGGGATTAGCGTCCCTCGGAGCGCGTGTCCCGGCCCGTTACCTTCAGCTGCGTTTAGCTATAAATACACCAGAAAGGGGATGCTCGAGTGCCGGCAGCCGAACGCACGGTAAATATAGCCGGGGTTTAGTAAAAATAGCCCCGGCAGTTTGAAAGCAGTTCACATGTTCTGCAGGGTGATTACCCGGGGTATAATTAGCACACACCGACACCAGCAATAAGCCCTTGCCTGCGTCTCCTTTGCCGTCAATTCAAGTCGCCTTTCAGATGCAAATGGGCTGCAGGCTGCTTCGCTCGGGCTGCTGGGGTGGCACAGGAGAGGATCTGCACTCGCACAGGGCGGAGCTCGGCAGTGACTCTCGCACGCCTCTTGCCGCAGAGACGAGGGTTTATTCCAGGCAGGGTGAAAACGCCACTTCTACCTTGCAAAACACTGGTTTGGTGTTCGGGTAATCAGAGAAAAGGAATGTCCTGTTGAAGTCAGTTCGGTTAGAAGAGTAACCAGACTAGTTCATTTGGGACCCCAATCCCAAGGAAATGCTGGCAGAAATCAAGGCCTTTTAATTCTCATATTGTAGCCAGTATTTCCTTACAAGATTCCGCAGCACAGACTTGTGCTGCCTTCTCCCTGCTGCTTGTTTCTGGACCTCTCTCTCCCCCTGCCTAACTCAAAATACCTCTGTATGTTCTGAATCTACCATGTGCTCCACTGGACTGAATGAGGTGAAAATTGAGGTGTTTTGTCCCTACCTTTTTTCTTTGCCCCTTGGCTTCAGTTATTTTACAATAACAGTATTCAGGAGCTAGCCACTGCTGTAGTGAGTGAAGTATTAAGATATGTAGAAGGACATGGCAAAGAAAAAAGGATTTTCAATATATTTAAATTCATGCATAGTTTTGCATACAGACTTCTCTGGTAAAGGAAGTTAATATCAGAACTTGATTCTGCCTGGTAAAAGGATATTTTTTTCAATCAGTCATTCTTAACAAAAAAAAAAGCACTGTCATTTGCAGAGATCCTCTAAAAATTATTTTACACTAACCTGCTGTTATTTTTGTTAGCACCTGCTACATGCAAAAGAAAACAGAAGGAAAAATAAAAAACCCAGACTAAGGTACAGAAGCAATAGAAAAGGAATATTTACTTTGCAAAGACTTGGATGTTCCATAGATCTTATTTTTGAAGAGATTGATCCTGACTAGAAAAGTCAGGCTATACAAGTTCTCAAGTTGCAAATGTAAAATTTTCATTTCATTTGTGGTTTTTATTACTGGAAACCGAAAAATAAACACTTACCTCTTCCTTCCTGTCATTGCTGTGACACCTGCTGGTAAGAGCTGGAAGAATGTTTGTAGTCTGTGCTTGTTCTTTTCTGCAATTTTTGATCAAAGAAAAGTGATGCACCTAAAGAGGACTTCATATGAAAATATTGCTTGGGAATGTGGTGCTGGATAATCAGTGGTATCATATGAAGTAAGCTGGAAGGAAAAGGGAGCAACTACTCTTCCAAGTTCTTCTGACAGTGGAATGATAAATGACTGATGGCTTAGAAAGGTCCTTCTTGTAATAAAAAAAAAAAGCAGGAAAGACAAGGAAGCAGTGTGTTGAACATCCTGAAGGTTGGGAAGGCAAATATTTTCTAGAAAACAGGCAATTATAAAAAGCAATAACCACCCTACATATTAACAGCTGCAGCATCTCTCAATCAACACCTCCACACATTAATGACTGCAGGTTCTGGAATCAAAGACAGAAGTTCCTAAATCCAGCTTCTCCACATACCCAAGGTTCTGGCTGTAACACCAACATCAAGGATTTAGGCTGGCATAGAACAATTTTTGGACAAGGCATGAAAGGTCAGGGTTGCCTTCCTAAATTTACTACAGCTTGGTACAGAAGGTGTGATGGATTCTTCTCTGCCAAGGAGGCACAACTACTGCAAGAAACACACAGCACAGAATAGCTGTGTTGTCCTACATACATCATAACTTTTTTCTCACAGCAATAAAAGGATCTGTTTGTAAATACTCCAAGAACTCCCTGGTGTATCCACCAGCCAAGTCGTTCTTGCAATGTATTGGAAAAGGACAAGACAAGCTTCTAGCAGTCAGTATGCCACTGTTTTCAAGTAGGAAATTCTCTAAGTATGATGCAAGAATAGATTTTTCCAGTCTTCTGTCATTTGAAGAAGTGCCTCCAGAGCTGCTGCATAGCCTGTCTAAAGCACTGGTTTTCTAGGATTTAATGAATTAGGGTTTACTTTCAAGGTTTGCCATTTTAAGAATTGCATCATAATAAAGGTGCAACGACCACTTACAGGTCAGAAACAGCTGCAGTTGACAGCAGATGTGCAGATTTCCAGTTTAGCTGCCATTGGTTCAACTTTACCCTGTGTGTTTTCTGGGCCGGGTCTCCACGTGGAAAGGACATTAATCCTCACACCTGCCTGTCACTGCAGCTCCTGCTCAGGTCCGTGCTGTGTGATCAGTTCCTGCTGCAATTGTATCTGTCTCCAGCTGCACTGATCAGCACACACAGTTTTGCCAGTACACGCATTTCTGCATTTCCATGTTCCCACCATTTCTTCCCTTACCAGGAATAAAAGTCGGCTAATAAAATCTTCAACAGAAAGCAGCTAAGAGAGGTCAAGGATAACTTTATTCAAGTAACAGCAAATACCACCCTGTGACATTTGCCTGGCTGTAGTCACAGTAGCTGGAGGAGGAGTATAAGCCATCAAGCCAATAGGACAAATAAGGCAATACTCAAACTGAATTAAGTGCTACTATGGGATTATTTTTTTCTAAGGATATGAAAAAAAGAAGTTATGCCAAGAATGTCATCATTGCCATCTGACCTCACCACTGACAGAAGTTCTAATGGAAAACTGCACAAACAATAGAGGATAACAAGCAATCCAACACTGGCCAGATCCAGGCTGAATGACATCGTGGCTTGGAGAGGCACAGCCATACATTTTGTGGCTGTCAGCAGAGTTTGCTGAGAGACTCAAATGCTGCTTGCCCAAGCCTAAACCATTTGGAACTAATCCAGCTGCTAAAATGACACTGGAGACCAATATGGTTTCCTTAGCTAGAAAGAGGAATACAAAATATACAAAAGACAGAGAAAAGAGGGAAAAAAGAGAAAATATTTTGGTTACTGAGCAGGTCTGTCTCCAATTACAGGCTTCCACTCCTGTGAAAGGCTGGCCTCAACTACTTCATAGCAGAAAGCAGGAAAATCTCCCACAATGTTCTTCTTAGATTTACTTTTTAGATAGCAGTAAAACTGCAAAAATAATTTTTTAGATAAGCAACAGTTAAACATATCACTGGCTAAGCAGGGCATGTTCTAATGTAAATTGTTCTGGTTTTCTGTGCCATTTGTGCTCTCCTGCCCAGACCACCCCGCACAGAGACTCTGCCTTCATGACTTTGTATCCTTTTCACATATAGCACACTAAGCTCAATATTTTTTCCAACAGCACGTGAACTCTTAGCAGGTCAAACACCATCTGGACTAGACAAGTAAAATGGAATTCTATCACTTACGACAAAAAAAAAAAAATTAAATTCCTGCTTGGTTGGAAGACATGACCTAAAACCAGAACAATTCTGAGTGACATTAAATATTATATTTAAACAGCAACTCAGTCTTTCATAATCAAAGTAGAAAAAATTTAGAAAGCAATTAAATATTGTCTTTACTCTCAGCTTGTAAGATAGCTTTCAAGCTACCTGGTGTTTCTTTCATTCAAAATACACTCGGGTGGCTTCACTGAGGGCCTTTCTGCAGACAGTAGAGATGTGCTGCAGATGGGCCCAGCAAGCAGAATCAACACTGGCTCCATGCAACATAAAATATCCTCAGGGGTGGAGTTAACAAAAAAGAAATCACATTGCTGAGATTCAAGGAGCTCAGTTGTTCAGCTCTGAAAATGTCCCCCAAGCTCTCAAATTTGTTTAAACAAGTGTCAAACCTTCATTTGGTGTTACTGGCACTCTCCCAGTCACATAGACACCACCAGGATCCTGCTCTCAACAGCAAAAAGATTTTTAGGATTACTTTTTTTTTTTTTTTTTTTTTTGAGAAGGCAAATTGCAGCTTGGGCATGGGGCCAGGGGTGTTAAAGAATTTCATTCACACAGAGATTCTATGCAGTTCTAATTGCCCCCAAGAAAAGTTGGGGTAAGAAAAGCTGACACAGACAGTTCTCTGGGGTCTCTTTTTTCTGGCAAAATGTGTGGGTGCTCATGAAACACACACCTGAATCCAGGTTAGACTCTGTGAGCTCCCCAAAGGCACAGACATTTCGGCTTAAAGCCGGAAGTTAATGGCAAATCAGTTTTAGCTTTCTATTTGCAACTGAAAAGGAGGTTTAAAATCACATGCAGTTTGAATTATTTCTCTCCATTTGTGTATTTTGAGTCACTTTATTCTCAGTAGGACTCCCACAAAACAAACATAAGCAAGCAGGAATAGGAGATGAAATCTCGCATGCAGAAAGGTCACTGAGGGAAACAGCTTTAGTCTGCCTGCACAGAAACAACCAGGGTTCATCAGGAGGGTCACAGCCTCTGCAGTGTCCCCTGTACAGAACTCAGAGAAGTCCCTGATGCTTCAAGCTCCAGTTCATGAAGGACGGTCTCACAGCCAGAAGAGGCGAGTGCCTGACAGCTGACCAAGATACAAGGAATCCAACTGAAAAGCAAAGCCTGAATTCCTGGCGGCACTGCTAATTCTTCATCTCAGGGCTGGCCACAGACGAGCTCAGGGGAGATTTGCTTCTAGAATAAGAAAATGCTAGTAAGCCCACGAAGGAGAAAAGGCTGGAAATGTGCTCCCCCTGAGAGGTGCTCGGAAGTGCCTGGTCTCTCTCAAGAGCCACAGCGCTGCTCTCAGCGCACAGACTGACACGGGGCCTCGGTGGAACAGCAACGTGCAGCACCTGTGGAAGGGAGAGAATTCCACACCTCACTGAGGCAAAACACCTGAGCAATTTAGTAAAAGAACTGATGCTTAATGGCTGGAAACTTCTACATGGATATGGAAGGGAAACAGCCTTTATTGTGACTAAAAGGGTGGCCCAACTCTCCTACCCAAGAAAAGAGGAGGATCTGGAAGAAAGGGGGTGTCAGGTGAGATTAAACCTGGATAAATCTTCTAGAAGACTTGAAAGGGAATAACGGCTGTAAAAATTAAAGATACCCCACCAAAAATGTGCAAGACACAAAAGCTAAACCCTTTAGTAAGGTTATCAGAATGGAAAAGAGCAAAGCTGATTACTGCACAAAGAGAAAGCTTTCTCACACAGTATAAATGCAACTAGACTAAACACAGCACTGTTTGCTTATCTATTTCTACTCCTATATGTTTTTTAAAAAACAAAACAACTAACCTGATTGCTCTGAGCATTATGATTAAACACAGATTCACAATCCAAATCACACTTAACTCATGCTAGTTAAAGTAATCTGGGTAACTGCAAGGCATTCCTTATCCTCACTCATGGTGAATGTAAAAACTGAGACCTGAGGACATTTTAGCAAGTGACCCAGCCACCCAGGACTTCTTCCACCGCACTGAAATACCAACAGAGCAGGTTCCCCATTCAAAAGGCACAGCTCCAGGGAGAGTTGCAGCACATGTGCCACAGAAGCACATATAATTCCTAGTAGCTGCTGGCCATACTGGAGGCTCCCTGCTGGGCATTCAGGTTTTGAAAATACACTGGAACAGCAAGGCTCACTCAGGGGAGAACATCACAGCACTGAACAACCTTTGGTAAAATAAACAGATGTCTTAGCATACTAATAATTCAGTATCACTGTATCATAGACAATTTGTGCTACAATTTTGTTTTAACCCACTTTCTGTCATGAGGTACTTCAAATAAATGCCAAAAAAAAATCATGTTGGTCACCAAGAAGACAGCCTCCACTCAGCTGGAAAGCAGCAAGTGTTTAATATTTATAATAAAAGCTCAAGATTTAAGAAATATCACGGTGAGTTTCAAGTAAGTATTATGTAATCACCTGGGTTTGTGCAGGCTACTAAGGTAAATGTTTTCTTAAGCAATTATCGTTTGAATTCTGAGTTATTTTCCACTATGTCCCACTGAGATAACATAAAATCTCTGTTAAGTACTGTGATCTCCAGTTCCCAGAACTCAATATATGTTTTGGTTGACATTTCAGGTCACATATAGAAAGCATTTTAGAGTCTTACTGGTTACAAAGTGCACCTTTTAGTCCCAGTCTTTGCAAACATATTGATCATGAGCTGTCACAATCTTTCCCGTAACTCAAACTTTCAACAATTCACAGCTTTATCAGCAATTTCCCTCCCTATTCCCAGAAAAATTCACCATCTAAAGTCGGCCTGAACCCAAAGGAACTTTAAGCTGCATTGGTTCTTTCCTCCTCCATGCTACTTAATGAGTCCATATCAGATTCCATCTGGGAGGAGAAGAGAAGGACCAGTTCCCAGTTAAGATCAGGTGGGTTTGGTGGTGCACTCACACCCAGCCCACAGCCCTCCCTGTACTCCCAGAGGAAGAAAACGCTGGGAGGGGGCAGGACAGAGCTGTTCAGGGGCTTTTGTTATCTGCAACTCACATCTGCAGTGGCAGCAATGCCTGGAGCCAGCTCTTGGTTAGAGAGAGTTATCTCACTCCATTCTGTTCCTCTTATTTCATATTTAAAGTCCTCCAACCCAGCTCCAAAATTCAGCTGTTATGAAAAGATGCTTGGGTTCACCTAATGCCTTATTTATGCCCCAGCATCACATTCATTTAACTAACAGATGGTGGTTGATGAACCCTAGAAATTTTTAACACGGGCTTCTAGTTTTATTAATTTAAAAGTAATGAATAATTTATATATAAACAATTAATATTATGTCCCTTTCTTGTTCTGACAGCAGTAGAGAAGCATCCAAACCACATTAAACAATTGCTTCCAACACCAGCCATGCACAACTGCCCAGGAAGTCTTCCATCTGCCCCTGCCTACTACCTGAAAGCGAGTATTGCACAACTGGTGGTTTCCACAAAACAGATGCAAAACTAAAGGAAAGGACACATGAAGGTGTATTTTAGAAAGGCAGCATTCATTCTTATAGAACAGATTCCTGATACCCCACACTGGATGTCCCAAAAAAATGAAGTGAGAAGAATCAAATCAAGTCAACCCTCTATAGACTTATTTTCTAAAAAGTAGTGCAGAACTTTGCACAGAAAAATCACCTTTGTAAGAAAGAAGAAACCTGGCAAAAGAGGCTGGGTTCAGAGGCATGGCCAGGTAGGACTGATGATTCAGGGTAGGCTTTCAGGCAGAGGAACCATTTTGGAAATAAAAAGACGTGTCCTTCAGAGAAAAGGTGTTCTTGCTATAGTAGGGTTAAGAGGAAATCTTTGTCGTTTGCTCAGTGTTGGGAACATTTAAATTATTTTCTCTTTTTTTGTCTGCATAATTAAGGCTGGCCTTGGTTGGCCTTCCAGCAACAACTGCAGTCACTCCAGTGGCTTCACACAGCTGGAGCAATGTTTACAAGGGTTGCAGAGCCGAGCTGTTCTCAGAACAGGCTGGGTGGGCTGGGAACAGGAGGCACAGAGCGTGCTCACCCCGCACAGCAGAGCCGGCTGCTCACCAGCACCCACACCGCGCTCCGCTCCCAATGAAAGCCAAACCATGCGCCTCACCTTGTCAGGCACCCCTTGGTGCTTCCTATAAATACCTTCCCATCAGCCTGTCCTCCCAGAAACGGCCATTAAATTACTTTTACAGCAGTCCAGAAAGGATTATTTATAAAGCTCCACATTAGCAATCTTTTAGGGAACGCTGCAGTGAGATAAATGTAAAGGCACTTTTGAAAGAGAGGAATGCTTTCCCATCATGAAGCATTATCAAGAGAACATTATCTTTAATACTTTAATAGACTTGAGACAAAAGGCTGGATGTGTGGTTTGATTATTGGTATGAAGTGAACTGCATTTACTGTGTTCACAAAAACCTACTTTTAAAAACCAACTTTCTTTGTGCCTCAGAGTGAAAAATTTATGTGCGGGGAGGGGGTGAGTTAAAAAAAAATCACAAGTCACTGATCTTATTCACTGTTGAGATACTATGTGGAAAACAAAGATAATTTTAGACAAAATATTAACATCATGCTTCAAATGTACTCAAGTGTGGCCAAAACCAGATGAGCTCATTCCACAAACAAAATCTATACTTGGGGCATATCAGAGCAGACCTGGGTTGTTGCTCAGGGCAGATTGCTGAGCCAGCCTGGGTGTGCAGGCCATGCTGGGAGAGGCTCTAGAGAACCCCCAGCAGACACCCCCCAGTGCAGAGCTCTCACAGAGCCCGCCCCCCTGAGCAGGGCATATTCTGGAGAGAGAATGAATACACAAAACCAGACCAGGGTGAGACCCCTGAATGTGGAGCACACCCTAGGCCATGCCACTAAGGAGTTCTGGAAGCACAACCTGAGCAGCTGCTCCTGAGCATCACAAGGCAGGACAAAAGCTTTCCTTTCACACTTATGTTATGATGCCATCCTTACCATGAATCGCCGCTTTCATTTTCATATCTAAAAACCCCAAAACAAGCCTGCCACGCTTTACTGCTTTTGGCACCACAGAGCCACCACAGTTTGGGTTGCTTTCCATATTACTGATGGTTATCTATTTACAAACCTCACCGCTGGTGGAGAAGTGAGCTTGAGATCTTCGGTTTTGTTTGCCATTCCTGAAAATGGTTTGGAGTCATTGAAGGGCAGCAAGCATGAAATGTCTTTATGTAATTCCTAAAGCACAACAGCAGAACCCATTTAGGAGAGAAGAGAGGGTCCCAGTGAGGGGGATTGTCACAGCAGCTACCATTCTGTACAGCTGCTGTCTCACAACACCATCTAAACAGGGATCTGCACAGTTTGGAACTGCGTGTTCCAAAGGTACTCACAAAGAAAGGTATTGAAAAACTCATCTCTTGGGTTTCAGTGCTCCACTGTTGATTTGGAGAACACACGATGGAGTGGTTTTATAACACAAAAATTAAAAAACACCCTATGGTTTATGTGGGTAAAAAATAAAAATTAATTATAAACCACAGGATCTTATTTTTCCTGGGTACACTGAACAATAGAAAAAACCATTCAAGTGGGGGTGGGGATGGCAGCGGTTTTGAGCATTCAGGAAAAAATGCAAGTCCTCTTACACAAAGAGTTTCTAGAGTTCAATTTTCAGTGGCATAGTCTGCTAAAGAGTAACCATTTTTCCCCTGTATACTTCAGAATTTTTTTTATCTGAAGCAAATATGAAATTGAATATTTCTGAAATCAACAACAATACATAGGAATGAGAAGAATTTCTGAAGAGAGATGATGTGCTTGCTAAATAGAATTCAAAAGTTACTCTAATTCTGTAATGGCTCTTCTGAAGGATTTCTGACTCAAATTCCAGAGCTACAAATTCAAGGGCTCCAAGAGCCAGGCATGTATGCTTCATTACTAGCTCCATAATTTTTCCTCAAAGTTACTTTTTACAGTGGCAGTGACATACTGCATGTTCCCCCTTTCTAAGCCTTGTTTAAATCTATAAAAACTGAGGGGCTGGCATAAGAAAAACTGTTCCTTGGCTCTTCCTTCTGATTTCAATTCCAATTTCCTATTCTGTATCTAGAGGTTAAACATCATTTATGCTCAATGACAGACACGCAATGAACAAAGTGCAATTATATCCAGTAACCCCTTCTTTCCCCCACTTTGGTTTATCCTAATTGTCTCCAAAACTTCTAGAGTCTGTAAGTTCTAATCAGTTGTGAGTGCAGTTGCTGAGAGCAGCAACATGAGCAGAGCTGTGCTGAGAACAGCATTCCTGCCTGCCCCACCGAGCTGTGCTCAGCCGAGCCTGGGCTGCCGGCACTTCTGGACCTGCCCACTGAGAGCTGCTTCAGCTCAATCCACAACCCGCTTGGACTGATTGTTGTGTTTGTGGCTTCCCAGAGCTGCCCCAAGAGCAGTCTGCCAGCAGGGCTGTCCTTTCCCGCCAGCTCATCCCAGCCCACAGGCAGCGTGGGCTGATGCTGCCTCCTCAGCGCATTTGCAACCGGCTGTTCCTGCTCAAAACAGGTCAGAAAATCATCCCACCTGCTAAACCATGGCAAGAGTCATTATCCTGGTCATTGCAAACCCTCTGGAAGCTCCAGCATCCAACGCTGATCTTGCTCTGTAGCTGGAAGATCTCCAGGCTGTGCAGTGAGCTCCCACACTGCACCTGCACATTGCTGTTTTGCCAGAGTAGCTGTGTCTGATAGGGAACCACTGGTGGAACCTGGTGCCAGGGAACAGAATTAAAAAAAAAGGAACAAACAACCCACAATCCCAAAATATTGCCTTCACTGCATTCACAGTCTCCCTTCTTGTTAGCACACGCTCTGGAATGTATTATATCACTGTCTAGGTCCACGGTCTTACAATTTTCTTTCTTCCCCAAATTATCTCCAAAACAGTCTCCATATCCTGAAAATTTGCAGTCCTTTCTTTTCTGGGGGCTTACTTTTTGCAAGGTAAGATCAGGTCACTCTAAATAAAACCGCAGACATGCTGTTATCAGTTACCAATATCTTTTAGCTGAACAAAAAGATTTTACAGACAAGCAGAAGCCACATTTCATTGAAAAATACGGAGCCTGCCATCCTTATAGGCCCCCTCCTCCTCACAAGCAAGAGAAAGGGTCTGTTACTGTTGTGAGGACTACCAGGTGTAACTCCAGCTCTAGGACATATCTCCTCATGCCTGCAGACCATCATCCAAACTGTGCTCCAGATCTCATCAGGAATACGATGTCCCTGACTTTTGATAAAACATTTTAGAGCAATGTAACACACACACACAAAATACATGGCATTGTAAGCAGTCTGACAGTTTATATTCTCAGACATAGATTTCTTGTCAGTAAAAACTAAGCAAAATTGAATGGTCTTCTAAGTTTCTGCATTGCTTTCAAAAACAAAACAAAATAACAAATGAACCAAACTCATCCCAAAACAAAACAAATAACTCCAAAAAGTCCAGCCCTTTTCAAGGACAGTTTGATTTAATGCTATTGCTACAATTAGTATTCAGTGTAGCTTGTGTGGATTTTCACAGTAAAGCTCACAATTGCACAAGGACTGCATTGCATCAAACAAAAGAAAGGCACACCTAATCCAATGGGAATGAGTCCCCCATTTTCAGGGCATGTTTAACCAAGAATTCCTTGGGCCAATTCTAGTGACAAATGTTACACTCCAGATAAGGCTCAGACTGTCCTTTCCTCACTTTAACCTCTCATGCCCCGACCAGAGAGGAGGAAGGACCTGTTCCTTGCCAGCCTTTGCACCACACAGTTCCACCACACCTTCGCATTTCTCCCACGGCAGAACTCTGCGTGCCTCCCATCCCTACTGAAAGCAGACCCACAGAGATCCTCAACACTGAATTAGTTCAGAAAACAGCAGGAAAATATCTTGCTCTTCCTGACAAACCCAAAAGCTTTTATTCAATGCTGCAAAGACAGCTAAATTCTAATGCTGTTCCATTGCACACAACAAATTTTTCCAACAACAGTCGGCTTTTTGGAGCTTCTCACAGAAAAATCCAGGGAGACTCCCCCTCCCCAAAATACATCATTTTTCCTCTCCTCTGTTATTCTGTTGTTTCCTTCCACTTCTCACCTATTCTTGTGGATAGTAGTAAAATGAAATAGAACAATATTTCCTTCATTTTGCTCTTGCATACTTCTAAGTAATATTATTTAAAAGGTACCCATATTAAAGATTTTGACTATTTCTGCACACAAATACAAATTTTAAAAGTTATGTTTTCATGAAATTCAAACATCTCAAGTTATTTTAGAAGGGAATATATACACACAAGTGATCCGTGCCAGTAGCACATTAACTTTTCCCCTACCTCCAGCAAGGAGAAGATAAAGTGCTGATAACAGGGAATGAGTAAAACCAAATAGCAACAACAAAAAAACCTTTCAAAAGTTACGATGTGGTAACAACCAAGCTGGAAGGTAAGGACCAGAACAGGACATTGGTATAAACCAGCACAATTGCACCTCCATCAGGTCCATGGTAAAAGCTGCTTTCCCAAATGAAACACAACAGGTTCTTATTTTCACTTATTGCTCAACAAGAGGAGAATGTCTTATTAGGTCTAGGAGCAGTAGAAGGCCCTGTTTAATGTCCTCAGACTTCAAAGCAACAGAAATTTACAAAGATGACTCCCGTGTTTGAGGGTTAAGGGTTGTGGGTGAGTTTGTTCCTTTTTCTAAATAATGGAACTTCTGATACGCAACCCCTCACACTCCCTCCCTTTTCAATTCCTCTTGAAAAAATTAGGCAGTCCCAAAATGTGGCAAGTGCTGGAGCAACTCAAGATCTAATACAAAACTTTGAAAACCTCTCCCCATTTTTACCCTTCTTCCTATATGATCTGCACTCTACAGTATGAGTGAGCATCTCACGGGATCTTCCACAGGGAGAATTCCCAAAGACTCAGTTTATGGTGCTGAACACAACCAAGGGAAATGCCCTGAGAGACCAGGATTAAAACCAACAAGAACAACAAACTCGCTCCCTGCCAGCAGTAGTTTGCAGCAGCGAGGAGGCGAGGGAACAGCCTGAGAAAGTGCCCAGCCCTGTGAGAGGAGCCCTGCCAGCACCGAGGCCATCTCACGGCGCAGGCACCGGAGCCAGCCCGAGCCACCAGCGAGCAAAGCCAGCGCTCAGCTGTGCCAGGGGGCCCCACGGCCACCAAAGGCTGCTCCAGCTCAGGCTGCAGCCCTGTCTGTTACTGCAAATGCCATCTGTTGCAAAGCCTTGACGTTATTGTGCTGATAATCTACGGGTTTCTTTCTTAAAGCCAGAAGACTGAAGAGTAATATTTCTTTCATTTTTGGTCTAACACAGCGTGTTTACATTGGGGTGACACTTAAAGCACTCCTCTTGTCCAGTCATTGCTGCTGGACAATGTTTGCTGTCCAGCAAACGTTTGATGGATTTTTTTGGGTAGAGCAGTTTTTAAAAGGTTTTTTCTTTCTGACTAAATGCGGTCAGATACCACTGTGATTTTCACTATTTGATATCAGTTCGAACATTTCAAAGCAACCGCATTGAATATCAATGAACTCGGAGAAAACACTTAGAATAGAAAAACAAGGACAAATTTGACAAAAAAGAATAAAAAAAAAAAAACAAACGAAAATACAACACAAGCAACTTAAGTCAACAATTTTATGAGCAGCAAAATGACCTCGGACTTAAGGCTAACAGACACCAGAGTATTCCCGGGCATGGAGCTCCTGCTGCAGCTGCTGACAGGAGCTCCCGGCTCCAGAGCAGCTGTTTCGAGCCCCTTCTTTGAACGCCGGTGGAAAGGGGACATCTACTGGCAGCAAAAGATATTCTCCCAAAGACTCATTAAATCGGCAAAATTAGAGAAGTACAGCTCGGTACTGTTTGCAGAAGGGAAGGCATTTTATTTAAACTCAACTTTATATTATCAGCAAGTACACAGAAAGCCACAAACAATAGCTATTTTAAGAAAGAATGTATTTTAAATAAAACTATTATAATATCATAACAATAAAAGAAACAGCAATTAGCAAGTCTAAATAACCATCTTGTCATCTTTATTTGAATACTTGCATTTCAACCAAATAACACAGTAGCCTTCACCTGTTCTTTTTCAAAAACTTTAAAACAAATAGATATAAAAAGGCAAAATTTTAAATTGACTACAGGCAAACCTTGGCACATCAGGAATTTTCTGTTTCAGAATATTTCAAGTTTTCCTTAGATGCAAACAGCTTTTAGGAGACACTTCTAGCAACAGACTCAAAATATAATACAATAGATTTTGCCAAATACAGTTCTATATAAGACAGGACCCAGGAGGTTAAACTGCCAGCCTTCACCAGCAGTTCATTTTAACTGACTGAACTAGAACAAATACAATTTCAGAAATGAAGGTGCTGAAAAGCTTTTATTCTTTAAAAAATTTAGGAATTGAATTTCACTAATCAAATATTTGTTGAAAATATCTCAGTTGACATAAACAAATAAAACTTTTAAGCCTGTCTTGGGCAAGCCTGTTCTGCAAATGAGGAAATCCCAAGAAGAAACACCTGCTGTGGATGCACAGCTGCAACTATTGAAACAGAGAACAGCCATTTCAAACTCTTCAGTCTCACCTCCAACAAGTATAATAAAAATAAAATATCTTCTCTGTAAGCTGGGCAGGAACATCCCATGGGATAGGTCAACACAGAAATCATCTCCAGGTAAAATTATCAGTCTCAAGAGAGTGGGAGCAAAAATGACGAAATGAATCCTCTCCAAACCAGTGCTATCAGAAGTGTGAAATCAGGAGAAGAAAATACAATACATGGTAATTCTGTTCCACAGTTACACAACATGGCAACACAACTGCAGGTGAAGGAGTTTGCTGGTTGCAAGCACAGAAGAGGTTTTCAAAAATCGAGTTTTGTGGCTGAATGTGAGGACCCTTTCTTTAACAACAGTAAAAGTCAAATCAGAGTTCCTCACCAAACTTCACTACTTATTAAAGCTTTTTTTTTATTTTTAATGCATTTAAAGACAGTGATTCCTCTGATAAGGCTTTGCAACACAGCATAGTCTAAAACCTCAATCACAAAGAGTAAACGCATTCATCAAAGAACACAAAGCACCTAGCGCTTACCTCGAGCTCCCAGCCTTCTCTAGCGCTGGAAGTCATCATCCAAACACGTGTGATGCACGTATTTATTCTCCATTTGTGAAGGAGAGCCCTTGGAATTGAAGCCAGCCCATCAGCGATAAAGCATCTGCAGCAGATCCCAGGTGAGGGCGCCCAGGGGACGCTGCTGGCGGCTGCAGCAGCGGCGAGGCTGAGGCTCCGCGTGGGCCCAGCTCCGCTGCCACGAGGCCACAGCCCCGCCTGAGGGCCCGGCGCAGCGCCGGAGCCGAGGCACAAACGCTGCGCCCGAAAGCTTCAAACGCCGGGGGCGAGCCCAGCCCAGCCCAGCCCGGCCCCTCTGGGCCCGCAGCCGAAGCCCGGGAGAGCCGGCCCGCTCCGGCTCGGCCGTTCCGGTGTTCCCGAACCACAGGCAGCGCAGGGGGCGGCTGGCGCCGGTGGCCGGGGCGGGGCCCGGCCCGGCCCCTCAGGGGCTCAGCCCCCGGGCAGAGCGCGGTGCCCCGAGCGCCGGGGCCGCGGGTTCGAGCCCCGGGTGGACCATTCACGTTACGGTTGGATTTGATGGTCCCTGTGGGTGCTCCCCTGCTCGGAATATCTATCCTGTGATCCTGATGGATTCCTGCCCCAGCCACCGCCCTATGCCAGCAGCACTTCGTTTTGTAACGACCCCCTCATTTTTTTTGGTCTTCTATTCTTTTTTTTAGACAACACCTGTTTTCAATATGAGCAAGAAAGTCAAAGTTTAGAGGAAGAGCATCCTCAGGTCTGGTCTCTTGTCAGCCCCACCCAGAGGGCTCTGGTCTACCCAAAACGCTGCCACTGCCCTTGCAGTCATTTTACATCAGTAAGTGCTAAAAATTATACTCTGGTCCCATGTTCCACACATGAAATCACACAGCTTGAAACATCCCCAAGCTCCCTTTCTAGAACTGGTTTCCACCATCTCGTGCTAAGGGAATAAAACAGCAGTGGGTGATCGGTAGGTACAGATTGCGCACATGGCAGTTTGCAGTTTGTGATGTGGGCGTGGGACTGCACCCCGAAGCAGAACTGTGATCAGGCCAACTAAACCACCAAGGTGTTAAACGAGTAGGGAGATTGTTTACATCTAAATCACGGCTGATGTGACTGAGGTTCTCCATTCCAGCCCTGCCTCACCTTGCCAAGGAAGCAGAAACCCCCAAGTTCCCTACGGGTTTTATAAGAGGAAAAATGAGAAGGTTTCAACAGCCTGCAAAGCCGTGACCAGCTGGACTGTGGCACACTGTAAGTGTGTAATAAATGGACTACACAGCTACCAAGCTTTCCTCCAGGGCACAGTGAGAATGTTAATTACCATTGTGCAATCCTTTGCACTATTCAAATTACTTTAAAAGTAACATTTTGGTAGACTTCACCAAGATGAATATTGGGAACAGGTTAGTGTAAACACTCCCATTAAAAAAGAAAAAAATCCTTCCCTCCAGTTCCACCTGACTGTGCTGAAACTTAACTTGGGAGGTTTTGATGATGAAGTGATATCTGGCATGAGGTGTATCTGACTACAGAGAAACACACCTTCTTATCTTGATGTGATTTCTTCCCCTTTTTTCAATTTTCAGTACAAAAAGGCAGACTGGCTCTCCCTTGACTTAAATGTAGCATTTTGAGTTGCACAGATAAGTGCGTGACCCGTAAGGTCAATTAAATGCAAACACGAGTGCAATTTCAAGTTCAATACTTTGTTTCCTCTGGCAACAGAAAGAGAACACTAAGCATGTAAACAGTTACATCATGTTGCCTAAAATGTGTTGCACTAGGAGAGAAACACGCATCGTACAGATTTCTGGCTTACTAGAACACGCAAAAAGACAAAAACAAAACAAACCCCCCCCCCCCCCCACAAAACCAAAACCACAAAAAAACCACCACAACCCCCCAAACACCAGAGATGTCGCAAAGTATAAATGCACATCTAAATCTAGGAGAAAAGTGTGTAAGGCTATTTATCAAAGCCTGATGCTCTGTGAAAATACATTAAAGCAAAGCAGAAGTTACTTTCAAAAGGCAATGCACATTGTAAGCATCTCTTTTATTGTAATATAAAGAAGCATACATCATTCAGTTCTTTAAAGTACAACTCAAATTGTACACTAACAAAAAAAGATCCATTCAGACATCCATGAACATGTCAACAACAGAATTCATTATATTTTGCTCTGCTGGTATTGCACTTGGAATGATTGAGAAGTAAGGCACAGTAAAAACAAAGTCATTTAGTGCTTCTACAGCAGATGTCTTTTTTTAAACACGTGCTACATGACGTAAAAGTACTTCTAGCTTATGTATATACACACGGGAAAAAGAAAAAAGCATGCACTAGAGAATTCAGATTTCAACATATCTTGCTGTTTCATAATATACAAATAAAGTAGTTTAAAGATGTAAACAAATTGCATGCACATAAACTAGAGCAAAATCTTTAATACAGTATCTGAAAGCTATTATGCTTAAATAAAAAAATATAACTTATTAGTACTCAGGTTTATGTGCCATTTTTGTCCTGTAGAGATTAAAAATATGGGGCTGGGGCAGGGTGGGAAGAGAGGATTTTTCTGGTTTTGCTGTTGGTTTTATTTTTTTGCTTTAACATTGGCAGCAGTACACTGGTAAGAAGGTCAAATATGGCTTTTGCAAAACAATGTCTAATGAAAACATGAAAAAGCACAATTGGTTCAGGATCCAGCATCCTGATATTTTCCAGTCAAGAACAAAACAAAACAAAAATCAATATGATCTACGCTTTGAACTGGGTAAGCCATGCATTCCAAAAGACCTTTCTAAAGACATTTAAACTCTACAAGAACGAGACACTTTGTCAAGTGTAAACTCTTAAAAACTAAACACAGAAGAATCTGAATGACTCAAGCATCGTTTTCCACTTCAAATGCTACTGAGTAAGTTTCACCCGTGGCTGTGGTAGCTGAAGTGATACTGGACTGTCTTCAGAATTACCTGCATGCCAGGAGCAGCTTTGTTTCTTTTTACACAGGTATGTTAGAAATTAACTAAATTAACTGCACAATTTTTTTGGTTTCACTTTATCTTTGGCATAGGAGACGCCATTTTTCAAATTAAAAAGGACATGCACCATGCTGCATTCCAACACGTTATGCTGAAAAGGCACATTTGTTGCTGCCTGGGTGGCAAGGGAAGACTTCTTATTTTGCAAAAGGCACGGTGTTGAGTGCAACATCCTTTCCTCATCCTCCAGAGTGTTCAGTTAGACCAGGTACAATTGCACACAGCGGCTGCCCAGGAGCTGTCCGCTTCTCTCAGCCACCGCCTGCTTAGCTAGATCCAGGCTTGGGAAAGTCACCAACGCCTCGCCACTGGGCTGCCCACTAAAGTTGTAAAGCATGAGGATGGAATCTGCTTGGAGCTGCAATGGTACAAGAAGAAAAAAAAAGATAAAAAAAACCTATTAAGACCAGAGACAACACCTGGAAATGCAGTTTTTAATGCTGGTGCATTTTTTAGTGCATCTGGCTCACTCCACTCCTGTGTCCATGGTGAAAATATTCTGGATGTTAAGAATGGGAAGGAGAAGGAACCAAGATTAAAGGAAATTCAGCTTTTAGCTTGGGAAACAGCAGCAGCTCTTATTCTGCTGGAGTGCTGAGTATAGTGATGTAGACATAATTCTGTGCAAAAGTTTTGCTAGAGAAGCAATTGAGATTAAAGGTTGATAAAAGGAGAGATTTAGATGTTAATAGGAGGTGAATGGAGCAAGAAGTCCAGGCATGAATAATCCTTGTACTATGTGGACTACTGACCAAGTGACAAAGGCTATTAAGGCATGTCAATACTCACACACAAAGTTAAAAAAAAAACCCAACACACATGCCAAAAATAAGAGAGCTGTATGAGTTCTGTGTTGGGAGAATGAGCTGAACTCAACACAGGTATACAGTGCAAGGAGGATTTTTTAGAAAAGTTAAGTAAAATTTGGTGCAAAATAGAATTAAATAAATATTTATTGCCATTTTAACAAGGCTAAGAAAAAGCAAGTTAGCAGACAAGTCATTGGAGTTGATTTGCTTTTGAGGGCATTTGCCCTCATAAAGTCTTAAAAGGCAGTTCCAAATTGCTGAGTTCAAAGCAGACATTACAGTCAGCCCTACTGTACCCCATCCATTTTCCATAAGATGCAGGAAATTCTTCCAAGCTAAGTTTGAACTCCTGGTTGTTGCATAGAAATGAATCTCAGTAAAGTTTCAAAATGAGAAACTGAAGGATCAAAAGCTCAGCATACAAGGTTAGTTTCTTTGAAAAACAGTGTCAGACAAAGCAATGCTGGAAAACCAACCAGTTTTGTGAGTATTAATTCAAGTTATGTTCATATGACATATGTCCTCTTGAGTTTATAAAAGGTTAAAATATTTAAGTGTTTCATTTCTGTAGAACTTGGGTGTGTCTGGTGTACTACAATAAACAGCAGACTTCTCAGTTATTACCAATAGCATTTCATTCATGCATCATATAATATATCAGCTTTACATTCAAACATATAAAAATAAATCAAGGGCATGCCAGAGCTTCACTCACCCAAACACTGAGCAGGCAGTAAAACTATTCTTAAAATATAAGCAACGGCACACTTTAAAAACCAAAAGCATGCATGAGACAGTTAGTACAAACTTTCTACCATTTCTTCTCAGAGAACTAAAGTTAGTCAAGAAATAGCATGCAAAAGTAATCAAAAACAGATATCATCCAGATATCATCAGCTCTAAAGCCCACTTCTAGTTTGGAAGCAATCTTGATTTATTTCAGAGTAACCCTATCTCGAAGAGAAAGCTGCACACAACTTGGGTTGAGTTGCAAATCTGACCTAAAAGGTGCTCTGCTCTTACCCAGCTCTTTGCTGTTAATCCATATGGGATCAACTAATTTACCATCAGTCCAGAACAGAACTTTAATATTTCAGCTCAGTCAGCTGAAAACACACATGGAACATGGTTCGACCTCTGAGCACAGAGGAGAGCTTTAAAAACATAGTTTAAATAGCAGTATTGGTGTAACACCAATGTAGGGATCTGGAAATTCATGTTATGAGAGCTGCACAGAAAGTTAGCAGAGAAGTCTACACCCTCTGCAAGCAACATATTAGAAAGAGCTAAAGGGACCCCTTCAGTTTCATTTTAAGACATACTGCGTTTAAGTTCTTATTGATAGATAATTCTAGAGAAATAGATTTTCTGTATGTACACGTGTGTTTTAAAACTAGATTCAGATTCACACAAATCTTTTTCCTGGATTTTTTTAACTCTATAACAGTGATACCTGTATAATACTACCTTGTAACACTTAGAATTCAGACTGAGCTACTCCCTGAGTTAGTCAAAGACTGTTTCCATGTCATACGTAGTAGAAACCAATTGCTGATCTGGTTTTCCAGTTATTCACCAGACCATGCTGTCCATCTGCTCCCTACAGATCAAACATGAGAAAACAACTAATTTGAAAAAAACTGAGTTGATGGTTGTTAGTGAAAGTACATTTGTCTGTGAAAGCAATCCTCTCAAGGCAAAGTATGTGACTGCCATTTTTAAACTGGAAGCTTGTTCTGTTTTTTTCTTAAGGAAAAAGAAAATGTACTAACTAATCAGTAGCATTTTGAATGGAATACAATAGTACTGTGGCATCATGTAGTTCACATCGGCCATAACAAAATTTCTCTAAGAATTATGTGTAAGTGCCAAAGTTGCGGGGAAATTTACTGTTAGCAAATCTAGTTAGTTGCATTAGAAAGTCACTATACCCAAAAAACCTCTTCTGGAAAACCTAATGAAATAGTTCACATTGCATTAGGGAGATCAAGAATGAGAGATATTAATCTCTAGCCAGTTATATGGTACAGAAAAGACACCGCCAGAGGTTTCGGGGTTTTCACACACACATTTGTATGTGTTTTCTAGCAATATCAGGGAGAAAAAAAACTCATCTTCTACAACTCTACTAAAAGGAGAATATTGGACTGAAAGGTCATGAGATACAAGCATTAACAAACCCTTCTGGAAGCTGAACACACCATCTGAGCAGAACCAGGCAATCACTACCTCCACCACTGCTGGCCCAGCAGCTACAGATCACAGTCAGCCCATCTCCTTGGGTTAGTTGATTTTTGAAGCAGGAAGACTAACACCAGGAACCCAATGCAAGCCACTAAGGGGGAAAGCCACAAGCAAAGATCTCTGTAGCACCAAGCCCTTCTTTCCCTTCCCATTCACCTCTGGAGACCCAGGCTCTGGCAGTCACATCTTACCTTCTTCAGAAGTTACAAAGAGTTACAAACAGACCCACTCTTTCGGTGCTTGTAACACACTCCTGGCTTGATCGCTCAGCTGAATTAGGCCATTGTAGTCATCAGGTGCATACTACAGTACAAGTGTGACATCGGACAATCAGCAAGAGAAGGAACAGTCTGGCACAGCAAGCCACACAGACCATCATTTGCAACCACAATTAAGAGCATCAGCTATAACAACTGGCAGGAGACACTGAATTGGACAGAAACCATTTTTACGTAAAATAAAAAAATACATTAATTGCGTTACTGGTTGTAGAAATAAAGTAAATGCTTGTGGGGAATGTTCTAAACTGTGTATTTGAACTGCTCCTTATCAAGGAAGGGAAATAGCTCAGACCATGAAGTGCTCCTTTTTTCCTTCTACTCATGAGATGGCAGCATCAGGTAACCAAACTCTTACATTTTCATAAGCACAATCACAAACCCAGTAATGGCTCTCACTGGGACGGATGAGCATCTTCCAGCCTGCACACTGAGGTGAGGGATCAGAATAATTGTATGGATCTCATTCAGATCTTTTATGCACTCAGGGAAATAAAGTGCAGCTTCTCTAGGGTAGAGTGACAAACACTTGAGCTGCAGATAATACTTGTACTCCACAGACTACACCAATGTAATGAAAGAAAATCAATGTCCCACCATGAATGCATTCACCAGGTAAAAGAGCATTTATGCTAGTGTAGTGTATTTCTACACTGGAAAATGAAATAAACTACACAGTGTAACTGCATCATGACAGATTGGTAAAAGTAATATATTAAAATAAAAACAGTGACTGTACAGAACAGTCACACCATCAAATTAGAACAAAACCCTCATATGTGAATCAGATCGAAGAATTCTTTGGGATCCTGAATATGAGCAGTAATCACTCATACTACTATCCTGGTACAAATATGACACATATTGTCAGGAAATACATCTTGGAGAATATGAAATATTGTTCTTAGCACATAATCTTTCCAAATCACATATCCTGGGAAGGGACTGAGCATTCTTACACATGCTGCAAACACTACTTGAGTGGTTCCTGTAATCCAGAAGACAAGAGTGTTTAGCATAACCTGAGTTGTAGAATATCTTTTCAGTGGCAAGAACAGTGTCCTGTCTCCCCCAGACAGAGTAATGCTTTAGATGATTGCCAAATGCACACAATGTAGATACACTATGCTGCCTTTCCTTTGATATTTCTATGATGCAAAAAGTCTCCTGCCAGCTTAGGGAGAAAAGGGGTATATGTGGGCATACAGAACACATATCCATCCAAAGGGAAGTTGAAAAGGAAAACACCAGCCATCTCATACATACCTTTCACAGAAAACAATAACCAAGAGCCCAGAGAATACAAAAGAAAAGAACCCCCCAGAATTTTACTACTGAATTCTAGCCACATCTAAACCCATGCCAATAAGTAAAAGACAAATATAGGAAGTATTTTCTAGATAGTCTCTGCCAGGGCAACCAGACCGTGCAAATATTAGATTTATGAGTTCCCAGACCTGCCCTTGAAACAAATCTACAAAATGTAAGTTTACTCTTTGGAAGGAATGTCTCAAGATAGTACATACTTTAGATTATCAGTAGATGTACAGTAGGCAAAGTTCTACAGTCTTACTCTTGTAAGGGACAGTATTTCATAAGTTACACTTGAAATGGAATAAACAATGTAGAAAATATGAAAGCTGGAAAAATATCCTGTACAGAGTTGTCAGAGCTTAGGCAAAGACCTAAAGAAAGCGAGAAAGAAAGAAGAAAAATAAATTCATCAAAAGACCTAGAAATAGAAGTAGCATCTAATCACAAGGACAGGTGAGAGACTGCAGTCTATTAAAACAGAAGCTGTAGAACAGTAAATTCTTTAAATAAAATGAAAACTACCCTAACTTGCCTGAGTAAGCACATGATTGTGAATATTTCTGATTCTGTCTGCATTTCAGAGTCCGTAAGAACAAAACAAGAACATCCAACCACACAGGACCAAACCAAGGGTAAACTGGTTAATAAAGATGTAATACACTAAACTTCCTCCTTGAATTTTCTTTTTCTTCAACCTATTTTATTTCTTTGTTCTTCTCTTGCTGAGAGAAATATGGGACTGTCTTCCCCTCATAGTCTGTGCACAGATTTAACCAGGTCACTAACCAGTAAGTCATTGATTTCCATTTCATTTTTGCAGTTCCTACAGTGAATATTCAAAGCTCAGTCTAAAAACAGCACATACAAAGCAATCTAGAGAAAATAACCCACTGCTAAAAAAAAAACAACCCAGCACTGAAACTGGAAAGCATATTTAGACACACTCCAACTGGGAAAAAACAGAAGCAAATGATAGAAAAGGAAAACATCATAGGCAAAATGGCCACTTCAGGAAGGCAGCTGCAATTCCTGCCCAAACTGCCCATAAACTTTATCACAGAACAGTTCCCAAGGGGAACTCTCAGGCTCTGGAAAAAAGCCTAGCTAGACTAAGCCTGGAGTATAGAATCAGATTTGATGGTAGGTAACTGCAACCTTCAGCACAAGTCAGGAGAAATACCCTACACTGGCTTTGCCCCTAGAAGCACATCAATTGTACCATAAGACTGCCAATACAAACACCCACAAACACCTGAATTCTGTGTGGAAGAGACACCACCTGAACCTTCTGTGTATCAGAGACTGAAACAGGTCATGCCTGTTCCAAAAATACAGAGGGTGCCACTTCAGTCTCTTGCTTCAAGCGTGGGAGGCAACAGACAGAAACTGTAACCACTAATTTACCAGTCTCAGTCTCACAGACGCTTTCTCCACACAGGCAGCATTTCCAGGTGGGAGATAAATTTAGGAATAAAGCAAAACAAGCAGTGTGCTCTATTCTGAGAGTGTGGGGGTGAGCATGTAGTGTCTGTATTGCCAGATGACTTCCAACCCCAGTAGGTGGGAATTCTTCCTCTACCACTTCCCCTTTCCCTTTCCTAGTCAGAGGGTGCCATGCCTAGGACGGGCACACAGATGATGGGGTATCCCCCTCTGAGACTGCAGAGAATCAAATTTCAAAAGGATCCCAAAGGAAATAGAGAATACTTCTTTGTTTAAGCACACATTTCAGAGAAAAAACTCCTAATCCCTAAAAAGTCAGCAACAATGAAGTCTGTTGTCCTGATACAACCGAGAAATGTCGTTAGTGCCCTTGGAATTTAGCCATCCGTCCACTTCACTTCCTTATTACTGTTTTAACCACAACTCACCCTCCTGCCCCCCACCAGCAAGCCTTAAATTCTGTGTCTCTGAAGCCTTGGAAGATTAATATACTGCAAAAGCTCTTTATAGCTGCAGACAAAAGACACTTAAGCCCAGTACAGGTTTAAAGAACACTATTTATGTAGAAACATGTACACAAAGAAGTCCTTACATTTCCATCCCAGCCTTTTTCAGCAAATTCAGGGGGCTTTTAAAAAGTTCAGATGGTGACCATGGCCCCTAAATCTTAGTCATCTTCTAGTTTGGTTTTTTTTTTTTTGTTTTGGTTTGGTTTTTTTTGCTGCTATACTTACACAAAACCTACCTAAATAGCAAGTCTGCTTTCTAAGAACTAATCCACAGGGTCTTTTTCCAAGCAGGCGTGAGTTCATTTCATATTCATGTCAACCTCCAAGAAACTGGGCAAGTACTACTAAAAGGAGGCTGAATCCTGGCCAAGACAACGGCTGTGAACTGGTTTTTGGTCAGCTAAGACCACAGGCACAGCTAAACTGCCTCTGCTTCTACATTAACCTAACAGTTCTTGTCATGTTACCAACCCTGCCGCTATTTGCGTTCTCAGAAAAAAAAATATTGAAAAACTGCACACCAACAAAAACTCACACAAACATACACAAAACCTAAACAAAACAAACAACGAAACCAAACCAAACAACAACAAAAATAAGAAAACTGAAAACCCTACCCCAAAAGAGTCTCCAGTATTTGGAGACCAAAATATTTGGCATTGATTCCTTTAGTGGCTAAATACTAAAACCCGTGAAGTGTTTAGCCACTAAATAAAGAAAAATAAAAATACTTTAGTGAAAAATTTTGTTCTGCTATGCATCAACTTCACACAAATCCATCACAACTACTACCCCTGTTCAATCATTATTTGTTGGAGTTCTCTCACTGCTTCTGCAGCTGTACAGAGTGATGGTCTGAAGTAACACTGAGGAGTTTTGCTGTATGTTATTACTACATTGACACCACTTCTTCCCCAGACTTCACCCCGTGATACGAAATATCAGTTATTTTTCTGAACTCCTGAAGAGTCTGCTCACAATCCCATCCATGGATCCCTTCAACATAAAGCCCAGAGACCAAGATCTGCTGAGCAGCTAGCTGGTGAATAGCAGGGTGAGGATTTTGTTGTTGTTTTGGTTATTTTGGGGTTTGTTGTTTTTTCAATGTGGTTTTAGTTGGCTTGGATTTTGTGGTTGCTTTTAGCTATCCTTTAGCTATGTATCCAGCCTATAATTGGACTCAAATCAATGGCCCTATTGCTTTACAGTACAACTAAAAAGCAATTCAATGTGAATTACTGAATCAGAGAGTACTAATTTTAGCTCTTTTGAGGATTACAGTACATTACAATATTATACAGAAAGGTGATGGGGAAAATTGCCATCTCCCTGATTTACTATTAAAATTCTTCCCAAGTTTTTCAATTGCTTAATCCAAGTTACAATAAATACATGCGAGCTGGAAGGAATTTTCACCAATAAAAACAAGAAAACAGAACTACAGGAAGAAATTGAGCTGCTGAAACACTAAACAAGAAGGTAATACTAATAAAACTAAATGAAAATTAAAATGCTGATCTGCAGACTTTAAAATTATTTGTTTTTAGAAGCATGTACTGATGTTGAGACCAGCTTATTGAAGCCCATGGTATCTCTTAAGAGGCAGGTCTGGTATGAAAAGTGCTTTCACTTAAGTAGCAACATGTGCACACATGCAATATACAGAGCCCATGAAGCCTGAAGGAAAAATTCAGAGGAGAATAAAGCAAGAACTAAAACTTAAACCCTGTTCCTTCCAGACAAGGACACACAAAGACAAAAATCACCCTTCCATTTCAGCATCTCCGATCTGGTTCCCAGAATACCAACACTGAAGACCATTGAATACCAACATCAGTTAGCTGTACAGAGATTAAAACCATGCCCAAACCACTGATGATTATTAAGGGCTCACTTTATGAACGAGCAGAAGCATCGTGCAATAAATCCTTGGGCAGCAGCAGAAAATGAGAAAACAATGTGAAGAAAGAAAAAAAAAGATTAGTTATTGCTCCAGAGATGTAATATTGTCCCATTACAGTAAATCACGATCTCTTTTTCCCCTGAAGGAATGAGTGAGTATAAAATTAGCATTACCACATGCGGGATTCCAAGAACAATTCAAAAGAATTCCTGGTTCCTTTATAAGATTTTGAACCTGATCTCATTTGGACAACATCTTCTAAAGAAATCACAGAGGTGACCAATTTAATAACAGTAACTGATGATCATAGGAGGCTGCAGCAGCAGAATATAGGTTCCACTTATAATGGCAAAATTTCCTATAACCATTTAATTGTGCAATACAAACACCAGGAATTGCTCTCCAGATGCAGAAATGAGGAGAAGAGCAAACTGAGCACGAGACACAAACTTCAGGTTCACTAAACTGAAGATTTACAAAAGGTAGAGGTGCTAGAGGTGGTCACTGACCTGTTTCATGCATGGACAGGTCAGGCCACATTTGTCAATAAGGTGCAGTTACACTTCTAGCTGAATTTCAATTTAGCAAATAAGCTTCCACACCATCTATTCACCAAAACCCCCAGCCAGTAGAAAACAATTAAAAGGCAAAATATTGATGGCTAAACAATAGGATGAATGTTTATTATTTCTCTGGGTATCATGAAAGCCACAAATAACTGAACTTGGTTTGAACTCTGGAAATATCTGTGGAAGAAAAAGCCCTAAAATACAACAATATGCAGTTTCTTTTTACTGTTTGTCAAAATTCACTACACTTTTTATGTGACAATCTTTTTCCACTGAAAAACTGAGTATGCAGAACTGCTTTCAAACATAAATGTAACGTTCAAAGAGAAGACACAACAGGTAGAGCACTGCATCTTCCAAATACTCAAAACTTGGAACATACATATTTAAGCATCTGTTCTCAGTCTACATTCATTTGCATACCAGATATCTGGCTCAACAAATTAAAGCTCATTGCCTTCTAAGAATCTAAAGGTAAAAAAAAAAAAAAAAGAAAGAAAACATACCACGCCTGAATGTTTCCTATTACCTCTTGCAATATCGCTGTTATCCCAGAATGTTGAAGGACAAACATGCAAAGATTATTGCCTTTTGACACAAATGCCTTGTTCACTTGCAGGGGTTTGAGAGCCACAAAGAGGATTTTAGGTCAGAGCTTCCAAGTAGTACCCAAAAGGGCAGAGTTGGAACTGTATAAGTGCTGTTACCCACAGAAGTTAAATACTCACCAGAACATATTCAATTACCTTTCCTTTTAGCGAATATGTCATGACAAATCATGGTTATAGATACAATATACTCTGAGACAAAAGGCAGAAGACATAAAAAAGGCTGCTGGAAAACAGTGTTTGTAGCTGGTGCCTTTTTTTAACTTATCAAGAAGATAAATTTCTGTTTGCACACCTGAGAGCATTCCATCAGTCCATACAGACTGACATTACTTAGAGTATATTTGCTGTCAATATGGACAGCCTGAATAATATACATTTCCTTTAGTTTGCAATGTAATACAGCTTTAATGAAAGATGTTCGTGCCTGTAACCAAAATAATTAGCAATTGAAACAGTGTTTGACCAAGACATCTGTGTCTCCTTTTGCAAGTCACCATACCCAGCTCACAGCTCTCTGAATCAGAAATCATAACACTTTCAGTGTTGAAGGTCAAACACTGACCCTACCAAAAGGCTCCCACCAGCAAGTGGCCAGGACTGAAAACTTTTGGCAGCCCCCACTTTCCTGTGGCAACCCCTTTGCAGCCCATTCACACTGGGGCTCTGAGGTCTTCAAACAAAAACCCCGAACTCAGACACCAAATCACTGCTTCCAGATGAGGATTTGTTTATTTAATAAGAAGGAAGGCAAATCGTGTGTTACTCTTCAGGCTGCCAGTTAAATACATAACATGCAGCTTGCACTCTTGTTTGGCAGTTTCCAAAAGCTCTTGCTTGCTCAGTTTGGCCTCCACTGATCAATACCCAGAGGTCCAAATACCGTCTCAAGGAGAGGGCTGCATACTAACCTGGTACCCCTGGAAGAAACTGAGTATCTCCTTCATTCCTGTGTTATATGGCAAGCCCTGCATCCGGACTAAGGCTCCAGGCTGGGGCAGGATGGGAGTGTGGGTGGCAGTGGCAGCAGCTGCCACAGCTCCTGGGGGAGCTGCAATGTACCCCACCGTGGTAGGAGACACTGGAGGACTGAAAGAGAGAGAGGAAGCAAAATTGTTACAAAAACCAATAACTGGTTCTACTACTCAGAATAGGCAAAGATGAAACTGAAAACTTAGATTTGAAAAATAATCCAAATACCACAGAAAACCAAGAAGTCCTGATGTGGATTGTTTTGTGGACTTCCCTAATTTCTCTTCTGCATCTCATGATCTATTTTTAGAGAAGGGAGGGAAGGCAAAATAGCTAACATTTGTAGTTAAAGACATAAGGAATGGCATTTGTTATTTCACAGGGGAGTAGAAAAAGTAGCTGCAGACGACTTAAGATCATTAGTAAAAACACAAAGAAATAATGGGAAGGGGTGTGCCATAGTATGAAGAGGAGGAAAACACTCAAATCTGGCATTTGTGGACCACACAATAGCGAGTAATTAGCATCTCCATCTCTGCTCAGAGCCCATTTAGCAAATTACCAGGTACTCAAGCTAGCAAGTGTCACACAAGCCTAGGAGCTATCAGTGAACAAGCTATTTCCCCACAACCCTTGTACCAGACTTAGGTGACTCATGCTGATATCATCTGTGGGAGGGGAAAAGGTGGAGATTTGTTTTGATTTCACATGTAAAATATTCTTTGGTCTCACTGATGTACAAAATCAAACCTAGTTCGATTAGGTAGACTCACCTGTGACTCACCTATGATGAGTCTTTCAGCATGAAAACAGTTTTGTAAGTAAAAGAACAAACTAAGAGGTGAGGGTAGAGGTGTGGATTGACACAGCTCTTCTGGCCAAGAAATAGAACTGCCTTGATCACATTGCCTCAGTGCCAAAAAAATCCCTTTTTGGCCAACATTATCATGATATTCAAGCAGAAGCTACAGAGGAGATGAACCCCCTTACAAGGTCACAGAGAAACAGTTACTGTGATTTCTGCCTCTGTTGCTGAACATTAAGTTCCCAGGACTATCTGCACTAGAAGTGCAAATTTAAGAGCTGTTCACAGGTGACCACAGAGTCACCTACTGCGCTGGGATGAAAGGTCAAGAGGAGCAGTGAAATCTCAGGGTTACCTGGGATAGTAAGCTGTGTAGTTCATGTAAAGCTGAGCAGCCTGGGCTGGGTAGTAGGTAACAGTTGGAGGAGCAGCTGCAGAGGCCTGGGGCGTCCTGGTGGATGGCAGGAGGGCTTGTGGCTGGTAAAGGGCTGCTGCCTCTGCTGGGATCACAGCTGCTGTTTGGAAAGCAGCATAAGCTGGTGGAGAAAGACCTAAAACCAAACCAGGACACAGCAACAAAAAGCAATCAGAATGGAGAACTCTCAGATGAGTAACCCCTCTCCTACAGCAGTGTGATTAAAACCATCTGGGCATGATTGATGAACACTTGAGCAAAGGCTGCTCTCTAGCCTCTCCCCTGGAGACCTTTGCTACATTGCCACGAATAACAACTGGAGCATTTGGAATGAGTAATTCCTAAAAGTTCACAGCTCCTAGATCTGAGCAGCCTTGTCTATATGTAAATGGAAAGTAGGGAACTTCAGAGTTAATAAAAGAAAGCATCAAGCCATGTGCATAGAGAAAGCAGGCGTGCACACCAACACACCCTGGTGTTTTCTAACAGAAGTCGTACTCTGTGGGACAAAAGCACCATAATAGTGCTTGGGCATCCACATGGATGCACACACGGGCATCCATAACTACTGACCATGAGACTTCCTGAGACTTCAAAAAGTATTTTTAGGATGTATCAAATGGAAGGGAGAATACCCCACTAGATCACTAGTCTGATGTGTTTTGATGAACAAATACCTAATTCATACAGGAACAATAAACTTGGCTTGGTGTGCAGTCAAATTGGTTTTATATACTATATTTGGCAACTTTTTACTATTTTGCAAATACACATCAGTATCTGCTTTGTGATTTGGTAGTGAGACTAATTAGGACCATACAGTAAAATTCCATTATAGCTCCTCAGTAAGGTTCATTGTAATCTTAAAATAAAAAAATTAGAAGCCATCCAACTTCACCACTCTATGGTTTGTTAGTATGTCATCCCAGTGGGTGTTTTTCTTCAAAAATAAGCCCAAAGAGTACCTTCTCAATGCTCTGAGGCAAGATAGCAAGAGCACTCATCGGCAGCTGGAATATAGAACTTCTCCCCGTTTTAAAAATCCCTCTCATTCCAAGTAGGTTTCACTACAGGCAAGTCTACTGCAGAGCTCAGAAGAACAGTACACCCATAAAAAGCAAAGTGTGCAACAATTTCATTGGCAAGGCCTTGCTGCCCTCTACTCACCACCGAAAATACAATAAAAATGCCTCTGATCAGTCCCATTATTGCCCAGAGGGAACAATTCCAATCTTAGCATGTACACAGATGGATGATTATTGATCATGGCAAAACCCGAGTCAAAAGGTGAAAGGCCACAAAGCTTCAGCACCTACCACATATCAGCCTTTAGCAGCAGAGAGCAGAAGAATTGGAGACTTACATGGTAACTTACATGGCGGTGGGGATAAGCCACTACGATTTAAAGTGCCACCCATTAAAACAAAGTTCATCTCCTCTCCAGAACACTGGAATACTTCCACATAACGGTCCTTCATCATTTTTTTGTGACATTTTTGAGCCACCATAAAGGCTTTGTCAGCAGATTTCATTTGGATAAAAGCATCGCCTGACGGTCGTCCCTAGGGGAGGCGGGAAGTAATTGTAGGTCAATCTGTTATGAAATCACCCAGATCACAAGAAATGCAGAAAGGACCAAGATCAAACATCAACTGAAAGCCTGTATCGTTATTCCTTTTCTGGCATGAGTGACTCACAACTCAACAATTCTATCTGGGAGCAGAAAAATCAAGACTCATGCAACAAGTGCCCAGTGAACACAATGCTACTTCAGTCCTCTGCAGAGAGAAAAAGAATCATGTAGCATGGAAAAAAATTTTGAGGTCTCTTATCCAAAAGCTGTTCAAAGCAAGACTAACTTTCAATTTACGTCAGGCCACTCATGGCCTTCTCCACTTGAAATTTGAGCATCTCCAGGGGTGAAGGTTCCATATCACCTCTGGGAATCTGTTCAGGTGCTTAGCTAATTTCTCATTGTGATTTTATTTTTTCTCATTTCCATCAACTGGAATGGGGTTTTTGGATTAGTTTATTCACATTGTCTCTTATTCTTTTGCTGTGAAGCCGTAGGAAGAGCCTGGCTTTGCCTCCCCTACAACTACTTTCAAGGTAATAGCCCAAAAGCATGAAGTTACAGATCCTTTGGTAAAATCCATAGCTGCATTGGAGGTTGATTTCCAAGTCTGATTTTCTGCAATCATACAGATATACCTGTCTGTATAAAATACAAAAAACTTCCTTAACCAAAAAAATATACACACACAAAATGCCCCCCCTAAAAAAATATAGTAGATCTCTCATTTGGTTTTTTTAATACCTCAGTATTTCTGTCATGAAGAACTTACTTTTAACACAAGACAAGAGGGAAAATATATCTCTATGATCACATCATTAAAATACACCCAAACCATGATTTTTAATTATCAACTCTCTTTAAAGCCTGAGCAACTGCTAATCAAGTTAGAAAAACCTCATTTTGACACAAAGGGCACTCAACACAGCAGGAACTCTGAAGCTGGCAGAGCAGCTATGCCATCTAAAGGAGAAATTTATGTTGTGTATCTCAAGCCTCTGGCTGAAAACAGCCTCCAGGATAAGGTTATCACTCAAAGAACAAGCTTCATCTTCCCCAGGCTGATGCATATATACATACAGAGAGAGAAAAGCAAGGGTGTATGTAAAAGGGGAAGAGAAATGAGGCAAAGACAGATGAAGAGAACATTGTATTTTCCCAAGGTTGGAGAAGACTAAAGCCAAGATCAGGTAAGCTGCCCTGACTTCTAACCTGTTCAGTCAATGCAAAGTTACCCCTCCCATGCAAAATGCTGTTACCTGCTGATTAAGGACCATGTGAACTCCATGGGGCTTGATATCCCCTGTGGCATCTCCCATAAATTCCAAGATGTCATCAATGCCAGCAGTGTAAGGGAGACCCCTGAGCCGCACGCAGTCGCGGACGCTGCCCGTGGCGATGGTGTACGGTGGGGGTATGACTGGAATGATGGGAGTTGGAAGGGTTGGAATGAGAGGTGTTGACATGTATCGATTAAGTACCTGTTGGCAAAAACCCCACAGCAATGCAGATTTACAATCATGTCTGAGCATAGAGCAGTTCTCACAATACTATTTCCAACATCAGAGAAAAATCCCTTCTTACACCAAGCTATTGCAGTTATTTTCCTGTTGGGCATTTGAAAGTTTTAAACTCAGAAAAGGAGAGGGGAAGGCTAACAAATTCAATTTGCCAGACCCAAATAACAGACTTTTCTCATGTCAATATTAAAAGCCAATTACCGTTTATAGTATCTCAAAAAGGAACATCTGAAATCACATCTGTGCTAATAAACCAGTATTGCCACATACAGTTCTTAGTTAAATCAGGGCAAATTAAAAGAACAGAGACCTGAAATAGCTAGTAAGGAAAAGCACTAATTCTGTTTTATTCTAAGACCTGATTGGTTAAATGAGGGTGCTTATTTGTTTAACCCCAAGTACAGATTTTCTGAGGGAAAAATAAAAATTTTATTATAAAAATATATTCTTATCTTAAAGATAAGAATATATTAAAGATAAGACTTTGATCTCAACATTTTCTCTTGACACATTTCCAAATGACAAAGGGAACACAGGGCGCATGTAGGGGCTTACTGCTGCAAACCATTTTTAGTGATCATTATCACAAATAAACACATTCTACTGAAAGAGATACTAAGAAACAGGTCACAAAGCTTTAGTTTTGTTAAAAGTGATTCGGCTTAGGGAGTTTGTTTCAAGAATCTCCTTGTAATGCATTTCAGGACAGAAATCTCTCTCAGTCGTGTGGAGAATATTACAATTACTTTGTACTAACACGAAACAGATGAGAGCTGGCTTTACTTCTTGTAATTACTCAAACAAGTAGCCTGTAATCTCCTAAGGAATTATCTCTTCCAAACTTATCTAAAAGTTTGGGTGTCAGCCTGGACAGCTGTCATAGAGTAAGAAGCACATACACATAGGTAGAATATAAGTTATATCCAGGTCTCCCTAAAAAAAGTGGAAGGAGAGACTTGGTTGCTGTGACAGAGTGATTTTGCTCCTTAGAGGATTTTGCTTCCTTCTCTCTCAGGAGGGAAGTTGAGGGGGAGAGGGAAATGACACTGCCCAATCTTCACAGCGCACAGATTCTTGGCTGTGGTAATGTCCATATCACGGTAGTAGCAATGATCTACAAGTGTGGATATTCTTTCCCTTGCCCCATTCCTTCTACAGAAAGATTTCACCTGTCACATAAGTTGCACAGTAACTGTATTACACTTTTATAGCCAGTGGTTATGTTAAGACCAGACCAAATCTAATAGTGGTTCCTTCTGGAGCCACCAGTCTAGAAATATTCTGTGTCAGCAAGAAAAATACAATACGTGATGTTTTTCATAGGGACAAGCTGCTGATGACAAAATAAAATGCTTCTACCAGTTTAAGAAGGTAATCATAGGAACTGGTGAAGGATAGGCAAAAACCAGAATATTTTACCTCAGGAAAAAAAAAAAATCCCTTCCTTTCACCAAAAAAATCAGATACATCCTCTTGATTCTTACTTTCCAAGAAAGCAGTTGCCCATTTCATGCCTCTAGATTTGGATTTAATATTAGAAATTCTGTACATGGAGACATGGAGACTAGCATTTAAAGGCAATACTGCAGATTCTCAAGAAGCATTACTACAATAATATCAATGTACTATATTTTTTAGAATTATTTTTGTGATTTCAGTCAGCCTTTAAGGAGAAGAAAAACATGCAATGATTTTCACTTTAGAGTCTGAAGGATGGTAAAAAAAAAAAACCACCCAAGCAGTGGCAGCTTAAAAAAAACTACAAAACAAACACCCCTCCCCAAACGTAACAAAACCAGTGCTGCACAATTTTTCATGTCCATTAGGAATTATGCATTAACCTTTCTTGACATTTTTCATATAATAAATGTTCATGGTTCTCTACAAGGTATTTGTGTGCAAGCATTAGAAGAAATGTTTCAACTGTTCAGTTTTGAGTCTCACAACCAATAGTTACAACCTGTTGGACTTCTGCTGCTGTGCTCCTGAAGAGTTCAATGTAACGCTTTCCAAGTATTTCTTTGTGCTTTTTAAGTGCATTCTGTGCATATTCTTCACAGGAAAATAACACAAATGCATCTCCTGTGGGCCTGCCATCTGGGTACTTGACAAAGAGAAGTCCCTCTTTCCCTCCTGTGACTGGGCACTCCGGCCCCAGGAACCCCAAAACATCTTCCTGGGTAGCAGTGAATGGAAGGCCTCTCATCCTGATGATAACTTGATTTTCCTTGGATAAGAACTGGGCCACTTCATTGGAGGTGCCTGGCAGAGAGATAACAGCACGTGGTATCAGCCAGGAGCGTATGGTCAGTGCTGGGCACCCAGTGCCAGGGGATGCAGCAGCAGGGAAGCACTAAGGAAGAATGCAGCCAGCAACAAACCCAGACAAGACCCAAAACACTACTAACTCTCAGCAATCTGTTTTGATCTGTTTGTTTTTTTAAACCTCTTTATCTACAAGTGCTTCATATTTTAATGAAATCAGAGCAAAGATGAGATTAGTGTGAATTAATACAAGATACACAGATGCTTCCACTGCAAAAGCTGGTCTTCTGCCCAAGGAGAGAAGTCTGAACATAACAGCTCAAATGCTCACAGCTCAATTTCAACAACTTGACAGGGTCAAACATTCTTGGAAGGCAAAACAGGAAAAGCTACTTTATTATCCATTTGCATCTTCAGTCAAGGAAAAAAAAATAACTTGAACAACATTCCTATGAACTGAAGTAATCACATTGAATTCCAGCATCACTTACCTCCTGCAATTTTTAAAAATTCTTCCCCAGTTGCTTTGTAAACCTTGAAAGAAAGAACAAAAAAATCCACATGAAAATCACAATGTTCAGCTTTAAACCATACACACACTTTCACAAGCAAGAGAATTGTGTTTTGGTACTCTGAGCAAAACAGAAGTGCAGTTTGGTTTTAAATGAGAACACAGCCTAAAATATTCAGGTTTCTCTCCAAAGATTTCTTTCAAGTCACAACTTTTTACCTCAATGTATCTGCTACCCATGTGATGCTTGTGCCTTTCCAGGGCAAGGTCTCTCTGTTCAGAATTGACAAACCGAACCAAAGCCTCCCCGTTTCTTCTTCCTTGGGAATTCAGACAAAGAGCCACACCACCTCTGGAAGGTAAAGCCAACAAATATAAGCTTAGTCTGAATCTTTAATACATTCAATAAATAATTGTGAGAGAATAGTAAAGGAATCAGACTTAAACATTAAGATTACAGATTGGAAAAGAAATTGCCACTATCCAAAATTTAATTTTTGTTGTAACACAATTATACTTTAAAATCTGCTTCATTGAGATCATGGATCTCATGTTGTTCACCACTTTCTCAACTCCCATAGAGTTGCAAATTTGTCCTTCCTAGTATCTCAGAGATGCACATTTGAACTTCCCCACCACTCTAAATAAAAAAAAAATATTTTCTCAGTGTTGGAGACCTGGAATATATATGAAGTGACAGGTATGCTAAATAACCTCACTAACCTCACTTTCTCCATATATATGTATACACATAAATCATATGAAAATTTACTCCAAACAGCACATAGAAGTTTCTGAGTGTGGCCTGTTTAGGCGGTATAGAAGAACAACAAGTTGGAATAAAATTAAAGCTTTTTTCATGTCTTGGCCTTTGCTTTGATTAATGCAGTAGGAGTTTCTCCCTTTTGACACTAGCAATAAATGAATGTATATTGGTTTTCAATTGATAAGTCTCTTTTCTTCTTCACACATTTCAAAACTTTTTCTTGCACCCCTAAGGTTGGTAAACCTGTTCAGCTGTCGTGGCCACAGCGTGGGAAGGGGTCAAGTGGGGAAAGACTGAAGGACTCCAGTGGGGACAGTGGGGGATGTGTATAGAGCAAATATTAAAGGAGTTTTCTACTAAAGGCAAAGTGATAAAAAGCAAGGCAAATTCTCCTTATCTTACTTGGCAATGTTGAGTCCTTTGAAAAATCGAGCGATATCCTGGTCTGAAGACTGCCATGGCAAACCTCTGGCACGTATTACTGTCTCACTGTCCACAGTTTCAGATTTACTACTGCACAGAAACAAAAAAGAAAACAAAGTAAGCTTTTACCCGGGTTTTCCAATATTTTATCAAACTTCAGATTACAACTAACTGAATTGTAAATTTGGAGCATATTTTCTGTTGATACTCTCCTATCTCCATTATTCCTTTCAATAAAGAATGGGAAGATAACTTGGATAATTCCTTTATATCTACAACACTGTAGTTGCACAATGTTGTCACCGTGTTGCAATTCCTTAAATAAAAAAATAGGAAAACTGCCTCAACATAAAGTAATGTGGAACTGAATTAATTTTATTTGAAAGATCTAGCAATCCAAGCAACACAAATTACTTATGCCTAAGATATTTCAGTCTGGTCACTGAAATGTATTTGTAAAAAATGAGCCATTCTGTTCCTTTGTCCCTAAACCAAATACCCAGTTCAGCACAGAAAACCACTTTGGGAAGCACCACACAGCTCAGCTCATGCAGGGTGCCCTGGCCATCAGTCAGCCCTGTTGATATAGGGAAAGTTGACAAATATTTCTTCACCCTGGGCAAGATAAGCCAGCCTCGCTGCCATGCAAAACAGAGGCAAGAGAACAAAGAGCATTTAACTTGCAGTGACTTTAAAGAGATGGATTAAAGTACAGCATTCATCATGCCAGCCACAGTCTGGCTGCACTGCAGTGCACGCTGAGTACACTGGGCTGTTCTCAGGAGCCAGCCTGCTTTCACATGACCGTGCGGAAATATTCACAAGCTTTCCTTGCCATACACAAGACTCATCTTTGTTTGTAAACAACCGTGACAAGGGCACTTACCAAGGACCTGTTTCATACTTGTGTTTCACAGTTTCAGGCTCAGCAAATATGTGATCTGTGACAAAACAGGAAGTTTAAATATAACGAGAGTCAGAGATTACTTAAGAATGACAGCGCCACGGCCAATTCTTTCAGAAAAGAAGGATTTCAGCATTCAGTATAAATAGTTAACTTACTACAACCTTCTGAAAGCATGCTGAAAATGATAGCCACCATGGTCTTCACTTGCCACACGCCAAAGTCCTCCTCTGCTTCATCTGTCCCTAGGCCTAGATCTAAACAGGTGATTATAGAAAATAACAGACTTGCACAATCCTTTGTAAACAAGTCATAAGGCTTTCCTGCTATTAGCACAGAACTACTAATCAAATGTATTGGTCTTAGAGGGAAAAGGTGACTATTAGACATGTTACACTGCTCATAAACTGGTTTATATTCACTTCAACAGATACCAGTTTGAAAAATATTGACAGCTTACATAATTGCAGTGTTAACAGTCCAAAAAAGGAAAAGCTGAGTAAATTCCTATCTCTTTAAACATAACTGAACTTCAATCCCATTCAGATGGGCCCCAACAATGCCTCTAATTTGAACTGAGATGTAGAGTATTGTTTGGGTTTTGCTTTTGCTTTATTTTAAACTTAGTGTAGTCAGGATCATTATCTGCGAACAGTGGAAACCTGTAGGCCATCTGGTGCTGAAAAAGCCCACTGACAGCTCAGCTTTTCCTTTAAGATCAAGTACCAATGCAAGAGATGCTTTTCTTTGGCAGATTTACTTTGGCAGATTTACGATTTACTAAAATAAGGTTTAGAAATAAATTAGATTCAATTTGGGAAAAAAGAAAATACAAGCAGAGCCACTCCCCTGACACACACTTAAGCAGACACTCCTTTCACATTACCTGTGAGTTTATACAACCCACATCTAGTTTTATTCTTCTAAACTCTGTTACAATCACAGAGGTAAAACTCAAGGAACTTAACTGATTGTGAGATATAAGCTGCAGCAAAAGGATACATTCTGCCATGCTCTTGATAGTCTGATCTTTCACGGCGGCTGAACTAGGGTAGCAAGTGTGGAATTCTTTGCGCAGATCATAAAAGGAATAGAAGCAGTCTGACAACAAGAAGTTCTGCAAGGAAGGCAAAAGTGTTTGGTTTGTACATGCTATTCCTTTAAACTTCAATTAGTACTTTTGAACTGAATGAGGCACTCTCAGAAATCATGTAGTTCCACGTCACCAGCTTGTTGGTGATGGAGCAGTTTGGTTCCTTTGTAACACAGTTCAAATTCCATAACTCTACAGGACTGGATGTCTACATGAACAAAGACAAATAGCCTCTGGGAGTCAGACCCATGCAAAACAGCTGGAGAGGATGGCTGGGAAAAAAAAATTAAAAGTATCTATGTTTTGTTGTTTAATTCCCATTCTTGACACTATTTTATCTTTTGCGGCTACACTGAAAAGCAGATTTGTACCAAACCATGATGACAGGTTTTAAATAAATATTTCCACAGAATACAAAATCTCTTTCAGCAACTTTCAGGAAAAACCCACCAACTGGCCAGTTCCTTCCATGTCAGCAGCTCTTATTCTTGTGGGGCTCCTGCAGACCCTCTAAGCCAGCAAACTCAAGAGCCACCACCTTGCACAAAGGCAAGGTTCTCCTCTCTGTGCAGGACAGGGTACTCTAAACCCTCCAGGAACTTGGAGCAGAAACTGCTGCTTCATGTGGGAGTAGCAAACAAGATGCAGCTCTGCTTCCCACTGAATAAATGCAGATGGGGAACCACTGCCAGGCCACATCACCACCTGTGTGCTTACCCTCCACAGGACACTGGTTCAACACAAGCCTAAGCAAAGCAATAGCTCTCCATCTCTTCTGCTGAGATTTAATCTGTACCTCTGTTTCCACTCCACATACAGAATTCAAAGTACTTGCATTGCTTCTGCATCCTGTTTTTCCTAATATTCCTCTTCCTTATGTGCATCTGGGAGTTCAAGTAGTATGGCTGACTTTCAAGAGCAAGTGCCTAAAATAACTACTCAGGGCTCAGGCAGGGAGGGGATCATCTTCAATAGTCTCGGGACACTCCAGTTCCCAGGTGGAGCTGTATCACTCCCCTCCCAGTGCTGCCTGCACCAGTTGTGATCTGGTACCTTCTTGGATGTTTCCGGGTGGAGAACTTGTCGGATGAGTAACTGGCCATCACTGCAGAGTGTGTAAGAGCTCCTTCCAAGTACTTTCAAATCACTGGATACCAGCTGACTAAACTGAAAAATGAAGTGAAAAATTTCATTGTACTGACTGATAATTTCATGCACTTGCCATTACTTCAGCACTTTTTTTTTTTTTGAAGGAGATAAAGTAATTCGCTATTTCATAAAAGTTTTTGAAAAAACATGATGGAGAACAGACCTGGCCTCCTGATTAAAGTAAGCAAATAAACTGTATGCATTTGTGGAATAGAAAACAAGAACACACAGAATATAATTTAAAAAAAAAGATTAATTAGGAAGATATGGCAGAATTATGAGTTCATATGAAAAGTGATCATATTACACTGGCAATGTACAAAATCTGGACTAACTGTAATTTAAGCTATTAAATATTTGAAAGAACTTTGAAGATAAATCACAATACTGATTTTGCAATACCTTTTCTTCACTTATAACATCTCTGACTTTGATTATATCCGTAATAATTATTTTTTTAACTTCAAAACCAAAAAACCTACTCATCAGGATTTAATAATGTTTCAAAAATAGCATATTAAGAAAAATCAAACAAATAATGATCTAATACCTTCAAAAGTAAAATTATAATCAAGTCACGTCCAAGCTAATAAAGTTCTTGGTAGAGATAAGGTGTTATGAATACCAGATTAAAAAAAATTATTCCCAGCTCTAGGATGGCTACCCCCCAGCAGATCAATTCTTAAGAGGAAAGGACTCCAGCTGTCTTATTCAACATTATTTTCCATCCTTAGATAACAGTTTCCAGCCTTTCATTACTCTATACCGGTGTTAAATTCCTAATTCCTAATAAATCAGCTAGCATACTATAGTACCTACATGTATCACTAAGCAGTAGCTTGTTAACTAATTTTCAAGGGGACAAATGTAATCATTCTAAGCTTCCCCCTGGGTGCTAACTCCCTCCCAGGAAAGCATCACCTCACAAACAAAGCAATAATTACAATCACGATGCAGTAGCCACCCACTGCTCTCAGCAACAGCTTATAAGTCCAAAACAACCACCCCCAAGAGCAAATTACAAGTTGACTTGAGACTCAGCCAACATCTTTGTGCTGTCTTTTAAGCTGTGTATGGGGAGAAAAGAGAGTTGGTTTGTGTTATCATAACACGTGTGACACTACATCATTACAGTCTCTGCTCAGGAAAGATGATGTCCTCATGACCTGATCCCACAGCTACACAGAACTCACAGTGTGAACAAATGTTGCAGCACCTGCAGCCCAAAGGTAAGGCTCCACAAGGGAAAACATGTGTATTGAACATGATTTAGAAGGAGCAGAGACGTGATTGTCTCTCCAGGCTTCATTTCAAAATAACTGCTCAAACCAATCCAGGCCCTTTTCTAGGCTTGGGCAGCTGACCAGAGTCCCACTAGCATTTTGAGTTCAGAATCCTGTAGTAGTGGGCACTGAGGGGCAGAGCTGGGTAAGGAGGGGCACTCACCTCAGCACCTTGTGTTAAGTTGCTTCATTTGCAGATACATGTACAGATATAGATATGAACATATCTATAAAGTGAAGTTATTTAATTGCAGAGAACATATTTGAAACTATAAGAAGGGTGACTATCCCCCCAAACCAAAAAACTTTATAATGCAATTCTCTACACACTATCAAAACAAACAAAAAGAAAACAAACACACCACACACAGACAAAACAACTAACTAAAAATCAACCAACCTAAACTTGCAGATTTACAAACTTGTTTCCTCCCAATTGCTAGTACAGGCTGTGGTCCTACCACGAGCTGAAATCTTGAAGAACCTGAGGCTTTAAAGCCAGTTATTGTTCAAAGATGATTTAAAGTCAGAAAATTGAGATCTGAGAGTGCTCAAAATACCTCAGTTGATGTGTAAACATCAGCAAAAGAAGAAAAGTGGACTCCAGAGGAACCACTTCAGAAAAGTAGCTCTGTAGATGGCCACAGTCACAGACCAACAACAAATATTCTCACCACAATCACACACATGAGAATTACCTTCTTACTAAATGCAGCAACTTATTAGGTTTGGGATTTTTTTGTTGTTTAACTAATGTGCACAGTAAAGAGCAAATATTTGTAAAAAGGGTTTGGAAATGGTGATAGGAATCAGCCTCCAGAGAGGGTTCTTGCTGAAAGGAAGCAGGTTCAGGGATTCTTGCTGAAAGGAAGCAGAGCCTTACTGATGAACAGCAATAAAACACTCCCCAAACCTTCAACTTTGTACCCTGTGTTACTGAAGATGCTCAAGAGCCAATACAGAGAGTGCACTTTGGGAGCTATTTTGATCAGATACAAGAAGAAATCCAATCCACACAATTTGAAGGAAGCAGCAAATGTAAGCAGCCTCCTGCTGTACACATAAAATGTAAGAACTGTAGATCAAAAAGACTTCATCAAGTTAAAAAAAAAAAAAAAGGAGAAAAATACTCGCACGAGGGAGGAAATGCTCAGGTCAAATGGTGTAAGTCAAGTTAGTAAAAATCAAGACTGTTGCACTGAAATATTCACATTTTTTCCAGGTGGTGTTTCCCACACAACCTAGAGCTGAAAAGACAACACAGATATTTTCAGAAGCCAGTAGTGAGAAGATGCCAGAGTAGTAAAATATTGCATAAGGACACCGATAAGCCCAGAATTCCAACCGTACTAAGGTTTAAAGAATTCCCAAGGATCAGCATTTGTTTTTATTTTTACCAAGCGTAAGTATTTGTATTGCATATTTATTAAATGTCAGTGATAACATTCAACATTGCAAACTCCTTTCCAATGGAACAATCAACATGTCAAAACAATACTCTACTTTTCTTACCAAATGCCAGCAGCTTAAAGTGCTTAGATAAACTGCCACAAGGTTGGCAGGCCTTGCTGGGAGCTTATTTAGAAACTTCTATTTTAGAAACAGCCTGTTTCAAACTTTGGGGTGTACTGCTCTGGAAGAGGGCAAGAAGACTGTGGGAAGAATAGTCAGGATACATAAGCAATCTTTGTTATTCAAACCAGCTTAACTATGGCATGGGTTAACTGAGGAGAGGAAGGGGTAGCAGAGTGAATGGGAAGATTCACTCAGGATCAGAGCACAGGACAAAATAGCCCCAGAGGAATGACAACAGATATTTGAGATCAGCCTGAAGTAGCTTCTTTCATCCACAGGAGATGTCTTCAAATTCTGCAGAGGTTAAGTATGAAAGGCATAGCTGTGGACCTGCTCTTGCTGCTATAGATTACACTGGACCCTCAAGTCTTTCAGGCAATGGACACATGTAACACCTGTGTCAAAAGTGTTAAAGCAGCTAGGGCAGATGTGTTTGTAAAGCCACATTCTTCAGCACAACAAGCCACACCAGTTAAGCAATTCAGCATTGCCCAGGTAAAGCCATCATCAGCCTCCTTTCTTGCACCACAAATTTCAGGCAGTGTTTCAAAAGACAGCCTTGAATCAGCATCCACCCAAATGGAGCAAGCCAAGGACAAGTCAAGACCAGCACCAGATTTACATTACGTTTTTCTGTCTCACATGTTGAACAACCTGTCCACAACTCTGTCATTTCATAAATTCCATCCCCATCTCCTTCACTCCACTAATAAAATCCGTCTCGGCTATTTACCTGCTGTCATTCACCTCCATGCTGCCGTCCAAGCACGCCCCCAGTCCAGCAGGCAAAGCTGCCCCACCTCAACGCTGCCCCCACCAAGCTCACACACCCTGTCTGCCCCGCTCCTCTGCTCCTTCCAGAGCAGTTACACACTGGTAATTACCTGTTTGCATCTTGCAACCAGCCCTCATTTTGACTGCAAGAACCAGTCTATTAGCATCATCCTCCACCTTTCCTGCTTATTCCACCAGATCAGTCTCTCCAGCAAAGCTCTGATGTCATTCCTTCTTTAAAGGAATATGTTCAATAATTCCACACCAAGATTAAAAACAGAACAGAGGGAAGAGGAAGAATCAAACAAGCTGCTCTGTATACTTGCCTCCACGAAACCTAAAAATGTTCTTAGAGAAGAGGTGGTGAGAGGGAAGGACAGACTTTGAACACCAGTTTGAAAAACTGGCTAAACAGGATTTTGGTCATGTAGCTGAGAGTACAAAGAGATTGAAGAGACATGTTTTGCCAGCAGCAAAGTTGGATGAAAGCCAGCACAAGCTGCTGTGTTTTTTACAGATGAATCCCCAGGGACTAAAATAACAGCCCCCTTCGTGTTGCCTTAAATATAGCTGAGCTAAGATGTAGATCTTGGAGAAACAAGAAGATTCTTCATTAGGCTTTTTCTATAGTTATGATGCACGAAAAACTAAAATAAACATCTGCCTATTTGGATAGTCTCATTTCCCTTACTAAAAATAGCTGTCATCCTTGAGAAAGGCCACTGCATCTGTGCTGTATCTGTGCCTGGCATGGTAATTAAATACTGAGATAATTCAGGCACAGAATGCACCCATGCTGTCAAATGGAATGATTTCTAAAACACCATGGCACTCTGGGGGATTCTTTCTTCAAATCACCTCTGAGAAGTAACAGAAAATTCAGGTGCCTCTTACACATCAGATTTCCAGCAGCTCCTAGTGAGTCTTTAAAACAGGATCTTTTCCTTTAGTTATGCACAGAATTTCTCTGTTTTGCTTCTTTTGGCCCTACTGACCCATCACAGCTAAGACAAGATAAAATCATTCACAGAGCTTCAGAATTAAAGTCATCCTTGCAGTTTAAGCAGGTCTGGAATGCCATGTTACAATATAACATAAAAATCCAGAAAACAGCCTAGCTTGTAGTCCACACTTAGGCTAGACTTGAATCTATTTCAAGTAGAAAGATGAGTTATATTTATCAATATTCTTTGCAGAAAGAATTGTCCTCACAGTGTAGGGATCTGGTTTCAAATTAGCAGTATCAACAGGATGTTACTAAATAGCACAGAGTTTACAATTTGGTGATTGCAGATGAATACATGGTCTACTTTCTGCAAGATCAGCATATCAAGAAGTGCTCATTTTTTCATCCATGCCATCTTTAGACTTGGGAGGGTGAACAGATCATATCTGGTCCAGTCAAAATTTGAGACATGAGACAGAGAGATGCTAGTTGATTTGGCTTAAAGCTTGTTGAAAGACTTTGAACAGATTTAGCATAATAGATTGTTGTTTTGCAAAAAAAAAACCAAAAACCCCAAGCAAACAAAACAAAACCCACCAAAACAAACAAAACCCCTGACAATAAAATATTTTCAGGAATGAGAGTTTTTTGTCATTATTAAGAAGAAAACTTTCAGGAATAACTTAGAAGAAAAGTTATTTTGGCTCACTTAGGACTTATACTCTGATATATTCCCTTGAGCTTAAAAACCCCTTATATTACTAAAATGAAACTTTTCTAGAGAAAGTGAAAATAAGACTCCACAAATGTGTATAAGATCTGTATAGTATAGGAATTTAAAAGTTTTGTCTGAGGCATATAAATGTGCACTGCTTACACCTCCTTTGTGCAAACCTATGACTAAAGCCATAGTGTTTATAACCATGGATGCTTTCCAGTCTAACTTGTATTTTAAAAAAATCATCACCACTTATTAGACATTACTGCAATTCACAACATTAGAGCTTTAGACTCTCTTTCAGGCTTTTGGTGTGAGTCATTCTTTGCTTGTAGCATTGAGCATATAACAATGATCAGTCTTCTTTCAGTTAATAGCAGCATGGAAAACAAAGGATAATCTTCAAAAAGGTTTCACTGAAGATTTTCTATTCCCAGTTCTGTTTCAACAGGCAAAAGGTACTGCAGTTGTTGCCTCAAAGCCTGATTTTATGCGAAGTCCTCTACAATTTATTCCACAGAACACCCAAACCAAATTATACAGTTGCAGGTGTGGTTCCTGAAAAAAGATCTCCAGCAGATGAACAATGAAAGAGGCTGCTGAGAGAAGTTGCAGATTCTTCATCGTTGAAGACACTAAAGACCCAAGTGGCCATGGTCTTTGGCAGCACACTCAAGTGCCCCTGCTTTCAGGGCTTGAACAGAGGTTTGGACAGGTGCTGCACACCCTGCTGCTTCTCAGCTGTTCCATAGGTGCCTTCCAGTGCCTCCCACCACTTTGGACTCTCTTTTGCCCACTCTGCAGCTCCACCCAAGATCAGGACACCAATGGCACCACAGTGTACTTGAGGGGATAGGGGTGTTTGGGAAAGGACATGTTTTCCAGGATGGGGGGAAGTGAAGGAGATCAAGAGTTGAGATGCAGCCAAATCTCATTAACAGAACCTGTCTGCCACAAAAACATAAGCAAGATTGGAGCACCACTGAATCCTGAAGTTTGTCCGAAGAATTAAAGGGTCTCATACAGCATGAGAAAAGTCAGGAGGAACAAGCCATGGCTGTGGTATACAAAGCTTGCACACACACAACATACCATGACATGTCAGCCTAGGGAAATATTTTCACTTGGACTTTGTGCCTCAGTTCCTACACCCATGAGGGTTTCACATTTATTTACAATACTCTCCATGAGCAGTCTTCTGCTCCTTCACTCTTCCAGCCCTGGTGATAATGTCAGCCTTATCCATGCAATGGAGGAATTTAAAGCATGTCAATACTACTGGGAGGTGCACAGACTGCATTTCAGCACTATTTACAAGTATGATAACCCTTTATTGTGCTGGGTAACTTTTTAAACAGAGAATCCTATAGTAAGCCCTTGCCTTTGTTCATCTGTTAACTGATATTCCACATGGCTGATAATGGACACATGGTGACCTTGTACTGAAATTGCTGTATGGAAAAAAAAGAAAAAAAGTATAAGCCTCAGTGTAGCCACAAGCTACAAATAACTTCTTTTCACCTTCTAGCTAAACAGGGGTAAAAATACTGTGTTGAGACACCATTCAGACATAAACATGAAAAAGAAATTGCCCCTTGGTTTTAATTCATTGCAGGGCAAGCATGCAGGAGATGACAGAGGCAGCCCACGTCCATTCACTAGAAATGTTCAAAAATAATATTGCCAGTTGATTTCTCCTATTAGGAGGAAGGCAATTATTTGCTCTACTGAACACTAATGCCTGAGATTACTTAGTGACTGCAGACTAGCTTGGACAAAGGCAGGGGGTTCATTTCCAGCTTGCCAGAGAATCTGATTTTGCTCAGTATGACCAGTCAAGTTACATATCACCTTATACCTCTTGATGGCCTAGAAACTGCATTAAATAACAGAAGGACTAATCAGTCACAAAGGCCACCATAAATGTACTCAAGAGAGACATTACATAGTGGCCAAAACCAGTTAGAGTACAGATCCATCGTTGGAATTTGCAAGTGTAAGAGCAAATTTACCCTGCTAAGTCTCAAGGAGAGGCAGGATGTGGCACTGAACTTCAAGCACTGGAGACTGCCTTCTCCTCAAGTACATTATGCTTCTTCTTACTACCTGATAAATCTGCTGCCACTTTGTCTTCTTTCCTGAACACAGATCCATTCTAGGTGCTGCACATCCTGCTGCTTCTCTAGATGTTCCAAAGCAGTTTTCTCCACACCAGCTGCTTATTTAGACAAACTCCTGTTGTTGCCTCTCTCGCAGAGAGAAATGGATTCTTTTCCACTTATGCCAAAGGGGACAACAAGGGAGCAAAAGGGGACAACAGGGTCTCAGCTATCCTAGGCTTGGGGTTCTGCCATGAAATTCCAATCACAAATCTTCAAAATAAGTAGGAGTTGAAAAACACAGAATTATGTTTTCAAGAGTATTTATTATATTCACTTTTATTTTTTTACTTCATTGGGAAGCTGAAGTTACAGGAAATAATACCACCTTCTCCTCCTCCTTGTTGTCACCTCACAGGTCACCACAAGTCTCTCAAGAGAGAAAGACCTACAGACACCTCTTATAATTACTGCAAGACTTCAAGGGGGAAATGAAAGGTATTCTTCAAGTTTATTGCATCCTTCCACTCAATAAAACAGAGAAAAATCCTTTAAAATTTATTATACTCCTTCAGAATTAATAGCAACTTTAAACTTGCTGATGAGAGTAGCCTACAGCTAATTTCCTGCATAAAAATAAGTTTGTTCAGTGTTGTTCAGCAACAGGTGGAACATGAATACAGAAACTGAGCAACAATTGTCATGGTTTGTCTGTCCAGTGACACTCTCTGGAGCTTAGAAGACAGACCATTGTTACTCAGGGCTGTGGTAAACTGTTTTAAAGATGAAACTTCCACATTATTTCTTTCTGTTCATTTTAATTGGACCTGGGTCTTTGTGCAGCAAATTAAACAATAGCTACCTAAATGCTTTAATTCTTCCTAGGAAAGAATGCAAACATCTAACCTTCTGCCATGAAAAAGATCTGTCCAAGCCATGCCCCTTGAGCATTTTATGACCATTTTTGATTAATTATTTCTTAGATGGAAGTTTGAAACACCAGATTATTTGCATGGTTTCCAGCTAAGGTATCTACAGCATCTAATTCAGGTAATGCATTAAGCATAAAAGGCAAGACCATGGCTCAGGCCATCTGAATGTCACAGCAATCAGGTCACAGGCTTTTATCTTCAAAAGCACAACCTGTTTTAATAAGAGAGTGTTGAAATATGCAGAGTACTCCACAAATAAGCTACTTGAAGTTAGCCTTGTGTAAGATAAACACCCCAGTCCAGCAACGTAAGAATTTCAGAGTTTGTGGACTTTACTACTACATGATGTGTAAGGAAACTGCTAAATAAAGAAACACTTACTGAGATAAACTATGTTTTCACTTTAAATTAATCTGTGTGAAAGAGGCCATAGCTGTCAAAACCAACACAATAACACAAAAATATGCATATCTTGCAAAACATGTAATCATTTGTTAGCACAGATTATTCATAAGTCTGATTTTAAGCAAAAAGAAAATTTTGAATACTACTAATACAAAACAATCCCTACTCTGTCAACCTTTTACCTACATTTCAAGCAGGTTTACAATGGTGCCTCACAGTCCTCACAGGCTGCTTGCTATCAGCTCAACTCACAGAGCAAGTCATTACAGCCTGAAAGACAAGGTTGAACATACTTTCCAAACTCTAGGTTTTAATTAATGCCATGACTGCAACATTTCCCAAAGTCTTGATATAAGCACAAGCTCTCTCCCAGTGTTCTATACCTCCCTCACTCCCACTCACCTCTGTTTCAAGGACAAACTTTCATTAGCAATGTGATCTTTAGCACTGGCTCTATTGACTGTAATGCTTGGTACTGCTCTATTTACTCAACACTACCTCATTGTTTGTAGTGCAAGCTTAACCAGTTGTAGGAGAATAGCCAATGCCTGCAAAATTAAAGCATTTTTTTTTTCTAATAGGTTGTTTCACAAGTTTGTTTTTTTTTTTTCAGTAATACTCAGGGAAAGTAAAAAGATGAGGCAACACCAAAAGAATGAAGAGACACTTATCATCCACAACCCAGTTTCCTGCATGATTTTCCTCATACTTCTGCCTCTCCATTAAACTTGTACTGTAAGAATATCATAAGCATGGACTTTCCTGAATAACAGCCTTGAAATCTATGAAGTATCTTTGCTTATATAAGAATCCAACTGATTCTTGATCAAACCCATACGAATATCAGCAAAAGAAAGTCAAACTTTCTTAAATTGACTCTGCTTTACTTTGTAAATGGGGGAGTGTTCCCTTTCTTGTACAAACATGTTTTCACAAATACATAAAGGACAAGTGGAAGTAGATCCCTAAGTCAGTTTGCCTTCAATCTCTCAAACTTTCAAGTCACAGATTAGGGCAAACATCAAAAATTGGTAATGACTCATAAGGAAAAAAGAGAGTGAGAAATTATTGGAGGCATGATTTTAGCAGTTCACAACTGAGAAAGACCGAAATTTACTTGGCCTTCGAAGGGATTCAGACCTGCCCAACACAGAACAAGGACATTAATGGTTACACTATTTGGATGTTGCTTGCTCTTACAGAACTACATCCTCCCTTTCAGGCAACTTACTGCTTCCAAAGCAAGCTCCTTGTGACTGAAAGACTTGACATGAGTTTGTCTGAATGTGAAGCAGGTCACAGCTTCTTGTGATCAAATCTTAGCACTTGAGATTTACAGAGAAAGGGTGTTGATTTATATTTACTTCTGTTTCTTTAAGCATAACCACAAGAACAGCAGCTTTCTTCTTCACTTCATATTTACAAGGTGCCATCTCACATGCTTTACAATAATCTGAAGTCCTGCATAAGTTTAATTCTCTTGTAAGAAATAACACTGAGACACTCGAGTTACCAATCAAGCAAACTGCAAAACTCTGTCACAGTCATATTATTGTGACAATTAATTATTTCCAACTCTGTATCTCTCATGATCCCCCTCCAATCCAATGGTATGTCATTCTAGAGGATTGATGTGTTATGCAATGTCTTGTGTATTTCTTAAGCTGCAAAGTTAACTTAAATCAACTTTCTGCTACAATAAGGTCTGGTTACACAGCCAAACTTCACAGGGTTTTTTTCACTTTTATTTTTCAAGTTACATTATTATAGTACTACTTTCCTCTTAGTGCAATTCACTGCAACAGACTTACTTACCAAGCAAGTAAACATCTTTACAGAAGCTACAGAATTAATTTCACACACTGCCAAAGCTGACACAGCTCATTATAATGTTAAAGCACATGCTTACATTTCTCTACAATAAGAGCCAGAGAATGGAAACCTCACTGATTAAGTTTTGATTTGAATTCAATAAGAATGATAACAAAATTCAGAGACTGTTCTAGACCTTTAGCAACAGAATCTTTCATTTTAAGCTAACAGGTGCCCAAATCATCACAGGAGCCAAGTTTTTGCAAGAAGGAATACAACTGTTTCTTAACCTTAAGTTTCTAACCAGTATTTTAGTGTTAATAAAATCCATTTCTCAATCCTTTTTTGCCACACTCTGCCCACTGCAGCTCTACAAAGAAAGGCAGCAGGAGGAAAGAGAAACCAAAATATTTTGAAATAGAAGTTTGGGGGAAGTGAGAGAATTAGTTTTAGTTGTTTTGTTTTGTCTCTCATCAAAAGGGGTGATCATTTGAATTTCAATTCCCAATACCTTTTGCTTAATATTTATCTCATAACTCACATCTACCTTCACAGCATGTGGATTTAATGAATGAGGGACAAATAAGCAAAGCAGCTGTTTGTGAACAAAGCAGGAACAGAGGCTATTGTATAGAAGTACACTGGAGCAAGTTGTCAACAGTTCAAAGAACATCACCACAGATTTATCAGAGCAAAGCACTGAAACATGGTTTGTAGAACAAACATGACTTCTGACTCAAGACTCTCCTAGAACACATGTCAAGGTGTCTTTCAGAGCATCAATTTTCCTCCTTTTTATTGGCATAAGGTTGTAGCTAACAGAAAACAACATGATATCTCTGCAGGAAAGAAAAAAAAAACTTTTCCAGAGGAGATAGGAGATGGCAAAGACATGAACATGAGGAAGAATTACTGGTTTTGTTTCTAATTAAGATTAATCAAATTTCCACTTTTAATGACAGAAATTATAAAATGAGCGTTGACATTATGATGCTAAAAATTTGATCTTTAATCAGCATTTTTAGTTCTGGCCACAACACTGCTTTGCTAGCAGTATCAATTCTAGCAACTGGGCATCACTCTGAAACCCAACTGCTCAGCAAAGCAGTGCTGCAAGAGATTGACAGAGACATTGTCCTCATTTGGCAGCACTCAGCTACCCAAGAACTTAACATATAACTTAAAAGTGTTGGTTTATTAAAAGGGGGAAAAAGATCAAGTAAACCAACATACAGATTGAGGAAGTGTGCAGCCCTTTCAAAATGCTACCAGAGGAAGAGAGAAACAGCACAGGTTTGCAGACAAATCCACACACTTTTCTAAGCTGCTTCCATGTTAACAGCAAAAACAGATAGAAGCACTGCACATATAAGTACTGCCAAAATAATAGAATACAAATCATTTAGGTTGGAAAAGATCTTCAAGACCATTGAGTCCTACCATTAACCTGACAGCACCAGGTTGACCACTAAACCATGTCACTAAATGCCCTATCTACATGTTAAAATCCTTTATGCTTCATTTATTCCTCAGCCACTTTTGAAAACCCTGACAATAATTCATTAACACATTTCCAGTGATCTTTTCAGTAGCTATTTAGAGCAAGTTAGAGGAAAGAGGTTCAAAGTCTCTGAGGATCATGCAATCCAGCAATCTTTGTATTAAAATGCTTCTACCATCTATTTTGCTGTCTTTCAACGACTTTAAAAAAACCTGCAAGAACAATTTCAAGAGAAACTCAAGTATTCAGACATATTTTAGCTGTGGAAATATCCAAATGTATTAGTGACACAGTTTACAAACATGGCACAACATCACACCCTGTGAAGACAGGCACCTCAAGCTGTTCTGCAAGCTCATAGTAAAGTTTATTTGTCCATGTACGCTAATCCCAGACTTAGTAATTAACTGTTACTGTTCAACTTCACCAGAAAATGTAGCAACATCTGCTATCACAAAAAAGTCTACTCGTATCCTCAAACCACTGGGATAAATTATTCACTTCTCATTAATATTGGCACTTCTAGTTTTAAAAGAAGATAGCCCAGCTTGCCAAGGCTACCACACTTTTATGCCTATATGGAAAACAATATGCAACTTTAGACAAATTCTTTTATTTTATTCTCCGCTCATTCAGAAGTGAAATGCACCTAAATACAGGAACAAAGCAAGGAACCTTTCTATTTCCTACAAGGAATACTTGAGGAATTCAGATAAAAGTATTACAGCCTTTGGAGAAGGTAATGTCACTACTTTTCCAAATGACATAACAGAACATAAGTGCTACCAATAACAAATGGATCACATGATCTACATATGCATATTTCTGTATACACATATATATATATATTTAATATACACAACAGAAGAACTGTTTATGCTATGAAGTCTTTTCTGGGCTTTTTGAGGGAACAGATTTGAGTGTTTCAATAATAATGTAATGGGTTACAGAGCTGGGTAGTGCTGAGAATTTGTAAAGAGAAAAATAGTTTATCTAGGCCATCAACAATAGAATTGCAACTAAGGTTCTGAAAAAAGATTTAATCATAGCTAAAAAATAATAAAAATCCACACTGCAACATCCTACAGCTACAGGAAGCATATCCTTACTTCCCACAGTAAATATTGATGATATTCCAATAAGAAGTATGCAACATAATTTAACCAATCCTCATCTATGTTTATCAATGAAAATAGAGAGCCATTGGATGTTAATAAATGTGAAAACTCTGCATAAGGCTACCTGCACACAGGACACTCAGCCCTCCTGTAAGAGCAGGAATCCACCACTTACCTACCCTGACAACCTGAAGGCCCTTGTGTCTATCAGGAAATCCTCATCACTCACTGCTGATGCCAAACCAAGGCCACAGTTTCACATAAATTGCTCAGTGCCATACCTGTCTTAAAATGTTACCCTCCTTTCACCCACACCTTAGTGCTATGGCTGCCCTTGGGAAAACTTCCTAATCTGTCACATGTGCATCAGACAAAACCACTCCAAACCAGAACTGCCTTCAACTCAGAGCAGTGCCCTGCTCCAGCTCAATCTGCAGCCCCAAAGACTTTTGTACAGGCAGAATGCAGGAGGGAGGGCCATGTAGCAGCACCTGTCTAAGTGAAAGGTGCCACTGAAGTGTTCAGGAACAGAAACAGCTTAAGCTGGTATTGCCATCAGACGTGTTGGATCATGAAAACACAACCAAAGGGTGTAGTTTCACAGGATGTGAGCTTGGACAGCAAAGCAGTTTTAAGTTCCCACCCCATCTGCTCATTTCAGTGATCCTGTTTACAGCACAGCTTCACAAAGAGTTTTACTGACACAACAAAAAGATGGCAAAATCTGGTGAAGGGCCAGGGGAGAAGCTGGCTTTACTGCTGAAGCCAAATCTTGTGAAATGACACCCTAAGTGTTTGTTGTGGAAAGAACAGCCTGTCTAGTAACACTTGCCAAAGATTCACCAAACACCTGCTCCAAACCGTCAGAATTCAGACCCAGCAAATACCTCAAACCCTGTTGGAAGTTTTATGGAGGTGATGCAGCCAACAAATAACCTGAAGTTGGAAGATCAACTATATGACTCAAAAAAAAAAATAAAAAAAAATAAAAAAAATAAAAAAAAATAAAAAAAAAGGTCACCCTGCATTTTCAGATTTTTCTGCAGTTCAAAGACTGGGAGGTGTACTAAAATAAATTTTAAAAATAATTTATCCAAAATGAAGATGTGACAGCTGGCAAGGGAGCCAAGAAAATTTTCTGCTAGCACTTTGTGAAGAAGAAGCTGCAGAACAAGTTTCTCTTAAAAAAGGGGTTGTAACCGGTTTATCAGGTTAGAGGAATTAATGAGTTCTTCCACCTCTCCCCCCATGCCATTTGTTTCCAAAGCTCATTTAACCAGCTTGTTTCTTGCTGAATTCGCTGAAAATAAATTGCACCTGCAGCTCAGCTGGATGATCAATAGGCTTGACGATGATCAAACATGCTTGAGGGAACTGGCAATTTGTTATCACCTGATAAAGTGGCAACCACTCAGTATTTTCAATTTGAGCATTACTTAGGAGAGTGTCTGGGCAGGGAAGGCCCAGCTTTGTCTCTCTATATATAACAGTATGAATCAAAATATTCACTGGTGTATTTGATTTAATATATTCAATCAGCAAGACTAGGAGAGTTCTTTTAAACAAATTTTTAATATTTTAATGTCAATACATAGATTAAAATTGAATATTTTTAGTAGGTCCAAAAGCAAAGCCAGGTCTCATATGAGAATGTCTCCCTTTTTATGTATATCGTTCAAAGAAAGATGGTAATTACACCTAAATACTGCAGACAGTTTTCCAAAATTATTAGCTCTTCTTACACTTATCCTTTTTCAGGAAGACATGCAAATATTGCCTTGCAAAAGGAAAGTAACATGTCTTAAGGCAAGTCATGCTGATTCAGCCAGGTTTTCTGTATGGGAGGGATTAAGAAATCCACAACACTTTCAACTTCATATGGGATTTTTAACTTAGAGCCCCCGTGGCTACAATCAGGGAAGCACATGAGGATGTCAGCTTTTTGATGACAGAGTAATGGGGCTGAGAGAAAGGCAAAGTTCATTTTGGTTTTGCTCTTTAAAAGCAAGGTTCCATTCCTACAAAATTTCAGACAGCAACCTGAGAATTAATGCTCTCCCTTAAAAGCCTGCAAAGTGGGAAACTATAAAGCTACAGCAGTTAACTTGAAAAGTATAAATAACATGCTAAATAAGCCCGTCCTGTGATTTGAGGACCTGAACAATGAAACCTGGCAAGACTGTCCCAGTCATGCAGGAAGAAAACTGTTCCCTTTGGTAAGTAGCGTAGCTGATGCATGTGTACAGGCTTAGATCACAGGCTCAAGAGAGTTCCAAATACACACTTGAACAAGAGATCTCCCACTTACTTTGTTAAATAAAAATCCTCAGTTTTCTACTCAGTAGCATTTTGCTACACCCTAGCAGCTGTGAGTTCACCTTTACTGGTCTCACATCAGAGGTAAGTTATAATGCCATTTAGAACTAAATACATCAAGCAAGGTGCTCCCAAAGGGCACACCACATTTTGTAACTTCAGGTAACTATTTCCCTGACATTTGTACATACTCCACCCCCACAAAGGAAAACTATCACAAAACTGCACATCACCTATGAGAAAATACAAATGGATCCCAAAACTGCAGTAGTACCTCTGGAATCATATGCTTGTTACCCTGGACAAGTACAGCATTTAAAACCTGGCAACAAAACACACAGAGCATATGCTGCAGCAAACAGCTTGGTTATTTGGGGGCACTGTGCTTCAGAACCTCACCTTGCAAAATTACAACAACCAAAACTTATTGATAAGGAAATCTATTTCAGAATATTTCTTAAGACAAACTCAAGTAGTAAGCTGTGCAAGATGTAACATTTTAAGAATATGAAGTAAAATTAAAATTATGCATCATTTGATGAAGTGCCTGGTTAAAAGCAGAGTAAAGACTTGAGCACAGATTACGGGCCTTTGGTAGACCCTATCATTGCTGGAAGGTAACTGTACAGCAGTAGAAGGAGACTTTCTGTGGTCAGGGGAATAACTCCAGACCCACAGAAGCTGATCTACTGTTTACCAGCTGCAAATCACTGATTCAGAACCACAGAATGTTTGAAGTTGAAAGAGACCTCTGAAGCATGGATAAAAGTTACAATGGATTTGTGCTCAGTGGTTCTCACTTCCCTCTGCATGTACAGACTGGGAACCCAAGACAAAAAACCAGAAGCAGGCACCAAAACTTTCATTTACATGATTGAGATATGTGCTAAGGTGAGTAATTTTCAGCTGCATCATCAATTTTCTACCACAATCTAGGCAGGGTGTGGAAAGCTAATTTCACGTACTCTATAACATTATCTCAAATCAAGGTACAAGTCTACTTCCTTTTCCTCCTCCTTTTTAAATAACCAACTACCTGTTGCTTTTGCTAATCAAAATGCTTAACTGAGAGAGGAAAAATAACCCCTGTATGTGTTGTCACCTGGCTCATCCTTAAAATACATGATGCAATTAAAATATCCCACGGACTTGTCTTCAAAAATGCAGAAAAGGATTTACTATTAAGAATATAGAGCTTTGCTTTTTGCCACCACTGCAAGTGGGAAGTTGAATTAATTCTCTCCTTATTCCCACAGGAGCCAGGACACAGAGGGGAAGGGAGAAGAGTTTAGGTAAGGTGTGTTCCAGAAGACTTATGATGGAACCGGCCACATCACAACTGGCATCCAACAATTAACAGCAAAATCATTATTTAGTTGCATAGATATGCAAACAAAAAGGAAAAAATTGTTGTTTTTCAAGAGTCTCTACCCACCTACACACAAAGGTAGTATTTCCTTTTATTTGCTAAAGCAGACCCACCTACAGTGCAATTTACAGCAATAAGATACAATCTCTCATAAAGTATTGGGTATAATTAAAGTGTGTCTGTTATAAAGGTAAACAGAGTGTACTAGGCTAAGCTGTTCCAGATGTCTTTAGTGCAAGATCTGGGACAAGATCAAACCTGCAGCTGCACATTTTCTCAGGGGTTATTATGGAGCTTTAAAAAACAAAAAAAAAACCCCAAAAAAATCACCCCTTGGTCCTGGACTCCAGCAAAACAAATGCAAGTAGAACAAATGCCACTGCAGCCAATGCTGACAGATTTTAAGCCACATAGAAGTTACGTGTTCAAAGACACTCCAGAGTGTAGTGTCAAGCATGCAGTATCAAAGAGGGTTAGGACCAAGTCTGCCAAGTTATCTGTGTCACCAGAAATTACAGCAACATGAACCTGTTCTACTGCCTAAGCAAGTTTCTTGCTGGAACACACCTACGAATGATTCAGACAAGGTGTGGAAAGGCAGGTTTATATGTTACACAAAAATGCACTATTGTATTTTTCCATTCAAGCACATTTTGTGCATAGAAAGGACAGTCAAAGTAAGCAAACTTTCGGGAACTGCATTGTGTACACTATTTGCACTAAATTTTTTCAACTATCTTAAGTCCTCTTGAGCTGTAAGTATAAGACAAATTTTAGGTTTACTGTCTCAGTGTGATATTAAATGAGCCAAAGAGCAAAACTACAGACATCAGAAAAAAATCAAACCAAATGACTTTATAATCCACTCATTAGTCTCATCTGGAAAAGAGTGATACACAACAAGCATATCTGATGTTATATGAAAGATTTTGAAGATTTCAGCTGATTTTAAGACTAACAAATGAGAGAAAAGTTTTTTCAATACCCATCAGAGCAGTGATCCTGTAGATTAGAATGTACCATGTGAAGTTTGAAAGTTTGATTAGCACTGCTTTATTAAGCAGTACTCTTACTGGCCTACTCTTTCAAAGCTTAAGAGTGCTTAAACTTGGAATAAAAGTAGACCCATCAAAAAAAAACAAAACACCAGAAGTCAGATCTTCCAAGGACTCATAGCATTAACTCAAATACCCTGGTATCGTACACAACTGTTTCAGAATTATGGAGTTCCATTTCAAATGGTTCAGGTCTCTTTTGGGTTAGCTTAAAAACAAGCATGAAAACTTGCTAGTGATTTCAAAGTGAAAGACAAAATTAAAATCTGTTTCCTTTTTCAAATCCATTAAATCTCATCCACAGGCCTCACCCTGAAGAGCCCCTGCTCCCAAAAGCAGCACCTCACCTGTTGAAGAACCCGGTCCAGTGGTTCAGCTTTGCCCAGTCCCTCTGGTGTTAAGCCACTGACTTCGCGACACTGGTCACTTAAGTCCAAGTTGTCTGCTTTCACCAGGGATTTGTGTAGTGTCCCTACCTAAAAACATTCAAGAAATTGTGGACAAAAGTCAGGAGCAATCGAAATAGCTCTTCATAGCATCGTATTGAGACTGCAGAAAAATCAGAAAGGGGCAGGATCACCTCCCGATAAACGCCAGGAGAAAACGCATTTGTCTATTTCACAAATCGAAACCTTTGGCCGCGGTTTCTCTCCCTCCCACCCCGGAGAGCCACGCTCTCTGCTTCGGAGTATCCAAGCCCGTTTTCATGGGAGGCCTTTTGCAGTTAGCACCGACTTTTGCGGGAGTTGTTACGTACAAAGGGAAGATTACTTAACATTAAGGCAGTTTCGTGAATCCACTAATGAAATTGATAGACCTGTTTGTTTTATCAAAGCCCTTCATCTCTAGAGGGTTATTTATGATAGGGCTTTTGGGGAGAAAAAAAAAACTAGAGATGACTTTTAGGTTGGCCTAAGAATTAAAAGAAGTCAATATTCTCTTAAAGGTTATCCAAACATCGGTTAAACAAACAAAAAGCAGGCCCAAAGGGTCCAACGGTGACCGTGAGGCGGCTCCCAGGGAAGCGAGCACGCTCGGAGCCACCCGGGGCAGCTTTTTGTTTTAAAGCTTCAAAAGTCCGTAGACATCCTCGAAGCTACACATGATTTAAGGCGGACGGGGCGGTGGGGTGTGGAAGCGGCCAAACTTTCTTTAAAAGTTATTCCTTCCATCAAGACGGAACAAAAAGGAGCTTCCCGAGCGAGAGCCCCGGGCAGGGAATGACCCCCGGGCACGGGCCCCGCGCCCTCCCCTCCCTGGGTGCATTTGTGAAATGAACAAACGGCTCCGGGCAGGCGGCGAGAGCCGGGCACAGCCCGCTCGCCCCGCGCCGGGGAACGCGCCCTCGCCCCGGATATCGAAGCCATACCTTCTTGTTCTGTAGATCCACAACTTGCCACACCAAGAGAATTAGTTCCCTCTCATCCGAACCCAGTTTAGCCCCATATGCACCAGCTGTTGCCCCAAACAACACCACCAAAGAGTCACTGTGCGAAGCCGTCATGACCACAGGGGGAAACAACTACAATCAAAAGCAGAGGTCAAAAAAAAAAAAAAAAAAAAAAAGAGGAAAAAAAAAAAAGCAAAAGAAAGACACACTAACAAACAAGAAAAAAATAAAACCAAAAAATCCCACAAGGCTCACCCCCTACCTCCAAGTAATCAAAGGGAAAAGGAGCGAACGAGAAGTCACAATATAAAAAGAAGAGAAAGAGCTATTTAGGAGGTTGGGTGTTTGAGGAAAAAAAAAAAAAAAAAAACATGGAGAAAGAAAGCTCCCATCTCTACCTGTTCCCGGTGATCTCCTTCCCGGGGCCGATTGGGAGGTGAAATTAGCAAGCTGTGGGTTTCTTTCCCTCTGACATCATGGCAGAAGCTCAGTCTGGGCTTGGGCTTTTTTTTTTCTCTCTCTCTCTCTGGGTTTTTTTTTTTCCTTCCCTCTTCCCCTTCCCCTCTCCTGAGTTACCTGCCCTTGGTGCAGCTCATGTGACTCTAGTCAATCTCCCAAAGGGACAAGGCCATTGGGCCTCTGGAAAAGGTGTAGGAGGGACGGAGGGAGAATCAACGCCTGGCTGATCCGGCCTGATTGGTTTTTGAAGGAGATCACAGGCAAACTCCCTTTCTCTGTTGAATTCTGCCTGCAGGAAGTGCCTGTACCTGCTTTCGGTTCGGCGGGTCCCGCCCGGCGAGCGGGGCACACGGGGCTCGCCGCGCTCCGACCCGCGCTCGGCTCGGGGCAAATCTGAACAACTTACGAGTACTGTGGTTAAAACACAATTTATAACTTAGCATTGAATTCCACGGAAGAAAAGTCTTTACCTGCTTCTAAGTAATTGCCCTTTGTGCACGTTGCTGTGTGTGTATCCAGCTACCGACGCCAACGGTAATGGGTAATGAAAGTGTAGCATTCCACAGGGATTTTTAAGGGATGTTACAGGCAGAGAGCACTTTGCAATTTAGGCCCTGTCTTTCATACAGTTTGTAAAGACGAGTTTTAGTAAAACAATCCTTTTTGTTTTGAGAAAGGATGTATATCCAGGAAGATTTGCAAAAACACAGCGTAAAGACCTGCCTTTTCCCTCCTACAAGTGCTCAGCAAGGAGCTGTCTCCCGGGCATTAACTGCAGCCCAAGATGGGCAGATTTCTCCACTGCTCTCTCCTGTTTCACTGGCGAGACTACAACGGGAAACACCACCTAGTTTAGCTACTCCTGCTCAAAGGCAGCAGCAATATTTGCAACATCGGGGACTGAGAAAATTTTTGGAGATATTTTCAAATTGAAATTGATTTTAAAGCAGAAAAAATATATAGGGCTTCTAAACTCCTTTGAAAGTTATTTTTCCTACTGCTGCCACTGATGAGTTACTAATGATTTTTAAAGGCCAAATGCTGCAAGTTAGACTAGTCATAATTTTTCTTTCGTTTAATTAAGTTTTCAGTTTATACTTCAAAATTAGTGTTGTGTTGAAATAGAATTTTTACTGAATGAAAGTTGGTGTTTCTATTTATTTACTGATGTCTATCCTGGGAAAATGCAGAGCTGAGCATTTAACTGTGAATATCTGATGGCTTAAATTATTAAATCACATTTTCTCATTTTCTTTCAACATTCCAATTTCATAATTGATTAATTATAGCAGTTATTATGGAGACCTCCTTCTGACAAGCACTGACTCCCCATGCTAACACCACCACAAGACTAATTCCATTTATTTCGGTGAAAACAAACTACAGTTCAAGGATGCTGTGCGATGTGAAGTATCCTAGAATTCATGTGTTACAAGTATTTACCTGACAGAGGCCATGCTGGAAACCTTGCACAGGTGCATCTCACTGAACATCACAAGACAGTTTAGCACCTCTCAGCTGTTGTCTCTGCAGCTCAGGCAGCTCCCTGAGAAGCAATCCTGAATATACACTGTTACAGAAAGGCAAATTCTTGACCAAAATTGGAAACTTTAAGCTGTAACATGTATACATTTATATATTCAAAATATTTTCAGCGTTGTGTTTTCTAGCATTGCTGAATTCATGCCACAGCTACATTTTCCTCTGTCAATGCATTTCCAGAAGTCCTTGGTGGAATAAAATCCCATTCATTTTCCTTTTGTTGTATCCTTTGGATATGGTGGTAATGAAACAGTGTAACACACTGTTATTGACGATGGGTTGATTCTTATCCCTGAAGTCTGTAATAAAAACCACAAAAGTGAGAAGTGTGAGAACAGTTCCTCTTTTCCCAACCTGTTCCCCTCCTCCCAGACTCACACCTATATATGGAGGTGTTTGGAAAGAGGCAGTGTTTGTACAGATAAGTGTAAATACAGATTCTAACTGCAGCTATGTTCACAGAAAAAGATACCTGGCTGTTGCAATTTAGCTGCCTTCATGAGGATGTCATTTTGTAGCCTTAATATGTGAGTATTTTATACATAATGGGATTTTAATTAGCAGATTTCTATAGAAGATCATACACATGATAAATTCTTGGCCAGGTTGACACATGCTCACAGGCTCCAGTGAACTGGCTCAGAGAATACCAATATGTCTGTAGGATCTAAAGTGAAAGAAAAACTATTGAAATTCACTCAGAGCAACATGCCAGATTAAAGAAGTCCTCTTCAAATCAATGTCCAAGACCCTTGAAAATTTATTTGAAATCTACACATGCTATCAAAGGCTGGTGAGCCCAAAAGCTTCTGTGCTTTTCACAATTATATTAGCTCATCTCATAAAATGTAGCCTCTCTTCACAGAAAGCCAATCTGGTTTCTATTTTTAGACTATCTTGACTCATATAATTCTACTGTTACTAATTTATCTGAACTATTCTAGCAAAATGAACTTAAAACATATTCTAAAATGTTTTAAAAACCCTTAAATAAATGCTGGCCTTCCTGCAATAGCACACATTTCAAAGTATCAGATTATGCAACTGGCTTTTCATTCATCTTCTATCTACAACTCTCCCATTCTCTGCTCTGAATTCTACTAGCAGTTTATTGATCTAAATCATCTAAAGGAATGACATTGTATGTCTCAACAGAACAGCAACAGGATCCAGTTCCTGAAAAACATATGGGACAAGCCCTTGTACACTGAGCATAGAAAAGTTAATTTGTAACCAAGATCTTGCTGAAACAAAGAGTTATTGCTCACCTTCAGCTTTAATCCTGGCAGGCATGTTTATAGAGGTCCTTGTTTGTAGGCTCCATATGAGGATGATGTGTCATAACTGCAACGGGGTGGAGAAGAAAAGTTTTAAAGATGGACACTCATTGTTATGCAAGCTCAGTACTGTGATTATTTTGTTTCTTATTAATCAAGCAATTAAAACTAAAATAGATCAGTTCTACAGTTAGATCACACGAGAACACTGAAGAGACTCATTAAAAGCATTGTGCTTGAATGGATAAATTTGTAATGGCATTTTCATTCAGGGAAGGGAAGGGAAGGGAAGGGAAGGGAAGGGAAGGGAAGGGAAGGGAAGGGAAGGGAAGGGAAGGGAAGGGAAGGGAAGGGAAGGGAAGGGAAGGGAAGGGAAGGGAAGGGACCATCTCTTTTACTACATTATTAAAAATTCCTGTGAAATGAATGTCCTGATGACTGAAGTCCTTTTGTTAAAGCCTAATAAAAGGAGTACGAAAATTTGAGACATGAGATCTGGAGTAATATCCTGGCTACATTTAGATCTACAGAAATACCTCAATAACCTTTCAGGGAACATGGAAGTCAATAATTTGTTCCAAACTAGCATGATATTGAGAAATTATTTGTCCTCATGAATATTTTACTCATCAGTTAAGAGGAGGAAAATGATGATGATGATGAAATTTAACCCTGTAAAATGGTTTGAAATACCCTGGAAAAAAAGTGAATTAACTTTGAAGTTGGGTCTAATTTCAAAATTGGCCAAGGTGGCAGGGCAAAGATATGCACCAAAAGAGGTCCAGAGGTCTATTCTAGCTAATTTTTTCCCTATGATTTTGAGAAAGAGAGATATTAAATTGAATAAGTATGGAGCCTTGGTGTTTCTCTGCACAAGAGGGATAGTAGGAAATTCTCTGCATGCCTCAGCTTCTCCAAACTGAACTGGCACTGGAAGTAAAAGATCTGTAAGTGATGTGTAAGCAAATGTGAGAACACATTTAGATTTCATACTCATTAAATCCTTGGCTCCTGGACTGGATTGTAAGATACTGCAGCAATATTTGCTGAAGGAGGAGCTTACTGTAACTCCTGAAACATAAACCCATAGGTAAAGAATTTTCTGCCATCCTTTCTTTAACAGAAAATGAGTGGGAAAAGGCATGGGAACAAGTGCTTAGCAGTGTTCTTTGATTGCTGTCCAGATGTTTGGAGACATCTGATTTTTTGGTTTGCCAGGTAGTTGTGCCATGATTACAGTGCACTGTAGAAGCCTTGAAGTAATTTCTATTGAGATATCCACAAAAGCTCAGCAATCTGCATAAGAGCCTCAGAACTGTGGTTCTGAGGGATTGTTACCCTGCAGATGCCAGCACCAGCAAGCCACACTGGAAGAATCCACTTAGAATCCTGTGTCAGTTGGAATTTATTTCTATTGACTTAAAGGTAAGTTAAAACATAAAATTGGTGACTAGACAAGACAAATAAAAATGAAATTACTTCCCCTATTATTTTACACAGCTTCTCTACTTCATGGGATGACAATCAACGCAGTGGTTTAATCCTACAAAGGTTTTATACGTGCTCTGTTCCCATTGGAGTACTGCTGTGAGTTGTTTAGCCAAGTGAGTTGTTTAGCCACATTACACTTACCAGGCTTTTGAAAATCTAAGCATTTACTTTTCCACCAAACTTGTGGACAGAACAAACATGCATGCATAGTAGTCCCTTTCATAATCTATAATATTATTATAGATTTACATTAAAGTTAACAGTTTATAACAAATAAACTGAATTTCCTTTTTTTTTTTTTAATTGGAAATAATGCTGTCTGTCAAATAATTTAATAATTTACTGAACAGTTTTCTGGATTTAGAATCACTGAAATTATTGCTGATAGGGACCTCTGCAAGCCCTCTTGTCCAACACCGGCTTACTTCCAGCACGCCAGCACATTGAACCAGCCAATATTTTGTCCAGTTGTGACTTGGAAACCTCCAGGAATGACCCACTCCAGTTCACTGCTGCACTGCCCAATATTTTGTCCAGTTGTGACTTGGAAACCTCCAGGAATGACCCACTCCAGTTCACTGCTGCACTGCTTTGCTGATGAGAAACTTTCTCCTGGTTGCCAATCTGATCTCACTGCTAAATTTTTAAATAATGCAACTAGTTGAGACAGGATCTTTAGGCTGTGGTAAGTTAGACAAGCCATGTGCTACAATTCCTGTTACCTAATGAGATGAATATGCAAGTACTCCCTGACCCTTTCAATCTACCTTACCTGGGATTCAAATCTGACTTTGTGTGAAGCTTTATTCCCTTTACAACCTGCCTAAATACATTGCCATTGCAATTGCTTCTTTTTTTACGAGTCTCGGGTATAGTATAATATGAGAAAGAAAATTCAAATGAAAAAATCCTTTTTGAGGCAGGTTTTTAAGAAAGACTGATGTGCAGTCTTAGATTGGAACACTTCTATATACTAGCCCGTTCTCTCTTTGCCCATTGAAAGGATATAGTGGTTTACAAGTCTGTCAGTGTGGCAGAATATCCAACAGTAAAAAATTTGGTTTTTATTTATGAAGTTAATCTAGTGAGGTATTTGTTACATAAACTATAAAGGAAAGAAATTCCATTATCAACATTCTTGCTACCATCACTATTGCCCTAGTGAAAGGAGTAAAAACATAAATTGATAACACAATTCACTGCAATAGCAAAAAGCCAAAATACTCTCTGTTATTCACTAGTATTTAGATGCCATTAAATAGAATAATCCTCTGAATTTATGAACAATAAAATTAAAAATAACACATTTATGGTTCAACAGGAAAAAGTTATATCCTCTTGGGAAAAGATCAAGAGTTTAACTCCTCATAATAGTAAATGAGAATGACCTAATGTCTACATAAAGCGTTTAATTTGGGCCATTTTGTACTTTATATTTTAACAGACTAACTCAGAGACTTCCAGTCACAGGAGTAGCAAGACAGGAAATTCAGTATTGTTTTACCCTTATAGAAACCTCCTGTAACACTCCGTCAATGAATCAATGATATTCAGCCTGTCATATTCCCACACATAAATGCATTCACACTGTACAGCTAGAAAGTTCTCAGAAGTTCACTGAACCACAAAATCACTGATGTTGCAGAGTGAGAAGTTGCCACAGCCATCTGGAACACTGGATTCCAGTCACCCATTTCCAGTCACCTCTGCATGTAAACACAAAAACCAAATAGAAAACATAAGACTTGTAAAGGCTGTTATCTACATCAAAAGATCTGCGTGCTCCACACTGCTCTCACTTACTGAGAGCTGGTAATCAGTGCTGCAATGCAGCAGTGGTGAAAGAACTGATCATCAAATACAAAGGACTGTACACTGGAACTCCAAGCTATTCAGTGAAAAACAACTGTAAGGTTCACACAATTAATGATGAATTTATGCAGGTTACATCTCCTCAAGCTTTACTGAAAACTGGCTGACACCGGTCTCTCTCATGAGATTATCTTGGCAGAAATTACTAATCTCTGTCTGTTCATTCAGATTGTACCACAAGCCCTCAGCTGACATAATAACCCTGATAAAAATGGAAGGTGTGTTCCTATAATATTTAACTGCTGTGATATTTAACCTGTTTCTTCATTAGAATTTAATTAATCTTATTCCACATACATATGCTAATATGTAATATGCTAATACACTTCTTTTTCTCACTGCAGTATAAACAGAAGTAAAATATAAATGCAAAACCTAAGCAAAACTTAACCACCTGTTGAAGTGCTTGGGCTTTGAGAATATTTCATTGAAGTATTTTGTATAATAAATTGATGAATGCAATTATGTGCAACCAAAATAGACGTGATAGGACCTATCATTCAATAATTTCCTGATCTTTCACCCTGGTTATGGTTATTTTGCTTCACTTCACTTCTACCAGCAATTGTTACATACCTAAGATCTGACAAGGGGATTTCAAACAATTTCAAACACACCCTGTGTCCTATCCAACCCAAAGATGGCATAATTTCCACAAAGTAGCAGGCTCCAATTTTTTTTTTTTTTTGGTACTTCTGTTTTCACTGCCCTGTCTTGAAAGTACAAGGTCTTTAAAAAGTCTTGTCTGACTCGTGACTACCAGCCTCTAGCAGAACTAATGCCAATTTCTAGGAAGATGAGTTTATTTTCTACTCTACCATTTGCAGCTTGAGAAGACAACTACAGATTTTGCAAAATAACTGGATTTTTTTTCTACAGCACCTCTAAATGCAACTGCTCGCATGGAAGACTCTAGTTCACATTGAACTGTATTATATAGTTACAGTCATATCAGTAGAGTCATCAGATCCTCACTCAAATAAATTTCCTTGTTCTATTCAACAAATGCTCTTTCACTTTAACATCTGAGCATGATTAAACAAATGCCTCTTGCTTTGGCCTGATGCTGGATCCTGCACACTGTGGAAGTAAGACAGAAGTAATGTCCTTACAGATACATCTGGCTGATATAGGAGAGTGATATGGTTTCCTGAGAAGAAATATTCTCAGAGAAACATATTGCACAGTCAGTAAATGTACTCAGACAGAAAGAAGACAGATATACCTAGATTATTCCTTTTGGCATAGTGTAGAAATTTTAAATTTAAGATGCCATATGATGCAATTCGGTGCATTTTATCACTTAACAGCTATAGAATCGCTTTTTAAGCACAGATAATAACTAAGCACAGGCAAGCAGGTGCAATTCCCTTCCCAGCAAGTTGGAGTTGTGATAATATACCCTGACAGAGCTGTTTCATAAGTGCCAGTACTACCTCACCTCCTTTTCACAACCCTCTGCTAATGTGGCACACCCTTGTTTGACAGGAAATGTCACCTTGTGTTCAGTCATTCCTTGTTCTCCTCAAATAATTATTTCAACCATGGTGTCACACATTTAACATACATTAAGAATTTGCCTTTTCTACACTGAAATACATGGTGGTGAGGCAAAAAAGAGAGCCCTGGGGCACAGGAGAGGAAGTTACCTGGCACATTCTGGGAGTGGCTCTGCAGTGACTTGGGTGAATGCAGCGATGATAACGCTCTGGCTCTGGGTGAAGTGGATGTCGAGGACATAACTAACTTTTAACTGCTCCTTTCCAGACTCAAGTGCTCTGCTTTGTGTGAGGAGGGAGTCTGAGGAGTCCATCCTCCATTCTCTAAAGTGGAGTCATTCCCTCATTCGGTTCAGTTATCCTGGAAAAAACGAGACTCATGGGAATGGGAAAGTACAAGGGGGTACTTCTGCCTGATAGGTCATGAATCCATGGCTTTAGGGCACATCAAGCTTTCCTGGGGCCAGGTACCGCTGAACACCTGCAGCCTCACCGAGGGCAGTCAGGCCAGCTGTCACTGTCACACCTGAGTCACGACGGGCAGCATTCTACACCTACTTTATATAGACATAAGATGCAAGATTGTGAAATCAGGTCTTCCTGTCTCTTCAAAACTCTGGATTACACTCTATCTATGCAGGAATCCCTATCAGAGGATATATAAAATATCAATTTTTTTATAAATTAATGCGTAAATTTCTCCTTTTCTCACAACTCATCTTGCAAAACTGACTTCAAAAAACATTTATATTTTGCACTGTTATCAAAAGCACAGGATTTATCTATCCAAACCTTGTGAATCTTTTTGGTTTAGGGGAACAAGGTGGAGCCCACCACCTTCAATCAAGGATTGGCTGCTTTAATCAAAGAGATGTGAATAGCTTGCATTCTCAGCTTTTGATTTCCACAAAGCCTGTTTGTTTTACTTAAGGCTAGCAGTCCCTGTTGCCAAGGAATTGCTAGGGAGCTAAGCCACACCTTTATGAATATACTTAGCACTTCCTGCTCTGTGCAGCCTTAAAAGCAGTCTCCTCTTCTCCAGAGAGATAATTGGAGGTTAAAAAAACATAAACATCTACATCTTAAGATCTTGCCTGGCTGGCAAAGCCACCTGTCTTTGTGCTCTTGTTAAATAGTTCACACAAGGTCTTGGGGAAGTGTTTACCATAAGATGTATTTTTCAGAAGAATTCAATCTTTGGGATGGTGATAATATGTTTCTTACCCTTTCATCTGTTTGAGTCCAGAGCTTCCATTGGTGGCTGCTTTGTGACAGAAGGAAATGAGTTGGTGTGTTCCTCTGAAATCCCTCTGGGCTGGTGCTGTAGGCTGAGTGGTAGCTCCAGCACACAGGGTAAGGGTTCATTATTTGTAATATTTATAAACAACCCTCTCAGAGCTCTGAGACAGCACCGTGGTGTAATTGCTAGATCACTTGCATCCTCCTTTTTCTGCTTAATCTGTAATTTAAATTATTATATAGAAGGATTTGTCAGTCCTGTTGATGCTCAGTAATTACATCAATCTCAGGAAGTTGTGTTTACTGTTTGTTTGGGGTTTTTAACATAGTTTACTTAAAGAAACAACTTTTAAACACACATACATTTAATGCTGTAAAACAAATCTGAGCACAGAACTCATTGCTGAAACTTGTGCTCTCTAAAAATGCCTAAAGCAGGCAGAACACTCATATCAGAAACATTTTTACTGATGAATCAGTGCCACAGTTTCATAGATTTCCCTCTTTATCCTTTCCTCTGATGCAAGGTATAAAATTATCTTTTGTTTTATTGTCACTGCATACTGCAAGTGGAACTTCAGGCTCCCACTAAAGATGTCTTACAGTTTTCATGGCATGTTATAAATGATGGCAGCTTCTAAGGGTTGGGTGGGTAGTAGGGATGATTAATAAGATATGGTTACTGGCACAGCAGTGAGGTGGAGTAGGTGTGAGTAATTGTATTCTGTGGGAACTTAATCAGAATCCTCTGGTTCATGGGCATGAAAGTATTTTGTATTATTCCCAGCATTTCTAAGAAAGGACAGAAAACCAACAGCACCTTAGTGCAAGTTTCCTAAAGGATTTCTACACAGAGGGAGAGACAGGCAACAATAGAAAACTAAAAATTTGGAATCAGTTACTTTATTGCCACTTTTTTTTTTTTTTTTGAGAATGAAATCTGCAGTGCACATTAGAATGATGTGGACTCAAATGCAATGGGAAAAGATTCTCACTTGAAGACTTAGAACTTGTTGTACAGGCCTAAAAGCACTACTGGGAACAGACAATGCATTTGAGGATGCAGCTTCATTGCTTCAAAGGAATAGCAGTCTACATAATAGTCCCAACGTATTATTGGGGGGCAGAGAAGGAGGTTGTGAGCACACACATAATGAAACTAAACTAGTGGGTGTAAAGTAACAGCCAGTTTCATTTATTTGCACAGTTTATCTATAGTAGCAACCAAAGCCCCAGTAGGCAAACAGCCTGGACAGCTGGTGTGGAAGAATGGATTCCACAGCTCTGCAAGGATTTCATGTGAAGCAACATCCTCTTACTGGGATTAGCTGCCTTGCTCAAGACCAGCCTCAAAGGGATTTACAAATCCACTATATAACCTTATCCAGAGTGATACAGTAATGTCTTCATTGTTTGTGGACAATATGCTGCATCAGAGACATTCGGTTTTTTCTCCTAATGTAGAAGAGAAAACACCCCTTCCTTAGAAAAATCATAAGGGACTGGTAATGTGGGGATTAAGCAGGCAGGATTATACAGTCTCAGCTGAAAAAAAAAGGTGTATGACAACTGACAGAAACTGCTAAGTCCCTTTCAGGAAAAGGGATTATTAAGCCAACAGTTCTGCAAGTTAGGCCCACAGTTCCTGGCTCTTGGGCAACAAGTATTCGTTGTCAAATGCTGCTATTTAATATAAAATGTGCTCTCTTCAGTCTTCATGTGCCTTTCCACAACACAATCAAGGCTAGAAGACAAAAAGCATTTGTTACATTTCAGCAGGGAACTTGGGTTGGCATTGGGCATGATGGTTTGTACAATGGTTTCGGAATACTGAGGGAGAGGATGGGCACTGGAATACTCTTAAACTCATAAAACCACAGTTCCTACCTTTATTTTTAATATGAAACAAGCAAATGTATCTATGAAGATGTTGTAATGTATCAAGAAAAATTACTACAGACATGAAACACTGAGGAGTTTATTTGATCTACTCTCCTTGACTGAGACAAAAGATAGTAATTTCAAGAGCATTGTTTATCCATGAAGGAAAATCAGAGCTCAGGGACCTATTTGTTTCTTTATCCCTTTAGTGAATAAAGACATAGACTGCTTGAACTGCTTGAACTGCTTTAACATCAAATTTCAAAGAATCAAAATATAAAAGTTCACTTTCCAAATCTATTTCCTGAATTAAAATACATCTTTCAAATAAGGCAACATTAACATTTGGATAGCAAGCTCATCAAAACACATGATCCCACATTACAGACAAATATGGATGTATATCTACAAGCACCTATACATAGCTCCTTTGTTACATATTCATTTCCATTCCTCACCTTTCTGTTCCCTCAGAGTTTTCAAGTTTGGGCTAAAGGTATATACTTGATCTGTTCTCATTTAGCATTCCTGACTTCCTTAATCTTCTTTTAGTTCATATTTTTCTATCCTTTCTCTCAAGTATCTGAAAATACAGAACATTAGATGAGTACATAGCAATGCAGAATAGTCAAATGTCTGTAGAGATCACAGCTTTCCCACAAGAGTATTACAAGTATAAATTGAATACATATTTCACATATCATTCACAAATTGCTGTCTCCCCCTGCTCCACAGTGAAAGGAAGTAACACTTCAAAGAAAAACTGCCTCAGTAGTGTGAAATTTATATCTGCTATAAGGCCATTTATACTTGATTTCACATTTGATTTGAGTGTGACTCTATCATTTTCCTACCAGCAGTAGATATGACCTTTTAAAGGAATGACTGCGTAGGAGACACATGCTCCTTTCACATGAGTGATTCTTTATGACAGCTTTTCTCCACCCCTCCCAGCAGTGCCTTCATGTTTAAGCAGCTTCACTCTGAAGTTACTATAGCTATGCAACTCTTGCTCATTGTAGCCCTTAATAATTGCTTTCAATCTGGATAATGCTGTTGCCATATACTCTGTGCAAGGCTACACCTTAAACACCTAATAAAATGAAATTCATGTCAGAACAGCAAGGATTACTTCTGAACTGCTTGACTCAACGCAATTTTTTCATGGGCTGGTTATGAATAACAAGTGCTGCACAGGAGGGTTGTAGAAGCCCATCTCTTTTTCTCCTCATTACTCTTCCTCTGTGTGACACACACCAACATATGGCCACAGATGTAGTCCATGTGCCTCAGTTTGATATCCTTGAGATTATAAAAAGGCATGATTGGCAGAAGACTCACTGAGGATTCAGGACTCAGGATACTTGCTCCCACTTGACAATAGCATGAAATTATATTTTAGCCATAATTCTGAAGACATCCTTTCAGCAAGGCTTTTGGAAGGGATGAGGATATACCTCCATTGATAAAGAACACACAAACCAGTTCTGGGTATATCAAGCCAACTCCAGCATCAGGCTTTGGTCCAAAAGTGGATCATGATTGAATTTTTCCTAGGGCATGCAGAAATTGCAAATGTGATGTAAAATGCATTCCTGCAAAAGATGTGGTATTTCTTAGCATTTTCTCAAGAAGTGTCACTGGGATACTACAGGTATCAGCTGTGAAGGCAGCATTCAGCACAGAGCTAACTTGTTGCATTGAAGTTCATCAATGCTTCCTGTTAACCAGAGCCAATAGAAATCAGCAAATAAAAGACTCTCCTGGACCTTGTAAAAATTCATTTACTAGTCATGAGTAGAGCATGGGTGATTTCCTATCAAAAGTTAAAGCACAAGTTTTATTGTCCTTACTTTTTATATAAATTAGCCATATTATACTTCCTGGACTCTGGATCCATTCTGAATAAGGAATGCATTGCTAGTGTCATATTCAATGTAACCTATTCCTTTGCAATATTTAGATGCATTGTATTTCATCACAGAAAGCTATGCAGTGAAGGACATCTCTTACATTTATTTTCATTTTGAACTTCCCAAAACTGTGTCCTTTGCCCACTGCTAAAGGGTAGAATTATATTAATGGAACATAACTGTCATTTAGTCTCTGCAAGGCCACACACTTAGGTATGCAGTCAAATCTGCTCTAGAGAGCTGCATTTCTGTTCAGCTCTGTAACTATGAACTTCTCCCATGAGATGCTCTAGAAGAGGTGAGTGAGACAGTGTCCCAGAGCAGTGCTCTGCACTTACTGCCTTACCTTCAAATCTAATGGTGTTAGCAACTGAATCAACATCTCATACTGAGTTTTCTCCTCTGTACTCATTCAAAGAAATAATCCTAATTTGTATGTCGTTCAAGAAATAGTAGAAGTAACATTAAGCTGTACCTTGACTACTTTGATGATTGGACCACTGAACTGATCTAACACTATTCAGACTTGCCAAGTCAATCTTATATGATGAACTTCATGTGAAGAGATTCTAGTTTTTGTTTGTTTTACAAAGTACTATTAAAGGAATCTCTGCTCAGAGTTGCGCAACATCTTCTGCCTCCTCTTTCTCTTTGCTTCCTTCAACTTAATTCTCATAATTCTCCTTAATGTCCTGGGAAGACTTGACAGTCAAATTTTACCCAGTGATTAGACTTTTCCCTTTCCCTCCAGATTTGTGTGTTCTCTGGTCCAATTTGAATTTTTTACCCTGGAGAGGAATATCAAAACAAGTAGATGTATCTGAAACTTACAGTAGGCATGTTCAAACAGTAATAAGTCTCACACTTCTTTTGCACTACAAAGAAAACCACAGGATAATAAACTCATCCAATTTTAAGTATAAAATATGTATGTTTATATACATATAATAATGACATGTGGGAATCTGATACAAGACTTTCATAATATAGAGGTGATAGACAAAAGCCTCAAAGAGCCCTTGGATATTCTTCCCCTTTCCCTTTCCCTTTTTAAATTGTCATTTTTCTTTATAGCCCACCCAGAACTAGGTCAACATTGAAAACGCTCTTGGGCAGTGACTGCACAATAAACCCAAGGCAAGAGGACAAACATTCTCCTGCACAACTGTACAGTTTGTCTCAGAGAGGCAGGTGGAACAAAAGAATGTTTTAATTTGTTAGAAAATAAAAAAATCAGAGTATTTTACATGAACTACAGCTCAAAAAAGACAAAAATAGAGGAAGATTTACAGTCCATAAAACATTCATCAGTAGCAGTACCTATGTCCTGTATGTTAAGTGGTAAATGTCCATTTATTTGTTCAGGGTAGCTTACATCTTTACTTTTAACCCTCACAGCTGAGTAATAGAGCATCCTCTATTGAGGATGAACATTAGAGCTTGAACATTTTTTATTATGCAGATCATGTAGTCAAGCTATGATCCAGAAGGAAAACACAATTCAGCCATCATGTGGCCTAAAGCTAACAATTTTTCATACTTTGTGTGACTTGTAGCTTGCTAACACAGAATTATGTTTGAAGAGCTGGCCAGGCAAAGGCCTATTCAGCCTCAGAGTAAGGAAAATGTTTCCAGACCTGGAGTAGATCAACAGCCATGTGTGACAACAGCCACGTGTGACAGCATATTCAATAGCCTCAGCAGCATCGCTGAGAGAGTGCTGGACTAGCACTTATGAAACTGCTAAATTCATGGTGAACTGATGCACTGCTCTGCCACTTTTCCTCTTAGTGGGCAAGATGACTGCAAAACTGGCTGAGGGTGTTTAAATCTCTTTATGGTTTTTTTTTCATTGCATCGTAGAACCAAAAGAAACTTCTACAACTTTCATATTGAGATAGTACCTAAGTCTAAAACTCTATCGGTTTGAATAGTTAACAGACAACAGGCTCACACGACCACCTGCAAATTTGAGTTGAATTCTGAACTTAAACTCTGTTGAGAAAAATCTGGAATTTGACACATGCCTTTTCAAGTAAAGCTTCTGAACACAACTTTTGAAGTTAAATACTACAGCTAAGCTGGTTTAACAGCTTGGCATTGCCAGAAGTGGGAAGCTCTTGTTGTTTCCCCACACTTCTTTTTCCCAGCTTCATGTATCCCATCTCTTTGTACCTGCTGTAGCTGAGGTCAGACTCTGGCTGAGCCAAAACCACTTGTTAATTCACCACTAAAACCCCTTTTGATCACCAACCAGACTGACTGGGTTCTGTTACTGCCAGAGCCTACGTAAACAGAGGGACCACAGTCAGGAGAGAGAAAAATAGAGTCTCCTTTTAGCAAACCATAAGACTGGCCAAAGCCTCCCTTTCTTTACCTACACAATGTAAAAAGCTGATTTTGTGTTTTTAACCAGAGGTTCAGAACTTGTTTTGGCAAGTAAATTTTTGGGGGAATTTTTCGAAGCCTTGACTTCCTAACTATTCTTTAGCTAAACTAAGTCACAGTTTTGCAACTTTTTTCTTTTTGACAGTTGGCTGGGGCCAAAAATGTCATTTTAACTATAAGCTGCTTTCACAAGCACTGCTGTGAAGAGTAATCACCATGATTTCATGCCCTTACAGGGTCCTTCAAACAAATACTTTAGTGTGACAACAATGTAATCACAGACTTCTTAAGGAAATTCCTTTGCTGAAGTGCTGTGGCATTCATTTCAGTCAGTTTAGTACAGACCATATTGATCTAAAGACAAAAAAATAATGCACTTCAGATGCAGATACAGAAGGAGACAAAACAATAAAGTGACAGTAAGCACCAAATTCTTCACCAGTTAATGGGTCATGCAGTCATAGCTACTTAGCAGTATTTTGAAATATCCACAGCAACTACTTCAGCCTCTGGGTCATTGCAATTTTACATTTTCAAATATTTTGAGAGTGACAGCTAGAGCACAGAAGAAGGAAAAAGCTGTGGAAAAAAGAATTGTACAGCACTGTTCTTAAACTTGTTATACCATCAGTGCCTGAGACAGAAATTGATCTTGAACAAGAATGTCAGTGTTTCTTTCCCAGAATATCGCAAAAACCTGATGGTGTGAAGGGTAGATCTTTTCACTGCACCAGATGCACAACCATATGTATTTTGAGTGCTCCTTTCAGACAGTTCTTCACATGCATCTCTAGCAGTATGCACAGACACACCCTTTTAACCAGCTCCTTTTTAAAGTATTACTTCAGTCAGCTACGAAGTGGTTCAGGTTTTCAAGAAAAGACTCCAATCTTATGGCTGGAATAGTCATTTTATAAACACCCTGTCCCCATTTGTTAACCAGCTTTGCTCATGAATAAGTACCATGCTGCATTTTTCCTCCCCATCCCCACCTTTTAAGAACAAAAGCAGCCTCGGGCCATCGACTCTTCCCCATCACCCTTTTAATCTCTGAGAAACAGCTTCTTTCTCAATTGTTCTTGCTTAACTAATGCAACATTTAACACCCCAGATGAATCAGCACTGAGCTGCAAGTAACCTTCTGACTACTGATCCTTCAGCTCCACAACACTCAATTAATGATGAAAATGCCTGGACTCCTGAGCTGCATTTTGGGAGGTCATTTTAGAGTCTACATTTGTCTGTGATACTTTCTCACCTCTTGTTCCTTTGAATCCAGAATTCCAGTACATGCAATTCATTTCTGTGATGTGGTGATTTCTGATTATCGGAACTCATGTCATCTGTGGTTTTTTTGCTCTTATCTGGGCAGATCCTAGGTGAGGTTTGAAGTTTAGGGGTTCAGAGTTTGGTACAATACTTACAGGAAATCCCTGTATGATATTACCAAGGATCACAAGGAAGCATTTGAAAAGGTATTGAAAAGACAGCAGCTCCAGTCAGCAGAAAGTTTCTTGTTCTCATCCATCGGGACTAAACAAGAAAGTCAAGCAGATGATGGAAACAAGAGAACAGGTTTGTTACTAAACCTTTCCTCAACAATATGAATATGTATTTATTGGTACATACATACATATTTAAAATGTAAATTACAGAAGTATACACACACACACACCCCTTTTTTTTCCCCCAGCAGTTATTCCTTAGAGTGGACAAGGATGACATGCTTTTATATTTTTGCTGGGGCTCTAACTTGTTCCTGTGTGCCAATTTTCTTTTTTTCCACCCCTCAGTTTCATCAAACAGAATAGCCTCTGTGTAATAGAAATAGCATCTGTCAGCAAGATAATGTCTTCAAGTGCTAACAATTTCAACCAGTAAATAAAATAACCCAGAAATCAGAAAATTATTTAAAAAAAAATCTATTCTTTTGTCTCCCCATTATCCCATCCAGGAAGAACATGTCTTTTAGGCAAGTGCTCTGTGAATGTTTTCCCTCAGTCGTACACACGATCTCATCCACCCTGCTCAAGAGGCGAAGGTGGGGCTGTGTTTATTGAGCAGCCTCTAGTGGTTCCCCAAGGAGCCACCCAAGGCTGTAATTGTGAGTGCTGCAGAGGCAGCAGGTACCTGCTCACACCTTGCACTCAGAGAAATGCTCTGAAATTGCCATCTTGCCTAGAACACTGAGAAAACTGCTGAGCCTTTCTTTAGCCATCTCCAGTTTAACAGAGAAATTCTTCTAGCAATGAAAAATCTTTATTAGAAACCAATAATTATCTATTACTGAGAATCTATTACTGAGAGATTCCTGCTTAGGCTGACAAAATCTTCATTCGTAAAAGAGGTGGTCCTTGGGCAGCAGCAATGTGAGTCGTTAATATAATAAAAAAATGCCCAGCATATGAAAGACTGAATACATATTAATCATGAAAAAATAATTATAACATTAATTACAAAAAATTAAAATAGTTTCCTTTGTTTATAATAATAAAATTAATTATAATGGCTTTCTAATTGTTGCCACTGCTTGTGTTTAAATACATAAACTTGGTGCTCTAATATTCCGCTAGCTTGAAAATGTAAAGAACTTCAAGCTTACACAGAAATTTTGGGGTCAGAAATTTGCAAACCCATATCTAACTATTTTGTGATGATAGACTGATATTAATGAATTTTTTTCCAACTTTTAATATCAGTTTTTTCCACTAAATATCAAGAAAAGAAGATTCAGCAACATATATGTTAGTTCACATGTAAAAACTAGTGACCATCACAGCAAAGAACAAAAGCTATATTTGAAGTATCTCCTTAATAATTCCTCTGACAACCGAAAACTTTAAATTCCAAAAAGCTCCAACCATTTTTTTTCAGCCCGGTTAGGATTCTGAGAAAACATTTTTCAGCTGATTCTCTACATTTGCATCGTAAAACTCCTGTCGAAGCTCTTCCCACCAGTAATTAATTACTCAGTGCAACGGGCATGTTTTCACTACAGCCGAGATCCACCAACCCTGCCCCGAGGGGAGCGCAGCTGCCCCACCTGTCAGCATGCAAATATGTTTGGTATGCCCAGTCGCATTCACAGCAAAGCCTGCAGCCCACTAACAGAAAGATTAAGGTTTCCTATTACTGTGAGGCACGTTTCCAGCAGATCAAAACAATGGACTAAAGGGGTACTCTGAAACCAGGAAGCCAAATTTGCAAGATTTTACACTTTTACTGAAACTACTTTGAACCCCGAAAAGAAAAACTCCTTTTTTGAGTTTCTGAACCCCAGTACAGCTTGGGGTTTGATTTTTTCTTTTTTTCTTTTTTTCTTTTTTTCTTTTTAAATTTTTTCCAAATTGCAGAATTGCTTTTAGGTGAAAAAAAAAAAAAAAGCTTCACAATTTTAGATCATTGAATAATGTTCTGAAATAATATCTAATAAATCCAGTGTAATGAAATTATTTCAGAAGGCTTATTTGTACTGAGTTTAAGAATATTTCTGTAGTCATTGTTTTGTTCTCATTTTTGGTATCCCAGACTGGTGGTCTGGGAGAGCCTCACAAGGTGGGAAGTGCTAGGAAAGTTTGTCATCCAAGATCTGAGAAAAAAAAAATTATTAAATATCTGGATTCTCATCTTTCATTTTTGCCCCCATCTCATCCTTACCTTTACAGGCCTCAATGAGGCTGGCTCTCCACAGTCATTTTCACCTGTCATCCAATACTCCCAGCCGGATGCCAGTTTTTGCTGCCTGTTTATTTATGCCCAAACCTGTCTTTCACACTATCCCTTAAATCTAGAAAACCCTGCTCAAATTAATTAGCATTCAACTTACCAACCTCAAGACATGTTTATACTCTGATGTTTACAGTAAACTGCCAGTTACAGTGGAGAGGAAGGTTGCATGCAGGGAATTTTGATACCATAAACACTGTTTCCTTCCAGCTTCAGGAAGTCTACTAAGTATGCAAATAACTGGACTTGTTTCTCTTTATGGTTTATTATTTCTTCCACTAAATTAGCTGCTGCAGCTATTGAAATATGGCTGAAATAAATCTCAATGGATTGTTTGAAGATAACGGGACAGAAACCTGACTATTGCTTTGTCTCTTCTGTTTGATACTCTCCTTGTATTAATTAATTTCCACGTGCCAGAAGCAAAGCTGTCTAATCAACATTAATACTCAGGTAGCACTGTGCTTAATTCACCTTTAAAAAAATTTGTAGACACAAACTGATTTTAGCTGTATTCAGAAGCAAAGAAGTTTTTTTCCTTAAAACTGTTAGTAGGATATTGTAAAATTTACATTTATCTGCCTTACTTTGGCAATGGACTTGAAGGACTAAAGCTTGCTCTTTTACTTCAATCCTCACTCCATATCCCAAGGGGAAAACTCAGTCATCTGTAAAAAAGGAAAGGAAATGTAATAGACTGAACTCCATCAGATCAAATCAGCTTCACCACAATAAACCGATCTGATTCTATACTATATTATGCAAGAAAGAAAATGAATCCCTGAAGTTTATAAGCAGAAATTCAGTATATCCCTGATTTGTAATGTATTTTCTGTGCATAGACACACACACACACAGAGGAAAAGGGCTGTTCCTAGCAGCAGTGAATCTTTGACATTCCTGCTCTACTCAGCAAGTGCTAAGAGACAGTGTACAAATAACAAACTTCATTATTGCAGCAGTGGCTCTCACAGCGTTAAAGGACGATTCACAGGCAACCACAAAATAAATTCATTATGTGTTTAGAAAGACTATTCAATTTGTGCATGAAGTCATGCATTTATGAAGACGAGTCGAGAAAATAGACATACAAAATACTGAACAGAATAATCAGACTTCTCATGGTGTGGCCTCTGTTGTCAAATGCCGCTTGAGGCTGTTCTCATTTACAAGTTCAGGTCATGACAGAAGGAAAATTCATGGGATCGTTTTGCAAGACACAGGGTTAGCAGGACTTGTGTTAAGGCCTCATTGCTATAGTACCTCAAACCCATTTTTCTTCCAATATTTGATACTGGGAGTTTCCTTCCTTATGCACCAATGTGACAAAAGTGCTGTAAAACATCTCAAAGAAGGGACTTGAATGACTGAAAGATGTGGCTAAGGAAACAAGGGAAAAGGGAAACAAGAGGATGCATGTAAGAGAAAAAAAATTTCAAATTCAATATGAATGTTAATGTAATATGGATGTTACAATTGTCAGGAGAGAGATACAAAGAGAAAAAGATCAGTACACCAAAAACATCTGAGAAAGACAATCTAATGTGGAAAGAACTGCCATGAAATCAGAGAGTCTTGACTGTTTTTCCAAATTACCTCCTGTGTTTCCAAAAAATTGTACAGAGTTTACTTAATCTACTACGTTTTCTGTCCATAAAATCAGAAAGAATGCTTATCTGATAGGCAATTTGGGTACAGAAAAACCTGTAAGTAATCTTCTGGCCTATCAAGTTTCATGCACTAAAATGAGATCTCCTCAACTGCTTCCAAACTCACATTCTCTGCAGCCAGCCCTCCATACCTCTGCTGGGCAGTGCCACAGCTCCCCTTTCCTTCCTTCCTCCCAGTCACAGCCCCAGGCTCCCTCCAGCCTCTGCTCCCAGCACTTTTCCCACACATCTGTTCCAAGGCACCTGTGTGACCTGTGGGCAGGAGGACACTGCTTGTTTGGGGGGGTACAGAACTGGAGAGAGTAAAGTCCTTGGGTGATAGAACCATCTTCTGAAACAAGTATTTGGCTACATCCATAACACCAGGAAAAGTCAAATCTCTGATTCAGCCTATTTGACAGGGGTTAAACAAATGAGTGAACAAGTTTGATGTGATAAAAAGTGTTGTCTCTTACTTTTCCTGAGGCTTTTTTCCTATTTGCTAGTGAAGTCTTGCTCCTTTGCAACCACCTGTGGTTGGTTTTGTTTTGTTTTGTTGTCTGGGGAAAAAACCCTGAAATAGGAAAAAGATATGTAATTGGAAAAATACCCCAAATAAAACACTGTACAGAAGGCAAGCAATTGTAAAGAGAACTACGTTGTCCTATAGCAACCAGCATTCACAGAAGAAAATTCAAGCAGACGTAGCCAAAGCAACTACAGAAGAATGCAAACATGATTCTGTAGCTAGAATACCAATAATGAGAACAAAAGATATACTGTTAATACAAATGATGGAATGAGAAGAATTGTAAACAAAGTCATTCACTGAAAGAAAGCATCAAATTAAACTTTCAGTGAATAAGTTAATTTTTTTTTTGTTTTGTTTTTAAAAGGCCCCACACCTGGAAATGTAAATAAAAGGAATATTGAGAGAGAGATGCCACACAGAAAAGATTAACAATGGAAAAATAGTCATTGAAAGCCATAGAATATTTTCCAGCTTGCTGTGGAAGTTCGATTTAGAGTAAGGAAGATGAAGGCAGGGTATTTATACCACATTAAATTAAACCTTTAGTTTAAGAAAATAAATTGTGAAAATATTCTCCTTATTTTTAAGTATAGTTGATAGACAAATAAGAGCTTCCCCTAAATTGCTTCAGGAACTACTTACTTCTCTCTACAGTTAAATAGGGAGTCCAGAGAGTGACAAGAGGCTGAGCCAAATCAACAGTTCTTGGAGGGAGGGCACTGAGTCCTGTCCCCACCTTTCCAGCTCCTATTTCTTTTCTCCCACATGTTTCTTGTGTTGCCTCTGAAGTTTATCTGATTCATTTCAAGGTCAGGCAATAAAATTCACTAACTTGGCAAAAAATGTACACTTTGGAAGGTGGGCAAAGGTAACTTCTGTTGTTTTATCAGGTTGAACAACCTGCAGCCAGATGAGCTCCAGAGGTGGCTGGAGATCAGCAGGGGGATCACATAGCCAAGAGCAGTGTGGGTTACAGGAGAAGGGCAGAGGGAAGAGGGAAGTGCTTTCTGGCAACAATCAGCTTTTAGCTGACGTCAGCCAGTTTTGTAAATTAAGCACCTTAGTTAAATACATGAAGTTATGTGGAGAGAACTGTGCCCCTGCCATCCCTTATGTACACAGAGGAAGAGCCTTGGACTTGTATCTTCACATCCTTATGGTTCTTATTCATGTTAACCAAATCATCTCCCCAGAAGTTTACTAAAGCTGAATTAAGAATATTTTCCACTGCCAACCTCCCATGGGCTATTCCGCTCCATAGTACTTCTTTTTTATTATAGTACTGAAAGCATGACACAAGAGGAAGCTAGTATTTGATTTACACATTTCTCGGTTTTATTGAAAATCTCATTATGCTTTTTGGGTTTTATTTTTAGACTCAAAACCTTATATTATGCAAATAGATGCCAATCTGCATTTTCAAATTTTCATTTCTCAGTGGGGTTCTCTGTTTTCTTGTTTATAGAGCTTTTGGTTATATATTTAAAAATTCCCTGATTCTTTAATATAGCTTATATATACTTCAATTTAGGCAAGTTTTGTGTGGTATTTACTAATTTTGTATGGTATTCAGATTAAATTTAGCCAGTTTACAACTTTTTTTTTTCTATTTCTAATATCCAGGCTGCTTGCCCCTATTAAACAAAGTTTAAGCAAAAGTTGAAACAAGGATTCTACTGCCTGCAGGAACAGATGTACAAACAAGCTGCTACAGGGCATGCCAGGGTGTGAACACAGCACATCACATGCTCTGCAGAAGCTCTGCAACCTGTTCCTTCTCTGGTTTGTTATGACCTCTTTCTGCACAAATCTGCACTTTATGATGCCTTGTTAGCCAACAGGAATTTGTGTCTAATACACATTTATTCAGGCTACGTGACCATGCTGGCCCTTTGTTCTAAATAGACAACATTTTCTTCTGGGAGTTCCAACTTTCCAATGTTTTCAGACAGCAGATGGATCTCATATTTCAACCACACACGCACATGGCAATAGCCTACATGTATAAAGAAACTTGTAGACCTCAGAAATCTCCTCATGAAGAGTAAATACACTTTAGGAAACCTTTCCAAAAGAAAAAAATCCTTGAAACCAGCTCTCTTTTGGGGCCAATTTTTATACTTTGGTTCCTTTGAAAATCTAAGCATTCAGCACATACTTAATTTCAAGCTTGGGAGTGGTCATATTAAGTCAATGAGGGGAAATAATGCATGCAACAGTTTTGCAGGAACAAACTCCTTGCACCATTAGTGATTTTCACTGCCTTTCTAAAAAAATTATTTGATTGACTTTGGTAAATCAATCTATTTATACTGTGAAAATATGACACCCTCTGTACACCAATCTCTCCCTGTGTCTCCCAGAGTCTGTCCCTGTGTCTCCCAGAGTCTGTCCCTGTACACAGGTGTGTGCACACACACACAAACTGTTCCTGTGTGCAGACTGGCTACCCATGCTGCTTGAGCAAAAGGTAAAATGATGATTTGTTAGCTCATCAAACCTTTTCTGAACAGGTATCATTTTTCTCTGTGTTCTGGTGGATATGTAAATATTGCAGGTTCTAAAAGAAACAAACGCCAGAGGCACTGAGGTGGGTGTGTTACACAAAACTAAAGCTCAGAGAAAAGCTGGGTGGCACCTGCAGCAGCTGCCCAGCCCAACTGGCTGAGCTGAGTGACCTGGTGAGAAATGGAGAGCTGAGGGCACAATAACACACCAGCACTGCCAGGGGATTGTGCTTTCTAAATACAGTGATGCATCCTGGGCTGCCTGAGTTGGAGACATGTTTAAATTCCTGAAGAAAGCTGTCCTGAAACTGAGGCAGTACCTGAGAGAAATATGTTGTAGACTGAGAAAGAAATCCATTTTGAATTAATGTATAAATGTAGCCTTCACCTTGGCTTCTTTGAAGTATAATTTGCCCAAAATTAAACTAATCCACGAAAATTCTGTCCTATTCTACCATGCTCATTGCATCTATGTGGAAAATACACAATAATTTTGAAATGTAATTTTAGAAGTCTGATGTTAAAATCACAAATAATGACACAGCATACCAGAAAATACATCAGGGGTCTTAAATATATTAATAATTCTAAAAAGACATTTTCATGCTTCTAAGATATCTTACAGTAGCTTCTGGGCTCATTTCTAAACGAAGGGATAACTTGTGATGAACACAAACCAACTATTTGTGTAGGATCTTCCATATAAATGAAGATTAACCTGAGATTTCAGTTTGACGTCTGAGACATGATGAAATCAAATACCTAAAATGCAGGGGTTCACTCTGGAAACTGTTATTTTTCAGTTCCTGCAAAATTATTTTTCCAGATTAAAATTGCTGTTTCAGATTGCTTTGTGCCTACATATTTCTTGTTTGCTTTTTTTTTTTTTTCTTAAAACATTTTTAGAAGCTTTTGCAACCAAAATATAGAAATTTTACTTTAATTAAGTTATGGGGAACTTTTTCTAGAAAGGCAATTATTTATAGCTTTAATATATGCTTCAGTCATTCCAACTGTGCCCTGAGGAAATGTTAATTTTTAAACTTTAATGTATTATTTTAATGTAACTTTCTCTGTTACTATTTCTGCCTTATTCTCAATTCAGGAAGCTACTTGGAAAACCCTACTAAGATAAATTCCATACTGGTTTAAGAAGTCTACCTTCCTTAAGAGCTCTGTTGAGGTACCTACCTAAGAAGTGTAAATTCCTATAGAATTTTTATCAATTGGATTTAAAAAAAAATCTAAGCATTTTGATAATAAAATTTTGAAGTGTTTTGCTCACTTGTGCAGTGTGATGATAATTTTGTTAGACTTATATTTAACTATGGTAATATATTATTACACTTATCTCACTCTTACAATGACATTAATTGTGTAGCCTCGGGTACCTGCCTTCACCTTCTGTTTTCCTGACTGTAAACTAGGAACAATAACAGCACAGCCAGGAGTCACACACAGCCTCTCTGAGCTGCACAGGGGGCTTTGCTGGCAGTCAGGTCACCAAGGCATCCCCTCTAACCCATTTTCCCCTCTGGCTTTCCTTTTGAGGCATAATGAAACTTCTACAGGAATGTTTTATATTAAATACAAAACTGCACTCCTTACCCAATATCAACAACCATCTGAAGTTGCTATGAATGTGAATTCTACTCAGAAAAAAACACAAACAAAACTCTTCTTTTGAGATGCAGCTCTTGTTGGGGCATTAAAAGAGTGCCCTCCTGACCCTTGCTCATGTCCTGAGGCAGTAGATTGGGTTACTTCGTATCATTGCCTTGGCTTGGATAACTGCTCATAAAGTTACAGAGTTTTAAAATTCCTGCAACACTACTTATTTCCACGAACACCTGCAGCTCTGGTTTCCATAGGCCAGTTCTAAATTCAGTAAAGAAATATTTCTTGTCTTTTACTGCCTTTCTTACTAAGGTTCCCCCTAATTTCTTGTGGACTGAATGGAGTCCTACCAATTTTGTTAACCACTGCAAAAAAGCAATTTTTTCATTTTCTGAACTTCCTTTTGTACTGATTAAAATCCTTCTCCCTTATATAATAAAAATAATATTAAAAAAATTAATGCTGTATTACTTATTTGCTGTCATGTAATCATTAATTACACACCCAGAGCTAGAGTTTAAACAACAGATTTCAAAGATAATTAACTGTTTCAAATTTGTACATGATGTTATAGAAAATGAGATAAATCTTTCATTTTTTTCTAGCATTGGATATTTTAGTTATTACCGTTTCTTTAATACTGCTCTTTGAAGAATTGAACACACTATAATATTAAACAAAATATAGGAAGTTGCTAGCTCAAGAGGCTTATCTTTATCTTCTGATCAGAGAAATGAGATTGGTTTTCCTGCGGGTCTTTTTTGCATGTCTGTTTACTTTACAGCAAAGAACTGATCTAAGGCAGATTTCTACATCACAGCTACAGCTTTTACCAGTCATCAGAGATACATCATCCTTCTCCTTAAACAGGAATGATGGTGAGCTACTTTGTGGAAAGGGGAACCAGTAGAAAGAAAAGGAAGTGGTTTTGCCTCAAGCAGCCAAGGTGAAATGTATGTTTACACTTACTCTGAAAGCAGGAAACTTCACTTCCCAAGCTTAGCAATGCCACACTGCGTGCTTATTTTTGCCTACACACGTGAGAAACGAGAAGGGATTTCCCTGGCACACAGACAGCAATGACAAGGTGGGATTTGGAGGGTGTCTGATCGCTGCTGTCTCCCTGTGCTACCCTGCCACGCTGAGGAGAGCTGGCAGTGAGCTCGCCTGCCGTGGCACTGCTGCGGGGCTGGCCCGGCTGCGGCCACCAGAGCCACCAGAGCCACCAGCCTCCCAAAGCAGGGTCCCCAGCTCCTTCAGAAACGCTGTTTCCAGGCTGCCACACACATTGAGGAACCCAGCAACTCTAAGAGCAGCTGAAGCACAGAAAGGGGTGTTATTCCCCTGTTGTAAGGCGGAATGTGAGTGTGAGGAAAGCGTAGGACAGACCACACTGCCATATGCCAGCCTAGAGCAGAGGCCGGCTCACCTCCCACAGCTCCCTCACCCACCAGGAAAAAATACAGCAAAATATTCCCTGGGTTCTTAAACAGCCTCATTGCTTTTGGTACACTCGCACTCATGGATAACACCAGTAATTTAAAAGATTAAATTACACCACTACCCCTCTGTGAAATTATCATTGTGCCTACAACCCTCTACTTGAGTTAAATTATATAGCAACAAGGAAACAAGTGCTCTATAACCAATGCAATATGAATTTGGTCCTTGGGAAATGCATAGCTATGTTTTCAAACACAAGCCAAGAATTTTTCTTTTCTTGCTCTTATGCTCAGGATGCTAAATATTTAACTTTATTCAACCAATGGTATTATGAAATGAAATGAAAGATCCTATCACATGGCAAACCCAACAGTTACACTGGGCTATTTAATTGTCTGGTTAACTCAAGTCAAAGTTCAGTGACCCACAGCAGGTGAAATTCTCAGTGCAGAGTGTGATAACATCTTTGTGATCAGAACAGTGTATGCTTTCCTAGCTCTTGTGCTCAGAGAATTTCTATATATTTCCAGTGGTTAAAAGATGTAATTTTCTGTATCTTGGAGGAGCAAAGTATCTTTCTGTGTATCAAACACAGAAAAACTGTCATGAGAATTGAAGAATCAAAGGAAAAAAAAGGGTGAGATGTAGGAAAAATATTCTGACATTTTTATATTGTAATTCTTCATTTGTAATATTAAAGGAATGTGAGTATAAGTGAAAAATAACAACCTTGAAATGTTAAAGTGTAAAAACAACATCATTTTTTCTAGGAAGCTCCCCCACTTTTTACAAAGTTGCCTAACTTAAGCCATTACATAAAATGGCAATTGTGGCTTATGGGCATTATTCCTTGAATAATTTACATTTTCCTGTTCTTGTTCTTTGTGTTTCCATTGCTGCTGGAAATGTATCAGGCCTCTGGGTGCACTAATTACTCTTAATGACCCTCCACTTCACAGACCCTGCCTCTAGGCCTGGGAATCCACATAAATTCAGGCCTGGAACTTCACCCCCTACTTGACCTGCCTTGTTGGAGTGCCTGTTTGAGTTCTGCCCTGGCCATGCCTGTGCTTGGCCAGGTACCTTGTGGATACAGGCCCTGACTGACTTCCTGATGTGACCCTGACTCACCACTGTGGTCCTGCTTGGTCATCCCTGGCTGGTTCTGATTTTCATTTCACTTTAGCTGTCAAAGAACAAAATAAGGTGTGTAATGTAAAATAGTTGGGTTTCAGTGTAGCATACAATGCAAATCTTGGGGTAGAATGGATATTTAGGGAAATGGCTATTGGGTAGAAACCTTTAATTCATGATGTCTTCTTCCTAGAAGTGCTATGAGAAATTCTTCAGCAAAATCAGTTTCTTCTGATCATTTTAAAAGTAGGATTAATCAATTAGAGTAATGCTATTCAATGTGACAAATGTAAGAGGATTAATCCAAGCCTTGTTCAAAGACACCAAAAGCACTACATACAGAAACGAAACATTGCAATAGAGAAAAAGGGTATTTGAAACCAAATCCATTGATTCTGTTTTCTGCTTTACTCCCAACAATTCTCTTATTTTCTTAAAGGCAAAGCTTTCACAATTTTCTTATCATGGATATCTTTAAGACTGCAAGAATTGTTCCTAACTTTAACCACAAGGAAGTCAAGTCTTTCTGAAACTTTTTGAGAGCATCTCAAAACTACCAAAAGCCTAGAAATCAATAATATCACCTGGCAGGAGATGTGAGCTACTCAAATTCAAGTCAAGGTCCAGCTCAACATGCTTACTGATGGCTTTGCAGGGGCGGCAGGGAGGAGTTGTTTCCAGCACAGACTTTTCACAGACTGGCATGAGGCAACTACATTCTGTCAGACACTCTCAGATTGCCTAATTTGTGCAATATTTGAAACAATGAGGGCTTAGGCTCCTGAAGAGCAAGAAAGAGATTAACTAGATCACTCTGAAATGAATGTTTAATATATTATTGTGGATTTTTGTGAACATTTCTGTCTCAATGATCTCAATGACCTGAACCTTAAATACAGTTCACAACTGAAACAATGAACAAAGTATTTCACTGCTTGTTCCAGTGACTTCCAGAGTGTTAAACTTAAGGCTAACTTTTTAAAATGGAAAAGCCACATGGTGGCAGGAGAGAACAAGGCATGTAAAAAACCTGTGCTGCTAAATGCTTCCCTCAGATTTAACTACATATTGTTCCCTTCTACAGCACAGCTGAAGCTCTGTGGCTGTATTTTTAAATCTAACAGGCACTAACATAACTCATTAGTTGCAATGTTTAAAAAAGTGTCCATGACTTCTAAGTTTCTGATACTACTCACCAAGTTCACCAGGAATTATACAGTAAATATTAATATTGCAGTGACTTTTGAAATTATGTAGTAGTGTTAAGGTATTGAATCTGCAACCTGTTTTCAGAGTGTTTACAGTGTAATATATTCCCATAGCATCAGAGATGAAATGACTAGAAGTGATCTTCACACAGCTATTTTCCTGTTGTGGCTCTTATGGTGACACTACCAATGACAGGTCATAAATACTGCTTCAAATTCACAATTCGATGAAAATGAAATATTTAGCCATTAATTTTTTTGTGTAATGTGCTACATACCATGAACAGGTCTGCTATGCAAAAATGAGAAGTGTGATTTTTCAGTTTAAAATCCAGTAAGAGCAGGCTAAACTTCTAATCCTCCAATTTACAACCATCTGGACATACCCTTCACTTTAATCACAATACACTGTTTGTAGGTTGTGAACTCAGTGCAGTTCACACTGTTTCCCAGTTAATAGCCCGTGGAAATAGTGATGCACTTACCTGCACACACTGTGGGTACCTACACACGTGCAGCCAAAACTGAAGACTGACCAACTCTTAGTTTTGCAATCAAGATATAGTTCTGATAGCTGACTTCTAGTAGATGAATAATAAGTGGATTTTGCTGTTTAGCAGATGTGTTTTTGGAATTCCTAATTTAAGAGCTGTGACTCTTTAACCTGTATTTGAAGACTCCATGGCATCTTTTTCAATAATGCCATAATTTAAATCACTGACTTGACACATTCCATAAAAATAATTTTCTTCTAATCTGAACATTTCTTCAACTTTAGCCAATTTTAAAATGTTGAATCCTACTAAGAACCATCCACATGATTTTTAGCATATTTGATTTAACAGGAAAGAAGACACAAAGAAATTCAATAGTATACGACTCTCTTATCTCCATACCTAACAGAGCAAGAACTTTCTTAGGATTGTAAACAGTGTTGTAAAGTTTCTGAAGTCCTGGTGTTCCTCATCATAGCCCTGGTCACACCCAGCCCTTAATGCTAACAGGAGCAGCATAGGCCACTCACCCTCTCGGAGGACAGGATTATGTCTCTCTAAACTCTGGTTTATTGGATTTTTTTCTTAAACCTATTGACCACCAGTGTGGCTCATACTGAGAAGTTTTCTAATAAGGAGCTGTTTCAGTGATTAACTGATCTGACAAGAAAGCATTCAGAAAAATCTGAAATTGTCTTGCAACTGAATACTTATCACTTCCCTGTCTGCTCTCTTTCTATACTCAGCTTTCATAGGTGAACTTCTCAGTTTCATTTAAGTCCATATTATTCTCAATAATCTTGACTAACTTATTTCTCATGTTTTTCCCCTCAAAAAAGCCAACAGTTTTTTCTTTCTCTTCCTTTTTCCCAATATATGCAGAAAAGAGAATTATGCAAGAGGTGTACACTAACCTGTAGAGAAAACCTTCACCACTGTTAATATTTGCTACTTCTGCATCTTCTAAAATTCTTATTCTTTATCAGACTGTTGCCTGAATGTGAAAGAATTTGGATTCTTATGTTGTTTCTGTGCCATCTGTTAGCTTCCAGGTTCTTTTATTCCTTTCACCCAGGCACTGCAGGCAAATCTTTCATTCAGTCCTGTTAATTGTAACCCTAAGAGTTCCATAACTGCAGTCTTAACTGTCTTTAAAACATGTCTTTTATTCTACTTCTTCCTAGAAAATGTTCTGGAGGTTTAATTTTTTTTTCTCAAATGTAATGCAGTTGCCCTGTTTCTTCTTGCAAATAAGGATCTCTGATTTCATTTGTGCTACTCCTTAAATTGTGAGTTGCCTGTAAATATTCACAAAGTTCCATTGTTTTAATCCAGGCATCTGTTATAACTCTTTTACCATGATGCTAACAGAAACATTTTGATGTAAACAGGCAGCGAATAGTGTAAGGCTGATGCTTTTTCTTTATGATGTTCTTTTCTATCCTTCTTGTATATTGGATGTATGAACTAAAAATTCCTCAGGCTTTCCTTCAATCCATTTAATACAACACAAATTCACTGTAAGCAGCATGATCCTACTAGAGTAAATGTAGAAAAAATCCTGATGTAAACCCATGGAATGTTCACAGCAAGTTTCAGGCTGGGAAATGCTGAAATGTTAAGAGATAATTGTTAGAAGATGATTAATTTTTACAAATGTGAGAAATTCAAACTATCTGGTCACCTCCTAGTACTCAGTGTTCTAAGCAGGGTTGCACTGACTCCACCCGATGTTCCCGGGGCTCCAGTGTAGTCTGAGGTGATTTTGCTCAGGTGACTGAAGCAGCTCTCTCTTAGCTCAGCCTTCCATGTCCTGGAAATAGCTCGACACTGAAACCACACAGCAGACTTCATAAACAAGGGTAGAAGGGTTAGGAAGAAAGAAAAAAAAAAAAAAAAAGAGAAACTCAAATGACATGAAGCCTCTATTTTCCCAGGAAAATCTGAGTGTGTCTCGAGTTACTAGTAGGTCACTATTTTGATCTAGCTTGAGCAACAGACAGAGGTGAGAGCATGTTAGCTCTGATGAAGTGCAAAATCTGGCTGCATTGTTAGGCCTGATGTGTACCTGCTCAAGGAAGCAGCAGACAACCAAGTCATCTGCTTGTACTTTTATGTGGACTCTTATGGCCCCAGTTACATGACTGTTGTGCTGACAAAAATATTAAATCAGTGAGGATTTTAACTGTGCATACCAACTGCAAGAATTAACTCTATTTACATAAAAATGAAATTAAAGTTGCTGGTTTAGTATGTTCTAGTACTTCTCAAACAGCCTTCAAAAGAAACACAGTTCTTAGAGATGACTGTCCATGGAACCAAGGCCATTAATGAGAAATTAAGAGGGACAGCTCCTTAATGGACATCCTGATGTACAAGGACTTCAGTACTGTGAGTAAAAAGCAGTGGAGAAAATGTGAAAAATTAATACTGAGGCAAAAAATTCAGGCACGGACTGATAGAAATGAAAATGCTGGTCAGGCAGCTTGTACTAAAGTTTGTCTGGCTGTTTTCTCACCCTGTGAGTTGAGAAATGCTTGACTCTTTGTGGCCTAGAAGTTCAGTTGCAGTGCTCATGTGCTCATCAGATAGCAACTCTCCTGGTCTGTTCTGTGTTGTTGTTGAATAGTGACTGATTCCTATCTCAAGAACACATTGGGAAATACAGCTTCACTTTTTTTAGGAGTAGATAACTGAAACTGCAGCTTTTTTTGTGAGATAATGTCGCATTGCTATACTGAATGTCCTTTAGCAATTAAAAGCCATTACATGCTTGAAAAAGACTGGTAGGTGAAGGATGGGGTCAAGTCTAAAGGGTTTCATCTGTTGCTTACTTTTTGTTGCAAACAAGATCTTGCTAAAGTTTTCTTTAATTTCAGTGAAGGAGTCCTGTTGAAGGAAAACCCTCTGTGCTGTGGACTTCTCTCCTATTCAGGAGAAAAAATACTTTTTGATAAGGAGCAGGAATAAAAAATACATATGCAAAGTGTAGAGAAATATTCTTCCATTAGCAGCTAAGGATTTTACTTCCCCATGTTTATTTCAGTTTATAAGCTAAATATATACAACTCAATTATCCTTCACTTCAAAATTCAAAATTATTCAATATTTCAAAAATTAATGTCTGGTTAGCATTTGTAATTTCTTTGTAAAGATAAATAATGTAGCTATTTAGCAGCTGTCCAGAACAAGGAATATGAAATTACAATATTCTTCATAATCAGTAGTTATCTTGATTTTATAACAAATGATTGACTTAAAAATTTACAAAGCAAGTGTAAAAAATGCTAGGCACAATTGAAATAAATAAAACTTCAAAAGCAACCGCTTGATGCCTTGCAATTTTTCACAGTGAGTTTACCCACATTCACAAAACTAAAGCCCTTGAAAACACTAATTTCATTGGTTTCCTATGGCAATGTCCACTATTCTATAAGAGAAGAAAAATACAACTCTTTTATTTGCAAGGTGAAGTTCTTCTGACATGAGACATTTGTACTACTACCATAATTTTCTTACACATAAAATTAATAGGAAGGATGTCTCCTTCCTCCTCACCTGAGCCTGATCCAATTCTTCCACAAGTTAATAGACATTTTGGAAGCTTAACTTCTGTGAATCAAAATTTTTGAGGATACTCAAAGTACATGTATTTAATACATCAAACTGCCACAGAAGTATGCAATGTGTTTGCCATCAGATATAGCATGCAGTCTGCAGTGATGTTTGCCATACAACACAGTTCTCATACTCCATGTTTGACTTGTTCAAACCTACTACCCCAAGATAATGCAGTAAATGAGCTTGACTGTGTAAACAACCCTTGCTACTTTCAAACTTAAATATATTCATGAATAAAAAATAGCTTTGGATTTTCCATCAACCCAGAAGAGTTTTGTGTCATTAGTACACTTAAAACCATTCTTAGCCATATAAAAATTTAACTTCTTAAAACTTTAGATTTTATAAGGATTTTTGAACATGTAGCAATTTTTTTTCTGAAAAAAAAACCCCTTAGTTTCATTAGTTTCAAGCTTTCAAAGTCTCTCTTTTCCACACACAGCTCTTTTCTGTTCTCTGCACACAGACTTTCTAGAAATCAGAAATAATTGTAATGGAAAGTAACAATGCTGTAATCCTCACATTTTTAGCTTTTAGCCACCTTGCTGAGGTTCTCAGCAACAGTGAAATAGTGCTCATTTCATGATGTGAATATTAATTCATGAACTGAACAAGGTTGTTAGTGCCAATTCTTCTAAAACACACAAGAAAAAAAACCAAAAAGCTTTTATTTCTCTACAGCTTTCCCTGGACTGGTCAGTAAATGAAACTGAGAGAATGAGGAGAAAGGACTGCTGAAGAAATGACACAGATTATTCACTGAGTTCCTTGTTAGAGATTTTCGGTGCCTGCCAAAGGATCTTCATGTTTGGCTACAGCCAGACTTCTTTTCTTGTCTTCCTCTGTCACAGTCTGACTGATCTGTTCAAACAGTTTTGACATCTTGGCAAACCTCAGGTGGTTCTGAAACCTTCGTGCAGCAAAAGCATAAAGCAGAGGGTTAATACAGCTACTGATGAATACAAGTGCTCCAGAGATGTACACTCCTTTGTCTACAATTTCTTCCAGTGCCAAAGACATCTCCTCATTAGAGAGCTCTATTTCAATTGAAATGATGTCCAGGATGTTAAAGATGTGGTGAGGGAACCAGCACAGAATGAAAGCCACCACGACGCTGGCAATGAGACGTTCTGATCGCTGCTTGGATTGGTAAGTCATTCTGCTTATTCTTCTTGCAACACACACATAACAAGTGCAAATAATTAAGAAAGGGATTACAAAACCTGCAAGGGTCTCCAGCAGAAGATAGGACACCTTCTGTCTATTAGAAGAGTAGTTGCGACATGTGCATAGAAGTCGACCGTTCGTTTCTTCTGTCTCTTGAAATGGAATGACAGAAATGCCAAAGGCAACAGACAGGAACCAAATGAGGAAAACAATCAAAGAAAATTTTTCTTTTCTTCTGTATGTTTGAATTGTGAAAGGGTAAAACACAGCCAGCAGCCGCTCCAAGCTGAGTGCTGTAATCAGAAATATACTGGCATACATGCTGCAGTAAATAATGAAAACCAGCATTTTGCAGAAGATGACTCCAAAAACCCATGAGTCAGCAAAAGAGTAGATCCAGATTGGTAAAGTGATCAGTACAAGGACATCAGCAATGGCCAGGTTCAAGATCAGCAGGACTGAAAGAGATACTTTCTTCATTTTTGTACAAGCAGTCCAGATGACGATGCAGTTCCCAGGGGTGCCAATTACAAATGACAAGCCCAGTATTATGCAGACTACTGACCTCACAACATTCCATGTTGAGTTGCCACTGCTTTCCTCAGCTTGATTCATTCTGGAAATTCTTCCGTTCTTGGTTGCTCTGTGCTCTGCTTTTATTCTTCAGGTGTTGGTGAACTATTTGAAAGTTCTCCTCTAACAGATGTTCTGAAGGCTAATGCAGACTGTGAGCTCACATCCTCATGCTCACTCTTACAGACATCTGACCACATATGCCAGTTCCTGTTGTTTAGGAGGATGGGTATTTTTGCATACAAAGCAAAAGTAAAAATACAATGCAGGACCTGATTTGCTGTTAGTTATACATTCATTGTGCATCAGCAAATTTTATAGCATGTTGGTGGTCTTTCTAAAGTGTCTCTATTTAAAGAAATGTGCTACTGTTCTGATGTTGCTGATCTAATCAATTGCTGTGAGGAGAAAGAAACCCTTTTCATTCTCTTCTACTCTTGCTCTTATGAACAACTCGGCACTTTATTTTATAAAACAAAAAACAGAGAGGAGTGGCTGGTAAACTACAGATGTGCATTATATGTTTGACATGAATTTTAAAGCACAAAAAAATTATGCTTACTACCTTCATGTCATCTTTTTAATTCAGCAGAAAACAGTCAACAGTCAACAGCAGAAATACTCTGACATAAAGGAAATCAACTGTTTGTACTGTACTGGTACAACCAAGTGGGTAGGAGTTGTATTTCTAATTCTCTGGGAAATTGCAGTTCTTTACCTAACAATAACCATCAGAGTATTCTGTCTGGATGTAGAATTTTAGGAAATGCTCCATGTCAGAGAGAAAAGATATGACTACATAAGTGTCCTGCTGTGCCAGCAATGGGCTATGACTTTTATGATTTTTCCTAGGAAACTTGGTAGTCAGTGCAGCACTCAAATCCTACATGAATCAAAAGTTCTTCAGAGCCTGGCCAAAGAAGATGAAACTATTTTGTTATCCTGATTTCAAAACATCTTTTGAAGTTCATTTCTGAAATGTTAAAGGAGGAACTAGAACAGCAGAGCCCACAGAAATATTCAAGAAGTGGAACTGGAAGGGTATTTACCATTAAAAAAAAGTTCACAGAAACAAAGGAGTTATTTATAGCTTTCTTAAATAATGTGATACAGATTATTTCCCTAATTTTACAAACCTGGCAAATGTAGTGCATAGTATTAAGTCAAAAAGTATTTTTCACCATGGAAAAAGATTGTAACATCAGCACCCCCAAAGCAGCTTAGCTGGTTTTGCTCTTGTAAGAGTATAATGAGATCAAAAGCAAATCCAGAATAACCCCACTGAAGTTAAGTATTATATCTTCAAAATACTATTTGTGTAATGCAGATTTTAATTGGGATTTAATATGATACATGATTCCAATTCCTTTCATTTTTAACTGCATTTAATGAATATCAGATCGGGGAAAAAATAAAACAAGTTGTTTGTATTCTGAAGGGAATTTCTGAAAAACACTTGTGAAAATTAACTAATGGGAGGAAGTGCTGGGCAGTATCTCTTCTTCCAATGAAATCACCTTTACACACATTATTTCTCCAGAAGTATCTTCATAGACTATTTTTAGTTTATTACCAGTGGCATATCAAGATTGAACTAAGTTGCAGATTTTTATTGGAAAAAGACAATCAAGGAGAGATGTCCAGTACCTCTTGTCACCCAGTGCTGCAGGGACTGGCAGGTTCTTTAAGTAAAGTCAATCTAGATTATGATTGTTGTGTCATACACTGATTATCAAGACTTTGACCTGAATTGCAGAGGGCTCAGGTGACTAAAAGCCTACACAACCAAAGCCTCTAGATAGCAAAGAAAGCTGCACTGATTACTAGAAACTCTGCTTAACTGAAAGCTGGGATAATTGCTAAAAATCCTGTGTAGCAGTAAGATACACGAACTGCTAGAAATTGTAGATAACAATAAGGTATGCTGATAAGTAAATTTTTATGTCATAAAAAGTGCTCTAAGTGTAGCTACAATCTTGTGGCCAGTCCTTAATCTACCAAGGATCCCTAAAAGGACTTGTATATTCTGCACCATTGTGTGACACCTCCGTAGGATTTTTTTGGTACAACTTTATTTTTGGTGGAAAAGAGCAGTTGTCTGAACAACCATTGGTGTAAGTATAGTTCTAATCCAGTGGTGTATGGATGTGGTTGAACTTCTGAAGCATCCAGCCTTATATTTTCCAGAAACATGTTTCTCCACTTGAGTTGAAGTTTGCTTACCAAATGGCCTCTGCCTCTGGCTGTGTCTTTCATTTAAGCAAGAAAATAAATCAGTGTCTCAATTGCAGCCACAGTCTGGAATTTCTGTTTCAGAAAAATCCCAGAGAAGTGTTGAACTGCTAAGATTTCCTTGAGTGAGATTCTGAAGCTAGGGCTATTAGACTAAATATCTCAGACATTAGAGTTAACATTAGCTCAGGAGCATGTTTCTGAACAGCTCTATGTGACTCCTGGATCACTTAGAAAACTTCAGACTGTAAGCTGTCCTTAATACTCTCTAAAAGTGTCTGATTGTTATTTATCAAATTTAAATTAGTAGAACACTAACTTTACAGGGAATTTAGCAAATATTTCCATTAACAGGGGGAGCAATATAATGTAGTCAATAACTGCTATAAACAACAGTGGCTGAACAATTCAGTATCTTACTCACTCTAGTGGCCAAATGTGGGTGGGCTTTAATGTATGAATGCATTTGGACTTCGAATCACAGAAGCTCTGGTCTACTTCATCACAGCAGTGAAATTAGGCTGCATCTGTATGTTTAAAAAACACAGTTTAAGTTTTTTGTGTACATGCATATTATATGTAGTGAAGTAAGTCAGTCATCAATCCAGGAAACTTTCTGTCAATCTGTTACTTTTAGATTGGCAAATAACTTCTGAAAACTTTCCAAGCTCAAAAAGTCTGTGCTACTGCTATGAAAGAATTTGCTTTGCCTTAAATATCAGGTGTGTGTTTCTCTCATCCTTCAAATTATTTATTTCACTCTGAATGAATGCATGAGCTTCCCTCTGGTGGATGTTCTGTAGATTACACTACCACTGAGCATTTTCAAACAGCTGTGTTTGCATCCCTAAATGTAAATTGTAATTGATATTTCTACCTCTTGCATATTTATTCTGAGAAACAGAGTTTCACTTCGAAATGCTAAGAGTCTTTGAGCTAAGATCCTCTGCTCAAAGGGTATCCATCCTTCCATGCCCTAAGAGCCTCTCTTGTAAGGATTTACAGAGTAGCTAATACATGGCAAATGGCAAATCCACAATGTGGAACTTGTATTTAGAACTCTACCAAGAAGACTTTTAAAATCAGAAGGATCCCCTGGATGTTTGTCTAGTAAGTGATTGCAGAATAATGATTATCAAGTATCACATATCTACTGAGACGCTGCAAATTGATGTTATAACCTCATTTATTGTTAATGTGAAAGAGGAGAAGTATTTAGCCTGAACCACTCAGTTCTTCAGCCACTGCACTGAGGTGTATTTTGCAGGATTTGCACAAATGTCTTATAACAAACTCAGGTCCATGTGCTACTGAGGGCAGTGTGAAAGCGCCATCCTTTGCCTTGATCAGAGAACTATGGGCTACTTCACAGCTGATCTAATTTTGCTTTCTTGCTTACAGGAGAGGCTCCTGTATAAGTGGGATTTCAGGGGAATGTGCAGTAGCCAATAATCTCTCTCTGCTCTGCAATTACTGCAAAGGGAAGTGCAGTGTAGGAAAAGACACATACCAGACATTTCTATGGTCTTGCAGTGTTTGTGGCTGCAGCCCATGGGGCAGCAAGTACAAATAAGAACACTCCCAGGACTGCTTTATCAGAGAGTAAATAACTTAAGGAAAAACTTGGGATCAGTTCCAGAATGTAATAAAAGATGTGCACTTTGCACTATAAAGTTTGAAATATTCTGTGCAGTATGCATTGTTGTTAATCAGTATCCTAACATTATTAAAAATTTGTAGGAGAAAAGATTTCCTGCTTGTTAGGTTCAGTTTTTTGGCTGGCTAGAGATATGGCTGGCTAGAGAAAATATTTCCTGCTTGTTATGTTCAGAGAAAACTACTTTAGGGTTTGTGATAAGGAAGTGCTTCCAAGGTACTTGTGTGTGCATCAGACATGCTCACATATGGGCACCTTTCTTGCCATAACAGACTCATCACTGACAATCAGAACATGTTTCCATGGTGAAAACCACAGAGAAGTATTCTCCTTGTACAGACATACCAGGTACATACCAGACATTAGATTGGAGGTGTTAATGAAGATAGTGGATAACTGTGTTCATAATTCTGACTACAACCAGGAATATGAATAACAATTATGCAGAGATTATGGAAAAACTTATAGACACCTTTTCCTGACATTATGGGTGTATATAGTTTTAGTGTCCTGTTACAGTACAAGATTTTGAACAGTAAATGTATAGACTTGTTACAATTTAAGGCAAGACAGGCCCATTCTTAATCACCTACTACTAAGTAGCTACTTGTACACAAACTGTTGCTATCCAAAATCCTTAAGGATATAACCATATCTGGCACCATGGTCGCTACTGAGTAAATAAAATACACAGTTTATATGCTCTTCCTGTTGAGTAATATCTTACAGATGACAAATACTGCTTGGATGATTTGCTTCCAAACAGGATTTGATTTTTTTAAAATTGTTTAGCCAAACGTACTGGCATTTCTACCTTGTTTACTAGGATTGCATGTAAATATTATTTTGCTGTATGATCAATGTCTCTTTTTGTTATTCAGCAGTGATAACAGAAAGTGTTTAGCAGAACATGCCTTAGTGAAGGCCCCGTGATTAAAAACCCACAAGCAGATACCCCGCAGTGCCTGAGCAGCAGCACCAGCTGTTCTGCCCCCATGGAAGGGGCTGTCCCGTGCACTTCTGTGTTTGCAACACAGGGCGGCACTGGGAAACCGTCCCTTGGTTTTTGGCTGAGCCTGCAGGCCCGGAGGTGGTGCCTTCCTCTGCACTGGGTGCACGGCGTTCAAGGCCATGGCTCTCCACAGGACTGATTCTTCTGCATTAGAAGGTTAGGGGATTGTGACTAAAATTTTAATAAACTTATGGAGGAAAATCACAATGTCTTTTTTTTTGTCTGGTACATCCCATTATTTTCTAAATATTCATATTTCTAGGTCTCTCAGTTCTGTTTTGATACATGCCCATTTCCAGTGCTACATTCTGTTTTAACTGATCTGGTAAGGACAGCTCTCTCTGTGACAAAAAATAACATTACTTTTAATAAATAAATTTCATTTTGTATGCCTCTGAAAGAAGAAAGTTTGAAAAGTTTGGTAATTACATTAACATTTGGTCCTTCAGTGTAGCTTCTATTCGTGTGTTCTCTTTGAAAAGCAGATCAAATTGTGATCTCTTGGGTTGTGAAACAACCCTGTCCAGCAGATTTGAGCATCTTTGAAGACTTATTTAATTCCTTTATTACACATCACTTAACCCTGGTCCCAGTGTGACATGAAGGCTTGATTTTGTGGCCTTGTGTCAGGAGGCTGGTTAATTGTGCTGCAATTAGCAGACTGTACTGATTTTATGGGGAATACAAAGATCTTTCTTCTGCTCTGCAGCAGCCACCAGTGTGTGTTAGGAATGCCTGTGTGCTCAGTCACTCAGTAATTAGCATACCTGACATTCTGTTCCGCATAGCCAGAGAAACCAGCACCCTCTGCCATGCTGCCCTTCAGAATGGTCTTGTCCAAGCATTCTTAATCTGAAACAAAAAGTAGTCAGGATTCATTCTGAGATGCTACACAGAGCCATACTAACAGCTGTTTAGTAAACACACACATAATATACTGTACAGAAAAAGTGTAAGATATGCAAACTTCAGGCACAGGTAATGTTTGATCATTCTGTAATGTGAGCTGTTGTTTCTGTAGAATTTCTATTAAAATTAGAAATTACTGTGAAAAATGACAACTTCTCCATTAAATGAAACATTTTCCCTGGCAGAAATTGGTAGCCCCATTTTTTTTTAGTTAAAACATATATATATTGATGGAATTTAATAGAATAGCAAGCTAATAGACTGTAAAATCGTCTGATGTCATACTTTTCCTATATTTTACTCTTGAGCCTAATAAAATTATCTGGTTTTAGGCAGACTTATTTTTTATGTTCTAGTGTTGAGTCAGATCAAAAAGTACTTTTAGCCCAGTATCTTGTTTCTGGTAGCAGCCACAAGCAGGTGTTTAGAGAAGAATGTAAAAACAAGCAATGTGTGTCTATACTTGTCCTACACATCCTCTGGCATTCAGTCAATCACAGCTGAGGAGTTTCTTGGATCAGGGATGGTTTCTGTGTGTTTAATGAAGCTTTGTGGACATTTATTAAGTAGACTTCCTAAGCCTATCCTTGAACTCCAGTGAACTTGTACCACTGCAGCTTTGATCCATGCTGTGTGAAGAACCACCTCCTTTTGTTTCTTTGCTGTTCTCCTGTTGGCTCCAGCTGGCTTCCCACAGTTCATCTGTTGGAAAAACAGTGAACAGCACACCTGTGTTCATGCTTTCCACAGTCCTTGCTTTATTAAAGCCTACATCTCACAGCCATTGCTTAGCTGCAGACTGAAAAATTCTTACATATATGAATATACCTACACACCTTCCTATATCCTGTAAAGAAATCGCCCCTTGCTTTTCATCATCCCTGCATTCTTCTCCTTGTCTCTTCATTCAGGTTTTTTATGTTTCATTCAGACAGAGGAACAGACTAGTTCTGAAATTCAATAGTTCAATTAAACCACAGGGAGCTGATGAGGGAAAATGAAATAAATCAAGACACACAGAGGTCAAAGTTCCCTCATTTCCAGTCTGTTTGTCTCATCCTGCTGCAGTGTAACAGAGCTGGCTATACTGCACTCAAACGTGTTTTTATTTTTTCTAATTGGGGATTAGTTTAGTTTACATTCAAAGCACAAAAATAATAATTAGCTTTTGTCTTTCTCAATGCTAGTCTGTGCTCTAAGATTTAGAAGACTTTGTTCCAAAGGTCACTGTGTCATTCTTCCTTCATTTACTCCAGATGCTTCACAATCATAGAAATCATCATGTGATACAATCACCTTGTAATCCTTAAACCACAGGTCATCCCCTGACTGGTAGAGTTTGTATCTCTGCTGTGTGTTCTATTCTGTGCTTAAACCACTAGAAGTCAAGTATAATCTAAAATCACCATTATTTGATGCTGTATGAAAGGCAGCTTTAATTGCACCTGTTACCTTTTCCTAGGTATCTTTGTGTCTTGTTATGTCTGGCTGTGTGGGAAGCATTTAATCCTCCATGGTATTGAACGGTATCTCTTTAACACCTCCTCTTTTCTGACACAGCAAATGTGTGACTCCTCTCTCTCTCATGATTGCTGTTTTCCTGCCTTTTGAGTTTGTGACTGTTCACCAAGGCCTGTGGTATCTGACCATGGTGTCACTGAAGCTCTTGCTGCAGCCCTGCTGCCCTGGCTCCCCTCAGGGTTAAGTGTAGGTACCTCACATTGGCCTCGTGAAGTGTTTGCTCCGTGCAATACACCCGATACACAGGGCTGGTTTTTGGCACATTCTGGGATCTGTTAGAGAGTGAAAAACAGACAACATAGTATAGAAAACATGGCTAAGGCTCTTGGTAGACACTGCTGAGTATCCATTGATCAAATTACTAGGGATCCCCCTTGGCATGACAAATCACAGACCCAGTCACAAACTTTATCCATGTTCTGGTCCTCTGGTTTTGGTTTGAACAGTGTCAGGTTCAATTTATAATTTATAAATTATACATCTCTTATTTTATAAGAGATTTGCTAGGTTGTTGTCATCATGTAATACTTACTTCTATAAAAGTTTATACAGATATCAGGAAGACAACTGTAATGGATATAAAACCAGATTTTACCCACACATTTATAAAGAACTCATATTTTAAACACTATTAGTCTTTCTGTGTTATCTGAGAACAAGCATCTTCTGTAAACACAACAGAAAAACATCAGCACTGTATAGCAGATTCCCAAAATGAGGAAATATCCAATAAAACAGAGTAAGAGAGCAGCTTTGAGAGTATTGCTCTCTGCAGCTAATCAACGCATCTTTGCAGCACACAAACACAGCAGAAATGTTCTCACATGTTAGAATGAGGTCCAAGTAGAAGAGTTGAAATTGCTTCATAATGGCAAAACCTTTTACAGGAACACTCATGTATTTCTAGCTTTCAGCAGAAAATTTGTTTTCATGTCACATGATAGCAGTACCCATTTTTGACTGCTTCTTTGGCTTGTAATCTGAGCAGCTTCACATTCAGCTGCCAAGCACTGATAGCCAAATTAATTTCACCATAACATGAAGAAACTTATGAGTGTTAGTCTATTGTCAGTGTAGCATGGCAACAATATTTACAACATCTCAAGCTGCCTTTAGCGCACTAATTAAAAAAAATAATTTTCCAATAAAGCCATCTTCTCAAAGTACAATGCCCAGATAGCCTTTGGCAAGCTTCTTCTTCCTAATACGTCCACAAGTGTCTCTAAGATATCATTATGCAAGTTAAAACATGACAGGTCAGTTCACTGCTACCTGTTTAAAATGTCCTTTATTCAGTGTTATTACCAGGAATGTGTTAAAGGAAATGGTGGAATTTTATTAGAATTTTCACTTTATATTCACTTATTTGCCCAACAGATCAAAATAATTGTCCTGATCCAAATTTGATCGTAGCTATGGTTTGAACATGAGGATTAAAATAATGACCTTCAATAGTCCCTTCCAACCTAAATTTCCCTGGAACTGTATTTTTGCACTGACATGTTTGACAGAGCCTCCCACAATGCTACTCATGATGCTGCTGATTCAGCCATTTCCCCATGATTAACTGTTCCCAACCGCCTGTGTCCCTCAGCCTAGAAGGGAACTGTGTCCTTACAGGAATCATCAAGCAATACTTTTTAACTTAATCTGCCCAAAGGATGGGACAGAAAGTGCCTGTGCATTCGTAGCCTATCTATGCCTTACTTTAGCACATGGGACCAGCCAAACAGCAGATCAGGCATTTCTTTTTGCAGTCAGTGGCAGTTAAAACTCAGATCTCAACAACTAGTTTTGTTAATCTTGTTAATTTTGTTTGTTTTTAATGCTAATCAAGAAACTTTGTTACAATGTGGGTCTGTCCTATTCAGTTCTTAAGTGTAGTCAGTTTTCCTATTCATATCTAGTTTTTAATGTGGTAATCTGGATTTAAAGGATAGAAAATAAATGTTTTGTCTACAAAGACATTACATCTTCATATCTAAGATGACATTTGCTTTACAGATGCATCATTTAGTGGGATTGCATAAACATTTCAGAGCCAGAGACATAACTGAAGAAAAAAACCTATACACATCCTTTAAACTCAGGTGAACTCTCATTTTTAATGCACCAGTGAAAGAGGAACCCTCAGATTGTTTCTTATAGGCTGAAGGGAAGTCTCTCAACATATGTGATCAGGGTCAGATGGTTTTCCATCCCTCAGGGTTGGAAACTGTGGGACTGAAATGAGTGAGTGAAAATGCACTGAAATGAGTGAGTGAAACCTTATGGAGACTAGCCAAAGACCAACATCCCCTTCGATAAATTACTGGCAGCAGTTTCAGTTCTTCTGGACACACTTTTGTTTCCAGAGATGGACTCACTTTTGTCACTAATCTGTCGGATTCAATAGAAGCAGTGTTGTTTCTCTTCAGAAGCAGCTCTGAGCTAGCAGATTTCCCAAGGCCTGTATTTCCCTGTGACTTCCTTGACACTGTGTCCAGCTGGGATACCAAACAGGTGTGACACTGGATGAAACACTGAAATGCTTATTAAACAGTGGGTTCTTGCCTTTTCATTACATGTGGACTAGAATCCTGAAATGCTGCTGCTTGACTCGTGGCACTGTGCCCTCTCTAACCACACTCAGTTTTGTAAGACTTGTTAAACCTTACAGTAACAGCATACCGAATTCTGCTTTTTCTCCAAATCTCTTCCTCACAGAAAAAAGTACCTTGTCTGCAGATTAAACCACCTTGTCAGCTTTCTACCTCAGAGGGCCCAAGTTTCTCTGCAGAGCAAAAGGCGTCAGGTTCTACCACTCTCGCAATGTGCTGGGAAGTTGTTGTACTTTGTGGGAACTTGTGCAAGACATAAACTGTGCCCGAGGGTTCAACCTACTCAGTTTTCATCACAACATGCATTATATTTTCAACACTTTTCCTCATATATTCATCCTACACAAAATTGTATCTCCCCATTTCATCTTCCCATGCCACCTCTTATTTTTAAATTATTTTTTCAATTCCATATATTGCCTAGCTCCAATTTCAAAATTCTTCAGTGGTCCAACCCAGAACACCAACTCTGAGTAAATCTTGAGTAAAAGTCCCACTAGTTAAGTTTGAGCATTCTTGCTAAAAATTGCTCACTCCCAGATTTGAAAAAAGTTCTCTTTGAGCAGGAATTCTGAAATTACAAGTGTTAAATCCTCACAATTTACTATGAATCTTTATTACATGGATGGTTTACAAGGAAAAACTGATTTGCTTTAGCAAAACATGAGCCAAAGGAGTAATATGATCTCTATTATATGGATTTAAGGTTTGAAGATAGGAGAGATGACAGTGACTGTTACTCCGTTAATTGTGGTTACCCTACCTTGGCTCTGAGTTTGTGGGTTGATGGTTATGTAAGCCTGCATTTTCAGTACTCCCAGTATTCAAGTGCTCTCTTCCCTTTTTTCTAGTCCCTGTTTGACACTGTAACCAAATTTAGCCTGAGAGACAATGAGGAACACAGGTTTTGTTTACTGTCCTAATGCTGCTGTGCAGCACCATGGGGAACAATATGGAAGTGGATGTGAAGCACTGAGGAAGCAGGGAGAAGTGAAAGGAAGAATTGTCTTTGCAGCCCCGGTTCAAATGCATGTCAGGTTGTGTCCTGTGCTACTGCACTGAGCTGCAAGGACAGAGCAAATTTGTCAAAACATCTTACATCGTCTTCACATCTTTCTTTGAAACTAGCTGTCTTCTACTCATCTGTGTAACTCAGCACAATCGTGTTTGAGGGTATTTGAGCCAATACAAACACCACTTCAATGGCAAGGATCAGAGGCAAACAGACAATTCTGTTCAATCAAATAAAAGACATTAAAGCAAACAGTAGATTTCTGAAAAGGATTGTTTCTCTTAAATAACCAGTGTGCAAACTCATATTCAATTCACAGTCTTTGTCAAGAGTGCAAGTCCTCAAACAGTCTTAAACAAAGATAATGCTACTGACACTGTAGTTTCTGGCATTTAATATGGTTTATTCCTATGGTGTGGGTTTTTTGGAAGAACTAAAGAATATTTTCTTAGAAGATGGATTGTGCACATAAAAAAAAATTCTACAGTGGTAACAAACTGGCCTCTGAAGTATGGATAATGATTTTTTTTCACTTCATACATAAGTGAAAAGGATGCAGCCCTCCTTTTATCAGTAGTTTATCTGTAACAACTTCATTTTCCGTTTCTAGCCAACTTTGGATATCAAACACATAAAGGAAGCAGTATATAAAATGTATTTCATAAAATAATGAGCCGGCTGGCATTTCACTGGCAGTTCAGATGTTTAGTTGGTTCTGTTATTCTTTGAATCTGCCTTGGATGATGACTGGTAGATTTCTGTGTGGCTACACATGGTCATGTTCCTGAACTGCTGTTAATCTACAAATCCCTGTTGTTAAGTCATTCTCTGTGGAGAAAGAGCTGGATTGCTCTTCTAAAAAAAGCAGCCCTTGGAAATAGTTACACTGACTCAATTAATAGCAGGGTATCATCAGCTGGAAAGCAATGCCACGTGTCCAGGTTCCTGGGTTTGTTGGTGTGAGTGACAATAGCACCAGGCATTCAGTGTGAAAACAGAAATTTGCTGTGCAGATTTAAACCTTACAAAGGCAAAGAGCTTAATGCACTTTGTGTTTAAATGAAAATGTCCTGATCTCACAAAAGGAGACAAAAAAATAAATAACTAACAAATGCTTCTTGATTTATCAGCTAAAAGACTGCTATCTAAAGAGCCTGGGCTCGCAGCAATAACTATTATGTGTTTAGAAGGCTTTTCCTGGAACAGAATTCAATGGAGAGTTTTTAGTGAAATGTGAGGACATTCCCAGCTGTCAAAAGAGCACAGAGATTTGTAAAGGAAATATTAAGACTGGTTTGAAGACATCTTGAGTAGAATCAATGAGGAAATGGTTACAGAAGTGATAGATATTGATAAGCACTCAGAGTACTTGTAAATGCTGACAAATGCAAAGTGTACGTGGAGCCCAAAAGGCCTGTGCCCATAGAGGCCCACAGAAGGCACAGAAGCTCTGTCCCAAGATGATGCTCTGATGCCACCCAAGGGAGCCCACAAGATGTAGAGGGCTTGACAGGTGTCATTCCTTGAACCTTGTGTCACAGCACAAGCGATCCCAGCCTATTTGGACATGTGCATTCTGGGGCTTTTGAGTATGAGAGAAAACTGAATTCAGACACAGTCGTTCTTTTAAATAGTGTTTTACCCTCCCATAAGGTCTTTTGCTGCATTTTGTAACTTTTAATTTGTACACGAGGTTCCCTGTTGCAATCAGTTTTAGTCAGTCACACTTGCACACCCTGTAGTTTGTCTTAGTAGGAGGTAATTTCATGTCAACACTTGCATGGTGACTAAGCACCTGTCTTTGGGTTTGTTGGATGTAAACATACAAGGCGTGGCTGCTGAAAAAGGCAAGTCTAGATTTAGACTTAGCCTTACCTTCCTTGAATATTTGTTTTTTATTTTCTTATTTAAGGAGGAAGATATATCCTTCCATGTTAATGCCAAGACAATGCAGTTTTTCTAAACTTCTCTCAGCAGGCTGTGAATCTGATTTACCAGATTCTGCCTTCACACACAAATCTCTGACATGTCTCTCTCCAGGAATTACAGAAGTTCTTGAATACTGAATTCAATGAGGCCAGAAATTCTACTTCTACTTGTATTTCACTCACATCTTCACTTGTGGTATTGTTTATGCTCGTGTATTAACCATTCAATGTAGGAATATTTCTGAAAATTAGTAGACTGACTGGGGGATGTAGGAAGCTGTGAAGTAGACAGTGCAGTGCTCCTGTTGCAAAATAACCTTTTCAGAAATAGCTTTATCCTGAGCACAAATTGCTAACATCAGAAAGTGTATTTCCACAGAAGGAGTCACAGATATGATTGAATCAAGGAAACTTTGTCCAGCCCATCAGCACAATCATTACTGATCATGATCTATGACTACACTGGTTCCAAGTGCCATTTTTTTCTCTATTTAATTTCTGCTTCTGTGGATACCCTTCCTTGTTCCTCTCCACAGGCAGACACCCATCAAATGACCTGCACACCAAAGGAGCACGTAGCCCATACTAACTGGTATTGCCGAAGCACAAAGGCTTATAACACTTCTGGTTCCAAATTACTGTAATTACAGGACTGCCTGTTCTTGTTACATGTATAAAGGTGTAATGATTTTTTCCCTCTCAGTATTGCCAAACGCCAGGGATCTTCTGTACCAATTAGCCCTCAGGTGAGTTGGGTGTTGCCTGAAGTGCAGATATGCCCGTGAGCTTCTCTATCAGACGCTCAGTCCTTTGACCGTGTAACACTAGAATTCCCAGCTCTTCCAAGCACTTCGGCTTTCAACCACTCTGACCACGCCCCTTATGCGCTACTTATTTTTAGATATGTTTTGCAGCAAACGCCCATTACTTCGCTGTTAGACTTTATCACGACCAAACAAGTGTAGACGTAATAATGAGAGACAAACGCTTTCCTCCCGCAGCACATCTCCCTCCTCACAGCTTTCTGCGGGCCCCAGCAGAACGGGGGGCACTGTCCGTGCCTGTCTGGAGCAGCAGTCTGTGTCGGCAGCCGGGGCCGCCACACTGACAGGGCTTTCCCCGGGGGGATGGAGCTCCCACAGCCGGAGCCGCCACACTGACAGGGAACGAGCTCCCACAGCCGGAGCCGCCACACTGACAGGGCTTTCCCCGGGGGGATGGAGCTCCCACACTGACAGGGAACGAGCTCCCACAGCCGGAGCCGCCACACTGACAGAGAACGAGCTCCCACAGCCGGAGCCGCCACACTGACAGGGCTTTCCCCGGGGGGATGGAGCTCCCACAGCCGGGGCCGCCACACTGGCAGGGAACAAGCTCCCACAGCCGGGGCCGCCACACTGGCTGCGCTTTCGCAGGGGACCGAGCTCCCACAGCCGGGGCCGAGCGGCGGCCGCCCGGGCCCTCCGCGCTCGGCGGTGACGCGGGCGGGGGCGGGCCCGGCGGGGCGGGCGGGCCCTTTTCTGGCCGTGCCGGGCGGCGGGGCCGCACTCCGGCCGGGCCGCGGCAGCCCCGGCGCAGCGGTGGCGGCTCCTGGCCCCGGGGTTATGCGTAGGGGCGATGTTCCTGCCGGCTGGTGCCAGGCTCCTCCTGCGCTCCGGACGGAGCTCCTTCCTCAGCCTCCTGCTGCTGCTGTTGCTGTGCCCCGGCGGCGAGAGCGCGCCGCGCCGCCGGCCCGCGGGGCCGCCCGTGGTGCTGGGTAAGAGCCGGGGGGCGGCGGGGCGGGCGCTGCGGGGCCGGGCCGGGCTGAGCTGAGCCCGCCGGCCCCGTTACCCACCCCCGGCGGGGCGGCGCGGGGGGCCCGCGGCGCTGCGGGCTCGGCACGGCCGCGGGGAGCGCGCCCCGCCCGCCGCTGGCAGTGCCCGGGCTCCGCGGGCACCGGGGGGCGCAGAGCCCGCACCCAGCGGCGGCTCCGCAGCTGCCCTGGCGCTGGCAGCTCGGCCTGGCCCGGCCCAGCGGAGGGACGTCCGGGCTGGGGCTGCCTTGGCCTGGCAGCCGGAGGGGGACAGACAAGGTTCGTTTTAATACGCATCGAGCTCATTAAGCAACACTAGAGCATCCCTGCTTAAGTCTTTCCTCTCTATGAACCTTTCGTGAGGGAGTTTGGAATCAGATGTGGAAGGAGGAGTGGTTGGGTGTTCCAGCAGTTGAATTACAAAATAAAAAAAAAATAGGCATTTCATCATATGACATGAAAAACAAGTATTTGTCACTGGCCTGTTGTTTCACCTGTTGACACAAAACAGTTTGTAATGAATATGTAGATAATACTCATATGCTAGTTAATAAGTAACGCTTGTTAGTTGCTTTTTGTATCTGTTGGTAATAAGATGTAAATAAATTTTATATGCTTCAATAACTTGTCTACTGAAACTGTAGTTCTTAAGCATTCCAAGAAGCAAGTGTGTTTAGTGACAGTAATGTCAGTAGCCAGTCCTGTGAATATATTCAGCATGTTCTTATTATTAATTAACCTTGATGGTCATGGGGGAAGAAAAACTAAGAAGATGAGAAAAGTGGCATGTTTTCTTGATAATAATTTAGGCTCTGATGGTGCCTTTGTTACTACTGTTACAAACTTCTGACTTAGAAGGGCAAACTCTACCAGACCATATTAAAAAATGTTCTTGTTATCTGAGGGTACAGTGTGTACAAATCCACAGTTCTTCAAAGGCCTCTGAACTGACTGACAGGCTGTGGTTTGGAAGTAGAAACTGCAGAAGGGTGTCCTAAGAGGCAGGAGTTGAAGCAGGAAGAATTCTTTGAGTTCTGTCTGGGGAGGCTAGAAACAATCTTTTATGCCATCTTTCCACTCAGTAGTGCTGGATGTAGCAGTAGGCCTTGGCACTTGCTCCAGTGCAAGCTTCCTGATGACAGAGATGTTTTAGTTGCTGATTTTATTGAACTCTATCTGGGCAGGAATCAAAGATTTAAAAGCAACTGGCAGAAAGGGTTACTGACTGCAGAAGTGTGGATTTACTACTGATGGATCTTCGGTAAGTATATATGCTCCCTAAGGATGGTTTTAAGAACTGTGGCTGACCTACATTTCCTGAAGAGACATTGTGGTAAATACTGTGTGGCTGAGCACATGGTCATCTGGAGTGCTTTGCAACAGATTTTCTTGCTGTTACAGTGAATTTTCATCAAATGCTGCAGAACTTGTATCTCTGTGTTCTAGTCAGTCTCTGCATTTTAAAATTTGCTGGATTTTTTGCTGCCCAGTCCTCATCCTTCTTGTGTGTGTGACATGTTAAAATAAGCCTTTTAGGAATTGCTGTGATGAGGATGCTGGAGGGGCTTATGAGAATCACTTAGGGAAGCATTCTAAGTGCTGGCTAAACACAGGTGTTTGGGGGAAGGGAGAAAAACCCACATCACCTGGATACACAAATGAAAAAGATTCAGAGCTGTAAGGCTGCATTATACAAGCCTATACAAGCTTGAGATGAATTTGGAGCCCATAGGAGGTGAGAATACAGAGTTGATCCTCCTGATTTATCAGACAGGCATCTAGACTCTTAATTTCTCATATAAGTTCAGTTTTAAAATAAATTTTTATCTTATAGTAAACAAGTTCTCATGATCCAACACTCGATCTGTTTGGAGGTTAATATGCCTCAGTAGAAAGGGGAATTAAATTTGGTCATACTCTGTATGTGGCAAGTTGGCCACCTGATCTTAAGGAATAAAGAAAGAAGAAATGCTCTTTAAAGGAATGTTGTCAACATAGTGATCACTTCAGAAATGTTTTGGACCAGGGATGGTCACAAGACCCAGTGTCACTTGCTCTCAAAACTTTTGTGTAATGACCCCACTTTGCAGTTGCAATCTATGCTTACCCAAGTAACAGAGGGGAACTAGAGCAGAATTTTGCAAAATATGGAGTGTTGCTCATGTGTGGGTAACTTCTGTTCTGCTGCCCAAGTACTGACAAAACTGCTGCTTGGAGGAATCTCACATCTGAAAACAGCTGAGCTGCATGAAGACAGCCTTGTAACTCTTGGCCACAGCTGTGATGGCAACAGCTCTCAGATTTGGGGAGCCTCCAGCTGGCTCAGGTGAAAGGTGGTGCTGTGGAACAGCTGTGCCAGTGTAGCAGCTCATTGGTGCTCGCCCAGCTTTCCTTGGACCTGTTTGTTTGCCACTTTGTGGAGTCCTTTGTCTTGCTAAAGCATGAGGAAATAACCTGATGAGGAAGAAGTGATTAATTTTGTAGTTGAATTACTTTAATGGAGGAGCTGGCACAAAGAACGTGGAGAGTGGCACCACATGGCTAGGTTGTTTTTAACCTGGCCTGTTCATCCTCGAGCTGCCTTAGGAGCGGGAGCTGCTCTACTTGGAGCTTGTGCCCTTTCATACCAAAGGAGCAACAACAGGGACCAAAGTGCCATGGGGTAGTAACTGACAGCAAAATACTGCAGTGCAATTTCTCTGTTTTCTCTGAGATTTAAATAAAAAAGCATTGAAGTGTATTCATATAATGGTATCAGAGAAGAAAAAGAAAAAGGTGAAAGTCAAACCCTTATTTGCAGAGCAAGAGCCTGCTTGAAAGCCTGATATAAGGCAGAATTCTCATTAAAACCTAAGGTGGTTGTCTCAGATTCCTTTCCCAAGTGTTTTGGGGGAAAAGGAGACTATTTATGATACTGATGTGCTTTTATGCCTTTTTTAAAGTGTTTTCTATTTAGCCAGGATGATGTAATCATACAGAAAAAGCTCCTTTAAGAACCAGAATAGCTCACTGAATGCTGCTGTTCTACTAAAATATCTACTAAAAATGTATACTACATATATTCTGTGCAATTACTTCTGCATATCTGCTTTATATTTAGATGAACTTTAATTTTTTACACTTGTCTTATCAGTTTGGTGATCTTCAACAGGCTTGTCTTTAATGCTGGTTTCAAGTTGTTTTTGTGGCTGTTCTTCCTTCATTCTCTGATGTGGTCCATCAATAATCACTGCATACTATCTCGTGTCTTAGGCATTTTTGGAGCTGGTAACCCATCCTTATAAGATCAGTGTCAGATGCACTGAACTCTTTACCTTTTAGACCTGACTCAACACAATAACTATATCAATGTTCTGATACCTTCTGCAAACAATTTGTTAGGTACTTGGCTAAACTTTTCTAGAAAGACACCTAAATGAAGTTTGTTAATAATTGATTTACATGCAAAGGGGCTGTGCCTGTGAATTCCTGCTGACTGCTAATTGAGCTGTGTATGTTTGTATGGTCAGCTGGCTAGATGTCAGGAGTGATTTAAATGTTTATGCCTCATGTGATCCAAGGTATCTGGAAGTATCATGTGAGACGTTGTTTGCTTTCTTGTTCCTAATTTTAAACAAGGCCTTTTCTGTGGCAGTCCATGGAGTCTGTGAGCTGCTTCAAGACATTCTCAGAGAGCTGTAGTCAGAGTTTAATTTTCCTGGAAAGTTGCTTCATTTTGAAGGGAGACTAATTTATAGAACCAGAAGACGACAGTTATTTGAGGAAGTAATACTGGTTGAAAAGTTACAATAGTTGATAAATACCCGAAGGTATTTGCATTTCAGATAAAAGCAGTAAAAAAGTACCAACTGCTGGTCCTATTTTTTCTTTTTCCCCACATGAAAAAATATCTTGGCTCCCCACCCTGTTATTAAATAAATGCTTTTTTTGTTTTGTTTTGTTTTTCCTTAGGATCCTCATATTTGGACATTTGTTGAATGATTTTTTTCCTTTGTTATCTGAGCAGTCTTAAGGCAAGCGACTTTTAGGGTGCAATTTGCTTATTGTCTCTTGGTGGGAACTGTGAATCTGTCATTAAGGATAGTGATAGGCAGGAGTAGGAATGTATCCTAAAGCTAATTGCTGCAATTCACAGTCTGTTACCTCTATTAAACTCTAAAAATATTTCTATATGTGCTTTTCTGTACAGTTTAATCATATAAAAACACATCGCAGAGGGAGATCTAATAGTTTTGTCAGGCTGTATGAGACCAAAAAATTAGCCAAGGATACTATGAATATTGGAAGTGAATTTGGCTTATTGATGTATTAGAGTGAGTTTTGTTGGGATTAGCATCTTTGTGAAAAAGGAGGATGTGCTAGAACTGATAGAACACAAAATCTTATGGAAACACATTTTTCTGCTGAATAAGAAATCTAATTTTTCCAAATGTTGCTGTTCTGAAATCAACAGAGGAATTACACAGCTGCAAATTAGGGAAGCAGAGTACTGCTGAAGATCTTGTCTTGGACATCCGGTCTTAACTAGTGCTGATGTATTTTGCAGAACTTCACAAACAAGTTATTTTGGGGTCAGTGTGCAGGTCTTAAAAAGAACTTTTAGAACTTTAAAGAGCACTCTTTAATATTTCCAGCAAAAAGGTTTAGAAACTGCAGGTATTGGTAGATGAGAGGAGGAGGAGAAAGATTGCATACAGATTACTCTGCCTGCAGGTCCATCCTCTGTATGGCCTGAAAGCAAAGGGAAACATGTTTTTCTATTGCTTTCAAATTCCACCATAAAAATAAAAAAAGCTACGTCCTTAACTTACAGAATTAATCTTCAGTGTGATATTTTTTAACCTGTTACTTATAAAAAACCACTAAGTAGTTCTCCAGACAAAATGTAAATCATTAACACTGTTAAACTGGTTGGGTTGAGGGCTGAAGATCTTGCGTGTTTTTTACCATAATCTCAAAACCAAAAATTTGTATTTTATTTCCTATAGATTCATCATGAAGCATCTCCAGTTTGCAAAGTATACTTTAGAAAATAAAAAAGCCCTAAGGTGTGAGTGATAGTGATTAGCAGCTTCACTGTTAATATGGAAATACAAACATGACAAAACCATTTTTGTTAATCCCTGCTTTACAAACAGGCATCATACTTATACATCAGAATTTATTTTTTAGCTACAGTATTTATCTTTGCACAGGTAGAACTTGTCTTTTATCTTTTGTTTAGAATTGAAAAAATTGCCATTTTTCCTCTTGTTCCTTATCATCCCTTGAGTAAAATCAGTATGTCATGTTTCTCATCTTGTGTTCCATGTTGGACACAGGAGCAGAGCCTCTATCCTCCAGAAGCTCGAAGATAAAATATCTTAACTAAATGAAAGTTGCAGTTAATCTAAGATCATTCCATTAAGTCTAAGTGAGACTTTGTACAGTTTCTTGCTTTCAGTGCTTTGTTGATAGATGTATCTCGATCATAATCTGAAACTTCTTCAGCTGTGAGTTTTCCCTACTCTGAGCAGGCGTGCTTGTGATTGATTGAGTGCAGTTTGGAAACCTCAGCAAGTTCTCCAAACTCTAATTCCGCAGATGTTTGTCTAAGTCTTTGAAGGGTATCTTTGCTGGAAGAACTTTATTTTTACCCAAGGAGGTGAGATTCCAGGCTAGAACAAAATGTCACTCTTCTTTGTTTTGCATTGAAACTGAAGACAAAATCAACCTGTTCTGTCCTTGGCAAGTCTGCTGCTGAAACTAGCCAGTCATGAAAGATTGATATAAATAGAATTACGTTCTGTTCCCTTTCCAATTAAAAGCACTGATATGGCAGAGGCAGGAGACTGGAACAAGTTGTTGCCTTAGCTTTCTAAGCAATTACTAAGTAGGATTTTGTGAGGTTACAAGACTGAACTTCAGTAAACTCTTTCTAAGGTGTGATGCAATGCTGTAATCTCCCTTACTATGCTTTCCAGTATATCAGAGTCCTTGAAATATGACCTAAAATAAACCATGGTCAGCTACTGGGCCTTTTAACGTTTCACTTAAGGCGACAAAAATAAAGCTCCTAAAAACATAATGAAAAAGTAGAGGTAGTTAATAAAGAAATCCTGAGGTACATCTCATAGTGAGGCATAACCTGCTGTGGTTGGAGGTTGTAAGAATGTGGTTATCTGAAGTTTTGGCCTTTTTCAGTTCTGCAATAACTTTTTTCTAAAAGCACATCTGGTTTTCCAGTTAAATTAGGCATTCTGGTAAAAGATATTATCTCTTTCCTTAAACCATTGCTAAGTGTCAGTGTATTATAGAAGTCAAACTGATTTGATTGCGCCCTTTACTGGGGGATAGGGGGAGCTAATGTATGGGTAGACCTGCATTAAAAAACTTCAGAACTAAACATTGACAAGCACACCCTAAAAAGGGGACTTTGTGGACCTGAAAGGAGTAGAGGGAACCCTTAAGAAGGGGTGCCTAACTTCTAAATTTTTCTAATACAGAAAAACTTTTCAGTTGCTGAAATGTTTTTCTTTCTCTGGTTCTTGAGGAAAAAAATTATTAAACATAACAGAATATAAGAAGTTTCTCTGAAAACTTGGTGCTGAAAATTGTTAGTGTTTGGTTAAGACTAATTCTATTTGGGAAAATATTCCTGTTTCCATCTAGAGTTTAAAAAATAATGAAGAATAAACCTTAGTCAAAGGAATACTGACATTTAGTATATGCCTTAAGAAAGTGCAAATAGCCAAGACCCTTTCCACCACATCCTACTCATGTAAGGTATGCAAAGGAAACAAAAGTAACTATTGTTGCCAAAACCTGAATGTAAAAGAGAAGAAAGTGCATTTTTACATTGTTAGCCAACCATATCTTGTGTTGTAAAAGTCTGGTCTTATGTGAGGAAGGGAAGATAAGTAATATAAATCAATCTTTTATGTTTTACGTTTCTAATGTCAAATTGATAGTTTGCAGGCAACTGTTTAAAGAGAACAAAGTTGTGTAGTTGTGATGCTCTGGAAAAAAAGTTCTTTCAGAAAGATTTGGTTTGTACTTGAAAACACAGATAAGTTAGGTAATGTCCTAGACAATCTTTTTTTTTTTTTCATACTCATGGCCTTACATGCTCCTTTATAGTCTGCTCTTTGAAGTTAGGAGCTGTTCATCCAGAATCATTCTACATGTTGGTTTCTCAGGTAATGAGCTTAGAAAATATAGAAATATTTTCAGTGGAAAATGTATGTGTAGTACCATCTTATGTAGTTTTTTTTTCTCCAATTACAAAATCTGATGGTGTCTCTGGCTGCAGTGATACTGTAGCCCTTATGTGCATTATTTAGCTGTGTGTACTGCAATAGAAAATGTTATATGCTTTAATTAACTCTCTCCTTTTTATATCTCCCCCTCCTCTTTATATTTTTCAGTTCCAGGAGACTTAGGCAATCAGTTGGAAGCAAAGTTAGATAAGCCATCAGTGGTGCACTATCTCTGCTCTAAGAAGACAGACAGTTATTTTACACTCTGGCTGAATCTAGAATTGCTTCTGCCTGTCATCATTGACTGCTGGATTGATAATATCAGGTAAGAGCAGAAATGTTACTCTTTGCAGTTACATCCTTTCCATAGGCTGACATGCAGAATGGCTGCCTTTAAATTCCTTTTCTGATTCAAGACCAGTGAGAGGAATGACTTGGAATTCTGCTGGGTAGGCTAACAGGATGGGTCTGAAGATGTAGCTCTGTTTCATCTGAAGTAGCTGTAATTGCTGATGAGGAGCAGAAGCTCTCTTAGTTCCTTTCACTTTCTCTTCTACCAGTGACCCAGTGTAGGTTTGAGCACTTGTTAGACACCTCTCTGGCCAAATGGACAGAAACTGATGCACAGGAAGTTCCACCTGAAATATTTTGGTTTTAAAAATTGCCTAATTTAAAGCTTTCATGCTATTTCCAATCTGCTTTATTAGTGTTCCTGTAAAAATAATATAAATATATGAAAACAAGAAATAATTAGCTGGTGCAATTAAAAACTATTGTGTTGGCATGTAGCTCTTTTATGAATGTACTGAGCTCCTGTGAAGCAGTCTCTGCTTTGTCTTGCCCTGTGCCTTATGGATTAGAGAGATTTTTGTTAAGAGATTTGTGCATTGGTTTAGATTATTAGACTCCATCTGGGGCAAAAACTTTCATTCAGAAGTGGCAATTGTATTGATATGCTACTGAAAACAAACCAGCCCCCAACTGTAATAATAGGGATGATTAAAGAAATAAACTCCTGACTCAATGCTCCAGATTCTTCACATCCTAAGTTGATTTGAAAAGTATTTACACAACACTCAATACCTCAATATGTTTCCTGAGGTGCTAGTTGTCATTAATCAGGAAATAAAGTATTTGCTTATGCTGGTATGGGTGTTTCTAGTTAAATAGAAATGAATTATTTTTAGGTAGGTTAATATTTTTGATGTCTGATTTAATAGGTATTTTCTGTCCTATTGTCACATTCCTATGCTCTTTATAAGTTTTTCCATTTTGTGGCTTGACGCAAAGTCACTTTATAAGTAGCTGATATTTTAAAGATGAAGTTCAGTCACACTTCCATATGCTCAGTTTTACAGAGACAAAAAGTCTTAGATGCTGCACCATGAAGCATTGAAGTAATTAAAGTAATTGTTTGCACTGTATAATCTCTTAGCCATGAGAGTACTCTGATCATGTCTGCTTAGGTTGAGTTTTGTCCTCCTTCTGAGTAACAGCACTTCAAGTTCTTATACTGCACTCAGAATGTAAGACCCAGTGTAATTGAGGGTTGTCATGTGGCAATAAAACATGTTTCGTGAGTTTTTTTAATTGTTTTTCTTCCCCTCCTCCCCAGGCTGGTGTATAATCGAACAAGTAAGATTACAGAACCACCAGATGGAGTGGATATCAGAGTGCCAGGGTTTGGGCAGACGTTTTCCTTGGAGTTTCTTGACCCAAGTAAAAGGAGCGTTGGTATGTACAAGCTGTGTCTGGAGTGGAGGGTCCACTTGGAGGGTTTTTCTAGTTTGTCTTTATGCAACAAGCTTCTGAAGTGTGATTTCAAATTACAGTTCTGTGAGCTCACTTGGCTTTTAAGAGTTTTCATTACATTTATTGTTTCGTTTGTTGCATGGCCTGATAGATTGAGACAAGAAGATTCCATGTTATTTAGTGTTGTGTCAAATCTAAGTTTGGTGGATGAAATCTGAGTAGGCATATTGAGGACAGATGCTTTCTGAAAATGAGATGGGTTGAGTAGAAAATTCTGTGACAGAAGCTTGACAAGCAAAACTGAAATAAAAGCACAAGTTCTGAGTAAGATGTTCTTTGGCCTTAGGAGTGGGTTAATTGGATTGGGAGATATGGTAGCACAGTGTGTATCTCCTTGTATTTTGGTGGTGTCAGAATAATTATATAATTGCATTTGTGCTGCAAAAGATTTCTGCATTAATGTGTTTGCAGGCTTTTTTGTTTGGTGCTTTTGTAGAAGTCATGTTTCAGAAAACTGAGTTGGATAAGCTTTTGTGAGTTGTTCACTGTGGCTGAAGACTGGAGGAGTTGAATAGTCAGTAATGGACTGAGCTTCCCATGCTGCATAGCATGGATCTGCTCTTTAAGGGCAGTGATGTGTTTAATGATTGGCACTAGGTCACTCTTACACCATGGTTCAATCCTCTTCTTGAGGGACTATATGATAAACATTCAAGACTGACAAGTGAGGTTCTGCTCAAAACTTAAATATGGCTCTGATGTTCATTAGACTGTTCTGACACTGTTACTGGATGCATTTAATGGTAATACTTAAATCCCATGTGTCAAACCTTGTATTAAGTAACATCTTCCAATATGCAGTCTGCAGCTGTTTTCCTTTTTGCTATTAAAACTTTATGTTCAGTTACTTAAGTCTTAGTCCACTAACCCAGACATAAAAAAATAGTTTTGGGGTAGTTTACAGAGTTCTGCCCTGGGGTATATAATAAGCATTTGTTTCCAAGAATAAATGTTGACGTCCAGGCCAACTGTTACTCCTTACCTGTTGTTAATTTGCAATCAACAAAAGCTGTGACTGGGATGAAAACCCCTTAGAAATTATTATGTTGCAGCTCAAGGGTAAACTTTCCTTTGCATATACTGCATTTGGCTGCCAAAATGTTTGAGAGGTCAGCTATCTAGTAAGAAGTTTTAATGGTGATATTCTCTCAGTTTTGGGGGATAGTGAGCATAACTCATTTTGTTTAATATGCATGCAGCTTTCTAGATTGTTAAAGGCAAACTGCAGGTTTAATGTGTATATATGTCAGTTAATGCCTCTGGAGCTTTGTTTTGCAGTAGTGGCTGACAGCTGCTTCTCACACTAACCTTGTTACTCTTCTGTTTCTCTCTTATCTGATATTTACAGGAAGTTACTTTTATATGTTGGTGCAGAGTTTAGTCGATTGGGGCTACAAACGTGATGAAGATGTAAGAGGAGCACCTTATGACTGGAGAAAAGCACCAAGTAAATAATATATATTACTTTAATAAAATTTTGACTCTCCTAGCCAGCAAATAATGCATTGAATCACTTCTCCCAACCTTTACAGTCTAAAAACTTAATTTTGTTTAGTTTTTGGGGCCTGGGTACTCCTGGATGCAAATGCAAGCTCGGTGTTGTGGTTTTGGTTTTTTTCTTCTTTAAACAACTTGCTACTTAAAATTTGCTTAAAGAAAACAACAGAAAAAACCCATTTCAGCAAAGTATGTCCACACAAAACCCCCACCCCTCCCATTCAATATTGGAATTTGAGGTCTGCATTATTAATTCTGCTGACAGTTCAACACCATTATTTAAAACCTTATTTTTTTAAAAGCTCAGCATTCACAATTAACTATCACTGTGTAATCTGTATGTTTTAGATGAGAATGAAGACTATTTTGTGGCACTTCGCAAGATGATAGAGTTGCTGTATGAGCAATATGGAAGCCCTGTTGTCCTGATTGCCCACAGCATGGGGAACATGTACACCCTCTACTTCCTGAACCGCCAGCCCCAGGATTGGAAGGACAAGTACATCAAGGATTATGTGTCATTAGGTGCTCCATGGGGGGGAGTGGCCAAAACTCTCCGTGTGCTGGCTTCAGGTAGGTGATTTGAGGCTTTGCCCTGTGCTGTGTGTGTAGTGCACAGTGCTAACGAGACTGACTGTAGGACTGCAGGATGAGAGTTTTAGGTACCATGAAGGGAAAAATACTTGTTTGTAAGAAATGACAACTTGATGTTTCAAGCATTGCAGCCCAACTGTTATCTTTCATATCTGTGGGGGTGGACTGAGATTTCCCACATCCTGTAACCAGGAGCTTTCTCCCATCTTGACCTCTCCTGACCTCTTTTCAGCAGATTGTTGTGTTGTCTGCTGTTTGGCCTGATGCCTTCCCTTTCTGTCCCTTCTGCCACCAGCCTGATTGCTCTCTGTTCAGTATTGCAAAGCTACCAAGGACTCCAGAGCATTCAGCAGTTTCCTTTGATTAAAGATCACACAGATGCTTGAGGTTAACATTAAAGGAAATTTGTAGAGATGGTGGGGAACTGGTGTCAACAGTTCAAATGCCAGGTGAAAATTATAACTCTGCAGATTAGGAAAGTGAATCTTTGAGGTCTTGGGTTTGGCACACTGTATATGTCTGAGACTAAAAAACAAAAAAATTGAATAAAGCAGCATAATGTACTTCACTAAGTAACTGAAAATGACTGATGGAAAATGTTCACTTACCCGTCATGTGATACCATAATTACATCATGTGCTTTGACATTTAGTTCTCGATGTTTCTGGCTTGGTTTTTTATCTTGTTTCTGACTTGTTATCTTTGGATATCTGCTATCTTCTTCCTAATCAAAGCTGACATCAAAAATTGGACTTCATCAAAATGCAAAACACAGCAAGAGTCAGCCATGCATGGACAGAGCAAAGAATACTTTGCTTAGCAAAGGCATTTGATTCTGAACAGTAGTGCACTACTCCATTACTAATTAGAAAACTTGACTCAATACAAACATCCAATTTATACATTGTTAAAGCTGTTGAAATGTCACTGTAAAAATTTATTTCCCTTTTCCCACAGGCTTTGTCTGACGTATTTGCTTGCTACAGAAATGGCAAGAAGTGAAAAAACAATGTTAATATCACCCTCCCAAAATTACATAATTATATTCCATAGTCCCACATCTCTGTTGGGTTAAACTTTTGTGCTTCATACCTTGTCTACACTTTATAATGCATCTCAAGCAAAGGGGCTAATTCTACTAATGCATAATGAATAGCTAAATTTCTACTAAAATATAGTCAGTCCTACTTTAATCTGTGCATCTGTTGTACTAAACTTCCATGTTTTGGAGCAGAAATTTAGGAATCATGTGGGAAAGTTACATGGGCAAAATAATATCAGAATGTACAGGTTTAAGCGGTTTCTGTCTCAAATAGCTGTAGTAAAGCACCACCATCAGCCCTTGGGCTGCATTAGTCTAGTTAAGAGTTTCTAAAGTTATTACGGTTAGTATGCTGAAAATTTGTTGCTTTAAAGGAAAATACTGCATTTCAGTAGGAAAAACAAGGCACTCTATGAATGCATTCTTTCTGCTCCCATTCCTGTTCATAATATGTGATGCCAGGAACTTCATGTCAAATCCACAGCTGTGTTATCCAAGTGGTAAACAGTACACAGGTGGAATTGTTTTCTGGAGGTTTCTGTGATACTTTGAGCTACTTGTACATGGGCTTTGCTGGATCCCACTACAGTGGGCAAAGACGCAAAGCTCACAGGGGTTTGTTTCTATTTTTAACATGTTGAAAGGCTGAAATGTTAGCAGTGTCTTCATTACATTTTGATGTGTCTGCTGACTTAAATGTGGTGTTGGCCATCCTGTACTTCTTCACTGACGAGAAAAGTAAAGGATTTGAGAAGCACTTTGTAACAGTTCTGTAAGAGAAGGCTGGGATAGTCAGGTTCTGTGTTTGATTATTCTGCTGGAAATAAATCTTGTACACATTCCTTTCATTGTTCAGTTCAGAACTTGGGCTTTCTTTGCTGAAAACTGCCAAGCAGTGTTCAGTAGCTTAGCAGTGAGAGTGCACAGTGAAGTGGTTACACCACGTGGTATCATGAGACCCATTTTTCAGGACCTTTGTGATTCTTGCTGTGCATTTGAGTTTTCTTTATCTGTTTCAGATTAGCCATGTCTCCATATAGTTCTCCTAAAGATGGCATTACTGTGCTTTGTGTCTCCTTGCTGAAGCAATAGTGCCACCCCATGGAATTGAAATAGCAACAAAGTATATTTTTCAGGAAGATTTGTTTCAGTTGGCAGCATTTCAATTTCTATGGTATGGTTGACCTGGACGACTACATGTTGTAACCACCTGGATCTAATAATGGGAAATAAAATTCAACGTTCAGCTTACAAAAGAATTGAGATGTGACAGCCACTGTGATAATGAAAACAAACCAGGAATATAAACTCATGTTTGTCTCAGTGTTTTGTTGTTTGTTTGTTTTTTAAAGTGATCACAGTAATTATTAAGCAGTTCTTGATTTTGTGAAGATGGAAGAACAACTGTTAAAATATGGAGGAAGGTGCATATAAATTATCCCTTTGTCATGTGTTAGTTGAAGCCATTTGTTTCAGTCATTCATCAACTCATATTTAAATCTTGGAAGTTATTAAAAGTCAGTTTGCAGAAGTTAAGTTACGAGACAATCATAAATGAGGAAAAACTTTTCAAATTGTTGCTGTGAGCCAGAGGAACAAACTTACTCATGTTATCACCATGAGTGCTAATAATTGCTGCTGATTAAGATTGATGTCTTGCTTTCTGGGTAATGAAATTCCACTTTTTTCCCTAAGGTGACAACAACAGAATCCCTGTTATCAGTTCACTCAAGATCAGAGACCAGCAGAGATCAGCAGTTTCCACGAATTGGATGCTGCCCTACAACTACACGTGGCCTCCAGACAAGGTGTTTGTGAGCACCCCCACAGCCAACTACACCCTGAGGGATTACAGGCAGTTCTACAGGGACATTAACTTCGAGGATGGCTGGCTGATGAGGCAGGACACGGAGCACCTGGTGTACGGCATGACCCCGCCCGGCGTGCGCATCCACTGCCTCTACGGCACGGGCGTGGAAACCCCCGACTCCTTCCACTACGAAAGCTTTCCTGACAGAGAGCCCAAGATTTTTTACAGCGATGGGGATGGTACAGTGAACTTACAGAGTGCCTTGCAATGTAGAAAGTGGGTGGACAGGCAAGAACAGGAAGTGGTGATGTTCGAGCTTGCGGGAAACGAGCACATTGAAATGCTGTCCAATCATACTACTATCTCCTATGTGAAAAAGCTGCTCTTTGATTTGTGATAACCTTGTGTTCATAGTTATTTTCCTCACCTGTGATGCCTTCCCTTAAATATGGGGAAATGCCTTTTAATCCCTTGATATTTAGATATATTTGAATTATTTATTTTGCTTTTTTAAAAGGTTGTTTTCAAGTTGCTAGGTATTCTAAATGATTGTTTGTCTCTGATTTGTGTTCATGATGTTTCATGGTATTTTCACCTTCTGAAAATTTTGTCAAATATGCATTTTGGTGCCTCTGGTGTTGTGTCCAATGGTCATACAGACTTTCATTTGGAGATTGTGCAGCCCCTTGCACATACCACATGGAGTCACAGATCGCAGAGTTCCTTTGTGTGGCCTTTGCAGGTTTGGAATGGAAGGCGAGGAAGGATGGCAGTTTTGGATGCCCAAGGGAATGGTATTAACAATTTGGCAAACACAGTAAGCATTTTAAAGGGTCTTGCATATTCTGATCCATAGTTCCCAGTGGATTAGTTTCTAAATGTGCATATCTACTAGGTAAAATAGGGAAGAGGTCTGCCTGGAACTGTGCTACCATTGTAATCCAGACTTTTATTTATTACAGCCTGTGGGGGGGAAGAAGATAGATGTGTAAATTACTTGAAGATTCTTTATTAGGTGCCCTGCTGGGTCATTTTAGAAAGAGGAAATGGTTTGCTTATCAATTTCTAGAATCCCTGATCTCATGCAGTCTGGAGTCTGAGGAATTCTCAGCCTGTGCTTTATTTCTCAGTGAGGGAATGAAGCTAAACTGTGGTTGGTGCTTGTAATAACTGTAGCAGTGTGGAGTAGCACATCAATCAAAGCTAATTGAATACTGGCAAACAATCTGTAAGGTATAGAATTGCATTTCTGGGTGAAAAACAACCTCCTGTAGTGGAAATGATAATGGATGGTGGGTAGTATTTAAAGAAAAGTGAACTTCTGAAATAGAGTGGGGAATGAAAGTCAGTATGGAGTATAAACCTTGTTCTCAGTCAAATACTTTGGCTCTGGTCCAGTTACTGGACTAAGCAATGATTGGATCAAGATTGCATTCCACTGAAAAGAAATATTTTGCTTTAGGACTAAAAGTAATTTCCCATAGATTACAAGTTTCATTTTTGCTGTTTGAAGAAGTTGGGACATGTGGTTCCTTAAATGTTTCTATAAATTGTTGAACATGCAGTTCTGTAATTTCCTACAGTGTTGTTCTACTCAGTGTTAAAATAGTAATTTCAACTTTGACCTCCACAGAAGTGCTGGCCTAAAGGCCATCATATTTACCACCTTGATTACAGAAGTCCTGTTGGAGCAATAGTTATACTCAAAAATTCTCTCTTGCTTGCTTTAAAACCAGTCACCCAGTTAGACAGCACTTAGTTTTCTAAAAACACAGCTTTGAATGCTTTCAAAATGCTAGGTTCTCCAAGAAAAATGTTTTAAGAATTGCAGAAGCTTATCAAACTATTAAGGATTCATTACTTAAGGAACTGAATTTGTCTAAAGGCTAAAGTTTTAACTATTTCGGTAGCATGCCTAAAATGTTTTCTGCCACTGGACATATCAAGAAGATCTGTTGAACTGATGGGCTTGAAGTGCTGCTATTGTAGAATGGAACCAGGAAGTAGTTTTAATACTTTAGTTTTAATTCAGAAATCTCTTGTTAATTCAAAACAATTTGAACTAGGGTCATCAACTAGCTAATTTTCTTACTAGGTTTTATCTTCCTTATGTAGCTTTATTTCCCCCTCTGCATTTTTTCCTATGTTGAGGGAGTGTAGTCATTTTCCTGATTTTTAAAACTAATCATTAATCTTGTCCTCCCTTGCCCAGGACCCCATAGTCCAGCAGCAATATTGCCTAGACTTTTCCAGAGTAAGTACTGAGTTGTCCACAGCCTTTGCAATGTGTAACTGCTGAAATGAAAAACAACAAATCACAACCAATCAACCTAAACAACCAATCCGCCCAAAAGAAGAAGTCCTACAACAAGGAGGGGGAAAAAAAACCAACTCAACCCCTCCTTCAAAAAATCCCCACAGAAAATTGCCCTTTAGCCAAGTGATCTATTTTATGCAGGGCTTGTCAGCTGGATAAGCTTCAGGCTTGTGTTCCAAGACTGCTCAAAGATGATAAAGCTCTTCCTTGGTCTGACTCAATTTTTGAATAAATGGCTATTTGAATAAATTACAGAAAACATATAATCACAATCTGTATTTCTTGCTGAAGGAGAATGCCTGTTAATAAGCACTGGATTGAGTGGAGCTGGAGGCTGTATTGCAAGATAGCAGCATAAACATCAAGGCTGAAAAATGAGAAAACAATGTAGGTAAACAATTCTTAACCTGATCTGGAGAATGTTTGTTTGTAAGATTCATTTGGATCCTTACCCATTAATCAATAGCATTTTCAGTCTCATGGCAAGAATTTAGCTGCAGGGGTTTTTTTGTGATTTGAAGTTCCAAAATACATTATTCAAAAAATGCTTGTTCTTTTTGCTCTTTTTTCTTTAGTACTTTTTAAATACACTTTTTGTGACCCAAAAGAAAAAAAAAAGCACAACTTTTTTATTCTTTTCTTATTTTGGCAACCTAGCACTGTGTTTCTGAGATTAGTTGGCTGTATCTTTTAAACTTAAAGATTTCTAAACCAGTTTTCTTTTGGTAGACAACCTTGTGATAGTTAATGTGGTAAAATGAAGCTGAAGGTTTTTCAAGGCTTTTATTTATTGTTCTGTTATTTGTCACTATAAAGCCTTGTTGTACTGTTGTAAAGAAATGTGTGTACCTGAGTTCTAAGTACTGTGTGACAGCAAGCACAGCACCTCTGGTGTTCTTTGATTGCTTGTGGTGCACCTGCAGGCTGGAGTTTTATGTCCAGAAAGTGTGGGGTCGTTTTTCCCCCTACTAAATAATCATCAGCCCTTTCATTTGCAGTTTCTTGCACGTTAGGATGCAGTTCTCATTGAGAAGTGAATGCATTATTCCAGTTGCTGAAGTGGAAGCCCTGCACTGTGTGTGAGGAGTGGCTGCTCTCTGAGCAGATCCTCTGCAGGGGCAGCCCTGAGCACTGCTGTCAGACCTGCTGCAGCCACGGATGCTGAGCTGTCTCCATTCCTGTGGGGAGACAGGGCTGAAAAAAAATCTGTAGTGAGAATGTGGCACTTTGATAAGAGCATTAACTCAGGTGCTTTGCCACACTGCGCAGCTGAAGTGTCTGAATTCACTAATGTATCTTTGTTACACCTAAAGCATTAATTATGTGTCTCTTTCCATAATTTTTACTTAGTTTTATTCTTCCAGGATATTTTCAGAAACCAAAACTAGTCTTGAGGACCAAATGTGTTTCTTATTTTTGGCAACTTGTATAGAAAATGCTGAAGAAGCTTTCAGCTGTCATTGTAGTACTTCTGAAGAGGTTCAGAGTCACTATGTGATTTGTATAAAAGCAGAAAGCTTCAATAACTAGCAATAATTGTAAAGGGTTTGCAGACCAAAGGAAGGAATGTTTGATATTAAGGTAATTCTTGGAGCACAGTGTGTTCAAGGCCCTCTTAAATTCAGGGAATGTTTGGCAGTGACTTTGCTGCTCTACACTAACCAGTATTTTGTACAGAACATATTCTGAGGCCTGGCATTTTATATGTTCTTGTGTATGAATGTGTTCAATAGATTTTGAATATTTTGTCAAATTTGATAATATAATAAAGTTGATCTAATACAGATTGTCTCCTGTTGTGAATAATGTGTTGTCTCGGTTCTCAGAGGAAATGAAAACTTGATGCTGTTTTTCTTCCCTAAAGATGATTGGTGGCTCTCACAGTAATTCTTGCTTAATCTCCCAAATGCACCTACTGCCTTGTGGTACATTTGGAGTTCACTGTTAATTGTTCTTGAATTTATGGAGGTGTGGGATTGAGACTACTCAATTTCTTTTTGCTTGCATCTTGTCTTGTGTTAAAAAAAGTTCTCACGTTGCCTTATAATTCTGCTCAGGTAATTATTTTGAAATTAGTTCCTCAGTTGTGGAGTGTTTTAAATGCCTGCAGTTCTTTTATGGTTTCCAGTTGGTTTCCAAACTGATCCACAAACCCATGCATGATGACCATACAGTTTTATAGTTGTATGAAACAATCTTTTTCCAATTAGAAATAGTGCACCGTGGCTCTTAAGAAGCTGTATTGCTAGACAGTGTTTCTGTGAGCATCTGGGGTTTTTCTAATGTGATAATGACTGTAACACCACTGAGTGTTAGTGACTTCTGTTCCTCTCTGTGCCCTAGATGCACTATTGGGATATCTTGTCCCAGAACAGATCTCATTGATGCCTGCCTCAAGGTTTGTGATCCCATATGATTGCAGGAAAAAGGGGAAAGTGGCCTTCTTCCAGCTCCCTGTTAATATGGGGAGGGTCCTGCACTGAAGCCATGTACCAGTTCTTGCAAGAAGCTGGGGAGGCTGAGAGCACAGGGAAGAGGAGGACAGGGTGATAATAGGCCTGGTAGAGTGATGCAAAGCCATGAGAGACGTGTGGGGTCTAATGCTGCAGTACAGATGTAACACAGGAGTTAGCAGGGCTTGCGCAACCTCCAAATAACAAAATTACAGCTGCAGATTGTATGATGCTATTTTGCTGTGCCATCTTAAATTATTTCATTAATCATGGGATTGCAGTTTTAAGAAATGATTTTGACTTTCTCTTGCTTGCGTTGTGACTTATCTAAGTTAATAGTTTGCTTCGGTTTAAGACTAATGTCCTTTGTGGTCATTCAGATCCACAGATGAGTTAAGTGGAATATTTAGCTCCAAAATCAGCATCCTTTAGGCAAAACCAGAATGTAGTATGAGCCCGGGAAATGCAAGAAATTAATATGCAATGTTTTACTAAAAATAGTGATGTTAAGTTTGTTTTAATAGTTTGTATATATAAATATATGCAGTAGAGGGCAGTAATATATAAGTTACAGAGGGTTTTTAGGTAATGTTGAATGGCATCTGTGTTAATTTCACCTGAGAGATACAGGATTGCAGGAAAATGAAGACCTAAGTTTGATATCCACAAAATGTTTCCTGTCCTGAACCGATTGTACATATGCAGGCTCTGCTACTGGAGGAACTTTATTGCTATCTGATGTAAAAAGCAAGGAACTTCAGCTTGATCCAAATTCAAATAAAACGATCTAAGGCATGAATTAGATATTCACTCCTATTTTCATGCTCAGATTAAAGAACAAATTGGACATTACAACTACATGGAGTGGATTGGCGTATAGTACTATGATGTTCAAAAGAGATCATGTATTTAAAAAAAAGGGCTGCAAATGCTGTCAGCTCTGTTTTCTTATTGCAGTGCTGAATAATGGATAAATCTTGTACCTCAAAGTTTTCACTTTGCTTGTAACCACTGACTCACACCTTGTAACCTTTTTGGGAAGGCAGATTCATTAACCAAGCTGCAATTCCATGTATAACTAAAAATGTCACCTTATGTGAGTACAATCATCAAGACAGATGGTAAATTTAACTGCATGAAAACACTGTGCCTACAAATCAAGTATTTTCATCACTATTAGTATTTTTGAGATTGTGTTGTGGTTGAGGTAGTCAAAGAAGGACTCTAGTCCAGTTCTAAACAGGTTAAGGTTAGCCAGGAACATTTCTGTTATCTTAGGTATGCTAGCAGAGTCTTTGTACCTGTCTTAAAACAAAAGGCAAGACTACAGTACAGGAAATCTCACCGAATGCTCTTGTGACCAGTGCAGATGAAAGGTGACTGTGGAATCTGTAAGCAGATCTGGGAGACAGCACTTGCAAGGGACACAGTTTGGGTCTGGAAGGACTTTTGGAAGGAGAAATTGTGTAGTGAATTGTTAAAGAGGTTTCAGTAGGAGTAGAATCATATAGCAAAGAATGATATAATCTCTGATATGTGTGAAATCTTCACTCTGCTTGTTAATGATTCAACCCCTGAGCTCTTGTGGTATTTCTAGATGCCGGAAGTGCTGTTGTCCCTGTTTGACTCAGACATAGGTAACTTGTTCAAATTCTTTTAGGTGAAATCCAACCACGTACCTTTACCTCCCAAGTTCAGTCTGCAGATCATTTGCAAGTGAGTAAGGGCAAAGCAGCCATGTCACTCTTGCATGGAGGAAAGAATACTTGAGAAAAATGTAATGTGTGAATGAATGCATTGTCTGCATAACACATTCCTTGTTAGTAATTTCATCTTGCTGACCTAACTCAAGGTTCCAAAGCCATTTATCCCCTATGAAGGTGCATCCTTGTTTTTTTCATCTACTGATAGGTGTATGTTGCTTCACACTTTCCATGTTTCTACTATGTCCATTAGTACTTTTATGCCAGGCTATGATAGGATGAAGAAAAACAGAGCCAAAATTGGTCATGACTTGACAAGGGGTAATGCCTTCAAATTGAAAGACAGTAGGTTTAAGTTGAATATTAGAAAGAAATTCTTTACTGAGAGAGTGGTGAGGCACTGGCACAGTTTGCCAGGGAAGCTGTGGATACCCCATCCCTAGAAGTGTTCAAGGCCAGGATGGATGGGGCTTTGAGCAGCCTGCTTCAGTGTAAAGTGCCTCTGCCCATTGCAGGGGAGTTGGCCCAAGATGATCTTTAAGGCTCCTTTGAACCCAAACCTTTCTATGAACATGAAAGGTTAAAAAAACCCATCAAATATTCCATTAAAAAGTTCCTCAGTCTAGTTTTGGCTCCTAATCCAGTGACATAAGCCCTTTCCTCCTTGCCTTCAATTCAAACCTCTCCAACCAGGCTTTTGTCATTGAGCCCAAGTTTTTAAAATTGCTTAAATGATGCTGAAATCTCAGCATCTAATGCAAAAATAAACATTCCAAAGCCAAACATAGCATGAAAATCTTCCACACAGACTGAAGCAAATTGTTGACAATCAAGTCTTACATAGAGACTCTTTTTGGAGAGAGACTAAATGCTTCAATAATGGCAAATTACCTTAAAGAAACCCCAGTTTTCTTAGCAGGGATGCACATACAAAGATAGCATTTAGCTCAGAGCTTAAGGGTGTCAGGAAATCGGAAAAGAGAACTGAAATGTCAGGCAGCAAGAACAAGTGAGAGGCTGGGCTGGTAGAATGGTGTCTGTAGAGCTATGATGTATTTGTGTTTGTTTTTAAAATCGACTTCATCAAAGCAAAAGGAAAATTCTGACTCCATGAGGGAGAGAGAGAAGGAAAAAACATGTAGCTAGCTGGACTGCAGTTACTGGCATCCTACATCAAAGTCTACAAGACCTAACTTAAGGCTCCCTGGCCAGAAGAGTGTGATGTTGGTTTGCTAAAGACTGCTGCTGTCTGGGAGTCCTGAAGTTATCAAATATTTGCACAGGATCCGTGTATAGATCGTGTGTCTTAAGAGAATGTTTCCTGTGAGAAGCAGCAAAGGATCTGGATTTACATGAAGATAGAAAACATTGTCTCTTTTTCTCTAATTCCATTTAGGTAGAAGTCATTGAGCACTGCAGGTCTCAGAGACCTCTGCTATTCATGGTGAGTGCCTTACCCAGCTCCTAGAGATGAAGTTTTCTAGGCTTCATCTGAAGATGTCTCAGTTCCCAGCTAAGGAGTTGAGACTCACCTAAGGGCCACAAGTTTCACTGCATTTTGCCATTTTTTCATGTCTTCCATTTTAAGAATACAGACCATAGTTTACTTCATCTCCCTGTTCAGACCAGCCTGTGCAATAAATTCAAGGTCGTCATGTTATTGCTTTTCCAGCTGTTTTTGTTATTAACTTTCTGAGGAGGATCACTTATTTATTATCACTGAGACAAGGACATAAACACACAAGACAGTACTATACATCTCTAAAACAGGAGTATCACCTAATTTACGCAAGAATTTGTGTCTGTTGGAGCTTAACAGTAGAACAAGACAAGTTTTATTACCTAATTTGTATGTTTATGATCAGTCTAGAAGGATTCCATTTGTAAAGTAAAATTTATACCTTTTGTGATGATAACATCTCAGGGGATTTAGGTAAGGAAATAGTTTGGTTCATAGCAAAAGTTAGAGAGAAATTACCAAATTACCAAATTTATTTTTTAAAATTGCCAGATTTTTTTAATCCATAAATGAAATCCATTTTGTAAATGTAAGAATGACCTGTTGGATGTACGCCCAAGTGTGACCAACTACTAGCAAATGTGTTTTTCAGAAGCATAAAACAGTGAGGTGCACAAGAAGAAATACTGCTGCTATGATTCTCTGCTTGTAGCCTCTGTTAAATATTTACGTTTTCAAAGTTTCATTTAGTTTTTCAGCTAAATACGGTTTCTAGAATACTGAGGGCTTAACATCACCCTATTTCTGTACCACAAAGCAGCCAGGATTTGGTATCAAATCTACATGAAAAAGTCATCTTATACTTAATGTAAGGCTGCTTTTGGGAATAAATATTTAGCATCAGGCCCTTAAGAAGCAAGATACATTAATGGAATAGAGTAAGATACTGTGCATTTACTCCTTTCAGAAAGGCTTTTGTAAATGCTAAGTGTATGCTCAGTCAGTGTTTTTTCCTGAATGTTTCAGGTCAATAGAGTAAACAATTTAATTTGTTATTGTTTGTTGTTTGTTTCTATTTCCTGTACTCCAATTAGTAAATTGAGATATTAAACTGATTTGTCTGGTTTCACTAATGAATAGAAAGCAAATAGAAAGGTCAGGTTCAGACTGAGTTTTCAGAAATGTACAAACACATGATCCATAAAAATGCTTTCATTTACAAAGAAGAGGCAGGTTGAAAACAGGAAATACCATATTATTCTCTGCTGAAATGAATCAAGTTGTGATAAATAATAGGAGCAGTAGGGTTTAGATCTGACCTTACATTCCATCTGTTTTACTGCAACAGCTCTGAGATCCAGCTGCAACCAGGAACCAACACCAAAACAGACTGGGAGGCTCTGGCTGCCTTCAGCAAATAGGAGCAGGCTGTGGTGCATCCTCTAAGGCACAAAACTGACTGAAGCAGCCCAGAGCACATCTTGAAAGCTCCTGAGACTTGTCACAAACTTTCACTGATAAGCTGTTAATTACTCCTTTGCTGTTGTCATGTCATCCTTACTATAATTCAGTTATGAATTGGTTGCAGAGAAATAACTCATTTTCTCCCAAGCTCTGTGTGTGTGTCATCAAGGCAAGCAGTGAGTCAACATCAGAGCAGATTTGACTTCAGTGGTTTTGTGGTTGAAAACTCTGCAAGGTCCTTGTTTCAAGGTGCATCTGCAGCTTTCAGTCCTCAGCATAGGACCACCATTCTCTGTGTTACCAGCTGCCCAGAGCTGGGGCACAGACTTGTAGCAAAGTAAAAAATTATGAAATGCCCTATTAATTCAAAATGGATGTAATGGGTAATTTTCAACCCACTGCACTAGTAGTTTGGGACATAGCTATAAGACTCATTTACTTTTCTAAATAAGGCACCCTATTTCAAAAGGTGTGTGGGAAGCTATGCACAAATACAGTCAGCAGGAATTTGTATGCTAAACTCCCACATTACAGTAAAACGTCCTGCACCACAGGAGGTGGCATGTAGGAGTGGGTGGGCAAACTTCAGAACAGAAGAAGGTAGTGAATCACTTGAAAATTTCTCTTTACTCTTTATTTATGTATTCAATTACTTGTCCCACTTTTTACCTCCTAAGCACTCTTATTTTACATGGTTATTTCAAGGCTGAATAGAAGTGCTACATTCTTGATGCAAACTTGTCTTTACTCCCACTTCCTCTTCTCTTTAAATTTGAGATGCAAAATTTTACTGAAACATGATGAACCAACTCCCAATGCAAGTTCCAAACCTAGCTAGCAGTTATTGGTTGTTATCCAGGATTCCTAAAGATGTACCATCATTCTGCTACACTTTAATTTAAAGACATTTATATTTTGTAGACAAACAAGTCCTGTTACTGTTTTTCTGTTTCATAGTAACTATGTTACTGTTTACATAAAACAGGAGAGATACATGGCACATACTGTAATACAAACTTTCATTGGACACCTCAAGAAATGCAACTTTTCTTTTTGGTCCATCCCGGTGTTAGAACTGCCCCAGAGTTGGCAAACAGAATGTTCATTGTTTAAGCAGCTCTTCTAGAAAAATAGCAGTGTTCGAATTCTAACACTGCATGGCTAGAAAAGGGACAATAGGTGGGTGTGTCTGCATGATTCTAGAGCAGCAAAAGCATCAGGGCCAGCTGCTTGGACAGACCCTTGACCAAAGACTGCATTTTTAAGTGGTCACAATTGATTCTGAATTTGTGTGTTTATACATTTCTCTATTTACAGAGAATTCAAACCTGAGTTTATTGCATTTAAAACTCTCCTCAGCTTTACCATTCATCTGCTCTCTAAGTTAACTTGCACTGGAAAGTCAACTATGGAAGAAAGCACATCTTCTAATTCATTACTGAATTCTCTATTTCTGGTAATTTGCAGAGCTTCTGCCTGAAAAAAAAAAAAAAACAAAAAAAAACAAACCCCTACATTTAGTCCAGAGACTTATTATATCATGCTTTAAAATCAGCTTGTGACTTTTAAATCCGGTTCTAGACTGGCAGGGTTTCATTAGAGATGTTTCCAAAACTAGTAATTACCCTCTTAATGAGCCCTTGAAGATATTGTTTATATTTCTAATTAGATTTACTGAGGACACTCAATCAGTTCAAACACAGCTGGGTGCATGATGCTGGCTGAGACAGTCAATCCACTGGAAAGTCCAGTCAGACAAAATTGCCTTTTGACAAAGAGCACTGAGCACTGCTACCTTGCAATCTGCACAGCTAATGAAAATACTGCTGCTTTGCATAGTCCACTATAAAAATGGTGATTCTCTGCTAGAGGAGAGATTTTTTTATTTTTTAATTAATCTGACTCTCAGTTGTGGTCCTGCTGAACTCTACAGTATTTGTGGATATTTGGGATTTGGTGGGGGGTGGGGGGGAAGGGCTGCCTCATTCATTGAGATCCTTGGCCCAAGGACAAGGGGGAATGGTTTCTGACTGAAAGAGTGTAGGTTTAAATCAGATTTTAAGATGAATTTTATTTGCTCCTTTAAGTCAGAATTGTTAGAACAGGATGTACGTGTCCACGATCTCATGGAAACTTTCTTAACCTACACCTGATGGCCAGTCCAGAAATAATGGGGCACAGCACAGCACCAACTAACCACAAAACTGCAAACCAGATATCACAGCAATTCCTAATGTTTCATTTCTATGTTGCGAATAATAAGCAATGCCTTTGACTCTTTAAGAGAGTTAAGAAAAGTATTTATGTTCCTGTCAGGGTGATCTGATAACTTCTAGAAGTACTTACCTATGTAGTGCTTAATGTTAATTATTCTTTACTGTGTAATTTCTTTCTTTTTCAATATCTTTTTACATTGCCTTTCTGTGCTCCATTTATTTCAGTGCTTTTTCTACCCACAGTGAAGTTCTAACCTACAAACATGTCCATGAAAACTGGAGGAGCTCCATGGAAACTAAGGTATTCCTTTTTAAACTGACTAATTTTCCTTACATAACTGCCAGAAGATGACCTGGCGGAGCTAAGGCATTGATGAAGATGGCTAGAATATGCAGGCAATAATGTATTTACACAAACTGATGTTTGCTTTAAAAAATATTTTCTATACTTAACTGCTGCTATTGTCTTCTGCTGCTGGAAACTAAACCAGGAAAGCCGTATGTTCCATTTTCTCTGTTAGAATGAACATGCTCCTCAAGCACATCAGATGCAGAATAGAAAGCAAAGCTATAAAGTTGTTAGTAACATTCTAATTTACTCTAGAATTTTACAGAGGGTTCCTAAGGCTGACTGAAAAAATTTCCCCCTCAATTTGAAAATAAAAATTAATTTTAAAATTAATTCAGGCTTCAATTAATAAGGCTTCATCTTTGTCACCCAGCTGCAGCAGCATGTTCACACTCAATAATCTCCATTGCCATAGCAACACACACTTGTCAGATCGGGGCTGAATTGATGCAGAAATCTCTGTGCAGAAATCTGCTAACCCCTAGATATGCAACTGTGGAATTCACTAGGATTTCTTTTTACTTTTAGAAATGTAACATTGTTATACAATACAAAATAAACACCTCAAACCTTCTGATCTGATCTGTGTGACTTGCTTTCTAATAAACCAGAGTTTTGAAGTGCTTAACACAGCTAGAAACAGATTATTCAGGTTACAGGTTTTCATGTAGGAAATTGCAAATGAAAGTAGAATCATAGATTATACTGAGTTAGAAGGGACCCACAAGGATCATTGAGTCCAACCCCTGGCCCTGCACACGACACTCCAAAAATTCCACCCTGTGCCTAAGAGTATCATCCAGATACTCCTTGGGTTCTGCCAGGCTGGAGCTGTGATCACTGCCCTGGGGAACCTGTTCCAGTGCTCAAGCACGCTCTGGGTGAAGAACCCTTTCCTAATACCCAACCTAATCCCCCCCGGCACAACTCCAGCCGTTCTCTCTGGTCCTGTCACAGCAAGAAGAGATCGGGGCTGCCCCTCCCGAGGAAGCCGCAGCCCACGATGAGCTCTGCCCTCAGTCTCTTCTCCAGGCGGAACAAGCCAAGAGCCCTCAGCCGCTCCTCATAAAGCTTTCCCTCTACTTACCATTTAAATAACAGTACACAAACACTGGGTGTCATCCTTTTCCCTTTGGAGTCAGCAGAGAGTCCCTTCCTCTTTTATTCTTTGTAGAAAAATGTTTGTTCACTTTTCCCCTACAGTCAGTCATGAGATACTCAAGTTCCATTGTCATCATGCACAGCTGGATTAAGAAAGGTAGGGGTGCAGAGAAAAGTGATTTGTGCAAGTTTACATGTAAAGCTGGCATGAGAAATACTGTTTCGCAGCTCTGGATGAGTTATTACTGTATTTATCATTAATACATATGCTACCATTTATATTTTCATCATTACCTGATTAAAAGAAAAAAAGCAATAATAAAATCTCTCAGCCAATGTTGCCCATTTCAGCTGGCTCTGGGAGTTCACCACATAGATTGCTAGGCCTGGTTTTCTCTCCAGTATGCTGTGGTTTAGAGCCTTGGTACATTTTTAATCAATGAAGCTCCAACTGGGTTATAACAACATTCCTAATTCAAGATGTAACATAAATACACAATTTAAATGCTAATCTTTAGAACAGATAGAAATGCAGGGATGCACTTAATAATTTACTTCCACAGAATATTTCTTCTTTTCAAAAATATGTTTTGAGACCTTTAAAAATATGGAGATAATTATGAACTTAATCTATAGTTTTAGGTTTTCTAACCTCAGGGTCTGTGGAATAATTGAAATCATTAAGTTCTACTATGCATTTGTATCTGGGTGAGAAAAGATCCCAACAAAGTGTCCTGGGCTCCAAAACACACTATGCCATCTGAGTACCCACACAATAACTATTCAGGCAAGAAAAACCATGTGTGCACGTACAATTTTAAGTTTATTTTTGCTGTATTTGCTATACTTACCTAGGCTACCATGCAATAGCAGTGTTGCTATGGGAACAGGTTTTCAAAAAAGTAGATCACACATGACAGGCAGCACATTTTTGGATGTTTTTTGTATGTATTATGCCAGGGTGGATAGCAAGCATATCAAAGTAAAGGCTAACTTAAAATCTTATATGCCCTGATCTACAATGAGATTCCATTGATCATTTTGCATTATATTTTTTTAAGGATTCTATAAAGCACTACTTGTTTCCAGGTGTGTAAGAATTCTTTTCCCTCATCCTTATATACTTTATATTTAATTTGTAATTTCTTATCTTCCTATCAGGTCCTCCCCTTTTATTTTGTTTTTCCCCAAATATAGTCATAATGTTCATTTACTCATTCATTCATACCTATTTTTTTCTTTTTTCCCTCTTTCTCTCTCTGTCTCTGTGTACATTTTTCTCAGGATTTTGAACCCCCTTTTGTGTATTTTGCAGTCTCCCTTTACTCACAGTGTTAACCCCAAACAAAACACTCAGCATTTGCTCTGACACGAAGGGTAGCTGCCACTCTAAGTAACAATACTTAGAAAGGCATTTTTTCATTCAGCAAAATGGAATATATTTCTTCCTTCCACCTCCTCAAGAGATAACATAAGAGGAAGAGTCACTTCTCCTTTTTGCTTTATGCATGAAAAGAACTATGGCAAAATTACATATGCTTTCATTTGTTCTTTCAAAATCTCTCAATAAATCCATTTTTCAGAGTTTATTTCCTACTGTGCAGACTACTAGCAGGTATGATACTTTCTGTAAACTGATGGTATCACCTTTACATCCTAGTAGAGACTTTCAAAAGCTTACATCACCAAAGCTTTGAAAATGAAAGGTAACACAGGCAGCCAGCTGAAGAACAGCAAAAACCCATGCAAGTGTAGCAGTATTCCAGAAATCCGTTGCATCAATTCCTTCTTTTTAAAGGAGAAAATGAAAATGAAAATGCCCATGAAAATGTTATTAAAGATTTTTGTAGGTCTTGACATAAAAAATGGTCTTTCATGTCTTAATTTGACTTAATATACATTGAAGAACTCTCTAGACTAATAACTTGACTGACAAGCATCCTGTCTTGGGGTATAGGAGCTATATTGTGCTTCATGTGACATTTTGAGCTGTTAGTCAGACACCAGCAGTGTCAGGAAAACGTCATCCCAAGTGGAAGGTAATATATTTGGATCAATTCTACTTTTTCCAGCTTTTTGATTTCTTCCTGTTCCATGATTATTCTTCTGCATCAACATTTGCAGGAATTTGTAATTCAAATATAGAATTTTTCAACCACTAGCAGCCCAAGTTCCATCTGGGATTTGAACAGTCAAGCTGAGCTCCTTCTGCTACACACAATACTTACACCACCACTGCCAATAAATATTGTGAAATTAGAATTCTGCAGGCAGACTTTCTAATGAACAGAACAATTTGCTCTTTCACACTCTTACTATGATTCTAATTATGATTCCCATAAAAACTAATTTTGTGAGGTAACATTTTCATATCCCAGTCAATCAAAATGTTAGTCACACAACCCTAAATTCATGTGCATACTTAATAAAGTTTTAAAATCTGTGAGTATGAGCGGCATGTCTATATGAACATGCACTGAAAGATGTATAGCACCAATTTCCTTGAGTGATAGTGAACTGTGGGAATTGTATGAATAACTTTTTTTTTTTTTTTTTGCTTCTTTCTTTTACAGAAGCAAAAGACTCAACATAAGCTTTTATAAAACTTAGCATGCAACAAGAGTAGTGGTAGAATTGGCTTACACATACATAACTAGAAGAGATTTCAGTTACTCTCTTTGCACTTAATGTATTAAATTAAATAAAAACACCAAGATCTGCAATTTTCTACTGTATTTCAACTGACATTAATATTCAAATAAAAGTGTGTTTCATTTTTGTAAGATGTACCATTTATAGTCTACTACTTCATCTGCTAACTCAGAAATACAGTGATTCTGAAGTTCACCATCATTGTAAAATTAGTCACTTTAAGCCATTTCCCTTCTTCAACTACAAAGTAGATAAAGTTGTATTTGTCTGGAAAGTACTTTAGATAGTTCCCATTTCAGATGAGATGGCCAACAGACTACAAAACAAGCTGCTGCTACACTGCTTTCCCTGAAACTGTTAAAAACGAGGCTAAATTAGAAAACTGACACAATGCAGAAGATAAATATCAGAATCATAAAGAGCTTGAATATAGTGAGTTTTTCTATTTCTCCCTCTTGTTTTGATGAAAATGAATGACATACCATTAAGTGAGTTATTGTTTGGGGGGAAAAAAACCCCAGGTATTAATAGCTTTGTAAAAGGTCTTTAGGCATACATAATGTATGTACTGACTGCATGAAATTCCATCTGTTTGTAGGATGAAAGCAGAGTAAGTCAATATTGACCAATTAAGCTTATTAAAATAATATACCATTGCACTACAAAACATATTGTGTGAGTAATCCTTACAAAATCTCTGAGGCTATTAGCAGTTTTCCCTGCCCAGTATATGCCTTTTGAAGCCATTAGAAATTAGTTTCTTTTTGTAATTTAACTTCTTCGTAAGTACAGCATGAAGTGAGCACTCTCATACAGGATGCTACAGGTATCAACAGTTCCTTAGGCATAAACACCAAAATGCAAGATGTAAACATTAGTTCTTTACTGTTTATGCTCAGTTTATTCCTGAACACCCAACATTTCAGAAAATCCCCCAACTCTCTAAGCGTACTGTTGATGGAGTATTTTGCAGTGTTTTCCTCCTTTTGGGGAATGTGACACTAGATGGCACATCACACCATGAAATGTGTAATGAAGTGTAAGCAAATGCTGCTTGCACTAGCGAAGACTACTCATTCAAAAAGCTTCTTAAATCAATACAGTAACACTTCTGTATCAGACTCAAGGTCTGCTTCTGAAAAAGGTCCTTGAAGAATAAATTTCATACATAATTCATAAGTAGATGTTTAATTTACTACTAAATTAATCTTAACAGGCTGATGCTAAAATACAATTTAGTATCCACATGAGAGTCATAGTTATTAAGTTATCCTTTTCTTTTAAACTATTTGCAAAATAATACCAGCATGGTTTAGTTTAACTAGTGATGTGTTACTGTCCAAACCATGATTTTAATTCCCATAGCTTTGAGTGGAACTGCCAAACTTGAAACTGAGGACTGAGAGCAGTTTTCAGAACTCAGAGGTCAGTGATTTTTTTGCATATTGGAAATTACTATAAAGTTTAGGTGTAGTCCCCCAGACCTCATTCTTTCATAAAGTGAGGTTGTATCACGAATCACAATGGATCCTATGATCAAAACCGTACAGCTCAAGGACTGGAGCTTTCCAGGCAACCAGTATAGTTTATTCATAAGGCAAGCATGAAGTGCATTTTTAGGCCTGTAAATAAGTATCTATGATTCACCTAGGTATTATATTTGTGATGCATGGTTGCACAAAACCCTTTAAATTAGATCTGTATTTCACATGCCTTGGAAACATTTAAGTAGCAATCTAGCAGGCAGAGTATTCTTAAGCTGCACTGATGTTTGATGCATGAATCCTGTGAGAAAATGCAAAATAATCTCTGGGTACAAACTGGCATGCATTTCTTTTAAGCTCCATGAATAAAAAAAGAGAGCTTCTCTTTTCAAAATAGAAATAAAGGAAGACCTCATAGGGAAACAATTTAGTCAGTGAAAAACAGTGCTTATATTTGCCTTCATTTGAAGGCAAGGAAGTGAGAACATAGAACAAAATGTAATTTTTCTGGAAAAGAAAAGTAATTTTTAGAGCTCTACTTCACATACTCTGAGTCAAAAGCCTAGAATGTTTTAAATGACAATGTAATTGAAAAAAAAGGAATTAAATGGTTGCCATGACTGCCTCCAAATGCCTCAATGTGCTTTCCTGTCTTTATTTTTAATCCTAACTCTGAATTAACTCTGAATTTTTGTCTTTTACTGCATATCAGCCATTTTTCTTAAGAAGTCTATGCCACTGCTTGATATCTTTAACTGGCAAGGCCAGACAGCTTTGAGATAGTAAATCTCCCAGTCCAACATTTCAGTTCAACATTTTACATGTTGGAAACAAGACTGGAAAAGGGTACTTCAATATCTAGTTCCTCTGCTATGCAAAGATAACCGGGGTTAAACAGTTATAGCCTTTTTTCCTTTCTCAGCATGATTTTTCTTGTCTCTGGGTAGATACCCAGCCTAGAATAAGATTCTCTAGCTGTATAACATGATTTGCTCCACTTGCATGGGGAAAAAGAGCCCATGCAGCTCTAAGGACAGCCAGGCAACCAGCACTCCAACCACAGCTATTTTGGTAGCAACAGCACCTTACAAAGTGGGCTCCACTAAGATAATGTGGTTAAAACTGCATCACTCAAAGAGGTTCAATTGTCAAAAATAGCTTTCCCTCAAATGCAGTAATCAGGCTTGTATTTGTATGTTGAATTACAGGCAGTTTTCCATTGCAAACAACTTTGTGGCAAACCAGAAATACAGGGTTTTTTTCCCTTCCCAATACCCACATGCTGATTTATGCTGTCCATTAGGTAGAAGGAAGTTTCCTCTGTCTTCAAAATAAAGCAATCCTTTAATAAAATGAGCTTGGACTTTGAAACGACAAAATAGTAGCTGGGATAATGTAATTCAAAGACAAGCTCTCTCCTGTCATAATGCTGTGGCTAAACCATAATCCCTTGAATCCCATTATTTTTGAAGAAAGATCCTGGCTGGTACTACCCATCAATGAGGCTCTGTTTCCAACAGAATTACACTCCAATTCAGACACTTTAGAGTATGCCATGTTTTCCCCTGTAACTTAAGGAGAAAAATAACAAGTTTTTCAACAGGTCAGCTTCTTCATGAGCAACCAATGCTAACAAATTATTAATGAAAGAATCGTGTTTGCTGTTAGGTCATCACAGCGTGAAGGTGCTTTTTACATATTTTATATAGAAATCATGTTTTAATTGCAGCATTATGTAGCATTCCATCCTAGGATGGACAAACAATAAGCACTGGGAAGATCTGTTTCTAATCTCAGCCAGCACTCAGGTATATAGGGCTACATAAATTGACAAATCAGTGAGTTTGGGAAGACTTTATTTTATTTGTGTTATTTTACTTAGTGATAGTGTTATAATTAGAAGCTGAAAGTCCAAGGATGCAGGAAGATTTAGAGATAATAACACAGCCCTGAACTAATGACATAGTCCTGCACTCTAAGGAGAGCAGTTTAGGCTTTGAGGACTACAGCCACTAAGAGTTCTAAAGCCACTGTAGGATCCAGCAGGAGCACAACCATATGCACAAACTTTAAATAGCAAAGAACAAAGAACATGAAACCAAATAACCGGGTTAAAAGGCTACTCTTTCAAAAATCACTGGAACTGTGGGCTTTGTACTTTACCATTTCAAGCCCAGACTTACAGCCTTGTGTTAGCAATCAAAGTCTACAATTAAAGGGAGAGATTCTTTAAAATAGTCAGCAGTTTCCATTGAGGATAGAAATGAAAGAACTAAGTCTCCTGAACTCCTGATCAACCAGCAAGTTCCAATCAGTTCATGTATTTTTAACATGTCACTATTGAATTCTGAGGTCTGCACATGAATCAGGTCTTGTTAAACAGCATCTTTGATGCAGTGTGGAGAAGAGGTATTTGAGAAATATTTTCCTTTAAAACATAGTTTTAGAAAACCAGAACCACCCCAACTGACTTGTAATCCAGTCTCTTACTGCAGCCACAGTGTTGCAGACTGTACTGCAGTGCCACCTTATTCGCAGCAACTAAAGCCCTACAGATCTGCCATCATAAAAGTAGGGTTTTGTAGCATGCCAGCTGGGTGCACTCCTTAGATTTGCATCCTTAATAAACTCTAGGTAGTTAAATATCTGGTAAATTTATCCTGACATTTCTGATTTCTTTCTTTCTTTGTAAAGGGTATATATTTTTTAACATTCCAAGTGCATACATCAGCAGAAAGCAAAAGTTGGAAAGTTGATCAGAGTACAAAGCTGATTAAGGAGGAAATTAAAGAAGACACTGTACATGCTTGGATCAGGAATCTGTTTGCAGTGGTAGATAAATTGTACACACCTCCACTACTGTATCTGAATTTATAGGAAATAAATCTAAGAGCAGAAGGCTACTATCACTCAAGATAGTAGTTCATGAGCTATAGTTCATGAAGCTATGAAATTACTGAGTACTTTCTTTTAGTGTTTCAATTTAACTTTACAAATGGTGTTCTCCATTTCTTGCACTCATTGTAAACTACATAATTAAAAGATATCATACTCTGCCACAAAAGAATTCTTTGTTCTCATTCCTTTTCCTAAAATAAATTCAGGTTAAGGTACATTATTATTATGCATGTCTAGGAAAGTAGAACATATCCAAAGCTTTTAAGTGCTCCTTCCCTAATTCAGTTATTCACATTAAATTAAAAACTTTCACTTCAGAATGTGCAGTTGATATTGCTATGGCAACGTTAGAGGAGTGAATCCAATTTTTGGAAAGATTTGCTATCCAGATTTGTTGCAGTATGACAAGCCAGTGGTTCCAGTCTGGGACCCAGTGTTTCTTACCACACACAAGAAGGGGGGATTAAAAGAACTAAGCAGGACCTTCTGCTGGACACTGCAGCTGTTCACAGATTTCACAGTGGCCTAGCAAAAACTTGGAAATCAAAGGTAAAGATTACAATGACCAGACTACCAATACTTTATCCAAAAAATGTCAGTAAATTTCCCCAGTATAAGACAGCAAGCAATGAGAGCAGAAGAGTAAAGTCTTCCAGTCCTTGAGATGTCACAAATTTATGGACAACAGAGTAAGTCAGGTTGAACTGCAGTTTATTGCAAATTGAATTTATTACCAGCAATAGAGACTTGGTGTTTTCACTCTGCATAGCAATTTTTTCCAGTAACTCTCTGTAAAGGTTTAAGTAAACAGGAACAATTTGTTAAAGAAAAATGATATCTCTATGACTGTTATAAATGTCCCATGTCATCTTATCTACAGTAAATGCAAAGGAAGAAATTTAAATACCTAATACCAGAAAGAGACTGTACTTAAACATATGTCAGCTGTACCAGGCTTAGCTGAATACCATATGCCATGGAGACATGACTTACTTACACTCATATCCATATACAAATTATGTGACATTTTGCTTCCCTATCAAATTAATATTTTAAAGGATATTACAGAAATGGTGGAACAAAGGCAAAAATCTGATTATACAGGTAGATTAGCCTTTGGCATTCTCATTATTTAACTTTAAAAATGTTTTCATATTGGTCTGTAAAATTTAAGAATAATTCTTTAAAGAATAGAAGGCAAGATATAAGGAAAAATTAGAAATAGATTCCATTTAATAAAATCTTACCAGATCAAAGCCACCCTAGGCTTAATTTGAAATTCATATGTTTAAAACCACAGAATGGAAACTTCCAGTACTGTTGAAAGCCATGTTCTGCATATAGCCTTTCCCTTTTGGAAACTGAACCACAGCCTTGCTCTTTATTTACTGAACTTTCTCTGTACTTGGTCATCACTGAAGTCTGTCATTACAGACTCTCTGCATAGTTCCAGGCCAAAAAGCAGAACTATTTGTGAACCTTTGTAGCAGCAGAGGTAAAATAGGGATACTAATAGGAATTCAAGGCATGTATTAACATTCAGGATCTTGAGCAGAATTCTTTAAGCAAACAAGAAGGCAAACAAGAACGAGCTGCAAATACTGTGTACATTAGTCCTAGATGAACACATGCAGCAGAATCAAATGAGCTGTCATTCATCCACTTTACTTCTATTTTTTCGTTTTCATTTCCAAATGAGCACCTAGTTTGAAAAGAATCCTGTTCCCTGATCTTCTCTATGATTTGCCAAAACTAGAAATGTTGCTTGAGGTGTTTTCATGAAGAGAAGGGTAGTTTAATTTTTCATTTGTGTTCAGTTTTGAAGGATCAGTGAGTGAACAACAACATATATTTGCACATCTATCGATGTGGGTGAAAAAACTGGAATATTTCTTAATGATGATGTAGCTATGCTGATGTAGGGATTAAGAAACAGTGATTTTATAGTCTAAAAACTGCATGAACCAACAGAAGCTCAGCAAGTAGAAAATTGTCAGTAAAATATAAAGCCAATCTGGTACATGCTAACTAAAATCAGACATATTTAGCTGTTAATTTTGCCTTATAAAACACAGTGATTATCTGTCCTTCTCGCAGCTCTTTTTCAGTTTGCTTCCTATTATAAAGCACTGTTTGTTAATGTAATGTTAACATTATTACAGTAATATTTTATTAATGCATGTCTGTGTGTGGAACAGAATTTACTGTTAACCATTGTTATGATCCTTCAGCTTTTTATGGCTTAACAAGGAATGTGTGCTCACAAGTGTTCACAGCCTAACTATAAAATCTCCTTTATTCTTCTAATGATCTTACTATTAGCTGGAGCTTGATTTGTTGATTCTAAATTTAATTGAAATTTAGAAGATTTATATAGTATTTGCACATCAATTGTAACAATAACTCTTCATTCACAAAATTCTCCTTTTGTTGCCACATGGCTTTTTTAAGGTGGTCATCTCAGATGTTTAAATAAAAATAATTGGGAAACTCTATATGGTTTGAGTAGCTTTTTAAACTATAAACCAGCTTTTGTAACTATAAAAGACCCCAAGGAAGTACAAAGGAACAGTTCTACATATTTTCTATGAACAAGAAAGCTAAACTAAGTGAAATAACTGGGTAACTATGAAAAAATAATCCTATCATTGGAATTCTAAGAACAGTATAAATAACCTACATTCCTTTTTTCTCCATTCCTCACAAATTCTCTTAATAATCTTCCTTCCACCCAGTTGAGATGAACTGTCGAAGGAGTAGAGAACCTACATACATACATACACACATATATAAGAATCATCAAAATCAAAATGAATGTACAGTCAGAGTAACCAGACTTCCCTATTTTTGAGACCACACTTGATCTCATGAAGTCAGAAAACAAAGTGCCATTATGTGCCTTAAGCAGAGCTTTTTATTCCATTTGTGCTCCAGAAGAGGAGCTGTGTTAGGTGGATTTCAGTATTGCTCTTTTTACATGAACAAAAGCAATCTTTTTCATTCTTCCTGTTCTATTTAAGTAGTTTCCTTGCCTGCTCTGGTGACAGTCACATAATCTCCTAATTCACACATGATGTAAAATCTGACTAATGAGTAGCAAGATTTATTTTCATATAACTGACAACATATATAATGTGCAAATCCAGACTAGAAATATTCAGCATCTTAACTCTTACTTAACTTTTCTTATTTGCTCAGTTGAATCCCCTTAGAAATGGAGATAATATTAGTTGAATATTTCAGACTTTGAACAGAATGCTTGCTTATCATCTAAAATTAAATTATTTGCATTTTTAAAGAAAAATGTCTGTGTTTATCACTATAATTGCTCGTGTTGAGAGAACCTGTTTCTAACACTGGGACAGACAATAATAAAAAAATTAAAATAACTTAAAACATCCATATGCATTACAAAAACACAATTTAAATCAGCAGTCTAAGCCAGGGCTTAGAAAGGGGCATTAGGATACAATATGCTGTATTTTATGCTCTACTGCAGTGAAATGAAATTTATAAATGTGCTGAAGGTTAAAAATTTTTTCTAAAACATATGGCTATAGACACTCCTGGAATTATGATAAAAGCTAGTAATTTATTTTAGTTTAAATAAAAATCTTGTAAATTCCCGATTGCTGCATCGAAAGAAAGAGCACCAAATGACTGAACAGGAAGTTTTAGCATAGAGTTACAATGAAATTCTCCTTTTTTTATCTGATTGTCTCTGTAACATGCAAGGAAATATCACCAGGCACAGATTAGTGTCACACTCCTGAAGCTGTAGGTAACTTGGAGAGATATTTCCATAATCCTTCACTCTTAGCAGAGCTCCAGAGGGGCTCATAGGAACATCTATATATTTAGCACATAATGAGGAGAGAGGCTTTGGGCAAGACAAGTATGTAGGGAGAGGGAAGGTTGTAAATTATTAAATGTTTCAAGAATTACAACTGTTACTAAATGACTGCACAGTTACACATGCTATACCATTTGTAAAGGGAGGTGATTATGAAACAAAGCAATACTAAAACAGAATGCTGAAATCAGTTGAAAGAACTCAAGAACTGTTCTCTCTTGACAGGTTTATACCATAATATTCATAAAATATCTATAAAGATACATTTTTCAAAACCAAGTGAGACATTTAGCCACAGCATTCTGCTGCTAACAAAAAAAACTAATGAAACAAATGCTAGCTTGGATAGGCTTAAAAATGCTGCAGTATAATAAACATATCCATGAACTAATCTCTTACAGAGTGATAATACTTTGATGTTCTTCTGAGGAAGAAAGCTCAGAATATACATCTGGTTTTCATATGGTAGTTTATGTGAGACCATGTGGCCAAACAATTACAAAATTTTGACTTGATAAGGTCCTCATTATATTTTCTCTTATTCTTTATTTTTTCTAAAGCTTCCACTTAAAATTATTTGTAATAAATAGAAAAGAAGAATCCCCTTCAAACAGCACTAAATTGAGTATGTCTCTACATAACAAAAGTCAAAACCAACATTTCAACTTGAATGTATGTTGTGCATCTCTTTGTAACTGGAAAAGTACATCTTACCTTTATCTTTGCCAATTATGTGCACCATCTTAAACATTATTTTCTCTGAGAATTGCTGCTCCTCTAAAACTGAAAAAAATAGAAAAAAGAAATGGTCACATTGTACTTTCTTAAGGTCATAATATAAATTGTCACTCCTGTTACTATAGAAACAGAGTGGATTTCATCATTCTAATGCATACAGTGATAATTGTTCTGCTTTCAGTCTATGGATAGGTAGTTAATGGTGCCGGTTGCTGTTAGCACAAACACAGACTATTGTCATCTAAGCACAAAGCTGCTGTCTCCTGTTCTGTCACTGTGAGCTTTCCTAACCATCAGCAATTCATAGGGGAACATTCAGGCAGAATGAAGTGCTGTTCACAGGCCTCCTTTCTGTGGCTGAAACAGAATTCCCTGCAGGAATTATATTCTCAAATGAAAACCAAATAAATATGACACAGCACAGAGTCCTTCCTCAGATTGTCCTGTCACGTCATTGCACAAAAACTGTTTTCTGAGCTTGTGAAATTTGCATTGCATTGAGAAAAGCTTCAGTTTACATCCTATCTATAGAGCAGGCTTTCACTGGTACAGCCAGATACCACGAGCTTACAACACACATCTCTGTGCAACTGCATATTTTAACCTTGACACTATAAACAGATCAGTGGGTACAAAATAAATGTAAATATTGCAGTTCTGGGAGTTCACAGCTATTCCACAGGTGCTCAAATTTAGGCTCATTTAGAACACACAAGTGGAAAGTAAGGCGAAGTGAGAGCAATATGGGATAAGAGAAGAACTATCCAAATTCCAGCATTGTCCAGTCTCAATCCAAAACTCGGTTGTATCAATTTTAAAACAGATGCACTCTAAAATGAGCAGATAATGGGTTACTAAAACTAGTGTTATGACTTTTACTCAGGTTTGGCTTAAAACATGAAAGATTTATTCCCAATCAGTTATTCTCAGTTCATGGTAATTTGGCAATATTTCATGGAAGTTGTGGGGAATTATCTCCTTATAGGAGATGCAGCTAATGTGTAGTTTAAATATTAATGAGCTTATTCTTTATAAGGATAACTGCAATGCTTAATATAGATTAGTCAAGCATATAGATGCTTTTCTTAAAATTGACATGCTTCAAATCAATAGGGTTACAGGTTAACTATAAAACCCTGTTTTCTGTATTTAGCCTTCCTCGCTCAACACCATGAAATAAATAAATTGTTACCAGGATGGTATTTCCCTCTGATGTATGTCTGTGCAATTTGGTTCTGAAACTCTTTCAGAAACCAATACTATATAAAAAGCAATTGGTTTTTCTTATCAATTTTAAAATGATAAGAAAAAGTCTAAAACTGACAAAAATGCAATGAATTAGAGCAAAAATGTAATGAATTAGAGCAGTGTATAATCAAAAATAGACACATGCTAAGTACTATGAAAACTGAATTGTGACTGGAATTATACTTGGAAAGGTCTGTTTAGAGGTCCCATCTGTGAACACAGAAAATTATAACAGACAAAATGATGATGGTGGTATAATTTGTGAGTACCTATAATGACATTAGCTCTTGCTGGACAGAAAACCACCACGCCATACAACTCCTGAACAGATTTTTCATGAATTATTTCTCCTCAGATCCTAAGAATTGTAACATATTGATTCTTACTCATGAGATTTTATGCAGTGTATCCCTGCTTGTCTCTGACTCCTGAGGTTTTCCCAATTCCCCTGGGAATCATCTCTCTGTTATTCATAGATATGTACATACATACCCTACTTATTTTGTATTTAGGTCACATCAGCTATGCGCACACAGCAGCACCAAACAGGTCACCATATGTCCAAAAATTCCACATATATTTGTTATGTATGTGCATTCTGAAACGCAATCATTTTACTACAGTGAGCATACACATTTGTTCAGAAAAATGGTAACCACAATTAGAAATTTGGCAGTATATCAGCTACACAGTAAAATCAGTCTGTTGGAGAAACATCAGGGTTACTGCATGAGTGCTCCATAGTGCACATACACATACAACTTCCCCACAAATGTCAGGCAAATATGATAGCCTTGTGTTTTCTGAAGATTTTACTTTTTTGGCAGACAGCCAGGCTGAAAAATTCTGCTGGAAACCTATAATCCATATCTGGTAATATCTCACTTCCTAGCAAGGATATATAAAACTATGTGAGAGAAGAAACAAGGTTCTAATTCTCCCCACTTTGACAAGAGCTCAGAGGAAAGAAAACCAACAGTGTTCTCTGCCAATGTGGCTTGCTCCAGAAAGCTGGAAATGGCTGTGACCATGATTCCTGCCCTTCAGGCCCTGGCACATTTGCCCACAGCCTGGCTCATTTGCTCAGGACAGGCATTGAGCTGGGACTTGGAACAGAAACAAAATTTGACCAGTGAAGTCATGTCGACTTTTTTTTTAAACAAGTGTTTGCTTTGAACAAGCATAGCTAAAATACATAGACCATAATAGGAAGAGAGTAATTAGGCATATTTCAGTAGCCAGCTTGACTCCCATTATGCTTTGCTACAGACAATATTACATACTTCACCTTCATTAGTGATACTGCAGTGTATCACAATATACTGTTTTCTAACCTGAACTGAACCAGAATGCACTGTGTGGCAAAAAGACCAATGAAAATTAAGTAAGAACAAATTACATACTGTGGTAAAAAGAACAGCAGTACAATTAAAATTTGGAGAGCAGCAGTCCAGCAAAAGTGGCATTCTTTTACTATTCCAAATATCAGGTAGTGAGATCAGTACCTTGCAAGCAAAACTGAAGCATGTAGAAACCTGTCACATTTCAAGACAAATCACCTATGCAAGTGCAGCAGCTTTTATGATGAACAATGCAGTCATACAAGGCTGGATGAACTCAAAGAAAAAACATCTGGAAAAAATTCACTGCAAAATACATCTACAGCTCATTTGTGAGCTACTTAGATGAGATTGCATCTCTTCTTCAGGGAAAGCTGGGGAGAGAATCTGTGTCTCTGATCCAGGTCTTTTTGAAATCCAGACAGATTTTGCACACAGAATAAAATCAGCTTGCTTTCTTACAGGTGTTTTTTGTATGCAGCTGTTAATTTTCTTGATAGCTTTTGTGCTTTCATTGCATTTCTCTATACTTGGCATGGTGGGCAACACCACAACAAACTGAAACATCCTCACATGTACCAAAATTTAGAGCTCACAGTTCACTTAAGAGAACTTTTTGGACACTAGTATGGAATACTTCCAGGCCACAGTCCCTTTACAGCTATTAGAAAGGGGATTGAGACAGGAAATTACTTATTAACAACATTTTAATGTAGAATGCCTTGTTCAGCGAAGCAAATTTGGTCTGGGAAGAAACTCTTCCCCATCAGCTTTTAAAATGATTCAGGTAATATTCTTCCTGATCAAAAGACTAACCAATTTCCTCCTGACCACATCCTCCTCTGCTCTGACAATGAATGCCATGAAATAAAAGCCTGTAGGCACATGCTGGAGTAAAAATATTTTTAGATTTTTAATCCCCTGGCTGGATACAACCATATTAAATATAGATTACTTTTTATGACTAGAGATAAAATGGAATGAAAATAGGAAAATTGTCACTGAATAAAAAAGAAGTGTGGCATTGAAGGTATATGATGTACTGTAGATAACACAGTATAGAAAAAGCTAATGTGTATGTTCATCATATGAGGCAGAGCAATGACGATAGCATTTCTGATGTATATAATTTAATATTAATAATTTATAAATATATTCTCATTCCAATTCCACGACTGAACCGTTCTTGAATTTAAAGGGTCTTATTTTAAAATGTTCTCTATACAAAATGAGATTGAAGCCTTGCAACCTCCATTTACATAGTCATGTCTTGGGACATAGAGAAAATAAAACTATTTTCCATTTCAAAAAATTCTAAAACTCAGTGATATTTGTACTTAATGCAAAAAACTTCAGCTCCTTTGGCTAGTCTTGCAAAACAAAACAGTCCCATTGTGATGAAGGATTCCGAATACAACTTAGTACTATAAATAATATGACAAGCTGATCTTTCAACTAGGTTTTCATGGTACTGGTCCTGTCAACAAGTGGGAGTTTTCCTGTTAAAATTATAAATATGTTGGATTTCCATTGAGGTTTCAGGATATCTTCTTTTGTTATGGATAACATTTATATTTTCTAGAAATATATCTGCCTTTAACACAGAAGTACAAATCAAGCAAAGCAGTCAATCCTCTCCGTGCAGCTGACCACCCCAATGCCAGGAGTTAAGTGGGATAAGCTGTACAGCTACAGTGAGCAGTGAAGTGTCTGCTGGGGAGGACTACTGTGGAAATTGTTTGGCTACCCACTGAACAGTTTAGCAGTAGACAGAGAGAAAAACATTAAATGCTATGTTTTAAAATATTACCCCAAATTTATCCAATTTATTGCAAGATTCATATAGCCAATCTCTTCTGTCTGGAGCAGAGTGCATATAGGATGGATTGGGGAAAATGAAGGTGTTCCAAAGAATGGCTCATAACATTCGTGTTATCTTCAATGGAAGTAGCAAGGCTGTAAAAATCCTTCTTCAAGTATTCCAGAATCCAAATTTACTGAGTTCATCTGGAAGCTTCCTTTCATTTATGAACTTAAATCCTTTTTTTGGTAGATCTTAATGACATATATTAAAACCCAAGGGCAAAGAAAAAGGAAAATAATCAACTCCATACCCTTTGTGCACATTTTTCTACTCTGGTTACATAAATCAGTCATTTATAACAGGAAAAAAGGAACTAACACCTTCACTTGGAACACAGGAGGAATATCAAGGTACCTAACTAGACAGCCAGTGAGGTGGTAAAAGTCCTGCATTAGAAAAACAAAACAAAACAAAAAAACCCCAAAAAACCATTCTTTGGTTTGTTTTTTTTTTTTTTCCCAAAATAGCATAACTTTGTGTGTGATTGGTCTGGTTTGGTTTTTTTTGTTGTTGTTGTTTGGTGGGGTTTCCCCCCAGCAGAAATTTTCTTTTCCCAAAATGGCACGGCAGACATCTGAAACACTAATCAACTGAGAGACTGGAAAAGTTCTTAGTGGACACAGCTCTGGCTAGACTTTTCACAAAATAAACACTGTCACTTAAGTGACTGAGTTTAAGGGCTCTGCTCCAAAAATAATGCAGAACTCGAGTTTTGCCTATCGCATAGAAGGAAAAAACATTGGAGTTCAACATCTTTCTGCTGATGAAAAGGGATTATTTGGCTTGAAACTCCATATTGAAGTGCAATGTTCAGTTTTGTAAAGTAAGAATCATTAAATAACACTGAAGCATCTATTATTGCACAGTGTTTAAACATTTTGAACTCATAGTTCTATTTCTGGATACTTCTTTGTCCCTGTTTGAAATTTTGAAATTGTTCACAGCTCAAAAAGGAAACTGAAGGCAGCCTTTAAATAATTGTCTCTGCAGATGAACGATAACTAAATTTTGAAGATCTAAGGAGTCAAGAAGAGCACAGTAGCACACAAAGCCAGTTTGATTACAGAGGGTCAGACTAGCCTATGTTTCATCAAGTGTTATAGATTCTATTTTTAAAAACCTTTAAACTTGTGGAAACTTTCAATACATTGCAGTGTGTAGAACTGAAAGCATAATCCTTCACCTCTGATATTGAGCTGCCTTTGCAGAATTCCTCTCAAAATGTCTTCTATGAAGACTGCATATTAGCCTGTTCACAGAATTCTCCTCTTTTCATCACTCTTTCTAAGAAACAGGTGTCAGCACACTAAAATTACTTCTGTTTCCAATAGTCCCTGCCCAGTTCTAAGCTCATGATCCATTTTCCAACGTCTGTTATTTTATTTCTTCTCCTATTGGAAGATCATCTTCTACCAATGGGTGTCTGAAGGGAGGGTCATTTGAAAATCTCAACAGTTAGGAGAGACATTGTGCTCAGATTGGACTGGTGCAAACCTGCAGGAGTCACTAGATAGGCACTGGCTCATTCCAGAGCTGAATTTGGTACTTTGTGTTTACATTAATTGTTTCACCATTTGAAACAAATGTTTATTTAAAGCTGATTGAGGTAAGAGTTGACACAGTGTGCCATTTACATCATCAGTGCTTTTGCCACTTCATCTCAGCAGGTTTTACTTTGAAGAAGCAAAAATAGCTTCATCAGACACTGAAAGAAAATCTTAACGTTCTGGTTAATCAGCAGCAGTCTGTGAAGAAAACAGCAAAGTAATGAAATCTCCACTTCTGAATAATTGTACTTGGAAAGAAGTGAGATTCCAGCATAAATTAATTCTGAGCATCCAGCTCAGTTTTCAGCTAGAATCAATCAGTCAAGTACTGAAACTAAATTCACAGCTCTTCACAGCATACTCCTTTTGGTAGAATGCAGAAAGATTAAAAAAATAAAATAAAATTAAGGCACTAAATTATTTTTTCCTACACAGGAGATCCATTATTTGTACAATAGAAATCAATTACTGATGTGGAGAATTTTAATAACCTTATGTTCTCAATGTTCCAAATCCAAGTGATGGATACACTGGAAGGCACATTGAGGTATGTGCCTCAGAATTCTAACTAAATGTGATTTACTACTGGAGAAATGTTAGCAACTCTATCCTAACACCCTACCCCCCAATCTTCTGTTGTTTTACATCACGTGAAATCTTCACACAAAGTTCATAAAAAACTCAACTACAAAGTTTGAAGATGAGTCCACATTAACCATGCTTCTCAGACTGAATTTATTATTTCAACAACTTTAAAAAAAGTATAATGAAAAGAAAGCAGCTAAAGGGCTATTTAAGATATACCATAAAACTTGGGGCCTTCACCACCTTGAGGTGACAGGGAAGGGAAGGAGCCAGCAAAAATTTTACCCACAATACTATCTTGTACAGTGTCAAGTACCCAGTCACAGAAAATGAGAATCGCATAAACAGAATGTAAGAGGAAAATGTAAAAATGACATCCTAGGTTAGAATGGGGCTGTTATGGGTGAGCCAAATGTAGCTTTGAGATCATTCTACCTTAACTAATCAGAATTTACAACTTGCTCCAATTTAAGTCTCTGAAGTGCCTGAAAACATATTTTGGTAATTTTATTCCACCACTGCAAACATCTGTCTCAAAGAATAAGTGTCCTTAAGTCCTTGAATACAACATATGTTACTCATTCCATTCCTTTGGGTACTTGACCAGTCTTCCAGAGCCCAGTGAAATTTAAAAGCCATTTAAAAAAAGAGCAGAAATTCTAGACCAATTAGAGAGCTGATAAAGGACAAAATTTCTCTGGAAAAATATCTTTCTTGTGACTGAAATTAGCTAGACAATGTCTCCATTATTCTCCTGTGCTTCAAGGCAAATGTCTAAACCTTTAACATCCCTCAAAAAATTTTAGCAATTTAACACCTGGAATTCTGAGAAACTTTTCTGAGGAGGAAAAAAGTAATTATTTTTTTACTAAGAAACCCATCACTAATTTAAACTGTAACTTGTGTAATCCCTAGAACCTAGCATTCTGATCAATTATGCCACTTCTCACTGCATAGTAATCGCTGCATCTCAAACAATTCATCTCCTCACCAATTACCAAATTACTGAACTAATCCTCATTTGCTTTACAGCAGTTAAAAAAAGACCTTTATAAAACTGTGTGCAGTGCTGTGGAATCGGCAACCTTCACTCCAGTCTCTTCTGTACTGAATGAATCTTAACTTGTGGTGGTGGGAAAATTATCTATATTTCTTCTATCTTTCACTGTAAAAAGAAAACATGTACAATCTTTTGCTCTCTGGTTTTTTTTTCAGTTAGAGATTGTTTAAATGCTAAAAGATATCTTAGACTTATTTCAGCAAATTACTGAGCTAATGTTACAAGAACTCCTTAATTTACTCCTTTTCCTGTACCTGCACGAAGAACATGCCCTGCTGATGGCCAAGGTGTTCTATAGGGACAGGAAGAACCATAGGACACTTAATTTGTATCACTTAATGTGTATTATCCAGACAGAGACAAAACATGCAAATACTCAATACTATATGAGATACATCCTTCACTGCAAGAGAAGGAAACTTCTGGAACTGCTTCCTGAACTTCCAGTTACTGACACAAACACGGACACTGATCACAGAAAACTAAAGGTGCCCTTCCAGGGAATGTTACCCATCCCATTCCAGCCAAGCTCTCTGTAGTGCCTCTGGAAGACAGACAGAAGGCAGACATTTTGATGTTCTAGAAGAATACAAATAAATACTTAAGTAAATAAGGAGCTGCACACTTGGTTCTGCCAACACCATCTTCATTATCTTCTACTTGTGCAGCAGCCTCTGCAGAGGGAGCCTTGAGCTTTGATAACAGCTTTTCTGGTTATTAAAGGCAAAGCACAGAACCTTCAACAAAATGGTGTTTTCACATGACTTTCTAGCACTTTCAACTAAAAGGGAAACAAACAAATAAATAAATAAATAAATCGGAAATAATAATAACCTGGGATCAGATCTGAAATGATCACATCAAAGAAACAGATCTGAGAATTAACAGTACATTAAACAGTTGTGTTTTCTGGAAAGATAACTGGAATGACTGTCAATAAATAAGCATCTTCTTGAGACTTCTGAGAAATAAACTAATTGGAAGCTCATCAATAAATACTGCTGGAAAGACAGAACACAGGGCACATAAACCTAAATATCATGGTTTTGCATCATTGCAGCAAGAGTCATATATGCAACCTTTCCTCTGCTTGTCTCAGTATTGAAAGTCCTGCTGCAACTATTTCTAAATCACATAAACTTATAAGTCGACCAAGTATCAACTGAGAGTTTAATGTTGTGAAACAGAGTGTAGTTGACTTATTTCTCATCACTCTCTGAAGGATGATGATTCCTTTTTTCCCTTGCTTCAGAAGCTGAAAGCTCTCTGTTCATTTGTTATGATATCCCAGGAGATCAAGAGAGACAGAAATTACACTGTCATGACCACAGCTCTCAGCATTTGCTTTCTGACTACAGCATCTCAGATTTCAGTTTTGTTTTTAATGCTTGCTAGTGACCCACTTCAATGCAGTTCGAAGGCAACATTACTATGTAAAAGTCACTACAGAGTCCAAATTAAAGATCTCATAATTGATCTGAATGATGGGTCTATCCATTGCAGAAGGCTTGAATTGCAAGGCTTGCTTCTTCTTAAACTAATGGTAGACTCCTCTGTGGTCTCAGTTTCACTCTTTATTGCTTATTTTAGGAGATCAAAATACAGTGGTTCGTAAAGATGATTTGGACCACATTCATCTCTGAAATTACTCCTGCAAACTCCTACTTGTTAAAGTAAAAGTAAGCATTTTTGCTTTAAAAAATCACAGGAGAACTAGTGTTTTACTATGAGAAGAGCTAATTATTAGTATACAGACAGGCAGTAAATTCAGAAACAGAAAAAGAAAGCTTAAGCAACAACAAGAAATGAAATACTTTAAACACTGTCTAGGTAGCTGCTGGCTGCACAGATGCCACAAACAAAAAACCCCAGCTGGCTTAAACTAGTGGTTGTCCACTTTATGGTCACTAGATTTTCATTTCCATGGTTTGGGAAAACTCTTAAACTTGTTTCTTCATGACGAAACTCAACATAACTGCAAAGATGATGAAAATTATCACGAGGAAAAGTAAGGCAGTAAAGCTACTTTTGCATACTGCAATAAAATTCTAATGTAGGAATGTCTTCCTCAGCAGTAGTTAACCACAGGTCAGTTTGTTTCAAGCCAAATTTTGGGTGCAACTCAGCCACTGCAATTGCTACTCAAACTCTATCCGAGATCATTGTTAAAGTGATTTTACAAGCAGGAATTATTCAATGCAATAACTGAAGCAGAACTTTGGCCCTTGTACTTTAATCAATAATGGACCACGTATCACAAGAAGAAAGATGTTAGTGTATCACAGCTGCTTTGAGAACAAGCAAAATCCTGGGAATGATCAAGGTTGGCAAACTGTAGCAGCCAGCCCTGTGATGCTGCCACAGCAGACAAGAACATAAAATCTTGCTGAAATACTTGGCATTATCAAAAAATATATTAAAATCTATTCCACCTGAACAGACCAGCTCATCAAGAAAGTGTCCCCCTACCAAGGTTATCCATGACACTTGATTGATTTCTGATATCCTCTAGGATTTAAAGAGTATTATACCTACATAAACCAATGCAGTATAATCCTAGAACATCTCATCTATCCCAGTTATTTCAATCTAGAAATGTTTTAGGGATTCTGAAGGAGAATTCCATGGTAATGCAGCTCAACAGCTGTCAGTATCCATCCAGTCAAACAGAGCTAGCACCTGGACCCAAGGAAAGCCCCCTCTCATGTCAAGTTGAACAGAACACAAATGCATAATCCCTGAACTGACATGGAAATGCACCCTCAAAGTGAGTTACCCATGGGCTCCTGTATTCCTGCTCTCTCACTTTTGTAAGGGATATTCATTTCATCGCCCTTCCCTTCCACCAGCACAGACATGCACAGTCAACAGATCTGGGAGTGGAAAGCTACATTTTCACCAAAGATGGATTTTCTGAAAAGCACAATCACAGCACCACATATGCACCAGTGTCAGACCAGCAGCAGGTTGCAAATTTCTGATCACAGATGGCTGGGCTTGGCTTCAGTCTCCTAGGAACTATAGCCTAAGTTCTTACTGGTTTGTGTATTTTATAGTCCACTTGTACGTCAGTACAACTAAAACCCATTTCTGTGTAATGCTCTCCATGGTTTTAAAATGTATTAGTGTATTCCAGAGATTCTCTGGTAGGAGATCAGTGATCCTGCCAGAGGGGGAAAAAAGAGAAATCTTTTAAAAGGTCATGTTTACTACATTTGAAGTTATATGCTACAGATTTGCTAAGTGGACAGATTAGGCAAAGTGCTATGAAACATAACTGAGCTTTCTTTGGCTACTGAATACTTTGGAACAGTCTACAAAAATCCTTTACCATTAGCCTCAAGATAACTGTTACTGCAGTTCATTTAATCAGAATTCTTGCTAGCACAGGTTCTTGTCTACACATACTTACATGCCAAGAAATCACTTACTACTGAGTCATTACAAAACTTCTGGAAATTACTCTCACTGACAAAGCCAAACAAAAGCCAAAACTCAATTCTGTATTGTTTAGTGTCCTCTCAGAAAGAGCCAGCACACAAAGATTAAAACATTTCATGTGAATGATAAAAGCAAGAATTTAATTTATGCCTTATTTTCAGCCTCTTGTTAAAAAAATGTTTCATCTGTTTGTCAAGGAAGATTTCCTCCTTAGGTCTGTTCTTTGCTACCATATGTAATCCTCATGTCACATACTATATGGAATACACATTCGTCTTCCACCTATAAATTAATCAAGCTAAAAAATTGCAATGGTTTTTCATTCTCACATGCAGACAGTTGTGAGTTATAGTTGGTAAAACGAATGAAATTAAAATATTCTTGTTATCTTCTATGGTTTTCCCCCCTAATTTCTATAATATAATAGCAGAGATAAGAATTAGTCCAAATGATTCAAAGGAAGTGATTTTAATCTCATCCAAACCCATACCAATGTATTATGTCTACTACATTTATTTACAGAGTTCAGAACTGAAAAAAGAAATAAGATGTTGCATAGCGGCTTTCCACTGGACCTTTCTCTTCTTTATGTTATCTTAATCTATTCAGGGTGTCTGATATTGTAGCAACTTCTACTTTCCATTTTTAGTACTTAAATACTGTTTAACTGATATTTTATACACAGAGGATTAAGTTATCTACTTGAGCAAAGACTTCAAAATTAATGCTTTCTGATGATATTTTTACTCTACTGAGCAAAAAGCTAGAAAGACAAAAATTGTTATACTAGCTTGATTATGCCTATGATTAGCTCAGTCTTGTCTCCAGTGCTGGCCAATATCAGACACTGATTGCAAAAGTAGAATAATTTGGAATCCACTTTGTAGGCAAACCAGGGAGTTATTTTGTTAGGCTCTGGGCTTGCTGTAGAGGTGAAAGCTTTCTAATAATTCTTAAAGCTCCACAATACTAATGCAGTAAAAATCATACTAAAGTGTACAAAAAGGCAAAATTCTGTTCTGTAGTTAAAACTTGACAAACTTAAAACCCACGCTTTCTATGTCAGCTTAGAAGTGACTCTCTTCCAGAGGGCACTAAAGTCCATTTCTCAACTGTTTAGCAATTCTGCTTCTAGATACTGGGAGCAATAGTTTACAGCTCACAAGATGGCCTGGGACCCGACTGGAGGGAGGAGGTAAAATGCTCTATTGGATTTGTGGTAGAAGAGAACTCCATACCAGATTTAACAGGCCCTGCAGAGCCCAGTCTGAATGAACACAGAAAGGTCACAGCTGCAAAATAATCAAGGAAGGTGTCAGAGGAGTATTCATAGGAAGTACGTAGAAAAGGCAGTCCTTTGTAAACTGAAAAGTGAGGATGAAAAATGAAGTCTGAGGTTCTGGGCATGATTTTGATCCTCCTTAGGCTATAATCATGGTGATACAACAGCACCCAGTTCTCAGATCCATTTTATGTGAAAGGTATCTACATTATTGTCTTGGTGAAGTCAACACTAGGAGCTTAAATAATAAACTTTTCAAATAATTGCTTTAAGTGCTAATTTCTGTGAAGACTTCAGACCTCAGACCTCTTTTTCCATGATGCTTGTAGATTATTCCCAGTTCCTGCATATGAATTTCCCAAACCTAAGACCTCATTTTAAGACGCCAGAGAAACAAAATTTATTTCAGTTTTCTGCTTTCACTTATAGTAAGAGCTAGGCTAGATTTCCCATTACATTGTATAAACTACATTGCCATGCTCTGTAACTCAGTCTTTCAGCTTGATAAAACAGACAGAACACCCTAGAATTGGACAAATGCATTAGTTTGTTATACCAAGTAAATTCAGAGTGCATATGAGCAAAGGGAGAGTAAAGAAAAACATGTCAAGGTGAACATCTTAATAATTTGTGAAGGTTTCTGGTTCTACAAATAATATAACCACTTATGTATTTGAAATTAGGTGTTTCTTGTGAATTCTTGTAGCAGCTGGTAAGATCCCTGCTGCAGGTCATGCATGACAGTACAAGAAGAGTAAACAAAACCAGGCATTGCTTGTCCCAGTGAAAGGAGATGGGAACATTTTGCACAGAGATCGCATTTTTATTTGATTAAAACTTCAGCACTGCTCATGGCATTAAATTATATAATTAATTTACTGGAAGATTAGTTTCAATGCTATGCCTTTTAATAGAAGCTCAACCTGCAAGCCAGAATTTCTGAAGGGAGCAAGACAACCAGCATACTTCAAATACCAAAGTAATTCTTATTTAACAAAGCATCTACATAATTCTAAAACAATCCCATAAAGATCTATTGACAGCAGGACCACTCTGTATTAGTCAGGGTAAAAAGAAGAGTTAATAACAAAAGTGAAGCTGGCAGAGTATTGTTTTTCCTATTCATCAGTGCTTGGGCATGAAAAAGCCATTGCAGATCACAATGAAATCAAGGCTTTATATGTGTTCATGGAAGTATGAGAGGGAACTCTTGTCTCAGGTATTCACTGTTAAATTCAGATCCAAATCCTTGGCTTAGCTAATTCAAACCTGCTGCTAACATCCAAGCTACTGCCCATCCTTCCAGACAGCAGTTTTGCCTCAGCACTTCCTTGTTGATGGGATTTCATACCTGAACAGAATAACAAAGAAACAAATACTAAGGGCTGCACCCTGAAAGCAAACCATTTAGAGATGAGAGCTCAAATGCAAACCAGCAAGTTCAGGAAAGAGATTATATTTCTCAATGTGCTATTGTGTCAAGGTGCTGTTGATAATGGCTGTTATTAATTTTTGGCTCACAGGTAGTAATTCTCAAGAAATAATGAGAATTTGTTGTGTTCCAGCACAGCTTCTGCACACAGAAGCCGTGAAAATACACCACTGTCAAGATTCACACAGTGAGAAGGAATGAAAAGAAGGATATTTGGCAGAAAGATATTTGTCCTCCAATTTGCAGGACAAGCTATATATCTCCTTCACATTCCCCTTTTTAATAAACACAAATAAAAGGACTTGGCAACTGTGCAGGGCTCCTTTACATATGTGGAGAGCATATGAGAACACACATGATTTTTAAATTTTCTGTCTGAAAAAATGTACCAAATATGAAGTCCTTGTGCTTGTAGTTTATTCTTAAATACCTTCCACACCCAATTATTTTAAAAGAGAGGGAAAGAAAAAAAGAAAACCACCACCAAATTTTAATGCTGTTCACTACCTGTGACTAAGAAGTGTTTCCAGAGGACTCCAAGTGTATTTCAACACTTTTTATTTTGGTCTCCTGACTGAAAATTAAATTCCTCTTGGGCCTCTTATATCAGTCTTAGCAGATGATGCCTAATGACAACATTCTAGTGTTTTAATAACAACAAAAAGAACAGCTTTCTTATTTTATGACCTATGATTGGTTCTGCACCTCTTCTATACTACTGTTAGATTAAATTGTAAGTAAATATATTTCTTGGCAAGTTTTTATATCAAGTGACACTTGATTGTGCATAAATAAATCCAACAAATGTTAACTACCTAAGCAAATAGTGTTCCAGTGCCACAGCATACAGCTTTTGGTAATGGTGATTATTATCATGAGCAGAAAAAAACCCACAACATTTGATTCAGAAAATAGAGAAATGGTTAAGATTATATTAATTGTCCCAGCTGACTTACAAGAACCACTATCACTCTCTTGGATGGTAGCTTACCTCAGAAGAGCACAGATCATATCAGAAGAAAGAGAGGATCAAGTACAAAGAAATGTTTGGGGGTTTTTTAATGAGGAAATAAATTTGGAAAGGAGAATTGATATTGTGTTAATTTTAGGTCTGAAATGATTCTCAGATAATTCAAAGTTATGATTCTCATAATTAGAAATTGCATTTCCCCTTCTCTGCCATGACACAGCAAAGCACCTGCTCACAGGAGCTTCACAGCAAACAAATGAGAATCTTCTGCTCCAGAACCCACCTGTGAGCTCCTAAACCAGAAGATAGTGCTATGTCTTTTCTTTGCTGAGCTTTGCTGGGATGCAGAGGAGACTGAAATGTACTGTTCCAGTAAGAGCTGATATGACTTAATCCAGCTGGAGCATTTACCCCACTGTAACCTTTTGTGTAGGTGAGCTCTTGAGGGCCCAGACTTCTCTCCTGGGTAAGTGAGTACTGAGCACAAATGGGAAGTGATGGTCTGGAGCAAAGCCTGTGGGTGTGTCTGGGCTTTGTGCAAAGCTCTGCTTGTAGAATGGAAAGGATTCCTGCTGCCTGCCTTGGCTCTGAACTTCTGCTTTGTTCAGCCCTGAGGAAGTGACCTGGAAAGAATGAACTTGCAAGATGTGGGAAATAAAGCTTTAAAGATGCAAAGCACATAACATTAACGAAAGCAGAACTGCCAGGTGGTAAATAAGCTTAATGAAGAAATCCTACATATCTTCACAAAAATCTTCTGGACACAATGTACAAGAATAAGCAATGAATATCCCAACCGTCAGTCCACCTCTTTTGGCTAATATTGAGCCTGCTCTTATTAAGCACAAACTTTTAAAGTAAACTCTACACTAAAAGTTTTAAAGTAGTTATATGAGCTAATGCTTTTTTCAGTTCTCATTCCCTCTCCCAGGAGAAATTATCTTCATACTGCATTCAACAAATATGCATAAGCATGATCAAAAGGGTATATATTATTTATTTCTGCATAAGTTGCAGAATTCCCTTGCTTCTTTGGGCACTCTAAGCATTTAAAAATGAAAGATATTTCACTCATCTGCCAAAATAGGTGACAGAACCTTTGACAACAATGATCTAGGGGGATGCACAACATAAATTAGGCAGGCCTGTTGCAATAAATTGACAAATTGCTTTTACAAAACTGCTCAGCCCCAAATGGTATACAGTAATTAGCAGAAGAGGTTCTTAGCACCTCATCAACATGAGGAAATTCAACACTTTGGATGTCACTGCCCATGGCTGGGGGGTTGGACTAGCTGACCTTTAAATATCCCTTTCAACCCAAACTAATATTTGAGTAAACACTTTTTCTAAAATTGAAGTCTTGTTTAACAAAATGTTTACATTTTAAGTATACAACTTGACTATTGGAAAGCTTGCTTTTAGCAGGAAATATTCCAATAGAAATGGTGATTAAATAGCTTAAAATTTCTGGCATTTCTGCCATCATATCCCTTGAACTGTTAACTTGCTACTTTTCCAGAGCACGTGTCTTTATGGAAACCATTAGTGAAGGGTGGGGCAAAATTTTCCTTGGAGGAAATTGTGCCCCATTCCCCTTTCCCCTCACCCCCCTTAGCCCCTCAAATAAATTCTTGATTCCAATTTCAGTGAGGATACAATTTTTAAAATGAAAAAATCATTGAGAAGGAGAAATTAAGAGTTATTTAAATGGCTTTAAACAAAACCACATTTCTGTTCATTCTCAATTTCACATCTAAATGGCTTGTGGCAAATGCTCAGCATAGATAAAAGTTCATAATCCTTTTAATAATAATTTGCCTGCTGTTTAAATCCATTTTATTTTTTGGTTAACTGAAGATATTTTTGAAAGTATCATAAAATCATAAGAAACCAATTACATTGTTTTGTTGGCACAATCCATTTTTTATGTCACAGGGTGTGAAACTGCTAAAATGCTAAAACGTGAAATTCAAGGATGAAGGCACACATAAAAAGAACTCTGAGAAATGAATTAGGGTGTTAAGTGTCATCTTCATATTCTTATAGTTAGCATTGGAGAAAGGAAGTATTTAGCACAGAAATCCAGTCTGAAGCAATCCTTCAGCCTTCAGTTAGCATCCAACCTGGGCAGTTCTGAGGGTGAGATGATCTTGGACCTATTGTACAGCTTGAGGTACTTCTGCACCTACCACAGTGAACACTTTCAAAAAATGCACTCAAGTGCCTGCAGGAGATAAGAGCAAGGAGCTTGGCAGTCTATCAGTTGGAAAACAAATCTCTCTGATAGTAGAAACCAAAAATGTTTCACTGGAGGAGAATACTACGTCACATCAGAAGAAAATGTTAACCTCTCTCAAATTTTGAGTCAGCAAGTCACTGAGATTTCTACCAAATTCACATGTTCAGCTTCACCCTCCCTCCTGATTCCCTTGTTGCATTGTCCTTAGAGGAATAAAGGATTTAAATAATCAGTAAGTTTTTAAAATCAACTATCTCGTGGGAATATCTTTAATAAAAAAATCATAGAACACATAGCTCTAAAGACTAAAATATTTCTTTCAAATTCAGAAAGAATCACACAATAGAGCCAACTAGAAAGATCACCCCAAGTAGCTACAAATGTCTTCAAATGCTTGCTTGTGGATTTTTGTTTTTGGTTTGGTTTTCTGTTTGTTGGATTTTGTTTTCCACCAAGAAAATTAGAAGGAAATAGAGAAGCGGTTCAATTCTAGACTTTGGTCTGATCTTTTTCATTTGTTTCATTACACAATGTGTTCATTTTGTCTCATCTCTCTAATATATTTTTCTCAGAGGTTTCTGTTTTAGCAGACATTGAATTTGTTTCATAAAGCTCATTAAACTTTTTTCTAACTATTTATTACAGTAATTTTTTCACCAGATAGGCAGTATATGCCTTTAGTATGGACTAATACTTTATGAATCTTGTTTTAATCAGCTTAATTCTTTCCCTCCTCCCCGTACTACTTAATGATCTATATTCAGATCAAATATTTTTGAAATAATCTGTTATTCAATGTTAATCTGACAATCAAAGTCAATTTTTTTACTAGAACCTAACAAAGCAAACTGTTTATGGCAATTATTCAATATTAAACTAATTTGAATTACAAAGCATTCTGAAATTTCCCGACTTGGATGTCCAAATGTAGGCAGCTTGATCTATGCTTAGGAATCTAAATTAATGGTCTGGCTTTTCAAACATGCTAAGCAATTTTTTTTCTCTTATAAGGCTTAACTAATTAAATCTAGCACAAACTTAGTATTTTTGAAGGATTATGAAAGGGGCAAATACTTGGTTTTCATTTCACAAATAGCTTGCAAAGTGAATAATGATATTTTAATGTTTTTATACTAAAAAGTACCATGATAAGTGGTTTTCTACTCCAACATAAATAAAACATTAAACAAAACAGTAAAACCATCCATAACATCAATGGAGTTGTCTTCTAAAAACCAAAACATCCAATTCAAATGAATAATGAAAGGCTTCAGCACAGTTTTTGTGATTACAGTATTTACTTATAGATCATCTAATTTCCTCCTAAGGCTAATGTGGAAACTGGAAGCTGCTACCATACACAATCAATAATCCTCTTAGAAGCTTAGTGTGAGATGCAGGAGACATTGCCAAAAGTAGTCGGCCAGAAATTAAATTCATTTCAGTTTTGTTGCTGTTGCTGTTGTTTTAAGGAGAAAGCAACTCAAACATTGCCCAGCATCTCTCATTTTACTTACTGACTTTTCTTTGCAAAAGATGATGTTCAAATCTTCTAATGCTTTGTCTGACTGGCTGGACCTTATTAACACAATTTGAACTTGGAGAAAAAGCAACAAAACATTTTGTAGTTCATGATTTCTGTGAAATGTTGGTTACAACACAGAGGGCAAATTCGGCTTGTCAGTCTTTACTGCTGTTAAACATGCCTTGGGCCCTGAAGAAGGCTGAGTCACTTTGTGGGGGAAGAAATTACCTGGTTGCATTAGAAAGTGGAATTCCAATAAAAGATCACATCTGATGAAAGGCACACACATTCTTCCCAGGGACAGCAGGAAGCAGAACCAAGCAGATTCAAATGTACAAGATGTTGCATGTTTTAACTAATGCTGTTCTCTGACAACATCAAATACCCCAATGCTCTGTGTGGATTGGCCTCTTGCACACTGGGGGAGAGAACCCATTTCAGGCCAACATGAAAAAATCCAGTTATGCAAAGCAATTTAACTGAACCTCTGAATTTAACTATGGTGTCCAGCAGTATTTTCCAGTTTGTGTTCTTGAAGTCAAGCCTAGAGAGTTACTGTTCTAGAAGTAATCCAGCCTGACTCATTGAAATGATAACATTTTCAGAGAATGATTAGAATGGTCCACCATTAAATAGCTGCATCAGGCACTCCCAAGGAATGAAGCATTCAAAAGCATTCAAAAGAATTATCCACTTTCTCTAGAGTCACTTAAATGTCTAAGTTATTAAAATATTAATCCCAAGTGTTGAATGATAGATCTGTAGGCACACTTAAGTTTTCCCACCACTGGGCCATCCAGAAAAATGAACATTAAGCATGATTTGGAGAGCTTTCAAGTCAAATGTAAGAACAAATTCTTAGATTCACTGAAAAATTATTGCTCTAATGTTATTTTTTCAAGTTTTGAACAAAAGATCTGCTAACCCCTTGTCTCCATAAGGGAAATTCAGACACTAAGAACTGAAGGGAAATAATCAATACAACGTGAGTTGTAAGGAGAAAGTAGTCTGTTATTTTGAAATGTCTGTAATCCTCAAAACTTGGTAATGCTATGCAAGGGGAGATCACTGCCAAAAATCAAGTTAGGAGATTGCACATATCACTCGGTATTACTTTCAATTCCGATTAAGTGGCAAGCCCAAAAATCAGGAAAGGACAAGCATTTCAAAAACATTAACATAAACTAGTAATCACTCAAAGTACAAAGGACTAATCAGAAAAATCCTTAAATTGAGTAACTGAGATATTAGAGTATTTTGTGCACTGTGCTCATTCTGGTTTGCTTCTGTTTTTTAAATCAAGGTTCCTCTTTAGTGGGGACCTTTATACGTTATATAACTCCAGTAATGAAGGAATGTGTCTGCATTCCCAAGGATGGGCAGGAAACAAGAAGGAATACTGATGAGTGTACAGTTCCAAACAGAATGATCAAAAATCAGAGACATTTTTATTTGCCCCGAGAAATCAGGTCTGTAGTGTCTATTACATGTCATTAAAACTGTTCACAGGACAAGAACTTGAGATGCCCTGATGTTTCTGGTTATTAGGACAAGACTAAAAGCAATCATCATCCTCTATTGCTCACTTGGAAGCTACAATTATCCTGGCCAGTAGGACTTGAAAAAGGATACCCATTCTCCCAGAAATCTGAAGCATAGTTTACTACTCTGGATAATTACACTGCTTAAATTGCAGATCCAACACTAATTATTCAATTTGCTGAGCAACAAAAAGATCTGAAGCTGGAAATAAACATTTGGTTCCTGCTTTGCTGTCTTTTGTGCATTCTAGCTAGGAACATGAGAATTGACTGTGTGCTTATGTGTTTCTCTGAGTGACTGTCTAAATTCACTTTTACATTTTCTTCCACTAGGATCTTTCTGGATCTCAAGATATTTGTCAGATGGGCTTTAAAACAAGATTTCTTAGACTTCTAATGTAAAAGTAAGAGAAATACAGGTCAAGAGAGAGAGAGAAAAGAAAAAATTCGGACTGCTTTCCAGTCCTGATGAGGTAAAAAACAACTTACCTACAAACTTCAGAACATCTTGTTCCCTGAAGATATCTAGATACTGGATAAATCATTCACCCTCCTTACCTTGTAAGAGGGAACAAAACCTCTTACGATTTTGAACTCAGTACATTTTTTTGGCACCAGATATCTGATGTAGCTAACTAAGTTAAGTGTAATACTGCTGTCTTGAATTTAAGCTCTGAGAGATGAAAAAAATATTAAGTGAAAAAAGTACAAGAAAGTTGTTTTAATGATGCTATTTTTAACTCTCAACATTTTCTAAATGCAATCTGCTCCATGCAGTTGATTTGACTACAATTTATATTAATGAAACATTTCAACAGCACACTGCTTTGCAATAAAAAGCTTGTAGCTATGGGCACAACACTGATTAAAATGAAGGTTTTGGTGGGTTACTCAGTTGCAACTGGGTTGCAACCAGTAACTGAGAAGGGTTATGGTGCTTTTTTCCCCCCCTACATAGAAATAGAAAGAACCTGTCATGGTTAAAAATCATCTCAGATCAAACAAACCTATTGCATTTTTTTTCCCTGTTAGAGGATGATTATTCTCACCCACACCCTTACAAAATTCCATCCATAAATTACAGGCAGCCTCAAGCTATAGTACCATAAATACCAAAAGAGAATACTTACTGTCAACTACCAGATGTCTTCATGTCTTAATCTATGGTAACTTGCCTTCTGGTTGTGTGGTCCAACAGGTGATTAAAAATAAATTTTGTAAGGCTGCAATAGTGGTTTTGTACACTGCAGGCCTTTGGCTCTTGATAGTAAGCTGCATTTAGAAGTAATTGCTACTCTCTTGTCAAGCAAATCCAAGTAATTTTGAGAGGCAGAGTTTATGGGCATTATTCTTATGGTATTTAGGAAGATGAATGAAATAATTTTATTTTTAAGGATTCACTGTTTAATTAGCACACTTATTTTGCTAAACTCAGTCGTAGGGACATGAAATGTTTGCCTGCCTTTTGGAAACTGGCACTTGAAACGCTACTCTGCTAAAGAAGTTAAATTAAAAGTGCAGCAGGAGATAAAGCAAACTTGCTTTTGGGGGACCATGCCAGTAAAATATTTTTCATTATCAATACAACACTATTAATGAAAAACCTACCTAACTTTACTCTCTGGATCAAGTTTTACTTTCTACTACCTTCAGATACAGTTTAGTCATTATGAGACCCCTTATCCTTCCTTGGTGACAGCAGGACAGTCAATACAATCCATTCTCTTTTCTTTACACAAAGCACAGCTGCCTTATGATGAACAAGACATAGTTTTTTTCCTCAAAGAAAAAATATTCCTGCTTCAAGTTTATTTCTGTTCATGCAGGCTTCATAGTGAGGGTGTCAGAAGCCACAGCATAAAGTCAGACTGGAAAAATTAATTTCCCACTGTAGATTCTAATAAATGGAAGTATGCAATTATATCATATCTAAAAAAGTGTCTCTTCATAGCAGTAACAGAACAAAATTTGCTGGCAACAATTCCAATACCTACCCCAATGCCTTACTGCTCACTATACCTTGTTTCTCTGCTTTTTTCATTCTCTACTTTTATTCCTTTACCTGACTTGCTTCCCAACAACACAACTCAGTTACAGATACTGCATTGTGATCCATTTCATTTCTGCAAACATGACAACTGTTGTCACCTCCTGCGAAGCCCACTTGATCACCTTCTTGGATTCTCCAAATCTCAGAGAACTACAGCAAAAGATACGACTGTCTAAGTAAAGCCTTTTAGCATTATTGTCTGACAGTTCCCTGCCATAATTCTGAAGTCTTGCACATTTACAACTATTTCACACTTTTTTTCCTCCTCGTTTGTTAACTGATGCTCTAAAATCAACTGCTTTCTCAGTTCAGTCTATTCTGTCTGTACATTTGACATCTACGCTCAATCAGTGATAAACAAACTATTACAACTCCATACATAGAATCCTGTGCCTTGGTATCTCTTACTGATAAAACATTGAACCTCCACCAGCAGAATCATGAAAGACTTATGCAAGACACATCAAACCAGATTGCAGTACTCTCTATGTGAATTGGAAGGTCTAAAACTAATTTCAAGGCCCTATTTAGATAGTGACTATTTAAGGCCTTATCAAGGCTGTATCTATGAATTTTTAAAAAGAGTTGTATTCTTTTAGCAAATACCTTGAATTTCTTCTTTTATATATCTTTTCAATTTAAAAGACTCTAACTGTATATGGCTCTGCCATTTATTTTAGCTATACCATTTGGCACAATCTCAGCTTTTATATTCTGTTAACAACTTAAGAGAAATATTCTTACTTTATTCTGTCAGTTTATTTCTCTGCAAGGCAAAGAAAATGTTGGCCCTGTATGGTTATAATTTACTGAGGATGAGAAAATGGAGGTAGTGAGGGTGAATCATCACATCTGCTGTTCTTTCATTTAATAAGAACAAACCTTGGAAAGCATAATTGGGCAGTCCTCAGACAGAATGATCAGTGATCCTTCAGTATGTCTAATTAAATGTTTACTAAGCCCATCAATAAGAATTTGGATGTACAAAACCTAAAAAGAAGAAATACATTGTGGTATCTGTTGAAAATGACTGTAATTTTTTCTTGCTTTCCTTCATAAGATAGATGACCTACTGAGATAAATGCAGGGATTTCATTGAAATTGGGAAGAAATTTAATCTTTTATCTGGGTTTCCCTGAATCTATCTTATGTGTGCAGGAAAATGGGAGTCACTGTCTCCAGGGTAAGCAGATTGGTTGCTGCTGACAACAGCACACTACAGCTGCTGTTAGCAGAGACCAGAATCCATGAATCCAGTGATTCAGCTGTACTCGAATGGCTGATGGCTCCTTGTGTAAGATCTCAAAGAACTTTTCATATTTGATTTGATAAAGATATTCCAATTTTACTTCCATCTGGAATCAAGTGTAAGTGTAAAAACTTTAACCACGCCAGACCTAATTCCAGGTTTGAGTGTGTTTCTCGGGAATTTCTATGAGAGCTTGGGAGCATAGCAATGTTTGTTCTTCTATTTTGGTGCTCAGAAAGTTACAGTTCAGAACAGGGGGTCTGAAAGAGGAGAGTAGGATTTATGTGAGCTTTTGATTAACTAAGTTACTATGTATTAAAGTAACTTGTATTAAGTTCTTTCAGGCACCGAATCCTTTAATTAAAGATAATTTGAACTGTGTTACAGTTTGAATTAATGTATTTAGATTATTCACAACCATTTCAAAAGTATTTTTAATGTGTCTATATTTCTATTTTTCTTCTTTGCAAAGCAGAACATGGTTAGTAGCTTAGGAGGACCCTTTCAGCTAACAAAAGAACAAACTTGGCTTCATTAAGATGAATGGGGTGGGAAAACAAAGAGCAATGAGCAGGAGTAGTGGTAGCTGTCCTCCACATTAGCACTAAAAGGTTTGCTTACTTGTGGTCTTGTAATTTGGGAGTGCCCTATAGCTGCCTACACTCTTGAAGGTTTTCCTCAGGCCTCATGTTTGCCTCAGCCAGGCTCTTTGGCAGGGCAGGGCAGGGCAGGTTTCCACTGTCTCCATCTCAGGCAGCCTTCTGGAGAGGGAGCCCCAGTTGCACACTAAAGCCCAGCCTGAAGGAAATCCATTCTATTATTACACAAATGAGAAAGAGATGCCAAATGGAAGAAATTGTTTACTGTAATTTGTTCTTTACTGTATGAAACCCACATCTTGAATAATCTCAAGAGTCATTATTCAAAGTGAAGCATTTGCCATAATATTTTCCTAAGTACTTTCCACATCTACAAGTGTGTTTCAGTCCAACAAAAGTTGCAATAAAGTAAATGCTGTTTTAAACTTATCTACCATACTTTGCTACAACTTTCTAATGCTGAAAAGTTCAGCAAGGTAGGGAACAGAATACGTAATTCTGAGTGAGTGAGTCTTGTGGAAACACTGGGGAAGGTACTTCAGGAAGCAATTTAGCAGTCAGCATGTAGCAAAGATGAGAATAATTATCAAACAGCTGTATATATTCCAAAGACTTATGCTGTGATCAAGTTAGCATGCTGGTGGCATAGAATGTTGTATCATATCAGGCATCCATTACAACAAATCTGGCAGTACTTTAAATCCATGAACCACTGTGCAAAATGTGACATCAGTGTCAACTTCTCACCCTTTCAGGATGGCTGCAGAAGAGATCTTGCTCAGTAGGGTGTGACTGTGTGATCCAGTTGCTATCTGGGAAACCTATTACATTTAAAAACTATCCAAGAAAGCATCCAAAAGTGGGCAAGAAATAATTATAATCTCTACCCATTGAATAAAAAGTAGCAGCAAACCTAACTCCTGCATCACTGATTTAGAATAAACCACATTGGAATGAAGACAACCCAAAGGGAGGTTTTGCTAACACAGTGTAAATAAAATGTATTGCTCAGTTTATTTGGCTGCCCCAGATTTCTGTCATATTTCTTGAAAGCTGGCAGTACAGTAGCTAAAATCTTCTCCTAGATGAGGGCAATGCTTGGAAAACAGGATTTCACAGCATCAAAAGCAGGGACCTTCATGAAGCTCAAACATACTGGATCCTCCACCCAAGCCTTCAGCATCTTTAAGTGCCACATAATTCAGGGTGAGATGGGAGCCCAAATTTCTAAATTTATTTGTTAAGTAATTTTTTAATAATACTTGAAAGATTCTTCTATTGTAGTCATTAGCAAAAGAATAAATTAATTTCTAATATAAAACTACACTAAATAATTTTTTTTTATGACCAAGTAAGTAGAAAATGCTTGGAAATAGTGTACCGTTTCATTTGTAGTTAACTAATAACACATCCTGCTTCAGAAAATGCTTCATAATTATATGAAAAGCCCTGTATAAACATAGATATCAAAGACAGCTTTCTAAAAGCTGTCTGCAATTGGATTTCAGGCTTTTTTGCTACATTTTCTGTCGTGTTTTGCTTTTGATGAGGCACAGTCCTGACACTGTTTAGCTGCTCTGAACAGCTACACATGTATCATACAACATACAATATGTATCATCTATCTTCTGAATCTTGGTGGGAGGAAGGGAGGCAGTACAACTTTCAGGACTCTCTCAAAGACCGTAAGAACTATACTATCACTTCTTTTTCTCCTCCGAAAAAACTGACAAAAATGGACAGTCAAACATTATGGAAATGCTCCCCATATTGAACCAGAAGAAGAGCCAGAAAGACAATAGCTGGGAGCAGTAAGGCAAGTTTAAAATCAAGTTAATGTGACTTGCATCAGTTCTGATGTTATTAGAGGTTCTCCAGTCTAAACAGAAATATTATACTTCTTATATTCAGCAATTTGGCTTTTATTCTTTTATTTTTTTAAACTAATGCTTAAGGTTCAGATATGTAATTTATTTCCAAGATAGCATACATTCAATTTGTCTCATATAGGCTGCAGAGTAGCAGATTTTATGCATTACTCTAAAAAAAAAAGCTTTTTCAGCTTCCATCAAAAAAGCCCAAAAAAGGGCAGACTCAAACATTTTGGGAAGTCTGCACACAAAGCGCAGCGCCGCAGTGCCAACACCCCGGTGCGGGGCAGCCGCGGCCCCGCGGGCTCCGGGCGGGCGGAGCTCGCCGCTCGGGGGGCGGCGGCTCCAGGCGCTCTCCCGAGGGACTCCCGCCCGGGCAGCGGCTCTGCGGCCGCCCGGGTCAGCCGTGGCGCGGCCCCCGGCACCGCCCAAGCGAGCCGGCGCTCTCGGCGCTCCACGAGCGCCAGGACTACACCTCCCGGCTGTCCCCGGAGCGAAGCCGCCTCCTCTCCGCGGGGCGGCTGGGAAGCGTGGCCACCGCCGCCCGTTCCGCTCGGGCGCCGCCCGGGCCGGGGCCCCGCGGAGCGCAGCGGGGCGGGGCGGGGCGGCCGCAGCGCGGCGGGCGGCGGGCGGAGCGCGGCCCCCCCGCGCCCAGGGGCGGGAGCGCGGCGCCGGCCCCGCCCGTGGCGCTCCGTGGAGCTGTTCAGCGCCCAGGTGCTGAGTCTCCCCGCGGCTTACGGAGGCTCCGGCGGCGTTCCCTTCTCGCCGCTCCCCGGCGCGGCCATGGCCCCGGCGCTCAGCCGCCTCCGCCAGGCGTTCTGAGCGCCCGCCCGCCCGCCCGCCGCGCCCCGGCGTGGATGCAGCAGCTCCAGGCGCCCCTGGCTCCGCGGGGGAAGGCGGCAGGTAAAGATTTTCCCTCCCCGCCCATCCGCATTGCATCTCCGCCCGCCCTCCGCTCGGAGCTGCCGGCTCGGGGGGCTCTTGCCGAGCCGAGAGCCGGAGGCTGCCGGAGGCGCGAGTTGTGTGCGGGGAGCGAGCTCCGCGAGGCGGACCGCGGGGAACAAAGCGGTGCGGTCCAGATGCCTTTTGAGTAGTTTCGTTATTTTAGTTTCCGGGGAGTGGGGAAGCGAAGAGCGGGATGGCTGGTTAACTGCAAATATCTGTACTCAGTTAGATGTAGGGGAAAATACCCCTACGTATATTAATGGAATCATGGAATCACTTTCTTACTCTCATGGTTCAGCAGGAACCATGGAAACACAAAGATGTGTTTGTCATACAGGTAAGATAGTGCTATAGTAAAGACTGCAAAATGGTTTCCTTGAGTACCCTCCTTAACTGTAGTGCTTGTATAGATTTTGTGCTGCAATGATTTCTTACTTCTTTCCGTGTGGATTACCAGCCCCACTGAAGAGCTAGGACAAGCAGCAGAAGGTCAGAGTAGCAGCCACAGTGTTTCTGTGACAAGGTGTCAGAAAAAGAGAGGAAAAAAATTCCACTTTTTTAAAGGCCAAATGGCAGGTTGCATCCTACATGAAGTCACTTAGAGCCAAGCATTGTGCTGTTATGCCTGATGCTTCAGGCTTCCTCTCAGTGCTGGCTGATGAATAGGGAATTGAGCAAGCGTATTAACCATGCATAATCAAGCAGCAAGTGTTCTTCACTGCTTGTATGTGTAGTACCTTCTGTCACAGCATCAGTGAGTATTCCTGAGCTATCAAAAGACTGTTTCACCCTAAATTGAATAGGATGCCCCCTTTTTGTGTTGTTGGTAACTTATCCTTCTGAGAGTGGCAGGGGAAGGGGAAGCCTGGCAAAACAGAAACTCAGCACTTTTCTCAGGTGTAGATGGCGAGAAAAGTTTAACCCAGGAGACTGCACGGAGTCAGAGCAGGAACTTGTACAGTTTTTGTACTGATTTTCAAAAGAAACTGAAGAACCAAACTAAGATTAAAAAATTGCTTCCTTCAGAAAATCAAATGCAGTCTAATTGGGATACTCTTAGCACTTTGCCTTAACTTACTTCTGCCCTGTATCTAGAATTTCTTTGTGTATTAAGTATCTCCTCTCCCCATGTTACTGTATCATTGTCAGAAGAAAAGAGCCAGAAAAAAAATTGCAGGCAGCAGCAAGGTAAGTGTTAAAAGCAAAATCGTGAGACTCACATAAATTCCTATAATATTAAAGATTCTCCAGTCTGGACAGAAACATAGTCCTTCTCATTTTCATTGACTTGGCTTTCTTTTTAAAATTTTATTTTATTCTACTAATTATTAGGGTTCAGGTATGTAATTCATTTCTATGATAGTGTGCATTCAATTTGTCTTATCGAGGCTGCAGATTAACAGATTTTCTGCTTTACTGTAATAAAAAGAAGTTGAATAGATTGAATGCAGTCTGACAGTCATCTCGCATCCAAAAGCTCTCCTTCCAATGTGCACCTTGGACATGCAGGGGCATAACATCTGGCTTTTAACAGTAGCCTTTTAGGGATCAATTGAGTTAATAATTAAAATAGTGCTTTACTGTAAAATTAAAAATCAATTTGTGCACATGATTGTGTGCAAGGCAAGCTTCCCCTCACACCAGCAGAATTAGATTTCCTGACAGAGCTCCTCCCTACCTCTGCCTTTTAGTCTAAGAACCATCGAAGCCTCAGAGCACGTGATCACTATGTGTGATTTAAGCGATGCTATTGAATTTTTTCCACAGGGAACAATTACTATAGAGTGACAAGTCAACCATTTTGATCTTAACAGATCCAGCTCTGTTTAGTGATGGTAACCACAGCATACTCTGCCTAACCCAGTCTGAATATCTTACTTTAGCAGTTTGCTTCTAATTTAAAAGGACACTGTTAAACCTTAACATAGGTTCTCATTTTTGGGTAGGAATAAGAAGCTTTATAACAGAAGGACGTTGTAGACATTTCAGCTCTATGTTTGCAGTTGCTGCTGCCTGCAAGAGCCCTCAAGAAGCCACTAAAATATGAGAAAAGCTGAGCAGCATGCTCTGACCACACCCCTACATTGCCATAATTCATAAACCGAGACTCTGTGCTTGCTGCCACATTCTTATTTCTACCTGGTCAGTTAGGACAAAGACAAAGCTGCTTTGTCCTAATGAAGCCAGTGCAGTGTGCTTTTAATAGAGCCAACAATCTGGGCTTCCCAAAACATATTAAAAAGGACTCTTGTGTTTCCCAACATTGTTTATGCTAAAGGCTATTGCAAATAGAATATTTCTGCTAATTACTTGTATGCCCGCTTGGGCAATAAACAATCAATATTTTACTGATGTAGGATCCACTGCAACTTTCTGTGTCCAGTTATCATGCCTTCAGCACAGTAAATTAAATCTCAAGTTGCAATTTCTTTGTGGAAATGTTTAACTTCCAAAGGAGACTGCTGAAGTCATGGAAATGTTTCCATTACACTTCAGTAAAAGTCTATTTTTCAAAAAGACTTGCCCAGAAACCTGACCTGGATATATTTTAATGTTAGAGCCACTGTTATGATGACACTATACAGCAACACATTAAGGGTAGGGGGTTTTTGAGGATTAAAAAATTCTTATAAGGACAATCTGTACAAAATGCTATAGTTAATAATCAACATGTGTTACAGAAAAGCAGAGACTTTTTAACTGCTCTCTGTATGAGGGAGAATGACAGGACACATACCTTTATATGGTATGGATAATCAAAGTACTCTGAATTACCAAAACATCTTTTTAATATTGTCCCCTAGGTATGGCTGAGATGGCTAATGTATTTTCTACAATTCTAAAAACAGAAAAAATAATTTTATGTATTGTGTAGTGCCAATATTCTACTTGAATTCTAGCAATTCTTGGTGTTGAACATAACTAGATTTTACTTATCCCCATAAATGCCTGTAAATTGTTATATGATACTCCCAAGTCTACTCTTTAAAAAAGACATTTAAATGCACACTGCAATAAGCAATTATGTACTGCTTAATTTTAGAAGAAAGGATCTGCTAACTAAAAAGGAGCAATCCCAGTGACTTGCTTCAAGTGTCAAGTAATGTTTTCAGTGATTTTTGAAGGTATAGCTTCTAAGAATTTGATTATAACATTTAAGCATTTGTTTTAAGTTCTCCACAACACTACCTAACAGAAGAAAATGGTAGCTGCACTCCAGGTATTATTGCTATAATCATGTACTTTTATGTCTCATAAGTCAAAGCCACTCTAAAATCTGGGAAAATGTTAGACTATGATTGAATTGTGACATTGTTGTAAAAAGGGACAATCCATAATTTGAGCTGACAGCGCAGTGCTGACAAGAATTGCAGAAATATTCACTTCCATTTTATTTTGTCTTGAACAAGTAGTTTCTGAGAAATGGGCAGTTTGGAGACATTATTTAGGAATGCAAGATTTTCTTCCTTGTGTAAGTTCTATCAGCTTTGTTTCTAGTGCTTGGGATGGGGGCAAGAAGAGGAAAACTATGGGACAGAGGGCAAGCCCTGCACATACAGTTGTACTTATCCACTGGGAAGTCACCAGATTTTGGTGATTCCTGACTTGGTCATGCACATACTGCCCTTTGAGGGCTCTACTGTCAGCCACTCAGCTTTTACTCTAAAAGGAGGCAGAATGCTGTCACACCTTAAAGAGGTGACCAGCAAACATCCTCTTGAGTCAAAGCAGGAGTAAGCAATTTCATGATTATAGAAAATTTCAGTGAATGTGAGGGAGACTGAGAAATCTCTCAGTCTTGAATCTTGTGCTGCAAGTTTGAGGTTTAACAAGCATATTTAAAGAACAGAAAGCTCACTCTGTGTGAGCTGACCCCAGTCTCCTCAGTGGGAGTAAGTGCCTGGGCAGAATGCCTGCTTCTCTGTCAGGGATGATTATTCTCTCTGGCCTAATACTTGATAGTTTGCATTCTTCACTCACCTGCTATTTTACAGAGCAGAGGTGATAGGCCTGGACTAGCACCTGTTTTCAAGAACTGCATGAAACTATTTGTTCTGTTATTTTTCAGATTTCTTTTTTTTGCCATGTGTCTGAGGCTGTGTCTGCTACCAAAAAATTACACTTGGGTTTTTTTAGATCTCTTGCTACTTGTCCTCAAAAAAATGCAACTTGACAAAATTTGCAAATACAGACATCTGAGATATTCCACATGAAACACACAGGTCCAAATTATTGAAAATTTCTGAAACAAACAGAATTTCCATTAGTTTCCATTTAAGATGGTTATCCAGACTTATTTAAATTTGGAACCAAGATGTCTCATAAATTATAAAAGAAGACTAATCTCTATAGAACCAATATTCCACTCACAAGAAGTTTATCCTCTGCCTGTCCACTTATTTTTGTGTCAGCATAAAAAGATTATCCTTGCTACATTTGCAGTAGAGAGTTGTTCTGGTGACATGGTTTGCTATCTTTGCTTTGGAAGTTCATTAAAACTTCAGCATCACTAACACAAAGCAGAAAAACTGGCATCCTAAAAGTATGGGAAATTATTTTTAAAGGTGCCCTTTGTTAACATGATTCACACAGCATCTGTTGAAACTTGCACTTTGAAAAGTAGTGTGTGACCTATGACACAGCTCAACTACAGAATAAAAACAAGATTTAACAATTCAGTTTGGTTTTGAGATAATTAAAAATGCATATTCTTCATATAATAAGAGGATGTTTACTCTAGAAATATTTTACCAGGGAACAGGTTACAATTAAAAATCATAGGCTGAGAAATTCTGATTTTAAAATGAATTATGTCAATGCTTAGACTTGTATCACTGCCTTATGGGGAAAAAACCCACAAGATGCACTATGAGTTCAGAGCAAATTGCAGAGAGCACATTCTGAGTTCTGTTCTGGGTAGCTGATTGCTGTCTCAAGGAGTATAGTTAAGGAAAAAAGTTTAACGTGGGTTTAGTACAATCACACCCCCACCCCCACTCCCTTGTCTTCTAACGGCATCAACTTGAACAGCATTCTATTACTGTTACATAATTGCAAAGTTTAACCACATATAGCTGCTTAAATCTGAAAGCTGAGATAATAAATGCAAGACAAGTATTTTCTCTGAGCTACTTAAGACTTCTGTTAACTACTGTTCCTCAATCTATTTCAGTATTAACAATAGCAAAAATACCCTTTTAAGTGACAAGCCATATCTGCCATTCAAAAGTACACAAGCTTCTAAAAGAGAGATAATAACTGGATTCCATCTGTCCCTCTTGACTATTTCTAAATGAGTTAACATTGATTAACAGTTTTGCTTTAACACAGGGTTTTGGTGACTTTTTTAGCTCTTTTCCACCTATACTGTGCTTCAAGCACAGTAGAAGCTTTTCACTTTCAAGCAGAATGTCTTGCTTCAATCTTTTCCCTGCCAAAAGAAGAGTTAAACAGTAATTTTATTCCTTTCACTTACTCCAAACATTGGTACAGCCATGTTAGAAAAAGGGGTAAAATTCCATAGATTTCTTTTGGGTAACTGCATTGCAAAGAGGCTAGCAGGAAAATTCATGATCAGCAAACTGTGAAACTTTGTTTTCCTACTGTACTAAGGAATTACTGCCTGAAGAAAAAGTAGAGTTTAACCCTTTCTGGGAAGAAATAATATCTGAGGAATGTAAGCATCTATCTATTCAGGGGCTGTAGTTCTCTGTAGAGAACTACTCTGTAGAGGCTACTCCATCCTTCCCATATTGCTAAGCAGAACAGTCTGTCATTGAAAACAATGAGAAATTCTGTCTCAGTGAGGAATGACAAGTGAAAATACATCAGAATTATAAGTGTGTCCTGAAACACTTCAAATATCACAGACTAGAAGAAAAAAATACTCAGTTCCTGACTCCAACACAGTTACTTCTGTGAAATCAGCACTGCCATACAGATGAGGGATCAAAGATTTATAGCTTTTCCTCTAGGAGTCCTTCATTGAGCTCGAAGCTGAACTCCATTGATGACCCTACCTGCAGAAAGAAAAGAGGGAGAGTCTAGAAAACCCTGCATGGACAGGAGTCTTTTATCCAAGCTAAGGAACTGGCAGCAAAAAATGAAGAAAGATAAGAATCTTGTTAAGTTCATTATTTCCTTGTGAACTAATATGTGCTAGTAGATCTAGTCAGAGGATAGAGAGCAGTTGGTGTTCTCTTGTTGCCATGAGTGAGAGAAAAGAAGGATAAAACCCCTCTTGGAATTCCTTAGTGCCTCTTTGAGAGAGAAAGAGAGGGAAGAAGAGACCCCGACAATATGAATTCTTGGGCAGGTGGATACAGACTGTGCTGGCACAGGCTGCAGCTGGGGATCCTTGCTAGTCCCAGGGGGTGCACATACCACCCCTTTTTCATGGTAGAGCTTTAAGCTGTTGTTACTCTGCAAGCATGGCAAGACAGAGCAAGTAAAGATGACTCCATAGTCTAAAACCAGCCCTTCATTGATTCTAGTTTTCCAGAGGAAACTTTTCTTACTCCCACAGCAAAGCTGGAAAAATTACTGAAAGAATCTAGTCCTGATAAGGTGCAATTATGTAAATTATTCTGTTTACTGCCAGGGTATCAGCTATACGATAAACATTCCTTTGAAAGGACAATGTACAATGGAAATTAAGCACAGGAAGTTGGCTGCCACAGCCTGGCAAACCTAATTCCAATGTATGTTGCTGGAAACAAATGGGAATATCTTGGATATAAAAGGATTTTCACTGCAAGAAGGCCTGAATGGCAATTCACTTGCCATTTCACCTTTCTTGTTAAACTATTACCTTTCAAATAACATGAGTGACAGAAGTAGGTATTTGCAACTTTTTAAAAACCAGTTTCCTGATAATTTCATAGAACCTCAGCTGTGGCCCAATATCCTCCTCTTAATGTCTTCCAAAGGAAGACATAATGTAGCCTATGGACATAAGATGAAAAAGTACAGGCACAGCTGAATCTTTATTGAACATAGACACGTTTGTTGAAAGCTTCTCTGATGCACAGCACACACACTGCTGCTGCACATACCTAATTGCAATAGTCCTGCAAGAAAAGGCTATGGAACACAGAAGAATGGATGTATAGATAGAGAACCCTACCCTACCAGACCACTAGGTCAGCACAAAGTAAGTGTTCTTTCTTATGTTGACTCTTTGGACTTTCCCAGACAGCCTTCACAAGTAATTTACAGCAAATATGTCATGTTCATCTCAGCCAGCTTATACAATGCTTGTTTTCATTATTTCCCAATGGCAAGGTCTTTAAGGTCTAGCTTATACATTAACCTTGCAGATTTTACACATTAAACTTCAGTCAGCTAAGCCCAGTCCTGAAAGAAAACAAAAGAAAAAAATCCCCCGATGTTGGTCTCATTCAGGTCTCTCATTCTCCTCATAACTTCAGGCTTTTAACTATTGCTTCTCACACTGTTTCTTCTGGCACAAACAAGTTTCAGATGTCACATCTAAGAGGAGCAAAAGGAATTTTTTGTTTGTTTAGTTATTGTGAATAAATACATCCATTATGCCCATTCACTCTTTCACTTGGTGGTCTGGCAGCTACCTACAATTCTTCAAAAGGGCTCCATAACACAGCAACAAAGAAAGTTTTCCTCCATGCAATCTCAGTTTCAAATGAATGTATTTCCTTCCCATAGAAGCTAGGAAAATCCTGACAGATGGAAGAACCAGTAAACAACTTCAGTCCTGGAATGGCTTCATATTAACTCTATGTCAGGCAGAGATTACAGCTCTGATTTCATAATCTGCCTCTGAAGAGCTGCTTCGGACAACACTGCAAGGCCCGGCTCCAGATTTCTCCATTCAGAACTTATCTATAGAGTCTTTAGATCTGTGCCACAGCTGTTTTTACAGAATATGAAAAGTCATTTAATTTAGCTTCTTACTGAACACATTATAGGTGAATGGAACAGCACGCCTGTTTTAAAAAGTATAAAAAAGAATAGTGAACTCTATACAGTGATATTCCTATTACTTTAGGATGTTGCAATGAGCATTTCTTGCCAACTGGGTGTGACTTGCTCACATAGTTTTGATAAAATGTAACTCTATTTAATTATAACACAATGTAAAAACTATGATAAAACTAAAGCCATGATGGAGAGATTTTATTAGCCTAATATAAAAATTGAGTTTTTATTCACGTCATACTTCCTTAACTATATTGGTGGACATTCCAGCTGCTGTGTTGGGAATTCTCTTTGGTAACTGAGATTATTTAAAGCATGAAATCTTGAAATCTTGTGAGGCCTAACTTTTTTTTTTTTTTTTTTTAAGAGGGAATTAATTGAGATTTCTTTTAGTTAATAGCATGCTAAGTAGTAGCTAGCTCCTTCTAGCCCAGCATGTAAGTAGATTTTGTTTGCTCTTAAAATACCCTCCCAATCACATTCTGGTGAATAGTTTTATTCTTCTGAAACCAGTTTACAAGTTATTTCAAGCAGAGTAAATTATCACAGGAGGTGTATTCACCTAACAACAACGACATTCCTTAATGTTCATGGCATAATGCTTGGCTTGAACCCAGACTACAGTGCATATCCTGGTAACAAGAAGGGAAGATAAGTTGTAGCTCACCAGTTTCCTCTGTAGCTTCCTTGGATTTGGATACTTGCTCTTCTTAGCATAAGACATCTGTAGCTTCACATAATGAGAGAAAAAGTATGGTAGTGACCAGGTCACTGTTGAAGATTTGTGGACAGTTGCAAATTTCTTTGCCTCTGCTGGTGATATTTAATCATATGACTTACCATGATCACACCTGAGTACCTCACTTAATAGGGTTTTGGAGACAATCTCTGCTGTCACCTTCTTACTGGAAGTCACTTTCTGGAGTTAGGGAGTTGATTTGCCTGGGACAAAGACAGAAAAGAAATTAATTTACTCTCACTGTCGTCTATGCTGCTGTCTGAAATGTTTTCACTTTCTGTGCACAAAGGAAAAAAAGGCCTGAGCAATGGCAGAAAACCACAGTGTGGCTTAGTAAAACGTTTCTGTACTGCTGGAATTACTTATTACACTGGCATAAATTCTGTTACCAATGCAGTAATACAGCCTAATACAGCCCAGAAGGGATGAATGTAGGATGAAGACACTTCTACCAGCATAAGAGCATCACACTATGAGAAGACCTTTTTCAGTGGCAATGTTTTGTTTGGAAGCAAACCTTTCTCAGATGCACAGCCCCTCATGAGAGGCATTAAATGACAGGTCTAAATTTATCCTGGAGGTCATAAGTACAGTGGGGAAATGAAATCCATCTCAGTAATTATTAGTTACTAATAATCTGAGTGTAAGCACACTCAGATTTCTTTATCATTAAGAAACATCAGTTGTGGAAGAAATCCAGAAGATTACAAACAATGACATCTAACATGCAAATCAACTGGGAGTTTTAATCTTCTGGGGCTTCTCCGTTGTGGACAGCTGCCAGCTGCAGATGCTTGGCTGACTAATTGGCACTAGTAATAAACAATATTTGAGTTAGTCCAGGAAAGGAGCAGAAGGTCTGAGAAAGGATTATTAATATATATTAAAAAGAAGAAAAGCTGCTATGTCTCTATTGAAATTATTATCTGTGTGGTTCATTCCTACAACTGAAAATTGCACTAAACCCGTGTAGTTGTTTATAAAGCTCTCAACACTATCTAACTGAATCTCAGCTATTGGAAGATTATAAAGCAAGTATAGTGTACAAAAATAAACCAAACTGCTACTATAATAAGGAATACTGTACTCTCAGGGCTTCATAAAGTAATTTTGCATCCAGACCTGACTGGCTTACAAGCAAATAGAACTTTTCATCAAAAAGATTGCTAGATTGTTTAGCAATATGCCAGCCCCTGAAGACAATCTATCCTATCTGTAACATTGATACCACCACAGAGAAGTTATTATCTAACTTATTGACAAAAGGTAACAATCTTACACTTCTCAGGAGCTATTACCTGACTCGTGTAATATCTGAAACTACTTAGATGCTTCTTGCAGTGATTGTAGAGTTCCTGTGCCACAACAAACAGAACTGGATAAGGCCTTCCTTGCATTCCGACATGCAATCACCCAGACAGAATTCAGGGACAAGTTGTCAAATTGAACAAAATTACTCTGAAACTTTCAGGGAAAGAAGTGAAGTGATAGACAAACAACTTGCAAAGGAACCTGTAAAAAGGAGGATGAAGAAGAAAGCAACCATTAAGAGCCAAGGATGGGATCGAGAGGATTGAAATATAGGATATTCACGTGCAGCAACAATTGTTTTAAAAGCTTCTGAATAAAAAATTAACAGCTGATGGCATACTCTCTAGGACTTACATCTAGTCTGAGAAGGAGAGCTGTTAAGATAGTGAGTGAGCCAGCAAGACAGATGGCTGGTGAAGGAACTGACACTGCAAGAGCTGGAACATTCAGTAGGGAGGAAAAACAACAGCTACACCCATGAAGGGACTGCTGCCAAGCACGTAAGTGAAGTGAGCAGAATCACACAATTCCAACAGTTTCTATAAAAATGTCGATGATGTGCTGTACTGCAGGCAATGTATAGGGCCCCAAGCTGACAGTTCTGCATCAGCACAGAAGCACATAGACAAAGGAAGAATCAAAAGGTCATTACCTGAAAAAGCAGCAGCAAATAGTTCAGAGATGTGAAATTATACAAGTGAGTAAAAAGAGATTTTACAAGTGAGGATATGCTCAATAGGCATAAGCATTTAAAAGATAACTATATCACCTAGCATTCATTTGCAAAGACTACCTCTGGTATTCAATATAAAACCAGTGTCAGAAGCAAAGGATTATGACATCACCTCACCCCTCCTCCCCAGTTTAAATCTGTCTACTAGGAATAAAATAGTTTCCACAAAGCTTGCATTTCTCACAAGTACAGATTTACTATCAGTAACATTCCAGACATTCATAACAGTCAACTCCAACACCTGCATCTTGAAACCCACTAAATATTTGCAGTCAAGTCTGCACATACTTTCAAATATTTTTTATTACAATCCACCTGTCTTTACACTGACAAATAGAACCCTTGAAAAATCTGGCCATAACATATTGTTGAAAATTGAGTGAATTCAATGCACAGGGTTTAGGGGTTGTAGGAAGAAGAAGTTTGAGAACTGAACAGCTTTGCATGCACAAGGAGGTGTTGTGAGGTCTCATGAAAACTGATCTCAAATTTTGATACCATCATGAGGAGAAATAATTCTTACAAAAAAGGAGGTTTAGAATACTACCCCAATTGAGCACCTTATTTGAAAAAAGTTTCTGTGTTAACTTTCAGTTAGCCAAGTTGCCCTTTCCTTTTATTTTTCCTTTTTACTTTTCCAGCCCATTACTGCTGCCAGTCATTGAAAACAAGAGGAAAAGTGCATCCTTCTTTTGAGTTCTGTGATGGTGTTTCTGTATTTAGCATTACCACACAGGCATACACTGAAGTACACGTTGTTTTCATTAATCGTGCGCTGTATAATAAGTGTTTAAGCTGTACAGTTCAAGAATAACAGCTCATTGCTGAGGACAGATCTCCAGAAATTCTCTAAGCACTGATTAGCCTATTACCACTACTGTAGTAGAAAAATGACTATGGCATAGACAAGTAGAATATTAAAGATAATTCCAAAATTCATCCAGAATATGATTATCTTTCTGGTATTTGGCAAATTAGATTACTTTTCAAGATGCAGAAAGATTTTAATACAGAGGCCAGGCAAACTAATTAAATAAACAGTATGGGAAGGCTCCATTATAGATCACACATTAATGCAAAAAGCCAATATAATTATGAAGAACTCAAGTCAGGCATCAATAAAGGTAGTAGGGTTTATTCATTATTATCTGCAAAGGCACCTTTTCCTTGGTTTAAGAACTGTGTTGTTGAAAGTTTGTTGCATAGCATTAGTAAGATACAGGTAAGGTAAAGAAAGGCTATTCCTCAAGAGGGCACTGACACTTTATTCTGAGGCCAAAATTATCTTCGAACAAATAAAACATTGAGATGAATAACATAGAGACCATACTTGATCCAGAGGAGAGCACCGGCGGACGTTTCACTTTCACCCTTCACCGGAGCACCTGGCTCCCGGGGACAGCAGAATCTGTGACCAAACCCCCCGAGCCGCCACCGCCGCCTCAGGGCCGCCTCAGGGCCGCCTCAGGGCGCCGCCTCAGGGCGCCGCCTCAGAGCGTCCCCGCCCTCACACCGTGCTCCCGCCCTCACACCGTGCTCCCGCCCTCACACCGTGCTCCCGCCCCCGCCGCCGGGCAGCCAATCAGAGCGCGCGGCGGGAAAGCAGGACCCTCGCGGCGGCACGTGCGGGCGGGCGCGCTGACAGCGGCTCCCTCAGGGCGGGCGAGGCGCCTCAGGAGCCCGCGCCGGCCGCTCCTCCGCTCGGGCGTGTCACGGTAGCCTTGCAGAAGGAGGGAGAATGAAGGAAAAGCCTGGAGAAGCGCAGGAACAGCAGCAGCTGAGAGAGGCCGGTTAGCGAGAGGCACGGCTGCTGTGTCTGGATGTCGTGGGTCATCTCCTCGGAGCGGGACTGCTGCTTGTAAAGCTCTTGGTTTGCTTTCTTCAGTGTTGGCGTTGTGGAAATAAACCCTGCTAGGCAGTGTGAAGCAATAAGGTGTTTCGATGGCTGTAGCTTTATTAAGTAATTAAATGTTTTATTAAGTAATTTGTTGTTAATATATATTAAGCATTGTTATAGACTAGATTATTAAGCATTGTTTTAATAGATAATTTCTTTCCTGTCAGTGTGCAGATCCTTACCCAGGCTGTACCGAGCTGAAGTCAAAGCCTGGTTGCACTTTCTCTTGAAGGGAGAGGCTCAGGGTAGACGGGCTCATTTTCAAGGAGTCTCACGAGGGACCAGCCCAGCCCACAAAACAGGGAGTTAGAAAAAAACAGCACCAAATGATAAGTAAGTGTTGCAGGACAATATCTCTCCTCTGAAATTACTGAGAAATGATGGAAGCACAGAAAGCACATGGATCTGCCATCCCCTCCCTCTTAAGTGAGTGAACCTGTAAGTTGGGTAAGCACTCTTAATCCTCAAGGTTAGCCTGGGGTGGCTCTTCTGTAAGCCTCCATCAGGTTTTATTGAGGCTTTAGGATCTTGGGATCAAATTGATTAGCTATTCTGTGTTGTGTTTGCTCAAGGGACAGGAAGGAAACATTAAATTATGCCCACCTGAGGTTACTTGCTAATGAATAATGTAATTATACACCAGGGTATTAGAAGGGTTTTACATTTAATCCCATATGTTTTTGTTTTCTCTTAAGAATAATCTATGTTTAGATAAGCTAGAATTAACATTGCCTCTTTGAAAAGTCTGTATTTGTGACCACAGTAAAAATAGTTTTTGTTAGGAAAATAACATGTTTAAATTATCAGGGCAGGTGGCAGGCAGAAGTAAAAAGCCAAGCACTTCATGCTTATATTTTAAAGGCAAGAGTTTCTTAACAGATGCATGGAGACTTCTCCTTATAGCTCTGGTCCCAGCAGAAAATTGATGGTTCTTTTTCCATGTGGCAGTTCAGAGAACTAATGGAAAGTGACTTTCTAGTGTAACAACTATATGAAGGGGACAAAACTGTCATTTCAGTTTTACATTTGAACACAGAAACATAAACAACTACTATACTGCTAAATTCTAATATCCTCAAACAAACTCCAGAAACAGAACAACTTTTATTTGTGTCTTTGGAACAAAGCATTGTGCTGAAGGCAGAATTTTTGGCCTTGGTATTTCATATTTTTTAGTAAAGTTCAAAGCTGTGAAAGCTTTAAAATGTGTAATTCAATCTCATTTTGCACAACACTTTAGGAAGTGAATTCCGGGGTATGTGTTAAAGCTAAGTGATACCATTCTAGCCCACGTAAATAGCAAATGGTTACATTCTCTTTCACACCTGTATAAATTTACAGTTGGATGAATATTCTGGTTTTGTCTTTTTTTTTTCCCCCATGGTGTATAAACTGGGATAATTTACAGACATTGAACCTGATTTGGTTACAGGAAAAGTAAGGTGTGAGGAATTGCTACATTTTCCTTCAGGCCAGCTCATTGTTCTGGCTCTTACCTACTGTCTGTAGCAACGCCTCAGGCTGATATCAGTGAGGAATTGGCAAAAGGAAGATGTGCTCAGTGCTGGCTCAGAAAGACTAATATATAAACAAAAAAGAGGCTAAACCTAAAAGTGGATGGTGCCAGTAAATGTAGTAATAGTAGTAAGCTTTGTGATTACAAATAGACTTCTTCAGTAGATGTACTCTGTATGTCCTACGTTGCCTCTTACTTTGTTCCTCCCCTGGTAGAAAAGCACTGTCAGGACTCCCTTTGGTGACTGCAGGGTTGGTTTTGAACATATGAAAATTGATTTTTAAGAGCTTGGAGCCAGGTTTTCAAGTACTTGGCATCTATAATTGGGGCAGATTTTTGAAAGAGGTTAGCACTGACTGTTCTGAGCTCTTGTGAAGATTTGTCCATTTTGATTTTGTGCCTAACTGAACTGATTTGTTGAAAATCTGGTCTCTGTAGCAAAGCGTGACATTCTTAGAATGCTGTGAGGACAGTAATAACACTTCCAAGAAAAAAAACAAACCTGTACAGCACCCCCCACTCAGTTCAGTACCCCAAAACTGCCACCCAGAGCACAGAGTATGAGTAAGGCAGGGTTGTAAGTTGGTATGTGTTGCCAAACAGTTTTCTAGGATTTCACAGTGAAAACAAGCATGGTTTTGCTACTTCTGTTCTGGATGTGTTTATTTAAAGTAAAAACTGCTGTGAAAGGAAGCTATAAATGCTAGTTATAAGAGTGCAAAAATGTCCTATGTGTTTGGGGAGCCACAAGAGGAAAGTGCTTTAATTAAAATGTGCTGTAGCTGTTGTTATTAATTTTGTGTGTTCTGAGATAACAGCACTGCTTCTAGAGTTGTGCTGCCTTCTGACCTGGGGCCTGCCATGAACATTTTGATTGTCCCTCACTGTAATCAATGGTGTAAATCCTACTGAATTTGATTTTGCAGTGTTGAGTCCTATGTTAAAATAGTAACAATATGAACAAAATGAATGTTTTGTGTTGGGAAAAAAAATTATTTAAATCAGCCATGGGCAATCTTTTTTTACTGGCAGAGCTGTTACAGGGTGATAATATTGATTTATGTGGTCTTTCTGGCTAGTTATGTCACTTACTATTGCAGATTACTGCAGAAGATTTCTATTTCTGTTTTCAAATAATTCCTTTTATTTGAAATTAATTTAGTGTCCATTTCTGCAATGTTTTGGCCTTATCTTTGGTCTCTTAATCACTGTCTGAAGAATGAATTATTAATTGTTGCAGCTGAAGAAACAAACCTATAATTTTCTGTGGCCTTTTAAGGGGAAAAGACAAAGCAAACCAAAACAAATCTTTATTTTTGTACACACTGTAATGCTTTTGTGCTGTGCTTGCACAGTTGAAATAAGGATCTTCAATAACCCAGGATAAGCAAACAATAATACTGTAATTTTCATGTAGGAAGTGTGGGATACCTGTCTACATGCTAGGGTTGCATTTATAGAATAGCTGAGTGGACCTCTGATAAACAAATGAAACTAAACTGCAAATGACTACATTTGAGTTGGTGCCTCTCAGAGCAGTAAGATTCAGAAACATTCACATACAGGTGATAAGGGAAAAGAGATGAGCTGTTCTTGAGATACCTGCTGTAGGATGACTTTGTTGAGACTGTTCTGAATATGCTGCAGTGAACTGAAGGCTTGAGAGGAAGCAGCAGGATACTAAGTGTCAATAGGAGGCAGAGTCCATGGAAGTTACATTGTATTGAATAGTTTAATACTGCTTCGCAGGGATGCCTATTTTCTTTCTCAAGGAGGAACAGACCCACAGAGGACTGGTGGCCAGAGAAAATGGAATAAACCTGAGCAGGAGGAAAACAGCTTCTGGTACAGCAAAAAGGGAAATCTAAGGAAACTGATAAAAGCAGAGGCAAAAGCTGCACATTCTTTTCACAGGATGTATCTGAAAGTTCATCACTTCCTGACAGGAAGTGATCCAGTGGAATATAAATAGTAAAGCTGTCAACTGGCAGAGCAGCAAGTAATAGTGAGTTTCATTTAGATTCTCTTTTTTTCCTGTTACCGATTTATCTACACGCAATCACATAAAGATATCAAAGTAGCCAGCTGCATTGTGGTGTGCTGTGGTGCTGTGTAGTACCTTGAGGATGCAGACCCATGCTCAGTTTCAAGATGATGAAAATCCATGCTGCTATACAGTTTTAGTTGCATCAGTTCCTTGGTTTAGTTAACTCTGCAGGGCTGCATGAGGTGCCAGTGACAAGTGCACAAAATACCATGAAAACATATATAGCAGGCAGGAAAAAGTGCAAACCAATCCTTTCTGGTAAAGGTTCACAGTGACCAAGTCAAAAGTTCTGTGAACAGATGAAAAATGGTCTTGCACACAGTTTAGTTACTTCTTGCCATTTAGAATATTATTAAATTATGAAATGTCATCTTGCATTTAAATTTGTCCAGCTTTCTGCTCTGGTTTGCTTTCTGGAAAAAATCACTGAAGTTTTTTAGGTGCTATGGAGACAGTGCTGATGTCAGAAATGTTTTCAGTGGGGGCCTGGAAAAGGGAACCAGATGGCTGCAGTTACTGGTGAGCATGGCTGGCTGTTGGTGCATAACTGAGCAGTGGAGTGCAGTGCAGAATTGCTGAGCTGGCTGTGGATGGTGACTCACACTGGCAGCAAGGTGGGAGAGCCTGCAGAGCCTGGGAGCTTTCCCCTGCTGCTGCAGTCACACCGTGCCCTGTGGTGTCCCCATAAGCGCAGCCACACCACATGGCTGCACTGGCTTCAATTCATGCCAGCTCAGGTGCCTGTCATGCGTAGGTCTGGGCCAGATCACACTGCATGTTCAGCTCTGGGGTTTTTTCTGTCCCAGGAAATGATGAAATATATTTCTGGTACTTATGTTGTCCTGACCTTTATAGACCTTTATATTCTGGGTGACTTCACAACTTATGGGGCTTTTATAAGACCTGATGACCCAGGGGTGAAGAGACAGTATAGGTGTGGCTTGAAGTGCCTCTGTTAATGAAATAAATTCTTGGGTTTTTAAAGGTACTGAACTTTTGGGTAATGTTAAATGCTCTTGCCTTAAAAAACTTAGCAGTGTATCTTGCATTTAACTGGAGCAAAACCAGAAACAGTACCACCAAAAAAGCTTTCCAAATTCCAGACTTCTCCCAGTCTCTAAGAAGAGCCTCCTCCTCTGTGAACTTTGAGTCCCATTTTGTGCAGTTGAGATCAGTGCAGAACTCTGCTGCTGAGGTCACTGGCTTGGCTCTGGAGTCAGCCACACTGTGTGGTTCTCCTGCTTGCCTCTTCAGCACACGAGTGAGGGGACCTTACCAGCTGATTAACTGTGGTCTGCTCTGGCTTATCTATTGTGTCACTTGCTTTTAGTTTTTATTCTGAAGTACAGGTAAGCAAAGAGTCTTGGTGGTTTACTTATCCAGCTTTCTAACAAGACTCTGTTGTTTGACCTTTCCTTGTGCTTAGAAGAAGCTGTTTCTAAATATTTTTGGGGTCCCCTTTCTTCCTTTGAAGTCCTTTGAAACTCTTATTTGCTGTGATACCTGTAAAGAATTTACAGTCTTTAAACAGTGCTTATCGTGATGTTCACTTGTGTTTTCCAGTGATTCTGTTCAGTTGTCTAAAAAGAAAATGAAATATTCTGTAAACTCTTCAGAACAGAGACTGGCTTTTTGTACAAGTGTTTATCACAGCAGGGCCCAGAAATCCAAGCAAGGGCCTATAATACCACCTCAAGAGAGAAGGAAAAGAATGTTTCCAGGTATGAATTATTTTTTCATAGGAAGGTAAGTGTGTGGTGCCTTCAGGGATCATTTCTTCATAAGGAAATGTCCATTAATTCTAAGAATATGCAATGATTTCTAATCAGGCTGACATATCTATAATGGAAAGATCAAGACTTTTTTATCAATGGTATTTAGGGCACCAGCAGCATTTCTGTGAGTTCGAATGGTCTGTGTGCCAAAATCATTCTGCTGGAAACCTACAATTATTCTGTAAACTTCAAAATCCAGAATTCAAGATGAAAAGAGGCTGAGAATTTCTGCACTTGATGGGCTCAGGCTGAAAGCTGGAGAAAAAGCATTTTGCCTTTTATGCATTCTGTCAGCTACAACAATGCTAACCAAAGAAAGTGTCATCTCCCTAGAGTCTCTTTTCAGACAAATGTGCTACAGGGCAATAATGAATCTTAAAAGAAATTCATGATGGGAAAAAGCAGTGTTTTGCATATAAATGTTTCTAATGGAGCTCTGAACATCAGTCTTTTTCTCTATTACTTTGAAAAATACCATATGAATCCTTGTAGCTGTTGGTAATTCAAAACATGGAAGGTGATATTTATTTTTGTTTGTGTTATGTTCCTTATAAAATATTAAATACTCTTTTGGCCAAAATTGCTACTAACTCTTTGAGACTGTACAGAAATATTATTCATAACTTCAAAAGCTTAAGTTGCTAATGGGTGACTTGGATAAGCTGTGATTAGCAGAGAGCAATTCCTACTGATCTCCTAGACAGGAGTACTACAGGTAAGTAGATTAAAATTTGTAAGGAAATATATTTCTCCAGCATTGTTGACCTAATGATTTTTTTAAGAACAAAGTTATACTTTAAAGCCCCAAATAAGCCACTTAGATTTTGAAAATTTTTCTTAGTTTTTCTCTTTATATCATCTCTGATTTTTTTAGGCCCTACATATCTCTTTAGCCATGGGGAGTAAATTCCCTGACTATGTTTTATTTTAAGAGAATTAAGATCCCTGTAATTTGCTGGACTCTTACAAAAAAAAATCCTAACTCCAAGTATGTTAGGAGTTGTTAATCAGAAGTAAATTAGATCATCACTAAATTAAAAAGAATGGACTTTTTTTTTCTGTATTGCATGGGGAAATTGATCACTGTTTTAATTGTCCATCTTCATGCCACATCCATCCCAAGCTCTGCCCACAGAATGTGTCATCAGGAAAATGCAACAGTGCTGAGATTCCACTGCCACATGTGATTGAAACAAATTTTGACACTTCTTGGAAATTTCACAAGCGCATCTACAAGCTGAATTCTCTGCATAGATTCTTTGGACCAAGAAAATATTTTACTGTTAGTCCAAGTTTTTCCGGATTCGGCTGTTGCAAAATGCTGTTCTTAATACTTCTTTTTAGTAAAGCGGGAACAAATGGTTGGCTGCACACGGGTGTTCTTGTTTGTTGTTGTTCCTCCTTCTTGCAAAGTACATCTCCAGGGGATGACTATTACAGAATGATCTGACTGGAAAAATAATCTATGTTCCATTAAGACTTTGGTAGAAGCAGCAATCCAGCCTATTTAGCAAATAGAGACTTTATCCCATTGTCGTGTCACTGTGTGCCAGTGGTGTTGCCTGAATAAGTTATGATAAAATAAAGGGGATTTGAGTCCTAATAAGTGGACATAATGTCAATAGGTTCTTTTCTGTGGTTCTGGAAAATATTGACAAGAAGTAGTTTCCTTTCTTCGTGGGTGCAACTGTGACCTGGTTGCATTGTGCATAATAGGTATTTTCACCAGTTCCAGTTTTTCACTGGAGATAAACTTGTAAAATTTAAGTCACTCAGGAGTCCCTGGCACTTCTTGCAACTTTGAAACTCAAATTACAAGCCCTAATTGCTTGCTGTGTTATGTTTTTCTTTGCTATTAGGAAGTACTGTAGTGATGGCTGCATATTTTTAAGGCTTGTATGCAGTGATTCTCTTTTCTTGACATAGCTGGGCTCCAGTGGGGACTGCACATATTTTTGCCCAAAGACAGAGCCAGTTATGATGTGGCTTGTGCTGATCAGTGCTTATTTTGCTTATTTTGGCAGTCCACAGGATTTGGTTACTGGCTACAAAAATAGTGTAGAATCCTTTGGGGATGATAGTACTGATTTAGACCTAAGAAGACTGATTTTGAGGTTTAGCGCATGTCTGAAACCAGAGAAGCGCACCTGCTGGATAGGATGAGCAGCTGCTTCTGAGTTACTTGAGTGTGAAGGCATTATTTGCTGTGCCATATGCAACTTGTTTATTACAGATCTGGATTCCAAAATAGTTTCTTTTAACTAGGGTTTTCTGTCCTGGACTATATTTATGATTTTTTTTAAAATAAAAAGATTTAAATAAAGGAAACAATAAATTAGTGTCTGACCCAAATCTGCCTTTTGCTTTTGAAGTCAATTAGTCAGCCAGTAAAAACCTACAAATAAGCTGGTATTGCACTCCAACTTTCAGAACCAGAGGAATTTGCAAAAGGTTAAAGGTTGCAAATACTTATAAAAGTGTTTGTTGCTAGACTGTGTATGTGGATTCTAAAAATTCTGGTGTTCTTTGAAATATCTGTGGAACTGTTCTTTGTAGGACAAACCTTTTATGTTTTTTTTAGAAACATTGTGAGAGAATAGCAAACACTCTAGAGAGGGGGAAGAGAATACATGGAAAAATAAGACACGTTCAGTTTGCAGTAGAGTTTTTTTGTTTTTTTTTTTTTGGTCCTAAGTATTAGAAAATCACTTACAACTGTATCAAAATCTACCAATATTTCACATTCCTGAATTTTTGCCTACTAATAATCACCAGTTTATTCTTCATTCTTTACTGCTGGACACTGAAAAAAATATAGACAACATTACAATGGTCTCTATTGATTCTAATATCTTCAGTGTTTAGTTTTAGAGTCAGAAATGCAGGGGTTTTCATGTGTCACATCATCAGAGGAACACTTTTCCATAACATGTTATACATTTTCTCACTTTAGAGACATCTTATAGAACTGACAGATTTATAGTTACTGTTCAATCTCTACAGAAAAATAGAATTTACATGAGTTTCCTATTTCTAATCCCTATTTGAGATATCATTCTGTGTAGCATGCTTTCTTTTCCTTAGAAAATCCTGTTTAAAAGATTTGGCTGGTTTCAGAAATTAGTTCTGCTCCATTGTTAACTTCACAATTCTTCATTTTCCTTTGCTGTAAATCTGACTTCTGAAAAAATCTGTTGTTTTCAGACAAAGGCAAAATAATTTTTTTTTTTTTTTTTACTTTTTGTGCATGGAACTTCATTCATACTATTACTCCTTCTTATAAAAATGATGAAATTTGATTTTAAGTTAGGTTTTAGGAGAGTGAAATTTATTTAATTTAGACTGCCTTTGTGTTAAAATATGGTTCTTCAAAAGCACTGAAGAGGCTTAATGTACTGATTGTAAGATTTAGGGACTGGGAGATCTGGATTCTTTCCCTGATGTTCCTTCATGTTTTCTCTGTGTGTCAAGTTGAAATCTTGCTTCCTTCTGCCTTTAGAAATGCTTACAAATTATGCCTAAAAAATGTGCTGATTTATAGATGATAGAAAGTGCACACAATGTTTAGCTTTGGGTTGAGGTGTTTGAGTTCTGGGAGGCCTTGTGCTGTCCCCCATAGGAAAATTGTTGTCTTTGAATATTCTTAACTGCCAGTACTTTCTGAAAATATAAAGACATTCTTTAGATACCCAGGTGTTTTTCTGTTCACGATTGTGTTTTTCTACAGTTTAATTAGAGCTGAATTCTTAAACTGGCATGGGTTTATCAGTACAAGTGACCTTTTCTGCTGATATCTTCAAGAGAACAAGGACAGAGAAACAGGTGTTCTGGCAGAAAGTTCAAAATAGAATAATTCAAAGTAGTTTCAAAGGCCAAGGGAAACATTAAGGTTACACTTCTATGAGTAGTAGTCAGCTAGTGTAGCTTTGTGCAACTATAGCATAAAACTGTTGTGTGCACAGCATCTCGGCTAATCCTCTGCACTTCTTTTTTTGTGGTTTTTTTTTTCCATTTTCAGTGGAAAGACATGGGTACTTCTGTGAGAAATGTATTTCAACTTTGTAAGTCTGAGTAAAAATAGTTGCTTTACAGAGGTCGGAGCAGTCTGCCCTGCTATGCTCAGAACACTTTTTGGATATATTTGAAAGCAAAGAAGAGCATGACATTTTGCCTGTGTCTTTTTTCACTTCAGATAATGTTTAAATGTAGTATGATAAAATGTGGAATGGTTTTGTTTGGAATAGGTTTTGTCCACACCTAATTGCTTATAAGAGATGCAGTTGCTAATTCACAGCAGAGCTAAATGACTGCCAGCTCCTCACAGGGACTCGTGGCAGCAGAAAGACATGCTGAATTTATCACATGCCCTTTATATTACTTTCCTTTGAAAAGTGGAGCATCTATATTTATTGTCTATATTTACTCCTTCTTGATGTCAGGTGGATGTTAATATGTTGTTAACTCTGATGCTTGTGCTGAAAGCAACAATTAATTTAAATAATCAGAACTCAAAATAGGAAGAAACAACATATCTAGGGAAAGAGAGCATTGTAGTGTTACTTAAGAACTAAAGCACGTCTGATAAAAATAAAAGTTGCAGTTTACAAAAGCTTACTCCTGCCTTCTGCCTTGTTTGCTCAGGTGAACTGGAATAGGAGGTGTGATATATTATAGAAATCAATGTTTGTTCAATCCTTAAAGACCAATAGAATTATGAATACCAAGCTTTTGTGGAATTATGGTAAGAAATAATTAGTTTGCCATTCCTGCGTCCTGCTTATAAGTCTAAGGTAAATGTCTTACCATGTCTTTCTTTAGCCTTAATCCAAGAGAAAGTAAACCAACTTCATATATAACCCAGGATCAGCACTGAAAATATTACATACTTGGAAATTCCAATACCTAAAAAAAATTTGACTAATATTAGGATTGCTCTATAACAGAGGACACACTGAATGGTAAGTAAAACTCAACATTTCATGTTGGATAGGATGAAGAGAAAATAAACGGTAAAGGGTATCCACATATAATCTAATTACATAGACTGGCAAAGAAGCACCATCCCATTGATACTAATGTGGTGTTGATTGTGACTTTTTTGATGTAAAATTGGGGATTTCCTTCTGTAAACCTTCCTTTTTATAAGAATCAATAAGTAAGATGCAGTGATTTTGCAATTTGTTTTCTCTCTTCAGAGTTGAGGGAGATTTGCACGTTCTGTCGCAGCGTGTGTGAAAGACTGTTATGCATATTTATATGGATTGGGCATATGCAATTAAATACATAACATAGATTTTAGATTTTTTGTTTGTTTGGATTTTATTTCAGTTTTTTTGTTTTAATCTGAAACCAGTTGTAAGTAGCTCTTGTCAATAGGTAGACATATCTTCTAGATGTGTTGGTAGACTGTGGCTATCTTGTGCAACAAAACATGAAAAAGAAGTAAAAATCCACATTAGAAATTTATATTTTAACACCATCTGAAGATAGGTGTCAATTTTTTTTCAGCATGCCTGCAGTTGGAATGAACGGCATTGATAAATTTTCAGAGTAGTTTACTAATTTCTGTTATTAGTGCATTACAAAGCAAGTACTGTCATATCAACTGCATTGAAGTAGCATCTCTCCAGTCTTTTTTGTTTAAATCTGCATTGTGTTTATTCCCATGTCTTGGATATAATAAATCCATATCCTGGATATAATAAATTTTGCCTTTAGCATTGTAAGGAAGGCACATTTCAGAAGACAGTTACTGTATATATGCAGAATTACTCAATTAGGTATGACTAAGCCTAAATAAAGTATCAGGTATTTCTGTCAATGATATGGCTCAGAAGCTGCTTCAGTGTAGGTTAAAAACAAACAAAAGTGTGTAGTCTAGCTAAGGGTTTGGACTTGTGTTTTCATATTCCAAATGATGACTCAGTGATATTTTGGTGTACTGTGGAAATTGCTCTGACACATGGTCATCCATCACTATGAGTATGTGATCCCATAATAAGAAGTACAGAGATTAATGTTTTATTACAGCAGGGTAGCTTTTACAAGTACCTATGTAATGAGAGAGGGAGCAGGGGGATTGCAAAGTCTCCATCTTTCTAGAATTAATATGGAACTCAAATGACCTAAAAATGAAGAACATTATGATCCTGGAAAAATTAGCAAGCTTAAGTTTCATTCTTCCCCCTATCATGGCTCGTTACTGAGGAAAATCCTTTCCATTGCTATTTTGTACAAAGTGATATTCAGCAAGAACAGAGAGTGCTCATATCTCCTAGATGACACTGAACCCTCCCAGCAGCCATACAGAATAATTTCATCTCTGCAATGAAATGTCTGTAGTTCACACTATGGTTCTTTCACTATGGTTTGAAGCAGTGAGGTAGCTCCTTTCAATAGTTGGTTCTTTGTGTTCTTCACCTTAGAAATTACTGATAAGATAGGAGGAACAGCACTATGTCTGCTTGATTCTGCTTTCTGTCCTGCAGTTGGGCTTTCTAAAATTCACAAGCATGATGTGGTATAGAAGGTAATTACTCCACAAGTTCAATACTGTTTTCCTTAGTAATTTACAGTTATGAATGGTGGGAAAGTTTTTGATGTCATCTGTTTATTCCCCCAAATTGACTTGTACTGACTAGTAAAACCAGCTTTGACTTGAATATTGGGGAAGAGCAAGGTAAGGAAATCTACCCATAGTGACCAGAGTCATTCTATTTTGTTGTTTTCTTCTAATTCAATACCAGTTCTGGATATGATAAACAGAGCAACTGATAGTAGCCTTTAAAATCTGGTAATGGTCACTGAAAGCTACAAGATGAGAATTTTATACCTGATTAGCCTTGATTTAGTCAGTAACAGACTCATCAATTTCTCAAGATGCAACAAGACAACTAACAGCCTGCTACACATTCTACAGCTGTCTCCTGACATGTGAAGAGATCAATAGGCCTGTAAAGGGTCAGGAAGTGGGGCAGTTTCAAAAAACCAGACAAACCCAGGAACAACTCATAGTGATGAAGGGTCATGGAAAGGAGAGAGAAGATGATTATCCAGCCAGCATCACAGCTTAGCAGGGACACAACACTAATGCAGCTAATCTGTATAAACCCATTATAGACAGCAACTAAAAATGGGGGGGAAGGCATGCTCCTGAAACCCGGGAGCAAGGAGAAATCCACCTCGTGTTTGATTAGCTGTGCATGGTACTTGCCAGTGTCAGCATGTTGCAGTCAGTGGATAACTCAACAGGCACCTTGCTGATTTTATAGCTGACATTTGGGAGGTGGGCACAGTGGCAGTAATGCTTCTCATGTCTGTTGTGTGTCACTGTATTGTCACTGTGCAGTGTAATAGGAATATGATTTAGGTAACAGCCCTAAAGTTATTGAAATTGATGGATATTTTGTTTATCTGCAGCTGTGCTCTCAGGTTGAGTCCTTTAGTGTCCCATTTTGTAAAACATTCTTGAACTGTCTTCAAGCTTGCTGCTTTCCCCCACTGATCTGCTGTCAGGAGAAAAGCAAACATAGCATCTGTTTCTCATTGACAGAATTAATAAAATAGAAGCAGACAGGATACAGAGCAAGCATAATTTCAGCACTGCTGTTATGCATTATTTTTCCCCAGCAATGGAAGAGACAAGTTCAACTTGATATCCTGCAACAGCCCTCGAGGTGAATTCCTTTAAGTAAAGCTGTAAATTTAATCATTACATCTCAATTTTATATCAGAAGTTCTAATGGAAATATATGTAGCTTCTGTTATCTATTCTCTCCCTTTAAGGAGAAGGAAAGGAAAAAGACTCTGATGGCAGAGTTGCTAGATTGATGTCAGAATTACCTGTTCCACTTCAGGGACTTGCATACTTGGTTGCCTGCCTGCTGTTAAACGTAACTGGGAACTAAAGGGCTGTTAAATTCTGTGGAGGTACTTGCAGGGTTATACCCTCATTTTTCTTCTGCTCTGCTTTGCTCTATGATGGTTAAAACGTTTAAGACCCTAGTTTGAACCATCTGTTAAATAGATCTAATATTAAATTTTTGGAACTGACTGGATGCTCAAATCAGCAGATAATGTTTTGAATGACATATCAGCATGTTCAGACCAAGAGGGAGGAAGTGCAGTAGAGAGTTAGAGGCTTTGGAGAGTCTGTCTTTTAATTAAAAAACCCCCTCCCAAAAAACATAATAGGGAGAGTGGAAAATTAAATCAGCTCATACTAGTTAGTGCCTTTCCACTAAATCAGTTTTTTTGGCACCAGAACCAAACACTGTGGGAGATGGATATGAAGCAGTTTTCACTTGGAATTTTATTTGAGTAGAGAGTTTGAGATAATTATTACAAGATCACTGTGGATCTATAGGGGAATAAGTCCATAAAAACTTTAGATTTACTGCTTTTTAATAATGTAATTACTGTCTTGCTATAATAAAATATATTAAAATATTGCTTAAAGTGTATCTTATTAACCTCTCAGCAATCCCAGACATTGTTAAGCAGTGAAATTAACATTTGTTTAAAGCAAATAAAATTTTCAAGTTAGAAAGAGCTTATAGAGAGTTACAAGCTGTGCAGGATCATTTTTTATCCATTTTTCTTTTTTACCACAGTAATTAGGCAAGTTGCCAGGCAGCACAATGGAAAAGATATTTTCTTTAATAGAATATTTTTTTACAGGCACTGCTGGACACATACAGACATCTCCTGTATTTTTGTTCCTGATGATGCTCTCTTCCTGGTTGTACTTTCCATGAGAAAGACTTTAGGTCATTATCTTTTTTCTAAGTTATCTACAGGCTGTTTGGGGTTTGAGCCATGTCAGCTAGTAAGACAATTGCTCACACTGGCCCGAATGTTTCTGGGGATTTTTTGTCTTTGAAGTACCATGAGGATACTTGATATGCAATGTTAACTAGGGTGCTGCACAAAGAACCTTCTGGAATAACATGTGCAAGAGCTGTCCTGCACATTTTACAGCATTTGCATGACTGTAAGAGCCCTTCTGCAGCTCCGCCTCTCACCTCTGTAGCTCCCTCTGATCTCCAGCATGAGTCTATGTCAAGAAAAAAATACTTTACTGCAGTAGTTCCTTAGTTCTTTGTTTTACATTGATTTTCTATCATTGTAGGACTGGCTATGTTTTCAAGAATATTTTCTTTGACTGAAATGCTGAGAGCTTTTTGCAGACAACCAAGCTGCAGAGAAGGTTTTTTGTGTTCTGTCTCATTTAAAAGGCATTTAACTCCTGTTATTGACCCACGGTACCTGAGATTTCTAGAACATTCAGTGTGATTTTATGATATTTTTGATTATATTGAAATCCACTATTCATTTTTTGTAAATTTGGTAGTATCTGTTTTTCATTCTGCTACTGTAGTTCAACTATTAGAGTATGGATAATCAAATCTGGAGTTGATTTTAAGAAAATCAGACTCTCAGCATTAGCAATTCAGTTAGTAGTTGGAGGTACATTTATTTTCCTTTAAATATTTTTGAAGCCCAAGTTTGAGCTTTCAGATATAAAATTTGAGTTGTTTGGAATTAAGCTGGTAGTAAACAGACAATTTGAGTGTAACCAGTTTTCATGGGTTCAAAATGCATGACCTTGAAAAGATTTTTTATTGTAGACTTTCATCAGCACTAGTAAACTATTCAGCAGAAATCAACTTCTCTTCCAAAGTCTATTGTGTATTCAAAAGTCCTTTTCTCAGTGCTGTAAATATTTTTTTACTATAGTTCAATGAGTTACTTAGCAAAAATATACCTCTTCTATTGCAGAGGCAGCTGTCCTTCAATGTTTATTGTGCCTTTTAACTGAGACTCCAGTCCCAGTTTGCGTTAATGTAGCCTTTTCAGGAGGATAAAATACAGAATACAAAAATTTGTGTTAGGTTTTAAAACTTTAAAAGCTTTTTGTGGGTTGAACAAATTTTGTTTTGAATGGAGCAAATTCTGCAACTAATTGCATCCAAAGGATCTGGGATGCTGGTTACTGAGAGAGCTCCTTCTTTACATTCCATTTCTACAAGTGAAATGCAAACATTTTGTATGATTGCTGCCATCTTCCAGAAAATCTGTGCTTCTTTTTGTTTGTGGGATGAGTTGAGTGGTTTTGACCATTTTATATAAGCTTACAGCAGTTGAAAACTTTTAGGCATAGCACAATAATAATGCCTGTGGTAGACTTGATTTCTGTACAGGATCTGAATAATTGGAGTCTGAACAATGGATGTTGTGTGTGTACATGATTAGGTGTACTAATACAATAAATAGTAATAATAATAATTATATGCAAGCTGGTGCAGAACTTGGTCTTGCTGAACTAAAGGGAATTAACTTGAGGATATAGAGGAGCCATTTTCCCGTGACTCTTAATTGCATATTCAGTTGATACTTCAATTAATACACTTCCATTGATGACTGTGGGAGGGGCATGGCCTCATAAAGGATCCACAAAATTACAGTGACAAAATGGAACCTCAGGGACAGGAATGCCTCCATTACAGAGGTTGTGCTTCTTCTGCCCTGTGCTTGCAACTTGTCCTCAGCCCTTCAGTGAGCTGCATCTGAAAATGCTGCTTGGAGAGGATGGAGTCTGTAGTTTCAGACTGTTTTCATTCTCTCCATTTCTAGCTATAGGCCAATTCTACCTGGTACAATTAGACCTGGCGGAGTACAGTTAAATACAGGTTTTGTTCAAAATTACTTTATTTCAAAATTTGCATTCTAAACATGTTTGGGTTTTTTTTCCCATTAGTTTTTTTTATATATTAGATTTCAAAGAAACTGAGTGGGGAATTGAGGACATTTTTGTTTGCTAAAGAAAGTGATTTTAGTATTAAAATTTCTAAGAGTAGGAAAAAATATCTACAGTTAAAATTAATTACAGTTAAAATACTATTCTAAAAATAGAAAACTACATTTGAAGTTGCAAGTAAAGAAGATGTTTAAGATTTTGTTCATGGAAAATATAGCACATATTCCACTACTTAGCTTCATGCATATAATATACTGTTCTATTTGAAGATCTCTGTTGGGGTGGAACAATTTCTCCTAGAATATACAAAGCTTAATATTATTGTCTGTCACACATCCTGCTGAAGGACCTGGGAAGTGTCAGAAGTTTGGTTACTCAGACTGACATTTTTTCAGTTTCTTGCTTAGTTTGTAAGATCATATAGCATGTGCTCTACAGGTATGTCTATGCATGCTATATACATGCTGACATAATTTCTTATTGCAGTCTCCACCTTCTTGATATAAAGTGCTCATATTGACTACAGAAAAGTAAATAAAAAATAGTTGTGAGTCATGTTATTGTATTGAAAGTATTGCTATTTTACAATCTAATCACAAAGGCTTTTCCTTAAAAAAAAGTAGGACTAATACTTGGATATTTGTTCCATCTTCATTCCTCCCTACCATTTTCCCACACTTATAAATGTGTTGCAGATGAAGTGCTGATTTTTTAAATCAACTTTTGTGACCCTTTCATGGGTGACATTCTATTCTCTTAGACTGCAGCCGGCAAATGGGAAAAATGGGTCACAACCACAGAAACCTGTTCATAGGCCCCAGATATCTAACTTGTATTTGTCTGGTTGGTCATTGGCTAGAAGCCAGTGTGGTACTAAATCTGAGCAGGAACTGCATCATTTTCTTCTGTGGTTCCTTCTAAGGAGCAGTCTGAGAACTGAGATACAATAGCAGCAGCAGCTGTCCTTGTGGCCCTCAGCTGATGGAAGTTGTTCACTGCTCCCTTCAATCTGAAACAGATCAACTGAAACATTCTGGTAACAATTTTTGAGCTTGTAGTAACAGCACATGTAGAGATATTTCATCTAAAAATTAATCCGAAGTTGAAGTCCCTGTTAGGCAGCTGATGCTCTAAATCTTTGCTGTTTCTTTCCTCTTCTGCCCCTGGCTTTAAAATGCTGCAGGGAAGGCTGAGAAGCTTGGTAGTTTTCCAGCCAGCAGGATGAAGTAGTAGCTGCACTGGAGCAGTTCCTTAGCTGTAGATTCTGAGCCCAAGGTTGGTGTAGTCTCTTCCTGCATTAGCTGAAAGCTTTGTTCAGACTTAATACAAGCAGGAAGGACCTTCTCTATATAGAGAAGCTGTTTCATTATGTGACTTATTTTATAAGTCTTCTATCTATATGAAATGTAATAATTTCTCAAAATTGGCAGTCACCTTAAAAATTATATACAAAGGCATCTTGTTATTTTAACTATGAAATACACAATTGGGTTATTTCAGACACAGGTGAACCAATTTAAAATAGAAAACTAATAAGTACTTTTCATTAAATCTGTTGATATTTATTGACTGATAGCTATGTGTGAATACTTGCATTTTTAAGGGGAAAAAATTCTTTCACCGTTTCATTTATTAAAAAAGAGTTTAATAATCTTCATTTGTTTGACTCAGAGGTGGTTCTTTTTATTAGAGATTTGCTGTCTCATTTTTGAAAAGCCCATTGTTTGCTTCTGAAAGGTCCTTAATAGAGCTTTAACAGGAGACTAAATTTGAACAGCCAGAAGTATTTGAATAAAAAGTGTGCTTATTCTCACTCTGGATTGTTTAAATTTTGATCTTTAGAAATGCAGAAAGAAACTTGATGATGTCTCCACTCTGCCTCTGCTGCAACTTTAGCCTTTGAATTTTTTCTCTACCAGCAAAATTTTGTATGTGCCACTGATTATCAACATAATTATTATTTGTTGCTCTACACATCAGAATTTTACTTCTGAAATGAGATATTAGGAAATCAAATTTCTTTTGACTTGTGGGGAGAAAAAAGTTATATACTTGGATATTTTACACACAGACTGTTCTAAAAATGTTTGATGTACTGGATTGTGGTAATTCTTGTAATAACTTCTATTTGATCAAAATGATGTTGAGTTATGCCTCAGTAACCTTGAGTTATATAAATCTAATTTCTGGTTAAGCAACAATAGTCTTACATATGCAGAAACAAGAGAGGACTGAAAGAAAGTACCAATCTTACATCCTGTTTAGGTGAGGGTTTTTTCACTCCTTTTCAAGGTCTTGTGTAACAGTGCATGAAGAACCAGGCCCAAGGAATAGGCTGTGTTAGCTGGGTATTTTTTCCTGAGGAAACTGTACTTTTGTTTTATTCATAAATGTGGAAAAAAAAAAAAAAGGATTAGCACATCATCCCTAGCTAATAGTTAATGGAATAGTTGCAAACACCCAAGTTCTATCCATGTTTTCTAGTTGGAGACCAGAAATTTGTCACTGCTTTAGTAAATTTAATGCGCAGGGAACTCGTATGCAGTAAAACAAACTGTATGATTACATTTAAAGATGTCACTGATTCCATGTAGTGGGAGAATGGGAATTGTGTGCCTGATTGCACATGGGAAGTATAGATTAAAACAAAGTCTAGTGATCCAAATGTTGGACTGTTCAGCAGCTGATGGTGAGCAGGTCCTTTTTAGCCAAGTCTTCCCAGCCTCTGCACAGCTGAGAAAAGCAGCAGTTACCACTTCCCACCTCAATCCAGTTCCTGCTGAAGAATATTGTAGAAAAGGAAATAAACTTTCTTCATGATTTTTTACATACATGGGTTATATAGAAAATACAGATTAAGTGAAAGCAAAATAATTTGCTGAATAGGATTTTTTCTGTTTTTCTTCTGCCTTAAGAAAAACCAATTTTGAACCAAAGTTATTGAAACATTAGTCTTTTATATTTTCAAAATTAAATATTTAGGGCTTTCATTAAAAGTTCTTTTTTTCAGTTATTTTCTGAAGTAAAGTTCTAAAATCAAAATACAATTATTCAAAATTACTGACTTTGAAATCAAATTAAGATAGAAGGGACAGAGAGTTGGAAATTTTCCATTTCTGAGCATTTATTTCAGTATTTTAAACCTTTGGCTGTCCTGAGAAAATAATTCCACAGAGAGATTTTCACAGGAGCTCACAGAATAGAATCTTGCATATTTTGGACTTCTTTTAAAAACTAGACCCAAATGTATTTTCAGATGACTGTATAGACATGACAAAGGTGACATCATGAGACCTTTTGAAATCTACAGTGAGGTGGGTTTTTTGCGGGGAAGGATATGTGTGTTTGCTTTATTTGGGAAATACTGTCTTTTTACACATTTTAATTACTTTTTTGCATTTAATTTCTCCTACAGCTTTCTTCATTCTGTATTGGGTACTTGTTTAATTTTTTTTTTTTGTATTTTGGCCTAATTTCTTTTCTTTCTCGTAATTTACTGTTAAAGTTTTCCAAAGATCTTTACAATAGGCTCCCAATTTTAAAGTTTTTTTTTTTGTTTGGAAACCATAATGTTTGTGTATAGGGGATCTTTTCATCTCTCAAAAGTTCACAGACATTGTGGGTCTGGGTTATCAATAATCAGCTCAGCCATACTCAGAGTAAAATGTCATAATTGTGTTTGCAGGTGTTGCTTGCATAAAGCCAAATGTAATTGCTAGAGAAGTCAGCAGGAAAGGGAATTCACTTGTTCATGTACCAAGCTCCCAACTGGCTGCAGTGATGAGCAGCAGGACTCTTGTATATCCAAGTGCTCCCCTGCAGAAAGTCTTAGAGTGGTTCTAGAACCTGTCATCAAAAGTTTGTCCTGTTATTGCAAAGGATGAACATGTCCCATGTAGAAAAGTCCTTAAATCATGGCTGGTAGTCCCAAGATTCCTACTTTTTTTAAAGTCAGATTTCACCAAAATATTAGAAAGCAATATTTTTATTGGGAAATTATACAAAGCTCTGCTTGTCTAATATTTGAAAGTTTTGCATTAAAAATATTTTGTGGAGCATTAGTTTATCATGCTGTAGTAGTCTTCAGGCAGAAATTATGTTCAGGGGCCAATAGCTTACTCATGGTTTTGTGAGGAAATTAAACTACTGGGGTTGGGAAAGTCACTTGGTTTTATTTTACAAATCTTCTCAAGAATTTGGTAAGGGAATATGTTCTGGAATGTTTACACAAAGTAGCTGTGCAATAAATAAAAGAGTGTTGCAGGGAGGATGTTTTTTCTTTTCAAGAAAGCTGTTTATAGCTCTTGAGTCTAGAAAGATTGATGCATAAAAATTGACTTGTGGAAGCAGAGATGGTTATTTATAGGACAAAATGTGTGTTAGTAGCATTGCAGAAGCTTTTCCTTCCTTAAAGTCTTATATAGTCACGTTACTATAATGTGTTCATAATAATTTATATTTAATCTCTCTTCCATCAATAGCTGAGTATAGAGCTGTTCTCACCTTTGGTGTGCTGGTATTGCTAAAATCAGAAACATGTGTGCTAGGACCTGGTGTGAATACTCACCTGTGTGATTCCCGTTGAGGTTAACAGAATAACAGAGCAAACTTTTTTAGGACCCAGATCTTCAGTCCAGGGAAGTGAGGAATGTATGTTCCTGACTGAAAAGTCTAGGAAGGTGCTGTCTTCTGATGTGGCCAGCACTGGTGGAGTTACAGGGGCTCTCTCCATGAGGACAGCAGGATGTGGCTGCAGTCAGGGTCTCTGCAAAACTGCAGTAATTATCTGTCACTAGGATGAGGGGATGTGCTGGAGTCTGCTGCTGAGAGAGGAGGGTGCTGAGCACAGTGTGGAAATATCCATAGTTGGCTGCTGAATCTGACATGAAACATTGTTTAGGAATATGCATATTGAATAGCCTTTGGTTTTTTGTGAGATACAAATATTGTAAAAAATGAAGATTTTAAGCCTTTAGGAAGTCAATGTGTTCACATACCTGTGGATTTAAAACACATCTGCACATCTGCCATTAACTTTTTTCGGTGTTGTACAAAATGTTGAATCAGTCAATGTCTCTGAAAACTGATATGGAGAATATGTCTTTCTGTCTGGCTGATTCAGAACAAAGTAGTTCAGAAGCACAATGAAAAGCAGTCACTGTTTTGTCTTATCTCTTTTGTGCCATATGTTCCTTTGCTCAGCTGAAATGGTGACTGTATAAGAATATCCAGTCTTCTCTACAGGATTGTCTGGAACTGTGTAAAGGGTTTCTGGCAGGTGTTTGTAGTAACTGTTGAACTTAGAACTCGGTTGTACATTTCATGTTGCTTTTGCCACTTTTTTTGCAAGAAATTTCCAAAGTGATTGGAGCATATTTTTCTTCAGAAATGTTCATTGTAAAGCCTTGATTACTGCAGGCAGTGTATGAGGTGCTCGGGAATTCCAAATGGGTTTTGTGGAACTTGATGGTAGAGCAAAGCTATAAAGCTAAATGTCAGGAATGAGGCACCTTTCATTACCTGAAAGTGTAATGGAAAAACCAGCTCTAATGGCTATGTTTTGGCACATACCTTTCTCATGCTTTGCTTAGCAAAGGTAAATATGTACAACTCCAAAAATGCCATTGTTGCACAATTATTTTTCAGCAGAAATCTGCTGTGTATCCCTTGAAGTTTCCTTTTCAACAGGCATTGCTGAAATTTGTGAGAGAATAGTAAATATGCCTCATGTGAATGATAGCAAGGCAACTATACTGGTGGTAAAAATGTATTTTTTTGATAATTTTTTTTCCTGCAAATTTTAAGTCTATTGTAACTGGAAAATGCTGAAGTGTAGAACTTCTCTGTTGTGGCAGAAATTAGTGGCAGGACTGAGTAATGCAGTGGGAAGTACAAAACAAATGTAATGCAATTTATTTGGCTTTGGTGGCTTGCACTTCTCAGGAAAATCTGAGGTGTCTATTATGTGTGACAAATGTGCTGGTGAATCCAGGCTTGGAAACATAACTTTTGATTACTACAGGGAATACTGTACTTGATTTGTTGGGCAAGATTTGCCAAGAGCATAATGAAAATTGCTTTGTCATTTAATAGAAGCTTAAAAGATGCAGTGAGCTTGGATGAGATGTGAGGGATCTCTAATAGGGAAGTGGTTACTGTAAACCCCAGTGATGCTAGACTGCTAATACCATCTGTCCCTTTGTCTTCTGATTGTCTTGTTTGCAAGATTTCTGTTTGTGTAGTTTTTGGGCTTGAATGTGCAGAATCTTGTAGCTATAATAGTGTTTTACGATGGGGTGGGGGGAAATTATTCATGTACCATTTGTCACCTGACTGTAAAGCACGATAAAAAGTGATTATTACTGTTTTTTAGTGCAGTTAGTAGTAGAACAGTCTTGTGGAGCATTTGATATATATTTACCAAATGATATGCTTAAATTAATGACAGTTTTCTGTTTATATGCATCCCTTCTGAAGGTTGTACAATTACTAAGCATGCGATGTTTGACCAACTGGTGAGACATATATGCAAGGGATATTTATTAACTTTTGTATGGAAAATTCTGAGGCTTAGTACTAGATTTTTTTCAAATATTGTTGCTTGTTCTTATTTACAGCACACTGTATTGTGTGCATGGCAGTTACCTTCATTTTTTCTAATAGCATCTGATACACTGTTATAAAGATACTGCTGCTCAGGAGCCCAAATATTAACAGCCACCCCTAAAAGGTCACCTCTTATTCTTTACTTAAAACTATGTAATTTTTGTTGGTTTCCTGGGAGGAAATTCTCTCATTGCAATTGCTAAATATATTAAGGTTTGGATATTAAAAGGGAAGAGCAATAATAGAAGGGAGGAGGGAATTTTTGAAGTCTAAATAACTGCCTGTAAAAAGACTGTTGAATTTCCAAAAGAACGGCATGTAGAGAGGTCACAAATAATAAAAGACAGACTTAATAAAAGACGTAATTAAGCAAGATTAAAGCAATAAAATATCTGATGCAAAGGACTGCTGATTCCTTTTAATCATGTTTGCAGTAATAACAAATTTCTCATGGAAAGTCTTGGTCAGTTTTAGACATTGACATACACTGCTGTTCTTTAGGCAGAATTTGCTGGGTACAGAGAACAAATTAGATTATTTCTGTAAGCTTAGAGGTTTACTAGTATGTAAATCACTATACATATTTTGAGTGATTTCACGTCTAAGGTTCTGTGAAGCGTTAGGATTCTCCAGTGTGTAGAATGAACAAATATAGTCAGCATTTGTTCCTGAGTGAAAATCACTCTCTCTGCTCTCCAAAGTGGCTGAGGGGCTGATTAAACTGGTATGGGCTATCAACTCTCACAACAAATATTCTTCTTTGGAGCAGAAAGGGGAAGACACCAGGTGCAGGAGAAAATAGGGCTTCTCTTCTTGCTGTGACTGTTAAGAAATGAATGATGACAGACACAGAAATTCAGATACAAAACTGCCATTGCACCTGTTGCTCTCCTGCTGTGGTATTTTGATGGTAGAAACACTTTCTAAAAGTATCTGAGAATAATTTTGGAACCATGTGTTTACCTTGCTATCTCAGGATCCCACTGGATTTACTGTGGCACTTTGCTGTCCATTTTCGGGGATGGACTTCCTGGGAATTCTATTTGAGTCAGTGAGGTAAATTCTGGAAAAGAGCAGCCCTTTGCAGCATCTTGCACCTGACCTTTCAGAAGCTGAGATTCCAATTTCCTGATCCAGATGGTTGAGGAAATAGAATAAGTCTCTACAGAATCTTTACAGATGTAAACAGTTCATTAATAATTCAAATTGCCTGAATTAAGACAGTCATTCCATTCTTTATTTGGTGTCTGAATTAGTGTAATCTTATTTCCTTTATTTCCTGTACTGCCTTTACCAAATCTTATTTTGATATAGCATATGATTAGGACATGCTATGAAATAACATGTTGTAAAGAGTACTATTGAATGACTTTGGTCATAATCATTTGAACAGTGATGACTGGAATGTATTTAAAAAGAAATCTTTACATATGAGACCCAGAACAAATAGCTTGTAGTATTATATAATTATGTGCATTCATTTGCAGTTACATCTCAGGGTGACAATCTGGTCTAATAGTAATTTGGATAAGAACTTCCAGGCATTACTGGGTCTTCTATTCAGTATAGTCTGTATATTTTGTGTAATTTTGTTGCTGTTTAAATATTAGCTGGTTTAGCATTCAGTTTTAAAATTGTTCATGGTTGTTTTGTCTTAAAAATGAGGTAAAGTTATTATTGTTGCAAATGAGCAGCTCTTTCACTTTTAGGTGTTTTGAAATTAATCTTGCTCTTCCATTTTGGGCACTAAAGGTGTCCTCTCTCTCTCTCTCTCACACAGAGGGGTGTGAGAATCCCTAAAAATGCTAAGTTACAAAAGGAAGTAGGTGATCCTATTAATTTAATTTAAATAAAGTTTAATAAAATAAAATTTAAACGTGTTTCTGGCCAAGGGGAACAACATGGAAATGAGTGGTAATACTTAAATTTTATGGAAAAAATTCTATTTTTTTTAACTCTCACTGTCCATGTAAGAAATGTTATGTTTAGATGGCAAGTTCATTCCAAAGCTGCTGTACAGATCTCTGTGTCAGTCAGCCAGAAGTACTGATTAGCCCATGCTGCCTGGTCTGGATTCTCACACTACAAGAAACAGCAGAGCCCTGCTGGAGGCTTATGGAGCTGAACTGAGCTCAAGTGGAGGTGCAATGCTCTATTGCTCAATCAAGAAGAAAAACTCTTAAATACTTGTTTGAGTTCCTGATTGGTTTTTGGCCATACCTGCTTAATTATTTTGTTGCCAATAACCTTTACTAGTGAGAACTGGAGTCTCCAGAAAAGTAGGAATTGTAGGTTCTAATCAGAGCAGGTTTGCATTTTTTCCCCTGATAGTAAAATTGTAAATGCACCAAGCTGCTTTAGTTCTTCACTTGTAAATATTTCTTTGAAACATAGATAATTCCTCTATCTTCTAGCTTCTTTTAATAAAGGGATTTTCTCTAAGAGGGAAAGAGTTGCCTGATTTAAAGCATTTACCCTTCTGATAGACAGGCTCTGTAGAGCTCGGCTGTAGAATTGACTTGCAGTTGGTTGCGCTTTGGATTCTACAAAATGGAATGGTAAACTAACAGCATAACATGAAAGGCCCAGATCACCCCCTCTCACACCTGCAGTCATTAGAAATGCCATTTCTGCAAGCGTCAGGCACACAGCTCTGTGAGTGACAAGGCTTTCTGGCTTCTCTTTGTCAGGTAGCAATTGTTAGGTTATGTGAACATGAATACAGAAGGATTTCCACATCCAGTAGTCCCACTGATGATGGCTGAAGCATTTTGAATGCTTTTGTGAAAGGTCAGCTTTGTTGGTGGGAAACAAGAAAGGGCAGTGGTTTTAGAGCTCTAATGTTAGGGGAGGTGAAGTGGAAGAACTGAAACGTGGGAGGGATCTTACAAGCAGCCAAGACACTTCTGTTATTACATTGCTTTTTAATATTTTTTTTTCTAAAAGCTCTAAGGAACTGGAAAAGAATGAAGTTGAGATTTGATTAATAGTTGGCTAGACTGTAGTTTGAAAGAAATAGAGTACTTTTGAAATAGATTTGACTTTTAAAAAAGAAAGATAATCTGTTATTGCTCTATTTCTTACATCATTGTATGGCAAATGAGATATACTTTGAAAGAACAAAACACAGCTGATATATCAGTGTGACAGCACAACTAATTCACAATCAGAGAAACTTCCAGAAGGCATCAGAGTCACATTCTCTGTTTCTGCAAGAAGAGATCACACTACTCCTACATGTGTAGAGAAGCATCGTGTACTATAGGTGCCTGCAGTGCCTGGAGTGTAATTCTGTTCAAAAATAAACATTTCCTAAGCACTGTGTAAACTCCTGCATATATAAAGGAGAAAGTTACATAAACATTTAGATTGACAAGACTACTTAATTCACTCAGGATATGTCATGGGATACATCACAGCCCCTGGGCATCCCCTTAGCATGTCCACTACGAGTGGTGTCTAATGAATTCATAAGTTATTTGTTATGCACCACGTGCCTTTGACTGGATCATGTCAGTCTGTATTGTGCAATGGAATATAGAAAAGGGCTGCACTAATAGGAAATCGTTCACTTGGTCATTGAGACATTTACAGACAAGCTTAATCTGCATGCATTGTGATTTTGACTTTTTTCCTGATAGTCTTCTAATATCTAGTGTTTTGTTGCTCTGCAAGTCATTCTTCTGAGATAAAAATAATGGAAGTATGAGGCACTCTTTTCTTTGTGTTAAAATTGAAGCTGCCATTTTTCCTGTATATAAAATTGAATCTACTAAGATCATGAATGTTATTGTGATGACTTATTTAAAGACTTTTTCCAGTTTGACCATTCTTCTGCTTTTCTACTGGAAATGGTAATGAAGATATCAGAGTGAAAATTTAACTTAGCCTGTTTTGTCCTTAACATAACTCTAGTCAGATTGAAAAAGTTGTTGATGTCTATTTTTTCATGACGCTGTTTTGAAGAACATAAACATGTATAACTTTTCTTTATGAGGCTTTTGGGTTCCTTTGTTTGTTTGTTTGTTTGTTGTAGTTATTTTTGTTGGGTTTTGTTGTTGTTTGTTTGTTTTCAATCTAAGTTGTGCTTTTGCTCTTTCCCCATGTAGGATTGGTTGTATTTTCAGACAAACCCCCTCCTCTTTTTTTTTCCCAAATCACTAGTGCTATCAGTCTAAATTTACCTGATCCTGAAGCTAACAAAAAACTCATATGACTGCTAATAGGAAAAAAAGAAAGACATAGAGCCTGCAGTTACCATGCCAACACTGTTCCCTGGGGTGCAGCAACACAGAGATGGATGCTGTGAAATTAAGATCTGTGTGATAGGTAGGAGGTACCTGTGCACGTGACTGTGCACTACTTGGAGCTTTCATGTACATTGTATTTTACCATTTGTATTTTAAATTTTATGCATTAATTATAATTAATTTATGTTGTTCCCTTCACTCTCTGTGTGCACATTGCAGTTTCCTATTTTTGTGGAATGAGAGAATTTGGTGTTTTAAAACATACAGTGTAAATAGTAAGTTTCATGAAAAATGAATAAAAAAATGGGTAAGATTTGATGAAGAAAGAATGTCTTCTGGCTTGAATTCTATCTAGAATTTAATTGTTTCTGTAAAGCAGTTGGAGTGCTACTCTACTCTCACCTCACATCTGCACAGTCTATTTGTGGGGGCAATATGGGGATAAGCAAAATGTTTCACAAGAGAACCACTAACAAAACTTGCACATGAGACTGGTGCAAGACAACATTTATGTTGTATTTCTCTGCTTATATGTGATTTTTCCATGTTTGCTTACAGCTGATCTTTAGGTATTTGTTAAATATCAAAGACAAACCTCCTTTTTCTTAATGCACTTGATGTGTTTACCTAAGGCTGCATCATGCTACAAAGTTACAGCTTGTTCCTCACTGCATAAGTACTGCTTCCTTAGACTCAAGTGAAGGGTTTTGTTCCATATTCTCTCTCCCACTCTGTGCTTAGTAGGGGTGACAAGGGATTAGGGAGTATAATTCTTAGCCAATATTTAAAATGGTCATAAATCAATAGGACCTGGATTAGAATTGTATGTTACAATTCTACAAAACTGTCCCATTTGAATGTTTTGATTTAGTGACTGCTTTGAAAAGCCATTTTTAATACCTTCACACACTTACATCCTGAAGCAAAACCTTTCTTAGTTAAACACTTCAAAAATTGTTTTCTTTTTTTTTTTTTCCTGCTGCTTTATTTGTTTCTCCATCCTCCGGTCACAAATACATGCAAAGCAGAGGCAGAGCTGTTTATAACATGGTGAGCTTGCCAAGTTGGTTTACTTGAACTTTTTTTGAAGACTGTGGATTGGTTATGTAAGTAGAAATTCTGTGGGATATTTTACTGACACTTTTTCAAGTCTCTGAGAGGTTACTTTGTGCACTAGAAATGCCAGCCTTGAAGACTGAAACCGAAAGCAGCAGAAAGCTCATCAGCTCCTAAATTTAAAGTCTGTTTAGATTTTTTTGTGGGTCATATTAAAGATAACAGTCTTTTACTCAATAGCAGCTAATTAAAAATATTTAAATTGCAATGTTTTTGCATACTGATTTTTGCTGAGGTCACAAAGCAACAAAGTGATATTCATGGTAACTGCACTTATATAATGTCCCAATGAGGTTTCCTTCCTTCCAGGCCACAGCTACTCCAGAAATGTTCAGCACAGCTGCAAGTGCACTTTGTCAGTGTTAATAATTAACATTCAAAAAGCAGCTAAAACAAGAACTCAGCCAGAAAGGTAACTAAATCTATTACTGTTAGTTATGTGGAAGTATAAAAGGGATTAATATGTGTTGCAGTGACATTTAAAAGCTGGTCTGCTACTGGAGAGAAACTTACCAAACCAAAATATGTGGTTCATGGTTTAGATCTACTGGGTGCAGCTATGTATACTGGGGACTTAGAGATTAAAATTTAAAAGTAACTGAGATACTAATATAGCTGAGTCCTGTCAACCAGTGGTTCCTTCTGGGAGGGTTTTTTTGAGGTGGCAGCTAAGGCCACCTACCATGTATTGAAACCTTTCCATTGAACCAGGCTCAATGAAGCTGTTCTTGACATCTGCAAGCATCATGTTAATGAGGCTAAAGTATACAAAGGTGGATGAGAGCAGAAAATCTAATTAGGAGCTGCTGCATAACAGCTGTTACATCAAAACACAGCACAGATACAGGAAAAATATGCAGATGAGGGACACTAATTTTGTATGATAAATGTATATTTTGTGTGTGATGCACATAATAGCCTGTCTTGGAGATATGTCTTATACAGTCTGCCTTGGGTTGCCTCATTTGCATAGTAAACTGCTTCCCTGTGACTCCATATGAAGAAGGAATTCCTTGAGCAATTCAGGCTAGCTCCTTATTTGTCCATAAAATTTGACTGTGAAAGCCATGGGAGTTGTAATTCTGACTTAACAAAGATTTTTGTAGCATCAGTCCTTTCCTGTAAAACCTTATGAGTTAATTAAGCTGAGGAGAAGGGTCTGGAGTTATATGTTACTAAAACTTACTCTTTCAAGTTTTCAAAAAATACCGTAAACAGATTTCATTTTTCAGGTTGTAGCCTGGAGGAGTTGATCAATGTATAAAAGTGATGAACTTTTCCCTTGAAAATATCCATAATGATGTATCAACACAGCAGAATTTTTCTTGTAAGCAAAAAAAACTTTATCTCCAGTCTTACATCCTCAGTTTTGGATTTCTGTTGGTCTTTTAGCAACTGAATTGTATAATGCCAAATTCTCCAGCTGGAACTGGAGTGAGACTCCTGTTGCCACATAGAATGACCACTTGACACTTGAATGCCTGCTGATACCATATTAAAAAGAACTCTGTTATATTTGTGATCCATCTGGAGGAAAACTGTTTTTTCAGAAAAAACATTCACTTGCTCATATTAGCAAATGAACTAAGTAGGCCTTAAATGTAACACACTTGTAAAACAATATGTATAAATTAACTTTCTGAAGAGAATAATGCCACTTTTGCAGCTATGTTAATGGGAAGAGCTAGGAAACAACGGGACATGGCAACTACACGAGTCCTGAAATTAAACTGAATTTTTTTTCCCTAACTAGTGGTTAAAGCAAAGGTTTTTGATTGTAAATCACAGAAAATCAGCTCACAGAGGATACTTTAATCATACATTGTCAGGCAGAGCACTTAGAAACATGATTTAAGTGTTAACTAGGAGCATGGCATCTACCTACCTTGCACTGCACGGGAAATGAGTTTGGTATGCTGATGCATAAATGAGGCCAGCCTCTGAATTAAACCCATCAGCCTGTCTGAATGAGGAAGTTACCCACCTGATTGAAAGTGTGCCTCATGAATATTCACTCATTGCATTGGGACAATTCAGAGCAGATTACAACATCTAGTTAATAAACAGATGCCTTCTCTTTAGCATGTGTTACCCCTTATCCACTCCCCTTATTTCAGAAATGTTTTCACAAGATTGGCACTTGACTTCTCCTGTGGTGGATCAGTTTGTCAAACCAAGAGCTGAAGCCTGGGGTTTGCAGCTTGGTGGTGGCATGTGCTTATGTGCTGATCTTCATCTGCTGAGCAGCTTTCTGCAGCCTTCAGTCCTGAAAGGTGCGCTTCAAATGGAGACTGTACGTTCCCAAATGAGCCTTGGTTTGTAGAGTGAAAGGGAAAATCACAGTCAAAGAGTGGGCTAAAAAGGAGCTGGGCACAGTTGATCCTAGTCCAGGGCTGGCAGCAGGGATTGTAGTAAAAATATTACCAGCTGTATGACACTGGCAGTGGGGGTCTCTCCCAGGAATCTCTTTGAATATTTAGTCAGTACAGCAGAGTTTTGTGATTAGGACTTTCCAAGATGATAGCAAAGTCTGCTGAGTATCCCCATGCAATTCTAAAATCTGAGAATAAAATTTGCCTTGCTTAATCACTGCCCAAGCAAAAAAGCTAGAGTTGAACTATATATCTGAGGAAAAAAATATTAATTAAGACCTCTATAATATGCTTGTAATTCTGATATCATGGGAAAGTGATTGAGTTTTACTATGATGCTGCCTGACAGGGCTCAGTGCTGCTTACATCCTTGCTTTTGCTATTAGGAAAGCTGTTTGGGTCATCCCTCCTAGCAGATCTTGACAAAAATTAAAAATCTCCAAACTGAAAATCTTATGTTGATATTGGTACTGGTTAGGAGGTAGCTGTACTTACTGAAGCACCAAATTCTTGAAATTATTTATTGTTTCCTTTTGAGAGGCATTGTCTTAATACTAGTGCTTAAAGTTTCCTTTTCTTAATGTTGGTTGTCAGAGTACTTGGAAATTTTTTTATAATTGTCACTCTTTAATGCTGCTGAACGTGTTTCGCGGTGAAGAGTTTAGTGACTGTATTAAAAAATTAAAATCCTGGTAATGCAGCTCATCCTGAAAAAAGTGGTATACAGCAGTCTCAACATAATTCACTGACACACTGGGTAGGTTTGGTCCTAACATACAAGTATTTCAGTGTTTGATATTGATAGAATTGTTTATAATGTAAATTTATTAAACTGGAGCTTTATATAGCAACCTATCAAAATATACATTGATAGCTAAATTAAATATGAATTACTGTAGCAGAGAAAGAGAAGAAAATAAATAATGAAAAAATAGTGACAGTAAAAGCAATGTTAAATTTGGATGGGAGAGCTGATGAGTTAAAAGAATGCAGAACACAAGGTGATATGTTACAGTTTTTTCTTATATTCTTGTTTTCTTTTCCTTGAAGCTTATGCTGTGCAAGTGTTTGCAGGCACAGATGGGCAGCCAGGCATGCAGGGTTCAGTAATAACAAATAATAATAGCATTTGACCTCTCTTGTCTCTACTGTGATAGCAACATGTATTCCATTAGCACTCTGATTGCAGTGCTCTCGTCAAGATTCCTGGTTTTTGCTGCTGGAGCCTAATAGCACTTGATCAATTGATCTTGGGAAGTGCTAAGCTTTTTCCCAAAGTCTTTAATACTTGGCTATCATCAGGTGAAATTTTTAGCAGTTTGATTCTGTCTGTAAGTAGAGGTGAATGAATCAATAAATGTTTAATGATTTTCGTTGAACTAGAGAATCAGGAATATATATGTAAGAAATTTCTGCTTTCTGCAGTATTTTTTTGTAAAATTAGATTAATAATACAAGGATCTCAATAGGACACTGGGAGCTTTCCTTGCAGTCAATAACTAAAAGTCTATTTTTTTATATTTCTGGGGAACTTCCTGTACTGTATGCCCTGCACTTACTCAATTTTTAAACTTGTGCATGGATGGCAGGCTTGTACTATGTGAGTCACAGGTTATTTCTTTGTATTTTAACAGTGTGTATTTTAAATCTGCTTGTAATAACACATTTTTTCATATATAACCATGTGCCTAATTCTACTTATAGCACCACCATAATATAATATATTGAAAAGGAGAAAAAATATTATAGGAAGAGCCAGTGAATTTTTGATATTTCCAAAATGTGAAAGGCTACAAGTACATGGTGTGAGATCCTAGTTCAAATCTAGAGTTGCAATGTGACCGTTCCAAACTTTGCAGCTGGTGCTTATCTGTGTCTGACAGAGCAAAGCTGGGACTTCAGTAACACACACCCTAACAATTCAAGTGTCATTTAGTTTATAGATGCATTAACAAAGACCCTTTGCAGTTGGAGTCATTACTTTGCAATCCTTTTAAGGAGAACTGTGAGCTTGCTGGTTCTCTGATCTTTATCCTATCCTCAGCCTAATAGGGTAAGAGTAGTTGGGTAAATGACAGCAAAAGCCTGCTAGCAGCCTTAAAAAGAATCAGCCCAGGTATGAAACAAAGAAAAAAAATAGAGAAAAGTTGTGAAGTGCATATCTTGGAGAACCCTGTTGTTATACCTTTGTTCAGTTTTCTATAGTTTGGGGATAGGAAGCAGGGACCTCCCATCTCTCTAAGTGCCAGTGCTTTAGTAAACTTCTCTATCCAAAATGGGGGTTTTGCTTCCTCCTTGCTTATTTCTCAGAGTGATTTTACTGTCTTCTGCTGCATTTTGGAATTGTTTAGACTAATATTTTCTGGGCAGTGCTGTATGCTGAAGAGGTTTGGGTTTAAAGTTCCTTGATCCTCTAAAGAACAAAAAGCTAACTGATCATTTTGATAGATCAGTGGGGGAAGTAGGGAAAGCAAACAAATCATTAAATAAATTACTGTTGTGGGCTGATACAAGAGGATTTAAATAAGAGATGCTTAGAAGAGATTGTTTGAAAAGACAAGGATGGAAACTCTGTGAACCCTGCAAAGCAAAGATGGAAACTTATTTAAGCTATTGACTTCTAAGGAGATGAGAAAATCCCACCTTCAATGCTTTGTGTGGGGGGAATTCTTAATTACAAGACACTTGTTGCTCTTTCTGTAGTGGAGAAACAAAGGACTGACTTGTAGTGTTGGAAAAGCCAGAGCTGTAATGCTAACTCACTTCCCTGGTGGCTTTCTATCAAAGACATTTTTAAAGGCATTTGAGCATCAAACTGTTCTTTGTGCCTTTGAAAAATCCCTTGTGTGAAAGCAAGGGTGATTTAGAAAGGCTTATCATTTGGAAAACCTTTGATAACACCTCATAGTGGTTTCACAATTTCAGAACAAACAATCTTAATTAATTCTTAATAGGAACCTGCTTACAAACTCATTCCTGCTTTCTCAAATGCATTCTTAGTAAAGAGAAGGCCATAGTGAATGTCTGGATACCTGATGTGGATCCCTGAAAAGGATGAGATGTGAGCAGTGTACCCTGAAAGAGGTGCCTGGCACAGAGCAGTGCTTCAGATCCTTCTCGACTGTTACACAAATGTGTATTAAATTTTCCAGACTGCATCTCCATATTTATTCCAGACTGGATTTGCTGCTGGTGCTTTCCTTCATGTTTCCTTCCTACCTTATTCCTAGCTTCTAAACCATGCTGCCTTGGATCCTTGCTGAAGTAATTTGTTTTCTTGGCATCACATCTTAAGAGGGTTTGGTGTAGTCAGGGTTGTCTGTCAGGTTGAAAGTTCTTATCAGTCTTGAGCTGCACATTACCAATAACTCCATGAAGGTCATTCCATGGAATATGCACAGGAACAAATGCTGCTCCTGGGGTACAAACTGTGTTTCCTAGTGCAAAATCAGCTGTGCTGTTCCATTATACTGGATCCATGAGGGGAGTCCCTGTGAGGCCAGTCCCTGGCTGCCACCCGGATGCGGCAGTAAGAGAGTTTCTGCAAAAAGGTGTAAAGCCTCTGAAGAGAAGATGTAGATCATAACAACAGTGATGGGAAGTACTCTTCATGTGCTTGTCAAATACCCATCTTCACACAAAAATACATCTTGGTGTCTATTTTTAGGATCATCACATCCAGAAAAATGACAGGTTTTTCTGTATTTAATTTATTTTCAATAATCATACTTGCGCTGCTGCAGATCTGGGGGAGAGATGCTACATTTATACCTTTGCTTAATGATAAAACTAGCTTAATCTTCTGATTTCAGAGTTTGTTAACACAAACTGCATTTGAAAATGGTAATTTTCCTTTCATGAAATGGCATTAATGGGGCCAAAACTTGCTTGGTAGCTGCATGACATTTTAAAGAATTTTGTGATTTTTGTGTGCCATGTGGCATCAGTTTACAGTACTCAGTGTCCTTTTTAAGGAATGAAAGACTAGAAGGGACCATCTGGGTTATCAAATACAAAGCCTCACAGTTTCAGGCAGAGAGAAACAGACCTGGTGCAGGAAGGCCCACAGAGTAATTTTCTTTCAAGTATCCTCCCTTGTCAAATACAATAAAGTCATTTCCAAAACCTTACAACAAAGTAAAAAATATTTTTAATTAAGGAGAAAGAAAACTACTGTGTCAGGTTTTATCAAGGCCAAGAAGAAAAGCTGAAGTGTAATGAATTGCATACAAGTTGGGAGAAAAGAAAGAGCACTTACAATTAACTGAGAACAGTATTCAGAAGACTTGCAAATTTTTCCAGTTTACTTATTGCCAAGTGCATTTCTAAAAGCAAAAATGAGCCCTGCTTGGCACACAGGCTGTGTATCAACCTCTTACCAATTTGGAAGGGACACCAAAGCTACTGAAGAATGTTTGTCCAAAGCACAACGATCTATGAGTCCAAGATACAAAGGAACATTTAATTTTATGGTATAAATTATCTTTATTTTTGAGAGAATTATAAACTAACAATTATGAATGGATAGTCTAGTAATTCAGCTATTCATTGTAAGCAATTTTTAGTGGGTTGATTTAAAGTTAATTTTGAAAAACAGCATCTTTTGTTCAGAGAAAGGAACTGCATGTGTTACCATAACATTATGCAGATCAGCTGCCATTCCAGTAGCATTTATTTTAATAGGAGGAGGTTTTCCTACTGTGAGGGGGACAGGCAGTTGTTTAGTCCTTCTTGAGTGCAATTCTTTTTTCTGTCTTAGTGTCTCTTGGAAGAGATATAATTTTTTCCATATCTGTGAGACAGTGAACAGGTGTATACTTAATGTATCTGGAGTTTCTTAATCCATAGGGGCATGCACTATATTGAATTAATCTCCAGAAGAGAATTACACAAGGGAAATTCCTCTTCCCTGGCCCTTTCTCCTTCTCTGTACATAGAAGAGAGAGATATTCCTACTGAGGATTAAGTATTTTTTATTCTTTGCATATTATCTGTGATTACTTTAAATTCTTTTTTGTTGCTTTTAGGAAGGTTTTGTATCATAAAATAAAAAAAATTTAATACTATTAAGAAGTGTGAACTGGCAGTGTTAAACATACACCACGGTGATTCCACCAGTTCTTTCCTACAGCTTTTACATGAGTAATGATAAAATAGCTAAACAGTTCTTCTTATCAATATTAATATATGCAAATACATCCAGGAATGCTGGTGCAGACCTACATGCCCATCAGTTCTTAGAGTAGAAGTCTTGGGTGAGTAAAGTCAGGAGTGTGGTCAGCATGGTACAGTGTAAGCTCCCTCTGGAGGATGAATTTTCCAGAGTTCCTGATTGGTTTTTGACAGGTGTCCCAGCTCCTGCCTGTGACCACCTCCTCTAGCTCTTATTTAGATATAGTTTAGGTAAAACTTTACTGATTTGATTCGAAATTTTGCCTCGCAGAAATGGAAAGATTTGTTTCTTTGTGTCATGATTAATTTATATAGTACCCATACTTATTCAATTTACAATATTAACAAATTACCTAAAAACTTAAAAAATACCCTACGATTAGAACAGCAGGAAGGAAAGTTATTAAATAACTTTGTATATGGAAACATAAATTTTAATTAAAGTAATTAGGGTTACCTAATGTTTCCATAAAGCCAAGGCACAATATAGGAAGTACGGAACACTAGATAATACATTCCAGAATGTGAAGAGGCAGAAATTAAAAAAATAAAGCAGAATAAATAACAAAAATGAAAAAAAATCCCATGTGTTTCTCCAGTGTTTGTGGAGCTGTGATTTTTTTTCTTCGTAATGCCAAACGTTTCTGCCAAGGCAGGTTATTTCCAAACCCATGCAAAGAAATAGATTCAGATTCTGTTTCATGTCTCATGCACTGCACAACTTCAATACTGGTAGGGTTTTTTTGCTTGTTACTATCTATATCTGGTTTAAAAACTGTCCTGGCCGAGAAAAAAAAATCTGGTTAGCATTTCCAGTGCAAACACATGAACCAAAAAATCTGATAAACAATGCACATTTCTCAACATTTAAAAAATGCTGAAGAGCATTTAACACAGAATTCCTGAGTGATATTGTAACAGCATTGTTCCTGTGAAAGGCAGCAATATCTTGCTGGCTAAATAAGCAGCATTACTGCTTTGTTGGAAGCTTCTTGCATTATTTTTATAAGTAGAGTATTTCTTGCTTCTTTTTTGTTGTTTCTCATTGTTTCTGTTGCTTTGCTATTTGTATGCAAAAGGTTATCTCTTGCTAAGTTCCCCTCTTCTGTCCACAGGAGACAAGGAGCAGCTTCCAAGAATCCCTTTGACATCATTTAGTAGATTGTACTGAGTGCTAATGGTGCTTTAAATTTTATCTTCAGTATCTCAGGGTGTGATCCTAAATATGAGCTGAAGATTTTCAGCACACTCAGACTGAACAAACCTTCTCTGGTTAAAAATGAAAACCCCAGAAATGACTGAGAAGCACCTTTGAGCAGACAGAGCCCTCTGCCTAGCAGATAAAAAGGCTGGGATAAGTTAACTCTAACATTTATGTTTTCCCTCAGTAAGATAGAGAAAGAATTGGGAGGAATTAATTTCTTTTAATTACTTCTCCTATTTACTATATTCCCACATGCAATTAGAATTAATTTTGAAAGAGTCATTCTGGATCTCTGCTTTTGCACAGTGGTCTCTGCTCTTCTGGTAGCTGAACTGTCAGCTGGCTGCCTTTGCTGAGAAGCTGGTGAATGAGGCTTCAGTTACCAGGGGCATTATCAATCAAGGGATGGTGAAATTCTGCCTCAAGGGTTTGATCTTTCTGGGAATGCATTTCTAAGAAGGCCTCAAAATTTCAGACTGAAAGGTGAAGATTGCCCCACAAGAGACAAAGGCTAGCTGAAGGAATATGAGAAATAATTGTAGTCCTTACACAGCAGCAGGTAGCTGCTGCTTGAGTCTTTCCCTTAGCCCTTAGGTCATTGCAAGTGAAGCTCTTCAATCTGTTTCTAAGGTCAATTCACTGGAGGGTTCCAGTGTGGGTCTTTACAGTGAAAAATATGAATATGCTGAATGCTTCCAAATGGTTCTTTGGGGTATGTGTATTTATTTGCTTTGTCAGAATTTGTTTTGGGGGGTGGGAGTGGGAAGCTGAAATGAATGCAAAATAAAGTAGATAACAGTGTATATCTTTAATGTGAAATAGTTATGACTGCTGTGAGCTGCTGCTCTTGGTATGAGCCTTCTCTATGATCCAAGCATAGCATCTGTTTTCCCTGTATTTTGCATGTGCACTGACATAATGATTTTGAACTTAGGATCAATAAGCTGAGAAAATTAGTCATTATATATGAGAGCTGTGTTTTTTTCCCAGGGAATTTAATCAGTAACACCATACACAATTAATTTGAACAAATCTCAGCAGGGTACAATGGGATCAGGAGCAAGAATATATTCTTAAGAGTCAGGCAACACCTACAGTAACTGCTCAGATTAAAATTAGAATTTGAATTAAAATTCATGTGATAGCCATTTGCCTTTAATGAATTTCTTGGAAATAATAATTTCTGAAGTACATGTTAAGCCCTTTCATTAACCTCTAAAAGAATGCCTCTAAGTGTTGCTCCTTGGCTGAGATGTTAATATGCTAGTCATGCTGATGACCTGTTCACAAAAGCTGAATTTACCAGCTGCATTTGCATTGATCTACAGATGAAGAGTGCTATTTCAGAGCTGTGGTGTTCTCCAGCTACAACTGTATGCAATTATTTGAGTGATAATACAACATTAATTTTGTTGATGAAAATGCATCCATTTTTAATGTGATGAGTATGAAATATATGATTTTATATATGTATGATGGGAAATCTTGTACAATGAATAATATTTTTTTCATCAAAGGCACCAAAATAGACAGTTACTGCAGTCATAAAAGGTTATAGTGAAGGGGTGAGACACAGGGCAAGAAATTGACTGATCTCACTTGGGAGAGTCGCTTAAGTAGCACTGCGCAGCTGATTGTTGGCTCAGAAAATAAAATTGCCTATTTTCAGAGGACAGCTTCTCTTCTGATATTCTGACTAGCTGAGGTTCACAGCTCATGGGGTCCTGACCAGGGAGGTGCCTCCCTAGCAAACTGTGCCTAAATCCGAGGTGTGTCACAGCACAGAGCTCAAACAGGACTGGCAGAGGGGACAGTGACCGAGCAGGGGCACACAGGGGCTCAAAAGCTCCTGCAGGGGCAGGTGGCAGATGCAGGAATGGAACTTCCCTCTGCTCTGTGTCTTTGTCCCAGCTCCTGCTGCTGGCTGGGAAGTTTCTGGATTGCTGTGTGTGCTTGCGGTGGGCAAGGGGGCAAAGGCAGGGTCTGAGCTGGGACCGTGGGTGTCACAGATGTCAGAAATGGTGAAGCACATCTCAAGGTTTCTGAGTCAGTGCTTTGTCTTGTACTGGCTGCCATAACCTGGTTATTACTCTGGCCATGATGTTTATCCTCCGGATACAATAGAAGAAAATAATGGAAATTTTGTAAAGTTACAGTGTTGGGTTACTGTGGAAAGGTCACCCTTTGTTCTGTCCTGGCAGTCCAATTAATAGAAATGATGGAATTAACTGGCTCTTCGAGATGAAAGCTAGTGATCAGATGCATCTCTGATTCCATCATGTGATATTCCTCTTTAATTTAGCATATTTTGAAGGTAGGGTTTTAAGCCTAAAAGCTATGTGCTATGTTGAAAGCAGACATATGCAGCATAAAGACAAATAAGTAGAAAAAAGGTGTATTAGCAGTACTTGTATGTTTGTGTGCATTAAAAGAAAACCAATTATTAGGCAGAGTTAAAAAGAAAGGCATGTTGTAAGATTTGGGCTTCCTTCTGTGTGAATGGCGAAGTATTTTGTTGGTGATTAGTTATTTCTTGTACACCTAACTGTTCCTGTTGGAGGAATTTCCCTAAAGTAATAATAATAGTAATTCAGTTATACTCCCCAAATATGAAGAAATATAAATAATTCAAAGGATTTTTATAGTGAAAAAAGGATGTGGTCACAGCCTGTAGGGAAAAAGAGATGGGATCAAGCATGTTCAATAAGGTATTTAGTAAATCACTAAAAACTGTGATTTACTAAACCTAGTGCCAATAGGTTTGTGTCATAAAGCAAAACACTTGAGTCATACATCTTGTGTCGTGATTACTTTTAGTATTCAATGGGAAAGTTTCCTAGATTATCTATTTATAAATAAGATTTTTTTCATTGAATTACAGTGTAAAGTCTCTTCTAGCCTCACCATATGAAACTGAAATGGCAGTAGATAACCCTCATCAGCTCCCAGCCTCCTTCTATGAGGCACAGTATCAAATAATCCTCAACTGTTCCTCGTTCAGTATTACTCAAGTCCTTTACTCTGTGATTTATCTTAAAATATAGCACTGCTACTGATGAGTGTTAATCTACTTTTTCAAACATGTTTCAAAGCATATCCCAAGATTACAAAAGAAGGGTGTCTTCTGAGCCCCAGTGGGAAGGTTACTCAGAAGGTCCTTGCATGGATAGAAAAAAGAAAAAAAAATAGAAAAATTAAAAATTACTTTTAGAAACTTCCCCTCAGAAAGCTAATAAATCTTTGAGTTATTTTAAATTTTCAAATATTATACTAAGCACAACATAGTAGAGAAATGGTTTGGGTTGAGCTCTGTCCTATAAATAATCAGTGTCTGTACTGCCTGGAGTATTTTGGAGTTTGAGGTTCCTGTTCTTTTTCCTCCACCAAGTTTTCCTTTGAAGTACTTCTTTCACATGGCTGTTGCCACAAATAGAGAGTATGAGTTTCTTCAGGGACTGACACTGATTGGAGCTGATTTTGGCATTCTTGAAAAGCCACAGCTAAAATCTGAGAAAGGGTTAGGCCTGGCTGAATTGCTTGTTGCAAATCTGTTGTGTGGATTTGTGGGTATGAGCCATTGTAGGTGGATTTGGTGAAGAACTTTCAAAATAAGCTCCTAACTTAACTGGGAACTGTGAAGTATTTTACATAAAAAGTCATGCATAAATATGTGTTACATAACCACAGCAAGCAGCTGTGATGGAGCTTCTGAGGGGCCTCGGACAGGCAGCAGCCCCCAGCCTGCCTGGAGAGATCAGTGTAAATTACAAAAGCAGTTGGTTCCTCAAAACTTGTTTGCCAGAGTTCTTGCAATTGAAAAGGGGGATGAATGTGATAAAACAAGGCAGCTATTTGGTTTTCAGGAAAAATTCACAAACATAGAATTAGTGCTTTTATTTGTTGTTGTTCTGCTTTGTTTTCAGATAATGCTGCAGCACAGAAAATACTGGGTTGTAGGAAGTGGAAAATCATTTAAGATTTTATTTTATGCAGAAAATGGAAAATTATTTAAACCTGCATTTAAGTTACAGTTGACTTCAAAGAACACCTCTGATTCTGGAGGAGGGGGTTTGGAACTGAAGTGAATTTGCTTTGAATTTACTTCTATTCATGCCTTCCTTTCTTCTGTTAGTTGCTTATAATTTCATTGATGTATCTACCAGTGGTGTACATGAAAACATGGTATGCTAATGACATAATTAATATGCCAAGCAGCGCATGAAGACACCTTGACAGGTTTGTGGTTTACCAACACTGTTTTACAAGATTAGACTGGAGCTCTCCAGCTGCCTGATGTGAATTGTTTGCTCAGTCTCTCATAAAGCTGAAAATCAAGTTGTTATCAGCTGAGTGAGCAGCAAAGTGTTACCATCTTCAGTACTTACCAGTTGGGCTTCTTTGCCTTAGTGAGCCAGTCATAATTTTCAATTAGTTTAAGGATAATAAATTCAGAGAGCAATTTTGATCTCAGCTACAAAATTACTTGTTTAAATGCTTAAGACAGTTAGAGATACAAAGGAAAAATTATTCATATGTAGGAAAAAAACCCCCAGAACATAAACTTTTTAAGATTTAATAGAAGAGCTTTTTGTCTTTGGAGGTTGAAATGACTGGATTGTGCATGTAATGGCCTTACAGCTTTTGGCCAGTAGGCCAGTCCATCCCAACAGATCCATAATCCTTTGAAGCAGAGTGAGCAGAGTAACCAGCTGGGGGTACCTGTGCTCAGCGTTCTGTGCCAGCTCAGTGACCTCAGCCCTGACCAGCCTGATAACCCTTCCTACAAAATGCAGCAGCAATATTTCAGGACTTTGTGGTTTTTTTGGCTGTCGGACTCGAGGGTGAACGAATGTGGCTTGTAAATGAAAGGCTTTTGTTCCCTAGGAGAAGGAGATTGATGTTAGAGTGGCTGTGTGCAGTGTGGATTGTGCTGCTCCCCAGGTGTCTCTGTCATAGCACTCTGCTTCTCACAGCTAAGGCAGCTCTGTCTGCTGATCCGATTGCAAGTTGTTGTCCTTTTGGTGTGAAAGGTTTGCTGTTTAATTGCACAGAAATAAGTGATTTCTTGTCACCTGTAGCCAAGGCACAGTGGAATTCAAAGTTCTGCTGTGCTTGCTGTACAATATAATTTTATGTCACTTACACAAGGCCTCAGGTCTCCTGATTTAGCAGCTTAACACCTGTCAGATTCATAGAACAAAGTCAGAATAAAAATTAATGTTCTCTTTTGTGAACTCCCTTCACTAGAGGTAATCCAAAGGCTTTTTTTCTTCAGTTTTGCTGGTGCATTTACTGCACATAACAATAATTATCTGAGATAAAAATCTACTGTACTTTGACTCCCGTTGATAGTGAAGCTCATTACACCCCCATTATAATTATTACCCTCTTTATGTATACCTTGTTAAACACTTCAGAAGCTGGCATCCAGGGGATGCTGTTTTAAGAAATTTAAATGATCAGGATGAATTATGTAAGATTTTCACAGTACGTTCCTTCTACATCACTTCAAATCTTACAAAATTTGGGGTGCATAATAATCAGAATTATACAAATAATATTATTCTGTCTAAGAGTTCTCTGACACTTTCTAACAGTTTTTCTGACACATTTGCTTCACTAATGCAAATTTATCTCTGGGAGCAGTCCTACTAAAGACAATATAGGAGTAAAAGCCATGACTAATAAACAAAGGGTATCTCTTCCTGCAATACTCAAGTAAATGTATGTCTTGAAAAGTGTAGCACAGGCTAGGGGCAGCCAGCAGAAATAGAAATGCAACTAATAGCTAATAAGGATGACTACAAAAACCCAAACCCCCAAACATTCATGTATCATCAGCTGTACCACTCAGGACATAGACTCTTGGCTCTTGGTATGTGACAACTTCAGCTGTGTAGTGGGAATCAGTTAACCCAAAGCCACAGAGATTACCACTCTCAGAAATGTTGCTTTTCACAATTTACACCTTTTTCCTTGGCATTTCTTTGGCAACTGTTCTGTGACATGCAAGAGATAATGCAAACTTAGACTGAAATATGATTTTCATTTCAGTGCTGAAGAGCTTCACTTCCAAGAACACAGCATTCAATATATGAAAGCCTGCTTTTCTATTAAAGACAATTGAATTTTTAGAAATGTATTTCTGCTCTGCAAAATGACTCTTAAAAATTGAATTCTGAAGTGAATCATAGGGCAAAATGAGTTTATTTAATAGCAGGACAAGACTATGCTGGTTTGGAAAATGTAGCAAAAGTCTCTACAGTTTAGGCATGGCTATTGACAGTTCTGTGTGGATGCTGTACTGTTTAGCAGTTGCATGAACCTAATAATTTACACAGATATTTTACATGCCTGAGGATGCTCTTTGTAAATAATGGAGCTAGTCCAAAGAATGAAACAAACTTGACAAATACATCAATGCAGGTCTTGTAAAACCAAACCCCTATTTAACTCACTGTGGTAGAATTGGTTGTGCAGAGTTTACTAAAACCAACCTTTTAAAAATAGGGGTTTTTTGTACTGTGAATATACTTGGACCAAATTTTAATGCACTTCATTTTTTCCCCCTGGAATAGCAGTATATATCCCTAGTATTTTTTTGCTGAACCATTTTAACATAAAGCTTACCTGAGTGAGTAAAAGCAGCAGTAAGATCTAGGATGTTTGCTTTGCATCCTAAAACTAATACTGAGATCAAGCTGTTTATACTGGAGGTAGGCCCAGGTCTACTTTGGAATCATCACTTCTGATTCTCTACAGTTTTGTTATTTGGACTGAGATCTTATTTAACTTGTCTTACATTCAAGTGTCTGAAAAGATCATGCATGGAATGCCATGCATGAAAATCTAATCTGCAAATACCATGCGTTCGTGCACACAGCTTCTGGTTATTTATTAAGGAGCAGCTGTTTCAATTAAACATTTTACTTTTGGTCAAAAAAACCCCAAAAAACTAGTAATAGTTTGACTCAGTACTGATATTTTTAAAAGCATATTAAATGTTTAATTTTTTTTCCTGCTGATGGCTAAGAGAAGCATCTAGTTACTTCATTTGTTGGTGATCAAATAAGAATACTGCAGAAGGTATTTTTAGATGGAAGCAAACACTCTGTCCCTCTTGCTTCTCCTGGATATAGGAAACTTTCTGATTTCCCTCTAGTTCTAAGAGTAAACAAAAAATGAGGTGTAAAATGAAATATCTGTATCTTGCCCTGATATTCAAAAATGCATTTAATAACAGAAAAACTACAAACATTTGCTGTATTTTTAAGGAAATAAAAGTCCAGAGAATAGTGAGGTGAACTTTGTATCCATATATGCATACCCCACTAAAGTAGCTGCTCATTTGCACTCATTCCTTGTTTTTATTCTTTTAGATTTTTGTCAGATTCTCTTACTGAGTTATGCTACTCTCTTGATTTAGAAGTGTTAGAATGTTGGGTCTTTAGCACAGCTTCTGTCTCTTTTCTAAATATGGACCACTTTGATTAACAGCAGTACAATTTTGATGTTTCAGGTGTGTTATGGATTAAACATACATTTTGTATACCACAAAAAATGAGATTACCCTTTATTCTTGTTTTTCCACAGAGATACAAAAGCTTCTGGCTCAGAAATAAGATTTCCCTCTCCCTATCCCACCTCAAATTTTGCGTTCACTTTTTCTATGAAGTCCTTTCCCAACTCATGCAAAAAACAGCAATGTCTGAAGAGTGGGAATCTCTGAAACCTGGAAGCTGAAATGTTGAAAGTGTCGAGGCATGAGCCAGGATCTGTTCTGCCAGCAGAAAGTATGGGAGACTCTTGGGCAATTTAATGTAGAATGCCAGAAACCTGGTTCTTATCAGGCAATGTCAGAGGACTTCAAAGGCTGCTTCATGGCTGAACATTGCTTCCTGTGCTGTAACAGTGAGGCATCCAGAACAGACTGATCATGTTCTTGGTTTGTCAGGATGTCTTGAAAGGCAAAGAGGAAAGATCAGCATTTTCTGCGTAATGCAATGGTTAATAAAAAGTGAATGAAATTTTAGGACAAGTGGGAAACATATTGCAGTACCTTCTGTTCTGCATTCTTGTGAGAGTCAAAAAGATTTTTTTCAAGAATGCCATTTTGGTGGCAAACACATATCAAAAAACATTGCAGGGTTGTGGTGTTCCACCCTGAAGGGAAGGGAAGCACCCAAGATTTGTATGTGCGCGTGGTTGAAAAGGAACCACAAATGTCAGAGGCTTTTAAAAAGACAGTTTTATTGGTAAATTATACACTTGGCATGGAAATTGGTATGTTAGTCCCTTATCTTCCCATGTAAACACAGTGGTGGATTTTGAATAAAGGGTAGAGTAAAAGAGAGAGGGAGAGACAGAAGGATCACCAGTGTTGGCTCCAGCATTGATCCAGCAGCCTGGGACGTGCACACTGGGGCTTTGTGGAGGTAGGTTTCTATAGATAAGTTTTCCCTACCCTGGAGATAACTTTCCCACTTTCTATGCAAGCTGTTACAATGTGCAGTTCATTCTTCTTAGAGTGTCTGGAAATGGGTCAGAGCCCTCTGGGGCTCAGAGGTGGTCTTGCTTTCCCCTTACTGAGCCAGCCTTTGGTGCATGTCTGCTTCCTGACCTCAACCCCATGGCTGTGTTATGCTGTGCTTATTCCCAGGACCCAGAACAAGGACATTTGTGCCAGAAAAGTACTGCCCTACCTCCCCTGTGGCCCCTTCTCCAGCCCCATCCCATTGTTTCTCACAGCCTGTCCTTGTTGGCTCCGTGGCTGTTGGTGTTTGAGACCTGCAGTCAGCCCCTTGTCCCCAGGCTTCTGCAGGGGTGTCTGTACAGATGTGCAGCAGCAGAACGTGTAGTGGGTCAGAATATTCTTGACATGGGTCTTTTTAGATACTCCTGTTCCCCCAGAGCTGCCCAGCCTAACAAGGAGGAGTGTGTTACTGTGGAGTAGCCAGCAAAGCCTTGTAGTTAGAACAAGCCATGAGGCTTCCTGGAATAAACCTGCACAACCTCTTCTCTCTGCTTTCTTAGGCGTGGTTTTAAGACAAGTCACCACATAGATCTTGTGGTTTTAAATAATTCATTCTTCAGTATTTGAGAGATTAGTAGCTTTGTAGTATCTGAGCTAAATTTAGCTATGCTTTATGTGAAGATGGCAACAAGTGTTCTTTTAGAGTGCTAAGTGATTGGATGGGATAATTAAAAAAATCACATATTGCTTTCTGTCTTCTTTTATGTGTTACTCTGTAAGAAGAAAATATGAGAAGATTGGCACACTTTAGTCTACCAGTGTATTGCAGTGCCATGAATTTACAAATAAGTAAATGTAATATTTTTTCTTGAATTTCCTATCACATTTGAAAAGTTGCAAGTGTCAAGTGCTCTGGGTTGGTTTTTATGTTGGTAGGTTTTTGGTTTTTTTTGGTAATGAGAATTTTAATAGATGTGTGTTTGGCTGTATGAAAATATGCAACAAAAGTACTCGGCACATCTTGGAGCAATTTGATTGTAAAAAGCTTGAGTTTGAATTCTTGCATTTTTGTCAGAGTAACTTGATGTAGAAGCAAGTTTTGGGAGAGGGACTTGGTATTTATGTGTTGAGTCTTGAGCAATGCTGGGTTTTTTATGATTGCCACCATACAATTAGATCTCTGGGTCCTGGGGAAATACACCTTTGTCAGTAGAGCTGGAAACTGTGAGTTAAGGAGTCTAGTTTTGGGGTTTCCATGAAAACTTATCCAAGTTCCAAAGGCTCTGCTTTTCCAGTTTTCCATGAGTAGAACATTAATAAATGTACTTCAATTTTCTTTATAAGGGTAGCTGTGTTTTAATTTGGTCACAATGTATTTTAATTTCCTTTATAAAGTATTTTGAGAATTGTAGGTAAGCATTTTTTATAGAGGAACAGATACGTATTGGCAGGAATTTGTCTTGGATTTACTCTAGGTTAAGGTAACTTTTCTTTGGCACCTTTAAGAACAATTTCAACAGTATAAAAATATCCACTCTAGGGAAAAATGATTACTTTATACTTCTATTGAGCTGTCATGGAGTAACCAGAAGCCCGGAGGCTCAAAGTGCTGCTTGAGAAAGTACAGCTTTTCATTTTACAGGGAGTCTGTGCCCCTGCTAATTTATGGGCAAGGCATGGCTGTAGTCAGACCTCTGTAGGATTTAGATGGTGAAAGATGAGTAGGGAAAATTTTATCTTCACTTCTGTCTTGTGCACCTAAAGCCAATATTGTTCCATCTCACTGGGTTTTGTTAAACAAACCATCTACAAGGATCAGATTTATTTAGCCATTATTGAATTACTCCAGCTCCTGTAAAATACGAGGCTAAAGCACACTAAAAGGTGATTTTGTAAATAAAGCTCATTCTGTTTCTATTGTATAAACAGAGCTTAGTGTCACAGATTCATACTTTTGTAGGCTGCAGTTGTCTCACTACTGAAGTTCTCCAAATAAGGTCTCAAAACAGAGAGTGTTTAGCTTTCCAGGTGCTGGGTGAGATCACCAAGTGGTCAGATTAACTTTTTTTGTCTAAATCTTGCCTGATAGCAAAGCTTTTCTGAAAACTTAGAGCTCTCTGGATTTGCAGTTATTTTCATCTATCAATATGCTATTGATTCTTCTTTTTACCAGTTCTCAAGGCCAAAAATAGGAATTGATACTTTGGAAATATGTGATTGTCCCCTGTACAGGAAGAGACAGTTCTGCTGATTAGGATTTTTTTTTTGGTATAAATTCTGAAGTAGTTACTTTAACAATGCAATCAAATAATTGTTTTAAAGTAATGTCCTTGCAGATCAGAACTGACATTGGTTGCTGTTACTTAGTTTGCATAACCATGATATTTTTAGAGGCATTCGTGGCATTGGCCCCACTAAAATACAACAGAAACTGTCAGTCTGCTTCTATTTCCACTGAAATAAAAATAATTGAAGAAAGTTTACAGAGTCCAGATTTTTAGATGAGTCTTCATGCCCTCCAGTGAAGTAGAACTAAATGCCCTTGTAAAAAGTTCCCACATGGCTTGTATTTGATCGGTTAGCTGATGTTCACAGGCTGGCACTGGTGCACTCAGAATGCACAAAGCTTTGGAGGTGTATTTCAGAATTTTGGAGCTGTACTGGTGAAGTTTTCTGGGCTCGGGTCAGGCCTCCAGGGAGCAATTAGTACAGCTGGTGTGTAAACACAGCATTCACTGTTGGAGTGCAGTTTGTATGTGTGGAGTAAAGAATAGACCTCTCCTAGGCTTGAGAGATGTGATGTGTCCCTTCTGCATTTATGACTCTGGATGTAAGTTTGGAGCAAGTATAAGCTGTTGTGCCAGGGTAGACTCAGTGTTGCTTGCAGGAATATGAAAGCTGATTGTTTTCTGCAATAATGCGTTCAGCTTCAATTTTTCATCCATTTTGAAAGAAAAAAGGGACAAAGCTTACATGTTTTTAGCACTTTTCAATAGGTTATAATTGTTTAGATTTTTTTTTAACCCGTGTTTCCACACATTAACATAATTGAATTTATATTTTTTAAATGAAGTTTAAAACATAACCCAATATATTTAGGTAGCAGAAGGTGTGTGGGTATGGTTTTTGGCCTAGGAATATGATCTGTGACTACCAAATTCAGATGATTTGCTTTTGGAAATGATAATCTGCTGCCATGGCCCACGTAACTGTAAAGCTCAGAGCAAGTTTTACCGTGTGACCACAAACAGCTTTTCAGCACTTTGGGACAAAAGCTCCCATTTGGGGTGAGGAGGTATATAGGGCAGCAGGCCAGCCCAGTTTCTCTGCAGCTGCAGCCAACCTTTTGTCAGATAAAGGGGATGACTCCCACTCACACTGGTGACCACAGGTACCTTGGTCACTGCAGATCCAGCTGCAGCACTGAGTGACCAATGGGCTCCAGCCCTGCTTCAGCTCCCTTACCTGTGGTCAATAACAGCACCAAATCTCCTTCAATGTACAGCTTTGGAGACATTCAGACAGAGGCATCACTGAGATCCAAAGGACTCCTTAAGACAATTTAGCACCTCCTTGCTTCAAACACAGATTTCATCATCACAAATCTACTCCCTGAATATGCCAGAGGCTTGAACAGCTCCCTGGACTTGTGAGGGTGCTTTGGGGTTTTTTACTGCAACATGTGCTTAACTGCTGACTTCTCTGCTATTCAGGGAGACTTGTCAATTCACACTCCTTAGTATTTTATGTTTTACAGGTTAGCTCAATGAAGTTAGACATCTTGTTTATACTGATTCTTGCCTGTTGGCTGCCTAGGGACAAAGAGACAAGCTGCAGAGCAGCCTGGCAGTGTTTGATGACCTTCTTTAGAAAGGAGGGAGAGAGTTTAGGCAGAAACTGGTAAACGAATGTTGTAATGGCAAGTCTGCAAAAACGCTGTCCTCCTTCCCTTCTCTTCCTGCCAAATCCTTAGTTTGAATGGGTTCTGCTTTATTCATCAGTACCAGTGATTCACCAAATTCAGCTTCTCATACCAAAGAGGATCCATGTTTGGCCTAAGTTTTTACAAAGATTTTCCTAAGCTGTAAATTGTTATTGATTTAAGCGGAAGTTAAGGTGAGCCAGTAAGTCCCACTTAAATTCCCTCAGCCTGCATTGTGAACTCCTTCATGGAATGAGTCCCAGCCAGGATGACAGGATCTCAGTTAGAACATCAGGCTGTGAAGTGATCACAGGGGAACAAGGAGACATCTTCATTAGAGCCACTGACCCCTTGAGATGGCTGCATCTCTGTAATTACAGCCATGTAATCAAGCATGGAAAGCAGTTCACGTGGTTTTGGCCTTTTGGAGTGGTTTTTTTCCAGAAGGTTAGTTCTAGCTGTTGAACTAGATTCTAATTAAAAGCGTGTATAAGAACAATCAGGGGAGCAACACTGAATAAAGGAAGGAAGATTTTATGAAGTGTGTCTGGGAGGAAAACCAGATGAGAACAATGAGGAAAGCAAAAATTTGTGGTTTGTCTAATAAGCCTGAGTGAAAATTCCCTCAGTTACCTTAGATCTTCGTTTCACCTGTGCTCAGTTACAAGCACTAATTTGTGTGGTTTCACATGATCTAGTGGGATCCTTTTTGCAAGACTGTTTTCTCTGATTCATATTACAATGACAATAAATAAATCAAGGTAACAAAAAACCACAGCCTAAATAAACTGCATTTCTAGAATTTGTTTTTAGATAAATATTGCTACAATCTTCACTGGAAACCAACTGTCAGGATTCAAGAAACACTAGTTTTAATGAATATACATAAATTATTATATGAAGTTACCCACAGGGTAATTTTCCAAATCAGTCAGCCACTTCAGCAGTTTTATTCTGTTTTTAAATAAATAACTGTTGTGCTGGTGATTTACTTATAATTTTAAAAATACATTTTACTGTATTCTTACTGTATATAGGTGATGTTATTATCACCTTCGGAGAAAGTTTAGTTGTCTGAATTTGAAAGTGTACTTTAGTTTCTAGGCAAAAGGAAGTTAAAACTTTTCTGACCATTTCTAGACTGTTCTCATAACATTATTGTAAGATTTGTTGTTTTTCTTCTTATTCTCCTATCACTTGTTGACTTGTATTGTCCTTTATTTAGTTTGCAAGCAATGCTGGAGTTAGAAACATCTCTTTTGATCTATCATGTCTCTATCATACTTCTGGGCATAATTATGATCATAAAAATCTTTGAAACCTTTCTGCCTGCTGTCTTGTTATCACTAAAGTTGAGATGTTCTATACTGCCACCATAAAAAAAATTAAATAAAGTCTATTTTTAGCCTTCAAACACTCACAGAGTAATAAAACCCACCAAACAACGCTGCCGTTTACGTCTTTGTAGCATACAAAAATATCTGTTTCATTGCAATATCTTAAATTCTCCCTTAATCTCCCAAACCCCTATGAATAAAGCATTGGATTACCAAGTAATACCCTTCATCACAAGGAATTAGGCACTTTAGCTTTAGGCTCCATCTAAACCATTGCATTAGGAGAGCTGTGACTGACGTCATGTTTTCCAAGTTCCTGTTGACTCACATGGTGCCTTCCCTCACCCGTTAAGATCTTGTTGAGATAAAATCTGTCTCTCATGACCCTCTTAATTCTCTTTTTTTGGGGTGGCTTTCAGGCACTAGCATGCATAGGATTTTCCTAAGGAAAGGAGTAGGAAACTTAGTTCCTGTTTGTGTGTGTGCCAGGGAGTCTGTGACAGAGCGTTGGCAAATTTTGTGATTGCTTTCATCTGTAAGTTATCTGTAAGAATAATAATTTCCTTGCAAGAAGAGGGTTTTTAATTAGGACCTTGATGTGTCTATGTCTTCTGTCTGCAATATGCAAAAATTTAAAGGACATCCAGCTCTTCCTTTTATAGTCTTTTCCCTTTTTCCCAGCTATTATATTTTAAACCTTGCTGTGGTGCCAGGGTTTTTGTACTTCTGTGCCATGAGTTGTGGGAATTCTATTAGAATTCATGGAATAAAATGCATGGAATGCAAGTGTGTATTCAAATCCTTATTGCCTCCTCACTTCAGCAGGCTGGTAGTGAGAAATGCAGCTGGCACCTGGTCAAAAACCCTCCTGATTTTGAAAGATAGTCTCCCTTTTTAAGGCAGAGGAGATGTAGGAGTCACCAATGTGGCCTTGAACCATCATACAGCCTTTAGTGTTTACAAAAAATCACATTCTTGCTAAAAATTGTTAAAACAAACTTCAGTCCAAACTGCTTCATGACATGTGCTGTGCAATCTTATCCCATGAAAAGATTTGTGATTGCATTAATTTTTCTTCCATTTTTACAAATACAGTATGTTGGATCTGCAGTAAGCATGAATTCTTTTTACACAGTATGTCTCCACAATCTGGATAATGGCTTTTGTGAAGCTCTTTTAGTTGGGTGTTTCATGGTTTGCTGGACAGCTTTATCTTGTAGATTTATCTTGTAGATTATCGATACTGCAGTCCATACTAGAACTGGCAAGAGTTGTATCGAATTGATTCTTTTTTTTTTTTTTTACTTCAACACATCACCAAGCAGGCATTGACTGCTCTATCTACAAAACTGTCCCTTGGTTTCATGCTCCCCAGGGAGTTGTAACATCCTGTCATCATATGCTCAAGGAAACACCTATTGAAGACCTAATTAGGCAAGTTTTAGGGATCCATTGGGCTTTTGCATTTTCTTCTGGTCTGTTATTTTAAAATAGTGAAAGTCATTGACCTTATATTCTGCAACACTGCTACACCTTTCACCAGGAAGGCTGTCAGCCTGAAAGTTGGAATATAAGGCTTGCAGTCTGTCCTCACTTCACAGATCCCAAACACAACATTCTGTTTACCCTTGGCACTGCTGTAAACAAGAATCTTTCTGGTCTGCTGAGTGATTATGTAAATAGGGCTTTTATAAAGCATTTTAAGCACCCAGTAGAACAGAATAACTTCTTTAGAGATTTTTCTTTTCTAATGGTAATTACATAATTGGATAGGTTTTAGGTTATTTTTTTCCTATCTGATGTGTAGATGCCAGTCACTTTTGAGCATTTTTACTGAAGGATCCTAAAAATCATCCAGAAAAACAAATCTGCCAGGCTCCCCCCTATTATCAACATCCCAAAATGCCTTTGGCACTGAGTAAATGCCAAGCATTTGTTATTTGGCACTTGACTTGTCCCTTATTTCTTTGAACTCAAACATGTTGCATAAGATTGGTGAAGTTATGCTGAGCTAATAATTGAAACAAAAAACTCCTGAATCCTCCCTTGATCCAACCTTTCCAATTTCCATCTAAATACACTATATGTAATAAGTCTTTAATTGTTGTGAGAAAAACTCAATCTGCTTTAAACTTCCAATAAGTGTTACTTAAACTTCCAATACGTTTTGTCTTTTGTTTCTGCAGGTTTCTGTTTTGCCTCTGGAGAGCTTCATTATGGCAGCCCCCAGTGAACAATGACATCCTTTGACAAATGCAGATGCCAAAAAGCCAGACAAAAACAGTGGCCTTGTTTCATTTTTACTCCAACACAGTGAAATGGTGCTCTTAAAGTTTTGTTATTGACTCTCACTGGAAAAAAACCCAACAATCTCCTGACCAGACCTTTTTTCCCCAGCCCTCTCCCAGTGTTCTTATGGATGCTTGACACAGTGACATCATGTAGTAGGCCCTGAAGTGTTGTCATAACTGAGTTGCAATGGTTTTATACACTTCTCCATTTCCCAACAGCTTTCTGTCAGTTCTGCATTCTTTTTCCTGGGGCCTGATTTTCCCATGTTACTGGCTAGCAGACAGGCTCGTGGGCTCTTTTGTTCCAACCACCTATGAAAAACGTCAAAGAGCAGATGACCCATGCTATTTTCACGCACTCTGCATCATTATTACCACTCCCATCTACCTGGCACTCTTGGTGGCCTCTCTTCCTTTCGCTCTGATTGGCTTCTTGCTCTGGTCCCCGCTGCAATCAGCCAGAAGGCCCTATATCTACTCCAGGCTGAAAGACAAAAACCACGCCAATGGAGCCACACTGCTCACTGAATGGAAGGCAGCAGGGAGCGGGAAAAGCTTCTGCTTTGGCAGTGCCAATGTTTGCCTGCTGCCCGATTCTCTGGCAAGATTTAATAACGTTTTCAATACACAGGCCAGGGCTAAAGAGATTGGCCGGAGGATCCGAAATGGGGCGAGCAGGCCACAGATTAAAATCTACATAGATTCTCCTACCAACACATCCATCAGTGCAGCGAGTTTCAGCAGCCTGGTCTCCCCCCAGGCTGGAGATAACCGCACTGTTAGTGCTGGCATCAAAAGGACAACATCAATGGAGTACAAAGGAGACAACTGTGGCTCAAACAACGGCGAGGAGAACAGAGAAGATAAAGGTGGAAGTGGAGAGCCACATGAGGGAGAAGAAAACACTTGCATTGTCCGTATCAACGGAGAGGAGAATGGCCACATGTCAGACACAGAAGCAGACACTGTCAACGGCCAGGCTCGTGCCAGTGGCCCAGCAGAGCCTTCGCTGGAAGGTGATGCAGAGGTGTCAAAAACACCAAACCACAAACAGAAGGAAGGAGATTCTGGGAGTTTAGACAGTTGCTCTGCCTCACGAGAGTCCCTAGTCAAAGTCCGTGTTGGAGATGGTACAGTGGACCAAAGCACTGTCAACAACAAGCTCCTCTACAAAGCTTCAATCATGAAGAAGACTTCGGTGCGGAAAAAGAAACACACAGATGAGACCTTTGATCATGAGATCTCTGCTTTCTTCCCTGCCAACCTGGACTTTCTGTGCTTGCAGGAAGTGTTTGACAAAAGAGCTGCAGAGAAATTGAAAGAGCAGCTCCATCACTATTTTGAATACATCGTCTATGATGTTGGGGTCTACAGCTGCCATGGCTGCTGTAGCTTTAAGTTTGTGAACAGTGGTCTACTTTTTGCCAGCCGCTATCCGGTTATGGATGCTGCCTATCACTGTTACCCCAATGGAAGAGGAATGGACTCCTTGGCTTCCAAGGGAGCCTTGTTTCTCAAGGTAAGAGCCTTTTAGAAGCTGTAAGTATTGACTCTGTATGTGTGGCAAGTTATAAAGTTACATTATTTTCGTATTTCTTTAGACCACAATAGAGGCAATATTAAGATTTAGATTTCCTGATATAGCCTACTGGGTTATAGAGATAATCTTTATGGGATTTGTAGCCTGAATACTGCGTTAAAATGATGGATGTGTCTGAAACAATGAGGGACTATTGGAGGTAGAACTCAAGTATAATTTCAAGACTCAAAATTTGAAGTGATTTTCATGATATTTTAATTTCTTTCTTTACAGAAATCTCTGTAAGAAAGTGCATAAATTCTAAGCCTCATAACATGAGTACAGTACAATGAGCATCACTGTTGGAAACCAGCTTGTGCTTGTTGAGTGTTTGTCTGGCAATCAAAAGAAAATCAAATGTCTAAATGTCAGTATAATAAAACTGAAAGAATTGCAGTGAAAGGTATGGCTACTCTGCTCTCTTGCTTGCAAAAGAATTAGTAAGGAGAGATATGAAGAAGAATAAACAAGACAAACATGCCTGAGACACTGGGGAGCGCAGAGCTTTTTTGTGTTATTAACACAGTTTACATAAATTAACTTATGGTAGAGAGAACAGGAAGCCTGGGGTTGTATGTCTGTAAATCATGAAAAGCAGAAAGTCTGCATTTGTTTTTCCAAGACCTAGTGGCTGTTCATGCTTAGCTCTTGGGAGTAGCTGGCTGTGCTGTTTCTAACCTGGAAAGTGGGCTTTTCTAACTTGTGATTAATCAAGAACCAAAATTTTTTGCCACAGATCCAAGTCTGTAGACCCAAACCTGGAAAAATCTGAAAATGTCCAAAATAGTGAATTTCAGATTTTGTGATTTAGCCACAGTTTGGAATGGGTTTCACTAACTAAATCCTGAACCTCTTTTCTAACATTGGCAAAGTACATCAGATGCTCAAATTATATGTACTTCCCAGTCACAAGTCCTCAAGAAAAGACATTAACAGTCATTAAGAATATGGATTGTGAATAAGGATCAGTGGGAGGCTTTGTACTCCATCTGTAGTTTTTAACCAAAGCAAAAACTTTTGGTACTATGACTTGTGTAAGAAAACCCCCAAATACTAGAATTTTGTTTCTGATAATAGTTGAGGGTTTCATGTACATTGACTTAAACAAAAGCCAATCCTTATCTGAATACAGGTGTCCAAAAACTAGGTCTAAGCTCTCTATATTGCACTCTTATGTGTTTATAAACAGCAACAACTTATTTTTTCATCACAAATTACTGCAAGCAAAAAATAAATGTAGATCTTGTGCAGTATAAATATTTCTGGGGTCACAAAGACTACCCTTGAACATATGCATATATTGGGGATTAAGAGATTAAAACCAATCTGTTTGTAACTGCCCATTGCTGAGTCATTGATTTGCCACCCTGCTAGGCAGGCTGCAATGTCTCCATTTCTCTTGCAGAAAATTAAGCCTCCTTTCAAGATTCCACTGGGAAGATGAACTTAATTATGGATCCAAGTTGTTAAATAATGTTACAGTTGAGTAGGGAATAGAGGCCAATTATTATAAAGTTCCAAAGATGACTCCATTCTTCTGAATATAACAGTTCTGCCCAGCCATAAGACTGTTTTTCCTCCTCTCTGTGTCATTCTGATATACTTTTTTTTTTTAATACCAAAAATATTTTTTATTCTGAATTAAGTCTATCTTAACAAGAATTTCCTTTCTATCTGAATTGTACATTAAATGACCAGTTGTACATAGGTCATTTCTTTGATGACAGCAAAAACATAGAGTAGGAATAATTATTTAATTTTGTCTTTGAAATAAAGTAGGTTTAGAGGCTGTTTTTCTTGATGTGGTGCTTAGTCAGCAGCTGGATGGGTGTGGACTCCAGAGACAAAACCACATGCAGTAAGTGAAAGCCTGGTTTATTTTTGAAGTCAGCAGGAATCAGTGCAGTAAGTTCAGAAGCCTCGAGCTGTTCTGCTGAGGCAGCAGGAAGCTGACAGAGGGTACCAGAGCTCTGGGTGCCGGGTGGCCAGCACTCTGCCATCCGAAGGGACAGCTTATCTCCCTGCTTCCAGGAGGGACTTTTACTGGTCCTTACAGAATTCTGAATGTCCTACACAGGGTTTCTCTGGTTTTAAAGAAAGTAAGAGAGCCTCGCAGAACAGGAGTGTCCTAACTGCTTCCCAAACCATGGGGGCATGCAGAGCCTCTGTCCTGTGCAAACCCTGGGTTTTTAAGTTCCTGACTCCTGTGGAATGCAGTGTCCCATTTCTGAAGTAGGAAAGGCATCAATTGAGTTTTGTTTTGGAAAGATGCTTGCGAAGACTGTTCCCCTTGCACAGCTTCCATCTCTGAGTAAAGGAGCAGTTGCTCTCTGTGTTGGTTAAAAGCCAAAAGCTGTGCAAAGCAACTTAGGGGAGCAGGCCCATATATTTTGAAAATATGGATAAAGCCAGTTAATGTTTCCACTCATGGGGAGGATGAAGCCTTTATTACAATTATTCTGAACCTTAAGAAACATCCAACATCTAAATTAAGAAGGACGTTCAGAGAAAGAATCTGATTGTTTTTTAGTAAGTATGATTGTCTCCTTACTACAAATAGAACTGTTAGGGAGACAAATTAAAGGTCTCAGAATTAAATATTTAAAGAAAGTTGAAATAATTTGAAAATTACAAAACTGCTTTGGGGGACTCTGATGCAAAACAGATCCCTACTGCCCTGGTACAACTGTTTTGCACATTTTTTCATTTTAGAATGGGTTCTGTTTCCCATGAATAAGAAATCATTTTCCATTGCCCTTGTCTTCCCTGCCCTATCTTCACTATCTAGATTGTAAAGTTCAGGTAGAGATTTGGAAGGATTTGAGAGATTTGCTTAGTCATACAAAATTATTTTACTTGAGAGACTTAGAGCTCAAGGATTATTATTAGTAGCTGTAATAACAATCAGCTCTTACCCACTGCTTTTCATTCCTACATCTCAGAGTGCATAATGAAGAAAGGTCAATATCTGCTTAACAGAAGGAGAAACTAAAGTACAGGAAGGTAAAGTGATTTGATTGTGGCTTAACACCTAGGGTGTCACAACCAAGGAGCCAAGCTGGAAGTAAATTACAGAGGCTTTTAGCACAGTTTCATGCTACCTAACAGCTATCTGGAGACCTGTGCAAAGGAACTCTGCCTGTGTTCTCCTCCTAAGGATGTCTGCCACAAAAGGTGCTGCTGCTGGCATTTTCCTGACAGAGATCAGACTGGTTTTTCCATCTGTAGAGGCTGCTGCTTTCCAGGGCAGGATGAAGACATGAGGATGACATAGTTGAGAGGAGCCATTGTGTGAAGTCCATTTTCTGCAAAGAGGACTAATTTGCATTTGGCACTTGGAACTCTTCAAGCTCTGCCAGTGCTTTTGTGTCCAATCTGAGGGTCTCATTGGCATGTAAGAAAAACAAGATCACTGAAAAAAACAGCATATATGCAGGGGGGAAATGTCGCAGCCAAGTGACAATTTCATGTCTGAAGTGTTAAACCATTGTTCCTAGTTGCCATAAAGACTCGGAGGAGAAGTTAGCAAATACATAAATCAGCCAATCCATTTTCATACTTTGACAGTGTGGGCCCTTGGGAGACTCTGCTGAGACTCTCTGTTCCAGCGTGGCATTTCACATTAATTTAAAATGCCGAAGAGAAGAGCCCTGGAGTCACTTTGTAGGTTTTATAACTTCCATTGTCTCTGCTGCTGCTCAGCTGCAGACAGAGGTGGGAAGGGGGCCTGGCACAGCCCCTGTGCTGGTGACTGGCACTGAAAACTGGCTTGGACATGTCTGTCTGGAGCGTGGTGCAGACTGCAGTGGTCTCAGCTCCTCTGCAGCTGCAGCTTTGGCTCACACATGATGTTAGTGCACTGTAGTTTTGATGGATTTAAAGGGAGTTATAAAATATACACCCTGTTCAGAAAATGGAAGTTGATTTTACAAATCAGCATTGTCAAATCAAGTTTAAAAGGTGTCAATGAGTGCTGAGCAAAAATTGTGTAATGCATCACCGGTCTGTTATTTACTAGAAGGTTTCAAAATGACAACATCCCTCTTTAGACAGAGGATCTGGTGTGAAGCCTTGGTTATGCTGTGCCAGGGATGCTGTGTCAGTTTTGGACAGTAGCGTAACAAAACTGGAAAGCATCCTTAACTTGACTTGGTGAGTTTGCCCATATTTTTCCAAGTGTAGCAATCTCATAAAACTCATTTTTGCTGACAAATTTCACCTCTCTTATCCTTAAATTGTAATATTTGTAACAATAATGTAAATCTAAGCTAGATTGTAGATACACAGTCAGAGTAGGGAGGTGAGTGAAAGAGGCATCATTCTCAAAATGGCTGTTGACTGAGAGAGAGGTTTTGGAGGCTTCTTGCTCCCAATGGGACTGGGAGATACAGATGGTGTGTAGAAGGCTGTGCTTCCTACTGTTCCTAGTAGGAAACTATTCTGGGGTTTGGCATCTGCCAAAAGAGTCAATTTTAGCAAAAATAAGAATTCTAAGTTAAAACAGAGTATGTGAGCATAATGCAAAACTAAACTCTGATGTGGGAAGTTTGAACAGTTAATAGTATTCTTCAAAATCAAAAGGCAAAAAAACATCTTGTGGATTTTGCTAGATTTCTGGAAGAAGTGGTGTTTAATTAATATTAATTCCTAAGGTTATTAACAGATTTACTTTTCAAATTCTCTGAAAATGAAGGCTGTTCTCAGGGAGTACAGTAATTGTGCAGAGAACGTGTTATTATTCATTGCTTAAAGGAAACCTAGCAACCTTTGCTCTGTGTGCAAAGCTCAACTTGTTTTCCAAAGAGCTGATATGGTAGTAACAGATGGTAGAAGGAGCAGCAGCTCTGATTGCAAAACTGTTTTGAAGCACAATTTTTACTGTTTTCTCCTCTCAGGGAGCCTGCTTTGTGTGAAAAAATGAGGGTTCCCTAAATTCACCTCTGTGATTCTCCCTTTTGATGTTTCTGATGCAGATGCATTTCACTTGAGTAATTTCAGCTGCCTTTGCTGTCCCAAGGCAGCCCATGTGAGCTGTGCCTGGGAGTGCAGGGGCAGCTGCTGCAGTTCCACACTGGGTTGAGGGGAAGATTTTGGACCTCAGGATTGCACAGAAAAGGGGAATGTCTCCTTTCTGCCCCCAGTCAAAGAACACCTAGAGTTTCCAGTGGTTAGATTTTTTAGTCCTTGATCAGCTGTCCAGTACCTACAGTTATCCCAAGATGTATAAAAGAAATGTCTAGTGCTGCTCATGAATTTGTTTAGATTATTCTAAAGCTGTGCCATTTAAGGCAGGAGGGTAACCTAAACATTTTCCACATGCTGAGTTTCTGCTGTAAAATATTAATGCAGGAATTGGATGGAGTCCAATAAACTGAGACTTTTAAAAAAAAGAACAAAAAAAAAGACTCTACCATGGCACTGACCATTTTCCTTCACTTTGATATAATTAATGCTATTAATCATGGTCCTTTTCCCCTTAATTAATGGGGATAAATAAAAACTGTTGTGCAGAATGAAATACAGGTTTGAGAAAATGTGAGTTGTGGGCTTTCTCCTCCTCAGAAGAGGAAGAGCCCTTCATTAGTGGCACCAATTTACAGCCACTTTCCCTCATATATACGTTTAATGAAGCTTTGCCAAATAACAAATTCTCTGAGTTCATGGAGCAGTAATTGTTGCACATGGCAGGTGGGAAAAATAGGATTCTGAAATAATCAAGAGCAAATGTAGCTACAAAGAATTGCAGAGCGCCACACAGTTTTGAGCTGACTTCTATAACATTTTAAACTTCTTTAATATACTTTAAAAACATGTTTATTATAATAAATTAGGGATTTAACTAATTTTTCTTCTTTAGAAGCTGCTACATATTTCTGAAGGCAAAAGGCAGAGCTGTTGAAGGATGGAAAATAAGATAGATCTTTTTGCACCATGTCTCAGCTAACCAAAAATACACCTTTCTTGGGAGCTATGACTAATCTAAGTCATCTCTGTGGGACAGGAATGTTTGAAGTGGGAATGGGAGTAGCTGCAATTTCTGCTTGGCATCTTCTCTTAGCAGTAACAGGAATGAGGACTGGGACAGCTTGGCTGTCCCACTTAGGTTCTTAATGCTGCCTCTCCTGCTTGCATTGGAAATTTGCTGAAATGGGAGAAAAAGTCCAGGAGCAGTTGATACAATTTGGAAGATTACAGAAATGTTGTACTGGAAAGAAGACAAATTGTGTTTTCCATTTCTTTCTTTTCCCTTGCTCACTGTTAACTCATTATAATTGCATCGGGTTACATAATGACATCCCCACTGCAGTGGAACAGGGAGGCACAGAGCACATCTCAGGGCACCAGCCCTGCAGTGGGTGTGGAAATGCCACTCCATGTGCATGTGCACCTGCTTTATCCACAGCAATTCTCTTGAATCTCAGGCTCTTTTTAAGGGAGCTTCCCTTGAACTTAAACAATATTGGCTACATATGGTGAGAGGAATATTTCTGTGGGAGTAAGTCACTGTCACATCGACTGGAAATTCTGTTTCTGTGTCCTGCACTTACTCCCTGTCTGAGGTGTTTTATTTCCAACACAAAGAGTTACTCAAGGCCCCTGTGCAGATGATGTTCTTTACAAATGCCGTGTTCATACTCCAGTCTTTAGGAAGAAAGGTTTTTTTTTCCCTCCCCAGAGCATGCAGAGGTTCTTTCAGCCTGGTTAGTTTTTCTTCATAACATGACCATCATTAGTGTGGTTCCTGCCATGACTGTGAATTCATTTCCTGGAGAGTTCTGTACTGTGGTGACTTTTCCTCTTCAGAAGAGCAATGCAGGCAGCAGCACTATGGTTACATTTATTTCAGTGGCAAAATTGACACCTCCATGGTCACCTAAGTGGATGAAATGGAAGGTTTTGCTCATTTACAGCCCAAGATGAGATTAAACTATAGTGGTTGAGGCTGGAGCTAGGCTGTGTAGATCCCAATTTACCTGAAGAAGTCTCACTGTAACAGGCAGGTTATTCACCTTTCCCAGCTCTGGCTTTATTGGCCACATGGGGATTCTGAGGTGACAGACTTTGAGAACTTTTTCCATGAGTATGCCAAAACTTTAGCTCTCATCTGGTTTGTATACCCGGATTTGCTTCCCCTGAAGGGAGAGACAATCACGTGTTCTTGGACTTGTATATTAGTAACTCCTTTGTTCTGGAGGGTACATGTTTAAGAAACTATTTTATTTTGGATGTTTTTGAATGGCCTCCTCTTGGCAATGTGAAGCTTCTAGAAAATGTCACTAAAGATTAAGTTCTCCTCATAACAAATGTTTTGGTTTTGTGTACATATTATTGGTCATTTGAGACTCTAGATTATTTCTTTAATCAAGTGAGATTTCTCATGCACAATTCAAATTTTTAATCATTAAAGAGCATTTCCTTCAGAGCATCTGATGATTTACTAACACAGCAATGACCTGTCTGAAGCTGTTTTTCAAAGTGGTAAAAAAGGCTCCAGTACTGAAGTAGCATTCTCATGGGTTTTGTTTAAGTATCTGTTGATGCTTTTCTTGACATCCAGATGTGATAGAATTGTTTTGCACGGCTGGAACAGATGTGTGTAAATATAAATTCTTAAGAGACAAGGTATTTGTCAAGTTTGCAGCTTTGTATACTTACTGTGCCAGTATATGGGAAACATGAGATGTGCAAGATTTTCCAGTTAGCCCAGGAAATTCCCATGATAGCAAGCAGTGTGATTAAGTTTCAAGTTATTTTCCCTTGCTGTAGCTCTAAAATTTCAGTTCTTGCTACTCATCAGGGTTTTTTTCCTGTGAACAAGAATCTTTCTGCCATAACCTTGCTGGCTTGATTTCTTTCATGAGCCATTTATTACCTGATACCAGTCTCAGTGGAGGACAGACCACTCCTCAGTCATGTAGGACAAGCTTTTGCAAAACAGTTCCAGGAATATTCCCAGTCTTGCACAGCACAGTCCCAGCGTGGTGTCTCCAACAGATTGTACTAATGTGCTGTGGCATTGAGATGAAATCTTTTAATAAAATGTACTTGATGTCAAGTACTTTTGTGTGCTTGACACAGCCAATACTTGGAAAACAAAAATTCAGAGCGGTCAGTTTTGCACTTACTTATCTCATTTGCAGGTAGGGGACAAATATAAATATGCAGCAGCAGAAAATTTTGGCATTTTGGATTCCAAACACACTCTTAGTAGGATTTCCCCCTTAAGGGAAAAAGTCTCTTTCCCATCTATACTTAGATTTTATGCCCCTCTCCCAAGGGCAAACAAAATGTGATGGTCAGTGGTGTAACAGGGATCTGAATCCACTCTTAGCTTCTCAATGTTTGACTAATTTGATTATTGCAAATCTAGTGAGAATTGGAATAAATTTTGCATATTTCAGCATAATTGTGAAAAAGGCTAATTTTAATGTGAAAATTATAAAACTTGACACTATATTAAACCACACATAGGTTCTGTCAGTTTTAATTTTACATCGAGGTAACACTAGAGTTTAACAGGTTATCACATACCTTTTCCCTCCTGTGATCATTTTAAAATAAATATTTTAAAACATTGGGACCTTATATTTAGATATTTTCTTCCTGTCCATTTCCATACACAAAGAGGAATGGTTCATGGCACAATCAAGACTGTATGGTGATTTTTAGAAAGCAGTGCCTGAAGAAGGTCCCTGCAGAAGGATGATTCAATAAATGTGTTATTGACACACAGCTACCAATTTAGGGCAGCTGAGGTGAGCTAAAGTCAGGCTTATGGTGTCTGAGCCACTCTGGCTTATTTGGTTACATATATTTCTTGTGGAAATGTGACTGTAGATGTTTCTTCTGTGTTAAGCAGCTAAAGTTATATTTGTGAAGTGCTGGCTTGGTGTGGTGGAAGCAGAGCCCTCCTGCCAAGGTCCACGTTGGAGCCTTGTCCTCCTGCCACGTCGCTGCCCCGGCCGAGTCAGCAGCATCCAGCACAGCCTGGAAAATGCAACATCTGAAATAGCTCTTGGCCACACAAAAGATTGCTTTCATGTAGAATTACAGGGCTTGTAGTATTGCAGAGGTCAAGTAGGTTTCCTGTCTGCACAACCCACAGTCCTTGTCCATCTGTGAAATACCAAATTAATCTGAATAAACAGGTTTTTCTTACTATTTTACTTCAGATTGTATTTAATACAGTAATGCCTCTACTGTAGCTGGGAACTGACCAGGAAGACACAAAGGTATTTATTTATTTAGTTGTCACAAATATTTGCCTCCATTATGATTATACACCAAATATACTGTTTAGTGGCTGCCATCAGTACTGCCTGTCAAAAGAAATTACAAGCCCCTGAAAGTCAAAAAAGCTGGAGGAAATGTGAAATTTGGGAGACGAGCTGCTTTGGATGCACTTCCATGCTGGCATTTTCCAAGGAAATTCTAATTATGTTAATGTCTTCAGCTCTTGCTTTTGAGCTTTATTTTTTTCATCAGCAGAGTGTTTATGAAAGCCCCTCTCCTCTCCCCGTGGGACTGTGTGTTCCAGCAGAGCCCTGGGGCACCATCCCCATGGGCATTTGCTGTGCTCAGCCCCTCCACAGAGCACAGCCAGGCTTCATCCTGGGCCATTTCTTACAATTCTTTGAGAGTAAAAGATCCCAAGTCCATCTCAGCACAGACGAGCACACAGGCACACTGAGCAATACACATTTATTCACGAGGAATGGAAATCAGCATGATCCTGTGCACAAGCTGGTTCAGGAGTACAGGGCCTTATCAGGCACTCCATTAAGGCTGCACAGGAAAGTCTAATGCCAGTTTGAGTGGACTCTTTTTCTCAATTGGGCTATAATTTATGCTTGCATGTTCAGCTTTTACCATTAAATCTTTTCTGCTTTCTGAATAGAAACACTGGCATGATTCCACCTGCTTTGGTCAATAAGGGGATTATAAGGAGCACATCCCTGCTCTGAGGCAGAACACTTTTTGTGCTGTGTTCTCCTTCCAAAGTGGTGACATTGAAAGGTGTGTGACATCCACACTTGTCCTCTGCTGCAGGAAACACTGCACATTTGCAAGCAAGTGGAGTTTATAGTTTAGGGGGTTTTTAATAGCATTGAAGAGAAACCCTGATTTTGAATAACTACATTTGGAAGATATGGTTCATTCACATGCCTGTCCTAGACAGCAGAGGAAAGGAACTGTTTTCCACTTTTCTATTGGAATGGCTTATGTTGCATAAAAAAGTTGGAGAGAAAGCTCCTTACGGTTCATCAGGGACCCTGAGATGTCCAGGCAGGAGGAAGAAGTGTGTGCAGTGCAGCTCCTGCAGCAGTCTCATCCTCTGAGCCTGCTGCCATCCTGGGAGCTCAGGAGAATCTCCTCTGGGGGTGAAGCACCAGAGACTGCCTGTGTTTGCCTTGGCTCCCTCTGCCTCCCTGGAGCAGGTTAGCTGAATGGGAACAGCAATAAGAGCACCATCAATATCCATTTGTAAAACTGCCTAAAAAAGGACTGAACAGACTGAGGACAGAATAAAGCCAGTTGTTTATTACCTACTCCTCTGGCTGGCACAAACCCTAAAAGTTAACAAGGCATTGTTAAGTACAAATGACTTCTAAATTCACTTACTGCAAAGCTGCCTTTTCAGTTATAAAATATATCAGCTGGTTCTTGAATCGCTGAAAAACAAGAAAACCAACCAAGCTGACAAAATTGTGTCCAGATGAAATGGAGCTCTGCTTGTTGTTTAGAGGTGTCAGATAAAATTTGAGTCTAGCCTTGTGAAGTAGAGTCATCTGTGGTGGTGTTTTCTGAGCCCTTGGTACAACTTTCCTCTGTGGGCATTTTCTTTAATTCATGCAGTGCTGCCACATAAACTGTCAACAAGAAAACCATAGACTCAAACTTGTTTCTTGCCACAATACAAAACTTATCCATTTTTCATTTGGAATTTTGATTTGCAGCTAAGTCCTGAATTGCCAAAATTATCAATAGAGTTGAAAACCTAAGCCAGAACTTGATTTTTTAAAAAATCAGAAATTTATTCTAACCCAGAAATTTATTTTAATTTTCTTGTGTGTCTACCTGCAAGTACATTTTTAAAGGATTGTAGCTTAAGATATAGATGAGGAATTATATTACATTCCAGCTTCCCTGGAAGCTCTTGCAGTGTTTTTTGTCTGCTTGACAGGCATGGGGGCTGCTGCTGTGAGCTGAAGGATGCAAACATTGCTGAGGCACACCAAGGCCCCCAACACCTTTGCAGAAGAATGTAAAAAATCCATCAAAATCCAAAACTTACTGTGGAATGGAGAAAACATGATCAAACCCAATATCTATTTAATATTTCATCCTTTTTCCTGGCATTTTTCCTTTTGCATTCTAATCATACCCAGGCAAGAACCAATCTGCTGGTAATACTGCTTTATAAGGCCCTTGGGTGGTGGGCCTGAATTGTACATGGGAACGAGAGCTGGGCCAGGGAACCAGTGGGACTGCAAAAACAGGAGACAGTAACATCTTTTATGTGTGCAGATCAAAATCAAAACACTGAACATGGTGATATGCAAAGGGTCAGTGTGCTGGCCACAAGCCCCAGTAAAGTCAGGAAGCCTCAGTGTGTGTCTCTGGTAGTTTTTTCTGGTTTCAAAATAGAGTTGGCTGGAAAGAATGGTAAAAAAGGCTGCACAGATGGACTTGGAAGTAGAGTTGTATGAGCTCTTCTATTAATCACCTTTTTATTTCTTCCCTTCCAGGTGCAAGTGGGAAGTACACCTCAGGACCAAAGAATTGTGGGATACATTTCCTGCACTCACTTGCAAGCTATTGCAGGTACTGCCCTAAGATTCATATCTTTGTTTGTCACTATTTGCAGGCCTGGGGTGGAAATTTTGTGCACAAGAGCAATAGAATTGCCCCTCCTGTGTTTCTGACTGTCAAGTGCAAGTGTGTGCTGCAAAGAAGGGTAGACAAGTATCACCAACCCTTTACATCTTCAGTCTCAGAGTAATTATTATGGGGCACAAACAGAAACTATCCCTTGGGAACTTTTCTGTGCTCCCTCTTAACCAAATACTGGTATTTTAGACATACATTACTATCATTGTTACTCAACAGCATTTAACAACCCATACTGTAGCAGCACATAAACAAAAATTTCTTTGTACATAACTGAGGGATAATCAGAAGTTACATGGGGCAGTAATTCTAGCTGCTGATTTCTGGTGGAAAAAGCCAAAATTCTCTGCCTTTTGACCTACAAATTTCATCCATGAATGACTAGCAAGTTAATATACTCACTGGAAAATTCTCCTGGTCATATGTTTAAAAGCAGTTCTGAACTTAGAGTAGGTGTAGTTATAAAAACCAAATCTAGAGACCTTTACTGTGAGTATGATCAGCATTTTACTTAGCCAGAGGGTTGGATACCCTTCCTTCATTAAACATGGCTGTGATTGTTGTGCTGCTGGGAGCAGGACAGCCCTGTCACAGGGGCTGCTGCCAGCCCATGTGCTGGGACCAGGCCAGCCAGGGCTGCACGTGGCTGCGGGGCTGTGCTGCTCCATCCTGCCTCAGCCACACACGGACCTGGCAGCACAACTGCTGCTCCCTCAAGTCCATTAGAGACACTGCATGGTTCTAAAAAAGATTAATGAATTTTTCAGCTACTTTTTAACAATGTAACAGCCTTCTCTGCTTTTCTATTTTAAACTTACGGTAATGTACTGTGAGATTGCTGAGATTTATTGCTGTTCCAGTTTAGTTTCGTTTTTTGGTTTTGTTTCTAGTTTTCAGTCCTGTTCCTTTCTACTACCTAGTCCTGTATTCTCAGTTAGTCCTTGATAACCCCATTGTGAAATCCCTAAAATATTAAAGAGGAAGAGGGGGGAGGGAAGAATAAAGGGGGAGTAATGTTCAATTTTCAAAGTCAACCTAAAGTTTGTTCAAGGGTAAAACAGAACCTTTTATTTTCCTGCTTTGTATTTTTAGGCTTATCTGGTTTGAACTACATTCAGCTAGAGCAGACAATGATTTAAGAGTCTGTCCCTAGATATATCGTATTTGTTTATGTAATGAAATGGAAAACTAAAGTTCGTAAGTTCGGCAGAGCTGTGCTTTCTGATTTGCATCACTTGATTCATAACATTCATGCATTAAACAAATTATCCAAAACCCCAGTTTAACGATGTAAAGATGTGTATCTATAAAAACAAGCAGCGTTTAAAAGGTCAGCCATTTAAATCATCTTGTCACACATGGCTGAGTGCAACCTGGTTTCCCTTCTAGGATACGTAAACTTACACTTGACAGTTCTGAAACTTACATAAGTACAAAGTGAAATGATCCAACTGCTTATGATCAGGGACCAGCTGCTAATGCTTTTCTCAAGGTATGTGCTGGCTCAACTCTGTTCTGAGCAATTACTATTTGTTCAGACCTGACCCTCAACTTTTTCAAGAAACCTTAGAATTAGATGTAGTTTTTCCATTCAGGTCTCTGCCTGGTACTGGTTGCTGCTGTGAAGAAGCTCTTTATTTCCATTGTGGAAATAGTTGCATTTCAGTGACAAAATGAAGGGATCCTTTAATGAGATTTGATGTAATTATTTTGCAGGGCTGTTAATTTTACATGGTTCTTTTATGTCTGTTGATTAGTCAGTGATTAATGTTCTGGCCAGGTTTTGCTGCCTTGAATCCACCCACATCCCGAGTGCCGTTGAGTCACGGCTCTCAGACACCCCACCAGCCATCAGTACAGAGCTGGCCTCGAGCTACTCCAGCCCCAGCTGAGCTGATGCAGCCTGCTGGATGCTGTCTCATAACCTGCTCACATCCCTGTTCTGCATTTAGTGTGAAAGTAGCCATTGGCAGCCCAGCTACTGGGAACCCACACTTCTCCAGCCCCAGTTTCAGGCTCCCGAGCCTGCACAGAGCTGAGGCAGAACTGAGAAAGCTCTCTCAGTGTTGGAAGCTGTGGTGGTGCTGTCAGGAGCAGCTCCAGCGCTGAGCATCCTTAGGCAGTGATTCCACAGATGTTCCTGAAGTAGCAGAGCTCTGTGTCCCCAGCAGGGCAGCCTGTCCTTGCCCTCCTCTCAGCTGTGCCACCCCAGCTGTTGTAGTCTGTGCTTTACTTGGCTGGGGACCTGACCCAGCTGAGAAGGAACCCAGCAGAATAAAAGGCGACTTTGTTCCTTTCGGTTTTAGGTGGTTTGTTCTTACTTGTGTTTATTCTATTTCCTCAGTCTACCCCGGATTAAGTGTTACAAGTGCAGGGGTCTGCACACAGTCAGGTGTGACACAGCCTGTCTTGCAGTGAACTGAAGCCTTTGGTTTGTGACTTGGAAACAATTTTTCCCTGTGATTAGGCTTCACATCCTACACTCTGCAAGTTTTTTTGCTCTTCTTCCCCAGGTTCCCTGCCAATATATCCCATTCTGCTCTGCCTCCACTAGATTTTTTAATTTCCTGTGACTAGGCCTGTATGTGCTTTGTCCCTCAACCACAGTGCTCCTTCCAATGTCTTTCAGACTAGGATAGAATAGTCAGTGTATAATTCTTGCCTGAGTTCTGACTGAAGCCAGGGTTTCACTCAAGTGTTTTCTAAGTGAATGGAAAGGGCAAGTATGATTATTCTACAATGAACAAAGGTGAAGTATGTATTTATGCTGGCTGAAGTTTCCCATATTACCCTTTCATCCTTCTACAGAATTTGAAGCTGAAAGGAGCTTTCAGAGAATTCAGAAATGCTGACTGCAGGAACCCGTCACGACACAATTATGTGCATTTTTCCAGGCCAGTTACCGAAGAAAAGAGTGCAGAGCAATTAGCACAAATCTGTATTCTTTGGCTAATCCCTGGTGGCAGTCAGATTCTGTCTGAATGTTTAAGAAGTTGAACCTTTGCTGGGAGTTACTACCTAGTTCTCTTCTCCTAGTATTTACTGAACTGTTTCCCTGGGTGTGCTGGATGCAACTTTGGCTTCTCTTCTACTTGGGTGCCTGATGAGTTCACTTATCTTCATCTCCAAAGTTACTGATCATTAGGAGCTGCTGAGACTGGAATCTGAGTAGTAACTTTTGCATGTGGATACGTGCAGTACCTGCTGAGAGCTGCAATGAGCTGGATAATATTAATCTTAGAAAACAATTACATTCAAGTCTTTCATTAGAGAGATCCCATCTCGTGTCCTGGAAATGGAGCTGGCTATATGCCCCTGCTCCCAGTAGTGCCCTGAAGAACAATTCCTTCTATGACCTCTAGTGGGGATAGTCAGGGAAGCTGGGCTGTCACAAGTGCACATTTGGCTGAAGACAGATGGAAGTCATGCTCCCAGAGCTCCAAGGTTTACCTGTCAAGCCCTGAGGTTAAAAGCTGTACAGGGCTCTTACAAAGGCTCAGCATCCTCAGAGAGAGGTGTGTGTCACGGTGCAGTTAATGCTTTCCTAGTGACAGCAATACATCTTATCAGACACAACATCATTTTGCCTGTGTGTCTCTTGTTATTCTCAAGATTTTTCTGTTGGAGAATTTTACCTTTTTGTGTTTCAGTTAAGTGAGTTTGCTGTATTTTTCATGCTGATCTGGGACAGGTTGCTGCCTGAGTTTTATGCCCATGTGGTAATGGGCCTGTTATTTTATTTCTCATTTAGTGAAGCCATGCCAGATGGATAATTCACAGAAAAATGAGTGAAACATCCTTGGCCATTCAGGAATGTAAAAGCGCATCTTAGAAAATGAAGCAATTTATGTAATTGGGACTTTGTGGGGAATGAGATTTTACTGCATTCTTGTCAACAAGAACCATGCCTAAAAGTTCCTTATGAGGAAACAATGGCAGGTCAGAAAAAGTGCAGCCTAAGGAGAGGAGACAGCAGAGGAAGATTCAGATGCTGCAAAAGGAGAACAGTCCATGAATTTGAATGAGCTTCAGCAGGAAAGAGAAAGCTGAGGCAGCTTCAGGAGGAGAAAACTCTTGTCCAAGTGTGAATACCTAATGGTAGGGTGCAAGGAAGGTGGAGGCAGCCTCTCCTCACTGGGGTCCAGTAATGGGACAAGAGGCACTGGGCACAAACAGAAACGCCATTTAGACACAGGAAAATGGTTTTTATTGCAAGGATGATGAAGCTCCAGAACAGGCTACCCAGAGGTTATGGAGTCTCCAACTACAGAGATTTTCAAGACCTGGCTGGATATGGTCAGTCCTGAGTGACCTTCTGTGGGTGATCCCTGCTTGGGCAGAAGGGTTGGACTGGATGAGGTCCCTTTCACACGCTGACACATTCCATGAATCTGTGATTTCTGCCCTATCTTTAGCTAAGCAGGAAGGATCTGTTAGTCACGCACACCTTTTGTAGTGAGTGTCACCTGCTCCAGGCTCCATTTATTCCAAGTGACCTATTTCCTGTGCTTTTGTTTGGCTCCCTCTTCACTGTGGGGCTTTCTTGTGCTGTCATTGCAGGGGCTTTCCCAAGCTGTGTGAGTAGGGTCCAATGGGAACCTGAGGAACAAGCAACTAGAAACTGTGGGTTAGGGAATAGGTCTGGGAAACACATCTGCTTTTATATTACAGCCCAGCTGGTAAAAGTTTGTTAGGAGTAACACAAACAGAAGAAAAAAATCAAGTTTTTTGCTGTTGGAATTACTAGCCTAAAGAGATGAGTCAGTGCCAGAACCTACTTAAAAACCCTCTTTCCCTAGTCATGCTCTTTTCAATATATCTTTTAATTGTTTAGCATCGTATCAAATAATCCTTGGTTGAACATTTCTGATTCTGTTTGTATTTTACTGTTAGTTTAACACCTTCCTGCTCACCCCTGCCCTGAGATGATGTTGAAATTCCAACCTTTCACAGGGCAGCAGTGGTAGGAAGGTGAAGCCCTAGTGGCTGGAGCCCATGTGTGCTAATGCAGTGACAGTGCTAATGTTACAGAGCTCACTTTTTAAGAGTCTCTAAAGAGTCCTGGTGACAGCTGCAGTTGAGATGAGTGATTAATAAACTGTGAGGGTGCAGAATTAAATATTCAGCATCTCCACAGTGGCCTCTGAAAGAAGCTCTGGACATGCATAACTAAAGTGGTTTTACAAAGTAGTAAATTATGTCAAAGTAAAATTCTACTCAGACTAAGTAATTCTGGGCTTGCTGCTCTTCCTTCTGATTCTGGCATTTGAAAACAAGTATTTGATTTTGAAGAAAAGTAATGTTGTTCTTGATATATCTTTAAAAGTCTGAAACAAGCAAAATTATAGCTGTTAACTCTAGGGATAGTGAAAACAAAACAAAAGGAAAGACAATATGGTAAAGAATTGTTTCTAGAATGTATCTTTCTGCTCCTTTGACCACATCAAAATGATTTGCTGTAATCATTCTAAGTGAGAGACAGTAATAATTTTTTGTTAGACTTCATGTCACCTGATGTGCTTGAAGTTAAGTGTGGTTAGTTTCTGTAATTAAAGAGCTGTTTTGTGTGTCAGATGGTTCCATTTGGCAACCAACCAATCTCAACCCTTTCATGTAGAACAGGGCACATCCTGGTGTAACTCCCCAGAACTGGTGAAAAGAATCCTGTTCTTTATTTCTGGATTTCCACCTACCTAAACCTGTTTCCAACATGTACCTTAAAAAATATAAAAAAATGCTTCCAGTTTAGGCATTCTCCTCTTGACCATAAAGAGAACCCCTCCTCAGATGGCCTACTACAGTATAAGGAAGCTCAATGTACCACTGATGTATATTTACAATTTACACTTGAAAGCTAAACTTCTCCTTTAAAAAAATTAGAAAGCAAAGCAAGATCAAGTGATTTACCCTAGAACATACTGTCTAGTTCTGTCTGAAGTAGGATTTTAACTCTGAATTCCTGATTACAAACTTAGTGCATCAGATTCTCCTATGACAAGAAACATCATTGTTTTGGGTGTTGTCTGCAGCACAGGGAACTTGGCCTCTCATTTCTTCAGACGTGCCTGGCTCCAGAAGGAGACACTTCAAATCATCAAAAAGTGTGAGTTCTAATGGAGCTCCTAAGAGGCTCAGGCCTATGAGTGCCCTGCTGGCCACACCATTTCTTATCTTGCAGCCTTTTTCTCAGGATGTCTGCCAATAGCTCAGCAACTCATATGTGGCTGAGTAACATTCTAACAGGAGGTCTTACTCCTTGTTTTGTTGTTTGTTTGCTACAGGAGACACAACTGTTCGATGTGAGCAACTGGATATGCTTCAAGATTGGCTGTCTGAATTCAGAAAATCTACCTCCTCCTCCAGTACAGCCAATCCAGAGGAGCTGGTGGCTTTTGATGTACTCTGTGGAGATCTCAACTTTGATAACTGCTCCTCTGGTAAGACAAGGTTTGCCTTTTCCTGGTGTCTTCCAGTCCTGAAAAGAAATAGAAATGTCCTTGATCCCTGTGGGTTATAGCAGTATGTGACTATATACTAAATTATGACTGCCTTTTGCTAGGAAAAACTGAATTGCTGCAGACACCTCTAAAATAGGTATGAGCTTTGAGTGTGAGCTACTCCCCTGGCTCATGCCATGAGGTCTGTGGAATTATTAAGCATGATGGGTTTTAAGGCACAAAGAGCAATAATTTGTGACTTGTGGTGGCAATAATGAGGACAGATCCAGTGGTTTAGCTTTACTTGAATTAGGTAGACATTTACTGTTCAACAGTTTTAGTTACTAATTGTGGGGTTTCACCCCCGGATTGGGATGACCCCGAAAGATGGAAAAGTCCCTCCTCCAACCCGTGCCTTCGAGAGATATGTATGGGATTTTTGTGGAGAAAAAGTAGTAAATTCATGCAGTTAAAAATAATTTGGTAGCACATGTACGCAGACATAGAAGACTAATGCTGCAGAGAGGATTCAACTTTGCTGAGTCAGTCTTGGAAAAAAATTAACTGATGCTATGTACTTTTGAGGTTTTTTTTATTTTAAGAAATTTGTTTTTTTCTTTTAATTGGATGCTGAGGGTACTAGAAAAAGAAATTCACAAAACCATAATTAATGGGTGGTGAGCTCACAGAGAGGGAAGCTTTTCCCAAACATGAATATTATACTGTGTAACAGTTAAACTGCCAGTGTGGAGTGCAGAGTGCAGTTCTGTATCCTCTGTGCCTCCCTGCTCTGTCCAGCTCAGGCACCCGGCAGAGCTCCCTGCTGGGCTGGAGCTGGCACATGGAGCAGAGGCTGGGGCTGAGGGGCCAGCCCTGGAATGCTGCCACAGAGAGCATGGGGCAGGCACAGGGAAGGGGCTCAGCACAGGGACACTGCCCAGGGCACCTCAGGCTGCAGCACCCAAAGGGATCCAGCAGTTCCGAGCAGGGTTTGTGGATGAACAGGTGAATTGGGCAACAGCACCCACTGGATTCTGGAGTTTTTATAAGAATCAGGTAACTGAGATAGAGAGCAACAACTGTACCAGAAGGAATTTTAACAAAAAGCATTGTCTGAGCTAAAAGCCCCCAAACTGATATCTTTAATCTTATTACTTGTATCAGACAAATGAAATGGAGGATTTTAGCAAAGTTTGGTAGAAAAGACCAGGAGTCCAAACCCCAGCCCTTCTCCCACTCGTTTCTAGCTCGTGTACAAACAGGAAATCCATCACAACTTAGGCTCCAAAGTGAGCTCGGAATGGTCGCTGGTAGGGGAGCAGACAGTGGCAGAGGCTACACAATGCTGCAGTCAGACAAACACGTCTTAGGGTGAAGAATAATGCAGCAGAGGCAGTGAGCTTTTGAGGGAATACAGGAAGGAAATGGCCAATACCAGCTCTCCATCTGCCCAAGCTGCCCCACAGGCCCAGGAGCTGCAGCAGAGCTGGGCAGGCAGGCAGAGGCCGGGGGACAGACAGACAGACAGACACAGCTGCTGGCATCTGCCCATTTCACTTGCAGCACTGCTGGCTGGATGGAATGGCCTGGAGGCAAAGGTGTCCATCAAGGAAATAAACAAGCTGCTGCAAACGAAATGGGAGACTGCCCAGCCAGATGACAAATGGACAGTGAATGGGCTCTGCAGCAGGGGAGAGAGAGATGGGAGTGAAGCTGCGAGGCAGAACATATGGTCAGGACTCTCCACCTGAGAAGTGTTGGCACTCTACCCAAGATCTTTCCCGAGAAGCACAGAGCATAATTAATGCAATTCTGAGCTGTCTTTTTAATGACAAAGCAAAAATAACAATTTGCTTTTGCAAATAATAGCTGTAAACATTGCAACTACTGCTACAGAGGATTGAAAAATGGATTATAAAAATTAATTTTATCTTTGCTATCTCTGATGCTTATTTACATCACCCTCCCCTTTAAAATGCACCCAGCCTAGAAACTGGAATTAAGCTGGCTATTTTTTTTTATTTTATTTTCAGATTGCTTTCTTTCCATATGTACTAAGTAAGATTAATGCAACGTTTTAAAGTTCTCTCCTCCCTTTTTACATTACTCATTGTTTTAGGGACATTTGCTAGCATTATAGGTTAATTGAGTAGCTTAAGTTTTTAAAGCAATAATTAGCTTCCTGTAATTCTCTTTGTGATTTTCTGTATCCTTCCCCACTCCACAGACTGATACAACAGCTAATTAATGTTTCAGTGAATACCAAGCTTCTATTCTTAGTTATATTGACAGTACAGTTTTCAAAGATCTTCAGGTCCATGAGTGACCTTATGCTTATGACAAATTTTCTGCAACTCAGTTTTCTCCTCCAGTTTTACAGAACATTATGGCAACATTTGTACAGGAAATTCACACTCAGTGGGAATGTTACCAGAAAGTTCCTTACTGTTATCAGAAAGTTCCTTATGTTGCTTTCAACTGACTGGTGTAAAAGTTTATTATATTTTAAAACTTTTTAGAATAAGAAAAAAAGCCTTCCAATCAGATGGGCAAAGTTTTGTGTCATCAGCCGTGACTTGTCCTGGTCAGTCCCACTGTTGTAAATTAATATTTTTTAATCCATCTTGGTTTTGAGGGAGATTCTGTAGACATGATACAAGAAGGGGAAACCTAAAGAAATGAAAAATGGCAAAGATTTCGTCTTCTACTTTTCCATAAACATTAAACAAACCAATTGGCTGCTCAGACAGAAAGAGCAATTCTCTGTGTTGCCCACGTGGCAGCACTTAGGGAGGGTTAGTCTTCCAATCATCTGCTACAAGTCCAGGATTCCCTGAAAAATTAGTTTTTCAATCTCCTTGCAGCTCTGAGGATGTTGTCAAGACTGAGAGCTAGCTGGGAAGATGTAATGAGACTGATGAGCTGTCAGTCAGCTGAACTAAAGACCGTGAACAGCAAAATGGCAAACAAGCCAACAGCTGTGAGCACAGGACTGCTTCACTCCACCTTTTTGTTCAGCGAGAGATCAGCAGCTCCTTCCTTGGCAAGACGAGCATTTTACAGGAGGAGATTTGATGTGATCCTTGGTGTGTGAGCTGGGCTCCGTCTAAGAGACACAGCTCACAGTTCAGAGTTTTGTTTTGGACTTTATTTCCCATTTTCACACGTGCTCTTGGCATAGACAGTGACAAATACACAACAGCAGCAGCAGCAGCTCCAAACTCAGGTGAATATTCTCCCAAGAGAAAGCCTTCAAGTATTGCTAAGATGTTTTAGCCTTGTAAAGGCTGTAAGTGCTGTGAGGAAGTTTTCAGGAGCTGTTTGCAGTTTTGTTGCCATTTAACAGTGGAATTGTAGCCATTGGCACTTTCAGGTCCCAGTTTCTTTCCCAGCTATGGTGATTGTGTTGATTAGCAGCACACACAGAACTGGAACCTGCTGGTTTGCTCAGGGTCTGAAATGCTGGTGTGTGCAGTTTTGTGGGATTTCTTACCAAGAGCTTGATGTGCTTTCAATGCAAGGAGCACAGTAGCAACAAGGAATAATTTAACATAAAGTTTGATAGTCATGCTGATTATGTTTAGAATGGCTTTAATGCTGTAGATAACATCCCAAGCAAATTATCAATTGCCTGTCCTTTCTCTGATCTGTTATAGCTTGGATAACATTCAGTCAGAGAATTCTTCTGAAGCGAAGAAAGCATAAGGCTTTATCTTCAAACTTACTGAGATGTGTAAATAAGCCCACAAACAGGCATTTCCTTTGCCATTGGGAAGCTAGCCCAGCTCTCCTCTGGGTGCTCTGTCTCAACAAGAGTTTTGTACTGTGTAAGCAAACAATGGCAGTGGCAAGGGGGGAAATACACTGAAAAACTTTCACTTCAGCTCAGAGCAAAAAACTACCAAAAATATCTTCCACTGAAAAGACTTTGTAAGAAAGCACAGGAAAGCACTGTTAATAGCAAGCATTTGCTGGAATTTCTGACAGAGGCAAGATCCTGCTGTGCAGTAAAGCTGTGGCTGGAGTGACTCAAATCAAACCTTTGTATTTAGGATTCTCCTACTGAGGAAAAACGAGGGCTTGGTGTTGCTCTTGTGGCAGAACACAGAGCTGTGCGCAGGTTCACAACCGGGAGCTGACGTGCCTTTTCCTGGGCTTGTTCTTTCCCTGCAGAGGACAAGCTGGAGCAACAGCACTCTCTGTTTACACACTACAAAGACCCGTGTCGAGTCGGTCCTGGGGAGGATAAGCCTTGGGCAATCGGTAAGAGTTCTCCAGCTCTCAGTGTGGGAACGCCTCCCTTCTGCCACCCACAGCCTGCCCCAAGCAGCAGCTGCTTCAGCTGACCAGCAGTAAGAGTCTGGTGGAGGACAGATGTTTATGAAGGGTATTTCTATACCATAAATTGTATGTAACTTAACAATATCTCGTGGAATGATAATTAAGCACCAAACAGAGATCTTGAACTGCATTCCACATTCTAGAAGTCATGCATCAAGCTACCTGAATGCCTTCCCCATATATTCTACCTTTAAAATAATCTCTAGATTACTTGGGGGGGAAGGTAGCCAATTCATTGTTTCTGTACTTTGTGCATGCAGTGAAAGCCTGCAGCTTCTGCTCAGAGTGTTTCATTTGGTGCTCAATAAATCCTGTCAGTGAGGATGTAACAAAGCAAATCCACTCCACGAATTTGTAAGGTTTGTATTACAGAAGATTTCCTGGAACTCTGAGATATTAATACCTGGTGAGACTCAGTTGAACTCGCTGAAGTTTTAGAACAGGAATTAATACTTCCCCCAGAGGAGCTTTAATAACTGTGAAGATACTAAAGTTAAGTAGAACTTTTTAATAATGAGGCTTTACTCTGTGGTAGGAGAAAAACAAATTAGAGTCATGGGGCTGAGAAAGTGGAAGTGTGGAGACATTTGCAAGGTGTCAAGTAGTAGGGAGGTCTGGAGAGAGAAGTGAACACTCTGCTCAGAGCAGTCCCCTCTCTCCCACACACCTGTGCCTCTGCAATCTTCCCAAGAGGCACATCCCAGGAGCTATGCTGGGACACTCACATCTCCCTTTCTGTTCACAGGTACCCTGTTGGATCCTGAAGGATTATATGATGAAGAAGTGTGCACCCCAGATAACCTACAGAAGTATGCAATTCCTAACCTTTCCACATCTTTTAGACAGTTCTGTAAAAAGCAAGTTCATTGCTTGCTGTTTAACATTTCAGATGTTCAGACTGAGAGGTATTTTATGGACTGAAAACAAAACAAATAATCAAATTTTTACCCAGGGGTGTCTGGGGAAGAGGATAAAAAGGGCAGGAAAAGAGGCCGGCTCTCTAACTCAAATAGGGTTGGCTTCAGTGGGTGGAAAGATGAGAGAGCTGCAGGCAGTGTGTGTTTGTCTCCAGAGCTGGTCCTGCCTGGCCAGGCCCATAGCACAGGAAACTCCAAGCACTGCCAAAAAGAGTGCACGGACAGCTCCTCTGAAAGTCTCTGCAGGCAGCCAGTTCTGAGGTCACAGCACTGCAAAGGGCAGCAAAAAGGAAATGTAGTTTTCCTCAAATAAAAACCCCACAAAATTTAAAACACCACCCCCAGCCCAACAACTACTGAGTTACCCCTTCACTGCAGAGTTCAATACACTTAAAACAGGAGCTCACAAATACAGACAGGAATTAAACTGCACAGCAGACAGAACTAAAAATATGGCTCAGGATCTTCCAGTGATACTAGTGCAGCACCACCTCTAAAGAGTGTTGGATATTGAGAAACAGGTGTCTGTGGTTTGAGCTAGGGGAGTTATGAGGAATACAAAAAAATCTTAATTAACAGAAGTCTTAAGATAAATTTCTTGAATACCTGTTTGTTAAATAATATGCCAGTGGAGAGAAATTAATAAGCTTTGTAAATTTTAGAGCAGCACTTAATTAATGTGGCAATCCTTTTGTCACCTTCTCTACCATGAAGGCAAGCTTACTGTGCTAAATAAATGACTAACTATAAAATATGTTCTAACTATGCATTACCAAAATATACTACAGAGGTAAAGTTATTTAAATTAAGAAGTCAGTGCAGATGTTTCTGTTGACACCCAATGGAAATGGTACACTATAGGAGGTTGATGTAATTACTCACCAAGCACAGTACACTTCATGGCATAGCTGGACACTTCATTGAATGTATTGAGGCCACACCCTGAAGTTTTCTTTCAGTTTTGAACAAAGGAATTGAATTCTAGGCATCAGGTTTGGCTTTAGTTTACATCCAAAATAAAAATTTTTTACAGCAAATCCTGCTTTGCACATTTGAGAGATTACAAATTTTCCAGACATTTCTAGTCACATATTAAAAACATAACTTTAGTACATGTGAAAGGGATTTCTGGAAAGCAAAAATAAGGTAATTTGGCTCTACAATCAAGTTTGCTAATGCAAATCTATATGTGGGTATAATATTATATTTTATGCCTCCAAGAGCAGGTTTGAAGCATTTAAAAAAAACAAAACACCAAAACAAAACCTAACTCCCTTCATCCCCTAAGAAAACCAAACCACACCAAAGCCCAAACAAACCCTGTGTTTTAAAGTGGCCTTTTCAGGCAATGTGTCACAAAATTCCTTTTGGGGTATTATGTTTTATTCCCTGAAGAGTTACTGGTGTTCAGCAATTATGTTCCACTGACAAATACATGACTGATTAAATAGGGAGCCATCAAATAATCAATAATAAATTAAGAATATTACTTCTGCTACCTCTGGGCATGCACAGCACCTCTGGCTGTGACAACTGAAAAATAGCCTTGAGTGCTGGGAGCAGAATATACACAGGGCTTCTTGCCTGCTAAGTTTGCTTTCAATTTTTACAATGTGTTGTAGTTCTTTTGCACTGATGAAATAACCCTCCACGAGACTGTAAATCCCCCTGGCTCTGCAGGGAGACAGGGCTCTGTATGTGTGCATTCTGTGGAGGTGCCCATGTAATGGAGAGCCATGGTTTCCAGGAGAGGCTGAGGGAGCCTGTCCTGCTGTCTCTGCAAAGGACTACCAAACAGGGAATTTGCAAGGAAATTCCAGGAAATTTAAAGCAATTAATGGAATCTGGGCTTTAAAGACATTTAAATGTTAAATGGCACAATGGCTGTGGGGCACTATCTAGCTGGCAAATGTTGTTCACACGCACAGCAAAGCAGGGTACTGCCTAGAATTGATCCATTCTCAAATTTTTCCATAATAAACCTTGATAAAGCTTTACAGACATTTAAATTGGCAATGTCAGCTATCCAGAGAATTATTTCTTCATCAGCACTCTTCTCTGGTTTATAAATAAAAATTAGGTATTTCACATTACTAAAATAAATAGGCCATAAAAGCAGCAGAACAACTTGTTCTTAACTATGTCTTTTATGTTAAACACAGAGTATGTAAAGCATCAAACTAGAACAACAGACTTGGTACAAGTAATGAGCAAGTAATTTATAATGATCAAATAATTAATTCGCTAGCTGTAACAACCTGAGCCCTGCCACAGTCCTGGAAGCCACACAAGCTTCTGCTCAGAAAGGCTTCAAGAAATGCACACAAATAATCCCATCTCACAGAGATGATTGTCATCTTTAAGTTAAGCCCTGGAATAAAGCCAGTTTTATCTCTGAACCCTGACCAGAGGCAGGCCTAGGAGAGCTCATGCCAGCACAGCTAAGAAAAAATTTAAATGCAATTTTTCCCAGTCTCCTCTGCTGGACAGGGGCTCACAGTTCTGGGCTAAAGGCTTCAATACCACTGAGAAAAGTCTTCCTTAGCTCAGGTGCTTCTGGCCAGAATGAGAGCTGGTCCCTCGAGGTGTGGGATGAGGGAGTTTTGCTTCGTGGCTCCCTTGCAGTCCCTGCTCTTGGTGCTCCTCCACTGCAGCTGGGCCAGCAGCACACAAGCAACCAACACAGGGATGGGGCTTTCACACTCCAGCTCCGGGGTACTTGGGACTGAAACCCTGCCAGGGAAAAACAAAGTTCCAATTATTTCATTCTCCCTTTCTTTGTATCCTATGACTCAAGACAGTTATTCTGATAAAATTGAGGTCTAGTTGTGCTCAGTCATGATTAGAAATGTTCCCTCAAATTGTCAGGGTTTAAGTGGCAGCACGGCTGAGCCAGCTGTCCTGTGCTTGTGTCAGCTTCCTGGAGAGACAAACAGCAAACCCCTGTGCACAGAGAGGTGCAAGTTCTCAGCAGCAGCACATGCATGCACATTTACAATTTGCCTCCCTCATGTATTTGAAATTAATATATCCCTTCAATCAGCACTTGTGCAGTTAAATAAATATCCAGCACTCACAGACTTTTTAAAAGACATAACTGAAGCTGAAACAAATTCATGTCTTAAATTAATGCAAATAAGATTTTTTTACAGTAGTGCTGCAGAGCTAATCAGCAGTTTCTTCTATTTTGTTACTTAATTAGCTTTGCCAAATATAAATACAATTTTTGAAAGAGGTCAGTACCATCAAAGAACTTGCTTCCTTGAACCTAGAAAAACAATATAGGAAAGTGAATCATTTGCAAGAGCTCTTTGGAGAATAAAAATGGGGTGCAGACTATAAGCTAATTTAATGTGAGTTATTATTAAAACAAAGCAACACAAAAAAAGAAAGTTTACTTTAATAAACTGATTACAATAAGCTCTAAGAACCTTCAATACCTCCCTAAGTCCAAAGGGGATTTAAGAAGAGTTCTGATCAAATGACTACATGATCATTTTTTTCATTGATATCTGCTAGAGATTTTTAATTAAAAAATTAAAACCTACAGGTAATGTTTAAGCACTCAAAATAAGTATTTTAATAGTATAGCAGCATCTTATTTCCTTGAACACAAGATTGGTACCTAGAAGACCAATTCTCAGTTTTGAGTGCTTCTCTGTGTGGCCTTGGGCTGGGTAATCTTGCAAGGTGGGGGCAGTGCTAACACACCTGCTGAGTAGCTCCTCCATGTGGAGGAGTTTGCAGTGTCACAGACAGGAATCAAGTAAATTAGGCTGTCATTTCTAGTGAAGAAAGGGCTTGGGGTTCAAGACACAGTAATCTGATGCTGAAACCTGCTCAAAACCACCCACATGTGCCCAGATGTGTGTTCCTGCAAACCAGTCCTCACCCATACCCTGTCTGTAAGGCTGGAAGTTGTAATTTCAGGAGCTGGTCTGATCAGAATGGAGAGGTTTGTATCAAAGTGCTCAGGTTTTGTACTAAAGCAATCCAGGAAACAACTTCCTCCTCTGCCACTTTCAGCAACACTGGAAATCATCAGAGGGGCTCTGAGCTGCCTTATAGCACTGACAGCAGGCTCCCCTCTCAGTGTTTGTTCTCCTGGCTTCAAGGGAGCTCTGGGGCAGCACCAGTGAAACCAAGCCTGCCATGAGGCTTTAAGAGCAATGTCAGCAGTTAGAGCAGCCTCGTAGTGGAAATCACATTTGGAAAAAGATGTGCTTTGCAGGTTTAACAGTCCTTTGGGACTGGGGTTATCCTTACCAGGGATTTGCAGAGAACCCTGGGTAATGTGTAAATGGCCAGGATGAGCAAACATTTAAACACTAAAACTTGCTTTGTTTGTTTTTTTAATGAAACAGGGTGCTGGAAAGTGAAGAAGGAAGGAAAGGATACTTAGTCTATCCCACCAGCAAGAACCATGGTTCCAGTCAGAAGGGGAGGAAGGCATCACTGAAGGGAAATGGGAGGAGGATTGACTATATGCTCTACACAGAAGAAGGTCTCTACCTGGAATGGAAAGTGGTGAGTTTCAGAGTTGCCAAAGAGGCTGTAACTTGCACAACACACTTCTGTGAATGGCACTGCAGCCTGTTCTGCTTGGATTAACACCCGTACTCCTGGGAGGACCTGCTGCTTTGCTATTTTCCACTTCTGCATGCAGGTACCATGTTTGTAAAGCTACTCCATAACAAAGTTGAGTTTGAGGATTCCAGCAGCAGCACTGGTAGATGTAATGCTCTTCTAAAACAACCAACCAACCTTGATTTCACTCCTTTAAAGCTTTTGTCCAACTGTTTTGCCTGATGCTTTTCCTGTGCCTGCAGTCTGAATATTTTTTAATGTTTTCAAGTGTCTGGATGTTCTTTTATGCCTATATAAAACTACCTAAGTTACAATTCTGCAATATGTAGGCAGAAGATGGCATGAGGGAGTACCCAGAGGGAGAACTTTTAGGGTGCAGTCTGCTGCCTAGTGTAGGGCCTTGCCTTACAGAGTTCTCTGATGGAAAGAAGGAGCTCATTCACATCTATATTTACCATACCCTACTGCAGCACTGCAGATGAGTCTGTCTGGAACCACAGAGATGTTACTGTAAATGGAAAGAAAAGGTCCAGCAGATTTCATCCAGACCAGCTGAGCTGCGTGAGTGGCTCGCCTCACCCTCTGCAGCACACTGCCATGCCCTGAATGGCAGCTCCCCATCAGCCCAGCCAAACCAGGCTGCTCCCACACCTCTGTAATACACGAAGGTAGTTCAAAGAGGCTGAGTTCTGATGTGTGGAATGACAGACTGATTTTTCAGCTCCTTATCTTACCTTTGTTCTCCTTGTGCAGGAAGTGGAAGAGTTCAGCTTTATTACCCAGCTGGCAGGCCTGACTGACCACCTTCCAGTAGCAATGCGTCTCATGGTGTCTACGGGAGAGGATGACCCTTAAAACTGACCAGCTCTGAGGGATTAAAAGAGGGAAACATGAATGATATTTCAAAAATATCAGAGGATAAGAACGAACTATTCTGGTGCCACGCTAGGAAAGATGACCAGACCTGACCTGGGCTACTCCCAGAAAGTACCAACAATGTGGATCTAAAAAGGGAAGAAATGGAAGGGGCTGTGGTCAAAAGCCACTGTCACCAGTGGCTCAGGCAACAGGGCAGGCCTGTACTACAATGCTTTCACTGTGGACCGAACGGAACCGAGATGGAAGTCCTAATTCCTTCTGAACCAGTGCCATTCTTACTAAAACATGTTTTTATACTAATATATAGCACAATTTAGTTTGTACTTAGTCTGTGAGTTAGTGCTGCTCAATGGTTTTTTGCATCATTTCTTTGTCTAACTACGAAGCCGCAGCTTTTTCTCTTTCTTTAGCCTGTGACAGTTGTAGTTCGTGCTCGCAGCAGCCGCATGCGCCCGCACTGCATGCACCGGAGAGGAACCGGGCAGAGGATCCTGGCAGCAGGCAAGGGAGGGCACAGAGCAGGCCCAGCCAAAGCCTCCTGGGACTGGAAACCCTTCTGTCAGTACAGGTAGACCTTAAACCAAACAACTCTCTTCAATTTGCAGACCAGTATCTTCCTGTCTGATTTAAGGATAATTAAAAGATTTGGAATTGAGACTTCAAGAACACAGTCCCACCCTTATTCCAGCTGTGTTCCCACTGAAATTATGAACTCTTTTGTCTGAATGATGACTCCAGAATCAGGCCTTCAGCTTTTTAAATGCAACTTATTCCCTTAAGAAGAAATAGTTTCCCTGTAATGTCTTTCTTTCCCACGGGTGGGACAGCTCTGAATCATGGTATGGGATATGTATGTTACAGTAGAGTGAATAGATTCCTGTAGTACCATTGGTAACACCAGAGCAAACATTCTGCCTTAGCTAGAAAGGGTAAGTGGGAAATGAATTGTAAAATGCATGCTAGATATAGAGTAAAAATAAACATAAGTGACATTTATGAATGGGGAAAAAGGTGTAGAACAGTTTGTGATCGATAAGGCAGAATAACCTGACCATTTTCTAAAGGAATCAGTACACTTAAAGGGGAAGTGGAACGTGGCCAGAAGGAGAGTAGAGAATAGAACTGTGACTCTTGGCCTTAGGTAACTGCTTCCCAGGAACAGAGGCTGTTTTGATGTCTGTGAGACACGAATCTCCATTTGTTAAGCACCCACAGACTTGAATGGGGGTCTTGTCACCTGAATCATAGTTCTTTCCATTAAAACTCTTCAAATGTGGGGCTCCCCTCTGCCATCTTGTCCCCGTAACCTGACCTACCCAGCCTCTGTAACCTTAAAAATAATGAAAACCTGAGAATCAGGTCCATAACAAAACTTGGCATTTTTTTAGGGATTTAATTTCAGAGGGTTTGTGTTGTTGGGAGAACAATGAGACCCCTTCTGTTTTAACCCTCACTTAGTTTCTTCTGCCTATTTCCTGTTCTAGTTTAGTTTTATTTCCTCTTGCATTACAAATCCTCTGTGTTAAGAAGAGTTAACCCAATAGTAGATGTACTCCACTAAGTAACCTGTTTTAGTTATGCTGCCCACAAACTCCTGAGGACGCTCTCGTTTTGGTTTAGTTTACCCTTGCTGTGAATCAGCTTGAGCTAAATCAGAATAGATCTAAATTAGAAATCTCAGTCTGCACAGCTTCTGGTACTTGCTTAGTTAGCTACAGTGAACAACAGAACTTGTACTTAGATCTGATTTTGCAAATAACGAAACTCGTAGTAGTCGTGAGAGTACAGGACTAACAGGATTGGCTAATTCCGAGGAGGCAGCAAGGCCACTGCTCACACTCTCCCTCTGCACCTGGTCTTGACACATTTTATGCCTCGTTTTCCAGTCCTGGGGTTCCTTCAGCAGAGACTGCCTCTTAAAAATGTACTGTGCCAAACCGTGGGGTAGTCTGAAGTGTAACCCACGGGGACTCAAAAATGGAACCAGACTCAGCTCCCCTTTTTATAAAATTAGGAATTCAAGTTTACAGAATCAGAGACTTTAGTGTACTACCCCAGTGCACCACCAGTTTCCCACTTTGTATGTCTGTCTTTATACAGAGGGTGCACATATGTGCAATGTGTTTTTCGGGTTTCTTATTGCTCCAGTCAATTCAGAAAAACTTGTACCCAAACCAATGCTTTTTAATCCTGTTTTCTACCTTGCTTGTATTTTATTAATCTTTTTTAAAAAACCCAAACAGTACCAGTAGCAACTTGTGTGCTGTCCAGCAGATATTTCTCAGTAGTAAGACTAACTTCAAGGTATGGTATTTTTAATAGTTTTCCTAACAATGTAAATTAAAATTTGATATCAATTTCACCAAGTATCAGTTGCAGGAGCTGAATTTGACACTGTGTGGGATACAAACATAAAACTACTGCCAAACAATGTTACATTATTTACAGTAAACTACCATGGTCTAAATTACTTTAAAATTTGTTCTGTGGCTTTGTGCTGACTGAAAAATCAGCCACTTTCATCAACTTTGAGATATGCTGAGAAATGTTTTTTCAAATTTGAAGTAAACTGTTTTAGATTTTGATGTTCCTAGTTCCTCAGTGCTCGAGAACTGGCTAGTTGTAAAATGTTCTCTTATACAATGCACACACATTTAACCAGTGAAAGTAGTTCTCATTTACTGTCTTGGGGATGTGGCTTTGCAGGGGAGTGATGCTGGGAGGTTCAGCACTGTGGCACCACTGTGCAGATGCTGCTTGGTTTTTGCATTGATCCTGTGCCTTCTGCTGCCTTGGCAATGCTTGCAGGGGTCAGAGAGTGTCTGTAGCAGTGAGCTGGAATGAACAGGTTTCCCCTTCCACGACTGTGACCTCCAGGAGAACAATGAGCTTTGCCTACACCACTCCAGCCACCACAGTTCCATCCAACACCCCACAGAGAATCCACTCAGACAATGCCTGTACTGGCACAATATCAATCATCACAGGCCTTAGGCAGACACCATAGAATAAAATATTTGCATTAAAAAATAAAGGGGGGGGGTGCAGGGCTGGGGGTAAAGAGACCACACCCAGAAGAACAAACCCTGGAAAGCTTTTCCAGATGTCAATCCTACTTTGCTTATGGATAGCATGACCCAATTTATAAGTAGCCTATTATAAGAAATCAAGTTAAGCTTACTCTACTATGCTTATCCCACTTTGTACCGGGATTTCAGGCATCTTCAATAAGTGACTGATAAGACTATGCTTGGTTTGTTACCTGCCCCTCACCAGGGATACTGCAGATGAAGTGAAATCTTTTTATAAAAGCTAGATAACATCTTCTGTTTCTCATGTTCAGTTTGCATTTTACAACAGCACTTCTAGAACAAGTGAAAAAAAAGGCCCAAAGAGGACAGTTGAAAACCAAACATTTCCAGGAGTTTTGACGGTGTCAGGTCCTGACAAAGTTGGTAGCTTGAGATCACTTCAAAAATGCACCCTAGAGATGGAGCCACTGAGGCCAGGGAGGTACACCCAGCCTCACGCTGGGGGAAAAGGCACTTGACTCATTCCAGTGGGGCCCAGTTTTACTCCATCCCAGCCTGGACACTTGGTAGAAGCCGCCTAAAGCCCCCAAACAGAAACTACCAGAGCCTGGCTCCAGGAGAAGCCTGCAGCCCGAGAAGGTGTGTCCTGCAGGCTGCAGAAGGAGCTTACCTGCCTCGTGCCAGTATCGTGACAGTTTTATCCCAGAAACACTCTCAGTTAGCCTGGCTAGACCCTCAGGCCTACTTGTTGGGTAAGACAGTAGGACTTAAGGAACATACAATTCCAATAAGGGTTTATTTTTTTTTAATGGCTTTTGTTTGGTGGTCAGATGAAGCCGATCTGACTGTCCCCAGTTTGGTGTGTGAGCTACCCTGGATCACACAGCAGCACGGCAGTGTCAGCACATATCATCAGCTCAGAAATGAAACAGTTTTGCCTCCTCCTGGCACTACAGGATGAGGACAAAAATACAATTCAAGCACTTTGAAAACCTCCCAATTTTATCCATTATGAGGGTCAAATTGTTACTGAAGGTCTCACTTTTCCATGCTATTTTGTTTTAAATATAATCTTGATGCTTTTAAAGACTTGTATTATTGCTGAGGTTTAGAAGTCCTGTAATAAGAATAACCTTTTTTATTTCAATGATTTTTCGGTATTGTATCCTTCTGGAACCTAATGTTTTTATATGGTAAGCACACACCTTCTGACATTTTGTTATAAATGTATTAAAAAAAAAGGAAAAATTTAAATATTTTCATTGGTTTCTTTACCTGCAAGAAAACCACAATCACAGACCTGATAAAAACAAGGTATTTTAAACAATATGGAGGGGTTTTTGTCTTTTATTGGTGCTGAAAGGAATAACTGGTTGATGCAAACAAGATAATAAAATTTCAAGGCTCAAATGATTCTGTGCTGTCACTTTCTCTGGTTTTGTGATGTGGAGTCTGATGTCACCAACACAGATCTGACTCCAAATCACAGTCTGGTGGGTGGGTCAAGTACAGCTCACTGTGCTACACCTGTTGTAGTGAACTTGCAGAAAACACAGGATGAAAGAAATGAGTCCTTTTAACTCCCCCTCCACTGCCCCGACACAGATCTGCACAGACTCCCTGAGCAGTTTTCCAGGGGTGCAGCCTCCTGCAGAGCATTCCCTGTGCATCTCACACCATGTCCCTGCTTTAGGGACAAGGCCCTGCCCTGGAGCCTGGCCCCAGACTGCAGAACAGGGCAGGCTGCAGGAGCACAGCTGGCCACCACAACAGTGATCTGGCCCCTGAGCTCAGGGAGAGCAGCTTTTCATCTCTGTGCTGTCCAGCCAAAGATAAAAACCACACATCACACCCTCTGTACAATTGTTGATATAACAGAACAATGTCAAGAGAAAAGAATCCATTTAACTGGTTTAGTCTTCCCAAACAGTCCCATAGAAGCCAGTAGGGAACCCCTCCTTGAAGAATTTATTTTTTCCACAAGCAGAAAGGATGCAGTCAGTGGATTTCATGCAAATGAGTAAGAAAAAGGACAGTGCACAAGTTTCTTGTCATTGCCTCAGGAAGGCACCACCCCATCCTGTGAGGCAGGACATTAGAGATGGTTTTCTGCAGCTTTCTCCATTGCTGCACAGGTGATTTTTGTCTGCATTCTGATGCTACCACTGCATTATACTTTGACAGACTTGATTTTCCAGTGGTAGATTCCTAGACTGCCTCTCTTGCAATACCTGACCTATTTTCCCATCGCTGCAGTTGGTTATTATGTGAGCAGCTCATGAGTGGGTTCCCTTCTATGAAGTGCTAAGGAACTACAAGTTAAAAACACAGTAATTTCTTGGACATTTGCATATTGCAGACAGTTACAAGAACAAGCACAGAAAACTGCAGCTCCTTCCTGCTCCCTGTGGCAGGAGTTGCAGTGATGAACTCGTGCCCACAGCTGCCTGTGGGTCAGCACTGGAACAGCACTGCCATCTGCCTCCTTGGATATTTCACAGGCTCTCTTGGCCAAGCACAATTACTGAAACACAAACCTCCCTATCCCACTGAAATGCCTGCTCAGAATGGTGCTAAAACCATCCTTCTTGTAGCCCTTTTCTCTCACTATTTAGTACTTTGATGTAGCAATTCTCCTCGTTGCAGCAAATTGAAGTGGCTCATCTACATTGTCGTGACCTTTCAGAACATTATTCCAGATTTCCCATCTACCACTCCTAGACCTGTATGCCCATTTTCTTCCATACTTTCCCTGACATTTAGGAAAGCCTCCAAGAAGCCACTTGTGAAATCAGTGTGTGGGGCTTGCTAGGAAGACTGGCAGGAGAACAATAATCCCATTTCTCGTATTTTATATAATGGTAGATTGAACCACTGCTCCTTACAACCATTAAATGTGGGCAGGAAGAAATATGCATTAATTGAAGAAAAGATGAGAAGAAAATGGGAGGAAGAAAAAAAACATCTGAGAATAGTTACACAAAAAGATGGAATCTCCATCAACATTCAACTCAGGATGTATATTCCTGCTTCCCAAACACCCTCAAAACTCTTTCCTGAGTCTGATAAACATTTCATACTATTTCAGATCACATGAGCTGCTGAGGTTGTGCTCAGCCCTGTGGTACCAAAAGCCACATCTGAATAGACAACTAATCAGAAAAGGACATTAACTCTAGCAGAAAAATGCAACAGCTTTCCTGTGTGCTTTAAAGGATGAGACAATTGAATATAACCACAAAATAAAGGGACATTTTCCACATGTTCCTATTAACAAACCAGCTTTCAGCTGGCTCCCCTGTGAGTAAATGGTGGAATCAGTAGAAAACAGCACCTGCTTGCTCTGCCCCTCTGGAAGTGTCTGTAAGCTGATGCTTCACCTTCTGCTGCTCCCACAGGAGCATCTCACCAACTCACAGAGTGCCCACCACTGCCAAACCCTCTTTTCCCCTTTTGTAAGTAAACCTTTGATGTCTCCGAAGCCAAACCAAGCAGAATAACTTCAAAGTGCTTCAAGTGCTACAGTGTTTGGTAGCCAGGTGTGTCAGAATAACCTCTGTAAACACTGCAACAAAAGCCTAGAGCTCCATACAGCTTTCACTGTTACGCTACAGCTGATACACCAGGGTTTATGCCAAGCTCGGCTGAAGCTCCTCAAGCCACAGCAGTTTTTGTCTAAATCAACCAAAAGCCTTAAAAGTCCCATTCCTATTTGCAAATGATTCGACCCTTCCAAATCCTAGCAAGAAGATGTGTCAGCATGCAGAGGTCAATAGGGACCTTAATGTGACCCTGAATGCTGGGCTGCCATTAGGACACAGAATATTGATATCCCTGACTGCTCCCTGCCCAGCTGAAATGGAATTTGCCTCACAGACACACACATTGAACACTGTATTAGCTACCAACTGATAAACCCTTCTGCCTTAACGAGACCAGAGGATGGTGGCCAAGACACTGCAGTGTCACACCAGCGAGTCAGAGCTGCCTGCAAAGGACAGAGTCTGCAGGGCAGGGGGGACAGACCCACAGATGTGACCTGGGACCCACACATGCTGAGCAGGATGATTCACACAGAGTTCAGGATGCAGGATGCAGCTGTGCTAAGAACTGCTTTATTCCACAATACTACTGCAATTTTAAGATTCTGGATTCAAGGATGTCCCATCCCTGGAAGTATTCCAAGCTATGTTGGGTGAGACCCTGAGCAACCTGATCCAGGAAATTACAGCCTGCCCATGACAGAGGGGCTGGAACTTGATGGTCAAGGTCTCACATTCCAACCAAATTCCAATTCTGGGATTCTGTGGATTCAAACAACTGAAGGAGTTTCCAGTGCTGCCACAGCATCACATGGTGCAGTGTCTGCTCAGAAGCCTCTGAACACCTTGGTAGTGTGCTGTGGGAGTTCAGAACCTAAAATTACCCAGAGTACCTGATTCCACCACAGTGAACAGAAAGAGATGAGCATGATGAGGGGAAGATGACATCTTTCCACATCAAAAGTACCTTTCTTCTCATTAAAGAGGTTTGTGAACTTCTAAATGAGCAGAGGATTCTGAGTTTGAACACCCAGCCTGCTACACTTTGGGTAATGCCCTCACCACCTTTTTAGACCTACCTAGGTATAATTGTTACCTTCTTTGTAACACGTTCTTGAACACCTTCTAAATGCCAATTCATAATTTTGAATACCCAGCAAAATTCAGCTGGATCTTTAAAACACTTCTCCTGAGGTCAGTGGCCACCCTTCCACCAGCTCCAGCAAGCCAACACAGAATGTTTCATGTTGCTTAGTAAGGACATCAGGGTGTCAAGGAACAAAAGGCAGCTGCAAGGTCTGCAGGACACCAACCAAACAAAAATCCTGGGCCTAGCATGGTGCTAAGCACTATGCTAAATATACTTCTAATGAAAGGTGTATCACACAAGACAAACTAATTCTCAGTATGCAACCTGGTCCATTATCTCAGCCCCAAAATCAGACTGTTACGAAACAGGTATTTAAAACTCTATTTTCTGTTATTCCTTGGTTACATTTAATTCCTCTCCTCCACATTTGCCAATGAAGTTTTTATAGCCATAGCAAACTCAGACTTTTAAGCAAACTTGTCTTGTGTGCCACAGTAAGCACATAAGGACTTCATGCTGCAGCCACTTCATTATAAGTGTTCCTGAAACTCTGTGCCACTTTTGAACTCACAGTGCTCACCTGGTGAGATCCTTTTGCCCACAGCTGACCTTGAGTGTCCTCTCACCTCACTGCAGAAACCTCACCATGCTGCAGCTCTGTTCCAAAGCCAGAGCAAATTAGAGGCTGTAAATGCAGCATTTATTATACAGTGGCAGAAAGAAACACTGGGTCTGGTCAAGGGCTGGGCAGTGGCTCCACACCCAGTATAACAGGTCCCTGTCCAGGCCTGGATGCCTGCGCTGACAATTAGAAAGTTTCTGACCACAAGACCAGGAAAGTTCAAAACCAGCTTCCAAATGACCACAATGGAATGCAAAATAAACAAAAAAAATTCCTCCCTGAAACCCCAATGCTTTTAAAACAGAGGTGAATGTATATTTACAGAGAGACTATGCTTGAGCCAAGCTGCAGGAAAGGATGATACAGAACAACCCAGAAGGTCCCACTCAGTCCTGGCTTTGGTTTGAGGACGGGGAAAGTACAGAATTTCTTCTGCTTCTGGGTTATGCTTATTTATAAGGGAAGCATAATTATCTGTTTGGGACTGTCAGTTTATTATTTAAAAAACCCCAACACTGCTATTTTTACTCATGTTTTAAACGTGGACAGAACTGGAGCTTACAAGCAGAAACTCTTGAAGTATGAATAGCTGCCTGTCAAGGCTCTGTGTGAGAAGACAGTACTGAAAGCACAGGGGGCAGGGGGAGTGGAAGGGAAAGGAATGGGAGGTGATACTGGATCTGCAGACATACCGCAAAGATAGGAGAACATCTAAAAATATTTTTAAAATGCAACAAATAAAGTTAAGTACATTAAGAAAGATTAAATGGCCCTTAATTGCTCAGGAAACATTCCCCAGAACACACACAGCTGACTAGCTCTGTTGGTGACAAGCATGACTACACCTTGCCTTTATTTTTAGACATGCTTTTTTTGTTAAATCTTATTTTAAATGTAATTATTTGATTAGCTGTTGCCCAGCCAACCCAGGGAATGCAAATACAGACTGTCTCATAAAGAGAGTCACAGCTCTCAGCTTCTAGGGAGGTAAACAATGGAGCAGTGTATCTCATTCCCAGCCAGAGGCAGGGACACAAGCGAAATATTCTCCCTGCAAGCAAAAGGATATGGGCAGCAGCATCCAAGAAAGCAGCAGGAAGCTGGCACTGGGTGTAAGGCACTGCATCAATCTGAACAGATGATCTCCTGTGAGAAAATCCCAGTATTCATTCAGGGCCTGCCTGACTGGCACAGGGACACAGCAAAAATGGCACCATTCTAAATGGGGACACATCTGCCATCGAGGATGCCCTCAAAGAGAGTGGGATAAACAGCACCTGAAAGGGCCACATCCCATCCTCACCAAAACCTCCCACTGCTACTCTGGAACAAGGAACACACTGCCAGCCGTTTCTGTACATCAACACACCCACAATGGGGCACCAGGAGCCCAGCCTGGGCACTAACCTGCTTTGGGAAGCACTGCTGAGATGCTCTGAGGTGCTGGTGCCCCTCTTGGAAAGGAAATGCTGCTTATGCCTCTACCCTGCTGCTACATTCATGTCAGCTGTGAGCATGAAACAAAGCCTGGCAGCACCACACATGGATGAGGCTGGCCTTGAAGTGCCTCATATCTGTGACAAGCACAAAAGAAAACAAAAAAATTAAATGTTTTGACAGCACAGGCCCATGAAACCGGTGGAGCAGAGCACCCTGCTACAACAGAAATAAAGACTGTTTTGTATTGAAATATGAAGACATAGTTCTTCCTAGATATTTCTCTTCCTTCTTCCCTTTTTGAAGACTTTTTTTCATGTATACTGCAGGGTATTTGTCAAGATAATGCAAGAAAAGATAAAAACCTAATGTTTAACACAGAAGTTGGCTTCATAGTTAATTTATTCTGCTGTGCAACACGGAAGAAACTGCTAGTTTTTGTTGAGCACCAGTCAGTATCAGCAAAAAATGAAGGGCCATGGCAAGGCAGGAATCTAAGCCCCTGAAATCTAAAAATAAATTTATTTAATACATGAAGGAGAAGAGATGCAGCTTCCCTATCAACTTCATACAAAACAGAAACACATACTAAGCCATCATAATGCAATATGCCAGCACAGTTTTCAGCACAGGGCCATCAGGTATGAACACACTGCCTCCAGCAAACCCTCCCTCCTCGGGCATGGCCACCCAGCATTAGTGCACTCCAGTGACACACGAGAGAACTGCTGTAACTGCTGCACAACACCCTCCCACAGCTAAGGCCTCTTCAGTGCTCTCAGATAAAGCTTTGAGTTTCCAGAAGCATAAACTTTAGATGAAATGCACTTCTAGGCAGAAAGAGCTTTTGCTCAAGAGAGGGTCAAGTCCCTAATTCTGGCAGACTTCCTGGCTTGTTTTCCCATTGGCCTCTGACAGCTCTGCTCTGCTCTCAGGACCAGCCCGGCCAACAGGGACACAGGAGCTGCAGGAAGGAGAGGTGGGCACTGATTTCAAGCAAGGCCCAGGCTCAAGAAGAAGCAATGTCAAAAGGGTCACTTAAGGGCCCATCACCTAAACTCCATTGACAGAATGAAACCACTTGAGTTGGAGTCCAAAGATGATTGCTACTCAATAGAACCAGGCAATGAGAAGCATTATGGAAAATCCTTAAACAGCATCAACTCAGGAGCTAAGATACACAAAACACCAGTGCTGATTTAAACAGCAGGAACATGAGCAGCCAATATTAAAGCCACTGCCTTGGACACTGCATGTCCCAGCATGCCAGGACACACACGTGGCAAAACAGCCAGCAAAATTATATGGTCTGAATATTCTCTTCACACCAGTTCATTACCCCTTTGTGTTCTTGGTTCCCTCAGGCTGGCAGTCACACTGATACAAACTCAACACATGAACTTTGGTTTCTCAAGTCCCACAGTTGCTCACAGAACACAGCAAGCCTCCTGGCCAGCTGCTCTCTCCCTGTGGGCTGGCAACAGGAGCTGACACATCTTATTTTGGGTAGGAGACAGCCCAGAGCACTGGGATGCACAGGGAGGGCTAAGGAGAGTGTGTCCATCTTCCCCTGCAGCTCAGCCCCTCTGGAGCCCAGCAGGAAGGGGCATCAGGGCACGATGGCAGCTCAGGGAACATCCCTGGCCAAGTGTCCCCTGGGTGCCACTCCTGTGGAGCAGCCAGTTCATTCCCAGTCTGGATGCACTCCCAGCCTTTCCACCCCACCTAAAGGGAGCCTCATCCTCTATCACCAGCCCCTGGGCACAAGTGACTTTGCTGCTGCCTGTCGGGTAGGCACGAGATGAGACATGCAGATGTACTGTACAGTCCCTCCAGCATTCCTAGAAACACCACAGCAGCAGGGACAGGGCATTTTGGAGTGCTGCAGTGAAGGCTGCTTGTCTCTCCCTCCCACCTCATTCATCACCACAGCTTGATTTATTTGCTGATTGTCAGGAGTGTGAGTAATTGGTTTCTTAGATACCCTGACAGGAAGCCAGAAGGTGCCTTAAGTGAGGACAGATACAGCAGGATCTACCACCCTGCAGAAGCAGCAGCACACTCAGTAACCTGCAGCACCCACTCCTCCCCAGGCACAAGTACATCACTTCCCCAAGGGAGTGAGTGGTGTGCAAGGCAAGAGAGAGCAGAGGCTGTGGAAAATGACAGGAGAAGCACAATCCACAGCAAAGGGGCTGCTGCAGCTTGTCATGCAGCTGCACTTCAGCAAAACCCTGAGGAAGAACCAGAGGGTACACGGCCAGTCTTGTGTAACTTATGGCCAAGATACCCTGGGACTGTGCCCACACCTCTGTGAAAAGCAGCCAGACCTGCAACTGCAGGGCTTTCCCTTGGCACACAGGAAAAGCATCAGCTCTCATTCAGTCGTAAGTGCCCTTGTCCACAAAAGAGGCATCTTCGGGTCTCTCAAATCTTAGACAGAATCCTGCTGGGGGGGAAAAAAAAGTGGGTCATCTTCATGACAGCTTTTGAAAACCAATGATCTGTAGCTTTGTAAATATATACAAACACACACATATATATATTTATTTATATTAAATATGTAACTTCTGTATAATATAAATATATTTTACATGTGCATTAAAACCCAGGTGGCTTTAATTACTGAGCTATCCAAGGATTTACTGCCTCTGAGTCTTTATCTGCTGCATCTCAGTCAAACCTCATAAGGCTGCATCTGAAATCACACTGTGCTAAGAAAACAAATGATTAAAGCAGAGCTAGGGAGTCAGGGGATTAGTCTATTCTGCATGGCCTTGAGCAAGTCATTTTTAGCTCTGAGGCTCTAATCTTATAGTGAGCCTGGGGCAGATGAAACACTCACACACCCACACAAACCACACTTAGTTTTTTTCTCATCCAAAAAATAGAGATGACAACACATACCTGCCTGAGAAGCATCCTAATCACTAATCTGCATTAAATGCTTGGAAATGGGAAGTATTACAATGATTAAGTACCAAGCCAAATTAACATTTTGCAATGCTATCAGAGTCAATAAGGTAGAATGACAACACAAGCACCCATTGTATTCAGCTCACAATCATCACTGGAAAAATCCAACTCTAGGAAGCTCTTACAGTCTCTTCCCTCCCTAACAACCAGCTGTAACTACAAATAGAATACAAAAGATGAGTGACTAAATGAATTAGCCCTGAACTGCATCCTCTATCTTGTTAAATGCAGGAAGCCCACATAGAGCAGTTTCAAAGGGACTAATGAAGGAGAAAAGCAAGCTGCAGGATCTCAGTCCTTGAACTGCCCAGCTTTCAGACAAAAAGTACCAGTTCTGCAAGTAAAGGAGCAAATTTTGCACCTGCCATGATTTAGAAAACACCCTTTAAAATGCAAGACTTGTCCTTCATTAGGGCCATGACAACCTCACTGTCCAAGAAGTACTATTCACTGTGTATTCAGCATGAGAGTTTGTTGCCTGCCTGCTTGAACAGTAGGTGCAGGTCTGGGTTAGATTTACTAGCAGTTGCCTCTTTTTGCACTAGTTTTCCACTTCCATGCATGCATGTACAGTGTATCTCATGACACAAGTATGATTTGCATCAGACAGCTGCATTGCAAGTCTCTGCATTTTCCTGATTTATAATGTGCTAGAAATTTAGAAGTGGGTTCTCAGCACCCTCTTGTGGAGCTGTGCTGTGGTAACCACTACACCTTAGTAAAATCATTGCAATTCAGAGCTACAGAACAGTTACTTCTGCAGTAAAGCCAAAACTGGGAAGTTAAATGTGAATGGCAACACTTGGCAGTTTATTGTCTTTTAATACCTGACCAAAACCTGTGTCTTGCATTAAAAAAGCTGCCTAGTTATACACTAGCTCTATTGATCTGAACTGTAATACTGTTAGTTCAGTGCTGGCAGAAGAGCCTGTTTCTATTACAATGTGCATCTGTGCCTGCAAGCTTAGTCACGATCAAAGCCATTGTCATTTAGAAAAAAAATTGCCTGTGCTGGCAGCACCAAATAAGTTCCTTCCAAGAGAAAATAGGATTCTTGCTCTGCTTATTAGGATGCCCATAGCCAGCAGCTCTTCCAACTCTGAAGATCATTGCAATGCTTCTGTCAGCTCTGGGAACAAATAGGAGGCTGACTGCTGCTCCTGGGTAATGTGTTTGTTTGATAAAGTGCCCTTCCTCCCCCAAGTGTGTGCCTGCAGTAAAATGCCCTGTGGAAGAGGACAGAGATAGAAGCAGTCTCTTATTTTGTTCTTGCACACATAAGTAAGAAATGGCCAGTGTCCCTCTGTAAGCAGCTGTTTTCCACACAGTTGACAGATCACATCAGGTTTTTAAGCCCAACCTGAAGAACTCAGCTAAGTCAAGAAAGATTGATACATACAATAAATAGTCCTAATTACACACACTGGTGGTAAAGGCTTGCCTCAACTTAACAGCTCCCAGCAATTTTAACAATTTTAATTTTAAATCCTTAAAGCACTTGCAGTGCCTGTCTGAATGCACAAGCCAAACCAGCAAGCATTAGTGATGCTGGTAACACTCACAGTGAATTAGAACATGCACAAGGTTTCTGGAGCCTATCCATCAGATTTTGCTCTTCTAAGGAACCCACAGGTGCTAAAATATGCTCAGCATTCCATCCTTCCAGTGGTGAAGTTTTTGGGGTTTTTTTTGGATAGCAGCAAAGCAATTTCTGCTCCAGGTGCACTGAAATTTAAGATGTTCTTCCTTATATGCACATAGCACACAGCTCAGCCCTGGGAACACACTGCTGCAGGTGGCTGCTACTGCATCCAGCCTCTGCCCTTCCCCTTCACTCCACCCACCCCTGAGAACCTCTACAATCCCAGGTGTCAAAACACAAAAAGGGCTCAACAAGGATGCCCCTCAGTCACCATCCCTAATATCCACTGCAGGGGCATGTAATTTCAACATGTATGTAACACTGATAACAAAATACAAATTCCCATCAGTGTGGATTTCTTCCCTTTGGCATTTGAACAAATTTATGTTTTATTTTTTCTTAGGAAGTACAACTCAGGCACATCCACACACAGTTATCTTTGAGAAAGTTAATACTACACAATCGAATACTGTAAATTTGATTGTGGTTTTTTCCTATCTTATTTTTTCAAACATATAAATTCTAATATATTGCTATTTGGTTTGTGTTCCTGATGGAACACGGTACTCTTTTGCTGGATCCAGAATGACTTGTGCAGGTGAATGCCCTTTCAGAAGCTATTCCTACTGCAGAGCAAGAACAGCAGCTCATGCTTTCTGTGTCAGGCCAGACACAGGAGTTACAGGACACAGCCAGGAGAAGAGCAGCTGTGCAATGCCAGCCTTGTGCCAGCCTTGCACAACTGTGCCTGTGCCTTTTTAAAAAAACATAAAGGGCAAAGCCTCTACTATTTTAAAGGCCTGGCCATATTACTGTTCCCTTTAGAACTCTATTGTGTCCAACACATAACAGATTTGCTACCATACTTTCCATGGGCTAGTCACAGTGTATCAAAACTAACACAATTGTTTCATGAACAGCAACCTAAGTATTCCAGAAAAGTCTGAAAGAGATGACAGACTGGAGTTAAGCATCTTAAAAGTGCAGTTTTAAAAAGTGAAATTCACACACCTCAACAGGAGCTGCAGGGTTTCTGTTCATTAGGAAAATGGATCTCAAAATTTGGGAATACTGCAGATGGCTTGTGGGTCTATAAATATAATCACAGCATTAGGAAAAAAAAAGGAAGAATTTTTACTCACAGATGATGTGTCATGGTGACCAGGAAAGAAGAGTAGGAGAGGCTCCTGCTGCCTTGTGGCTTCTTTATGATATTCCTTTCACTTTGCTAAAGCTGCTGCTCAGAGAAATAGGAGTAGCTTTGGTAACTGTCATCCCTGTGGATGGCTGACATAATTTGGGACTGGCAGGACATTGATTTTCTATCAAAACTTTAATAGGTCACACATACAAAACAGAGATCAATTGATTGTTCATCTAAAGCAGAACTCACTTCACACAATGCCACTGCAGCCAATGTGATCTGGCAAGCAACTAAGAAAACCTCAGTAGTGGACATGTGCTACTGCAGAGCACCTTACAACGTAGCCAAACTGGCAGGTTTTACTTACACCTCTGATGGAATGAGTCATTTTCAATCATATATTGAATATTACATATCTCATAAAGATTTGCTTTTTGTCCACGACTCTTTTTCTTTTGTTTCTGGTCAGATTACCATCAGTTTGTCACTTCCAATAATTTGAATATATACTTTTTAATTTCCAGTCACAGCTTTTCAGATTTTGGTCACTTTTTGGCACAGATTTTGGTCACTTTTTTGGCATTTCCTCAGAAATGCAGCACCTCAGATCATCAGCTGCAGAAGAACATCAGTGCACCACAGTTTAATACCCTGGCCACTTCAGCTTAGAACCAGCCACAACTTAGAAAAGTCTGAGAGCAGCTAAGCTGTTTCCTTCTCCCTATTAAATGTACTAACATACATATGTAAATTGACTTGGGATTTCTTTTTGTGCAGTCTGGAGATTATTTCCCATTTTACAGTGACAAGAGCACAGCCTAGAAATAGATGTGCTTAACTCACTTTTCTCTAATGTCAGTGTAAGGCTCAGTGTCCTCATCCAATGATATGCCATGCAACAACCAGCTGCTATTGTCAAATCAACTGTTTTTTACCTCCTTAATACTATGTAAAATCCTGAAAGAGAAGATGAAAAGCATGTGTGTATATATGTATATAAACCCTGACAAGAACGCCTGCCCCTAAGAAATGGTACCTCTTTACCCCACTAACTGTATTTGGAAAACAAACCCAAAAATGTTAAAAGTATGTTAAAGAAAAGTTTGCTCTCTGAACACAATGAAAGAAACCCTCTGCTGTACAAAAAAGGGAAATACTGTATGTTTATTATAATTTAGTAATATGAGCAGGAGGAAAGTATTTTATAATAGCTTAAAATCCATGGCAATCTCTCCTGTCTTTGTGTCAAAATTTATAGCATATGTGACAGCAGTAGGGTCTGACAGAATTTCTGATTCAATAACAGAGCTGAAGAAATAAACAGCTTGCTTGCAGTGGGGATTCCATTCACAGCTTCCCTACAGGAGAGAGTTAAAAGTGAAAGCAGTCAAAATCTACAATATTATTATTATACAGTAACAATGGAGTAAGAGTTCTTGTTCTTGAGCACACAATGCTCAACAGTCATCATTTACACTGCCATCCACTCCACTACAGAACACATAACTTGAAATACCATCTGCTACACAACACACTGAAGTCACTGACTTAAAAATGGATTTGGTCAAAGAATACTGAGATAGAATACCAAAAATACTTACTCCTTCCCCTCCAAATTTTTGCTTTTGTTAAACTGAGGTTATTTGTATGAAAAAACTCTGCTTTGACCTAGCATACCATTTCAATTTTGAATTTGATTCCAAACTAGGGAGCATTTGGTTGCAAATCAGACCCTCCCATTTTAAGGTACATCCCCTGCTCCCCACAAAACAGATATGTGATGACAGAGTGTTCAAACAGTGTGAGAAGGAGTACTACACAACCCGAGCACGGCCAGCAGAGACCCTCTGCAATCCTACAGACTTTGACATAATGAATTAAAATGAAGATATACCTTTTCATTGAGCAGTTGCATCAGTCCTGTACTAACAGAGATATCAGCAGTAAGATGATATTCCATCCACAGAACTGCTCCGTGGCTCTTGCCTTTCCTAGGGAGAAATGCAGGATAAAACCTGTCACTTTACACAATCCTGGCAGCTTAAACACTGCACTAGTGTTTAAGTGAGAGCTGCAAAAGCATGAACAACTTCCTTCCTTGAAAGAAAGCTGAACAGCTGACTGAGTTGGTAATTGGGGGCAGAAACTTTAAAGTATTTGCAGATATGAAATCCAAAAAGAGGCAAGGAAGAGAACATGTCATAACTACATCTGCTCAGCAGCACAGCCACTTAACCAGCACTGAGTAACATGGCATGAATTACACAGCATAAGCTGAGAACTTCCTTTAGAGACCCCAGCTTCTACTGACTCTGAATTTAGAGGAAATATTTACCACACACACCATGTCACTTCAAGTGCCTGCTCCACAAGAAGCAGAGGTCACGCCACTGTGCTGCCTGTAAACACAACTGCTGCAAAGGCACAGAGACCCCACACAGATGGCTCTGCAGTCTATGAAAGCTTGACTTTTGTTTAATGAGAAACACAGCAGTGTTTGAGCCATGTTATCATTAGATCATTAAAAAAAACCAACTTTCTCGTTTTTAAATTCTTAACAGCATTTCAAGTTTGAACAGAATTAAGTGCAATCTACAGTTACAGTGGAAAGTATCTCAGAAGATGTGGCAAAATATAAGGACTGCCAGGAATATAGGTAGAAGGAAGAATAACATATACATTAAAAGCTATTAACATATATACAACAATTATATGCTACTAGCATATAATTTTAAAGCTATTAAACATAATAAGTTATTAATAATTAAACACAATAAATTTGACAAGCTAAGTAGAAAATTCTTCCGCAAGAACTCAGCAGTAGGCAACAAACAGAAACACTAAAAACCATCCAAGTAATATTTTATTTTCTCTAAACTATAAATCAATCCATTTAAATTTTAAATCAGAGTTATTAAAATGTTATTTTTTGAAACAGAGGCCTATTATCTAATCCAATAATATCAAACATTATTGTATTATTGTTATAGCTTACTGTGAATACCCACAGGAAGCTTGTGTCAGAGCAACTTCCACAATCTTAGGTCAGATTATTAAAAACTGCCAAGTACATTTTCACCAGTTAAGTGTAATACACTTAAAGGAGCTCTAAACTCAACTCCTCTAAAGGGCTTGACTGGGAGGTAAAGAAATGGACAATGACAAGAATATTTATTGCAGTGAGAAAACTGACCGTAAGAGCTTCACAGAGCCCTCTGTGCTGAGACAGTGCTGTGGCACAGTCTTTGTGAAGTCAAATGTCAAAACTTCCTGCGGCTCTGACAGTGACTTGCAGGGATATTCCCACAGCGGGTGAGGTTCTGCTTCCCTGGATTCCCTAAAATTCAGAGAATCCTGAAAAAAGGAAGGAATAAAATTAACTGACAACAACAGAAATGCAAACCCAGAGTATTCAAGCAATAAAGCTGCAAGAGGGCAGGAGTGCACTTAGTCACAAGGGAGAAAATGTCCTACACGCATGAAACCAGATGCTGTGACTGGGGCCCTCAGCCCTGAAACAGAAATGGACACTTTCAAAACGCAATGCATTGAAATTTTCTTTTCCCTCAACATGAATTCCACTCTACAACTGCCTGTACTCCTCCAAATTAATCTAGAGCAAAGCTCTAGAAACTGATACAAATGAATCTCAATGGTGTTCTGCCTAATACACAAGGTTTTCAACAGTCACTAAATGCTTTATTGAGCCAAACTGAATTTTTATTTTGCTAAGACTTGTGCTGAAACTGATTTTCTTACTTTAATCATATCATCCATAGTCTGGACATCAAAACCTTCACAGGTGCCACATGGACTCCGGATTCTCCACAGGTCCTGTAAGAAACAACAGCATTTCATTTGGCTTTATCGAAGGAAATGGGAAATCTTGAAATAATTTTAGCTGTAGCTTAGACATTTAATAGCAAACCAGAAACTATGAATGTATTGCTAAACCATTACAACTACTGCAAGAATCAGAATATAATTCTAGGAAAAGGTTTTTTTAAGTCGGTTAATTCTTTAATCGTTGTTTTCAACTCAATTTTATGTGGAATGATCTCTGAACAAACCCTGTACATGAAAGTATAAAACTGAGGCTCAGGTGACATGAATGTTACTCCACATTCTGCTATTTGCTGAATAATCTTCAGCCATCACTCTGCATGCTTTGGTTTCCTCATCCAGAACATGAAGAGAATAATGCTTATTTACTTAGAAAATGCTGCGAGTTCTAGGGAAGTAAATCCTCTAGATAAGAGAGCATGGAATGAAATTTCACTGCTCATTTCAATCTGATTATACCGCTGATTACTCTAAATATCTGCTCCCTATTACAGGATTCAGATTTACATTATTTACTCAGTATATAGTTAAACTCTGTACACTTTTGCAGAAAACTAAAAAAAGGTCCACCACAGCTGATTAGTTCCAGAGGGGAAAAAGAACAAACCCCTTCTCACATGCACAAATCAAAGGCAGAACAAAGAGAACAAGGTTAAAGAGCATTCAAATAAAAAAACTGTTAAGGAAGAGAAGGCTCAGACACAAAAACTATACAGCTAGTGAGCCAGAGGGGAGAAAAAAACTACAAAAAAAGACCTGGCATTTTTAACAGATAAACTGAAGGCTGTCTTTATGTGAAAATTCATTACATTATAGGTGTTTTTATTTAAAGTATGTACATTTATTTACACTATGCCAGATTACAGAGTTCCCTCACTTAAGCTACTGGACTCTGCATGTTAATGATGAAAGTACTTAGTTTCCATTTTCATAGTGGGTAAACACTTCACAGTCTTTTGCTACAACATCCTCAATAAATGAAAAAACTACGTTTATAACTTTGTATGATCTTTGAAGGATGAGTTTTCAAAGTATTTTTAAGATGTGCTCATATTCAGAACTGTGCACAGCCGCAGGCAGTTAAAAAATCCACATGCAATTGGGAATCCTGCCTACAGTCTTATAAAGCCTCATTTCAAAATCTGGTATGTTGCAGAATATCTACTTTGTACATATATTTATATGTAATATACATAATAAAATAACTAATTTTATAAATAACCACAACTGTCACATCCTTCACTAATCTCTAATCTAGGTAAGTATCTTAAAACATGCAGCCCTTTTATTTTAAATGGCAAAATTACTTGAGTTAATTTGCTGACAAGAGATGGCTGAAATAGCAAAATTCATCCTTCAAGATAGCAAATACTCTTTTCTCAGATGGTAAGTACTGGACAGTATTAAGATGCAGTAAGTTGTAGAGTACTCAGTTTTAAGTGGATTTGTGTAAATATCTGAACAATCTCACCTGGAACTCCACAATCATCATGTGCAAAGAAGCAGACTGAGGTAGGACAGTGACATTGCTGGCAAGGTGAGTGCTCACAGCTGTCCTGGCATACCAGAAATACAGGTTATGCCATGGCAACAAACTTGTCGTGAAAAACGGCTCTCCCACAAGGACAGAAATCTTGGCAAAGGAGGGAAGAGATAAAAAGCATTATAATAAAGAACAACAACTCACAACACAGGCTGTTTAGATCTTCCAATAGCTGCCAGTGCAATATATTAAGTAAAATCACCTAGATTGATCCATAGTGATTTAATTATTGTACACTGCACGTACAGCACACTGGACATTGTTCTGTGGGTTTAGCTACCACATTTTAAATTGAATTTTACTGCAACAAAGTTTGTGAGAAAATACTGAGTTTGAAAGGCTTTGTAATGAGTCATAGAATTCTGAAGTTTTGGAGTATGTTATTACTTCCAAATAGATTGCAATCTTCTTGAGTGGCCTGTGAAAGAGTTACAGCCTTGTAGAACCAGTTAAACTGCCTTAACTACTGGGAAAATTATGCAGCAGGGGAAGTCAGACCCTTCAAAAACAAAGCAACAATCCTCCCACAGTCTTTAGTCTCCTTTAATTTTAGTGGCACGTGGTGTGAACCATTTTAATTTTAGATTGATTGGGATATAACAGAATTCATTGCGGTTACAATTCATTTTTACCTTCTGCTCCCTACCAACCCCTGAAATTCAGTATAATGGACAACTGTAATATACCTTTTTATCTTCCAAATGAGAAGGCTTCAGCAACTCAGGACGAGCTTCTATTATTTTAATTTTGTCTTCAAGATGATTTGCTTTAAAAAACTAAAATCAAAAAGTAACACACTGTCTTTATCAAAAGCCACAGTTGAGACCAAAATAACAATTTCATTGAAAATAATTAGAAGGAAAAAAACCCACAAAAACCAACAGCCAACAGAAATTTTAACAAAGCTGCCTGCCATAACTCATGAGGATGAAACAAGTGTATTCTTGAAGGCTGCATGCACCTAGAGCCAACATGCCACATCTAGGGAACTAAAGCATGTGTCCTTATCTATCTAAAAAGGCAGAGAGCACAAAAGTTGCCTCACCTTCATTCATTTGCACTTTGAAGCATATGAGAAGGATAATCAAGAAAGGTAAGAATCACTTCACCTATGCATACACTGCATATTTGGCTTTTCTTTGAGACCAGGTTCCAGCCCTCCCTTGCCCACCATTCCTGGTTTTGCACTTCTGAGCCACAGGCTGATCCAGATTTCTTTCAAACACACAGTGGTGACTGAAGGAGCCACAGCCCAGTGATGACTCTGAAACTGCTTCCAGTCACTCCCCAGGCACCAGCTGCCTCTCCTGAACAGCCTCCACGGCACTGGCAGAGCCTCTGTGCCCTTCCCCAAGGCACAGCAAACATTCCCAACTGTCCCAGCTGGAAGACAGAACTGCTGGATGCTGCTTGCCAGGTGAGGCTGGTGCAAGCTTTGGGATGCTCTCACTAATCCTCAGAACTAATGCTCCTTGGCTTTTATCACCAGGGCAATGGCAGCAGCAGAGCAGCAGCTCAAGCAGACAAGCCAAGAGGCATCTGCAAAGGAGAGATCCAGCTTTAACAGAAAACGGAATACTCACTTTTTCCATGACAGAACAGGACACTCCAGAGTTTTCTAATGTAAACACCTAATGAAAATACACACTTAGTCAAACTAGCTTCATAGTTTTTAATTAAAAGCATATGTAACTGAAGAGTGAAGCAACATTCTGATGCCCTAGTGAGCACAGTTCATAAGAACATGCATATATTCCCACTATAATAAACGTTTTTAAGAGCACAACACTCCCCAAAACTACAGGTTAAATACTTCTGTTTTCACAACTACACCAGAAAAAAACCAAACATACAACAGAATGCAAATACTTATTTTCCATTTTTAAGTTGCACACGGCATATTAACATTTGTCTGAAGCACATATTTACTCATGAACAAATTAAGGAATATCACCAGTGTGCCAAATTGTAAATACTGCTTAAAATGACCTGACTGTATCAGCTGGAAAGTGCTCAGAAGCCTTTTGCAGTAAGAAAAAAAATAGTTTTTATCTAAAATTGGTGAATTGTTAGGCAATATGCAACATTCCTCAGGATTATATTACATTACACATTCCCAGATATTCAGTTTAACTCTAACAGATGTGGTTTAAAGAGCCCCCCATCAAGTAGGGCATTTATGTGTGTGAGACAGCCAGGCAGCTCTCAGTTACACACAGAGCCAGTATTCTTACTGCTTCCTACTTGGCTCTTACAGATCTTCCACTCTAGACTAGGTAATAAATGTAATAATGGAGTTGCAAGCATAAAACAAAAATACCCTCCCAGACATTTAGGTCCATAGAGTTTTTCAGAGAAACAAGAAACAAGATGGCAAACAGGAAGCAGTGCGGAATAAGGAACAGCACTTTCCCTCAAAACTACACATTGGTAAATGTCAAATCTGGTAATTATTATCTTCCTAGACTTCAGCTTGACCCGAGATGAATTTAACTTCCCCTTCAACACAATGTGAGCCTATTCCTCACTTGTCCCTGAAGAGGCGCTGCAAATAGTTAAATAATGAGCTGGAAATGAACTACACGAGAGAAAAATACCAAGCTAAAATGCAAAGATCTGAAAAACAGGACAAAGTACTGTACCTGCTTTGCTCCAAGATAATGAGCCAGCACGGGCAGCAGACTGCCATCACTGATACAAAGGCAAACACTATCTGTTTTCAGAACCTACAGAAAACAAATAGTCAGTTATTCTTATTGCAGAGGGAAAAGTTTTCCACACTTTATATACTTTCATATCAAATAACTGTAAAAAAATTCTCATGTAATGCCTTGGGCTTAGGTCTGAAAAGGTTTGCTCAAAAATGTAATGGATGTCGTTATTCAACTCCCACTACCATGTCTAACAAACACACAGAGCTACTACAAATCCTCTGCAAAAATGGCTGCTTATAAATTCAATACTAAAGTTTTCAAGACAAAACTATAATGTTCATCTGCTGATGGAAGAAAAATACACTTTGTGAGCAAAGTGCTTTGCAGGGGACAAACAAATTCCATAAATAATGACATAAATAAACCAGTATATGTATCCATCAGAGAAGCCAATAAAACCTGCAGGCAGCAAGCACTCACTTTCCTCAAGGACTTGATGTACTGGCATGTTCGGTTCTGATCATTCAGCTCCCCAAAGCGGGGCCTGTTCCAAAGCAGATGGGCACGACACCTACAGACAGGACTCTCCACACAGACATCTGCTTTGTGCTCCTCTTCATCTGCTCTGTTCTCCCCTTCTCTGGAAAAAAATTCAGTGTAGCATCAGTAAGACATTTTTGCAAACAGGCTCATTGATGCATTTTGGCTGATACGCACAGCAATGAATACAAACTCTGCTGTCACTTTTTCAAAGTTCCTGGCTCTCCAGAGACATTTCTGCAACTCTGCATTTCCAAATGAAGAGAGGTCAAAAAGAATTTTCACCTTCTTTAAAAGACAAAACCAAGAACCATCCCCCACTTTACCACTAACTGTGATGGTTATGTAATTTAGGCTTTGCCCTTTCAGCAAAGAGGTACTTGTTTGGATTTTGGATTCTTAAGTAAAAAAGGCACAGCAGATTCAGACATTTTAAAGCTAGCACTGGTTTTAAAAATGTTTGCTGCAATTGCCATTACAACCAACGTGATTAAGCTCTTTTTAATCTGAGCAGAAGGCAATAATCTTAAAAAGACAGTGCTGACTAGGAAAATAGAAAATGGAAACAGAATGGCAATTATTTCACTTCTTTACCTGCATACCACTTCAGCAGTGCTGTATTTTAGGATTTCCAGGAATCAACCATGATTGTTTTATGCTTCTTTGTCAGAGAATGCAACCAGATACAAGGCAGGAGCTTGCAGTCCAACTGAGTTTTTAAGCATAATGTGTATTTTCCACCTGTGCATTGCCCATGAAGCAGCCTTTAATATTTTTCTACTCTTTAGGTTCTAAACTTGCTCTTCTACATAAGGATATGCTCTAAGAGCAGCAAATACTCCAGCCTGGAGTAAGAGAGCAGCCTTTTTCACACAGATTGTTACCTGACTTTCTGCAGGCTGTACCACACAGAGTACTCATCACGACAGGCAGTCAGGTACAACTTCTCACCCTGCACAACTGGCTCCTCACGTGGAAGAAAATAAACACACTGCATCCAGTGATCCCTCCACTGAAAAGGGATAACACACAAAACCTCAGGAACTCACTCATAAATAGTAATTGGAAAGTAAACAAATAGCAGGAAATCAATTAGGAAGAATGGGCACAACTTTGAAAATGCATGATTAATTTAAAGAATCTTGTTCAATTTAGCAAGGCTGAATAAAGACCAGTATCACATATTGAATAATATTGATTTCTTGCAACAGAATAAGCCCGAGACCATTGGCTTGCTCACTGGCCAAGCTTCTACTGCAACCAAATGAAAAACAACCCAAAATTACTTTGCATTTATTAATGTTTACCCTCCACAGTTCTCTTGTGTTAGAAACCTGTATGGAACTGCTGACAGCCTCATGCACCTAGAATTAAGCCACTTAGTCTCACTCTGATCACAGCACAACTACTTTGTGTTTCAAAAAGCTGGTTTTTGCACTGCAAATATCCTATGCTGATCAATCCCTCTAAGCTGACTGAACACCTCCAATTTGGTAATTTCAAATTTTATTCTCAAACATGCTAAGTGTAGACAACCAATCATTTGGTAACTTCCTTTTGACTAAGTTCTTCCTACTGGTAAATACATTCACACAGCGACACAGGAATCTGACGTAATAGTGATAGTATTTCTGTAATTATCTGTATCAATCCAGCACTTTCCTACACCAGCCTCTTTTTTGTTTAATGAGAGTATAAATATACTACCACAAACATAACACTTACTTGGAAATTTAATAGAAGAACTATAAGGAAGCAAACCACAGAGTAATATTTTAACCAGGGATACAGACTAGTTAAGGAAAAAGATATGGAAATTTTTATTTCTTGAACATAAAAGAAATAATATCTGGAAGGACAGCTTCAGTCTTTAAGCTTTATATAAAAGATGATCCTTAACATTTAACATTAAAGAAAACCTAAAATGGGCATATACCATAGCTAAAATTTCTACAATTTGCTTATTTAGCATCTTCCAATACATTAAATACTAGAAAAGTTCCTAAGCAATTTAAGGCAGAGCTGCTTAAACCCCCCAGTACTCCAAAGAGTTTCAGTCATCTGACAATGGCATCTGAAGGCTCAGTATTTTACCTGCAAAGCAGAAGTGGGTTTTACCCAGTAGGGAGCCATCGAGCAATTTATCCTCCCAGAGGGGTCCATGTCAATATCCCACCAGGAAAGTACAATTTGTGCCTTGCCAGATTTCACAGGCTCCAGCTGCACTCTATAGTAGGTAGAAGCACTCTGTACTGGCTTACTGAAATCCACACTGCAGGGAAGCATGAAAATTGTAAAAAGAAATAATAGAAGGGAATTTGTAAAAAGAATTCTTCAGAAAATTCTCACCAGTTTCTTAAGCTCAATACACAGTTTATACAAAAGGCATAACAGGATAACTTTATTTTGAACAGAACAATGTCTCCCTTACCTGAACATTTTCACCACATCACTAAGAGTACTGAAGTCACTTGAAGGCATTTGATTCAGCTGGATATCACAAACAGAAGGAACACCTGGACAGTTCTCCATTTCTGAAGGTGGAACAAGTATTTTTTCACCATCCTCTGCTTCAACATGAACAGGAAACAGTTTCTTCCAGGACCACATTCTTCTGGATTCCACTAACTGGACATACACTGTTGCCCTGTGAGGCACTGCCTCACATCCTTCCTGAGTGTTCACAACAAAGGGTAAACACATTCAACAAGTTTCACTTATTAACATAAGGGAGAATTAAATCAATTGAAATGCAAACCCATTTAAAGAAAAGTTGGACTGGGAGCTTTGAAATCTAAAAATATAAGTTATTTTAGAGACTTCTGTAACATCACAGCAATTTGTCTCTCTGTGAAACCGAATACACATATCTATCCTGTTCAGTGTGGTTCAGCAAGGCCAGATCACTTCATTAACCATGCAACATTATCAGTTTACTAGCCTCAATTAAACTTGCATTTCCATTCTTGTTCTGAAATAAGAGATCTAGCCTGAGCTTCTCAGGGCAGAAAACTACTAAGCTATCAGCAATAAAAGAGAGTTACTGATCATAATGAGAAAATAAGAAAAATAATGCCTCAAATATTTATGCAAGGAAAACTTTGTATCTATGCTTAAAGAGTGGAAAACATACAAGTTGTCCGAAAAATCCCACTATGAACTAAGAACCAACCATGAAGTCCAAAAACAACACTTTTACAGAAAAAAAGACTAATTGCAATTAAGAGTTCTATATAGAGAGTGGTACAAAGTTATGGAGTGCTATTGTCTTTATATGGTGTCTTTAAAACTGGTGAATGGAAATTTGGAAACCCAAATAAAGTTCTGCCATCCACATTTTAATGAAGGGAAAATATTAGAAAATGTAAAAGAGAAAGCCCTAAAATTATACCCATAGATTATAAGTCAAAAAAAAAAAAAAGGATATTATTTAAATATAGCGTTTAACATATTTTCACGTGCAAAATGCATATGGAGTAGTAAGAGCACAATAGAAAAAAAACCAAACAACCAAAAATGAACCAATGCCTGGGAGGTGAAGCTCATTAAATTTAGGAGAATTTTTAAAAATGTCTTGGGACAAAGTTGTTATTAAGGAGAGCTTCAAATCAGAACTGGATGCCTTTCTGAAAGACATTTGTTAACCAGCAAGTTATTGGTTTCAATACAAAGCAATTAGGTGTAATTTCAGAGCCTGTGACTTACAATATGAACTCAAATAGCTTTATTCTAGGAATGAATCTAGTAAATTATTCACTGAATGAGAAACTAGCCGATGTGATGGTGTACTTACCAAGGGATACAGAAGCCTAAGTTCTGTATAATCTCTATCCTACTTAAAAAAAAGGCAGAAGAATTTCTCTAGTGATAGATGTGACACACTCCCTATTTTCTTACCTGTACAAGATATTTGTGTGCGTGCTCATAGGTTGGTAAAGCTCCTTCTCCAATCAGCTCTGTATCAAATAATTCTGTTACCAGGATGTTTGCCCGACACAGCATGTCTCCATCTAAAAGACACAAATTAACATTGTAATGTTAAATCTTTATGAAAGTCTTTCAAGAAGATGCTATCCTGAATACACAAGTAATTAAAAAACTTATTCCTGTTAAAATGTCTGCTGAAGACTGGAAATTACTTTCCATTTGAAATACAAATGGCTACTGAGATATTACCAGAACACTTTCTTCCAAAGCAGATTTCCAGTGTTACTTTCTAGAATGTAAAGAATCACTGAACCCTTAAGGTTGGAGAAGACCTTTAAGATCAAGTCCAACTACTCACCCAGCACCACCATCATGTTCAGCACTAACCCATGTGCCACATCCACACATTTTTGAACACTTCCAGGGATGCTGACACTACCCTTTCCCTAGGCAGTCTTTTGCATGCTTTACAATCCTTCCTGTGAAAAAAAAGTTTCCTAACCTCCAGTCCAAACCTTCTTGGGCACATTTTTAAGCTATTTCCTGTCATCCTGTCACTTGTCACCTGGGAGAAGAGCCCAACCCTCACCTGGCTACAACCTCCTTTCAGGCAGTTGTAGAGATGAGGTCTCCCCTGAGTGTCCTCTTCTCCAAGTTGAACCCACCCCAGCTCCCTCAGTATTCTTGATGCACTTGTTTTAATTAAAAAATGTATAAGAAATAAGAGTAAGACCTATTCCTTCATGGTTTTCAGGTACTTGCCAATTTTTTTAAGCCTAGCCTTTTCTCACTTTTCTCACCTGGGCCAACTGTGACTTCAGTGGAATGCTTGTTGATTACTTTGATCTTGTCAGAAAAACCATTTTTCTCCACTATCTTCACAGCAGCATTAGCCATGGGCTTGAACACCTGTGAACAGCAAGAGTGTAACGAACTAGTACCACTCAAGTCAGCTTTCAAAAATGGAAGGGCACCTACACAAAATGCAATATATTTATTTCTGAAAAAAAATTAACATCTTATCTTTTCCTATGTTTGAAGTTCACTACCACGAAACAAGGCAATGAGCCTCACTTGAAAAATTCAGAGCTTCACTGTTAGTTATCAGCTGCCTCTAAAAGCTACTCCAATTTAACTTTTGAAACACAAGAATACACATGAATACTGCAGCATTTACATTAAACAAATTCATTTCTTTGTAAAAATAAAGATATCTATACATGCATCAACAGCAGCCCCTAAAGACTTATATGTACTCAAGATGTCAATGAAACCAAAACACCCAGCACTGAAATACTCACTGAAGAGTGCCAAAAACCTGCTTGCATTAACAGTGTAATTGTGAAGAGAATCTACGCTTCATTCAGAACAAAAATAACAGAAATAGTACACAGCCTGAAAATAATAGCATCACAAAGAACATGTTGGATATGTGCAACCCCTAACCAATGCTCACCTCAATGGCATAGCAGAAATCTGCCCCAGCTGAAGCTGCCATCATGGACAGGAGTCCTGTGCCAGTCCCTATGTCCAGCACAATTGCTTTCTCACCTCTCTCTTTTACTCTGCTCACTGCAGCACGAATACCTTGGTAGTATTTCACATTCTGTGGAAAAGAAAAGAAAAAATCAGCAACATTTTATCCATTTATGTTTTTAATTTTTGTGCAGAAATCTTGCACTCTTTGACTGTGAGTTTATAACCAGAAAAAGGCCTACAGCTACTCCTCATGCCAAACAGTCACACCAAAGCCATCTTCAGCAACAACAACTGTACCTGGCAGAATCAGCCCATTTAAAGTACATCAATATTTATCCCAATGTTCATAATACCATTGGTCAATCAGCTATTTATAACATAAGCATGATTTCCAAAAGTGATATATTTTCCCAAGTAAATAATAACCAGATCCATGGGAGATACTACAGGTTTTCTGATTAATTTTCCCTGCAGGACCACTCAAATAGTCATATTCTCCCTATGGCAGTATAAGAGCTGAAGTATCTTGGTTTAGATTCCTCTCTTCATCTACTCAAAAAGGTTCATACATGAGAATTAAACCAGTGTGAATCCTGGTTTTTAGTTACAGGCCATTAAACAAAAGAAAGAAAATAAATGCTGTCAGCCACAAGATACAGATTGATATATATGCCTTTATTTTCTTTGTAACAACCTATACTATAAGACATTCATTTCCAAAAGATTTATCAAGCCTTTCCAAGGAATACAAAACCTTTGAACATTATACATTGGGAAGGTCTGCTGGATCCCTTTCTGAACAATTCTATTCAACCATTTTGATACATATAATTCCAGAAGCTGTTTTAATTTCTCAGACACAACCTGCTGCCTCTACACAGTTTACTAAATGCCTGATCCCACTGATATATTTTAATTCAATATGAATTTAAGACTCATCGTGGAGGCACCACAAAAATCTTTCAAAATGTTATTGATGGAAGGCTGACTTAATGGCTAGAGGAAAATGAATATTTGAACTATTCACTGCAGATTTCACCATGCAGTACATATGGTAGAAATACCACAGAAGAACAGACTTTACTTATACTTCTATAAAACTAAGAAACCCAGCTTCACTTTTACAGCCTTTGAATTCATCTAATGAGCTCTCTGTCAAAAATGTCAAACACAGAACAGCAAAATCAGCTACTGAATATAAAAATGTTCTGCAGCAAACAATAGAACAATAAAGTCAGATGTAAGAAGGCATCTGTTGATCTGAGAGCAGGTCTGGTACCTTATAGAGTACAAAACTGTGATCATTTAATCTTTCAGAGAAACCCATATAGTCACACAGTGACAGCTATTCAAGGAGAAATGCAATGGCTCTTTTCCCACCATTCAAAAGGGTTTGCTCCTGTACTTACTCTGTCCTTATCATGAAGCATATCTGCATAGCGTGACCTGCAATTAAAGATATTCCAGTTAAAATACTCCATTCTGCAAAGCAACTGGTCCCTGTGCCCCACAAATGCACAAACTGACACACTCTTTGAGGACCTCAGGCGTTTCTGTAATCTAAGGGATAATGTAAATTCAGTGATCCGGCCATCAGCATATAAATCAACTCATGAACCACTGGCACAAATCCTCTCCCCACAATGGACCCAAGGCACAGACAGACCTATGGACAAACAGCTGTGAAGCAGCACCTGAGACACACATAGAGTCATACAGAGCAATGAAAGACAGGCTACTAATGACTTTTTTTTTACCAGGACTTAAACTTCTTTGTTTCCCATTTCTCCATGGGTTGCACTAATCAAAAATACCCCAAAATATATCTTCCCACCTTCTCTGGCTATTACATTAAGCTCTTAAAAAGCTAGAACAGGAACAGTTATATGTTGCACTTGCATTTGAAAGAAATTTAGTCAATGCATTTTGTCCCAACGCAGTCATTGTCAGTATTAGGATCAGCACCACAGAAAAAATTTAAAAATTTAAAAGGAAACTACTTTGAGAATGGTTTACAACACTCTATATTGACAGCTGTACACCACTGGGCACATTTACTGACACAGTCTGTTCACCTCATGCCCTTGGAAGTTCTACAAAGACAGACCCTCAAACTGCCCTTGAAAAATGTAGGATTTGCTCATTTTCTGGTGTCCTTTAATGGAGCAAGCTACTTTTCCAAGCATACCTTGCAATCTCCTGGTGGTAGTCATAGTCCTCACCCTCTTCTATCCACTCCATCGAGCCAGTGGTTGGATTGGCTCTTCCACAGAAGGTCTTCATGATCAATCTCAAGCCCTATTGTATTATATTGTGTGCAGCTTTGCTTTCGCTTCAATGTAATACACCAAACAGCGTCTGTGGAAAAAAAACCAAAAAACCAAACCAACCATAAAACTTTTAGTAAACACAATAAGTATCACTTTAGCTCTTGTACATTTCCCCCACTACACCTGCCGTGGCCAGAAGGTCGCCAGGCGACCTGCCTGGTGACCGCTTTATGCTTTCTTCCTAAGGACGTTTTAAGCTAAAATCTGTCACCTAGCCCTACAATGAAAGGAGATCCTAACGATAACCCAGGTGTAACCCCTGAGAACACAAAGCAGAAAAGAACGAAGGCAGCAGTAAATCCTCACGGAAGAGCATCCCGTAAGTGGATCAGGCCGGCCGCGGCCCCTCTCCCGGAGTCCCCACAGGAGGGAACCGGCACAGGCCCGGCCCTTCCCCGCCTCAGGAACGAGCTGCGATGGGGCACGGCCAGAGCGTTCTCCGCCATCCCCAGCCCGGAACCAGCGCAGCGGGCCCGAGAAGCCGCGGGCTCGTCCCTCCTCAGAGCCCCAGGCCGGCAGCTCCGCAAGCCGTGGGTACCTTCCCCGCCACGTGTGCCCACCTTGAGCACCGCGTGTGTGCCCGCCCCGAGCGCCGCTCGTGCCCAGCCCAGCACCGCGTGTCCCCGTCCCGGACGCGGCGGTCCCTCCCCGCTGCCGCCGCCGCCGAGCCCGAGCCGCGGGGCCGCCGCTCCGCCCCTTCCCGCGGGCGCCATGGCGGGCGCGGCCGTGCTGCGCGTGCGGCGGAAGCGCGGCGGCCCCGAGCCGGCCGAGGCGCTGCTCCTGGCCTGCAAGCGGCGCCGGGCCGAGCCCGTGGAGAACAACCTCTTCAAGCTGGTGGCGACCGTGTCCTCCAAGGTACCGGGGCGAGCCGGGCGGGGCGGAGTGGGCCGGTGCTCCTGGAGGGGTTTGGGAAACGGCGGCTCTCTCTGGCTGCTCCTCGCGGTCTTTCAGGGCTCCCCTGTGGGTGCGGTGGTCTGGAGAGCAGCCCGGCCCCGGGCAGCGCCGTCCGGTGCCGGTAACCGAGGGCACGGGGCTCCTCCCGCGCTGGGTCAGCCGCGGGCAGGGCAGGAGCGGAGCTACGGGCCGCAGCACGCAGTGACCCCCGTGACAAGCTGTGCACAGCTTTCCTCGCTTTTCTACGCTTAGAGGCTGTTCCTCTCTTGGAAACTACAGAACAGTCAGTAAGCGAAGCTTCAATTTCTGCTGTGTGAGATGCTGAAGCTCAGCCCTACAAGGATAACAGCCGCCATCCAGCCTTTTATATTGAGTAAGACTTGTCCGTCTTGGGAAATGGTCTTAGGACACTGTAAATTATATTATGCCCTAAATTTAGGTCCATTGCAGTCTTCCAAAGGCAAAGGTGGTTTTGTTTGAAGAGCTATTCTCTACCACAAAGTTGTTTAAAAATCAAATTGAAAGTCTTAGGCCTTCTGTTCTATATCTTGTGCTTTCTTCCCCTCATAACAAGAGAATATTATGATTGTTATGTTGTTTAAGCTAATAGTAGAAGTTACTTGAATGTTGTTAGGATTATTGGTACTGTGGTTCTTCATCCCTTCTAGGAAGGAGTATGACTTGCTATGTTGATGCTATCATTATATTCCTTCTCCTCCTCCTCTTTGTTCCTTTCCCCCAGAATGAACCAGTTCAGAAGTACGTTAAAGATGCCATCACACGGGACAAGGCGGCTAAGAGCCTGCGCCCCTCTTTGGGAAGCACCCAGCGAATCCTTCAGGATCTCCGTTGTGCCAAGCAGGCGAAGAGGAAGGAGAACCGGTACCGGGTGATTTCCAGCCACCGGCCTGACTGCACCCACACAGCCGCACCTGCCACACACGGCCAGGCTGCGCCCCACGGGGACACGTCCGAGTCTGAAGCACTGCAGGATGCTTCACCAGAGGAGAGCGGTGCTGTGGATAAGAGTTCAGACTGCTGTGGGAAATTCCAGCTGTTTGATATTGTACAAGAAGAGGAGACGGTGGGAGATTCCAGTGTAACCACTGCAGACCCACAGGTCAGCTATGAACTTGGGGTACTTGAAGTACTTTGGTATGGCTGTTGAGTGGTACGTGTGGGCAGACTGCTGTGGGAGTTTTCTTGCACTGTAAATATTCCACTATTTAATAGGAGCTTTAACTAGATTGCAAGCTGGAATGTTTCATGAGGATCCTAAGTGCACTAATGTTGAAACAGACAGTGTGCAGAATTGCTGCTTAAGGAAGGGCTTGTACCCCCTTATTTTTTCTTTGCCCTGGTCTGATGCATGAGTTCTCTTTTCATCTGAAAACTGTTGGCTGTAAATAAGACTTTGCATAACTTTAGTGGAAATACTAATTTTTTTTTTCTCAGCGGAAGACTGATCCAGATGCAATTCTCTGCAATGCAGTAGAGATGATCCGTGAGCGTTTAAACGTTTCTGAAGATGGTAAAAAAGAACATGGTCACAAAGAAGATGAGTATGTTTATGACATCTACTATAAGGAAACATCAGCCCCTGATTGGATTGAAAACATTCTTTCTGTACAGCCCTATAGAGAAGAATATGAATGGGTAAGGGTGTGGAAAAAACAATCTTTCTCAACTAGAAAGATCACAAATAAAAGATGTTTAAAGTCCTGCTCTTAAAAGCTGCCATGCCAAGAAAGGTCCTTTAAGATAGACATTGCACGTATGCTCAGTGACTTCTGTGTTAGGTCTTCTGTAATTGCCAGTCCCATGTTCCTGCAAGTTACTGTTGATCCCAGGACATCATGTGACAAAATGGAAGAGATGGTGCTCATGTAATGAGAAGAATTTGTCTGGTTTCAAACTGCCAATTAAATTTTGGCACAGGAAACTTGAGTAATTTATGTCTTGCTTGCAATTAGGACGCAGCCATTAAAATGTCATTGTAAATATGACTGAATGAAGAGAAGAGCAAGGGGGAACACACAACTTTTACAGTATTGGAGGACTTGACTTTAATCTTCATATGAGATATTTTTTCATAATAAATTGTTCTTCAGTGACTGTGAAGTTAGGAAGTTTAATGTAAGGTTTAGTCTTGTGTTGTATAGTTCCTGTGATCAACAGACTTGTATATTGGGAGCCTGAAATTATTTCCTCTCTTCCTTGATCCATTACACTACTGCTGAAGTGAGCAGGATTAAGCTAGACGTTATCATTGAAACACTGGAGTGACGTGTGTGACTTCACTGATTTTTGGCCTAAAGCAGATTTGAAATGTTATGGTGAATGCAGTGACAATTCAAAATTCTTCTGCAGTGTGCCCTGTGTCACTGCAGAATTCCTTCTGCCTGCCATCAGTTAGTACTTCCTGGCTTTTTCTGATCTGTACAGTATTGCACAGGTGGAGGAAAACCCACTTAACATTCACTATAAACACAGACACTCAGCATTGTGTTTTGTGTTGACATGCAGGCAAATGATGATCCTGGTCCAGAGGAAGTGTATGAAGATGAAGATGATGAAAACGATGAAAATAATTGGCGTAATGATTATCCTGAAGAAGATGAATTCTTAGCTGAGGAAGATGGAGATAAAGGTACACCTGTCATAAATGCTGTTTGCTTTCCTGCTGTGTATGTATACATCCCCTCTTTTTTACATGCTATCCCTAAAAAAGCAACTTATCTGAGGACTGCTGGGGTAGCATTCTGCTCTTAAAATGGTGAAATGTGCGTAGAGGAGGATTATCTTTCTTGGAACTAGAAGAGAAATTAGTGTTTGTGAAAAGACAAAATTGAGATGTCAAATTGAGGCTGCTGGAATTGCAAAGGTTTGCTTGCTTACAGAAGGAATCTATGACTTGGGTCCACATGCTTGTGAAACACTGCCTTTGCCCTCTGAAGTCCCTACCCCAGAGTACTTCAAGCACAGTTCAAACCTCAGCTCATACAGAAGTTGTTCAGACTTCATTATTTTCTCAAGAAGCTTAAACTAGTCCAATTAACTTAATTTTTAAGTAAAAAGAAGGGATAATCTAGAAATGTTGATGTTTTCTCTGCAGACTCTGAAGAAAGCTTCAGTGATGAGGACCAGTGTTACAGGAGAAGAACATGGGACAAATATCGACAGGAGGTTTTGCAGGAATTTGGATATGATGAGATTGAAGATCTGGATTCTGACTGACAGCCTGGTTTTGGAGACGAAATGCATACTGAAGGTGAACATTTGCTGCTGTAGGAGAATGTACTATCTGAGCAGCCAGCTTCAGCTGGTGGATATTAAACAGATGGGTGTGACTACAGCCACTTGACAACATAAATTTTTTTCTAAGCATAAAATGCTTTATGTTTTAAAATAGAATTTTCCACCCGTTGCATGTGTTGAGGTTTTGAAGGGACCTTTTATTTATTTTTGTTTTCCCAAAGCTGCATGCCCAAGTGTTTGTGCCTGTAGCAAACGTACAGATATGGAGGTACTGTGGGCAGCAGCACTTCTGGTCATGACCAATACGTCAGGTTTCACAAGAAGATCCATGTGTCTGCCCTGATGGCAAGTGGAAGTCCTGGAAGGCACCCTATCCTACTGCTTTCTCCTTTATTTGTTCCTAAATGTCAAGTGACTTTCTTCACAAGTGTTTGAACATATGAAATGCCTTGACCTGTCCATTACTCTCCACAATAGTTTTACTGTTGGAGTAGAACAATGTGCATTTAAATTGTAAATAAATTTTTTTTACCAAGTTTTCTTTACTCATTTAAAAATCACAGAAGTTGGTATAGCTGAACCCAGGTCACCATTTTAATTTGCATTTGTACATCTTTGAACAATTCCATTTGGACACATGAAGTATTTCAGCACTCTCCTACTTGAGTCTGTAAAAAAATAGCTGATAGGATTAGCTCTTAGCTGGTCAATGTCATTCATGAACTGGAGGCTGCAGCAGTACTTATCCATTCAGTCTTGACTGGTAATAACAAAGGAGTGGAGGCACGGTATTTTTGTTTGCTTCAGAGAAAAGTTAACAAGGCAGTGCAAAAATCCAAATATCTCCACTATTATTCAAGTCACTGATGCAACTGTGGTGCACCCTTTGAAGTGTGTATTGCTTCAGCCATAATCTTGTAATTACAAGATTTAGTTCAACTTAAATGCACAAAGCCATACATGTGGCCGAACTCAGGTCAACTGAGACAGGCATTCTGGACTAAGGTAAAAATCTCAGGTATGCGTTTGAAGTACATCTCACTTTGCCAGACAAACAGGATTCTTGTTGCCTTTTGCTGCACCAAAATTCAGTATCAAAACTGTCCTGATTTTAGGCTTACAGCTTTAGAATTACATAACCTATGAATCAGCATGTCTATGCTGCAGTAGTACCTTTTACTTCTGTTTTTATTTCTAGTTTTTCTCCCTGCTACTTAGCTGTCAAGATGCAGTATCTGCCACAGAAATTCTGCTATAGAAGGAAAAAAAAGTGGTTTCTGGGATGTTTTAGATGGTCACTTTCTAGTGAACAGCACTGAAATTTATAAAGGGAATTTTCTGACTGATGCAGTAACTCAGCTACTGTGTCTTCACTGAAACAGTTCACAAATAAATGTTTACAGGCTTCAAACTGAACATTTTAATTTTGGAAGTTTCATAAAACCTAGCAGAAATTTACAAAGTACTAACAAGTTAACAAGAAAAAAAATCAACCGTTAATCAAATCTTCAGTGGCAAGGTGCTTAGTGATTAAATCCTTGCCACAGTCGGGTACATTTCCATGTAGCGTACAGAATAAAATCTTTAAGGGAGAAAGGTTGGTTCAGTCTATAAATAATGGAGCAGAACTTAATTTATCATCAGGGGAAGAAAAAAAAATGAAGTAGTTTGTTGTGACCAGTTTTCTTCTGGGAAAATAACTGAGATAGTACAGCAAATCATTTCATGCAAGCATCCATCAGAATTAAGCTGGAAATGACTTCGTCTTTGGAGTCAAAGTGGGTTTTAGTCTGATGTAATAATGCATTACTTCACCACCTGGTTCTGCAGAAATCAAATTTGATCCATTAGCTCTTACCATTTTCATACCAATTCTGAAGAAGAAACAGTATTGACACACAGCTTGTGTGAGTAGGTAATGAGTAGGTAATCATTATCCAATGAAAACCTGCCTTGAAAACATGCCACAGTTTAGGAGGATGACACAAGGGCATGATCCATGTTGGAATCCATCTGCATGTAAGAACATTTTCAGCATTTCTGAAAGACCACCGAAAACAGTTTTTCTGTGTCTTCCAGTTCCAGCTCTTCCCTTTCATTTGTGTAATTTCCTTTATTCTCCCTCCTGCTTCTTGTAATGGCTTCAAACTTTACTTGGATTTGATTTCTGGTTTCTTTTCCTCATTTGGGTCCATCTCTGTTAAAACACAGTAACAGAGCAGCTGCATGTTTCGTGTGACTGCATCTGCAGAGAAATTGGAGATAGATTAGAACAACAGCCACCTTTCTCCACGCTAATTACAAAACACATCTGACTAATGAAAGCTGTCAGGAATGCTGTCTCACCTCTCTTTAGGGAAACAAACAATAAAAGCTAGCACAGTAACTGTGTCCCACTTATTTTTAACAGAATCTTAAACTGTTCTGTTGATATCCTAGGGTGTTCTGCTTCTTAGGCACCTTAGGGTGTTCTGCTAAGTAACTGAAGTAAAATCTTTTTTCTCTATAATTAAGAGAGTAAAATTGATGGAACAAAGAAAGTAAAACTAATAGCACACAGGGAAAGCTACATGATTACTGAGTATTTACATACATTCTACTACTGCAGCACCACATCCTGCTTTTAGGGTCAGGCTATGTTATTAACCTTCCTTACCACATCCCTCATCATGGCTGTCTCACATAGTGACAATAACAAAAGAGCACCGATGGAGAAAAATTGAAATTTGTGTAATTTAACTGCTGTAATTCAACAGAAGGCAAAATTCCATTCTTTACTGACACAAAATCTGTTTTCAAGTAACTGATTCAGTAAAGCTGGACAGTTTGTGCTACCAAGAATGTTCACACTTTTTACAGTCATCAGTCTTGGTTCAAATCAAGACTTTTTCCTGATGTTTTGGCTGTTGCTGAACAGTGTTTGCAGAGTATTCAAGGCTTTTCTTTCCTCTTACTCAGCTCTTGCTGCAGCTGGCAGGATGGAAGAGGGCAGGAGGTCTGGCAGGAGGATGGCCAGAACACCCAAACTATGCAAGGGCTATTTCATGTTATCTGGTGTCATGCCTAGCAATAGAAAAGGGTTGAGCAAGAAGTGTTTGCCTGTGGGAGTGTTTCCCCATACAGCTGTTGCTTGGAGACTGGCTGCACACTGGGCTGCCTGCGAGATGTGTGACTGATTGCTCTTGCAGCCGCAGGGCTTTTTCCCCTCTTCACTTACTAAACTTTCTTTGACTTAACCAGCAGGTCTTCCCACCTTTGTTCTTCCTGTTCTGTCCCTCGTGCTGCTGGGGGTGCTGATGAGCCAGCCCTGGCTACTCAGCCGGGTCAACCCCACGACCCTTTCCATCAACAGACCAAGAGTCACCTAATTTTCCTCTTTCCTAAAAACATCTCCAGCTAACAAAGAAACTTACCCATGATCTTGTTAATAAATTGAGGTCTCCTTGATGCAGGTAAATAGACTCCCAAGAAAAAGAATGGAATTCCAGATAAAGCAATGGCAATTCCAATCACGGAATTTATAAAGTCACTATAGAGTGGCACTACCACCAGAAATATTGTGCATATACAGAATATTATTGGGAAAGCCAGACTCAGCTGCAGACAGAAAAAAGAGAACACAATGTTAATGAAATATTCACTGTCTGTAGTTAAAAACATTATGATACAGACTTTTCTCTCTGAAACCCCCTTTGTGAAATTCTCTGCTCTTCCTCTCGTATATCTGGCTATTTAGGACCATAAGCAAATTGCATAATTATTTTTAATGGAACTGTTGCTAAATATTGCAAAAGTAATCAAGTATGGTAACTGCTGTGCATAGTGGCATGAAGTGTTTTTAGACAAAACCAGTAAAACTCAGGAAACAAGAATTACTGACTTTTTTGAGTAGAGTATCAAAGTATGAGTTTATTAGAGGATCAGACACCATTGGAGCTAAAGGTGATCACAGAGTTACTTAACTTGAGCATTTCCAGTCAGAGATTTCTGCTGCTAGATAAAAGGCTAACTACTATGTTAGGCTATTGAGACATTCTCCAGTGGGCCGACAGAAAGGGTACTTATTGAACTAGCATATAATAATAGAGTGTACTGACACAACAATCTCTTGTTCCTACCTATCAGACAAGCTAACTTTCACAGTACAACATCAAAGGGAAACCACACTATGTCCTGATCAATCTGTAACCTTTCGACTTAACATGTATGGTCCAGATTTTAGACAGTACTTTTATGTTATATGGAGGGCAGGGATTTTCAACAATTGTGTAATAAGTATTACCTTAAGAGGTCTTGGCCGATCTGGTTCTTTCCAACGTAGATATAACTGCCCAGCAATAGAGAGACCAACAAAAAACCAGTAACTGAAGCTGAAGTAATTAATCAGCTTGAAGACATCTTCCACAGCCAGGTAAATAAGGGTCATAAAACACTGTCAGAAAAGAACAAGACTAAGAATCTAAACCCAAAGATTTGAAACTTACTGTTTATCCTGGTTTTTGCCTTTAAGTAACACCTTATATTCCTTAGTGTCTGCCATAATTTTATGCCTCAAAAATTACTTTCTCAGCAATCACCTTGATGATAGTGTATTTTATCTCTTGTGAATTTTTTTAAGTTTTCCTTTCAATAATTCATATTCTTGTTCTGAAAAAGTTGCCTTAATTCATTGACTGGATCACAATAAATTACATTCTGCTTCAGGGGACTGGGTTTTCTCTGAGCTGCATTTAGATGTGATAAGCATCTGAGAGAGGCACTTTGGGCAATAGGAATTATTCTGTCTTGAGCAGCAGAAATATTTTATATACAATATGTCAATTATTAGTTGCAGTTTCAACTGGCTGAAAATGCAATCCATTGTAAACAGAACACATTTCTTATGGCATGGCCTTTTGCTAAACTGATGTTCTGACTTCAGCATGAAATAGAACACGTACATGGACTAGTTATTTTATACTTTTCTCATGTTATTTTTTATACATATATATTTGTGTACATTTTTCTAGCCCTGTGTTGAAGCTCCATTTTGAGGGAAGCTGTGCTGTGTGTCCCATCTAATTAGTTGAAAAGAAAAGCAATAACTTGCATTGAAGAGCAGAGCTGGCACAGGTGTGAACCTCTTTATGTGGATCATAGACAACAGATCAGGAAGGTGACCTTCCCGAGATCCTACAAAAAATAGCCTGAAAGAAAAGCAGTAAAACACATGTTGAAACCGTGGGCAAGAGAGAATATATTACAGAAAATCAAAGAATAACACCAGTCAAAGTAAATATTTACAACACTGAATTTCTGTCCTTTAAACTGGAACCTTCTTATAAAGATGTACTGTACAACAACAATTGAAAGGTAGGTAAGCTTTTAGAAACATGCTGTTAACAACCATTTTTTAAAAAAAAAATCATCCTACAGGTAAAATAGGCAATATCTACAGTAACTGAAACAAATTTCTATTGTTTCACGAAATTCTAAAAGCTAGCACTGAAAACATTCCAACTTAGGGAAGAACAGTTTTCAATGCCAACCAGAAGAGATTGCCAGGTCCCTAAAATGATGTCACTCAATCACATACTCAAAAAACAAACACACAATTTTATTATCAATTCTTCTATATTGACTGCTTCACCAGATGATCATATTTCTTCTCAAAAGAGGCATTGCAAATTCATTCAATGGATAGGAAGAATATTAAAATGCCTGAATAAATCTATTTAAAATTTTTGCTAGTTACATCCACAATCAGTGCTCAAAGAAAAGGTTCTACACAGTACCCTAAGCTTTCTGATTGCAGCTTCATAGCAGTAGCAAGTTTTTTAGGGTTTTTCCAAGTAAAAAGTTTTAAAATACTGATTTTAAAAGGTCAGTATGTTTTAGATAAATACATTTGAAAACAAAAATTTGCTATTCTATTAAGTAAAATGAAAGCTGATGCAAACAATCAGAAGGCCTGAGGACTCACCACACAGACAAAATTAATTTGATATTATAATTATGCTCTGCATACGCTCAGGAATGCTTTGGGGAAACAAGGCAGTGTTCAGGCTGTACATACAGACACACACAGAGGTTTATTTAGATCTGTGGTTTTATTGTGGCTATTCATGATAGGTTCAGTTAAAAAAGTATTTTTGCCTCTCTCATAATAGATCAGCAAAACAGTAACATGTAAAAAGACTTATGAACATTTGTCAAACTGAAAGAGATATGCACTACCTTGATGATGCTAGAATTGAAGCATTAAGTCCACCAAAGCAAGAAAAGGCTACAGCAATGGGAATTGTCCAGCTGAATATACCAAATATCTTGTCGGCAAATGTCTGATGAAAGGGAAAAGAAAAGGAAACATGAAAATATCTGCAAAAAAGAATATGTGAAACAATGGCATCAGAGCTTTTGTAATACACTTGTATGAAAAAATAGTAACATAGTAAGGACAGTCCATAATGCAGCACAAAGAATCACACAGTTGTCTTATTTATTTATGGATTCTAAATAAACACAAACTTCTTTAGCCAAGCATCTGAAGTCATATTTTCTGCTCACAAGGGAAAAGAAAATGTTTTGAGAATTTTCTTCCCAATCCTAATATATTTTATTATCTAACTGTCCTACAGAGCACAAGTGAACATTCTTTGGATTACTAAAAATATTACCTAACCAAACAGGGAAGTGCCATATTGCAGTGAATAACCACTGCCATCATCACAGCCACTGTTTATAGATTCTATTCTAGGAATCTACTTTAATTTCCTTTTTTTGCAGTTTCCTAAGCAGCATCTTTTTCCTTAGCTCCACTGGCAGGGCCTCTGGACTCTACTCTCACAACTTGGCAAATAACAGAGCAAGTGATCTTATCACTTGCTCAATACTTGATGTTGCTAGACAATACTGCAAGAAACTGTGGTGACTGTCCATGGTAGAGCTCTGAAACCAAGAAGTCAGGAGCATCGAAGTTTCACAGCAAGTGGTAAGAGCCACTGATTGCCAGCAATCTTGGATCTAAAACAAAAATGGGTAATAATTTGCAATATACTGTCCTGGTCTATTCTGTTCAACCTCCTTGAGAAAAAAGGCAGAGAGACTTTGTATCAGACAACAGATTTGAAACATGAAGAAATTTAATTCATGCAGACTGACAGCTATTCCACCTCCCATCTCGGCCTGAGCATTGTACATATCTGGACACTAGCATGAAGTTAGGCAGAAATGCCCTCACACTGTGTTCAGAGGACACTGGTGGAAGCCTTCCTACCCATCCCGAGCCTACCTACACATAACTAAATCACTTCCATCATTTCTTTTACAGAAGCAAGCTAACAGTCATAGTAGCAAAAGAATCATGTCTACATTAGACAGCATGAAGTCACTATTTAAGGAAACAGAAAGGTACATACTCATGTATAAGTAGTATTTAAACAAAGATTTGAACATTTTACATCTTAGCAAGCAGCAGTAATCTAAACCTTTTATGAACCTTTCTCTAAATCACTTTCTTATCTCTCTCTTGCTTTCTAAATTTCAAGATCCTCAGACATATAAAGCATAGATAGTAAGTCAGCTTTCTGCAGGTCTGTCTATTATAAAAATTTTCTTCAGTTTGTAGTACTTTAATATCTTTAAACACCTTGCTCTTGACCTCCCCTTCAATTCACTGGTCTTCATCATAACATTTATGAGCTAATCAGCTCAAGCAAAGGTGATAAACACTCAGAACTGGCCTTTATCTGTACCATATGAAGTTATCTCTATTTAACAGTGGTCAAATTCTGATTTAGTTACTCCAGGAACCAGATCATCAATAGCACTACAATCTGTTTTCTTAAATGTTTTTGTAGGTCAAAAAAGCCTGAAAGATTTAATATAGTTGATTTGGAGGGATTTTTTTGTTACATGAGTGCTTGATTTCATGAGACAAAACCCTATAAATAATGTCAATCTTTAGGCCACAAAATGCTGAGAAATTCACTGACATAAACCAAGGCTTGGCCAGCTATAGTTTCCTGTTCTTTGTGTGCATTGAAAAAATGCTTTGTCCAGCACATTATCCAGGTTATGGGTCAGAATCCAACTCTGCTGTGTTCCATCATTAACACTAAAAAGCAAAATATATTCCATCCTTTTGTGTAATTTGGTTGAGTCTCAAAGGCAGACAGTATTTCCTGCTGCTAAAGGACAATGCAAAACCACATAATCACTTCAAGGGAACCTTGCCTAAAGGCTCAGAGTCAATGCATCAACTGTGTCACCCTGGTTCTCAGAAAGGCATTTCTCTTCCTGAGCTATTTTAGTTTATCCATCTTAGCACAGCTTCCCTCAAAATGGAGCTTCAACATGGGTGGAAAAATGCATACAGATTCCTACAGATATTACAAAAAATAACATAAGAAAAGTATAAAAGAACTAGTCCATGTACGTATCTACTCAATGCTGAAATCAGAACATTAATTTAGCAAAAGGCCACACCATTAGAAATGTGATCTGTATACCATGGATTACATTTCCAGCCAACTGAAACTGCAAGTAATAATTTACATTACTGTTTATATTTCTGGTGCTCAAGACAGAATAATTCCTAGAGCCCAAAGTGCTTCTCTCAGATCCCTATCACATCTAAATGCAGCTGAGAAACCCAGTCCCCCGAAGCAGAATGTAATTTGTTATGATCCAGTAAATGAATTAAGACAAGTCCTCCAGAACAAGAATGAGGACAAGAAGAAAATTCTAGTAAGCAATTGTTGTAATATGTTAAAGGAATATTTAAACCTGAACTGCTGATTTCTGAAGCCAAACAATAAGTGAAATTACCAAACACAAAACTCCTGGAGGATTTTTTGTTTTAATATATAAAGTTAAGCTACAGAACAAGATGTTAGAGAATTAAGATGTTTAGTAAAATTGCCTAAAGGGTAAGCATTTAGATAAGTAATATTAACAGCTGAAGCTAAAGAAAAGAGAAAAAAACCTATTAATGTAATCTTATGCTGAAGGATGCAAATTAGCTAATGTATCATTTGGAGAAATTTTTTCTCCCCAAAGATGTTCTTTGCAAACATTTTCTATTTCCTTGTGAAACATCTGGAAATGGGCCAGTGTGAATGACAGGTGCAGGACTAACTCAAAGGCTATTTCCATCCTGTAATGCATATCCAATTGTTCTAGGAGATACTAATACTGTTCCACACATCTTGGAAAACAACATTTAATTCATATGAACCGAAAACCCCACAAATTATATACAGACCAAAATGCTACAGAGTGAATGTATTCTGGATGCAGGCTATGTTCTACATCAACTGTTGATCCAGCTCACAGCCTAAATAAGTGATTTCCCTAGAGCTGTACAAGCCAGACTCTTCAAAAAAGAGAGTAATGTAGTGACAACCTCTACCAAACACTGTCACTTCCAATGTACTTTCTAATGCTGTAGTTGGGATTCCTGACAGAGCAAAGGGTGGAGAAACTTCAAGAGTTAAACTTGAGGTGAGGCAATACAAAAGACTATTTTAATTGAAAAGCATCTAAAAAAAGTTCAGCTTGGATTGCTAAGCAGATCTATTTGCCTGCAAAATGATCTTCCAGCAAAACAAAGTTGAAAGATACCCGAAGCTTGCCTAATCTGTCTATTGATATTAACCAGCTTAACATGAACATAAAGACCCACCTGCCTTTAGGCAGGCATTTTGTGACAGTGTTTCACCTTCATTTATAACAAAAATCAGCCAAGCTCATTGCTACTACTCAGACACTTGAGTACAAATTTATAAATCCTTCAATACCCTCATTTTAACGGATGCCAAGAAATGTCTTCTTTAAAGCTCAGCTGTAGTCTCTTGTGAACAAAGACAAACCCAAAGATCTCCACAGTGTTTCTTGCTAGAAGAGTTACTGAAGTCTAAGTAAAAGCAGCCACAAGAAACATCCACTGCATGCATATCAGAGGATTATTTTGCATAAGAAGGCAGGGTAGAGAAAAGTACAACACGAAATCAAGTTATCAAGCACGCACACTGAGTGCACTGCATCAAGAAGGGAAAGGGGGAGGGAAAAGTAGAAGAGTTAGTGGTTGCTTTCTGCTACAGCCACAATTGTACAGCCATGGATCCTCCACAAATGAGCCAGACCTGGGCTTTGAGCTGAGCTCCTCACCAATTCTACTTTAACTACCACTACTTCTGGGAGCTGTGAAGTGCATTTATAAAAACAAATGAGCTGGCAATGAAGGAAAGACTAGAGCATTCACAAAGGTATGTGGAGGATGACAGAGGAGCCTACCTGGAGGCAGCTATAAGCAGAAACATTTAGTCCACCATAACAGGAGAAAGCCACCACTATGGGGATGGATATCATCTCAGGATTCTTCTGAGAAAGTCTAAAGAGCAAGAAGGATTAAGAAATTAAATTGTCATCTCTGCTATAGTCTGACAAATCCTGTAGTCCAGACTTGAATATAACTGCTTCTAACAGCTTGGAAACAGAGAATTCAGAGAAGTGCTGATGCAACACTTGCAATTACAGATACAGTTCTTTTATGCCCTCCCATCCATTGAATATGTAAGGTACACATGGATACATGCACACTGTAGGACATGCAGCTGGAATTGTTCCCTTCAGTTTTGATTGTTTTTTTCAAACCAACATCAGGGAATAATAATGAAGGAATAGTCTTTCCAGCCATGCACTTCTCAGCTGAACTGCCCTTATCTAATCATGACTAAAATGTTACATTACTCCCAGAAGAATGGTCAAAAACTGAATTACAGCTTTGTTTCAATGAATGAATGACTGAATAAACTACATTTTATTTTTGTCTTGGGTTAATTTGATCTCATGATCATCAGCTGGTAAGTTGTGAATGGTTTGCAAGAACACTTTTTTGTCCTTTTAAAGGTCCAAACATCAGTTCTGTACAAACAGGTTGAACTAAAGCAGCAGAAATTCCAGCATCAAGAGCTGCCACAGCAAAATACACAGGATACTGCCTCACACTCTGTAATTCAGGCGCACAGATGAGTAGCAAGACCCACATTCATATTACAAATCACAAGATGAGAACTGTTTCATCACACTTAGCTGCACATTAGAAGTGTACTTAGAGGCACACAAAAAATGTCAGACTACACCGAGAGCATACGGAGTCACAAGCACATGTGAGGCTGGCAAAGCACCACGCAGTATTGACTGGAGGGACAAATGGAGAAATGCAAAGAGAATGTAGCCTAAGATGAATAAGAAGCTTATACCAAAAAAATACCCAAGGATTATGAGGTGTTTCTATTAGGAAATTTTAAAAGGTATCTACAGAGCCTCTTCACGTAATTCATTTCAAGATTCTATTCCCCAGGAGCTTTTGCAGACCAAGTTCTATTCACATTCTTACATGAAAAATCATACAGAGCAGTAAGGGGATATATATGAATATATATATATATATATATATATATATATATATATATATATATATGAGCAATCTGACTGGCGTTTTGGAAACACAATTAATTCTGCTTTGAAGTTTCTCTTGAGGTGAAGTATAAATACATTCCCACATTACAGGAAGATCTGGTACTCAGAACTGTAGTATGTTTTCTTAATTTTGAGCTTCCGAGGACTCTAAGGTGCTATTGCCTAACAGAAACAAACACTTGATTTATGGCAATCAGGAAGCTGCTCATGCAAAAAAAAGCACCTGAGCAGAAGTTTTCTCCCACTGCCATAGATTACATTGTCAGGATACTGTATGACATCCCTCCCCAATGACCAAATTAGATTTAATGTCACATATATTAAAAGAAAGAGTGCCCATCAACCAAACCCAGAAAATTGTTAAGGTACAAAAGAAAACTATTTAAATGTCTGTAATTCTTGTTTCAATTTCCATGCTGTTGATCAATTCTACTCAAACAGACATAATTCTCTCGTTGTATTATTGTCAACATCTTTACTGGGAGAAAAAGGTACCAGTGCAGTAAGAAGTCCAGCATAAAATTCCCACTTCATTTTTAGGTCACTGAATGCAATCCTATGGCAAGAGAAACAGCACTACTCTGCTGCATTAATATACTGCATTCCTACTTGCATGTAAGTTGTCTCTTCTGTACAGCCCACATTACAATTTCCAATGTCAGCTCCAACAGTAAAACAGTTCCATTTATATTTTCATGGAGGTGCTGAAGATATTTGATCTAAACCTTCTTAGGTCTTTATCCTCTTCTTAGCATCTCTCATAGCTAGATGTAGAACAAGGGATCAGTGTTTCCCAAGACTCTTACCTATCTCATCCTGAAAATACAATATAGCATTGTCAAGTTCAGCTCAGCTTTTCAGCTTGGACTCCAAAGCCAGAGAACTTCCATGCAGCTGCCATTGGAAGTGTTGCATTGGCAGTGAGTTACAGCTAGCTCCAAGAAAGAAGGCAAATAACCTACTGAACAACTCTCCCTCTAAAAGCAACTGCCTGCCCCTAATGAAGCATTCTTCAGTTTTAAGGTATGGAATGTGCTCTTCATCCAAAGCAACTTTACTGGGAAGTGTCCATGCAAGCAAAGAAGAGGAACATGACACTGATGGCTAAGGACAAACAGATTTCCCTTTTCAGAAAAGAATCCAGTGAAGCCAACGAAGGAAGAGAAGTAATACCCAACAGGTCTAAGAAGAACTTTAAAATTTCTGTCTGAACTCAGTTAGAAAACAGATACTCAACACTTATTAAACTACACCAAAGAAGAATAAAACAGCTAAAACACACAGCCTCCCACGTTCCAGTTCACTGAGGGCGCATGGCAAAGCAAAGCAAGCCTGCTCTAGAATATGAGAGCACCAGAGTGAACTGATGGATCTACCCTAGACTCACAGGGTGATATTCAAAGATGCAACTGAAGTCATCCTCTTTATCCCCATTTGGCTGACAAAGTTGTACAGCTCCAAGAAAGATGACAGCTGGCTATGCAGGACAACCGTTTGCTCCAACCAGATTTAGCTCTTCCAAGTAAAAGAAGTAAGCTGCCAAACATCACCTATTGTAGGAACTCAATCAAGACCCACAGACATGACCAAGCACAGGAAGCGGGCACCAAGCTGTGCACTGGCAGCCAGTATGTTTCCTGTCAGGAGACAAAACAGCCCAGAAAGTGCTTGTGGAGCCAGCTGCCACTTTCACAGACCAAAAACACAATAGTAGTCTCAAACAACATAAAAAAGGTTGTTAAGTAACAGTGAAAGATGAGGTAAAATGTCTGCTCTTCTTTATTTGTGTTTGTGCTACAGAATAATTTTCATCTGCATAAAAGTTAATAGAAAAGTTTGTAAGGGTTTTCATAAGGAGGTAAAACAGAAGTCAGCTGTGAAACTCTGACAGCAATCACTGAAAAAGTGAGTGATTTGACATGATTACCAATCATCTGAAGAGCATTTGCAGAACTTTTAAGCTGGCTGTTGTTGTATCACTTAAATTTCTTCAACAAAAATGGTCTAAAAAATCCATTTCTTAGCCCCAACACTGGGACTCTACCACATGAAGCCAATTGTGTTTTAAAAGGAGGGCATTTTATAACCTCTTTTCCCATATAACCCCTTGGTATGATTTCTTTTGCCTCACAGCCACCAAGAAAAACAGCACACAATGTGATCTGGAAAGATACATTCATACTTCTTTTACCCAGAACTTTTAGTCCATTCCGAAGCTGGAAATAGCTTCACTCCACCCCTTCACAGCTCAGAGCCTCTTCACTGAAAAGGAGAAAGCCACTTCACTTCTTCCCAAAATAGCAACAAGGAGGCTGAAATGTAACTGCTGCTTGATTACACCAGAGACTCAAAAATGAAGCAATATTATTACCATGTTTCTTTAAAAATTCATCAATGTAATTTTCAACCAACACCAACTTGCACCAACTACATAAAGGGCAACAAGCAATCTGCATCTTGTATCACATGCAGAATATCTGAGCAGATGAAAATGCCTCGTTTTCATCAGATTTTTTTTAATAGCTTAAATCTCACCTCCTTTCTTCATTCATCCACTGAATACAATGCTCTAAGTCTTCTTAAAGACTCCACTGAGGATAAAACTCTTTTCCACCACACAGAGAATCCGGTTTTTGCTCATACCCTTACAATGATTTTTTTAAGCCTCTCAAACACTCACTTGTAACACTTGGACAACTTACCACTGCCACAGCATCACTAGCGAGAACAGCTTGAGCATCCAGCACTGTATAGTAAGCTATATTGGTCATAATATAGATAATAGTCACAATTGGCATAGACACTGCGATAGCCAGGGGCAAGTTCCTGTAAGACAAAAAAAATACCAAAACTCCAAAACCCACAACTGCAGAAAAAGAAAAATTACATTAGTAACAGATTAAAGATATTTATTTGTATCATTTACAATACAGAGAAAAGAAATAAAGCCAGCATAAATATTTCAAAAAAAAGGTATCTCTGGAATCAGAGTTTGGTTTCTTTTATAACCAGAAATTCTAATACAGAAGACTGGAAAAAAACCAGATTTTTATGGTAACTTAGAATCTAAATTATGTGTAAAAAGGGATTCTCTGCAACTGCTCTTCAAACACTCTAACTTCAAGGTTTCCACATCTGTAGTAACAGCCTTCAAACTTACATGCTTTAAATAATTTCCTAATGTCCATGTTAATTACCACATTTAGAACCCAAAGAGGCAGAGCTCTGAGGTACTGCCCTCCTTCTGCCTGGGGAATGGGGCTGTCCTTTCAGCACGCACTTCTGGAACTGATGCAGGGAGATTTATAAACCAAACCCCTGCTCTTCATATCTGCACTCATCACTGCAGAGAACAAACTAACTGGGCTGCACAACAGAGGCGCAGATCTAAAATTGCTGGACAGCTGTGAGCCCCAGCATGTGGTGTGTCCTATTAGCAGACACAGGTCTAGAAAGCTACACAAAAACAAGTCAAGAGTAACAGCAAACTGCTAGCCTCCAGATGTGAGCAGGTAAGAGTTAACTGTGAGATAAACTCACAGCCCTGAGTGTGCAGCTCCACAGAAACACATTTCTCATGTTAGGCTTTGGCTTTTCTCAGTCTAATTCTTCCCTCAAACCTGAATATTCAAATGTTCAAACGGGGAAGCAGAATTGAGAGTGTTACTGTCACATTTGCCCAGTCTGAAATCAAACACAGCAGGGTGACATTGATGTGCATTTGCCATGAACATTGTTTTCAATAACAACAACAAAAAACCTTCAAAAAACAAAACCCCAAAGCACAGAAATTATCAGTCTGACTGAAACTATGAAAGTTTCCTCAAAAACTTCCTGAGGCCCAGAAGTCCAGCTGTTTCTGTCTGCTGCCATGGAAGCAGAAAAACAAACTTAGCCCACAGTCCTTCATATAAATCAGTAAATTAGTAACTGGGAGTTCTGACTCTTCTTTCAGGTTGCACACTCACAGTGAGACCAGTGAATCCCAGCACAGAGAAGAAAAAGAAGCAGAAAACTGCATTTAATTCAGAAATATTACACAATGTAACAAAAATCTGAAACTGCATTTTAAGGACTTTGCGTCATCCAAGATTAACGCCAAGGGACGATGTCAAACATAATTTGTGGATTGCAACTTTTGGGTGGACAGGCATGAGGGCACTACCAAGCAAGTGAACATGAAAAATATGTAATTCTTGTAGTAATTTTGTACAAGTCTGGAATACCTCATTATTCCCAAGATCTGTCAATGCAGAAAGCTGAAATTTGAAATTCACTTTACCAGCTACTATTCTACCACGAATGAAGCTTGTATTAGGCGCTGATGCCTATCTAGAGCAAATGATTATGAAGAAATTTTCATCACCTAAATATCCTGTGAGAAAAACCGTTTTTCAAAACAATGCATCTAACAGAAGAGCTATCAAATGATAACAGAGAACACTATACTAACTCTAGAAAGGAAAGGCATTGCAAAAATATTCAAAAAAGAAGCTTTTCAGCAGAAAAAATGCCATGATTTGAGGGACCAAATGACTGATGAAAATACAAAATGTTTGCCTTCTGACTATGTGTATCAAATCTTTGCAAGAGGATTTAAAGAAACAAACTGTCAGACTGGAATTCAATCTAACTAAAAATAGCTAGGTTTTCTTTAAAGTACTTATCCACTTTTTTAATAGATAGCTTTCCTGGTTAGAGAAATGCCCAGCATAAAACTAAACATCCAACAAAGAAGGGAATAAACTGCAGAAGTCAAAATCAGCCGGGAAAATGAAAAAACCATCTCATTCTTCTTTATCATTCAGCTACAGCCATCTGGATGCAAAAATTATCAAAGGGGATTCTGTTCTAACATAAAGGTATCTGCTTAGAGACTCACAACTGGGCAAGATTAGCCAGTCACACTTTTAGAGTATAAATTCATGGAAAATATGAATATTCTTAAATATGAAATCAGAATGATTGCACAGATAAACACAGGCAACATTTAGGTACCACTGCAACAATGACACCTATTATAATAAATTGTAACAACATCTTGAACTGAAAGCTTATCTAGCACTGAATACAGCATCCTGCAATCATCTACACTTAATTGTTCTTGTGTTTTAATTTCTTTGTCACTTTTAATGGAGTTTAGTAAATCTCTGCTGGTGGCCATCCACAGCCTCACCAGTAGAGCAGTTCTACTCATTTCTGTATAAGCTCAGAATTTATCAGTGAATAACAGCCACAAACCCAGCAACTTGGGAACCATCCCCATTTAGAAAGCTCAAATAATTTACCTTTCTGGGTTTTTGATTTCTTCTGTTACATAATTGAGCGTATCCCAGCCAGAGTAAGAAAACAAGGCGGAATATAATGCAAGGGAGATTTCTCCAATATCAGTAGAGGATCCCTCAAAAGAGTTCTTAAAGTGCCATGTGTGTCCTGTGTGGAAAAGATGCAATGAAGGACAGGATAATAAAATACAGTAAGTAGTATTTTTCCATGCGCCACAAAATTAAAAAAAACACCTCAAAAACCCTAACTCCTTCAAATCTGCTTATTAAGAACTTTTTTCCAATTCTACTACAAGTTTTAGCCACGAGAATAAGCATGGCTTTTAAAAGTACTATGAATTATTCTGTGTGTATAATACTGTTCTACAATTAACCACCTGGTTTGTCCACAGTAGCACAAGAAATTCAGGAACATTAAGTTCAGACTAAACTATGAACAACTGGCAATGACAGTACTCAGGTTAAGTGTGGGGGTTTACAACATATATATATTTAGAAAATAACCCATTCAATTCTTCTATATCCTTTTAAATTTTCAAACATTTAGCCTATGCAGAAAACAAAGATTACAAGTGACTTAGATAACTATGACAAAAGAACCCCACACAAACACCTACAGGGATGTTTAAGATTTTGCTACTAATCATAGAAAACTGAGAAAAATTAACAGATTATAAAGTATTCCTGTTAAGATAAATTTTTTCCAAGCTAAAAGTGTATGTGCGGTTTCTGGACCAGTATTTGGGAAAACTTGTGCCATCTTTTGACTGTAAGCAAGTCAAGACAAGTTCATCAATCACAGCTTAAAATATTCAGACTCGCTCTATATACAAACATACAAAACCACCAAAAACAGAAAGACAAGTTATTGTGCAACTCCAAAACCTGCCCTATACTATTCATCCTTAAGTGTTTAGACTCCATTAAAACTGTAATATTTGAAGCCTCTAAAATATCTTTACTTATTTCTCTTTTCTATTTTTTATCCCAATCACACATTGCTACTCCCTTGGCACAGACACAGGTGGAGTAACTGCTGAGTTAGGACCACAAAATGGAGGCAACGTCAAGGAAATTGGATGTGAACAAGCTTGGTATCTACGAAACAAGGGATGGGCAGATGTGCTAAGGACTAAACCTGGTGCTCACATATGCACATTCTTGATTGATTCACTGTAATTATCTTGCTCATGAACTTTCAACAATAACCAGTTACAGCAAAGGACATAAATTGTCAGATTGCCAGGGAATGACAGCCCTTTATGGCAGCTTTGAATGCAGGGTAATTTTCTTAAGCTAACACACCAACAAATTCTTCCCAAAGGAAGGGCTAAGAACAAAACTAAGTTCAGAATTTCTCTTCACTTGAAGGCACAATGCCCAACACATACACTTTCTAATTCTCAACAGCTATAACAGAACTCAGGGTTTGAGCAAAAACAGAGCTGTAGCTTCACAAATCTACCTACGTATTCCTAGCACGTTTGTGCCTTAAGTTCAGACAGTTTCAGGCCACAGATTCATTTTGTAAAAAAAAATATTCAATTTATCTCACAGTAGAGATGTTCCTTAGAGAAATTTATAACTTTCACCACTCCCACTGTATTTTGCTGTCTCTGTGTATTGCTGTTTTCACTTCCTTTTTAATTCTGTACTGCAGGCTGTAAATAACACAACATTGCTGAGCAGTCAATTACCTTCTTTCACCAAGTTCAAAGTCAACTGAGATAAGATGGATATCTCATGACACAGTATCATGATAATCCTAACATTGGTTAGGATTGGTATTTTCAAGGTGGTGTATTATACTTTTTTTACTGAGGCACTTCATAAAACATGCAGAGGTAGTTCACAGTCCTTAGATCAGTCACTCAGTTTAATTGATAAGCACAAACCTTTGCTACAATTTTACAAGCTTACCCTGGCAGATTTTAACAAGTCCGGCGATGATGATGGCGATAAGAGCAGCAACTTTAGCGTAAGTAAATATATCCTGCACACGTGTGCCCCACTTAACATAGGCACAATTTATAAATGTTAAAAGACCTAGGGAAGGAAGAAAAAAGAAAAAATTAAAAGTCTATTTGAACAATGCTCAGTTTAGCTCACTTTTCAAAGCTTTTAATTGTAATCTAAATATGCACTGGCTTGTTATACTATTACTTAGGTTAAACTAAGCCAAATACATAGGTACTGAAAACACACTGGTTCCAACAAAACAGCAGGAAACAGATGTTTTAAGCACTGTTTCAACAGACAGAAGGAAATACCTTCCTGTTCTCTGATTACATGCCCATTTTCCTATTGTTACCTCTCATCAGCTGTACTCTGCAACTACCCTGAAACTAAAGAAACTGCTACATGAAATAATTCACTTCAATGTACCAATATTGTTCTAATAAATGAAAGATTATCTAGAAATTCCTTTGGGCAAATATATGAAAAGAGTGGTTGAAAAGGTTTCTTTATGCTTCGTTGTTAGATTGAGGAAGAGTTCAACATCCATGGAGTAGCTGGAATGCTAAGTATGCTTACAGGTGATTCAATACCCTTTTCCAGTTCTCCTGAACTGTATAATGAAGAGAGAACATATTGATTTTACAAGGGCATGTACTGAGAGGACAAGGGGTAATGGCTTTAACCAGGAAGAAGGTAGATTAGATTAGATTGGATTAGACTAGGTGTCATCAAGAAATTCTTCCTCGTGAGGGTCATGAAGCACTGGCACAGGTTGCCCAGAGAAGCTGGGGGTGCCCCATTCCTGGAAGTGTTCAAGGCCAGCTTGGATGGGGCTTGGAGCAACCTGTGATAGTAGGAGGTGTCCCTGCCCATGGCAGGGAGTTGACATGAGATGATCTCCAAGGTCCCTTCCAACCTAAACCATTCTGTGGCTCTAAAGAGCACGTGCCTTACAGCTAACACAACAGCAGTCTGGATTTTTACAAACTGGTAGGAAGTAACGAGTATTCTGAATGCCTTTAGTCCTCTATCCCAAAATAAATTAGTCAGACCTATTTCACAAGATTGCAATGAAACTTGAAATGAGACTTTCAGATCTCACAAATATTTTGTAGTTGCTGACTAAACTTACTCACATGATCAACTTCCCCAAGACAGTTCTCATGACTCTCAACATTTTGCTTATGCATTCATTACCTTTCTCTGAAGTGGAGAGCCAGACAACCTTTGCCTGAACTCAAGGGCTGGATATTGAATAGGATTCAGTATCTTCAGTATTCTTAATTTAACAAAATCCTAATCTGGTACATATTTTTCTTAGCTAAATTATCACTATATAATTGAAACTTCTGTATTGGAAACAGTATTTCTCCCAAATCTCACTTTTCTCTCTAGCTAGTGAAAAAGTGTTTATATACCACTGTACTTTTTATCTCCATAGAACCTTCTTGTACTGCGTATTTTAAATATGCATATAAATAAAAAATAAACTTGATTGTTTCAGGAGTAAGGTAGCAGTAAATGAATATTATATAAAAAGATGTGATATATTATTTCCTTTCCCATAATCCAAGATTACCACGATACTATTGAGATAAAAATGATCTTAGCACAGCTACCAAATTGAAAACAGTAACTTTTAAAAGCTAACAAAAGAAACGTAATGATCAGATAAGTATGGCACTCTTATGTTACACAGTCTGGACGAGCTGGATGAGGTTCAACTGAGCCTGGCAGGATGAGGGGGAAAAAAAACCCAGTCGTATCAAATTTCAAAAGTCAGGACTGCTGCAGCTCCCAAAGAGCCCTCAGGAAAAAAACCAACTCTGCTCAGTCTCTGCTCTTCAGTATTAGGGACTGGTTTAGGGACTTGCTGGATTTATTTCTGCCATATTTTTTTAAGCAACTTTCATGGGGATTAATTATTATTAGTGAGTTAGGGCTTGGTCTCTACTTGAGATGAAATGATACTCTGATACCTAATAAGGGAAAAAAAAGAAAGATTATCAATATTCTGAATAAGCCACATCTCTCTTTTGCTAAAAATACTGTTTTCTTCAACTTAATTATTGTTTAGCCACTTAAAGTTTCTAAGAACTGTCAAGTTTAGTTCTGTAGCACCAGATGACACCCCACGGCCAAAATGGTTGTCAAAGTAATGCTGTATAACACAAAGACTGTTCTCACACTAGCTCTAGTATTGCTATTACTAAAATTAAAAAAAAACCCCAACAAACAAAACTAAAAGTAAACCCCACAACAAATCCACCCAGTCTCACATACAATCTGTACCTAACCAATGTGCAGACTTCCACTCCCAGCAGCTTCATTATTAAGGGATTAATCATATCCAGAGCTAGGGATGTGACAAACAACATCAGCAGTGCCAAGACAGGGAGAAGTCTAAGTTTTAACAGCTAAATGAAGCTGTAGAGCAGGGGTGAGTCTTAGTACTAACACTCAGAACAGGGCAGAACAAGCATTTAAACCATAAACCAGACTGTTAAATTGTTCCACCTGCCTGAGAGTGATCCTGCTGTCATGTGTCTCCACTAAAAAAAGAGGTGCTAAATCCTCTTTATTAGCAGCCTATGTAGAAGACATCACAGTGTTTGTCTAGACCTACTACATAATAATTTTAATTTAATCACTTTGTCTTAATTTATTGCTTTTTAACCAACTCCTTTTTATGAGAGCTAACTGCCCTCAGAGTGAGGAGATACCTTAAATGGAAGAGCAGGTTCTCCCACACTCCTTAATTTGTGCCAAGATACCTTGGGACAATACCTGTTTAAGGAACGTGAACATGACATTACAGGCCCTTCACTCATTTGGAAGAAGGAGGGAACAGAACTGATTAAACTGACAGATTTCCTGGAAGAAGTTTGTGATTATTTTTCCCCCTACCTGGTCTTCAACCAGCATGTTAATGCTTCCACAATAGTAAAAAAAAACAAAAATGGAAGGGGAAGCTGCAATCATCATAACCAGTTACAGAGGTCAAATATCCAAAGTACATGCTCTGTCATTTCCCTTTCCTCATCCTTTATAGACAACTTAATAAGAAACATCAGAGCTCTTCCAAAAGATGCCTCAAAAAGGAACCAGCTAGAAGCAGCACACATCCTTGCAGCATATTGTTGGCAGTAAAAGAGTCCAAGTTCTGTGTTAGCTTTTTGATACAAAATCATGTCAATAGAGGTGACAGGCTCCAGAGCACATGGCGATGGATCAGTACATCACAAAGCATTGTCCTACACACTTGCTGAAATAGAGTTTTCACTGTTTACTGGAAATGTAAAATATGTATTTAAACACTTTCTAATAGGAAACACCTAAAATTAAATAAGACACACAATTCAATCATACAGTTTCATTCTTTTGATAGCAGAACAGTCCTAGTTTGAAGTGTGTGGGCAGCTGTTCTATATTGACTAACAGAGCTGGCTATATGAATACAAATATTTCAATTTTATGTACAGACAAAATTTCCACTTTTCAAAACAGCTTTACCACACACACTGCTGTACTGATCTTATAGTTAATCCCAAGCATAAAGAATAATCTTGAATGAATGATTTTTTGAAACCAGAGTAGTAACTGAACCATGTAACCATTGAGAAATTATTGCAAACCAAAATACATCAGAATTTATAGCATAAGAGCCATTCTGCAATAGCTCTTAAGACCACACCAACAGTATCCCGAGGTTTGATTTGAAATAACTCTCTCATAGGAGATGTATATACCATTTTTGACAGTAAGTAAGCTTGGAAGAGTTCAATACCTGGTTCTGCTTCCAAATGAGAAAATAGTCGTTCACTGACTGAACACCTGCAAGTTTCTCATGCTGGAATTGTTCTTTTCCCCACTGTAACTCAAACCATTTCAGATCCAGTACACACCAACTCTGAGTGTGGGTAAGATGTTTTAATAAAACGTACCCTGGATAAAAACTTACCATAGTAACTTTCAAGAAATACTTACATTCACAAGCAGCTGCTATCAGACGACAAGCCACATATGGAGGGTCACAAGAAGGGAAGAAAGGCTGAACTATGTAGTTAGCAAAGGTGATGGCAATGATTGCCTGACTAGTTGGTTCAACAATCAGGAGTGAGGTCCACAAACGAATAAAAGCAATGAAGCTCCCAAAAGACTCCAAGATATATGCATAGCTGGCTCCTGACTTTGTAATAGTGGTTCCCAGTTCAGCATAGCAGAGAGCTCCAAAGACTGAAAATATCCCTCCAATTGCCCAAATTATTAAAGACAATCCATAAGATTTGCTGTAGATAAGAACTCCTTTGGGCGAGACAAAGATACCTGAACCAATCATGTTGCCTACTATAAGGCTTATCCCATTTATTAAAGATATTTCTTTCTTCAGTTGCAATGTATTTTGGTCTCCATCCTCTGTTCCACTTCGATCTGTCCTTTCTGATTTATTGACGGGGCTGTATTCAGCCAGTGAAATTTGTGATTTTGTATAATCTGTCCTTTCTGCCATTGTGGAAAGACTGTGAATTCTCCACGACTCCAAATCACAATCTGAAACAAAATATAGACAGCTGAAATCATTATTTCTTTTTTTTATCCCAGGACTTTATTACAAAATATAAATTAAGATATTTCCTTTTGTTGCTTCATGTTTGGTTCTTTTTACACAAAGTCAAATTCATGCACAGTTAAACATCAGAACCAACCTAGACAAACCAAGAGACAAATTCCTATATAACAGAATGAAAGAGGAACTGCTACTATCAGAAAAACAAACAAACAAAACTGTAGGAAGGACAGAATTAAAGGACTGGTATCTTGAGAAGACCAGAAGAAAGACCAGAAAGGACAGTGACATGTTACAGATAAGGAGGCACCATAAGACCAAGATGGAAGTTCTAAGCATGAACATGGATGTATTACGATACTAAAACCACCAATCCAACTAGTGTGCCTACACAGGTAATTTATGAGTGATCTAGTAACGTGTTATCAATGCACTGAGGGCCACAGGCAGAGGTACTCACTCCACTGTGCCCTTGATCCAACCCTTGACCTCTACTGACACCACAGCTCCTCGCTCCCTCTGCAGTACTCTGTATCCAGATCTCACTGCCTCATCACTCAGCTATCTAAAAGTACAGACTGTACATAAAAACCCACCGTAGTTTCAATCTAAATTTCTCCATTAGCAAATGTATTTTACAGTATCTAAGGACACAGAAATTAGCTTTTTTCCTCGGCTTCAGAACTAACTGACTGACTGGAAAAGAGCCATCTTCTTCTGAAGTCTCCAGAAAACGCTCCCACGCCTTCCAAAAGCAAGTTACTGCTAATAAAATCTCTCAGCTCAAGAAGACATTGATAATTCTGAATAAGACCCAACAGACCAATTTTACACAAGTGTTAGATCACTAGAATATTAGTTGCATAAAAAAACCAGGCCCTACATATCTACCAGAATTATTTTCATAACTATTCAGTTGCCCTGCCCCTGATTAAACTTTTAGTGTATACTTCAGCTATTTTACTGTAGAATTTAAAAAAAAAATTGAAAATCTGGGTCAATTAGAATAAAGCAGCTAATCTAGTGTGGGATGGATTTTGTCCTTCTTTGGGGATAACAGTAATTTTACAATAGCTTTTCTAATTGCAACAATAAACTTGTCAACTGAGACAACAAAAACCCTGAATATGGGAATTTTGAAAGGTCAACATGCAGTCACCCAAACTACATGTACATCTAGTAACATATGAACATACAAGTTCTTGCAGGCACACCTTTCTGAGAGAATACTCCTCCTCTATCATAAAGCCACCTTGTATACTAAAGCACAGAGAATCTGACCGGACATTCCTGAACTAGAATGAAAATGTGAAAATTACAAAGATTCTTTTCCATCAATTAAAGAAGTAACTTCTATTGAAATGGAGTACAGATTTTTCATTGAAAAATATTACATCATTCATCTCCAACTCATGAATCTTTAGATACTGTGTTCTTTTAAATAATGCAAAGTGATTATTATCACTTTGTGATAATCACAAGTGATTGCATTATTGCAAATAATGCAATTTGTTTAGTCGGATGCCTTCTGGTTTATTTTTCTCTCAATACTCCAAATAAATTAGGGAGCCTAATTACTAAATACACATTTTATCATTTATACGAGTCAACATCAAATATCACAGATACATCAGAAGACATCAAATTTCACACTTATAATCAAACAAAAATTTTTCAAACTTCCAGAAACTAATCACTGCCATTTCAGAACTTAAAAGCTTGAGTATTATAATGAGGCACCTCCAACAAAATTAACTAGAAGAGAGGCATCCCCGCAGTTTCTACAGATGAGAGTCAGCAAAACTGCAAAGGAAAAGCAAAGTAAACTGATTGCACCAGTTGTTACCTGTTTCTCTTGTTATTTATTCTTCCATCTACCTTGTGCCAAATTCATTTGCAACCACTTACAGCCTGACTTTGCATTAGTGGTGTAGTAGAGCAAAGTTTTCAAAAATACACATGCTCTATAAAGTTACAAGATTATTTGTTTGCTTTACAAGAGGAAGTTATTATCTGTAAATACATATAATCATTAATCAATTATAGATATGGTGCAATCATCAGAAAGCTCTACAAAACAGCAGAATGAATAATAAAGCAGTTGTTTTCATGACTAATTTGGCTGTAAGAAGTGGATTTAAAAGAACACTTGTGACCCTTGTAACCACTTGTAAGACCACTTGTAACTTCACATTATAAAAATATAATTCAACTCCAAACTGGGTCTTTTCATTTCCATGAAAAGAACTCGGGACAGGACACTAGCTGCAAATATTTTTTAGAAGGCAATTCACCCTGAAGAAATGTCAGCAGAAAAAACAAGAATACTACAGCTATTATTACGACATCCAGCTACCTTTTGAAAACATGCCATGTTAATTTTCAGCCCTTACAGCAAAAGGAAAAAACTGCATAAATATATTAAGAACTGATCATGAATGTAAAACACCATTCTGGTGGTAACTACACAGCTTTAGGATTTCTTACTCACATATCCTAATCATCATTTTCATTTCTTCCTGAACACCTTCCAAAGTACAAATTCATCAGAAGCATACACATTACTTGGAATACTCAGGCATTTTGATGATTTAAGTCAATTGAATAATTCAAATCCCAACAAACCTGGTGTGTTAATGCAGAGCCAGTTTTGCACAAAGAGTAACCATGATAGATTTACCTCATGGTCTGGAGTTCAGAGGTGCATTTAATTACCTGCAACTACAGACTCGGGCACCCTTCAAATGCATCCACCTCAGTGAGCAGCACGTGACTGCAGTTCTATAGTTTTGTTACCTATGACCTTGACTGTTTCTTGCCCTACTATCTCCACCCTGGAAAGAACAATCACAGTGTCTCTCTGCCTAGACTCTTTTGTCCCCCAATTCTCCTTCTTCCCCTCTGAGCTTGCTTTTGCTATTCCCAATTTCAGGAATCTGCCAACAACTAGGATTTGCCTGAAGGTGTGTACAACAGCTCAATGAAGATTTGATACTTCATTCTCTTCCCTAGTCTTGTTTGTTTTGTATGCCTTTTAAAGCCTTCAGGGCAGGAATTGCTTGTTTGCCTGACCCACGTGATGTGTTATACCACCTTGGACAAAATCAAAACTGTTGGCACGTATTTTCTCTCAAGTACTTCACTTAATCTTAAATGGAATCAGAATCTGCAGCTTTGACCAATTGGAAAAAAACTTACCAAGAAAGAGGGAAAGCAGAGACTAGAGAAAACTGAAGCTATGTCAGAGAAAAATCACATATATCAAAATCCATTCTTCGTTATTTCAGTGGAAACAGAAAAGAGGCTCAGAGGAGGAGAACCAGAGACAAATAGTATACATTTTCTAACATACAATAATTCTAATATACTGCAGCTAAAAATACTTTCAGAACAATCTCTCTTGCTGCCAAAGCCTGACCACAGGAGTGCTATGGCTAATGCAGGGTTCTGCCCCCACATAAGCTAACCAACATGTGGATTTCCTCATCGCTCACCCTTGTGCAACACAGTGTCTTCAACTCTTTTTTTTTTTTTTTTTTTGCTGATCACTGCAGCTGTGAGGAATCTTTTTGCTGATATTTGTAGATTTTTATTTTTTTTAACGGAAATGACGCTGCTGTTGGTATAGAAAGCTATGATATGAAACCTGTTTCAGAGTGACCTGAAACTAGGATCACTTCACTGTTTCACCAAAAATGTATCTTCTGGTGAGGCTGATCACACTGCAGCCAGGTACCAGAGAAGCTGATGAAGGTTAACATGCAATCAGCAATGTACTAACACTGCATTACCGGGTGGCCCTCCTTTAAGGGGAGGGAAAGAGGAACCATCTGCCAGGATCCCCTTTTTCCCACTGAGCAGAAGACCCGTCAGTTGTTCGACCTGGGATGAACCTGCAAGTGATTTAATGACCACGGTGAAGTACCAAACTGCTAAAAGCTTACTGTGTTTGCTGTGCTTTTATACAATACCTGCTCATTAGCAAAGATTTCTGGTGCTCTTGCTTCTGTCTTCCTCAGCTCTTGATTGCATAAAACAACTCTCACTGTAACACAGCTTTATATTGGCTGTTTACATACACCAGATGTAAGGTTCCTATTTCTGAACACAATGACTGGCCCTATGAGCAATATTCAAGATTGTTCTATACAGGAAAACAGCATCAAAGTCTTCAGGGAGTTAAGCAACAACAGAGCAAAGGCTTATTCATTGCAATGTATATATTTAGGCACCTCATAGTCTGAACATTTACATGGGAAAGGCTTAGAGTTTGTCTAGGACATGTTTTTCCTTTTCTGGTGAGAGAAGAATCACTGCCCTACCATATATACGCTTAACAGACAGGAAGCCCGTGCAACAAAAACAATTCCCACTGTAAAGATCTGTTCAACCAAGTATTTTGTACTTGCATATACAAGCACACCATCTTTAGCACAATAAAAAAGAAATCCTACCAACAAACTTTTGATCAAATAGCATTGGTTGTAACATCTGTTAAAAAAAAAAAGGCAAGGTATGTTTCTCATGTAAAAAAGTATGAAAGAGAAGTTACTATGACAGTCTTTTCACTTGATAGTTTATCAATATGGTAGTAAGTAATATTTTCGTGGTTTTCTTATTTTTAATTATTTTCATATTTCCAAGGAAAAAATCAGAAGTAAGCTCCCAGCAGGGACTTTGATCAGTCTTGATTTAGGCTGGGAGTGCACAAAGATGCTGCAGTGAGAGGAACATCTGGTGAAATTTATACAATAAGCCCCAGGTAAAGACAGATGGAACAATCGTAGAGTTTGTTAAAGTAATTCACCTTATTTTTCATGCTGGGGCAGAAAAGCAGAAACCTCTTCAAAGGAGGAAAAACAACACCAAAAGGCACACGCTACACCCATGTGTACTCTTTAGGTGGCACTTACAACCGCACCTGATCAGATCGTAGTTAATACCCTCCATTTAAAAACACATAAAACAACCAAAATCACTACTAAACGTCAGCAAGAAAAGGTGTGCTGGCCTGAGGGTCTCACTTCAGCGCCCTGCCTCAGCTCGCTAACAGAGCAGTGATAATTCTCTGCACCCACCACCAAAAGGCACTGAAGGAACACGTGGCTTCACACAGCCACCCTCGAGTCGCCATAAGCGTGGCCCCAGGGGCTGCGGCCGCCCGCCCGAGGGGTCCCGCTGCAGGAGGGGGGCATTTCCAGAGCTGTCATCGCTACTCTCGGAGGCCGCTCCGCTCCACACAAGCGGTGGTGACCCTCTTTCTCCTGATAAAATAAGCGAGGTTCACACAGCCCCGGGAAGGAAGTAGCTGCGGGCACCCGCCTCAGACGGGGTCTGTCAGAGTCGGGGCGCCCTTTAAAGGCAATACAGAAACACACACGGCATTCACGCGCCTACCACCGCACGCTTGCGGCAGCCCGGGCGCCAAAGCCGCCGCCCCAGATGCTCCGCGGGGAAGGAGCTCCCGCCGCAGCCCCTGCACTGAGGCCGCTCCCTGCCCGCCTTCCCTCAAGGTGAAGGGAGCTGAAGGAAAGCGGGGAAGGAAGCAAAAACCCCACCCGGGCCGTGCCGGCCGGAACCGCGTTACCTCCGCTCCCGCGGAGCTGTCTCGGGATGCTCCCCGCCCGTTGCCACCCGACACGCGATGGCGGCCCCTCAACCCCGCCCCCCCACGCCGGCATCGCCGTCGCCGCCTTCCCGCCGCGCCGCCCCGGCACCGCCGCCTCCGGCACCGCCTCCGTCGCCTCCTCCGTCGCCTCCTCGCCCTTCCCCGGCAGAAATCCGCTATCTCCCGCGTGGTCGCCCCGAGGGAGAAGCCGTAAGGAGCCCACCAGCTCCGCGGGGGTTGCGCGGGACCCTCCGGCACCCGCTGGTGCGCAGGGAAGTGTTTGCAGGGCCGGAGCTGCCCCCCGCCCCGCGGGGTCCGCGTCGGCCCCTCCGCTACCGATGGGTGAGGGGAGCCGCGACCGCCTCCCCCGCCGCAGCCGGAGCGGGGGATCAGCCTCCCCCTTCCCTGCAGGAGCAGGATGGAGAAGAGCCCTAGCGCTGACGGTACGGCACGGCGCCTTTGCCAGCCCGGGCTGGGGGCCCTGCCCTCACCCTGAGGGCCTCGGCCACACGGAGCTCTCGTGGAGCCCCGGCGGACGCTGCACAAAGTTACATCCACATGAGTTACACCCGCATGAGTTACACCTCCTGAAAAACCCTCACGCTTGAGACTGAGGGGCCTGAGAGGGTGGAAACCCTAAAATCTGGTGATATTGTGGGTTTCTACTGCATAGGTCCTGTGCGCCAGTCATAGTGGAAATGAAAATAGAACGGTACCACTGGTGTGTTCCAGCCTCCAAGAGGGGCATAGCTACACCCAAAATTTGGCTTTGTTAAAATAGTAATGGACTTCCCAAGAATCGTGATTAAAAGCGACCCATGGTGCCTGATTATAATAGTAAGGAATTGGCCATTCGGCAGATTTATCTGGGGTGTAATGAAAGCTTTCTTGTCTTCCACTAGCAGATTAATAGTTTTACCCTGTCTAAACCAGTGAACCCTAGGCCGCAGCCCCCTCTTAATGTTCTTTTATTGCCTTTTTGCTGCTCCCTGTGAGTCAAAGGGATGGTTCAGTGCCTGGAAGGACAGCAGGGTTCAGGAGACAGGGTAGTCTTACTCTAAATTTAATTACTCCTCCCTTCCCTGGTCCACAGTTATTATCTACCATCTGACACAGATAAGTAAGATGTGTCGTTTTTCAAGAGGGTAAAAATCTTAGGGGCAAATAAAAATTATAAGGCTGTAAAAGAAGAGGGAAAGGAAAACGATGCACTGTAATACCCATTAATGTGCCAGTAAATGCAATAGTGGAGTCCAATTTTATTGCCACAAGGCTTACGTTTCTGATTTCCATTCTGCTTCCTCTCTCAAAGTTTGTGTGTTTTATCAAGGAATTGTTTTCCTTCGTTGTCACAGAGACAATCAGGCTACTAAGCAACTGCTGTACTCATCTAGATCTCCAGATATTCATTACACTGTGTTTGGATTAAAATGAATTAAGAAAGTGGTTTTTTTTTTGTTAAAAGTTGGCATTTTAAGTGCACACAAAGAAGATAATAACATTAGACTTTATTTCTAAACTATAAAGCACCATAGCAAAACAAACTCTCATTTGCAGGAGCCTGATCTTCTCAGCTCTTTAATTATGTTTGTCTCAACTCTTTGTTTGGCTTTTGTCAAATACAAACTCTTCTAAATCTATTACCTGCTGAAGCTACTGACAGTGTTGCAAAGCAGCAGACAAAACCAGTCTGCTGCCTTCTGGGAGCTTAACAGCCCTGATAGGCAACTTCTTTGTTTTCAAGCCACTTATACAGCACTGACAGAAGATAAAAACATAGATGACATCCCCAGAATAGAATCAAATTCATACAATATGAAACCAATTGTTGTTACAAAGATAATGTGAACCAGAAAGCAGACATTAGATGGTAACAGTGCTAAGTGATTCTACAAATGTGCCCTCTGTTCTGTGATGCAGGATTTTCAGGTAGCCGGGTGTTTGCAACAGTCTCACACGTTAATCAAAAGAAGTATTGAGTGTGAATGTAAAAGATGCAGCTGATTTCAGTCGTTGGTAGGCTGCATTTTAAGCTCTCCCATGATTGAATCTACTGTAGACAGCATTCACTCCTCAAAAAAATGGACTTATAAAATGTGAGCTTTATAATTTAATAATTTATAATTTAAAAGCTATAAAATTGCCTTTAGAAACAAGAAATAGATGAGAACTCACAAGGCATCGGAAACAAATCATTAGGCATATGCTGGAAGTATAGAGAATGACATTTTACCTGAGAACTTTGAAAAATATTTATTAGAAAAAGTGCCCATTTGAGGGTTTCAAAATAGAAGTTCACCCCCTGGATTATGAGAACTTAAAACACTGTAGAGGTTGGTATGAGAGATCCAAGTTAGGACAGCATCATAAGGCTAGACAATGCTTCTGAAATGTTTGCATGTGAGCAGAAGCAAACCTCAGAATAATCATCCAGATAGATATTTTTGTTAATTTTGGTAAGGTTCATATTTTATAAATGACTTTTTCCGTTTTACTATGGAAGTGAAATGTAAGTCTGGACTCCTTTATTTCTTCTCTTGTTACAGATTACATAAATTGTGTGGCTCTTCCCTGATGCTCCATAAATGGCCACTGGTAAGTTATGTTTATACAGGAGTGTGTATTCTCCAAGTGCTAGCAGACAAAAAACAACTAAAAAAGATTGTGTTTCCACTAGGGTTTTATCTGATACTAATTTAATCAAGTTAAGATCTTATCTCTTTCAGCTAATGAGAACAAAGTCAGACTGAGTTTTGCTTAAGTCTGTGAGTTTTGTCCTATCTGCTTTTTTGTGTCTGACTAATATTGCCACTAGATACATCTTAGAAAATGTAATTCAACTCAAAAAGCTTGAAGAATAAACCAATTAAATACCCCTGAACAAACCAAATTGAAATAGCATCAGATTATGGGAAACCAAATCCACATTATATTCATTAAATGGTTTTAGAACATGAAACAAAACCAAGGTAAAAATTGCTATTAAATCTGAGTGAATTTGGAACCTTATACATCAGCTTTGTGCTTGTTCACAAGTTCATTCTGGTGAGTTTAAGCATATCCTCACAGCATAAGTCCCCCAAGAATGTGTTGCTCATGCACTTAATTAATGGAAGAATGAGCGTGCACTGAGCTCCTTAAGGGTCAGCGCTGAAGGGGTGCTGTGTAAATGTAAGCAGTACTCATTGCAGCTTGGAGCTTATGATGGAAATGTTGCTTCCTGCCATGTTTTTGATGGTTTCTGCTGGTTCCTTTAGAAATTCTACCGTACAGAGTGAGTCCTGGGACCACTTTGATGTTCGTTTTGAAATGTACATTCTGTTGACACAGGAGTTATTCACAGGGGTCATGAAATTATTCAGGACGGTAAATCTGGGAGTTTAGCCAGATCCCAGCAAATGACAATTTTTATAAGTACTTAACAGCCAATATTATTTTTTGTTAGTTTTTGAACCTTAATAATTTCAAACAACAAACACAATATCAACCATGTATTTCAGGAAACAGAATCAGTTCAAAAATAAATGTAAGTGCACCTGTTTCTTTTCTTTGGCTAAAGCTGAGTGACTTTGTTTACTAAAACAAATTCACTGATCCTTTGCCCTTTGTTTTCACCTTCATCTTTCTAGCACACAAATTTCTGCAGTAGGTGGTTTAAGCAGGGGAAGTGGGACTTACAGATGAGAGTGACTATAAGCACCAAAGTGCTATGTAATTAAAGGAAAAGGTCTAAATTTAGGCTTCTATATTTACCTTCCCCTGCTCCTAGCTGCATGTCTCCTCCTACTCCAGCGGCCTTCAGCATTTGATGGTGCTGGCACTTGCCCAGCCCCCTCTGTAAGGCAGTTCTGCTCGCTAAGCTGGCAGAAAACAATACTTTATGAAGGTTGCTTTTTACTATCAAAATCACAGAAGTACAGACATGGAGCAAGCTAGGAGCAGAGGAGGAGGTAGTAGAAAATATCCCTTTAAGGAACAGAAACTGTGGGATGTCTCTGCAATAACTGCAATTATTTAATACTCTGAAGATTAAAATTAGTCCTTCTTTTATGGGAAACTTAGCTTGTCTATACTGAAGTTTTTTAAAACAGATTGTAAAATAAGCTTTGACATCCCATCTTTTAATTTTATTTGTCCTATCTGATTATGTTGCCTTTCAGGTGCCTTTTTCTTTTCACTGCCTTATCTACTCTCACCAAAATTTATTATTTGCTTACACATATTTTTGTTGCACATTATTGCAAGCTGGTTTTGTTCTGTGCTGTCCATGCTGCAAAGCAGAAGTGGGAATAGATATCTTCTAAAACATGGACCAGTTGTCAAATGTTAAGTTTGTTAGGAAGGCAAAAAAACCAGCAAAAATATCTCCATCTTCAAGTAAACTTCAAAGGTCTCTAGGACTTTTTTAATCATTAATCATTATTCTGATTAATGCCACAAACTTTGTATTTTAATTTTACATTTCTCTTGCTCATGTAATCTTCTCTATTAAAAGGGGAATGTGCAATACATAAAGTTTTTCCCAGTCAATTTTGGGAGTTTATTTGGAAAAAATAGTCCCTTGTACATATACTTGTTTTAAAACAGATGGTTTGACTTAATGTTTTAGACAACTAAATCATTCAGCTTTGAGACCCTACCCTTTGATTATACAAATTGTCTTATCTGTGTTGAATTACTTCATGAGCATCTGGCTATTTATTAATGAGAGTGAATGAATCACAGTCTTTGTTTTCCTGGAAAACGACATGGGAGTTAGAATCATTGTTTCACAAGTCTTATAACACTGCAGGGATTTTTTTAAAGATAATGCTCTTTGTCCATGTCTAATTTGAAGGCTATTAAAAGTGATTATGTATAAAAACAAACTAAGGAGGATTTGTAGCTGTAAAAAATAGCATCTTAAGGATAAGTATTTTTTTCTTGTTTCAGGTCCCAAATTAGCATGTGGGTACTATGATTGAAGAATATGAAGTCTGTAGTTATAATGTTTGTAACCAAGTTCAACAGCATTTAAATAAATTTCTTCTGGATGAGACAGTTTAAAGACATCTGTTGGGTTGGGTTGTTCTTTTATCTTAAGTAACTCTGGCCTTCTAATGCAACTGCTCAGACTTTCTTCAAAAGAGTAAAGTTCCTCTGTTATAGATTCCCCTGTATTATTGTCAGTCCATTGTTGATATATTTGTGGTACCTGTCTCTCTCTCTCTGATTAAAAGCAGGAGTATTCTGAGATTCTGATTCTACTCAGCAGTGGTTGCATTGACACTCTGTTTGCAAGCAGCTGGTAACTAGAGGCTGAAGCCAATGTCATCATTTTGTTTGTATTATCATGCTGAGTCCAAACTTTGCCATTTAAATACAAACAGATGTTCCTTAGCAGAGCTATTTTGAATGCAGACTATTACAGTACAACCCCCAAGTGCTGATCCCACTCTTCCATCTTTGCATTTAGTGCACTCCTGTTACTTTTTTCTTAATTACTGAATTACCCTGAAACATTTGTACAATACAAGTAAACTTGGACCTTTAATAAAAGTTCTCTGCTATTTTATTTAGGGAACTTATAATAATACAGTGTAGAAACGGTTGTTGGATGAACAGAAGTAAGGACAGCCTTTATTCTCTAAACTTTCAGACTTCTGGGGGATTCTATAGTTGTATTTGATCCAAATTTAGGTTGCCTTTAAAAGTAGAGTTTTCCAAAAAAATAATCTCAAAGACCTTTCTGTACAGACTCTACACAGTGCATGCTAATCAAAAATATATGTTGATCTCATACATTTTGCCTCTAAGGAGGACAGACTAGTGTACATGTGGTAAGAGTGATAAATAAGATATAATTAGCATGCCTTGTAAAAGGCATTGTGAAATGTTGTTTCACAAATATAAGATCAGAACACCTTTGAAGTTTTCACTCAAGTTCTTGCCCAAGACTCCATGTTCCATGAGCAAGATTTTCAGAATCTCTCACTATTTAAAAGTACACCTTAAGAACTGAGATGTAAAATATCTTAATGCTAAAAGAAGCTTTAAGAGTAGGGATTTATTGCCAGTCCATTTGCCTTTGCAGTAAATAGGATAGCCCTATTAATGGCTTTATTAGTCTTTTGTCTGCCAGCATAGTTGTTCCAATTTCAAATCCATTCTTTGCTATTATTAGAAGGCATCCAGCCCTAAAATCAAAATTATGGTTGACTTTGCTAACTTTTCCAAAATGATTTCTCAGCAGGCTATTTGTGAGTGTTTTGCACTTTGCTCCTTTGTTCCACACTTGGCTCTTGATTACTTGGTGTGTACAGTGTCCCACAGAGCAAATCATAGTGGACTAATTAAGAACTACCAAGAGCTTCTCAAGTTATGCAAGATCCCCAGAACTATGAAAAGCCTTTTCAGATTCCCAGTCACGTACTGTGAAGTGCCATAAATCAAACTTTAGAAAACACTGAAAGCTGTGCTTCAGGGACTTACAGGTATACTTTAGTTCCAAAAGAAAGTACTTACTATTATTAAAGTTTACTACTAGGTTTTTAGTACTTTTTTTTTTTTCTCAGCTGAAATCCCACAGGCTTTGAACATTCTGAATACCAGTAGCATTGATTTAATGACACATGACCACTTATTGGTGACATTGGTGAAATTGAAGTCTTTACTTTTACATGAGTCTGGAAGACTAAATGAAGTGAGAGCAAACACTTGGGCTTTACTGATAGAGCTTAGGCAGGAGGATAAAGGAAACGAAACCTCACGTGTCACATTACACTCAGGAGGTCAGGGAGTTATTTTTACCTCAGTGTCACTAGTATGGGAAAATGCAGAAGACCTCACCTTATGTGGAAACTATAGGAGATGGCCAAGTTATTTGTTAAGATGGGTCATCAGTGTCATCTTGTGCAACAAACCTTATGGCTGGACTCCTGCAAGTGTCCTCACCCCACACATCGGTCACTTGGTCATGTAGGGTGCTCAGTGTTGCTCTACACAAACAACTCTATTTATCCTTACTACAGAGGACAGATTTTATTACTGAAGTGTTGTATCTTTGGGGAAATTGTTATTTTGTATTATTCTATGCTAGAATGACATACATTGTAGATAACCATGAGGCTGTGTCATTAAAACAAAACCTAAAGATTTAGATTTGGGGGTCGTACTGAAACAATTGGGAGGCAGCTACATTGCATGCTGTTGGAGTTAAATCCAATGTATAGCATACATTGGATGTACATTGTAATACATTGTAAAATTACAGCTGTGAAATCCTGATAATTGCCTTTTATTTTGTTCCTTAAAAAAGGCTTCCTTTGTCCAAGAAAAACACCTGTGATTAAATAGCCAGATGTAAAAACAAACAAGAAAAATCCTGTCTACATGCCCAGGCATATCTTGAAGCCTCAAATGCGGAGTGCACCTTTCCCTCTGCAGCTGTGTCTATGCACAGTGACTGGGACAGTTCCTTGGCACTGTTACAAGCAGGAGAGGCCGGGCCACAGGCCAGGTGCTCCTTCTCTTTCTACTGAAGATGGACATAAAGAACACTGAACAAGAAATGACAGATTTCACTGATGGGGTCTAATTTGGGTGAAGAAGCTGACAGTTACCATAAGATTTAAACCAAAATAAATAGTCTCAGACCACCTAAGAACACAGTGGACTTGGCAGTATTAGGTTTACAGTTAGACTCAATGATCTTAAAGGTCTTTTCAATCTAAATGCTTCTCAGATTTTAAGAATTACTTAAATTGAATTAATTATATTGATATGCTAGTAAATGGAATACAGGAAAACATTCTTACTAAACACATCAAAATGCAACAGCTGAGGGGTTAAAATGCTATTATATATCTTACAGAAAATTAAATTTAACTTTATTTTTGAAAGACATAATGTAAAACAACATCCAAATCTCTCCTCTCTTTTTCATTTCATGAATTCTCTATGTAAGGGAGAGTTTTCTGTAAACAAATAAATCTGCAGGTTTGAATGCCAGTACATGATCAATTGCAGTGGAGAGAAAAGGTTTGAGCAAGAGTTGCCAGACTGAATTTGAACCAGCTCTGCAGGAGTCAGAGCACAAGGGAGGAGAGCAGAGCAATGCCTTGTTTTGCAGAAAGCCTCCCTGAGTTTAAATATTTCTTTGCCTGTAAATCTTTAGTCTCATACAGTGTTTAATAAAACCTGTCTGAGACATGCAGTCTTTCAGAAAAGCAATTGAATTTTTCTGTGAGGTCATACCGATTCAGCCCAAGTAACAACCTATTTTTTTTCTGTTATTTCATTTGCATTTTAATATTGTATGTCCTAAGGTGTTCTTTTTTAGTGTTCCTGTGGTTTCTTGTGAAAAGAGGAAAGAAAATACATGAACGTGAAGTAGCTCTCTCAGCAAACATTTAATTAACTGGACAGCAATCTTGCTGGATAAAGATTGCATTTTCAAATAAATGGAAACATTTTCATTGTATTTGAGAGAAGATGACCACCCATCATCTGCTGCAAAGTAAAAAATGTAGGAGAGCCTTATTTTCTTTTAGGAATTTATAATAACACTCTAAAGGGTGAAAATAATACCCAGGGCTCTTTAATTCAAGTTATCTCCATTCCATTGTCCCAACAGCTGACTTGATAACAGACCCATGCCTTCACAGGTAGGTGTTAGTGGAATGAATAGTGATTGAGTTACAGGCAGTTATAAATAACCATGTTATTTAGCTCCAAGCAAAAACATGTTTATTTTTCCCTTAAATCACTTCAAATGTTTATGGCTTGCATAAATAAACTGGACAGGCTGAGGGAAAAGGTTTAGTAAATCACTGTTGTTTGCATGAATTTTGTCAACTAAAGAACTCTTGATCAGGTAAAAGAAAGTTCCATGAATATTGCTAATTTTTCTGGGTATAGGGAAGGCGCCTGTCTTCATGATGGTCTTTAAATCTTTTTTAAGCCCCTGCCTGAAAGCCAGTCTAGAATGACAAAGCACAAGAACAGACCAGGTACTCTGTTTCCTCACTGCACATTCAGTGCCTCTGCTCCAGACTCTTTTGTGTGCCCTTCATCTCCTGTTTGCTAGACCAAACACACACAATTTTATCAGCTTGTCCCTAACATGAGGTCTCCTCACTGCTTATCAAACTTTCCTCTCCTCTGGGTTCTGCTCAGTCCATGCTCAGAGCTGAGCACTGTTCTCTCACAGCCAAAACACTGCCTGCAGGGAATGGCAAACCAGGGCTCCTTTGCACCTGGCACACACAGGGGAGCACGCAGCACTCGCCTCACTGTGCTCTCCTTCCATGAGACACGAGCCTATCACAGCACAGGGAAGTGGCATGCAAACAACTTTCTTGGGAACATATTTTGCAGCTGTTACAAGCTAATTCTCATACAATTGGGGTTTTTAAAAATATTTTCCAGGTGTATTCCTTAGTCACTTTTCTCATTTTTTTCCCCTACCAGGTAATGTTCTAATGAACTGGAAAAAAACCTTTGAGCCCTTTTCAGCAAAAGGACAAAAAATTTAATGTTAGTATTCATTCTGTTAGCTAATATGGCACACTTTTTTTGGTAATCAAAAAAAGAACAAGCTGTACAGCCAAGTTACTTCTGAAAGGGTAAAATTCAGGCATGCTTTCTGCATGAAAGCAGATATTCCATGAATATTGCTTTTGCTTTGTGGAAAGTTCAAATACAGCAGTTGGAAATAGGTGTTGAGATATTTTGGCATGTTATCACATTTTAAGGGGTAAGTTCTTTTTCTAAATTACGGTCATTTAATTAATCCTGGTTGAAGGAGTCCAGAAGTTCTTTACCTGATGCCTGCCTTCTCTGAAAGAAGAAAGGTCATTCTTAAAGCCCAGAAAAAATGGCAGTTTGAGGCTACAGATTTCTATAATGTTACTTGGCATGTATTCTTGTCAAAGAGAAACAAAGGCAGGAAATAAAATATTGATGACAAATTGTATTAGCACAAGAGCTGGAAATAGTATGTCTAAGCTTCTGATCTACCATTTTTGCTGGGGTTTAGCAAAATCCTTGCAATTAATATGTTCTTGCAGCTGTACTGAATTTAACGTTGCCCAATTAAATCACTAAATAAGTTCTTTTCAGACCTTGTCAGGTAGTTTAATTTATGTTGGATTTACCTTCAAAATTGAGGAGTTTTGTTTAACTCAGCTGACATACCATCTGTCAAGTCAACCATGTGCTCAGTTAAGGGAATGTAGTTCCAGGCAGGCAATGAAGGAATTGCTTCTCTAGAAAAGGAACAAAATCAAACTGTGCTAGGGCCTTTTGAGCACCAGTAAAGTATTTTGCAAAGTGGGGGAGCGCTGGGCACAGCTGCGTGCAGGAAAAGAATGAAAGGGAATATAGTCCAAGGCAAGATTTCCTGAGGCATAAAAGACCACAGCATAATATGTATTACTGGAGGAGAACATAGTTAATAGCTGTATATTTCTGAAATCAATAAATAGCAACAAAGAAATCTAAATTTTTTGTGCCTGTCTTGATGATGTTCGGGTCCTTCCCTAACATACCAGGCCCACAAGTATTTATTTATGCACTTAACCTTCCTTAAAAATCATCACATGTGATGCTCAAGTGACTAAGCCTGGCAAGCATGAGAATTTTACAAGGTCATGTAGGACTCAGACTTGAAACAATAAAATAAGAACCCTTGAGGTTTAGCATGTTTTCATTAGTGCTTTAGGTTTTGTGCATTTTAGACTACTTATGTGGTGTTAAATGCTTCTGTATATGTTAGCAGTCCATTAATGCATGTTTTGAAATTGTGTAGATTAGTATTTTATGAATATGCACTTTTTATCTTCCTCTGATGTTCTCTGGAACTGTTTTTAACAGGCACTGGTAATGACATTTGAGTGGTATTTATAGCTTTATTTGCCTTGCTCTCTACTGGAAAGACTAATCTCTTAAACATTTCATTCCAGTACCTCAGATTAATTTTCCACAAATCAACTTCAAACAAATTCTAGTGCAGACATTCTTACACTGCAGAAACTATCCCATCTCAGATAAAAGCATGGTATAGTTAGGACAAAGGGCAAGGGACAGTCATCTTTTTGCAAATCAGCAAAAGATAGCTGCAAGCAGTTGCAATCAAGAATAAAATTACATTTATTTCAATACATCAGAAAAATAAACATCTGCCTACTCTACTCACCATTCCTTTAATAAATGTAAATAGTTTCATAAAATTTGTACAGCTTGTCATTTTTAATGACTATTCATTCTTTTCTGAATAACTGCAACAGAGTTTTACTAATCAGTTTTTATGATCAGTCCTGAAGTGACTTGGTTTTATTATTCTCCTTGCTGTTTTCTAGAGATACCCAGGTTTCATATTTCCTTCCTGCAACTCCAGTTTTTCTTCACATTCAAGTCTTGTTTCTTCCCACAGATACTAAAGAACAGTTTGATTCTTCTATCTATCTTTACTCCTGCTCAGTGCCATTTATTCTACATTGTTTCATAATATCAAGGTAACTGCAGAAAACAGAGGTGAGGACCATAGAAATCTTAGCTAATGAACAAGCTTGGGCAGGAGTAAAATACCATAAGCTTTCAGCAGTTTGATATTTCATACCAGTGATCAACATGAGACATTTTTAACAGCTCACACTACAGGCCTTATGAGAGTATGTATTTTTGGTGAGAAAAAATGCTGCTGGTTTCAGGTCACTGCATTTTAGTTTGGTAGCAAAACTTTTTGTATCAACAACAGTTTTATTTCACCAGATGTGTACCATCCCATGAAAAATACCACACTGGAAAAGCAGACAGCTTGTGCTCCCGTTGTTTTGATGCCAGTTCTTCTATTAACAGCTAAGATTGGGCTTAGGTTTGGCATCAGATTTTATTCTCAAGTAGGCAGCTGCTTCTAGAAAAGGGCCAAAACTGTTTCTGTGTCAAAACCACAATTACAAAAATTCAGCATAGCCTGCCAGCCAGCTCATCTTTCACAGGAGTATAAAGTGTCCTGCAGAACAACTGGAATGATTTTGAAAGCTGCTTTAAGTTTCAACAGCATTGCTGGTTTCTCTTTTAAAGGTCTGTAGGTGAATATTTTCTGCAGGTGAATTTCCTGCAGGTAAATGTTTACTGAGTATCTTATGCCTTCTAAAGAGGCAAAACACCATGACAGCAGTTCCTTTCCTCACAAGCAAGACATCATTTTTTTTAGCAGAGACTATTGAAATTTCCCATTTAAAGTGTAGATTTTAAAGTGAAAAAAATTCAACTGTGAAATAGATATTTAGCTCCTTTAATAAGCAAAACTATTGTCAACATATTCCTATAGACATTGCTTTTAATTGTAACAATAATTTAATTCAAGGCAGTCTCAAAGTTCAATGAAGTTATGTTAAAAAAAAAAGTTTATGCTTCCAGCAGCATCATAGCTGGAAACTATGATGTAACACATTTCTTATTTCTTAACTGTGCCCAGACAACACATCATTACTGCATTTGCAATCAGCCAAATGACTGAATTCAATGAGAACTTTGAAACTGCAGAGAGAACAAAACCAACATACAAAAATAAATAACATGGTTTTGCATTTGAAATACCTGTAGATGGTAAAACAAGTTTTCATGTTAACCTGCTGCCATGAAGCTTGAAGAAGCCCCACTGGGCCTTTAAAAATCCAGCACCTTATATCATTATTTTCACTATAAAGAAAGTAAGCTTATTATTTCTCTTTCAAATTATGCAGGTTTTAGCTGGGATGGAGTTAATTTTCTCCAAAGGAGCTCATATGGGGCTGTATTTTGAATTTGTACTGAAAACAGTGTTGACAATTCAGGGATGTTTTGTTATTGCCAAACAAAGAGCCACGGCCTTTCTGCCCCTCACCCCACCAGGGAGGAGGCTGGGGGTGCACAAGGAGCTGGGGGAGGATGAGCTGGGACAACTGACCACAGCTGGCCAAAGGGATACTCCAGACCATGTGGCATCAAGCTCAGCTAGGGAAGGAGGAAGGGGAAGACATTTGGAATGATGGCATTTGTCATCTTAAGTAACCATTACATGGGATGGAGCCCTGCTTTCCTGGAGATGGCTGAACACCTGCCTGCCCTTGGCAAGTGGTGAATTAATTCCATGTTTTCCTTTGATTGTGTGCAGCTTTTGCTTTACCTGTTAAATTGTCTGGCTCTCAACCAGCACGTTTTCTCACTTTACTGTTGTGGAGCATAGTTGTCTTCTGGGACAAATGTTCTTTTCAGCATCCAGTGTGAGGCTTGAAGGGTTCAAGGTAACAACAGATTTTACTGGAATGTGTTGGATCACATTTGTAGCTGCTGTTGCTGTTGATCTGTTGACAGGCTCCTGTGCTTGCCACGGCATTTTTTTGCCTTCTGTACACAAGTGTCTGGTGCTCGTTAGTGGCCGGGCTGTTGTTTTCACTGCCTGCTGTACCACTTATCTTCCTTCACTGTGCTTGGGAACATTCTGATAACAGCAGTGTTTCTGGACAGACCAGAACTCCATGTGAACTCGAGTCAAAGACTCCATGACCTGAGGATGAGTTCAAGCAGCAGCAGGACACTCCAAAGCATCTGCAACTGTGGGGGAGTCCAGGCCAGAGCAAGAAAACCTCCCAGTATTCCCAGGCTGTCTCCCATTGGAGTACAACCATGACAACAGTTCAGCAGAACCACCATTTCAAAATTACCAACTTGGCACCTCTTCTGCCTGGTTTAATTTTACATTTGAGCTGCAGACATGTTTAGAGAGATACAGGGATGTAAAGTGTTAACGTTTCTCCCTTTAATGAGTACTCCAAGTCCCGCCTCTCTGAAGTACTGATGTACTGCTACATTTTCATATGACAATTTGTGAGGAAAATGAAGTAATTTATATGCATAATATAAAACTTCCAAGTCTTACTTAAGGCCCTACTGAAGAAATATTTCTTGATTGTCTGAAGCCTTTCACTATAACAGCTGGCTCAGATATGAGTGCAGTGAAAGGCAGTCAGTTTTTTCTCCTCATCCAGTATTCTGTTGATCATTATCCTTATTTGGAAGTATTTATAAATAGCCATTCTTCCATATTGTGACCTCCAAAAAGTCATGATTCATTTTCCTCCCTTCTAAAGAAAAAAAAAAGCAAGGAAATAAGGTGTCATCTCACTTGAACTCTGTTTGCTCTGGCACATATTGCACTTTTCCCATCTCTGAGGTCCAAATCAGCATTTGTTATACCAGTTTTGGCAATTTCTGTTGGCAGCAGTTGACTTGACCTTTTAATCCAGTTAGCTTTTTCCACTACAGCACTCAAATAATGGGCTGTTGGAAGAATTGCCTTTGGTCAATGAGTTGTGAGACACCAACGTAAATCTTTTGCCATCACAAATTACTAGAGCTCAGATGCATACAACAGACTGTGAAAAAAATCAGTCACAATAACAGCCTGTTTACCTTGGAAGGACAGTCTGGGCATGAATGACTTGTCCCAGAGGAATACATTTGTTCACTGAAAGTGCAGTCACTACAGCTTGTGCTGCCCTCTCCCCGAGGCACAGGCAGGTGTCCAGCAGTGCCCGGGCGCGGGCGGTCACGGTGGGGCAGGAGGTGATGCTCTCGTAATCCATTCGGGACAGGGTCTGCTGCGAGCGGAGCACGTCCAGCAGGTGGTTCAGGCGTCCTTCTGTCATGCAGCTCAGTATGCTCTGTCTCTGGCAGGCAAGGATTTGACAGCAGTTTCCTTTGCTGCAAGGACCTTGAGTGAAAAGGAAAACAAAATGAGATAAACCAAGTGCTTTTGTCATCCAGAAATCGTTAGCAAGTGATAGCATCGACACCAGAAATATGAACTCAGTAGAGGAAGGAAGGAGGAGGAGTTAGTTTGTTTGCAGTCTATGTTTGAAACTAGGCCAAAAGTATTTTCATCTCCTGTTTGAAACTCACAAAGACCAGATTACAGCAAGTAAGTGTTTCTAAACCTCTGGGTGCTCAGATTGTGTGAGGGGAGAAGATTTTCAGGTCATGCTCTATTCATCTAGCATTTGTATTTGACTTCATGCAAAGCACCTTGGCTGGACACAGATGAGAAAACTTTCTCCTATAAAGGTGGAAGGACAGGTAACAGGTACTTCAGGGTAGCAGAAGAGTTTGAAACATGTAACGTGAAACTGGGAAAATGAATATAGATCAAAGTCAAACTAATACCAAAAGTAATACTCTTGATAAAATGGTTGAGAGCTTTGAGTTCTGCCTCTTTTTATGAGGTGATTAGAATACCTAGTGCTGACATTAGGGTTTTTAGTGTACAGTAAATAGCATACACCAACAGAAAATTAATAACCAAAAGTCGTGTTGCTTTGGAGAGCATGCTTCTGTCATTCTGATTTCTGAGTGTTGCCAGGAGAGTTCTGTGATGAACTTTTCCTGCATGGTCTAGTCTGTTGATTTATTAGAAATTATGTCATCACTCAAGTTAGTTGCCATGGAGAAGGACAGCCATCTAGATTGAGACTTGTTATAGGCCAGTTTGCAAAAAGTTAGCATAAAAACCTCACAAAGCTTCACCCACAGGCAAAGAGTCTTCACAAATCAAAAGCTGACCCTTTCTGCCTCTGTCCTTCAGGAAGACCTGAGATGATGTGAGGGGATGAAGGGTCCCCTATCACCTGTTTCTGTAGTCAATAGCTACTTTTGCAGAGGTAGGCAATACACAGCTTATGATTGCAAAAGAATATTCCAGACCTAAACAACTAATGTATTTCACATTCAGTGTGTGCTATGTTTTTTGTATTTTTATTGTGGTCTTTTCAGAACTGTTCTCAGCCTCACGGTGGTCCTAAAAGAAAAGAACAAGCCAATGTTCTCAGTGGTCAGTGCCTGAACTTCTGAGAACAGAGGAGCAGCTATACACAAATAGAGACATTTGTATCAAGTTAGAATCAGTTACTACTCTGAATACCTGAAAATGTGCACAAAATTTGGAAATATCTGTTTCCTCCAAGTTATAAACAATTTAATCACTGAGATCTGGCCAAGGTGAGTACTGCCAGCTCAAAGTGGCAATGGTGCCATACCTGTCACTGCTTGTCCAAGGTACATTGGCTGTGGTCTGTGCTTAGGAGCCAGTGCTGGGGAGCTGTGCTGACTGCTCTCTTTGCCTGCAGTTGAACCAGATGAAGGATTTGTGCAAAAGGAGCTTGATTTTCTTCTCTCAGAGCCTGGGTGATCTAGAAAAAGTTTAAGATGAGCAAGATTAGACCTCTGAATTGAACAACAAGAAAACATTACACATATGTCAGGCGCTACAGGAGACAGGAGCTGAAGACTGACTTGAGATTACTTAGGCTCTTGTTAATACATCATTATTCCTAGGAAAACTTTGGCATATATTACTACACACATCTGGCTTTTCTGTCTGTAGGAAGTTGTTCTTGAAGTTATGGAACATTTTATTCTGTCCATAAGTCTGATGGCTATTGATCAGAACTGAAGTGCTTGGAAATGCAGATGTTGCTACAGGTGAATTGACTTCTGATGTCTCAGTTTTTGTACCTGAAGGCATGAGAAATACAGGCTGTCTATTCTTGACACAAATATAAATACTTAGGACAAAGCTACATTGGAAAGGCAAAGAAAGTTATCTATATAGGAACAGTGATTATCAGGAATTATTCACATGTTCCTGGCAACATTGCCTTTTTAAAAATATTTCCAGATAAGATAAAGATTTTAAAGATATCTCCATTTCTTAGCAGATTACAAAAAAAAAACCAAAAACCCAGTTATTCCTGGTGGCACAAAGCAGCCAGATGATTCCCAGAAGGGACTTGTTCTCTCAAAAGCAACAGCCAATATTTGATGTGTGAGAGAAAGGCAGCTCTACATTTACAGCTCAGTATTCTAAAAAAAAAAATTAGTACTTTTTTTTAATCTATACATCTCAGTGGAAAGCTTTGTGGTGTCTCTGCAGTGAACTCTGTGGCTTCCTGCAGTGAACTCATGCTTCAGATGATACCAGTAGAGAGCACAGCTTTCCTCTGAGAAGCAACAATTTTACAGGAAAAATTACATTTCGATATGGAACAACTAGTAATATTTGTCCTTTCTTTGTAACAGCTGGAGCGAATATAAGTCAAGACAGTGACCTTTGGTTGCTGTTGCATTCTGTGGGGTAGTACTTGAGACACCCATCTCAATATTATCTCTTCCTGCTGTATTTGCACTGCTATCAAGTAGAACATTTGGCAAGCTTGGCACTACAAGAGGAATTTTCTTGCTGATTAAGCGATTGCCTTTTTGTGGACAGATGATCTGAAAGAGATCAAAATAGAGAAGAGTTATCTTCTTGGCAACTTTTGTTCCAAAACCTTTTCTAAACAGGAGAGGTTCAAAACAAACCCCAAGGGGAGGAGGTTGTTTTTGCAGGAGCAATGTCAGAGTGAGCTGCTTGGAAAAGGGTAAAGCAGTGGGGTTTGTTGGACGGAGTTACCCTGGCCAGGAACATTTTGCCCAAGTGTTTGGATTACACAGTGTCCAGCTGTCAGGAGGAATAAGCAGCTGATGAAGTACTCTGGAGACTCCTGTGCCACGAACTCACCTCTGAATTGCATGTGCCTCTCTGCAGGGTGAAGGTCTCTGAGCCTTTGCATGCGTTAAGCGCTCTCTCCTGGAAGAGGAAAGCCACAGTAACTGCAGTGAGTGTAGACCTGGTTTGTGCCATTCACAGCTGCCAGAAGCAACAGTTTATAGTAACATAACTTCTACTGGCAAGGTGTTATACTGTAAGGTACACTTGTATATAGTAACAGTGAACAGCACAGAGTGAATGGGCATAGAATCTGACAAAATTCTACCCTGTTACTCGTTCCAGTGTTTCACATTTATTTTAAAACCCACTGTTGAATCATGCAGGGGAAGGGGAAAATAAGCTTGTATTGAGAGAGATTGGGCTAGCTAGAACATGTTTGCCTTTAAGTAGCCAAACAGCATGGCCATCCTGTGTTCAGTGTGCCAAACTGTCTGCAGTAAGGATGTGCCAATACTTGTAACTTTTTTTCAATTTGTACATCCACAGCAGATTTGTTAAACTATTGTTTTTTTAGATTTTATACTTCAACACTTGTGAATCAATTTCCCAGAAACTTCAGTTTCATTTTCAGAGTAATTTTGCACTTATCAGTTCAGTTGTTTGAACTGATAAGTGCAAAATTGAATTGTGCTCACTAATAAAATAAATCTTCACAATCTAACAAATTAAAAAATAAAACCTTGCTCAAGGGAGATTGAAGCATTAAATTATGGAGTATTTGGCAGTACAATCTTAAATAAACTTCAACAATAATAAAAATTACTTTGACTCTAACTATGCCACCTATTAAAACATTGATCAAGGCTGTTCTGTAAGCCCAGAACGTGATTGCAACATATAGAAATAGTCCTGCATGCATTAACATACACAATGCACAGTAATGAAACCAACAACACAGCATGGGTTGTGTAACTCCAGCTAGAGTCAGAGTCCTTGTCCAAGGGCCAAAACACATGTTTTCCCCCAGTGCCTATGTTACCCAGCTAGGATGCAGCTCTGCTTGTGGCAGTACCATTTGTGCCATGGCAGTGTAAGCAGATGGGGAGTTAGCTCCATCCCTCGGTCCCTGGCTGTTCCCCATCCCCTCCTGTGGAATTAGAGAGCCCTGAGACCCTGGGGTGAGCAGTGCCTTGGCCTGAAAGCCTGGCAATTTAGAAGCAGTGAAGGGTACAGAGCAGTGCTGTTACTGGTATTGCTAGAGGTACCAATGCTGTTCAGGTTTTGAACTAAATGGTTTCTAACCAGTAATACAAAAAAACTGTCCTTGGTTCTCACTCTAATCTGCAGTACTTGAGCTGATGTTTGTTCTCACTCACATGGGTTTGCCAGTCTGACTCCAGGTGGTGACTAGAAAGAAGTTGTATTTTTAAAATAGCAGGTAGCAATTGACTAATATTCTAGAGAACCTCATAATATATATTCTACAATTTCTGAATGAACCTGAAGTGCCAAAGGGTACTCTCCAGCTCTCTGGCATGACCAGTAAAACAATCGAGACAAAATCTTCACAGGTTTTGGGTCAGAAAGATCGCAATTGAATTAATCAAGTAATGTTGTAGGAGAACATGAAATTTTGCACTGACCTTTGCGTCCATCAAATTGTAGATTGCTGCAGAAATTACCTCCTTATTTATACTAGTCAAAACTCCATTTAGAAGGTGTACACATTCTGTAGGGGTAATAAAGCATTTTAAATACCACATTGTGTATGAAAGCATATATACATTTAGGCATCATCATATTGCAACTAACTTTACTATTATATTGAGAAAATGGACGAAATAGAGGAAATTGGTTTAATACAACTTCCACCTCATACTTTACTTTATAGTAAACAAAATTTTGGAGACAAATAAGTCAATTTCTGGTAGGAAGCTTCAGTTAGAGGAAACATCAAAGGTAGTCTGATGATCCAAAGACCATTTCCACTTCAATTGTTCAGAGTGCTAAAGTAATGTTTCTATAAAGACTGTCTCCATTACAGATCTTGCACAGAAAGAAATCCTGACTGTTACCTGCAGTATGTGGTCTGTAATCTGGTTCTTGATGCCAGCACAGAGCAATGAGGTGCAGTAGTCTGTTCCTCTCAGGCAAATTGCTTGGTATTAACTTTTCTGAAATGCCTGGCCTCAAACTGCTGCAGATTCCTCTCAAAACATCAAGCAGGGGTCCTTGGCCTGCAATTTAAAAGAAAATGTCGCTTCCAAAAATATTAAAGACCTCTTAAAATGACATCCAACGCAAGTAATATTGTATATTTTAAAACAAAGACTGCTTTTTTAAAAGGAAAAATATATTAATGCTCTTGTAAATAGATATGCTAGCCTTTAACATTAGCTATAGCTGCTTATTGCAAGAGGACTTATCTTCCAGGATGAAGAACTCTGTCCAATATTGAGTCACAAACGGTTATGTAAACTTGCACTGCAAATTACATGCACAGATTCCTCAGGAATACATGCTATTATTTTAAGCAGAGTTTTTTATAAAGCCTTACACTCACATTATGAGAGCAGAACAAAAGAATTGTAAAAAAAAAGAAATCTACTTTGAGCAGCCTCAAGATGGCAGCCATAAGCTGTATGGGCATTTAGATATTATTCCATGCGGTACTTTTTGAAGGTCCTCAGTCTGGAAAATACACAAGTCCTTCAATCAGTTTTGCCATGCAGAATGAAGCCCTTACTGATCTCCACTTCCATGAAACTGGGATAGTTCCTAGACAGTGACAATTATTATACAGTGCTTTGCAAACTAAGATCTCTAAAAGTGCTCACACTTTCATCTAAGAAAGTAAGATTCCCTGCTTGCTTGAGATAATTCATCATGAACTGACATTTCTGGATTGGTATTTGAAACTCACAGCAACTGTAAAAATGAGTATTCTGCTCATTCAGTTAATTACTTGTCACTGATTTTAAAATTCCAGCTGACAAATATGAAGTGCTGTTCCTTCTCACTGATGGTCCATGGAAAACCCAACTCAGTGGCAGTGCTTCAGCAAGCACAGATTGATACTAGTGGGGGAAGAAGCTCTGCCTTTTCCCTTCAGAAAGAGCAGCTTCTTTGGAAACACTTAGGATTTGGTGAGGAATTTACATCCTCTAATGTGGAGCTTTGTGCTGTAACAGTAAGAAGGCAAAGGGACATCTGAAAAGAGCATGTTTGTATCATAATTCCACTACAATAAGGGACTTTCTGGACAAGGTGTGGAAGACAAAGTCTGACATGAACAATAAATACCTTCAAAAGGTTTCTGTCTGCTGAGGCTCTCCCAGCACAAGATTCCAAAACTGAAAAAAACCAAAAAACAACAAAACAGTGAAAGACCATTCATTAGTTTGCAATCTGTATCTACATTCTCAGTTTCAAAAGCAACTTTATTGCTTTAAGAGAAAGGAGTTTTTCAAGACAAAGTCTATCCAAGTGTTTCCTAATTCCATAAGACCTTTTTTGAGTTCTCAATTGAGAACTCAATTGCTATTATAAAATCATCAAGTTGAGGGGTTTTTATTGTTTAAATATAGGTTCAATTATAATTACATTTCAGGTTACTGCCTTATCTCCATTTTATCCTGTGAATTTTGGAAGCTTCTATCCTCCCTTCGCTATCATTATTGGTTTGTTTTCAGGTAATTTCAATATCAACTGGACTTTTCAGCAGGTACCAACAAGCACATCAGTTAATGTACAAAAACTTGGTTCTGATGCACTATGTTTCTATTTTCTTCAGCAAATTTTGATGGGGCTCCAAAAATTCCTTTTCCAACATCCTAGGAGTAATTGCAGTGGGATCATAGATCTGTACATATAACTCGCAACTCAGATGCTATAAAATACAGTCGTTTAATACAAAAATCAAAAATCAGACACAGAAAAGAGGAGGCTGCTGGATGAGTAAAAATAGTCTACAGATAAGTCAGAAGCAAAGCAATCAAAAGGGGAAGAGGCAGTTCTAGGATAAACATATCAGCTTATTTATGTATCTTGCTGTAGTGATTGCAGTAGTTAAAAGATCCCCCTCTTCTGCCTTACTTTCACATAAAAATCTGGAAAGTATTAATGTAATGTGGACACACATGTAACTTAAATGTACTTTGTATTTCATGTATGACAGAGATTTCTGCTTTCTCTGTTGCACCACTGTTTAGATGCACACAAATCTCATGCATCTGAGTCACATCCCAGCATATTACTATATAATGTATAATATAATAAATATATACATTAAATCATATATCTGAAAGCAATTTTGGAAAATTAATTATGCTACCTGAAAGTAAGCCTCCACTCTTCCTGTGCAAAACTTGTGTTTGTGAACATGAGGTTAGTCACATCATTTATAGGTCTCCTCAAGTATATGCATTATTTGACTCATCTTAGAGCCTGCCTCTATGACAATAAAGCAGGAATTTAAATTTATAGGTTTCACAAAAGCTCAAAAATCAGAAGAGGGGTCTCCTTAAAAATTATTTAAAATATTAGTCCACAGCTCTGTGTGCTGGCCATGATGACGTGTGTCCGTCCAGACCAGTGGCACCTTGAGGTCCTCTCATTTATTGAGGCAGCCACAATGCTTGTAACATACCCAAAGGAGACCTATGGCAGTGAGTAATCTCCCTCCTTGGTATAAACCACTTTGTTAAAAAGTACAGGTGCTTAGTGGCTCAGTAACTTATCCCAGCAGAGTTTCCACGGGATCTTAATGGCACACTATTGAGAGAAAGGTCTTATTTTTACCTGGGCCTGATCTAGGCATAAACAATTCTTTCTGAAACTAAAGCCAACAACAGTTCACACTTATAAACAATGTGAAGCAGTTATGAGACTTCTAAATATATCTGAAAATTTTGGCAGCTGTTGCACTTTTAAAACATTTAGGTCCATTATATAAATATTTATATGACTGACTTTGGGAACAGTTCTTAACTTGGTATCTGATTCACCATATATGGGAATTTAAAATCCAATTCACTGCTGTAAATTGAGCTCATGCTATACTATCCTACTGCATTATGTATGTCTGGTATCTTTACTGCAATGTCTTTGAAGAGAAGAGCTTTGGCAGCATGGACTAGGTATGATGTGCCCTTAGAGACTCCATTCACCTGTAAATATCACCTTCCTGGGAAGGGAGGCCTCCTTCAAGTATTTCAGGAGGAAGATACACTAAATCCTGGCAGTTTCTCTGCTGGCAGTTCTGCAGGTCTGACTTCAGCTGCTGTTTCCTCCAGTTGGTTAGGCCATAATCTGATATCTACAGAATGCAAGCAAAAGTAATTTTAGTAACAATATAAAAAGTCTTGATATCAAATGTTGACTATTAGGATTGATATATGCAACAATAGGAGAATCACTGGATTTTATGTTAATGGACTAAAAGTAGAAGCTCCTACCTTGGCTCTGTACTGCACATCCAAAAGCACATTGGAAGGTTTCAGGCTGCAGTGGCAGAGAGCAGGTTCGAGGCTGTGAAGATGATGCAGCCCTTCAGCCACATCCGACAGGATCCTTATGAGTAAGGGAAAGGGAAGCTCTGGGTACAGTTGATGCTAAGTAACACAAAATACAGGTTTTGGTACTGTGAAGTTGTTGCTATTCCCATTTTTTTTTGACAACAAACAGAACCCCAATATGGAAGCACAATGCAGAAACTGAAGAACAGATTGTGACTACTGTCCGTAATTTACATGGTGATTGTTCTTTGATCTTGTAATTAATATTATCACCTCAAAGATGACATTTTTTTATCTACCTCATGGATGAGGGAGTGGAGGCAGCCATTGTTCATCCATTCAGTCACTATCCCCACCAGTCCATGGCACTGGTAAATCCCAAGGAAAGGCAGGAGACGTTCAGACTCAAAGCATCTGACACTTGCAATATCCTGAAGTAGCAACTTCCACTCTCTGTAAAAAAAAAAAAAAACCAAGTCAGAGGCAGGTTAGACTGAAGGGAACTTCAGCAGGAGATGAGAGTGTAGGATGTGGAAATGTGAGAGAACCCTATGGCTGAGCACAAGCTAGTATTATTTTACCAATAAACCCAATAACATATAATCTTCCAAACAATTGTAAGAACATGAAGCAGTCATAGTGTAGTGTATTTTTTCTAATATAGAATGAAAGACCTCTGGATGCTTTAATATGAACATAAGAGCCCAGCTTGAAGCAGGATTGAAGTGTGAAGGCAGGAAAAAGCTGGAATATATTAAATGCTAGACTGAGAATGAAACAAAGATTTACCTTTACTGTTCCCAATAGCTTGCATTCTTTTGCTATTAGTGACATCCATATTTGCAAGGAGATAATGTGTTTCCATACACATCTCACTGCTGTGTAACCCTGGCCATTCTTCCCTCCTCCCATTTCCCCTGCTCTCTGTGCATGCTGGTTTAGATTAAATTCCACTGAGGTCTCTTCAGGGACATCTAGAAAAATAACACCTGAGCGTACTGGTATTACTGATCCAGGTTTGTAGACATTATTATAGCAGATTAATCATTGACTTCAGGATTAAGCTCTATTTCATAAAAAATTGTAAAAACCATAGAGCTTGTTTCTCAGGAAAATTGCCTCCAAGTTGCCTCTTGGCTGGTCAGGATTTCTAGGAATGGAGATGTGCTTAGGGATCAGGTGATGCTGGATGTGGCAGGGTTTGTTCTGGTGCCAGCACTGCAGGTCTGTGCTGCCCACCTGTGTGGTGGGTTGGGCAGATAAGAGCCATACCTGTCTGTAGTGTCCTGGCTGGTCAGCACCTTCACAGAGATGGGAGTGCTCCAGGAAATATGAAAGGCTTTGAGTGCAAAGCCTGAGCCTGTCCTGGTCAAGGTAAAGCTTTCCAAATCTTCCTGGGCTACCACAGGTAATGGATTGGCCATTTCTTGATGGCTGGCTTGGGAAAAAAAATGTGGCAGAAAAAAGTTTTAAGAGGTTTTTTTTTGTCACAATTACCAAAGCACAGTGAAGTTGCACCACCCCTTACTTCCCAAATGACAAATCCAAGAGCCTTCCTTTCACCACTCTGTGTCAGACTTTCCTTACAAAGAGGGGAAAAATGCACTAATTGCAAAGGAGTGTCTGGACCATAATTTGCCATCTGAAGCTGCAAGGTGCTAATTAATTGCTCATCATTATTTCCATCTGATGCCTTTAAAATAGTGGACCAGTATTTATAATATGAAATGTGATTTTAATATGATACTGAATTATGTAGACAAAAAATCTTACAGTTGCATATCAGGCAAATAATTTCTCCACTTCTCATAAAAAAGGCAATTATTCAATAACTAATGTCAGCATGTTCTGCATCATTCTTGCATATCATCTTTCATACATCATGTGTAAATGCAAAAGCAAATAAAAAGGAAAATTTCCTGCTGTTGTGACCTGTCAGAATTCTGCTAAAAGGAGTTTTGTCTTTGTAACTGCCAGTAATTTGGGCAGTGCAGTGTCTGTGCAGGACCTCTCCAGGGCCAGCTGCTCTTCTCAGACCCTTGGCATGGCAACACACACGGATTAGAGACAACTTCTGCAAAGCCTCACTGTGTTGCTGCATCAGCAACCCTTCTAATTACATCTGTGAAGCTCCATTAGACTGGAGATAGCCAAAAAGTGAGTGGTAAAGGAGGACAACAAGCAATCCAAGATAAGAGATGGCATAAACCAGCTGGCACTGGTAAAGATTACTGCAGACCAGTGGTCAGTGAGTCAGAACTCCTCAAGCTGGAATACTCCCTTGGGGGTCCAGTAGACCAGGGCTAGGAAAGGAAACTATGAGGGAACTGAAGTAACTGTGAAGGATCGTTGCATGAGAATTGTGTCCTTTGAGGTGTGCTCTACAAAAAGAGCTCCTGGGATGCAGAAGGTCTCAAAGCCCAGATAACTTTTTCTCCACAAGTAAAATAGAAACAAAAGCCTGAAGATAAATTTGCCTGTGATCTTGCTTCTAGTTAATGAACATTTTATTGTTAGTTTAATCTCAGTTTTCTCCTGCAGGCACATTCACAATAGAAGCTCAGTTTTGCCTCTAACCACAATCAAATGCAAAAAGCAGCAGCTGATTTACCAGTTGAGCTTTAACCATATTTGATTCTGGTAGGAAAGCACAGTTGAACTTTTTGCTTTTTTGTTAGGTTATTGTAGTTTGAAAGCAATAACTGCCTTGGGTGCTTCTCTGAAGTTTCCTTAAGAGATAAGGCTGACAGGTTAACAATTTCATAAAATTTGAAAAGGTTCCTCTGAAGGAAGATAATTTTCTAAATGAATTATTTATTCCTTAAAGTTGCAAATACAGACCTCTCAAATCTACCAGTCCTGAATGTAAAGGAGGTAATCAAAATGCTGGCAGAAGCAAAATTATGTCTTAGTTTTATTCTATACAATAAATAAATAATTATTTATTTACATAAATCATTACTATTTACATAAATAATTATTTTAATAATTATTACAAAGCAATAAATAATAATTTATATAGCAAAAAAAATTACTAAACTCCAGCCATAGTGCAAGGAAGACCAAATAACAGTTTTACCACCTCAACCATTCCTGAAAATATTTACTTTTATTTAAAACTGAATCAAGTAATAAAATAAGCATTTTTTAAACTCTTGCTAACTGACTACTTAGACAAAAATTAAAGCTAATCATCAGCTCCTATTGTGGATTTGCAAAATCTAATAAAACTGGAGATTTTTTTAAAGTCAAAACAGAAACCACTTCAATCTTTATTGTTACAAACCATGTCATGACATTCTAAGCACCATTCTCCCTCTGAGTTTCTACATCTTTGTATTGCAAGGTACCAAGAAATTCTCTCAATAATTTTGCTCTTTTGAATGCTTTTTCTCCCATATCTATTAAAAATCTCATTAACAACCCCCAAAATCAATATTCCAGAGGTCACCTATGCAAGGAAACAGTTTGCTTTATTTTTTAGTAAGACACCGAAAGTTTCGGAAAACTTTGCCATCCTTGCCCAGCTGTGCAGGCAGAGGCATGAAGAAGACTGCTAGAAAGCCATTTATTTCAAGTTGCTAATTATAAGGTAATTTTAAAAAATTAATTCATAGCAAAGACATTTCCCTACTATGAGAGAAAATACGTTAATATGCAGATGTCTCAGGGAAAGAAACTGGAAATTAAAATCAACTTACCTCTGGAAACATAAAACTACGGAACGATGGAGTAGAACTGGTGTGATACCAAGTGTGAGTCGGCTTTGAACCGCGTTCAAAAGCAGCTCGGGATTTCCTGCCGGTGAGTCAGCTGGGCTGTTGATCTCTGCTTTATTGGCTGCCTGCAAACACTTAACATTTCCTGGTCTGATACACAACTGTAACTCTTTAGTGACTGCGGATAAGAGCGATTGCAGAAACAGAGCTTGGCCAGCTGTTTCTTCCATATCAGGGAATACCAAGAGGGAAAGGTATATTACAGTGTATATAAGGTACAACAATCATACCCTATTGGATACAGCCCAGGTACAGAACTATGTGGTGCTGTGCTCAGACTGTGCAGCTGATACTGATCTCTGCAGTGGGTCAAGCTGACAGCACAAGTTAAAAACCCTGTAAACTTTTTAAGCCAAGTTGATCTTAAAACAGGAGATGAATGCTGGGTTTCTGGTAGGAGGGTGGGCAGGCACAGGGTGATGTTGTGTTACAGAGAAGTCAGGTTCAATGGGCTGTCAAACAGCCCTCCCAAAGAGGATCTGGGGGTGAGGCTGAAAGTCAAGCTCTTATTACAGAAGGAGAAAATTACATGCTGGGCTGTATTAGAAATGCAGTCAGGAAAGTGAGGTAAGTCATGGTGCCTCAGTGCCCAGAAATGGTGAGGCTGCTGGAAATACTGGAATCAGCTTTAGGGCCCTCAGTTCAAAGAGAATGTTGACAAACTGGAGAGGACACAATGCAGAGCTACTGGGATGGGGCCCACATCCCCCACCCCAGAGGCTCGGAGGGCCAGCCTTGCCTCAGCAGAGGCAGCAGGCTGAGGAGGTATCAGGTAGAGTCCTACAGCTATTTGGAAGTCAGTTACGAGGACAAATTCTTCTCCATAGTGGCAGATAACCACCAGTGGTATAGGCAGGCGTCTCAACTTCAGAGGTTCAAGCCAGATGGTAGAAAAAAAATTCATCAGGTGAGAAATGCAGTTCTTTATGGGCCACTCAGGTTTCAGAGCCTCCATCCTTGAAAGGTCCTGTAGACTTAGCTAAACAAAACCATGGCTGAGCTGACCCAGCACTGCCAGCAGTCCTGCCTTTAGCAGGAGGCTGGGCTAGAAAATGACAAAAGCTCTGTATAATTTTAATTTTGTGAAAACCTTAGAGGGCCTAATTGTGTTCCTGCTGGGCCCCTAGCATGCACATTCCCACTGAAGGCTGATGGTTCTGCTGGATGCAAGGTGGAAACTTGGAGAGAGAGCACTTGTTTCAGCTGATCTCATTTCATGCAAATTCCTCTATTTATAGAGTCTGACTTAAAACCAGTGTCAGCCAATGAGACTCTGTCCACAGACTTGTGTTGGTTTTGGATCAAATCCTAACCTTCCCCTCTCCCAGGGAGGGAGGCAGTTAGCTAATCCTCCTGTGATCACAGGAAAGTCCCTTATGGCAGAAAATCATGTGGCCAGGGCTGTGTGGCTGAGGGGAAGCACACCAAGAGTGGGAAGTTCACAGTGTCCTTCTGCTGACAGTGGAACTCTGCCCAGCACCAGCTTGCTCTGCCCAGCACACCCCTCCTGAAGGGAAATTTAGTATGAAGGAGCAGAAGCTGCAAAGGTGAGAAAAGTGGCCTGTAACAATCCTAGAGAAGGCTGGAAGCATGTCAGGTTGTGTTGCTGGCACCAGAGGATCCTCCTCCCCTTGGCTTTGATTTATCAACACCATATTAATTTTTGTCCATATTCGATACTTCTGTGGAAAGTACATTAAAAATGTTTTCCTCTTTATAAGATGTTGGCCTGTCTGGCTCAGACTGTGCTGCAGGAGAATCACAAACTCTTCAAAATCCATACAGCTAATTAAACAAAGTTCTTCAGAGGAGCTTTGTAGATAAATTTGAAAGACTTAATTTTACAGAAATTCTTTGACACCTAAAGTAGTTTTAGGTACTTCTGTACTTTTAGAATATCATGTGATGGGGAAACAGAGTACTGAAACAATCCCACATTTGTTTACTCCTTTTGACTATTGTTTTCAGCTTAAAAAAAACCCTTAGCATAAAACCAGAAAGCTTAATTTTAATCCATGTGTGAAGAAAGCAGAAATTTACAGGCCAATTTGCAGTGCAGGTCTGAGCTAATTAAACATCATTATTAACTGAAAGTGTTAATTTAAAAAAAGAAATCTGTATTTTACCTAAATATAATTCATCCAGAGAAATTTAAAGCTTCTCGCATAACATAAACACTTGTAAACAATAGGCAAGGAAATCGTCTGCAGGCTCCCACAAGGCAGAAATGTCTTGTGCAGAAATCAGACAGTTAAGAAAACAAAAGTTTAGTTTGACTGTAAATTGTTACATTTGTTTGGATTTTGGTTTTCCTTAGAATAGGACCTTGCAGCAGAGAATAATGGGCAAGGCAGACATTGAATCATTCTCAGCTCCCATGCACAGCACTCATTCACTGCCATACAGCCATGGCATAAGACAAAGCACAAATAGAGTGAGTACAGTGAAAGAATGACACAGGACCAGAAGACTGAGGCATTGAGATGACCCAAATACCAAAGCCTCTGATATATATTCAGTAAACATTACACTTGGATATTTCAGAAGAGTTCCCAGCATCATTTCTCAATCTGGCTATTCCAGTTGAGCATCTGGGCAGGATAACTTGTGGCAAAGAGGTAGGTTCTAAAGTGCTGTTTTATTTCGCATCTTGTCTATTTTAGGAGGACTTACAAGAAGATAAAGTTGAAATGCTGTAGGTTTGAGATTTGCAGGATTCAAATGCTATGTAGTTCAGTTTTATAAAAGCTGGGCTGTTGTGCACGAGTGCAGCCAATGATTTAATCATCTTGCTCTGGAAGACAGAACTCCAAACAGGCACAATACTCACTCACTGTAATGGGATACTTTAAGATACAAAAAATTATGGTGTCCCTTTTCCATTTCATGGATTTGCAGTTGAACTGAGCTTTCCTTTTCTATTTTGTTTGTTTGTTTGGTTTGGTTTTGTTATGAAAAATTGTTTCTTCAAATGCCCATACCATGGTATTTTGGGAAATATTCACAACATTCATTATGCCATTAATGAGATGACTAAACAAAAGTTACCACAGCTTCTGGCCTTAGGCAAATTTCATACAGTGAGTAGTGTCAAGCACCTCTGCTAGTTAAATTCCACCAAAGACATTTATTGATTCATTACCCAATTATTTATACAGTGAAATCTTAAACAGGTATGATGCAATAATTCGTGTAATTTGGAACAAGATGAAGAACTCCCAGACTGCAGAGAGCTTAGGGACCATACTTGTTACAAGTGCCCTAGTCCTCATCCCAAGCAGTTGTGATCTGTTTTGGAACATGATGTCCTAAACAGTAAGACAGGGTGGAGGAATGCTAAACCTTCTGGTCTGTCAATCATGTACCTGCAGATAAGTAGTTCTAGTAAGTTAATGATGAAATGTCAGAGGCCTGCATTGTGTGACCTTGCTGTGAATGTGTGGCAGAGGTGAGGCTTTAATAAGCACCTTTCAAAGCCTTCACACACACCAAGCAAAACTGAAGCTCTTCTAGGCAAAGACTTGGTGAACACTCCCTTAGGCTCGCTCCCCTAAGGATACCTGTCCCAGGGTGAGGAATACTGCAGCCATATTCATCAATCTCCAGAAGAAGTCTTTCCTCTAGGACAGCATAACAGGAATATATTTTCCAATGCCATGCCTGTCTCCTGGATTTTTCCAGCAGAAAGTGGGCAACATTTTAATTGGCTTGATTCTGAGTGTTGCCTTTTCTCTACCTGGCAATTCTGGAGTGTGAAAATATGCATCTGGGCACAAATCATCAACAACAATTTTTTTTTAAGTCTGACCTTGACCAAATGCTGTTTTCCAGTTGCTGGGCTGATTTGGGTTCATTTGGAGATTTTTTTTGTTTGGTTGGGGTTTTTTTAAAGTTGCAACAACATGTAGATTAAAAACATCTGAAACATACAGATTGCTACTGATTTCCTGTAAGTGTTGGTATAATCAAGCCTGCTTGGAGGCCACTCGTATGGAGTGCCATGGAAGAAAGACTTCTGAATGGCTGCAGTAAACATCAGTGGGCTTTCAGTCATCTAGGAAAACACTCTGCTTATGGTGAAATAAATTATTTTAATTTGGTCATTAGCATACTGAACTGGAATTAAGTCCAACACTGCCCGAGAAGAGAACTTCCTTCTCTTCTGTGGAAACCAGCCAACTAAAACAGAGGATGTAAAAAGTGGAAAATCTACCTTGGTTTCCCAACAGTTCTACCACCACCAGTTGTATAACCCTTTGCATACCAAAAGAGCCTTTGTCAACCTTAAAAATTTTACCTGGGCTAGAATCCAGCATGAGTGATGTGAAGAGACAGTGCCTAAAAAGGTGAAAGGAGGTATTTTTGTGCAAAAAAAAAAAAAAAAAATCTGCTTATGGAACTTCAATACAGTTCAAAAATTATTACTAAAGTAGTTTTAACAGATCTTGCAGTACTCAAGGGGCTAAGTTTCAGCTTTCATTTGGAGGTTGCCAAATCGAAGCCATCTGAAACTCTATTCATTACAGACCCAAAACTTTGGAAGACAATGAAAAGAACACAAGACATTGTTTATTACACATAGTTTCATCAACTGCATATTAGTTTGAATGGCTGAGTTTTTGAATGTTTGAGTTGGTAACATTGCAAACAAGCTTCTCTGAGGAGGGTGAACACTGCAGTTCTTTGACTCCTGCTTGGCACTTACTTCCAGTAAATTTTTGCATGGCTTAGTCCGTGGAGATCACTATCACTTCTCCTGTGAAAGTGATGAGAGAACAGGGACACACACAGCAAGAGAGACACACATGCAGTGTCCAAACAGGCTGGAGAGCCCCAGTGCTGTGTGCCCTGTGATTCCTGTGGGCTAGCTTCATTTGGAAGTCAGCATTTCATCTGTAGCAAAGACACTGGAGCCAAAATACAGTAATAGTCCTATAGTTTAAGAAAATGCTGCAGTAATGCAGCATTATCTTTTGGGATTGATATTTTGACTCTTTTAACTTGTCAGTGATCAATCCATTTTAATACAGGCAAACAAACTTTAGTGAAAAGGAAACAGTTCTAATAATATAGCTGGAGGTACTTTTTTTAACTTTTGCGTTTTAAAGCTGAAAATAGCAGCGTGGCATGAGTCAGAATAGCCTCTACTGGGTGGACTTCATTCTGTTGTGTTCTTTCCAGGAAGTGGCAACAAAGAGAAATGACCTGTTGCAAATTTCCCGATTGTACTGCGAGAGACAAAAAAAAAAAAACCCGAGGCTTATCCATGTCCTCAAGTGACATGTACTCCCATTTCCTCTCAGCTTCAGTGGCACAGGAAAGCAGGTATCAAAACAGACAGCTCCATGGCAGATATTGAAAAGGAAACATTTTTAATTTGTGCAAAAGCTGATAATCCCTGACCCTGGCAAGCTTGGGAAAAGCCCATGGTTTTCCCAGCTTACACAAATGCCAGCTGTAGGCTCAGGTCTATGATTGTGAGAAACAACTGACATTAAGTGAATTTGCACATCTCCAGGTCATGTTTCCCTCTTAAAGCAAAATGCAGCAGTAGACATTTGGCAGTGTGTACACCCAACTCAGAGGCTCTCTGGATTAATAGTCAGGGGTGTGCTGCCCCTCAGAAGCAGCTCAGGGGAATGAAGGAAGGCACAAACAGAAGCCACATGAAGGTCAGAGGGGAATGTCCAGTGCCAGAGCCCAGAGGGTGTGGGAATAACCCCAGGCACCACCATGCTGGGAACAACCAGGTGGAAAGCAGCTCTGCAGGAGAGAACTTTGGGGTGGTAAGCAGCTGAATGCGAGCAGCAAGGAGCCTTTGTGGCAGAGGGTGACCAGCATCCAGAAAAACACCGCCAGTAAGGCAAGAGAGACCTTGCTCAGCACTGGTGAGACCATATTTGGGGTGGCATCCCCTGCTCTGGGCCTCCCTGTGCAGGACAGGCATTGTGTAAGTCTAGCAAAGGGTCGGAAATTGATCAGGTAATTGGATTATCTAACATGGGAGGAGAGGCTGAGAGAATAAAGATTGCTTAGCTTCATGATAAAGCTCAGAAGGATCTTTCTGATGTACGTAAACACCTGATGGGAGGAAGCAAAGATGGAACAAGACTCGATGTTGCCCAGTGAATGCACAAAAACCAGAAGAAATTGGAAGTACAGGAAACTGTTTAAACATAGGAAAACACCATAAAGGTAATTGAACAGTTAAATAGGTTGTGCAGAGAGGTGGAAGTCTTTAGAGGTTTTTAAAACTCAGCTGGACATGGTCCTATAAGCACAGATTTATTGAATTCTTTGGTTTTTTTAAAAACAACTTTCTACAAAATAACTGTGAAGTGTTGCTCTAAGAAATGATGTGACATCAAAGACTTGTGCAATGTCCAACATTGTTTTTAGCATTGCACAATTAGGAAAAACCTCCACTGGACCTGTTAACCCCATTTGACTTGAGTTCTTATATATGGCTCCATCATATAACCAAAATAAGCTTATCTAACAGCTTTAAAATATTTTTCCTGCCCCATGACATTATGAGGAAATTGGGGTCAGAGGCTCATGGGTTTCATGACTACTTTTTCTTGCTTGCCTGTAGAAAGCAATTGCTTAATTTTCCTGTCCTATATCTCTAATAGGGTCAAAAACTACTTGTGCTATACTTGGTCTTACTTAGCAATGGAACTGGTGACTTTACTATGCTACTGTAACTGTAAAAACTCAGTTCCTGACACTTTCAAAGAGAATCAGCTGATTCTCTCTGCAGTGAAATAAAAAGGAATAAAGCTATCAGAAGTGGTGACAATACGAATAGACAGAAATATTAAGTCCTGACACACCAACAAAGCAGCTGAGGGTTTGAGTTTAAATGCAGTTCCAGAGCCAGTGGGCAGAGCACATGGGTGAAGGTCACAGATGAGGTTGATGAGGACTGGGGGATTCTTGGTGTTCTCAGGCCCTGGCAGAAGATAAATCCCAGTAGTCACAGCTTATCTTCCTTTAAAGGTAGGCTCTTTGAAAGAACTGTGCTTGTATTAGAAGGTTCAGTGTAGATTTACTAGGCTGTAATGAATTTTTAATCTGTAATTGTTTAGTAGGCTTTGGTAGGATCTGTTTCTGAATGTCTAACACTAATCTTGAAAAGAATACTTTTAATAGCATTGTAAACCCTAATGCTGCTTTCTTGCAGTTCCCATTAGATGTTGGCCAAAGCTACACAATTGAATACTGTTATCTCTTCTGGAAATAGAGAAAAGTCTCTGATTTTAGTGCTCTGGCTTCTCCCTTCTCTTTTTGGTGATAAGCCTAAAAATGCATATTTTGACACACTAGTGAATAAGTTTTGTTCCTTTTAGCACAGGGAGTGTTTCACTGACATTGGAAGTTTTGTGTCTGTAATTTCCTTCTAGAGAAAACAGTTATGATTTATCTACAGGAACTTCATCAGCTGGTAGGAAACCACGAGGAAAGTATCAGAGAAAACAAGTTTCTCTAAATAGTTTCTAATAGGCTTTGTATGAGCTAGCTTTTTCCCAAAGCAGGAGTTAAGTCTCCTGGAGACCAGGAGATGAAGTTTTTGTTCTGGTACATGACAGTAGGTTGGGTCAGTGTATATAATCACAAAAACCATGCCTAGGATCAGGTTTGGTGTGAGAATGGTGTCTAGAAAACTCTTCATGTGACTGTTTACCAAAGCCATCTCCAGAATTCAGAGCTGCTTGGCAGATGGAGAAGAGCTGAAGGATTCCCCTGTTCAGGAACCTCTCTGTGCAGACACACAGTGGCCACTCAGTAGAGCCTGCTGGCCACCACTGACCCATGGTGCTAGAAGTTAAATACTCCCTGTACAGAATGAGTATAATGAAATAAAAATAAATACTTAAAGGTGAATGAAGATGCTAAAAAATAAACTAACCTTCTCATGTGAATATACTCTATTGAGGTTTAGACACATTATATCCCATTTGATGCTCTGTTTTGTCTTCAAGAAAATACTTTGAGAAATCAGTGTACATGCTGGATCTCAAAGACAACAGTGCTTTAGTTTCATGAGGTCACATGTGTCAGTTTGAGAATTTAAAAACTTTGCTTATTTTTCAAGCCACTGAGTTCGCAATGCTGTATTCCACAAGAATAAAAAGTGTTGAATGAAATTTATTTTAGCTCCTTGCAACTTGATATAATTTAGTTTTGTCCAGCTGCCACATTACTACTACTTCTCTCTCATCCTTTGAGTACTGGGAAAAATGTGGTTGTGTTTCTTTTCTGCTATTTCATAAGTGGGGTTTTGGGGTGAATTTTTGTAGCCTAACTGGCAAACATCCCCTTTCACTCTGAGCATGTGGGAGCTAATTTTAGTTTCGCTTTAGAGGGAAAGCTCTCCCTTTCAGCACAGGGGAACATTACTGCTTTTCCTTTTTACCAGTTCCACTTACAAGTTGAATCTCAAGATGCTTAGCAGTGTTGGCCATGTAAGGAGGAAAACAAGGATTACAGCAGTTTAAAAAAAAAAAAAGGTTGGAAAACTGTTGGCTTGTTTTATGTCCTGGAGCAGTTCACATGTTGAGAATGGTGTCTCCCTTTCTGGGCTGTATTGAGTAGCTGCTGTTTTCTCTTGCTTTCCACAAATTTGCTTTCTCTTCCCTGTTTTTACCTCATTGCTTGGGAAGATTATAAACTGTAGCTGAAGCAAGGCTGATCTGCATTTACAGCACTTAGCACAGAGAGGTTCTGGTAGCGATCAGAGAGTCCCTGCAGCAGTGCTGAACAAGTAGGTTTAAAATGACATGGCAGAGATACGCCAAGTGGAAGGCACCACCAGTAATGGTAACAACAGTAAGATTTGTAGGGGAGTGAGGGTGACATGGTAAACAAGAAAATAGTATTTTCTAACATTATCTAAGGAGATATTTAAGCAGGGAGGCACATGTGAACTGGATTTGGAGCTCACAGCAGAGTTGGTCGGGAAGGGAGGGAGCAGAAATCGTCACTTCTGAGGTTAGAAGAGATAATTTTTGTAAGGCTGTAGGAGTAGAAGTGTTAGACGGTTCCAGCAGGCATCTGGGAGGGTGCTGGGTGTGGGCAAAGGGCTGCACAACAGCAGGAGCCTGAAGGGACTGCAAACTGCCAGATCAGTGTGGGCATGAGGGATTCTGAAAAGAACGTGTCCCTCCCTTGTCTGAGTGCTAGAACAGCTTCCAGGGCTCTCCCCTGGTTTGTCAGACACAGCCTCTGCCTGTGATACACACATTCCCAAGGTAAGGATGGAGATCATCCCCCTGTGCCCCCAGGAGGTGCTGATTGTGCTGAGCACTGCGCTGTGCCTCGAACTGAAAGGATGCATTCAGGCTGCCTAAAACCCTCTCCGTGTGCTGGAGGTTGGATGGAACTGCTGGGGTGGGCAGCTTCAACCTCCCTGGCTGTTATGGGCACTGAGGATGGAAATGGTGCATTGCTTTGTGTGATCCAGAGTGTAAAACAAAACAAAACCAAACAAAACCAACCAAACAAAAACAACAACAACAAAACAAAACAAAAAAACAAACAAAAAAACCCCCCCAAAACCCCCCAAAAAAACCAAAAAAAATTAAATGAAGAGGAAAAGATTAAATAAAATGGAAAAGAGCAGGCCTGTCTCATTTTAGTCACGGCAACAGCTTACTCTCAGGTGGTGGTAGTAAACTTATTTGTAATTCAGAACTCTAAAGCCTATGTACAAATCAATTATTGTGTATTGATGGTAAAAGCGGGGATCTGATTGCCTGTATAAGCTGAGGATGAAAAAACACATTAATCCTGAAGTAACCATAGAGACTAATAAACAATGTCAGCTGTAAGTAACATTTTTCATTTGGCTATGAATCATTTGCAACCAAAAGTTCTCAACAAAGCTGCTGAAGAGACCTTGAATCTCCAGATACTTTATTTTGCCAAATCTTGGAATATAGGTTTAATGCATTTGTTGTCTAAGAAAGATTTAGTATATTTTTTTGTTGTTTCAAAAAGACAAGCAGCTATTTACTGAGTTCCTAGATGAAAAATATAAGCTGAAAAGCCACCAATTTACCTATTACTCCTGGAAGAGGGATGGTATCACAATTGCTGCTATGAACACCAGGCATGAAGGAGACCATGGATCCTTAGCAGGCACATTTGGAACTCATTTAGAGGACAGCATTCAGGAATGCTATGTGAATATACTTACTGGTACAGAGTATATGCTTGGTATTCTTAAAATAATATATTCATCCCAGATTTCTGGGTTATTTTTACACATATCCCCAAGGCATGTTACACAGTGCCAGTATGGCAGAAGTACAAAGCATCCTAAACGTATAAATCCAGATTATTATTTGGCTCAACCATGAAATCTGTTGCAAGCATTAAATTTTTTGTAAAACTTCCAGAATTTTGTGAAAGCACAAAAGTATCAGTGCCAAGATTTACAAAAGGTGAATCCTGACTGACAGGATTAAAGGGAAAATGTGACTACAAAGGAGTTTGGTTGATGTAAGTTTTGAAAAAAATCAGAGGAAAGTGAGTAAAGGGTTTCAGTGAGAAGCAATCAGAATATAAATTCACAGAGTAGCTGCATAGATAAACATTGTTAAAAGTTTCACTATACCATGTCACTTCAAATAAAAGGTTTTACAAAAGTATAGAGGACCTTTGCAAACATTAGGCAGAGATGAAGGGGAGGATGAGCTAGTTTGCAGGAAAAGCTAAGAAAGCAGGTGCTGGGGTGAGCTGCCATTTATTGGATTTGTCACTAGTCGGGCTTCACAGTGGTTTGCAGAAGACTTAAAATCCTTGTCCTCTAATCTGAGAGTGAAGGTGAAAGCTGATAAAATTTTGTGACTGATAAAAAAAAAAAAAGTGGTAAAATATTAAAAAGCAAAATACAGAAGAGAATTAGGTTGTTTGCTTGCTGGGCTCATTCTGGCAAAAGGCATTTGTCATAAATGTAGGGCTGAAGCTACTCCATCATGCAGGAAAAAAAAAACAAAACACATGAGCTTGCCTGGACAATAAGACTTATCCTGGAAGTCAGCACCTCCAAAACTGAAATGAAGGCAAGGGAGATAGAAACAGGGTTGTGATGTTTGTGTAGAGAGCCTCAGCAAGGTGGAAGTCTACACACAGCTCCAGCACATCTCTGAAAAGAATATAAAAAAAAAAACCCAACTGAATGAAGCAAAGAATGGTTTGCCAGAAATGTTCAGGTTCAGCAAAAACACTTCACAAGACGACCCTGGAGAATGTTACCTTTCATTTATCAAAAAGAACAAGAAACAGCTTGTTTAGCAGGGTTTAACTCTTCCATGAGAAAGGAAAAGGGGACTTTCACAGAAAAAGTAAGAACACAATGATGACCAAATGCCTAAGACAGAAACACATTGTGAAATAGGGACACACTATTTTAACACTGTGTGATTGATTACAGGAATCTGCTTTGTTTTGTTGCTTGTGGCTGGGGGGTTTGAGTGCAAGTTGGCTCTTGCTGCAGCCTGGTTTCACCACCCAGGGTCAGAGTGAGACCACCCAGCTTTGCTCTGTGCCAGCTCTGGGTTTTTGAACAGAGGGCAGCAATGCTGGGCCAGTGCAGGGGCCAGACTCAAATTCCTCATCATGAAATACCCAGTCCCTTGGAGGACTGAGTGGAAAGAGAAGGTTTAGTCATGGGAGGGAAGGAGAGGGAACATTTTCCTTGCTGCCTCTGCTGACTTAGCAGAATTTGTGGTTGCTCAGGACTTTGTGAAGATGCTTTAGGACATTTGTATTCTTACATGATCAAGTAGAGTCACAGCTAAAATCAAGCCTCCTGTTTTTCCAGTTTGTCTTGCCTTTCCTTGCCACATGGATGGTGTGGAGCATAATGTATAGGCATTCTGCTTTTTCCAGGTGGTTGACATTCTTCTGATCTGGCACAGGAAAGGGAAAGTGTCATCCTGTGGTTAAAGAATGGGGCTTGAAATCATTATGTCCCCCGAAACTGATGCCTCTGCCATACACTTTGGGTGTGACTGTGAGCACAGCAGGATTTGTGTCTCAGGTTCCTTCCCAGTAAAATTAACAGAAATGCTTTTATAAGGGTAGTTCAGGGTTCATTTAATCCTCATACTATCCTGGATAACCAGTGAAAACATTCAAAGTAAGTTGTGGTATGTTTATGCCAGTAACTTCAAAAATAATCTTCTGGGGTTTGAAGCCCTCCTCTTTATTAGGAAAAAGATTAATGTTCTTAACTTGAGTCAAGCATGCTTGTTTTTGAAAAAAAAAACTATAGTTTTAACTTATCTGAAAGAGTACTTAAAATGGGTTTAATTTAGCTATGAAATAGCATCAGCTGTGCAGCAGAGGTCACTGCTGCACTACTTGAATAAATTCTACCACGTGCCTGATAGGCCTGATCAAAAGGATTTCTAGTCTGCAAGAAATATTTGGATTTCAATAAAATTAATATCTCCCTGAAATTTTTATTTATTTGAAAGAGAGAATAAGCACCAGGAGAGCTACATATACAGAACTTGTACTCCCAGGATTCTGCAGCTATTTGAAAAACCTGGATAGTTCACAAAAGATATAAGGAAATCTCAGATATTTATAACACAGGCAGATATTTTCACATCATGTCTTTTACTGTTAACACACAGAAAATTGATATGCTGAGCCGGGTTAGTATTAAAGTCAATTTCTGGGATTCATTACACAGGGTCTGTACATTCTGGCTCCAGTCTGGGAACCAATATCCCTGAGGAGGGTGGTAGAATTCAGGAGGTGCATTTTGAGATCAAGAGTTGAGCTCTCCAGAGAGGCATGACCAGATCTGCACTCTGCCGTTCTGCATCTCATGCTCAGCTCTCCAAGCAAGACTTTTTTCCTGTGACTGATTCTAATTAGCTGCTGGTCAATAGAATCATGTCTTTGGGCCATATTTTCCAACAGGAAGTTCTGGATTATTGGATTCTTTGCCCTTCAATACAAGTCACAAGCTTTCTCTTCTCTTTAACAATTTACAGCTCTGTTTGGTGCTGTGAGTCTCAGGCTCTCTGAAAAGCCAGTCCCAGTTATTTATCAAATGAGCCACCAGCACAGAGAAAAGTATCAACGTAAAACTCTAACAAATATGGATCTGCCCATACCACTGGTAGTTCTGCAATGGATGCAGAGGATAGACCTCCAGTCATTATGGATCTTGCTGGATTCAATTCTAGCTGAACATTGTTAAAGCAGGATTGAATATGGATTCCATCATCAGTTTATACATGGAGCTTGTATAACTCTTTCCTGGAACTTCACCAGATTTTAGAAAGTAGATTTTTGCATACTAGGATCACACATAAGTGTTGGCATGAGATAAAAATTCCAACAGTAATAAATAAAACCAAAATGTCCCAGGAAATCATAACATAAGCACTGTTCCAGAGTGATTCTGGCACTTGTCCCTGGCCTTAAAAGTCCTTTATACTGTTCCATTATGGTCTGTTCTGTTCCTAATTATTTAAGAAATGAAGCACCTTGGATAAATTCCCACCTGATGCTGTAAGGGCTGTGGAGACCTTTACATAACTGTCCTTCAGCTGTGAAACACAGTAAACCATTGGCAGCGGAGGCTGGAGAGCAGAGGAAGAGCTTTCATCAAGAATGGGAATAAGTGCAAGAATGTGTTGGTGATTCCAGCAAGTTGCACTGGAGCTGTGCTGCAATCACACTTCCAGTGAGGCAGGAATGTCTGGAGCAGATGAAGAGTTCAGCTGTCTGCAGCACTGACACTGCAGAGCAGCAGAGATGAGCTTTTCTAGAAGCATCCAAGGGACTCGTGTGCTTTCCAAAACCTTACCCAGAAACTTCTGTGCGTAGGAAAGGAACTATAAAAGATGATATAAAAACAAACAAACAAACAAAAGCATTGCTTTAATACTTCAGTTAGCTCTTAAGTAAAGCAAAAAATGTGAGATATTTCCTGAGTCAATAATTGTTCTTGCCAAAGGCTACTATCAGCACTCAGTCAAGAGTGGTACTTCTTCCTCATGATCCCTGACCATGCTGAAATAGTTTTAAAACCTCCTGCTCCTTGCCTGTGGTGTTTTCCTGCTCATTCACCTTCCTTCTGATCATTCCCCTTGGTGTATCTTTAGTAGTTCTTCCAAATCCTTTCTCCAGTTTTCTCTACGTGGGAGGCCCAAATGCTTTTCTGCTCTATTTTTTTGCTATGATTCATCTACAAAAATTATCCACTATCACCTGTTGAGAACTAAGAAAGCTACCTATAAATTTCTGCCTTCTATCCAGAAGAGAGCCTTGGCTGAAAGTTATACTTGTGAATAATGTACCCATGTGTGAAATTCAGCATGGCTGAACAGAAGGGTTGAGGTGGAAAGGGCCCTCTGGAGACCATCTGGTCCAACCCCCTGCTTAGAGCAGGGTCAGCTGGAGCAGGGTACACAGGGCCAAGAGCAGTTTGGCTTCAAATAGATGCAAGAATAGTCTACAAAACACATTCCAGTGTTCAGCCACCTTTACCATAAAAGCAGGGCTCAACTTTCTCCCACCTTTTATGAGTCATTTTATTCAGGCCCCTGTGGAGGTCGTTGTCCTGCATGTGAAAGAGCTCATTTTGGGTTCAGATTGGTCTCTAGGTTCTCATTCATTCTTGCTGCAGGACAAATAGAATAGCTAAGTCTTCACCAAGACTCATTCTCCAACTGAATTCTTAGACTGAGATATTTTTATCCTTTTCCTTGATAAAAGTAGGCTGGGCAATCCAGAAGGGTTTATGGAAGTGTGTTTCTTTTAAAATCCTCCCAGCCTGCTACATTGGCTTAGCCTTACTTTTTTCTGTCAGTTCCCACCCCGTGTCTGCTTCAGTAAAAGTGCAAAGTGCAGAATAAAGAGCCAAATCAAGAAGCTTTGATTTTACAGCATTGTCCTGTCTGGTCTCCACAGAGCTCTGCAACAGCCTTTGATGTTTTTACACTCATTATTGTGCGTCAGCCCCTTCCTCTCTGGAATGAGCAATCCTAATGCTTTCAGTCATTGCCAGTGTCACACCATTCTCAGTTTCCCTTCTCCATGGACTATTCTTTATTTTCTGTATATTTATTATGTAGAAACAGCATGTGGCTTGGTTCTGGGAAGTGGGAATAAATCATTGATTTGTCTCATGTTTTCTGGGTAGACTGGAGAGGATCTGAAGGCAACTTTAAGAAACCAAGTGAAAGTATAGAATGGAAGTTCTTAGGGTTAAGTTTGGGAGACCATTTAATCATTCTTTGTTCTGCACTAAGCACACCAACTATTCCAGATTATCACTGATGATATCTCGAACAGAACTGACCTTTTCATTCCTACTGGAAGTTTGTGGTGTTTTACTTTGAAACCAGCATATACTTAAGTCTTTGTGGTATCCTGTGCATATCACACTGGATGGAAAAAGCTTGCACTAGCATGTGAGTGAGATCATTTGTGTATTTAAATGCCAAATTCATGTCATGAGCTATAAGCACTAATAACAAAGTACACCCATGGGCAGATTTATTTAAGTTTCTCTGGACAGGTTTAATGTTGGTTTGCCTGCTGTCTACAAAGTGCTACATACTTTAAGTGACTAAAAGGACTTTTTAAACCCAAGTAGTGAATCTCTGGCATCTAAAATACATATCCTTAAACTGTTTCTGGACCAAAGCCCCAAGCAGAAAGGTGGAGAGAGCAGTGAGCAGTGAGGACTAGGCTGTGCACAGCTCAGGCAAGGACTGACAGCAAGGGCTGGAGCTTCAGTGCTGTTCCTGGGCCAGTGGACAGACAGCCTCTGGCTGGACTCCCAAAATGATGTTGATGAGGGAAATTAGAACCTGTTGGTGCTCTCAGGATCCCGGGCTGTTCCAGCAGGTAGAGAAAACTTGCACAAAAAGAAGTTTTTGCTTTTGGAAATGGAAGTCATGTGTTCAGCAGTGGTCTAAAGGAATGTGGGTGCAGCATTAGTTGAGAGAGCAGAACCAAATCTGCTCCATGGGGCCAGAAAAGTTTTGTACAAGGGGGATTTGTAATTTGGAATGTTCCAAGGACACATGGTTTTGGAATGCTTTGGAACAAGAAAAATAAGTTATTTTTCTGTGTGGTGGTTTTGTGTTTTGCAGGGTTTCTTTCCTTCCCTCCAGTTACCTAATACTATCTTGGGTAGGTGAACTTAAATTACCTTTTTCACTATCTAAATTTCTGCAGGAAGGTTTTTTCATCTACATTTCCCTTTTTGCTATATATCTACATTACTATAAGTATGTCTTCAGCTTAACTCCACAATGCTTTTACTTGGACACTGGTCTTTGAAAACAAAAAGGATATTGACTGTTATTTAGCACAGCATACTAATCTGGGTGTCTTTTCTTTTCCACTACAGGAACTATTTAATGGATAGCAAATAAAATTTCTAACTAAAAAAATCCTTGCAATGAGGAGGATGTAGAAGGATAAGGATCCAATTTGAGCTGAGACAGGAATGTCAGTTATTTAAATGTTTGTGTGTTGTGGGAAAACCGTTCCTCAATCTAACAAATTTTATTTCTCAAAATATTTGTGCATACTCTTGTCTCATTTAGAATGAGTTTGAACCTTCCTCAACATAAAACAACCCATGATTTCACTAGTTACTGGAGGGTGCAAACACATCTCCTTGTAGTACTGGGCTCAAGTTAGTAGACTAGAACTTAAAGAAGCTGGCTATCAATTTCCCCAAAACAAAAGGCAGAGATAATTTCAAAACTACTCTGTGAAGAAAGGAAATTATTGGAGGTGCCAGTGAAGGAGTCTTAGGAATTCATAGTGCCAGAAGAAGTTTAGAGGGTCAGACAAGGTGATAGGGAACAGCTCATCCTCACATGAAGCCTGAGGCATTTTCTGGCTCTTGAGAATAACTGAGATCTTCTTAGTGTTTGGTGGCTTTGTCATGTGCTCTCTGCTTTGCCCAGAGGACATGTCAGTGGGAAACCCATGGGAATTGAAATCTGTTTTATTTATGTTTTATTGCAGGAGCTTTACAGCCAAATTCAGCCTCCTCTTGCCCAGAGAATGAGACCATGTTCTGCTGTGCCAAGCAGGCCAGTTTTCTGCTTTTCTGTTGTGTGCTTTAGGAGAGTGATGTGATGAGGTAATGAATGCTAACCTGCAATTCAGGGACCTGTCCTACCTGTCCCAGAATCCAGACTTCTGAACTTCAGTGTGAAGTTTATGTTTAAAGTTTTTCAAATCCCAATTACAGTTATTACATTGTTCAGAGCACTGGCAGGACAGCAGAAAGGACTGACTAGAGATCTCATTTCACACAGAAGAAAATTGACTTTATGTTTGACTTACATGGGATAAGCTGATCTTTATGCATATTGTTATAACCAAATTTTTCTGTAAGATCTAAAACTGTTCTGGAGACAGTTAAATCTATTTGAGCTGAAAGAAATATTAAAAATCCAAAGTTGCTCCTGAATCCACCTCCAGCATGCTCTAGTCTCTGCCACAATTATTCCTTCAACAACTTCTGTTGCTCCTGAAAACCATGTTGTCTGTGCTGCTTTCAAGGGACAGCAATCAATACTCAATTCCACACTGCTAAACTTCAAATTTTGTATTTATCTCATGCTACGAAATTTTTAGGGACTGTTACTCAAGAAAACGTTATACAACATATCTTCCCTTTCTTAGGTTCTTCCTTTCAGCTTCATTTAGAGTTCTGAGGCATGATTCAGACTGAAGTGAATAAATGAATTTTTGCTGATTTCATTGGCCCTTCAGTTAGGGCCTGAGAGCTCGAGTTAGATGCCAGTCTTTCCAAATGCACATATGTGTGTGCATTTATAAAAGCAGAAGCTTAGCAGTACATTAATAACCATGGAGATGGAAATCATCTGTTTATCCATACAGCACACAGCAAAATGAGGAAAAGTTAGCCACATTCTCCTGAATGTGGCTATTTTTGTATGAAAAATGAGTTTCAGAGTATTAGCGTGGTCTTACTAAAGTGATTTATTTCTTTGCCTTCCTGGACAGACTGAGAGGAGTCTTAATGGGGCTTACTTTTATAACTGTGAGAACCTGAGGGCAGGTTTAATGGCCTGGGCAGCTTCACCTGGGATCTCCACAGCCCCAGGAACCCATTTCAGCTCAGTCCTTGGCCCCTGGTCCCTGCCTGAGCTCTGGATGTGCTATTTCTGTACCTGTCACTGGTGCTTGCTGCTCCTGACCTGGGCAGGGATTTTTTTTACTCTGACCTTGTCACTGTGGTGCTGTTCATCAGTCAGTGACCTGCCCCTGCCCTTGGTTATCCTCACTAGAGCCAAGCTGCATATTGAATTCTGGGCTTGACCTCGGGCTGGCCTCGTTACCATGAGCCTTTCTCATGATCTGGGCTCTCAGATGGCCCTGCCTGTCCTCCCTTGGCCTGCTCAGAGGTGCCTTCAGGCCTAGTTTCAAGACCATTCTTACAACTAACCAGTGATTTTCAAGAACACCCTTGATATTTTACTGTTCTCACTCAGGTTGGAGTCAATGAAGTATTAATCATGAGGAATAAAGCAAAGTAAAACCCCAGCTTGTGCTGTGGTGACTAATATTGTCATTGCAGGCACAGAACAAAGTTAATTGCTGTTCACTGCTTAGAGAAGATGCAAACAAGGTTTTTTTTCTAAAAAGGTGTTTGCTCCTGATTCTAATTGACTGTCACAAGGAACAGTGTGTTGATAGAACTGAGGGCAGAGAGTGGGTCGGGTGCAAAACCACTAACAGGAAAGATGAACAAAAATAATATCTTAGCTTTTTCTGTTGTTGATGGTGGGCATTATTAAATCATGTTCTGAGAATCCTTTTCTTAATTTCAGCATGGCTCTGGAGGTTACAGTGGAACACAGTTTATAGAAATGATTTCTAAGTTGAGATTTGAAGGTTGTTCACAGTGGGTATGGACATGTACAATGAGATTAAATTCACTGCAGGAGCACAAGGAGGTTGTTGCTTCCTCTCAGTGCTAAGGCCTCTTCATTTTAACTGCAATGATGACTTGATTTTTAAATATAAACATTAACTGAAAGCAGATTATTTTAATGGGTTTTTTATAGCATTATAGTACAAGATCAAATATAGGTCAAATAAATATAGGTCAAATAGCTCTTGAAACTCTCCTGGAATTGTATAGTAGTGACATAATCTGTGACAGCGTAATTGGATCTGAATCTTCTGCTGAGTGATCTGCCCTATAAATAAGTTTTTATTCCAGATCTCAGGAGCTGAAATCAAGCCTTAAGTAGCAGTGTTAGAGTTGCAGTAACATCAGCTGTCAGTTGCACTATTAACATAGGTGAGACAAACTCTCCTATGTGAACACTCCTGTTAATCTTTAAAGAAATGTTAGGCAGCTGTTGTGAACAAAGTTTTGATTTTCTAATTGTACCATTCTGCCAAAAAACCTGGAAGTGTGAAGTGTTAGCAACTTGAAACTCTTGCTGGGGTTTTTGACTGAGAATGCCATATGACAGCACTCAAGTTTGCTTTTGGGCTATTTTTAAAAACAATTTATTCTGAGATTCTCAAGGCACTGATTACACTGGAATCCATAACATGTGCCAATGTGTAATATCTGAAACCAGCTGAGGATTTTCCCAGTCAGTTGACTTGAAATCACATCTTTAATAATGTCTTTATGCACTTAGTAATGACAAAAAGCAAAGGATTTCTGGTAGTTGAGAAGTGAAATGTGAGATAATACAAAGATGCTGTAGTGTAAAGCATGTTGATCTTTCTATTATTGCCTTAGTGTCTGAGGTAAACTAGTTAGTTATCTCTGGAGTGGTGTGTGTTATATTTATATTTGGGAATCATAACAGCATTACTACTGTGCATAAACAACAGCGATATCACCTAGAAATGAACACTCCTGATATTGGACTGGAATGCTACAAAGTGTCCTGTAGTACAGAAAAGCAGATGTGGTGAAAAAAACCCCCAAACCTGGAGCATTACTGTTGTCTCTGTATATTTTTTAAATCATAAATTTAATTTCTTTTCTTGCTTGCAGTTATGCTGCATGGACTGGAGATGGGTGTATTATTCATGCTGTAGTTATGGATCCAGATCCTGCATCGGTGCTTTCTTGGGAACATTGTGGGCACAGGACTTGTTCTGTCTGCTGTAGCTGATGCTATGTTATTAATGTTATTTCAAATGCAAACTCCCCTACATAGTACCTGTCATCCAGAAAGTACCCCATAGCAATCTAGAGCTCTCTTGTCACACCATGTATTGTTTTGGGGGAGGGGTTTTAGCTCTTTTGGCTGCAGTGGAATGGTTTCTGATTAGCTGGGCTCAGTAAATTTTCTTCACAATATTTATGTATCTATAATGCAAACAATGCTGGAGTGAGAGCCAGCATCTTGTTGAATGTTGCTGTATTTTGCTAATTCCTCAGGCTGTAATGACAAAATCTGAGTTGGACCATGATACTATATCTGAGTTTCTCTTGTAACTGGACTTAAAATGCCTTCACTTTTGGTTGCCAATGTCTCCCAGGAGCTCAGACTAACCTTCCACAAGATGACCTCCCACCTCAAGTATCCTGGTGGATTCTTTTTGCTACTTAAAACCAGATGCATTCTGCAGCTCAATTTGTAATGTGCTGTCTTTGGTATTTCAGTGTCTTAAATCTGGAACCAGGATGGACCTCTGCATCCCCAGGTACCAACCTTCTGCATGCAGTCACACTGTGTAATCTCATCCTGCTCAGCTGTTATGCTTGTGATGCTGTTTTTCTTGGAAATTGCATCTGGATAAGGTTGGTCAGTCCTGTTGTGAGGCTGTATGAGATGAAAGCTTCAGGAGGTATGGCTGCAGGCCACTCAACACACATGTCAGTCCTCCGAGTGTGCCAGCTGGAGTTCACAAGGACCACGCTGGGTTTAGAGGAATGACAATGAAATACCACTGGAGGAGAGGCAGTGTTTTTATGGAGGGTAATGTATCTTATTGATGCAATACTAATGTAACTGTATATAACTTTAAAAGCCCTCAAGAAACCATGAATATGTAATTCTGGAATATGCTCCATTTCTTTTGTGGTGTTAATATATACCAAGCGCTGAGATTTTCAGACTACCCAACCAGAGGCATGAGTAATTTTTGAAAAAGGCCTCTAATTATGTGGTAAAAAAATCAGATGCTCTTCATTATATGTCTGTAGGAAGGATCTGTTCAAACTGTTTGTGTTAGCTCTTGAAGCTGTAAAAGGAGTTGCGATCTCGTTTTTCTCAGTGCTGTACAAACACACTTAGAAAAATATTCCCTGCCCATGCAATAGAACTGCAATCAGAGGACAGGAAATTCAGAGAATTCAAGTGACTTATAAAATGTCATTCAAGTCTGGAAATAACCATCTAGGTTGTTTTTACCTATCAGATAATGCTTTTGTTAACTGACAATGTAAACTCTTCCTTTCACATAGATTCAATAGCCTTCTGTTCCTTCTCTGCATCTTTCCACTGGTTGTGGAAAGACATCAGGAAGTAACTCTTTATGCTAGAGTGATATTGTCAGGACATAGGACTTCTAAATCTTTCTGCCCATTGCTTTTAAAAATCACATTCACAGTTTAAATTAACACATTTAATATCTAGCTATAGTTGAAAAGTGCTCTGGAAGACAGGACAGACAGAAGCAAAGCTCCTTCTGCAACTGTGAGGTGGCTGTGGCAGTGTTTGAGTGCTGGACAGTGAGCAGAAAATATCCAGGGAGTTGTAACGAGCTGTGTAATTGAGCTAATCCCTGACAAGGACAAAAGCCTTTTTATCCCTCTCATTGCTCAGTGCTGATCTTGCTGAGGATGCACAGGTCAGTAAGAGAAAAGGTGCCCATGTTTCTGCTCTAACACTCACTCTCTTGGAAGGCTGGATGCCTTTGCAGAGCAACAGATCCATTCCATTTTTAAATTCTTGGATAGGAGTTTTTCATCTTTGATTATGTAGCAAAACTAAACTTGGAAATTTGGGGATTGCAAAACTGTGGATACTGTTGTCTTTATTGAGTTCAGCACTGCTTGCAGCTGAGCTTCTTATCTGAGTTGCCTTATACACATTTTTTTCCAGGCCTTTTTGCACACCTTTCTTTTTTTTTTTTCTTTTTTTTTTCTTTTTTAAATTTTTTTTTAAGCTGATAAAACACCCTGGATGGGGCAGTTAGAATAAGGGCAAAGGTAAATGGAGCTTGCTGGCAGACATTTAATGAGTCAGGGAGGAGGAGGCCAGACAGAACACACCTGTCAGAATGGTCTTACCAGCATGGCTGAGGGCAGCATCCCATTTTGTCAGTGTGAATAGAACCCTGGAGCTGAAAGGTTACAAACGTACCTGCCAGTCTCAAACTTGCATGTCAGAAGTTGCCTGCCCTTCTTTTGTAAGGGGCTAAAAATGTGCAGATGCTAGGGTGGAGAAATTAGAGTCCATCTGTGCTGCTCTCAGCAGCAGTTAGGGAATTGAAAGAGCAGCTGAAGGTGCTTTGAAAGCAAGAAAGGGATCTCTGAATGTCTGCTTGCACATAAATGGACACAGCATGTGGTGGGCTGAAGCAGACTGTTCAGATCAACTCTAAATTATTTGTGCAGGCTGCTGCTGTGAGCCAGAGGAAGAAAAGACTTGCAGCTATAACTTAAAGAAGCTGCTACCATAAATACAGCTGCAAGCATGTTGAGGTTTCTATAATCTATTTGGTTTTATTTATTAACTCAATGTTTTGCACAAACATTTAATACTCTTGCATCATGTAGGGCTGTGTGTTTACTGTATGAGCAATTGTGCACCTTGTTTTAGTTCTCTTGGTTTCTGAGAAGAGTCTGAAGAGGTTATTTCAGGACAGGCTGGGAGTACATCCATAAGAAATTGAGAGGGACTGGCAGTCTGCAGAGGTGTATTGTACTTTTTAAACTGGTTAATGTGACTGTGTTTTACCTCTGTATATGGGCTTATAAAGTTTCTAGACATTCCTTTGATAAATGTAGGGTGAAGAGAAGCTAGTCTACCTTAAAGCTCTAGAAAAGACTTATGCCCATTTTTAGTAGTAATTTGTTTTTTTCCATGCTTAGAAACTCAAGTATGTTATTTAGGAAAACTGTAAAGTCCTACTAGAAAAGCAGCAATCTGATCCTAGTTTGATTAATCTTCTCTTTACCAGGTTTCTTCCTAAAACTGTGAGATTACTGCCTCGGTGCATGGAAAAGCATTGTACCTTTTCCTACATTACAAAACCATCATGACATATCAATTGTGCAGGAAGGCTAATCCAAATGCCCTTGAAGCTGGTTGGAATGTTTACCTTTGCTTCAACAGGCCTTTCTGTTTAGGGTGGTGTGATTTGGCTCAGACCCCTTCTAAAAGCAAAAACCACAAGATGTTCCAAAAGTAAGGTATTGGTGATGTTGACAGACACCTTACCCACCAACAGCCTCCCTCTTGTTAATGTTTCAGATGAGGAGATTGAAGTGAGTAATTAACATGTATGAGCTGTAGTTACAAGCTGAAAAACTTTATTGTTTTTTGCCCTAAAGATTGACTGCCTTGCTCAACAGTGAATGAAACCTGTAAGAAAATGATCCTAGTTTTTGTGACAAATGTAAGGAACTAACTGGGTAAGGTTGTATGCAATTCTGGCAACTATCTTATGGTATCTCAGCTCACAAATTCCCTTTCATCCATCACTGATACTCAGCCAGAATGAACTCCTTTGTGATACTTGATACTAGATTGTTATATGAAACTCTGTAAAGCTGAAATTCGGGCTTGTTTTCATGTATTGCTCAGACACTTGTATGTTTTGGAGTTCTTTCAAAACAGCCTCATGTTTGTAAGGTTACATAAACCAGCAAGGTTTTGTACAAGTTAGAGGGAGGTGATTTCCTCAGTAGACAGGAAGGCATCTCTGGAGATGTGGGGTGGTGTCATTCGATGATCTGTATTTCCCAGTTTTAGAGTGACTCTGTGGAGAGCAGTGTCCTGTGGAACAGGATGTGCTGTGTGGCACCTCTGTCTGCTGCTGGAAGCTGGTTGCTGCTGAAACCAGCAAGTTTCCTCCAAGGAGTTATTGCACCTAATCAGCTGGAGAGATGGGTTTGTTCCCCCTCAGGCTCTTTTCTCCCTCTGCCAGCTGTACCCAGTGAAACTGCCTTCCTGTGCAGGCACATTCTTATGATGCACCAAACACTCCTTCAGCAAGTTGCTGAAATATCCGCTCTGCACCAGTGAATGTGCCAGTATTATTCCCAAAGAGGTATTGGGCAACTGATTTCCAAAGACTTTGGCAGAATCTATAGAAAACTGGAGCTGGTATCAGGCAGGAAAGGTTTGACATGGAGTTTTGCCTGACTCAGTTGTTTCATTTCCCAGCAGAGTCCCAAATGCAGGCTCTCTGCTTCATGCCGTGTTACTTTTGACGAGCTTATACCTGTACCATGGCACAAAGCCATCTTTTGCAAGTTTTAGAAAAGAATGCTGCCTCTTGGATGAAGAAATAAGGAACAAGAAAAAAAAATAATTTGGCAAGTTTCAGTGAGGAATTTTTGTAAGGAAAAACCCTTGGAGGCAGCATAGTTGCCATATATGAGTCATCTGAAACACATAACATGAATTAGGTAGTAAAGTAGTCATCCCCATCTCAGAAAATTAAGTTAATTATTATTTCTAGATGATTAGAAAGAGTAGGGGAGAATGGATAGATGTTTAACAAGTTGACCTTCCAAAGTTCATGGGAGTAATTTCTCAGTACAGCCTGAAGATAAGATCAGAAGCTGTGAGACAAGCATGTCTCCAGAATAAATGCAGCATACAAAGAGTTTTAACACAGTCCAACAAATATGCTGAAACAGACGACTTGTTTTAGCTATTCCCATATATACTAGGAAATAAATGCTTGTATATTGGAAAATATGCAAATTTTCTGTAGGAACTGCAATTCTGCAGGAAATTGCAACACCTTGGAGAGATGTGAAACTGAGAAACAATGATAAAAATGCAGAATATCTATATCACAGGCTATGCCTATAGAGGCACAGGCGTCGTTGGGGTTTTTGGCAAGAACTGAGTGCTCTGAGGTGCACTCTAGCCCAATGATGCTGGAGGGTTTAGCCGCTGCAGCAGAAGAGATGCCCATGTACAGAACATGCCTGAACAGAGCTTGGGTGTGTTCCAGGGTGTTCCATGGCTGAGGGGACTGACAGATGTCTCGGCCCAAAACGAGCCCACTGAGAGCTTGCAAATGTGAATTTATTCCTGGGGGATCATGTGCTACAACTAAACATGAATCTGTATTGTAACTACTATAAATCACTTAGGCTATTGACTTAGGAAGATTAGCACTTTTAAATGAGGGGCTCAGTACTTGTGGTCAGGCACAGACAGGTGTGACACAGGTTGGTCACCTGTAGCCCAGCAAGGAGTCTGGATCATTTTTGTCCTAGAGCAGCCCTGTGGCTGAAGCACAGGCCAGGAGATATGTGTTCATTTCTTGCCTCTGTTATGGCAATTTATCGGCAGACATTTAATTTCTGTATCTTCAAATGATTAAAAGTATCTGTTTGATAACCAGTCACACCTAGATGTGAGTCAGATGGGACAGGTTAACACCCTGTTAAGATTAGAGCTGTTCCTTCTATTATATAATTCTCTCTTTATTTTGAAAGAGGATTTCTGCTATTACCTGTTCAGTTGTGTGCCACTTGGGTATTTGATTGGATATTTTTCTTTTTTGGTACACTTCTGTGTGTTTGAGGGGAATGGTGCAAGCTGAGTGTGCTCTCAGGATGCAGCTCAGTAATGACACTCCAGCTTTTATTGTGTTCCAAGACTAACAGCAGTTTGGTGACAGCTGGGCAAGTTTGTTTATGCTTTCCCAAATGTCAGAACAAGGAGAGAGCCATCAAGGCTTTAAACTGAATGCATGTCATTTGCAAAATATGAAAGCACTGCAAAGCTGAGTGGTACTCAAAGTCCTCTAGCAAGGCTTTATGGGAAGCTAAAAAATAAAAAGGCATTTTCTAAAATTGTGTTCCATTGTAATAGTTTGTATTAATAACACATTCAAAGGTGTAAAATTTCAGGAAAAAATGGAGGTATGTATGGCAAGCTTGCATAATTCTGCAAATAAGTACAACTTAAATTACTTTCTAAAGTTACTTTTTTCTCATTCTGCCTTGACATCATTGACTAGTATAATAGTTGACCTCATGGTTGATATTTTTATTCACAGGCTGAACTGATGAGTTGAATGAAGCATGGCATGTACTCAGGTACACAATGGGAGAGCATCAGGAGGGGTTAGCACTGCAGTGTGAGTGGCAGATAAAGAAGCTCTGCTGTCCCAGGCCCAGGAGTCTTGTCTATGTTTCCCAGGCACAATAAGCATAGGGAGTCTTCTAGAAGTCCTGGGCATTACCTTTGTGCTGCTTTATATCCATTGTCCCCATTCCAGGTGAGGGAAAGGTTCATTACACTCCCTGGTGGTGCTTGTACTTTGTCTCTTTCAGAATAACAGCCACTCCTGAGGCAAACCCAGGAGACACTTTGCATAAGCACCCCATGAATGCTTTATTCAGGTGAGAGGATAAGAAACAGATCAAGATCAGGCCAGGGGATGGAGTGCAATGAGAGCTCTTTGAGCTTCTCTACTGTGTTTACCTAAGGGCTCCTCCCTCCTGAGGGACCAGGTGAGAGCATGCTTTTTCCCACACTCATGCCCTTCAGTTATTTTGTTGAGGTTTCTTTGTGAACAAGGAGTATCCAGAAAGTCTCCAAGGTTTGCCACTTTGCTTTTTATCAGGCATGTGGCTGACTGCATTGGTTTGAAGAAAAATCTGTGCAATGCTTCTGTACTGTCCTGTTACTTCACACTTTTGCACAATTCCTTTGTGTTTTCTCATGCTCTGGCACAGGTCCAGGCAAGGAAGCTCAGCCAGAGCAGGGACAAGCCTGAACTTGAATCTAAGGTCAAGAGAAATAGTCCTGTGGAACTGTCAGCTCAGTGCTAACTGATGGTGAAGCAAATTAAGTGCTAGGAAAGGATGGAGGACAAACCAGACAGTTGATGCATAAACATTTGGTTCATCTGTCCTTAGATTGCTGGATTACATGCTGTTGTTCTCATCTCAGCATAGGAAATGAGCATCTGGAGAAGAAAAAACAGGTTGATATAGGGTATGGAACAATTTCTGTATTTGGAATAAGTCAGAAGACTGAGAGAAATAGAATAGAAATGTATAAATATGGTGCTGTGGAGAGGGATCAGTTGTGTAATCTCCCTTTAGTACAAGTACTAGAGGCCACATATGAAATTGCTGGGAACCAGATGAAAAGAGATGGAAGGAACTAGCAAGAGAACAAACCTTGTCAGACTTGGGCCAGCTGGCTCAGCTGCACGTACCTGGAGGCAGCAGAAGATAAAAGACAAGCATCACATACTTGTCCTGTTCCATCCTGTGGGTGACTGCTACTGGCCGCCAATGAGGGTGGCATGGGAGGCTGGAGGGACCTTTTGGATCCTTCTGGCCTGCCCTGTGCATGTCCCAAGGGCAGAGGAGCTGCACTGAGCTCTGGTTACCCCGAGCAGCTCAGGCTCACGCTCAGGCACGGTGAGCTGCAGCAGCAGAGACAAGGGCAGACTTTCCTGTGGCACAGCTCTGACCTGCAGTTATTGCTGACAGCCCTGAGTGTTCCCCTGCAGGGTGGCAGGAGTATAAAAAAGGGCTGTGGATAATGGCCCGGTCAGAGCTGCCAGGGACAGATACCAAAGATAGCCCACGCTTTGGTGCCACATCATTCTGCCCTGGCAGGCACATTTCAGGCTGGGCTGATAAGCAGAGCCACTCAGGTACTTCTCTGTCACAGCACTGCTGTGTGGCTTCAGCCTTGAGGTGAAGGGTCACTCCATGTTACAATCCCCAGGCTCTTTGGCAGATGTTTTGCTTGATGATTCAAACTTAGCATTTTCACAATCAAGACAAATATTGACCAGGCAACGAGGAACACCTCCTCCTTTTCATCTGTGCTTGGGACAACTCTGTGGAAAAAATAAAAACTGCAGCTGGCTTGACATCTGCCAAAAATGTGAGTGGATTAAAAATAAGTTATTTCTCATGATAAAATAATTATTAAGGGTGTAAGATTAATCTAGAGTCTCTCAACTCTACTCTAGAATAAGCTGCTTGAAAGACAAAAAATATAGCACACTATACCACTATAGCACACTATGACCCACAAAAAGGTCACCACAAAAAAACCCAAACCAACCAACCAACCAACCAAAAACCCAGCAGTACAGTAACAACAGAATGTGAACTAAACTAATCCAAGCAAAAATACACCTACAACAGAAATTATAAGTTTTCTGTAGAGTAGGTGGGGATGAGAAACATGGAAGATATCTTTAGTGAAATTTCTCAAAAAAACAGAAGTACAACTTGAACAAGATCTTGGGGAAATTGGATTTTAATCTGGTACAAGCTGAGTATGTCCATTGACAGATCATTCAGCACTGAACACTTGTTTCACTGACCTATGTTCAGCTTTAAGCTTTGACAAGTGCAAAAAGGAGTGTCTGTCATTAAATGTGGAATTACATAAATTGCAATGTATTTCTAAACCAAATGCTTTGGGGAATTAGTTACTGAATAGCTTTATTCTTCTGCAGAAATCCTACCTCTTTCTTACCTGTAAATCCACTGTGCAAAATCTCTTCAGACCTCATAGTAAATATTTCTATGTTCCTAAGACACAGAAATGACCCCAGAATATATGCATGTGTTTCAAAATAGAACATTATGTTTTACAGGAAGTAACAGCTCATTTCGTATTCTAGCCACCTTAAGCTAGTCTAGAAACAGCTGTCAATTCAAGGTGAGAAACCCTGACCTCTGAAATAATTTTGTTACACCTCGATGCATTACTGTTATATTGTGACTAAGTGATAAGGTTGTCTTTGTAGAAGGTACTGGCTCACCCAGGTTTATGCAGAATAGTCCCAGGAAACTTTAAATTTCACTCCTGCCAGTCAGTGGCGGAGCTACTGTGAAGGGAAATGGGGGTCTGAGAAAATATCACTCCAGCTGACCTTTTAGTGTGCATGAAAGTACTCTTGAGAAGGAAGGACTTGCGTGCAAAAAGCACTTTGAACTTAGACTCTTAAAGTTATGGCAGAAAGGAAATGTTGCAAGTCAGGAATATCAGATTGGCTAACCTGGATCTGAGCAGCTGTTATCTCTGATAGAATCAGGTGCTTAAGAGGAAGATGAAAATAAACCCCGAGGGTAGGAAGCTGCAGGACAACTCTAGTCAAGTCTTTTTCTAAATCTTCACAGCTAAGAACTATTGCTCTCTGCTGCAGAAAATCTTATTTGTCTTTGACAAAATTGAACATGCTGGCCGGGTACCTCTGGGTGCCCTAAGCTTCATGCGTTTCAAAGCCTTTAAGGAATGCTACAAAATCATTTATCTTGATTAAGTGATTCTTGGTAAAGTAGAAAAAAAAACTAAAGTTGGGTTAAAGAGCTGCAAAATGGTTTATGCTGTGGCAAAGAAATGAATACAAGAAAGTCCAAAGGCTTGCTGCAACCCTGTTTATGAAAGTTTGTGTTGCTGAGTTAAACAAGCTCATAGCATCACATGCTCCTTTTCCACCTTTGAATTACTCACTTGTATTTGGAAACTGCAGTTTTGCCCTAAGGGAAAGTATGTACAGAGAAGATGCTCAGTGCTCACAGTTCAGCTGTACCTACTACTTCCAGTTTTCTTCTCTGTTAGTTATTCCACTCAAGAAACTATGAACATTAACTTTGAAGGATATTTTGTGCTTTGGGACATATGCACAGACCATAGAATTCTACAGCAGTTTATTCAATTAATCAGTTGCTAAATGCCCATGTAGACTAAAAGAACATAACTAAACCATGGCTGTATGACTGTAGAAGCTAAAGGCTGTATCTTCAAATGATGCAGCTCTCCAGAACTCATGTAAATATTTTGAATATATTGACATTTAGATAAGAGGAAAATTCCCAACCAGTTTAATGTGTAGTTTAATCTTTGACTAGGTCATGGATGCTGTTTGTTTGACATAAAAGTGTATGTGTTTACTTTTCCCCAAAACATCAATGATGAGCTCAGGATGGAGCTCTGAGGGCAGAGCACACGAGCTGAGCTTTCCTCTGCCTGTGGCAATTGGGAATGAAGAATCTGCAAAGATCCACTCCTGGGAAACATGCATGGCTCTAGTCCCTGGAGCCTAAGGACTGCACCTCTTTGCATCCTACTAATTTCTGAAAGGAAGCACATGTGCTGGGAAGTAGAAAGCACCCTATATTTGGCTATCATCCAGCCATCTGAGGAGGGAAATTGTGATCCTGGCCCGTTCTCTGAGGAAATGCCTGCACAGCCACTTGGCACTCTACTGCTTCTCTACACGGATACTTCACATGTAAACTATTCCTGCAAAATATCCACTGTTGGCTCCCAGTATTGTACTGGGAATGTCTCTTTCAAGGTGTGCTTATAGGGACTCTCTTGACCACTGCTCTTGCTCCCTAAGCCTGGACAGACAGGAGGTGGGGAATGTCCCAGTGAGGCACTGACACTGAGTGCCATGCACAGTCCTTGCTGCAGGGTGGCCAAGGGCATGATTAAATGCAGTCAGTAGAGCTCCATAGCCCTCCTGGGCAGTGTGATTGATTGTCACCTCCCCAAGTTTATTTCTTAACAGCTGTTTTTGAGACAAAGTGGTGGAAGTGGCCGATGCCCCTGGCCAGTGAAGGGTGGTGAAATTCCTTGGTTTCATCTCATTGCTTTCGGATGACAACCCTCTTCGAACAGACAGGGAATCATTTCAAGGTAATCAATTGAAAGCAGGGAAAAGCAAAAATCACCATCTTACAATAGTTCCAGCAAAATGTAAGGTTTTGCTTTTTTTATTTTCCTCATACAATTTAGCAAGTTAATAAGACAAAACCATTTCAATCATTTATGTGACTGGGAGGTCAATGTTCCTGTGAACAACAAAAGGGTTCAGTGAACCTTTACTTCTCTTCCTTTGGACCCAGCTGCCTAAACAGTGCAAAAAGAGGTATGAACACACAACAGATATGGCCTTGGCAGGGACATGGGAAAGTTGGGACATGTGGTCTGGACCAAATCTTTCTTTAGAGAAAGCCATGTGAAAGCACAAACACATGTAGGAAGTCACAAGTTTAACTGAGAGCAGAACTGGGTCTCGTACTTCCAGCGTCGCCTAAGCTGCTTTTTCTGTCAGACCTAGCAATTGTCTGGGATTTCCCAGCCTTTTTTACCTCTGTCATTCAGCTGAGCAAGTCACATATCTCAGACATCCAACTGCTCTCAGAAGTGGTATGGCCACAACTTGCTGCTTCTGCCTGAGGGCTGCCACAACATTTACAAGGAGCATCTTGGTGATGAGGTCTGGCTTGTGGTGTTGGTGACAAATGTAGGTTTTCTTAGCTGAAGCAAAAAGAAACCAGGTAAACTGTCACAGTATTGATGTCAAACTATTTATTATCATTACATGTGTGGGTCCTAGTTCTGGTATATAAGCTAACATATAACTCTAAGTGTAAGCTTTTCTGGGTGATAAAGGTGGAGATGCTTCAGGCAGCAACAAAGTGAAGCTGGGTTTTAGGTTCTGCACAGAGACCCTATGGAACAAAGATACTTGATCAGATTTTCCAACACTTGATTTTGTATTTTGTCTTAGATTAAACGATGTGCATTCTGCATGTGAATCAGTGAATGGAACACTTAATATTCTCTTAGGCAGAAAACATGAAGAATTTTAGATTTCTGTTTTACCATAATTGAGAGAAACACCAAAGCATCAAAGCACTACTGTGGCCCATGGAGGATCACACTGGGAGTGTTCCTCTCATTATGAAAAACCAACAGAACATGAAGTTCTAATGAGTGAAACAATGTAGTTTGTCAGGATAATTTAGCACAGTCTGGTACACCTTAAGGCTGGCTAGAGGGAAGGGTGGATGCTGGAGAGGTGCTGTAGGAAAGGTTCTGCCATGAGCTGTCAGCAATGAATTCTGACACCAGAGCATAAGCTTCCCCAAATCAGGAGCCAGCAGAATCGGGGCTATCTGACAGGTTTCATAAGTAGGAGATGGACAGGTAGAACTTACATAACCTGAGGTGAAAAGTCAATAAGTAACAAGGAAATTTCTTTCTAAGGAAATAGGGGTTGGTTCAGGTGTAAAGTATTCCCCAGTACAATGTTATGGCTTTGTCCTTAAATGTGTGCACCAACAAAATGGCTTTGTCAGTTCAGGAAAAAAATAGAAATGAATTGCATGAGTTTGTAGGTCAAGGGCTGGCTGCAAGGCCAATTACAGATTGCTCAATTACTTCTTCTGGAAAGTTTATCCAAAGTGTTGGGCTGAATGATTTGTTTGCGGTCAAGGTACACAAGGAGAAACAGTTACTTCGATATGTGTCTATTCTGTGTTTCTTGGGATACCAATAAAAAAGAAGCCCCCAAATTGCTATGTTCAATGGTCTTATTGTACAAGCCAATAAAGGGCACTGGGTTATTGCACATGAATATTTTCCTGCAAAGAATTGTATTGTGCACAAAACTAGGATAGAGCTTGTGGTTTTGGAAAGCCATCCTGGCTTTATTTGCAGAGGTAATAGAGATTCTAGCTTCATAAATTCTAGTAGGAAATGGACAGAATCTCCTGTTTTTTACAGAGAGGACGACTTTATTTCTGCAGATTTGCACACACAGGAAATATTCCTTATTTTCCTTAGTACAAAGCCAGCCAAAGCATCATATATGGTTTTCTCTTGTATCTATGGTATCAGCAAGTATGGACTTGAACACCTTTGTTCTACAATGTTTGACACGCAACACTGCAATATATTGAAGACAGATTTGAAAAACCTAGTAACAGGGCAGTCTTAAATCACCTAAGCAAACAAATGCCTTATTTTCTCTGAAAGCTTAATTTTTCCATGGCTGACATGGACACATTGGTTACATGCCAATAAATATCTGAATAATGCATATAAAAGCCTTTGCTGTCAAAAAATCTGTATGAGTTATTCAAGAGCTCTGTGCAAATGCTACCTTGGATAAAGGCCTAGGAAACTGGAAAGAGTCCTTATCCCTCTCCCCCCACCCTCTTCAGTCTGACAGCATTTATGGAGTCAGATTTTTTAAAGGATTGACTGGTAACTAAACTTTGAGTGAAACAATTGCTTCACATTTATTAAAACAACTTGTTCTGGTGGAATTAAAACAGAGTTTCATATTAAGTATTCTGCTCTGATGGGAGTCATGAGAGCAGAGAAATCCTTCTCATGAACTGTTTTTATCTTTTAGATCACATGAATGAAAGTATGCATTTTAACTGTGTATCAGCAGTCCTATTTCCTGGAAGTTGTGGTTTCCAAACAGATGGCCTCAGAGATAAACATGTGCTTCATTTACTACTTGAACTGAACACTTTGAGATAAAGGTATTTCATTTGTGAAGGGCATTTTAAATTTAGCAAGCCAGATCAATTATTCCCTGAATTGAGTAAGATACCTTGGATGAAACCTCTGGTAGGTTCTGAGTTTTATGCAAGCAGTTTGACTCATTTTACTGCTACTGTGCAAAAGGCTTATAACACTTTATCTCACTGAAGAAAAAGAAATACAAACTGAAATTAATCTTTTCAGACCCACTATGTATCTGTGTTGTCCTGAGGATAAAAAAATTGAGATATTTGTTCAGTGCAGGACTGCTGACAGGCATGGGTGCTGTAAGCCTGCTTTTGCTGCAGTCACATTAGTCAGCTGAACATTACTAAGGAAGTTTCTCTACATTCATTCAGGAGCTGGGAAGGGAAATATTCCTGCTGACTCATGCTTATTAGTATTTTCCTTGCTCCACCTCCAGTCATTCTGGCTCCTCCTCTCCTCTCCTGCTGCTGGTTGCCTACTATATTTAAACAGCTGTCCTAGAGCAGAGAGAGGATTCCAAGCTTGTAGTTTGGTTGGCTCTCCTGACTGTACAATCACTTTCACAAAGATCCCACTTCTCATCAGACCTGCTGCTAAAGGTAAGAAGGCTCCAAATAAGTACAGAGAGCTCTGTCTGGTGTACCCTAACATCAGTTTCTGAGTGTCACAGGGGTGTTTTTAGAAAGGTGTTATTACATGCCACAAAGTTGAATTTTTTCCACATAGTTTAATTGTATTTGGGGGGTGACTGGCCTGACACGTAAGAGTGATGATGCAAGGAGAGAACAGCTTCTGAAACTTGTAGGGAAGTATAAAATGTAAAAGCTGTCAAGATCTCTGCTTTTTAAATAAAAGTACTAATTAATCAAATATTAAACTGGTGAAACAAGTGAGTTGATGAGGAAATTAAGCTGGAAAAAACTATTATTGCATCTCTGTTGGAATTGTTCTTTAAAACTGACTGTTGTGGTACCTTTTTTAATCTCCCCCAGTGTTTATACCCCAACTGCATTGCTCTCTTGAGCTCTCCCCATGTGCTGTTCAGGCCACACTTGTTGATTCTTACTTTAGCAAAATCTCATGGCTGTTACAGGGAGAGCATTCTGCATTTGGCTGATGTAACCTGGATTTTTATTTCTCCAAGGACCACACAGTGTCCTTGCCTTGCTAAATGTGCCTTTGCTTTTTCATTTGCTCACTTAAAACCTGTTTCAGTCTTGCAGCCTGGAACTAGTAAGAGCCACACTGACCGAGTTTGTGAGTTATAGTCCCTCTAGACATGAGGCTGTGTCAGGAAGGTATGCAGAGTTTGGCCCAGACTGAGCTGGGAGCTTTTCAGCCAGAAACAATTATGTAACATCACACAGACACTGGAATGCTTTGGAAGCAGCAAGAAGCCAAGTTGTGAAACTTGCTGCATTCTCCCAAATGAGGAGAAGGAAAGGGACATTCATTTAAAGTAGGAAGCTCAAAGCAGGAGCCAAACTCAGTGTCACTAAGCTGACTAAGTGTGAGTGCCCAGCAGCCTACACTATGTAAAAGGAGGCTGAGAAGAGCACTCTTAAATTTCTTGCTATTTTAGGCTTTTTCCTGGTGCTAACTAGTTCAGTATAGATTGGCAATGAACTTCAGTGTCCTGTTGCTTTCCAATGGCCTCTGCAAGAACAGGCTTTCCTCTACACTGTAATACTGCCCAAGTTTTGAGGTATCAGAGTCTAAGACTGCAAAAAAAAAGTAATTAAAATAATTCACCTTAACAACTAATGGCAGGAAAGGTGAATGTTTGGCCTGAAACTAAAATGCCTGAGGTGCTCTGAGTTTTACCCCCAGAAGTCAAACCTTTAGCCTACAGGATGGGGATAGCTATAAACAGTTTCAGCACCCGATTCACTTTCTACTTTAAAATAAGAATTATTAACTATAAATTATAGAGATGGCAGCTATAGGATGTGAAAGGGACTTCTTCCATTTGTAGAGAGATGCTAGGATGGTTAATCTTGTATTGATAGAATTTTCAGGGTCAAATCTTCAAGAAACAAAGTGTGTAGCACTAAAATGACTTTAGGGGTTTTGTGAACCCAGGCACTGAATAAATCCATGGTTAAAAATGGTCACATATGTGTACAGATCCAGTAATTTCATCAGACTAACAACTGTGCTCCTCTAGCTATTAAAGTTTGTTTTAATTGCAGAAAATGCTCCTCTTTCATGTGTCAGGAGGTGCAGCAAGGAGGGGGAGGGTGGCGGCAGGAGTTATCAGTGAGCGTGTGGCTGCTGCCTCTGTGCTTTATCAGGGTGGAGAGGGGTGGCACGGAGCAATGGCCAGGAGCCAAGGCAACCTTCCTCTAAAGTAAACAGCACTGCCAGCCTGTCTTCTCCTGGCTTGTGCCTTTTTTGTCCCCTTCAGGCTCCCCCAGAAAAGTTCTGGCACCCAGCAGCATGACGCTGTGCTCACGCCTTACAAGCAGGCTCGCAGGCTCCTTCTTTGTGTGCTGCCTCTGCTGCTGCCCTGCCACTGCTGCCATGTGCTCTGCTGGGCTGCTTCAGCACTCCTTGCTTCTGGCAAAAATCCCTCAGATGTGCATGCAGGTTTCCCATGCATGCTGCTGCAAGGAGCTATGGAGCAGAATCCTGGAAGATTGCTTCCCGAGATCTTGCTTTCCTCTTCCAGGCTCCCAGTAGTTTCACAGAAATAAGATGTGTACTCTGTGTTAGGAAAAATTAATAAGAACTTCTCTTCTTGTGTAATACAGTGATGGAGAGGGGGTTATTTGTTATCACGGAGAGGAAACTTCTGCTGACCTGCAGCTAGATGCTGTAGTTTACTGGTTTGAGGGGAATAGCTGACTGGTCACACCAGTGTCCTGTTCCTTTGGTGTCTCTGGCAGTCCCAGCTGCTGGTGCTGAATTCTACTAATTGCAGCTCTGGAGCTTTGTGGGAAGGAATTATTTGGGGATAAACTTACACCACAGTCTGCTGAAGGTGGTGCAGGCAAAAGCTACCCAAAAGGCTAGGGAGATCCTCAGGTGGTTGGGCTGTACTCCCACGGCTTCCAGGGCTGTAGGGAGGCCTTAAGGGGAATTCATCTTCTGTAGTGAATACAACTACCTTTGAGTCTCAGTTAAATTGGGAACGTAAGTTTCATTGAGATCCAACTCTCTTCAAAGCTTGATGCTTCAAATTACTTAAATTAGAAAGCACAACTATAATGTCTTTTAAGTGGTGCCTGTCCTGTCAGGCAAAATTCATAACCGTCTTAGACTAATGCTTAGTTAAGTGGTAACAGGCAACCAGTGTCACTAAACTGTGATCCAAAAATTGAGACAAGGCTGCTAGTTTTTAATTCAGCTTGTAAGCCATATGTGATGAACCCAGTCATCTTGGAATTGAGCTGTTGAGCCCAGCCATGGCTGCACCTTGGTGTGTATGAGAACTGTCACATCCCTGCAAGGAAATGCACTCACAGCACTCCTGCTGAAGCCTGGAATTTGTGAATTGTAGACTCACTGGTGGTTTCCTGGCTGCCCAGTCAGTCACCAGCGTGCTACGCTTTGCTGGAGCTGCTGTGACGTAAATGTCAGCCCTAAAGAGGGGCATTACACTGGCAGGAAGACATGTGCTGCAATACCTGTGTCACAGGCAGTGATGTGCCAGGCCTTATGGAAGTGTGTAGTGCTCCTGCCAAAGATCTGTCTGCACTTGGAAAGGGCGTGGAGAGCGTGCCCTACTGGACAAAGCCATGCCATTCCATGGATTTTGCTTAGATTTCCAAAATGACAATGAGGTTTTTATAAAAGAGAGTATTTTCTGTAGCGTAACTTAAAAGCTTATGCTGAATTTCAGAAATCTCACGTTTATTGTGGTAAAAATAACTTCCCTAGGTTAGTGACAGTAGACTTGAATTCCATGGAAAACTAAAGTCATTTGATGTGGTAGGTTTCCTGCAGGAATGGCAAAAACATTCGTTGGATGTTTGCATAATGATTAGATTAGTTTTGTAGATTCCACTCTAATGACACCTTAGTCTCCAAGATAATTATGATGCATATTTTGTTCAAAGACTTGTTATTTACTTGCTCAGACCTAGAACTCTCCATTTTCTGGAAAATTAAGAAAGAAGGTTCCAGAACTAAACTAGCACTTCTCAAAAAACCCTACAGTGATAGAATGGTACCTGTTTGAAAATGCAGCCAGGAGATTTCAAACTTTGGGCAGAAGTCTTGAGTCAGGTTTTCTTCACTTATCAGTAAATGCAGAAGTTACTTTTAAAAGTGTTTGTGATAATGATACCATTTTCTACAGAGTATGGTCAGAAGTGAAGCTTTTATTAACAAGCTACAACAGTTCATTTAATGTACTCAGAGGGTTGCTAAAATTGCCAGCTGTCCTGGAGTAACTGGAATTTATGTCTGAAAGAGAAAGATAACTGTTCTCTCCTCCTTTTGTGGTGCATGATCAGAGAATCATCCTTTGATTTTGGGGTCAGTTGGAGAAAAAGACAAGGAGGTCTGTCCTGAGTGTGGAAGTGTGACAGTCTGCGATGCAAGGGTAATAATACTTTAGATTAGCCAGAGTTTGTGAGCTGGAAAAAATCTGGTGGTGTTTTTCTTGTTTGTTTGTTTGCTTGTGGTTTTTTGTCAAAAAATTAACATAATTCAAAACATATTTGTTTCAGCAGGTAGATTCCAGAGCATAAATGCTTCCAGATGGGAAGATGTATCCATTAGTGACCAGACCCTCAAACAGGAGTGGGCTCAAGACACTGCCTGTTGTGATCATAGGTAAGCCTTCTCCTGCCAGCACTGCTGTGTGTCTTGTTGCTTTGGACTTGCTATTCTTAACTTCCACATGTTCTCACTCAAACGAGAAATGCCTGACTACTGTTTCTGCATCCTTTCCCAGACAGCCAGACTTCCTATAATATTTATATAATACTGTAAGAGTCATGAGAAGGAACAAGATATTTTACAAATTAAAACATATACCTATTTTTAATGGTAAAATTGGTAACCTTTTAAGCATCAGTTCATCTGAGCCTGCTTTTTCTCTGTTGGATATTTAGAAAGATTCAAATCCTTTTCAGTACAGATAGGTAATCACCTTGCTGGGATTATCTGTAGTGCTTGAATTCAAGGTAGGTTTGTGTGAGTTTTTCCACCATTATGACTGTTTAGAAAGTACTCCAGATGCTGTTAAGGTTTCTTGAAAATTTTCACAGATTTCTTTTAAAACATGAGTGAGCTACACTGATTTTGTACAGATTTAATAGATTTATAAAATGCAGTTTTCTACCAGTTAAAAAACAAAACAGGTTATATAGTAACTGTCTTGCCTCCCTTGCAAGAGGGAGCTTGCAGTGTGAGGTGATTCTTGGAGCAAAGTAACAATGTCAGAGCCTTCCCCTCTGACCAGCCATGAGCTGTGGAGGTGTTGGACCTTGCTCATCTGAGCATGTGTTTCATGCCTTGCAGAGCTGGCTCCCCTCCTTATCTGGCATCCAATTCAAAGCACCCGAGGGAGCTGCTCCAAAGTAAGAGCACTGCATAAATCACCCCTAATCCTTGCTAACAGCAAGTTTGACAAGGATACTACTACCAGCAAGTTCTGATCTGAGAATGACTTTGTGCTGCTCAGTTCTACAAGTCTCTAGGTGGGAAGGAGGATATTTTGGTGCCTCCCTAGTGCACCTGTACTGGGAGCCAGGGTGGAGATGCTACTGAAGCCTCAGAAGCAGCAGTGTGAAGAGGTGCACCCTGAGGAGCCTGTTGGACTGAAGCAGCCCAGCTGTTTCACTGCAGCTGGACAACACTGCATGAAGGGCCCAGCCACTTCCCCAGGCCCTGCTCCAGGAAGGCTGTGTGCTGCCTCAGCTGTGCTAGCAGCCTCATTTTAAAGTTGTATTTAAAATATCTTGAGGCCCAAATGTTCTTGTGGTCATCCATATCAAACTTAGAGGATTTATTCTGAACCATGTCTGTGTGTTGTTGCTGAGTTGTTGAGCACTCAGGTGATGAAGTTTGGCTTAGGTACCTCCTTGTACTTCCTAAAGCAAAGTAGTGACCTGAAATTTGTTATATTTTCCTATGGCTGCAGTTTAGTTTGTTTTTAGTGTCTGTTGCTGTTGGTTTTGGCTAGCTTCCCTTCAAGTGGAATATTCCAAACGCTGACCTGCAGCTGCTGGTTCATGTCAGCACAGCAGCCTTTGTCCCCAGATGTGACATGGGCTGCCCTTCACATAGCTCACTGTTGGCTTTACAGCCATGACCTCCCTCTTTTGGGATCCTCAAGGATCAGCCTTTGCTCCAGTCACCCTTGAGCACTGGCACTGTGTCAACAGGCTGCTGTCACTTGGGCTCTCCTCCCCTCTTCGTCACTGCACTGTCATGGCTTTTGGTCACACAGCAGCAAAGCCTGGGCAGCCAGAGAGGCTGACAGTTATACAGACAATGTAAAATATTAAACATGGAGAACAGCCATGTGCAAACTTTCCACAGGCTACTCTCACTGGGCTTTGGAGTCACATTTATCTAGTTTTTCCACTGGCTGTTGGGTGGTCAGCAAAGGAGTTCAGCCATCCAGCAACCTGTTCGAAGTGCTGTGTTCTGAGGGCTTGTCTTGGCATGGCAGAGAGACTTTTTCCTTAACACACTGCAGTACCACAGTAGGGCTGGTTCCCATTTGAAGTGTCCTCAAGACCCATTAGTCAAAGCTGTATTGCCAAATATCCCTTAAAAGATGGAATTTCTTGCTGAGAAGAACTGTTCCCCTTCACTTCAATAGTCACCATCTTTTCTGGATCTTGTATCCTGTGCACAGTGAACTACTCTGCACTGGTGTGAAATGTACTTTCAGGAGAGCTGAGGCCCCTGGTCAGCCCATGATCAGCTTCTAAACCCCTAATTTTAGAGAAAAACTCCATTCATCACCATGCAAGAGACTTCAAGCTTCAGGTGAGGGCAGCCTCTGACTTATCTAACCCTGTGTCTTTCAGCAAGTCCTAAGGACCTTGCAATGCAAATAGGAGCAAGTGAGGTGAAGGGTAAAATGTCTTCCCCAACTCCAATAAGTCCATGCTGGAACAGAAAATCCCCTGGACCCATAGCAGTGTCATATCTTTTGAATTTGTCTGCATATTAGAAACACTTTTCAAATAACTGCTCTATCTCCAGAAGTATAAACTCTTCTCAATTGTTTTTTCAGGGAATGGACCTTCAGGAATCTGTCTCTCATATTTGCTGTCAGGTTACACTCCTTACTTCAAAAGACACTCTCTTCATCCTCATCCTATTCTTCAGAGAAAACTGGAAGAGGCACCAGAAGTCTCTGTTTTGGACCAGGTTTGTGTAAAGATAAACTATGACATGCCAGTGAAGCATCCTAGGGGTGTATCATAAGTGATTACCTTGTTTGGATTTTCAAAGTACACAGACAGAATGAGCCTTAAGCAAATTACAAAGCATTTTGCTTTGTAATCCTGATCTCCCTTATCTGAAATGCCAGCATTGCTGCCAAGATCCTCGAGGCAGCCCTCAGGCAAGAACAGGTCTGTGTGCCAGTAAATGAGCTGCCCAAGCACACCAAGCCCACTGAGCAGAGATGCTGGAGTAACAAGCAGTCTGCTGCCTGGCACTACGTGCACTTTGAGCATCTGGTTCTTCTCTCTCTAGGATCTGGAGTATCTGTCTGAAGGCTTGGAGGGACGATCCCACAGCCCTGTGGCTCTTCTGTTTGATACTCTGCAGCGGCCCGACACAGACTTTGGTGGGACAGCAGAATCTGTGCTCACCTGGTGGCATGAGCCTGACAGAGCCATCCCTCACCTGGTCCTTGGCAGAAACGCTCCTGGAGGTGCCTGGCACGTAAGTGAATGGGAGCCAGCTGGGGTCTGTGTGTTGTGTAATAGCCAAATGTGCTGACTGGAGGGAGAAAAGCTCCTCTAAAATCCCAGTCAGCTCTGTTACATCTTATATGTATAGACAAGTGAAAGTTTAAAAGGAAAACAAGCCTTTGTATTCCCCATCTCTTGTTCTTTTTGGAAAACATGGATGGTTTCATCCATGACACCAGATCAAAGGAAATTACTGATTTCATCATCTGTGCCATATTGAAAAGTGGAAAAGCTGCCTTTCACTTTTTACATTAAAAAATTGAAGTCATTTTGCTTTGCTTCTTGTTCCAGTCTATAGAGGGCTCCATGGTTACCCTGAGCAAAGGGGAATGGATGGGACTCCCAGATCTCCCTTTCAAAGAATGGTTAAAGCAAAAGAGAAGGTGAGATATCCATGTGTGATCATTTGCAAACATCTGGAGATTTTTAGAGAACCTGGAATGGACTTCTTGAATGTAGCTACCCATCTGTTATGGATGATTTTAGTGAGAGAAAGGACACTCTTCTGCACTCCAAAACCAGTCCATTCTATATTAAGTGATTCAGATCAAGTTGCAGTGCTGCTTGGAATGTGTCCTTCTCCACACCCACTGGGGAGATGAATCTGTGACCAGGGGTTCTGGGTAAAGCTTGAAGTCATGGTCACCTGGCTTCTACTGCTGTTGCCCCAATGACAAGTACAATCAGTTCAGCCACTGTGCATTCTGTGAGGTGCTGATTCTCTTTACATGTGTCACAATTAATCTTAAGAAGTCCAAGTGTTAAAAATTGAATGGAAGTAAGATATTAGAGGAAGGCTTAAATAACCATCCATGTTCTTGGGGTTGGGATTAATGCTACAGAAAGCTGCCTCTGTCCAACAGCTTCTGAACCTGATTGTTAGCTCTATATGTCAGGAATAACTTTTCTGAAGTCAGGGAAACTGGATCAGTCTTCTCTGGTAATGCCAGGATAGATGGCTCTGGGATACATTCAGTGCAAGAGGGGACAAATTCCAGTCTCTTACTTAACTGCTGCTTGACCTTTGTTTGTGCTTTATTACAGAGGCCTCAGAAACAATAGAGCCACAGCAGAGGACATTGCTCAATATTACCAACACTATGTGCTGAAGAAAGGACTGCAGAAGAATTTCAGATCTGGCACTGTTGTGACCTCTGTGAGGAAAGTGAGTGCAGAGAGCATCTCCAACCACACGCAGAAAGATCTGCAGGAGGACAGTGACTCAATCTGGAACTCCAATGAAAAAAGTGAACAGGTCTTTCAGGTGGATGGATTTTTCAAAACTATGGAAGGTGATAAAGAGCCCTTCTCCATCTATGCAGAGAATGTGGTCTTGGCTACAGGAACATATGACAATCCTACCTGGCTTGGGGTCAAGGGAGAAAACCTTTCCTATGTCCACCACCAGCTGTCTGCCCTAGAAGAAGCAGTGAAGAACAACAGTGTTGGCATCATGACAGACCCAGTCTTGATTGTAGGTGCTGGTCTGACAGCTGCTGATGCAATTCTCTTTGCTCACCAGTGCAATATTCCAGTAATCCACGTTTTTCGGAGGCGAGTCACTGATCCTGGCCTTATTTTTAACCAGCTCCCCAAAACAGTGTACCCTGAATACCACAAAGTCCACCAGATGATGAAAGAGCAGACAGCTGCCTGTGCTGGGCCCTACGAGCACTACATCAGCCTCCCTGAACATCACGTTCTCTCCTTTGGCAAGGACAAGAAATGCATCTTTCAAGACAAAAACGGCTGTCAGAAAGCTTATAAAATTTCCATGGCTCTTGTTCTAACTGGCTCAAACCCCAACCTCTCCTTTCTGCCTAATGATGGCATTGACTTGGCATTGGACAGTGAGCAGCCAGTCAATCCAAAGAGGAATCCCATAGATGTTGATCCATTCACCTATGAATGCACTCAGGAGAAAGGGCTCTATGCCCTGGGACCTCTAGCAGGAGATAACTTTGTACGCTTTGTGCAGGGAGGGGCTCTGGCTGTTGCCAGCTCTCTGTTAAAGAAAGCCAACAAAAATCCCCCCTAACAAAAAACCCCATCCCTGTACTACCTGTACTAGGGTGGGTTAGTGCTCTTTCCATCAAATCATCTGATTTGTATGTCCTCAGTTCTCAAGGCCATTCCTGGTATTCTTCAAGGTTATGTGGAGAGTTAGTAAGTTCTTGCCGAGTTATTTGAGAAGATTAAGTGACCAAATACAGGCTGGGTTCCACACACAGCAGTGTCTTCAATTCCTGGGAATTCAGCTCCTTTTCTGCACAGCTGTGCATGGTTACTGGGACTGAAGCTTGTGCCTGGAAAAACAAGGGGCAAGACAGGAATTGCTCTTCTATCTAAAACCCTCCAGGTGACTGAAAATTGGATTGAGGAATCAATGTTAATTCTTTTGAGAAAGCAGGCCTACAACACTGTGTCTGTTGGTGTCTTACAGTGTTTTGTCATGAAACAAAGTAAACTGACCTGGTTTTATTTACTCCTGTGGTTTGGCTGCATGTACTTGTTAGGCCAGAAATCACTGCCAGGTGCTGCAGGTACCTCTTTGGCACACGGGGAGTACTCTGCCAGTAAAAACTGACATACAAACACTCAAAACTGTATTGTCTCACTGACACTGGCAACAAGTAATATGTGATTCTTTAAAAAATCAAGAGATTCCTGTGATGGGTTCTTCTCCTTCCTGAGAAGAAATGGTACTGATTTGCAAATACTTGGTTTGCCATCTTGCAGCTTCCTGCTTTCTAAATCCTTAACCTGTGATAGCCAAACTCTTGGCAGCTGCTGTAGAGACAGGCAGAACTAAAGGGGAGCCACAGGTCCATCTTGGGACTGCCCACGTACTGTATGGGGCTTCTGCTGCATAGAGGATTCTGGAAAGGTGCAATATGTTATATACTGGGTGAATTACTAATGTATTATGGTTTTTTTAAAAAAATATTTGTATAAGGGGAAATGGCACAGTCACTTTTTGGTAGCTTTATGCTATATATATATATATATAAAACTTTTTATACTGTTTTTCTAGAAGATTTTTATTGGCAGAATATTTTATTACAGTCTTTCAGTCTGTTCTGAATCAGCTGGGGTAGATGGCAATGGTGCCTTATGTTGTAAGCAGCATTCTCAACAGACCTACAGAGGCTTTCATACCTCTCACAGGAAAAATTTCAGTCACAGCTAATTTAATCTGGTGTAAAAACAGACTCTACTCCCTGTGCTGCACTGAAACTCACTGACATCAAAAGGCCCTGAAAAACTGAGTGGGACAAGAAATCTGTAAATTAATTGGCCTGGAGCTGAGATGTGGGAGGGGCTTGTCTGTGAATTACTGTATCACTTGAATCTTCTGACTGACTACTCTTGTATGAAACTTTCCAATAAAGTGATTTCAGACTTACCTTGTGTTGGTTTTAACTCTGAATATCTGACCCAGAGAAGACCTAATGAACTGTTCATCACCATCATCTTCCTGGTGAGTACCAGGGCATGGTTTGTGCCTGCTAAATCCTTCATCCCTCTGTTCCCTAGGAGGACCCTACTGTGAATTTTCTCTCCATTTATCTTTGTCTCTCCAGTAGGATGAAGAACCCTTGTGAAGTGCCATGCCTGTCTCTTGTGAGGCTAAGAGAGTGCCAAACCAGGTTATTTGCCAAGCTTGTTCTTGCCTGGGGGATCTTAGTTCTCTTTCATGTTCACCTGCTCTCTCCTCCTGTCTGCAAAATAACTCCAGATCACAGCCTAGACCAGTAAGTCACTTAAGACAGTTTAGAGCAGAAGGTGACAGTTTAGATTTGAAGGTGTCTGGTCCAACCCCACTAAAGTTAGAAGTTGCTCAGTTAGACCTGTTTGCTCAGTGCCTTGTTGGGGAAAGCTTTGAATTTTTCCAGGACAGAGATTGCACTATCAACATTTGATTGCCGCACTCAACGTTTTGCCACCTTTGTTGTCAAGAATTGTAGAGTATTTTCTTAACTAGTTGAATTGTCCCTACTGCAGCTTATCCACTGCCTCTAGGTTTGGTGGTTTTGGCTTTTTTTCCACTGAGAGGAGTGGTTCAATGTGTTAAAATATCAATACTCACTCTTCCCTGCAGGCTGAGACTAAAGTGCCCTCAGTATTTTGTGAACACAGAAGAGGAATGAGTTTCCTGGTCTGTGTCCCTGTTCACTGGCCAGAGGGGTGGCGATGCCCCCAGGGCTCTCTTTGACAGCATGACTCTACATGAGCTGGTACTTTCCCCTGATTCTGTTATCCTGGCAATGTGGGCATACCAAAGGAGGGATAATGTGCTTCTGTGATCTTCTGCAGCTAACCTTTGCTAAAAAAAGTTCAGTGATCAGTGCTCACCTCTGAAAATGCTGCTTTTGGCTACGTCTTCCTGTCTCAAAAGGAAATGAGGAGGAGAACAAAAGCCAAAGAGCATTTAAAAAAACCAAGGGGTGCTGGCATGTGCTGGGAATAAGGTCACAAGATTGGTGTCAAGGGGAACGCTGCCCTTCCCATCAGGGAGATCAAAGTCACAGTGTTCATGCTGATCATTCCTGCATCCCATAGTGCATTATGCTGAACTAATTTGCCCTGCACGGGAGAGCTCCTAACTAGGTCAGCAGCCTGAGCCTCAGTCAGGGGAGCTGGCGTGTCTGTTTGAAATCACCTCCTTTCCTGCCCAAGAGGGACAAGCTAATTGCCTACCCCGTGCAGGATCGGAAAGGGAAGTGGTTTTCCACAACTGATGCTTAGAAAATATCCTACATTCTGCCCGCAAGGGATGTCAAAGTAGAGAATCTCAATAGCAGAATTGTAGCAGAATTGGTGGTTTAGTCATCAACTGCAGGTCCTCAGGGCAAGGCTGTGTGCTTCTAATTCAAGTTGTCATTCAGCTCTCTGTATCCAGGGAGGCAACTATGAATTATTGTTCCAAAACAATCAGCTGTGAGAGTCAACAGATACCGACTTTGTTATGAGTGCAATTCACCCAAGCATTATAACCTTGACCTGCAGCATGTGACAGGACCAGGAATAAAACCAGGCACCTCCTGGGCCCTCTGCACAGCCATGCAGCTCTGTCAGGTGACACCCTAAATGCTTCCCCCCATCTCCACTGCTGCTGCTCAGGCCAGCCTGGAGCTCACCCTGGGGAGCCAGCTGGGTGTTTAACATCTGAGACCACTCTGCCTCTCTCCTGTCCCCTGCCAGTCATTTGGTGTCCCCTCCCTGCTGCCACTGGGGAATTCCCGCAGCCACAGTGACCAGAGCAGGTCCCTCAGGGGAGCCTCAAGCAACTCCCTGCTCAGCTCAAGTTGGATAGGGTAGATTGTTTTTTTTATACAGAGCTCTGGCTGCAGCTAAGAAGTGATGCTCATTCTGCCACAACAAGGGCTCCATGTCAGGGACTCATTTTCCCTTCCTCAGGGCTCCTCAGCCTCCTTTGGTCACCAGTTGCATCCTTGCAGAACAAGCTCCCGAGATCTGCTGGTACTCGCTAGGAACAATGGAAAATTATGCCTTCAGAACCCAAATGAAGATTTGAAGTTTACCAAGGAGACAAAAAACAGAATTGTGGTTTTCTGATTTTACAGTGTTTGTGAGTCCTTGTGGTCATGGCTGATGTATTTTAAAATCACCTGTGGGTGTGGCAGAACTGAGTGTACAAGTCTGAACTCAGGTACATTCATTATGCAATTAAAATACAAACTTACTGCTTCTGCTTTTTGCTTTGGTGAAGGTCTTGTGAGATGTCAGAGCACATTCGTTGAGAGCTTTTGCTTCTTAAATGAAGGGAAGGGTGGCCCCTATTTAAAAGGAGCCATCTTTTATGTATCACCTAAATTCAAATAATTTCAATAAGATAGTCTTGTGAGCTCCTTTGATCCTTCAGCCTTCACTTTTTTTTGGCAGCACTTCTGTCTTTGAGCACAGGACTAAATCCAGCCACATCTTGGCCAGACCACTCTATTTAAAAGGTCTACAGAGCATTGTGATACATTGCAAGTCCAATGATTGCCCAAGTCTTAGCTTTAAAAGGGCCCTTAGGGAGCTGTCAGGCTGTTGTAGATGTAGTGGTTTAAATTAACCTGCTTTATTTGTGAAATACAGATATTTGTGGGCGGGCCAGCAGCCAGCACATCACTGCTGACTGACAGCTCCTGAGGTCAGGCTGAGCTGCTTCTAACTGGGGACACTTGGGGAGTGGATGCTGTGGGAGTCTTCTAGCAGAAGAGGCTTCAAGGTGGAACAAACCCTAGAGGCTCCAGGGAAAAATACCTGACTTCCAGGGCTCTTATACAAGCCATGAAGGTGGAAGAAAGCTCCTGGCTGGAGAGCAGCTAAGTGGGGAGGAAGAAAAAAGAGCACAAATTTTGTTGCTATTGTTGGCTGGCTCCCACCTTCTGCCAGAGCCTGGGAAGCTGCACGGATCCTCTGTGCAGGAAGAGTTTCCTTTGGCATTCCTGGGGACAAGCCCTTAGGCCAGGACAAAACCTGGGCTGTTTGATGTGCAGCTCAGAGAGATTCTGAGAGAGTCTGCTCTGGCATGAGAAGGAAAACCCCTCACAGGTGTTCTGCCTCTGTATGAATGTGCCCTTCTGCTCCGTATGGGCACCCACATTACACAGCTTGGCTTAGGAAGAAGCACCTATGAGTATATTGACTTACAGGAGCAGAGCAGGCAGCCCTCATGAACTTTTTGCAAAGAAAGCAGAATGGGTTTTGTTTTCCAGGCCAATTTTTTCTGGTTGCATTCATTTCTTGGAAGGACTGTCAACAGTTCTGCTTTGTTTTACGTCTACGCCGCAGCAAGTTGGAAACAAGGGAAAGGAAGGGAATCCTGAGCCAGGCAGCAACCACGCACAGGCAGCGTGGCCCTGCTCCACAGCCAGCATCCCTGCCAGCTGGGAAAACTGCTCTGGAAGGTGACAGGGCTATTTACCTAAGATATTTACCCTGCAGGTGAATTTCCATATCTCAGTCTCACTGGAAGTGCAGGGGCTGGGAAAATGAGGGTGGGAGCCTCCTTTAGGAGGGGATCCCTCCTTTAGGGACAGGGCTGCAGCTGCAGGGGCTGTGGTGCCTGGGGTCCGGGCTGCTGGAGCACAGCCCAGCTCTCTCCGGGGTGCAGCAGGGCTGGGTACAGCTCCAGAGCTGCTAATGTGCCCGGGGAGTGAGGCTCGCCAGGGGCTGTGGGAAGGGAAAGTTACTGCTGATGACGAAGTGAGGATTTGGGGGTTTTGTATTGGGTAAATTTCCAAATCTGAGTTGTGCTTTTGTAAGCCGCTGAAGCTTTTGCCAGAGAGGCAAACTTTAACCAGAGGACAAGCAAAAGGCAGGATGGACTCATTCCTATAATGGCAAATAAATAGAAAATCAGGAGAGCTGTGTTTTTTTTGGAGACCACAGGCAGTTTTAGATCTAAAACATTCATTCTTTTCCAGAGCCAGCCCCGTGGAGCAAACCTCATTTACAACTTGGCATTAATACCCGAGCTATGCAGCGTTACGGTAACTCGGAGTCAGCAGAGGTCTCAGAGGCACGGGGAGCTTTCAAAGCTAATAAACCAACCAATAGATCTTTCTATTGAAAAGCCATGGAATTTCTATGCCAGAAAAAAAAAAAATCTTTGGTATTTTCCTGGGGTAATAAATGGACTTTTCATTTTAAACATTAAGGTCTTCTAGCAAAACCAAACAAATGATAAAGTGGTGGGATGCTGAGTGCAGATGCCCCCGTGGCTGCAGTGCCCTGGGAGCACCCTGGTCCATGCCAGGTTCATCCCATCCCTCATCCAGGCATCCTGCCTGGGGACCAGCAGGGACACAGGGCCTGCCAGGGCTTGTCCAGCTGGGAGGAACATGAACACACACGGTGTGTGATGAACATTGTGACACAGAGAGGGACAAGATCTCTGTCTCCCCAAGCTGCAATGGTGGCTGCAAAAAAGATGGACGAGTCAAGTTGCACAAAGTTAACGTAGCAGTGTTGTTTCTAAGCAAATCTGAATTGGTGGCAAGTTTATGCCATGTGAATCCCTCATGCTGTGCAGCTGAGTTTTCCCTTTTTTTTTTTCCTTTTTTTTTTTTTTTTTCCCCTCTGATCTGGTTGCTGGGATGCCAGGGCTGGATTTGCTGTGCTATCAAACCACAGCCTGGGAAAGAAGCAGCGCTGGCAGATGCTGATGTGTCGTGGCTCGGGGCTGCAGGGGCTGCAGGGGCTGCAGGCTGCAGGGGCTGCAGGGCTGCAGGGGCTGCAGGCTGCAGCTGACGCTGCTGCACAGCTCTGGGGTGGGACATGCTGTGGGGGGTGAGTGACAGCCCTGCCTGAGCTGGCAGCCCTCACGGGGCAGGTGTGGGGGCCTGCCTGGGACTGCCACAGTGCAGGTGGGAGAGGTTTGCAGGACTGACTCTGCAAGTAGAAAACCCAAGGAAAGGGAAACTGGATATCCAGGGAATCCACGCCTCAGCAGTTTTCCTGGTTGGGAAGGATGGTGTCAGCATAGCCAGGAAGGCTGAGCCAGTTCTGGGCACTGGGATGAGAGCATGGTTTCAAGCTCAGATGTTGCAACTGAAGTTTTCCCTGAATCCTTTCCAGCACCTGTTTGCCAAACTCCCTCTGAAGTTGCTGTAAATGCTGCTCCTGTCACAGAATCTCTGCCCAGGAAATTACAGTGATAATGAACAGTGAGACACGTGAGCAGTGAGAGGGAAGGGTGGCATTTCATGTGAATGAATTACAGGTGATGGACACTGCCTGAAGTATCCTACTTGCAAAAACATCCTTCATGCCCCATATTGCACCTTCATGAAACTTGAACAAGAGATTTCTCAGGAGGGTGAATAACTGGCATTGTTTTTGCTGGCTGGAGTACAGCTGGGATGGCTTGGGGCAGCACGTTAATGCATGCAGGGTGCAACCTCTGCAATATATTGACCTGATCAAACATGTAATAGTAAGAAGGTTTTCTCCTCTGAAAAGAAAATCTTTAAAATCCTTCTTCTGTTTTTTTTTTTTGGAAGGGAAAGCAAGACCTTTGGAAAAGTTTCACTAAAAGCAGAGGCAGAAAGCTGCATTCGATCAGGGACTTACAGCAGAGCCTCAGACACTGCAGTGAACACTGAAACCTTTGGCATCCCAGGGTGGATTTCTGGTCCCCTTTTGGGCTAATGACCCATCTCAAGGCTGGGAGAAATTTCAGAATTGTGTTACACCAGAACTGGTTTCTTCCTCTGCATAATTCTAGGTTTGGTGAACAGATGTTTATAAGAAACAAAAGAGGTTCCCAGGCTTGTTGTGGGGCTCTGCCGCAACCACTTGTACTGATTTATAGTGAAGATCACTGTCATCCTGAGGCTGATATAAGTTCTCAATCCTGAAAATCGAAATACTTATTTAAGTATTTTTCAGGGGGCTGAAGAAGCAAGAGTCTGAGAAAAAAATCGAGTTATATAAACAAATATTATCTGTCTGATGTAACACTCCAAATACCTCATGCACTGAGTAATCTGGATATGACATAACAGGGGAGCTGGATGAGAGCAGGCCAAGTGAATTGTTCTCATCCTGAAACAACGGAAAATAAATCAAAGGGGGGTAGAATTGCTCATTCCCAGGCTTCCCTGTGACCTTCCTTGTGCTCTGTTACGTCCATTTCCACCAAAAATTTCCTCTTCCTTTAAACAATGCAGTGGATACCCCTCTGTCCCACTGGGAAAAGGCTCATTGCAGAGGAATTGATGCAGCTCTGCTGGAGCAGATCCCCACTTGCAAGTGGAGCATGTGACACTTTCCCAGTGTTAGGTCAGGAAAACTGTGGGAATTTAAAAGCAATCCCACAGCTAAAACAATAAAGTCTGGCTCTGGTCAAATGTCATCACAGATGAACCACCCCTTACGTGTGTGGTTCCAACAGCCTGTGAGTGCTGCACTGAGGAGGGAAGCAGAAATGCACGGGATAAAAGTGTTCATTCTCTTAGGGGCTGAATGACTGATCCCCACACTCCCAGTGAGGCTGGAAGGTCCCAGTGGCCCCTGCTTGGTGAAAGAAATAATACTGAGCATTTTCAATACAGAAATAGAATTTTCATATTCCTCTGATTCCCTAATACTCAGATTTGTCAGGATGATATTTTTCTAATTATCTCCTAGTTTAAAGTGTATTTTACATTTAGGGAAGGCTCAGTCCATTTGTATTATGACTTGAAACTCACCTGGATGAGTTGGGTTTTTTTTCTTTTCTGACAACTCTTACAACAACAAATAACAATATTCTCAATAAACAGTCCATCCGAGGAAACGTGACTCCCAGCCAAGATCGACTTAGAAATCCTTGCAGTGGCCACAGGTAGGCAAGGAGGATTCAGTGTGTCCCAGGGATTGCCAGTGCCTGCTCTGGCAAGTAGGGTTGTCCAGAGCAGGGAACTGAAGGGAAATCTGCAGCAGGGCAGTGAAGATATAAGAGGCCAAAAGATGACAAGCCTGATGAACTATTTGAGGAGACTTCCTTGGATTTGGGCTGGAGCATCTGAGCAGCCCTGCAGCTGCTGAAGGCTCTTTGGAGGCTGCTCCCATGCACAGCTCAGCTGCTGCTGAGGCCAGAAACCAGCTGGACATGCACTGCGTTTTCCTCGCTCTCCTTTGGATGAGAAATGCAGCACATAGAAGGAGGTGGAGGAGTGATATTATTACAGGCAGCTGGGAAATTGTGTTGCTTTTAATTAAAGGTGGACATTTTCTAGGGCTGTTGAACTGCCCTTCAGCAATGCCATGTGGCCCTTGGATGAAGCTGATCCCTGCTGTGTTGTTAGTCTGGGAAGGGCAGATATTTCGGGAAATACCTGCTGGAAGGGCAGTGCTTCACTGACATGTAAATGTGGTGGGTTCAAAGAGGCCTTTGTGGAAGGCACAGGTGCCTTTATCTCCTCTCTGTTTTCAGCTGTTGTAAGCCTTATTTACACCAAGAGCCCCTCAGTGCAGGGCATGGGTGAGCATCCTTGTGCTGCGTTAGGAAGCCCAGGATGGCATTTATGGCAGCCTGCTTGCCCAGGGTGGGACTGCTGAGCCCCAGCCCCTGGCCAGCTCACCTCCTTACCTGACAGCAAGTGTAAAGATGCCCTGGTGCTTGTATTTCAGTGAATGCTAAAGGCAATCACTGTTTATTTGTGTAAGGAACAGCCCCAACTGCAGCCTCCTGGCAGTACCTAATCCTCTGTCAGAGCTGGGCTCTGCCCATTCTTCTGAGCATTTTGTGGTTGATACTGGGCAAGGCTGTCACCCAAGCACATAATGTTGGGAGGGCTGTTTATGATGTTGGCATGTGAATCACCACAGGATTGGGCATGGACAGCCTGCAGTTCAGGAGGAGGATGGATACATGATGGCATTGCATTGTCAAAAACCCATCCCCAAAAGTTCTTGAGAAAACCTCCCTTGGCAGTGCACTCAGAAACATATGGGACTATTCTGTTAGCCAAAGCTTTGGTATTTTGCCTTAAAAAGGGAGCATCCAATGCTTTTTTGCAGCCTGCCAGGGGGGATGAGCACTGGTGTCTGCTTTGTGGGGTGTAGGAGGCAGCTCTGCTGTGATTGCCAGCACAGACCTTGCCAGCACAACAGCATATGCTCTAAAACAGGACTGAGGGAGGGGATGGGTCAATAACCCAGAAACACCCATATGCCATTTTACAAAAACTACACAATCACCACAAAGTCCTTGAATGGCTTGGATTGGAAGGGATCTTAAAGATCCTCTGGTGTCAAAGCCCATCCTTGGGCAGCACACCTTCCATTGGAGCAGTTTGCTCAAAGTCCCGTCAAACCTGGCCGTAAACACTTCCAGAGATGAGATATCCTCAGCTTCTCTGGGCAGCCTGTGCCAGGCCTCACCACCCTCACAGGGAGAGTTTCTTCCTAGTGTCCAATCTAAGCCTTCCCTCTGTCACTTTGAAGCCATTCCCCCTCGTTTGGTCACTCCAGGCCCTTGCCCAAAGTTCTTCTCCATCTCTCTTATCTCAGACCCTCTTTAGGAACTGGAAGGGGCTCTAAGGTCTCCCTGGAGCCTTCCCTTCTCCAGGCTGTACAACCCCAGCTCTCTCAGTCTGTCTCCATGGCAGGGGTGCTCCAGCCTCTGACCATGTTGTCTCCTCTGCAGCAGCTCCACATCCCTCTTAGGGACTGGGAGCCCCAGCTGGCTGCCTGCAGGGACTTTGCAGCCAAATGTCTGCAGCACCTATTGATAGTTTATCTCCCCAAGCCCTGGATTTCCTAGCAACCAGATTAGTCCCAACAATACACAGGGAGAGCATTGTTGGCCAGCCCAGCTGGCCTCGCCCAGGAGCCCCACAGGTGCCTGGGTGTTTTCACCAGTCTTTGTGGCCTCTCCCAGCCCCACTCTACCCCTCCCCAAGCCAACAGTCCTCCAGCCTGCTGCTTCTTTGGGACCAAACACGCCTGCTCCTCTCAGGAGGGGTTGTTGGGAGGCTTGTGTCTCTGCTGCAATCAAAATGTTTATGTCCTTGATGTTTACAGTGGGCCATTAAGGTGTGCCCTGAAATGCTATCAAACAAGCAGCTCTGGTTTATTTTTCTTTACAAGGTTGGTACTAACAGCTGGGAATGTTCCACAGCCATAAAGGATATCTAGTAGGTCAGGAGCACTGAACTGTATTCTGCCTGCTGGAATGGCTTTCAAATATAGAACAGGCTCCTGGAATCACTTGCCATAATCCTGGGGGCAAAAGTGAAGCAGTAAATCTGCTGTGACTCAGAGTGTGCACCTGGCAGAGAAACCTTCAGAAACCTTACTGTAAGGGGACAGATTTATCCTGGATACAGCAGGTGAGGTACCTGGTGGGAATCCCTCTAAAATTGCTCAGAAAATAAGGGGAACCCAAATGAGGAGCCAAAACAGCCAATGCAACCTTTAAGCACTGTTTTCTCTGCCACAAAGAAAACCAGAGAGACATCCAGATAGTTCATCTCATTGCAATTTAAGTTTCTCCATTTCTGAAGCCCTGGAAGCAAGCTGCTATTTGATAGAACCACTCCTCACAAATCTAAAGTGGCTCCTGGAGAAACCTGCTGGCAGATCTCTCAGCAGGGAGCCTTGTGTCCTGGTGCCAGGCACCCTGCCCAGTGCTCCCACTGCCTGCTGTCTGTCAGGAGAAATCACTTCTACCACACAGAAGACCTTCTACCACCCATTCTTCTTCCTCAGCTGGTGCTGAGGAACCCTGTGAAGAAATCTCTCCTTTTGAAACTGACATTTCTGCAGTGAACTCAGACAATGTGGGTGACCTAGGAGTCCTGTGCAGTTGTAAGTTTAGCATGGTTTCATTTAATATCTCTATTTCTGACATTTTCATGGGGAAAAATTATAAAGAGTGGGCTTCATATTTCTGCTAAATCTCTCATACAGCATCATCTCCTACAAAAACAGATGGTTTATTAGGTACACCTGAATTGGTAAAAGATCTGATAGCTCTTGCATCACTTAAATTTGAGATTGGCTTTGGATCTTTTTCCTGTGGTCTTCCAGAATTTGCAAAGTTGAAGCTACCTGGAGTTCAATTGCCACACTGTGTCTTGCCATCTGAAATCACTAAGTGGCAGACAGAGGAAGGGTAAACCCCTCCAGACATCTCTCAATTGTGCTGTTAGAGGGTTTGCTCTGCAAATCTGTGCCTGGGAGCCCTGAGAAGCTGCTGCTCTCTGCTGTGCTGAGGGCTTGGCACATTGGGCTGGCAGCAGGGGCAGCCCAGGGATGCTCAGGGTGTTTGCCCAGAAACGGAGATGGTCTCCATCAGCATAACTTGGATGCAGTGTTATGTAATTATCTGGCCCTGGACTGTACAGACATGTTTTCAGGGAAGGGATTTAGCTGTCATGACAATCCAGAACACTGTTCTGGGCTTGCTCGGGGTGGTAAAGCTGTTGGGACAGGTTTTGCTGGGAAAAAAGGTTCAGGCTTCTGAAGGTGTGTTCAAACCCCAGCTAAAAGGATCAAACCTGTGTGCATGGGATTTGAGATGAAGCTGGAAGTGGGATGGTCAGAGCTGGGATTTTACATTTTGGTGAAAAGATGACAGGTGGGATGGGGAGAACCAGTGGGTTCTCAGGGATGTTGGGGTGTCACACAGAGGCTTTGTGCAAGCAGGGCAGCACTGAGACAGGGGTAGCAAGCTAGTTAAAAATATGATTTTCAGAGGGCCTGAAGTCATTCATAAACTTACACCAATTTTGTGAATAGCTATGGATTTGTAAACTTCCAAAGAGAGAGAGGGGAAGACAACTTTAAAAAATTGATGTATTAATTAGGATCTCTTCAAAGAAATATTTAAAGAACATTATGCTGCAAGGAGTGGTTGGAAACAGGATTGCAAGCCTCCCTGAGGTGACCCTGTGTCTGTCCCACAGCAGCACAGCTCCCTCTCCTGACTGCAGAGCTCAGCATCCCCAAGATGAGGGGGTTTTGTTCTCACTGAGAACAGGTTAATTTCTGCAGTGTAAATGTCCTTTAAAGCATGAAAAGATCCATCCCTGCCTGTGGGGATGTGCTAGATACAGACATCTTAAATCTGTAATTATTGCAGGTTCTCTGTTGAAGTATGGCCCGGTGGGACCTTCCCTATCTCCAGCTGTCTTCTCCAATTCTCATTTAAAGAAAATGTCTGTTTTCCAGAGTGGGGGCTGCTGCCTAAGGAGGGAATGGTGGGGAGGAGCAGCTGGCAGCACCTCGGTGTGATGAGTTTCTGATCTGGGCCACAGCATGAGGCCGGGCTCAGCTGGGTGCCTGCCCTGCCTGCTGCCATCCCGTGTCCCAGGGCTGTGCAGGGACACCAGCAGTGCAGGTACCATGCAAAGACAGTGCCCAGACTGCAGGCACCAGCAGTGCAGGAGCCATGCAAACGCAGTGCCCAAACTGCTGATGCACCCTCATGTCAGTCTGCAATGCTCTGAGCTTTTGTCACCGTGAGATTGTTTTGACATCTTGATTGTCCACCTTCCTCAACTGTCAACAGCTCAGATTATCCTCAGATCTTTGGTATTTCTGCTCATAGAAGGGCTTGACAAGCCCTGCCCAAGCAGCTTTAATTCACCAGCTTGTCTGTGCATAGCTCTGGGCAGGAGCATGCCCTTTGAAAGCAAGGTTGGTTTCTCACTCTGCAGACTGTGTGCTCAGCTCCATCCCAGGTGCAGCAGTCAGGTGGGATGCTGGATCTGTGCTGGACTTTGAGAAGGCCACAGAGCTGACAGAGGACTAGAAAGGTGGGCACTAAGTGGATGAAGACACAGTGTTCCCTCACTGCCATGGGAGCCGTGGGTGTCAGAGCACCCAGAGCTGCCCACACTGGGGGTCACAGGAACTGTCCCAGGCAGGGGCACTGCCAGGCTGCTGGGGAGCTCCAGCTCAGAGATAAAACCCCAGCTGAGCCCCATGTCAGAGCCCCTCAGTGACCCTCCTGCTGGGATCCATTCTCCAGAGCACTGCCGGGACTGGCCCCATGGGGACTTTTCCTTGCTGGGAGGGGATGAGCCACCAGCAAACCTCACTCTGCTGTAGCCCAGAGCCTCCCTGCAGCCTCAGCACCAGGCACTAGATGTCCTTGCATGCCGTGCTGTGGATGTGCAGCCTCTGGAGCTGCACAGGCTGCTGGTGGGACATTTCCACGAGGGTGACAAGCACTGATGAAGGTGACCCTTTTCCAGCTCTGGCTTCATGGGACAGAAGGGAAGTTATGGAGGAAAGACACTTGCTTTGCTGCCCATCTTTGTGCTCCCCTGGGAATGCTGGATCAGGGACTGCCTTGCTTTTGGGCATCATTTTCTAAGACATCCCAGCAAGCTCACATCCACAAGCATCCCAGCACCTGCAGCTCAAAGTCACTTCTTGGTGATCCCATTAAATTATTTCAAGAGCAACTCTTTGTTGTGGGAAATCAATATCTGCCTTGAGGGCCTGTTGATGTCTCAGTGAAACCCATTAAATTACATGAGTTTGATCCCAAAGTGGCAAACACAGCAGCATTTAAAAATAGCTCCACAGCCAGGAAACCCAATAACATGCTCATGAAGTGATTTTATGTGTGTGTGTGTGTCCAGCAGTGAATCTCCCAAACTCTTGGTGAATAGCTGTGGGAGCAGTGGAAGATATAAATAACTTCCCCAGGTCTGTCACTTTGAGGACAGCAAATAAGGACAAATAAAATGCTGGAGGAAAAATGAATGTGCCTGGTGCTTGGGCAGTGAGAGCAGCACTGAGTGTGCTGCTAAACTGATGTCTGCACCCAAAGACCAGCTCACAGCTGGAGCTGCAGAGGGTGTCCTATGGAGAGCCCCTGGCCGGTCCCTGCCCCTGGCTGTCACTGTGTTCGTCCTGAGTCCCATTTGTCACTCTGCCTGTGGCTGTGATCCTGTGCCCTGGGGATCCCATCTCGGCTATGGCCACCAGCCAGCCCCGGAGCCAGCAGAACTGGTGCTGGCTGTCCCCTGAGGGCACATCAGAGCCACCAGCGGCTGCTCCAGCTGTCCCCAGTGCCAGCAGAGCCTTTGCACACCCCAGCCTTCCTCCAGCCACCTGCAGGGCAGGGCAGGGGTCCCAGTCCCAGCTCCAGAGGGGCACTGGCTGGTGTGAAGCAAGCCTGGCTTGTGGGTTCAGCCCCTCTGGGCATGGCGTTTGTGCCACAATCGCTCCTGTCCTGGGTGTCAGCATCACTTGGAGGACAGAGGGCAATGCCTCAGGCAAAGGAACGTGCAAAGGGCAAGCTCGGTGCCCTTCTGAGCCACCTTTAGCCACAGGCTAAACATGTAAAGAATAAGAAATGTTTGTATTTTATCTCTCTAGACTGTCTATCCCCCGAGGCAGCTCAAGGCCAGTGTCCTGCCCATGCCCTGGCTGTCCCCTGTGGCTTTCCCTGTGGCCGGGCTTTGTCACCGTGCCTGTATTGGGAACCCCAGAGGGAGTCCTGCTTTCTTTGAAAGCTGTCAGATTCTACTTCCTGAGCACTAATTAACTGCATTTATTGTCAGAAATAAACTGGGGAGATCTTCTTTCCTCCCACAAGGGCAGTCAGAGATGATATCTGCCAAGCTAAGGAGGAAATTACTTCAGAAATTAATTACAAAGGGTATAAGCAATGGGAAATGCACCAGTCCCTCCTTCCCCTCTCTTGTTATGAAGAAGCTTGATAGCTCTGATTTTAACACAGTCTCAGACACATTTTGACTATTAAGACAGTGCAAATAATCAGTTTTATGTTGTAATTGGGGAGGTCAGTTATGAAGAGGCAATATTTTATTCAGGTGCAATAAATTAAACTTTTTAAAATTGGTGGTCATGCTCACACACAGGCTTAGGAGATCTGAAAGTCTGTCATTCTCCATTTCCATGTTTTTCATACTGTTATATATGATCTGAAATTAAGTATGCTGAGCACAAGAAAGGAAAGGTAATTTTGAAAGGTCATCAGAAGTGGATTAGCTTGCACAAGGGTCCTCAATAGTTCTGACATCAGTTGCATATTAAAGGGAAAAACATTTTGGTCTTCTTTACCTGACACCATTATGAGTAATAAACATGCAAGAAAAAAGTTGCTGTAGCTCTTCCCTACAAATCCCAATCACAAGGTCTATTGAGTCAATTGCCTTTAGTCAAGGGTGTGTTAGTTTGGGTGTTAAATGTTAATTTCTTCAATTACCAAAACAACAGAGCTAGGTAAGGTCCCTTAATGGCCAACACCAAAACAAAATCAAGCACCACCCTCTGAATTTATTTAGCAGCCATCAGCAGAAGGATTTGACCCACTGTTTGCCTGCCATCCTGCACCTCAGAGGAACTAAAAGGAAATATTCTTCAGGTTTTGAGGTTTCTGCTGAATGGGGCAGGATCCCTGGGAATTGAAGGCCATATCTGGAGCTGATGTGGAGGCTCCAGCTCAGGTGTCCTGAACTTTACAGGCTGCCCAGCCCAGGCAGGAGCTGTGCTGCTCCTGAGAGGTTTGGAGAAGCCCCACAGCTCCCAGGCCCTCTCCAGGATGGACCTGTGTATGTCTTGGAAGGTGAGTCTCTTATGAATTAGAGCTTTAATTTTTATTTCATTTTTAAAAATTAGATTTTTCTTACAGTGACAAACCCTCATATTTCTCTGAGAACTATCCCAGAGCTCTGGGGAAGTCTGGATCTCTGAGAGCTGTGACATCTTAGTGCTGTATAAGTTTTATTTAATGGTGAGGTCAGTGCCTATAGTTCCCCTTTACCAGGTTTCCTCATATCTGTGCCTTTAGGATAATGACCACCAATAACCAGAACTCTCCCACTGCACCTGGTCTCTGTTTGCAGCAATTGGGTGCCTTGGGTGGGCTGAGTAATTCCCCAAGGCAGCTCAGACTGTCTCTTGTGTGGACCTGCCTGCTCCTGCCTTGGCTGCAGTGCTGGTCCTGGGGCAGGAGGGGTGTTTGGATGCAGGAGTCCTTGACAGGAGAGGTTTCTGTCTCTTAGGGTTGCTGTGGTTGGAAGACACTCTGGAGATATTCAAAGTACAAATCTACATCTTGTCTTAAACAAGAATTTAGCTCTTTAAGATCAACCCAACATAAAAGGGTGCATTTGAAGCTTTTGCTATCCCAGATTGCAGGGCCTGGGTCGGAAACCTGTGATCCCAGTGATGAGGTGGACTTGACACTTCATTAGTGGTGAGGGCAAGCTGTGCTACCAAACCATGAGCTCTGCTCCCTTCAGCTTGCAGAGGGGAGAGGCTTGGTTGTGTTTTCAGGAGTTAGCACACTGCACATGGACACAGTCTCTCTTGATCCTCTTCAGCTCACACTGGGGAGTTACCGTGGTGCTGTTGGCAGAGTGGCATTTTCAAGTTGGGATATACATTTTCTGACAGAGTCACCTGGTGATTGCATGCCACAATATTACAAACATAAGTTGATAGGGGGACTAAAGTGTCAATTCTGCTTCCAGGCTGGGTGAGCAAGGTTGCTCTGCCAAATTCCCATCTCTGTGACAGGGTTGCCATTTCCTCTTCCTGCCACTGAACTGTTGCATTAACCTCAATCATCAGTAAATATTAGTAAGTCATCTGTGACATTTTGCACCAAGCGAGGCTGCAGGTCCTGCCTGTTGGAAGTTTTTAATTAAATAAAGCTGCCTGCTGGGTGCAGATGGACGGGGGGAGAAGGCAGAACTCAAAGGGGAGATGAAAGCCACTGCCTCTGCCCACACCAGGCTGTGGGCAGGACTTCTGCTCCTCTTGGACCTTTCCTTCAGAGAAGCCCTCGTGTTTTTCAGATGGCCTCTCATCTGAAATTACAGCACATGGTTTGTGCTCCTGCTCCAAGTCTTTCTGGAAAATACTGGCTGTAGCACCTGAAGAAGCCCCATATGAAAGCTGGCAGAACAAACACTGCCAGTGGGAGAAGTAAACCTGTGCTTCGTGCTGAGCTCCAAATGCACACGCAAAACACATTGTCAGGTCAAGGTCGGACTAGAAACTGGACTGCCAATTCTCTTTTTTGAGATCTCAGAGTTCCTAAGCCTGGAGCTGGGAGTGAGAGGGAAGAGGTCTGATCTCTAACAACCTTCCTGTCCAACTGATCCATCATTTATAACACTGCAGAGGTCAGGAACAAGGCGTGTGCCCGGCCAGTGCAGCAGTGGGGAGGCTCAGTGTTAAATGTCAGGGTGGAGAAGGTGCAGCTGCTGCTGCTGCCTTTCCTTTTCCCTGCAGCTCTGCCTTCCTCTGCTGGGCAGGGCTGGAGCTCTGTGCCTGCAGCACAGCGTGGGAAGCAAAATGCCAGCAGGTCAGTGGCTGTGCTGCCCTTGGCCCTTCATGGCCTGACCACGCTGAGCCTACCAGAAGCTGTAATTAATGCTTGCTGCTTTCCCAGGGATGCACTTTGCCTGCATCTAACTGTGCTTTTCAGTTGCATTCTCTCCCTTCTCTCCTCTTAATTCCTATGCCACTCAGCATCTGCATTATGGGTAAAGCTTTCAGGGCAGCCAGCAGCTGCTGGTGGTCCAGCTCTCCCCACCTTTAATGAAGTGCAGTAAGTGTGCTGGATGCCCAGGAGCTGCAGCTGAAGAGGCAAGTAAACCCTGCTGTCTGCCCTTGTCCATCACTAGTTTGGTTTTTGGTTTATTCCTGTGGCCCTGGTGGGTGGCTGGGGTCAGTGCCATGAGCAGCAGCACAGGATGGTGGGAGAGGCTGGCTGATGCCCCGGCTGCAGTTGAGTTTCTTTGCACAGGACAGGCAGTGTCCCCTCTCCCTTGGCAGGAAGCAGGGGATGAGTTTGGCACACAGAGCTCACCGTGAGGTCTGTGCCTCTGCCCCCACCCTTGGCTGTGGTGTGGCATAGGCTGGCACCAGCAGAGAGTCCCTTGGTTTCCTCACCTGGCTCAGATCAGTAGTACCAGTCAGTAGTACCAGTCAGTAGTAACAATCTTCCCACTTTTTCCAGGAACTAGGGAATAGCCCTGAGTAACACAGCCAATGGTTGACTTCTTCCTAATGTCTGAATGGCAGAATTTTTTTCTATCTCGATCTGTTTAGTAGGAAAAATGAGTATTTAAATGCCACAGAGCTGGTTTTGACATTAGCAAGAACTGTTTTTGACAAAAGCACAGAAATAGCCCCAAACTTCAAAGCCAAGTAATGAATCTTCATGGCAAATAGAAAGGAAAATCCAAAGAACCTTATTTCTAAATTTATTCAGTCAATAGTTTTAATTAGCAAGCATTTATAGTAATCCTAACCTGGGTGTGATCAATACAGTCTGAAGCAGCCACTTAGTGGAGGGATGTCTAAAGGAGAAAGAAGAATGTGAATAATCTGAGCATTGTACAAGTACAAAAGGGAAGAGTGGCTATGACTGTGAGGGGCACAGGAGATTGGCACCAGCTCATGGCAAGGAGGACAAGATGTGGCTTGGCTGGGCTTTGCTGTGAGATGTGATTGGGAACTGAGGGATGGTTGGGTTGGACACTGCTCTGTCCCTGTGAAAGAGCACAGAGCCATTGAAGTGCTCCACAAGCCATCATAAACCCCTGAAATTCCTCTGTTTCCCCCTGTGAGTTTTGCAATGCTGGAGAAGGAATCCCTGAAAGGCGAGAGCTTGGTGAAAGAGGGGCTCAGCCCTTGGGTGTCCTGACCTACTGCTAGGCTTCTCTGTGCCTCATTTGATTAAGAGGCATTGAAGAGCTTCCAGCTATTTTCCATGTACTCCAGCAGAAAGAACTGGGCTCCCACCCGCTTTTCTTTGAGCAGCAGCTGAGAGGAAAATGCACATTCCCCACCTGTCACCTCAAACATAGAAAATTCACCCCAATTTACCTGAATAAAGATGGGGAATTAGAAGAAGCAGCTAAATTATTCCTCCGGGTAGCTTTTCTGGGGGTCTGGCTTCTGGTGAACTGCAATGTGCAAGCTCTGTTGAAAGAAACCCTTTGCTGCTGTTTGTTCCACTGAAGGCAGTGGTTGGTGAGGCCCTTTGGAGTGATCCTGCTGCTGCTCAGGCACAGGACTCTGTGTGGGAAGTGTGCAATGCTTGCAGGGGTGCTGGGCGTGCTGGCTCCTGTGACAGAGGTGTTCAAATCTGGGACAGGGCCCTGCTGGGTCATGAAGCTCCTCTAGAGCTGCCTCTGAGAAGGTCTGCCTGCTGCAGACTCTCCTTTCCTCCTCCAAGGGGAAAGGCCCTTTGGAGCCAGTGGCTACTCCAGCACTCCTGGGAAGCCTCCAAGTTTCTGGGTCTGAGCTCTCCTGCTTTGGTGCCTTTCTGGGTTTGAACTCAAACTGGGAGCACCTCCTCAGGTGTGGAGTGGGAAATGAAATTATCTAGTGCCATTTTGTCCAGAAGACTTATTGCCTCTACTGCAAGTCTAAATCCTGCTGATTTAGAGGCTGAAGCTGAGCACAGGAGTGTCAAATAAATACTCTCACTATACAGAATTACAGGGTTAGGAGTATTTTCCAGCTGAGCCCTGTGATTAGTGCTGTAGCCACAGATGCTGCAATTGCCTACCTGGAATCGCTGACAATTCATTGAAAAGGGACTTTTTGGAGGAGGGATAGGGGTTCGGGGGCAAGTTTTATTTACTAGCAACAAATTCATTCTCTTCTGCCCTCACAAAGAGCTGCTAAAATCTGCCGTGAGTACAGAGAGGCTGTGGAAGGAGAGAACGCCGATATAGTCTTTTTAGACACAAAATCCCTGAAAAGGTGCTTTGTGTTGGAGGGGGGGCTGACCTACCCCCACCCCAAAACTCCCCCCTTGCTCTTCGGGCAGCGTCCCCCGCGGACCCGCCCGCTGCCCGCCGAGCGGCTGTGGGAGGAGGAGGAGGAGGAGGAGGAGGAGGAGAAGGAGGGGGAGTCCCGGCGGCGGGATGAGGCCGGGCTGAGCGATGTGCGAGCAGGCAGCGCGGTACTGCCGGGCCGGGGTGCAGAAGCTGCTGCGGAAGCCGGCGCCGGCGCTGCGCGGGCTGGACGGGCTGCTGCGCTGGGCGGCCGGCAGGATGGGCGACAAGGGCCTCGCCGAGAGGGAGCTGCTCGCCCCGGGCGCCGCCGCCGCCCAGAGGAAGGGCACCTCCGTCATCCTCGATGTGAGTGCTCCCTGCATCCCGCATCCCGGCTCCTGCCTGCCCCCGCCCGCGCCGCCGCGGCAGCGGGGATGCTCCCCTGGTCCTGCCGGCTCCAGCCCGGCTCTCGCAATCCCCACCTGGGTGGGCGTGGGTGTCCCGCAGCCTCCTGCCCGCGTCCCGCACCCGCTCGAGCCCCTCGGATCGCTGTTATGTCCCGGGTCCAGCAGCTCCCGGAGCAGCTGAGCAGGCGGCTGCAGCCCGGCTCTGAGCTCACCTGATCCTGCACCCGCGGGCGGCTCGGCATCGCGGCTGTTCCTCGCATCCTGCATCCCCGCCCGGCTCGGCATGGGATGCAGCCCAGCTCCCGCATCTCCCGGGCTCGTTGGGTGAAGGGGTGCCCCGATTTACCAACTTCTTCCCAGATCCTGGGCTGCCTAGGCTATGGGGTTGCAGCCCGGGTCTTGCCCCCGCTTGTCCCGATGCTGCACCGCCCAGACCGTCGGGGTGGCCTGGGTCCCCTGTCCCCCTGCCCTGCACTCTCTGGGACAGCTGGGGAAAAGGTGCACCTTGGCTCTGCATCTTCTGGACCGGTCCGGGCACGGGGTGCAGTCTGGGTGCTGCGCTTCCTCTCCCGAGCCCCGCGCCTGTATTACCGGATGGGCACAGAGGTGCAGCTTGTGCCCTTCTCCTTGGCAGGACTCTGAACCCTCGGGCTGGCTGGGCATTGGGGTGCCCTGCTCCCTGCACCCTCTGGACGGGCTGAGCGTGGGCGTGCACCCCAGGTTCTGCAGCCTTTTCCCCAGGTCCTGCATCCCCTGGACCAGCTGGGATGAGGATGCACTGTAGATCCTTAATCCTGGTTTGGGGGGGGCTGGTAGGGAAGTGCTCAGTGCCTCGATTGCTGTATTTATAGACCTTCTGATTAGGGAGCTACCGAGGCTGTTTGCACTTAAATGAATTGGGAGAGTGGGGTGGAATCAGCCAGAGTGCAAATGGTGTAATTACAGTCTTTCTGCAGCATCCAGTAATTAAACACATGGATCCTCTGTTTTGCTATCTCCTAGCTTAAAAAAAAAATAAAAAAGAAGTAATGAATGCAAAATAAACTACTGAAGCATTGGCTGTAGTAAAGGATAACTCATGCTCTCCTCAGAAGTAGGATAGGCAGTAGTAGCTCTTCAAGGCAAGCCCTTACACTTTGTAAATAATTTGCTGAACCCGTAGGCATTGGCGTGGGCTGGGGAATCTGAAACTCTTCCATCTCTGAGCACCTTGAGCTGAGAGGCATTTTGGTTCCCTGAGGAGCCATTGTCTCTAGTGGGTTGCCAAAAGCAGCTCAGAGAGCAGGATGGATGGATGGGAGATCCTGCCCGGGGAAGGGGCCGGCAGGTGGGCAGCTGCAGGCTGGGGAAATGCGCTTCAGGGGAAACAGAAAGAACAAGTGCAACTCACACCCTTATGTCTTTTAAGTTAACTTGTTTAGGAGGGATTTCCTGGGGCTTATTTCTATTTTTTTATTGTTTGGGTTTGTTTTGGTTTTGTCTTGTTTTGTTTTTTTAATCTGTCCTGAAATTGCCAAAATTTTACAATAATTTGTAATCTGAGTTTTAGACCACTCATGAAATTAGGAAGCAACATTAAATTTATGTAAGAGGTTTCTTGAGTTAGGAGTGTTTTGTCACCAAAATGGTATCTTATCCATTCATTTTTACTATCTTTAAGTGATTTTTTTTTTTTTTCACTTTGAGCTTTGAGATTAGGAAAAGAGCCATGAACTTTCAGAATGGGAAACACAGTAGAGCATTGTATTATTTCAGTGGGAAGTACAATAGAGCTGGGCGTGCAGCTCCTGATCAATTTTTCATTTCACAATGGTACTGGGAGCCCTTTCTCACCTGCTGAAAGTAGAAATGGATTCTGGAAATGTAAGATTTGAGAGCTCAGGGGTTTTTTTTCCCCTCCCTCCTTAGAACTTGATTTTCTCCTTTTTTCTCCAGGCACAATAGCAAAGCCAATTGAAGCTGTGGCTTCGCTGTAATGGGCTCTTCAAGTGCACTGCCAGACCCCCCTTTCCTACAAAGGGTTTAAACAGGGAACACCTATTTAGCTTAATTTTCACACGTTAGCATGAAAGTAACAAGCATCCCACTGAATGCTCAGGGATGATAACCTGTTTTCCATTTAACTCCTTCACATTTTTGCTGATGGATATGCTGGGGAAGCAGCGAGTCCCAGCCATGCAGCAGTGTGGCTTCTCCATGGGGGAGGAAGAAGTAAAAGACCTGTAAGATTTTGTGTCTAGCTAACACGTTTCCATGAGCTGGTGTGCTATGTGGGCAGTTTCTTGGGGGCTGGGGGAGGAGGGGAAAGCTTGGGCTTGGTTATGAATTAAGTAAAATAGCTTTGACACTAATAGTACCTTAGTCACTTCTTCTTCCTCTTCTGGCTTTCTTTTAATTCATCCATGCCCAGTGTTCTTGTTCTGACTCCTCCATGAGGGTGTCTGGTGTGTCAGAACAAACTTCCCTGTGCTCTTTCCACCAAAGAAACACAACTGTGCTGTTGTGGGACTGAACTGAGGGCTGGAGGGGAACAAAACACAACAAGGGGCTAAGATGTCTTCTGCCATCAGCCTGGCTACTGCCACTTGGAGGATCAGTCTTAACTTTGGGCTGGCTTCTGTGCTTCTCTTTTACTTTGCCTCTGGCCTTTTAGGTAAAGGATTAAAAAAGCTTGAATAATGTTTACTAGTTCAGCTTGAATGAATGGATGAATGAATGGTCAGCTCTTACAACAGTGGTCAAATCATCGTAAGGGGTTGAGATGGAGCAAGGGGTCTGTTCCCATCCTGTGCCCACCCTCAGGTGCCTTCTCAGGGTCTGCTCCAGCTGCAAGAGCCCAGGGCTCAGGGCTGGCAGCATGTGCAATCTGCAGCAGGTATCCCCACTCACAGCACAAGCTGTGGATGGACACAGGGTATCTGATGCTTCTTGCACCCATAAGGACAAACCCCCTGTATTAAAAGCTGTCACAGAGCTGCTCCAACCCACAAGAGGAGATGGTGGCATTTCCAGTGAAGAACAAATCCCCAGTGTCACAATGCTTATAAGAAGGGGGATGTATTCTGTGGGTGTATGCTGTCTGTGGGTAAGCCAAAGTGAGATTGTATGTGCTGTGTGAATGAGTGCATGTACAGCACAGAGCTGAGGTGGATGGCCCTCGAGGCATAGACAATGTGTAGGCAGGTGTTGTTCTGCCTGGGAGTACTTCAGAGCTGGCTGATCTACTGTCCTTGCTCATCTCCCCCTGCTTTCCTGTCACTGCCAAAAGCCTGTGTTGACAGCAGAGGTGTGAACTCCAGAGCACCTGAGGCCTGGTCAGCCACAGCAGCTGCAGCTGAAGATGCTCCATCTGGTTCACAGCTCATCTCCTGCTTGGCATCTAAAATAAGGATCAGCCTTGGTTGTAAATGAGCATCCCCATGGCAGGACTGTGAGCCCCAAGAAGCACTGGCCTCCCTGCCTGCTTGCTTGCCAATGGGGACTAAATGCATTGATTTTTGGCTTTATTTTGAACACTCCCGAAGAGCACAGTTCCATTCATTTCAGGTCAGGTGAACCTTTTTGTTTTATCTACCCTGTCTTTTGCTGAAAACTAATTTTGACCCTTATCTGATTCTTTTATTCTTTGATAGAAAGATAATTTCAAATCCATCTTTCATTCTAATGGCTCCTCTTGCAACCTCGTTTATGTGGCCAACTCTGGTTTGTGCTTCTTCAGCCCCATGGGACTGAGTGAGGTTCTGGATAGAAGATACAAAGAATTTGGGTTGTTCCAGTGGTGCATTTCCAAATGTACACCCAGAACTGCCATTTCCAGCCATTCTGTCAATGACATGATTTCCAGTGCAGCCCTTAACAGCAAGGCCCTTGCAGCCACAAGAATCCCAGGAATCCCTTCTCACTCCTCTTCTGTTTTGACCTTTTCTCTTCTGTTTTCATTTTGTTTGTTGGGTTGTTTTTTCCAAGGTTGATTCATTCCCCTTCCCTTGTCCTTGTTTACCTTCTCTCTGTGAGCGAACTGGGAGGGCTATTTTCCTCCTCCTGTATCCTCCCTTTGTGAAATCCATGGTTTGATATCTTCCCTTGAGCTGTACCTGCAGGCACAGCTGGAGAGGAGGGCCAGGGCAGGCCAGGCTCTCTTTGCTCAGGACCTGCTCACTGCCAGGTACAGAATCACACAGGAGAGTCCATCGCTTCTCCTCTGATCTCCAGGGCTTTGCAAGTGGGTGCTTGAAATGAAGCTGAGCAGAAAAGTAACTTTAGTGCTGAGCATCAGCAGGTCAGAACATCAGCTGCAACTCTTACCTTTCTCATGCAACTTTAATTTAGGACAGCTAGGTGAAATCTAAAGAGAAGGTAAGAGTGAAAGCAGAGGTTGGGACATGGTGTCAGCTGCTCTTCTCTTGGGGAGGAAGGAAAAAAGAAAAAGGATCTGCTTTGAAGTGGGAAAATGCCCAGAGACCTGGAGCTCTGCAGCAGCCTTGTTTTGTGGGGAACCAGTGAAGATGGGACAGTATTTTTACACCAATGGCATATTCCTTACTGAAACACAAAATAAAACCTTTCTCCTTGCATGGGGAACACTCATTAACCTGAGGATGTTTAAAGACATAGTCTATAGTGACAAAGCTTCAGGTCATTATTTTCTTACATTTTCACCAGAAAGAGCAACAGAGAGAAGCTGTAGGAGAGGAGATTGCTACTGGTGCCTCAAGTTTAAGAAACAAAGGGCATACCTGATATAAAACCTTGTCTCAACTCCAAAAAAAGTGTCAAGACTTGTAGAGAGAGGAACAGAAAGCCAGGACAGGAATGCATGACCATAGTCTGAGGATCAATAATATTTTTAGGTCTGTGTGGGTGTCTGGATGCCTTCTCAGCCGTAGACTTTCCTCATGCATGAGACATGATTGTTTGTCCCCTATTCTGCACCCAGATTATGATGGAAAACAGAATTCCAGCTCTGCTGCATCCTATTTTAAATCAACATCTTAACCTGGTGAAGGGATTATAAACTCCACAAACCTTTAATAATTCTTGGGCTTCTTAGGGGAGTGCTATCGTGAATTTAATAAAATTCGTGAGAAAACCTTCATTAAGCATCCTCCAGTGTGGCATGTTCTCATCCAGGAGCTTTGAGAAGGCAGAACTAAATGTTTAAATTTGAAGCCATCATTTTTTTTTTCCAAGTTTATTATTACCACCAGGGTTTTGAATTGCTTACTTCTGGCAGTTAAATATCTGTAGTAGCCGTTTGAGAGTATAGCAAAAACCTATGTTTAGAGAAAACCTATTGGAAATCTTGACAAAAGTTCTTTGCTTTAGAGAAAATAGTGTTTAAATTCATCGAAACCACTGGTAAATGGGTTAAGTATGCCACAGATAGCAAACTGCATGCATTGCCTGTATAAATCCTATGAAATGGGTTAATGGCCATATTGTGGGCATCCTGTGGGCTCACTGTGCGACTTAGCCCGTGCTTCAGGAGCTTTGCTTAATGGCTTCAAAGCACAGCTGATGGGGGAGATGGCTGCTGTGGTACTTGAAGTGGATAATTTCTCATTTCCCATCTGAGATCCTGCACTGCCCCACGGTTGGGAATAGGGGGTGATGGAGCGGAAGGAGCATCCCTGGCCAGGCTGAGCGCCCTTGGGACGGTCCTGGGCCACGTGCAGGCACAGGGAGCCAATTGCTGCCGAGGGCCTGCCAGGGCAGGGCACTTCTCCATCCATATTTCATTAGCTCCTCTCTAGCTGACCTGCAGGGCTGCTGCCTTGGCTGAGTCTAAGTGACTCTGCTGCTGAGTGGGGATGGAGCTGCTGGGAGCCGGCAGGGCGCTGCAGGGTGGATGGGCTCTGCAGCTCTGCCCTGGAGATGACACAGCATCCTCACTGGTGTTCCCTTCTTCTGGAGCTGGGGGGAGCTGTCATTGCCCCCAGCACCCTGGGAGCCTGGCACCATTGTGGGTCTGCTCTCTGGTCCCATGGGAAGCTGTGGGGGGCTGTGGTTTCCCTTCCATCCCCAGATCTTACACCTTTCCCTTATGGAATGCTCACCACCTCCTTCCCACAGTGGAACAACTAATCCAAGACCTGAGCAGAGGGTGTCTTTGGGCTGTATGGGGGAGGCCATTCTGCTGAGCTATAACATAAATCCTGGGGCTTCACAGCAGCAGCATTTTTGGCAGCACTGCCAAGCTATCACAGACTATATTACATCTTTATCAGCCTCCCGATGCTCATTCCAGTGCTCATACCTTGATGCAGTGCCTGCCTGTGCTGACAGATGACTTAGTCTTAAATTGTTTTTTCCCTCCAGGTGTCCCAGTTTGTTTTGTTGTTTTTTTTAATGTGTGCAAATTTTAGGTGGTTCAATTAAGCTGAAAGAATAAATCCTGCTCATTAGCAATAAAAAAGCCAAGCAGCTTGATCCTGCAAATAAACTTTGATAAGTGACACAGCTGATGTGATCTTTCATCAACACATCATCAACATGTTCATTTACTAACAGTCATACTTTAGGGAGTATCTGGGAGGGTTAAAGCCCTAAAATATTCACTTAGTGAAGCTGGATATAAATACTTCAATTTCTAAACATTTCTTCCATATCTTATTTTTTTTTCCTGTTGCTCCAAGTATTCCTTGCAAGATAAACAGCTCCATGGAGCAGAGCACTGCAGGCTGAGCCTTTCTCCTGTTTTAATCTACATTTTAGCTATTGGTTTTGCCTTCCAATTCTCCCTCTGCCAGCTGTGCTTAGCGGGATAGTGATCTCCCATGGGACCTTAGGACAGGCATTGCTCCTGCTGTGTTAGACTGGCTGTCATACTTTGGTTTCAAAGCAGTGGGAAGAGTAACAGAAGGATGTGTTGATGAGACAAAAATCCCAGCAATGATCAGCATCCAGGAAGAGAAGTGCCTCATGTGGAGGTGCTCATGGGGAGTGGGGATTTGGGGTGTCCAAGCCATGAAAAGAGGAATATTTCATACAGTGGGCAGGGCATACTGAGCACAGGTGAGATGTGTGCTGAAGCCATGCAGCTCGCTGGGGTCCTGCTGGGATTTATTCCTTCTTCCCATAGGCAAGCCATGACTGGCTGGCCTTTCAAAACCCAAGTTTAACATCAATGACATCTGTAAGTGTGGAGAGAGGTTGGGTTTTCCCTCCCAAACCTTCTAATTGCTCTCAGAAAATGGAGGTCAGCATGAGAAGGGTTTTGATGTGGTCACAAGCTGTAATCCTTGCAGGCAGTTTCCATGACTCCCAACACTTTGGTTTGGCTCAGGCAGAGGGGTTTTGCCTCTGCTGAACTACACCAAAAAGTCCTGCTTTGACTCTGCCCCAGGCTGCACAGCCTCACAAGGACTTTGGACAAAAGAATGATTAATGTTCCTTAATTAAGCCATCTTCAGTGAAATAGCATATTCTGCAATTCAATTTGTCTCTTGGGGTTCTTGTTTTGTGCAGCAATTTCTCTACCGGTATTTTTTTTTTTATTTAATGGTTTTGTGACCCAGAAAATATGAGATTCTATTTTATGGCTGACTCTGATCTGTCTTGCTGGTGCTTTTATTCCCTCCTCAGGGAAATTTCTTTGTACAACTAAAATCTCTGTTCTTGCTCAAATTAATAGGGTCAGGCCTGAAGAGATGATGAGAATATTTTACCTTTTCTGCGCATGTTAATTTTTTGGTAATTTATGGCCAACCTGTGCTAGTGGCCATTTTTGGCAGGCTCCTGTAAGTTTCCAGGCTTTGCACAGGCCTTTTGCTATTAATTGCATTTGGTTGGCAAGGTCAGTAGAGCAAAACAGCACAGCCCTGGAGAAGCAGGTGAAGGATGTAATTTAGGGATGCAGAAGTCATGCAAAACACAAGCAGGATGGCAGCTCAGCTCTGCAGGGGTGACAAAGTAGAAGTTATGCAAACTCAAAGAAGTTATGGGCTTACTCAAAAGTGGGGGTTGAGGAACAGCCACCTACAAAGGACACCAGGTGCTGAGGATGGACCCCAAAGATCCATAAGAGGATTTTTGTGAAGGGGTTTGACTATGTAAACTGAAGTAATACATATGCATCAAGTAAGTGGGGCTAGCTTATGAATGTGTAATCAGTGAGTGTGGTTAAAAACTCAGTTAGAGCAAGGGCCCTCCAACTGACCTGCTGATTCTGGTGTCAGTGTTAGGGGACAATTCCTCAGATGAGACTGGTGAAAAAAATTGCAGTTGTTTCTGCTCTCTTTCTCCCTGGCAAGTTCTACAGTACTACACATTATTGCAGTTTTTTTCTTTCTGAAATGGCTATTTGATTCCTCTCTGTGGGCTGTTCCTCCACACTGTAGTTTTAAGTCTAAATATAATTTCCTTCCCACACAGGAGACTTGCTTTAAAAAAAAATGTTGTAAATAATTTTTTTTTCAGAAGTGCAGAGCTGTGTTTAAGAGATTTTATTGACTCCAGAGAAATTGTCTGGACTGGCTGCACAGCTGTAGGGATTTTTTTTGTGTGTGTGTTTATTTTTTCTGATGTTGGATTCATGGTTTCAGCTTTCTTAAGTGAAAGTGAGGGAGGTGCTGGAAGTGCTGAAAGCATTTCCACCAGTTATTCCAGTTATTCCACCAGTTATTTGTGTTGCTCTGGGGGAGACGAGCTGAGTCTTGGGGAGGATGAGCTCAGTAAAGCCCCTGAACTGGGTCTTGAGGGGTTGGAGCACTTGAACCTGCCCTGTGTGTGGGGCTGAGGGTGGTCCTGGTGCAAAGGGCTTCACCCCCATGCTGGACAACACAGTAAACACGTTTCTCTCTCTCTCTTTCAATTCTAGATTTTCAGAAGAGCTGACAAAAATGGTAAGTCTGTGCATTCATACTTCACATTTCTCAACTGGACTATTGTCAGTATTACTGTTTTTCCTGATAGTGACATCCAAGTGTTTAAATGTTGCTCAGTTTACTGGGTCTGACACTGATACACTCAAAACATCAGAAAAGGTTTTGGCGGGTTTTTTTTTGGAAAATATATTCTTAGGGAAGAAGTGATCCTGGTATGCAAGTTGGCGTGGCAGAATCCACCAGATTAAGAGCAATTTCACAAAAACAATATAAAAATAAATCACAGGTAAGTGATAAATGAGGATCCACCCCTTGGTAAGCTTGAAGTAGCTTTGCAAAACAAACCTAACTTGGGAATATTACTAGTTTGGCTCCTGAGGGTCTGGACCCACACATTAAAGAGCAGCACACATTGATGTGTGTTTTCAGGCTGTGCCTGGGGAAAGCTGAACACCTGCACTGAGCCCAGCCAAGTCCTTACATTTGGAATAACCTGGATGAGTCTTCGTTAAATGGCTTGGAAAGAGAGAACTGGAAAGATAACAAGCTTGAGGAAAGAAGAGTCAGTGGGCCTGATCCCAGGATCTTTCCATACCCTGAAAAGCAGTTTTATTTTAGGTAGACTCCCAAGAGCTAGGATCTATTCTTTCCCTGTTGTACAAGAAGAAAATTAAATGTGCATCAAAACTCTGTGTGTTTGCAGAGGGACCTGTGGGAGGGCTGTGCAGAGGAGCACAGGGAGAGTTTGGTTGCTCTCTTCCAGCTTTAAAAGGGAGATTTCTGCTGGTGCTCATAGATGGGTATCCTCACTGCCCCTGGGTAAGGAGGGTGCTGCCAGCTGGCTCAAAATAAGAAGTAAATGCCATGTAACTGATGTAACTGTGGGCACTTGGTTATGGCAACTGACAGAGTAATGAGATACTGAAGTTTGCTGCTTAGAAAAGCTGAGCAATTGTGTGATACAAGGAGAGTGGAGAGGAAAAAATAAGTTTATACTCTTGGCATCAGACTGACTGACTGCCTTCAGAGATGGTGCTGGGCAGATATTTGAACTGACAAGGGTGAGAGCAGGGGCTGCCCTTGCAGGGGGTGAGGAGACCAACACCACTGAGCACAGGCAGAGAAGGTAATTTGTCCTGCCTCTCCTGACCCTCAATGGGCACTGCAGGGAGAACAGCTGGATCTCTCAATGGGCACTGCAGGGAGGATAGCTGGATCTCTCAATGGGCACTGCAGGGAGAACAGCTGGATCTCTCAATGGGCACTGCAGGGAGGATAGCTGGATCTCTCAAGGAAGGCCAGGTGCTCTTTTGTGAAGGAGCTTTCTCCATCTCTGCTCCTGCTCTTGTTGCTCGCAGTGCACAGGACCTGCAGCTCCAGTGTTTGGGCAGCACAGTGTGTGCTCTCCATGGGACAATGCTGCCCTTCCCTTTTGATGGAACCTGGGGCACAGGCTGGCACAAAGCAGCTGGAGTGGAGTGGCACCTCTCCCCCCAGGCTGGCTCCTGCAAGGTGGCACTCTGGGGCACGTGTCAGTCTGGGCATCCCTGCTCTCAGTCCTGTGGAGCAGGGACAGTGACCCTGGGGCTGTCCTCTGAAGGACTGTGCATCCTCCAGGGGTTCTCCTCACGTTTATTTAGATGCTGCTTTTTCCTTGACACAGCACTTGCTAGCCAGGATCACCAGTTTCACCAGCCATTCATATTGGATGAACTCTGGATAACAGTTTGCCACTCATTAAAATTAGCTCAGTGTGTTCCTCTGCAGCCTTTCGGGATCACAGCTCCCCACAGCCCCTCTCCAGCCTCCTGCAGCTCACAGCAGCTGCTGCAGGAGATGTGCAAGAATATTTCCATTGGTACAGCCTCTCTGAAAACTAGGGCTCAGAGGTTTCCAGAGCCAGAGGTAATATCTTTGTATTTCACATCCCTGGGGATCTCTTTTTCACAATTTCTCTGTGACATTCTGGATTTAATTTATTGATTTGTTGAAGTTCATCCTATTCATGGCTCTGCCTGTTACAGCTCCAAGGAACAGTGGAAGCATCAGCCTGCTGCTTTTATGTCTCACAGCAGGTGCTGTTCACAGCCCTCTGAGGAAAAACGAAGATCTCACCCTTTTCATTTTTGTCAGAATCCCAGGATGGGGCCCTGAGCCCTGGACAGACTGTTAAAAACACAAATCCACAGATTACCAAAATATTTTACTCCATTAACATTCTTCTGTGGTCTCCACACCTGCAGAGGTTCCTGTCTGGCAGGGACTTTGCTCCTCTAATGAAGCAGCTGGGATGGATCTTTACCCAGTGCTGTGTGATGGGGGCACGCTGGGGAGAGCTCCCAGGGCAGGGAGTGCTGGCAGCTTTACCCAGAGCTGGCAGCCCTTGCTTTCCTCAGCTGTGCCAAAGCCTGTGTAGGAACCCTAGGGAAATAGGGCAGGGAAAAATCTGAACAAAACTTCTGCTCTTGACATCTAGTTTAACTACAACATCTTATTCAACTTCTTCCATGCAGAGATCAGAGGGTTAGAGGCTCACCTAAAAGGCAAAGGAAGGGATTGTAAGATTAAGGAGTGGTCTCATTTAATATGCAGTCAAGAGGTCATAAATTTGGAAATCTTTTCAGCATCTTGGTTTTTTTCCCCCAGCCTGGTAAAAAATGTTAAAAGCATTGTGTTAAAGCAGAGTGGCTGGTTCAGGCACGGTAACTATGGAGCCTGATAGCTTGAATGTAAGAGCATCTTCCTCCTCCCCCTTTCTTCCAAACCTTCTCACATAAATTGTTAATTCATGTAAAATTGGATGTTCTTGCTGCAAGATGCTAAACCGTGTTATTTCCCCTGCCATGTTCAGGTACTTGTATTTAGGTGATTTGATTCAGTGCCTACACGTACTAAAAGGCTGCTAATGAAGCAGCCCCTGCTTGTTAAAAGACATCCTGGTCTCCTGCTCCAGAGAACTGAGATTCTGTCTATAACGTGAGCTAAGTTCCCAACCTTTTCCCCAGTGACAATATCAAGTAGCTTTGTAACTATCTACATGATAAACTCAGAAAAAGGTCTGCATAAGACACCTGGAAATGCTGAGCATGTTGGAGATAACTGGATAAACTGACAAAAGGTCTGAAAAAGGGAGAATGGCCAGAGTGAAACCTGAGAGTGAATAACTCTGTTCGATCTAGTCATGCTTTGCAGGGGCATGGCTGTTAGTCATTCAAAATAATCTTTTTCTTTGTGTAGGAGTGTTTTTCCTTTCTCTGCTAATAAATCCACCTACTGTCTTGTAATCCTCCCAGTCCCAGTAAACAATACTTAATCATTTAATTGGAATGTGCTGGGAAAAGGGAAGCATCTTGCTTTAGGCTGGTGCAGTAGAGCTGTCAATCATCTCAGTTATCTACTGTGTACTTAATCCTCTCATTAGAAAGCTGCTAATCAATTAAATAGCCCAGGATCCTCTGTGAAAGATTAAAAGAGTTTTATTTTGGCAGAACAGTCTAACTGCTAACGATTCATTATAGATAAGCATCTTCCCAAAACCTGATGTTTTATCTGGAAATCTCAGACTCAACTGCAACTACCCAGCCCCCATGCCTTGAGTGTAACTAAATGAGAGTGCAGCCAGCTTCAATCTGTGCTTCAGTTTGCTGGGTTTTGCTGTAATTACCAGATCCTGCTCATGGCAATGGCCATCAGCCTGACCCACCCACGGGTCTGACTTCCCAGACAGTGGGCTTTAGGTGGTTTCTCCTGGACCTCTGCCCTGGAAGAGGAGAGCTGCAAAAGGAAATATGCCAAAATCTTGGTTATGAAACACCTGCAGAAAATGGCAGGAGGAGCTGGCAGTGGTGCAGTATTTCACCTGATAGATACCAGTGACAAGTTAGTACTGTGGTTCACTACCTGCATCTTCCTGTTGCTGCTGTCCTTGTCATTTCTGTACCAAGACCGAGCCCAAACGGTGCTGGTTCTCCCTTTGCATTCTATCTAGAGAATGATGGGAATGAAGCCATTCAGTGCATGCTGTCCTGAATAGCTTCTGTTATCAGAAATGAAATCCAATGAAGTGTGAAGAAATCCAGAGTACAAATGCTGAGAGGAGGTTTCAGTTCTCTGTTGATCTGAATGATCAGCTGAAGGCCTGCAGAGGACGTAGCAGAGCTAATAAAGGGGTGGGAAAAAAAAAAAAAGGAAGCATGAATGAAGCAGGAATTGGTGTTTGGAAAGGGCTTCTTGGTTAAGAGCCATGAGGGCAATGGCATTGTGCCCATTCCTATCCCAGTAGGGCTTGTCCTTTAAATAGCTGCTCACACATTTCTGTTAGTCACTTAAGAGCTCATTAAATGAGATTTATGCTGCTATTCTGTGTAAGGAAAGGTCTGCACATCCCAGTGTTACAAGTCTCGTAGCAAATTGCACTACAAACCATGGGGGCATGGAGAGCTCCTGACAAGAAGGGAACACAAATGGATTTGCACATCAGCCTCAAAACAAACTGGCCAAGGAGCCTGGTCAGCTGTGAGTGGGGCTGTGCCTTTGTGAGGAGAGGGAGCTCTGCTGCCTACAGATAAACTGGCACTGCTGCTCTGCCTGGTGGCTTTGTGGCCGTGATGCCACTGCTGGCCCCTGGAATGGGGACCTCACAGGCTCCAAAAGCTGAAAAAAGCAGAAAAATAAAACCAAGCAAATGAAAATCCTGAGGCACATCTCTCAGCCCCAGCTTGAGATGTTCAAGAACTCAAGTTCTTCATAAGGTTCAAGAAGGCGTGTCCTAAGTGTCACCTGAGTAGAAATCAGCCTTGTTAAACAGCAGAACACAAAGGAAGAACGTGAGGTTTCTCCCATGGATGGTATTTCTTGATGGAGGGATGGTGGTGGGAGAGCAGGGAGAGTCCTGGGCCTTCAGCAAAGGGAGAAGGCTGAACAAGTCCTGGTGTAGGGGGTCTCCAGAGGAACACATGGGTGAAGCTACCAGCAATTTCCAGCCCCACAAATGCTGTGTGCCTGTCCTCAGTGTCGTGTTTGTAGCCAGGGACAGTTCCTCTGAGGACTTTGCAGATATGGGGAATTTGCAGGGTGTTTAGTGGTAGTAGCTCTCATAGTCTCACCCACCTTTTTTAGACCCCACTTGGAGAAATTATTTTGATCTCCTCTAGCGAGCCTAAAGCAGGAAGAAATGTGTGTTTGTCTGTGGATGTGCCTAGAGCTCAAACTCACAAATCCAACCAGACACAGGTTCCTTTTCTTCCTTTCACTCTGAGAGTGCCTCTTGCTGATCTTGAGTTATTGGTACAGAAATTGAGGCAAATGGGGTGAAAATGCCTCTTCAGTTCTGGTAGTGTAGGATCACAGAGAAATTCACAGAGAGATGGATGGAGAAAATTATCACTGGTGAGCAGATTATCCAAAGACCCCATTTTAGCTTGGTAACTGTCCACAAGTTGTTTTTGAGACTTGAAATACTTATCTTCCCCCATTTCCCCATGAATTTGAGGCCCTTTTAGAAAATACACTTGCACAGGACTTGCATAGTTGTAAGCAACTTGGACTTCAATAACACGGCTTTCAAGGCATTCAAGGAAGAAAAATTAAGGCATTGTAACTTTGGGTGCTTTTATTGGATCTTAAAAAGATGCCAAGTTAGGGCACTGATAACTCCATATATCTATAAATTATATCAGAATAAAAAGACCCTGAACACCTAATAAGCTTCTTGTTGCACACACAACCCCTCCTTCCCCAGTCACAAGCCCTGTGGTGAATTGTGCTTTAGCTGCGAGCTCTTGGGTGTTTTGCAGTTCCTGTCTTAATGGGTTATCACTCTTCAAAACCACTTATTGCTAGACCCAGGTAATTACCTTCTGCATGGCTACTGCTCTCATGTGCGGGGAAAACCTTGAGCTATTCGTACCCTGCTGGTGCATCTAAATTAAGTCATTAGTTCTCAGTGAGAATATTTATAATTCTTGCATAACAAAACCAGTATTAGCAGCCACCCACACATAAGTAGAAAAATTCAGTGATGAATCAGGCTTTGTAACTATGGATAAATCTGATAGGTCTTCCATGACCAGATGACCAGTCTGAATGTATTTATCTTTGTCTTTTAAGTAAATAAGAACAGATTTGCATTTAGATAGTCTAGATTTCATGTGACAATCAAAAAGCACCTTGTAAGACTGTGCAGTGGCCTTTATTTACAAGGAGAAGGTTTGAATTTGTTTTCAGTTATTTGGACTCCTGTATCATCCCCAAGGTCTCTCAGTTACACTTCCATGTCCTTGCAAAGTTCACAGCACTTGATTTGGAAGGGAGGACATCTGCTTGAATTGGGACATGCTGTTCCCAAAATAATAAACAAACCTATCCACCAGATGATGAATTTTGAGATAATGTAGTAATTGTGAAAGGTGGCTGCTGGCCATGCTCTACAGGCTGTCACTAGATGTGTCCAGTACTTCTATCCACCCTTTATCACTAGGAACCTAGGAAAAGATTCTGTGATTTGATTTTCCTCATTGACTTCCCTGCTGCCCTTGCCCTTTCAGGGCTGCCTTTTTCATTCTTCAAAGATTTGAGGGTATCTGCTGCATGCTGTGTGCAGCAGAAATGAAGAGCTGGGAGATTTTTAGGATCTGGTTTTCTTCTAAAGTCACTTCCTGTTGCTTGTTAGCAAATTCATGTTAGAATAAAGGGATGGATTTTTTTTTTCCCCTAGATTACCATAATTCTGCAGAACAGACCTTGAATTGGGTGCACTGGGTTATGACTTTGCCAACAATTGCACCCTCATGTGCTACAGGCTGAGTTGTGCAGCAGCCTGGCTTTAATCAGGGCCCACACATGGTTTGCTTAGGGCCAGGCTTAAGCCAGAGAGGGTTTGAGCTGGGCAAGGTTTGGATTCAGCCCAGAAACCCCCAAGAACTCAAGTCAATGATGTGACAACACAAAACCTTTAATTTCCACAACAGAAATGCCCCTATTCCACCTTTTCTGCACAGCATCGATTTATGGCCCATTACTGTCCAAAATTGTTATTTCTGTTGTCCTGTTCCTGAGAACTTTTCCTGCTGGGAGAACAGGCAGCCAAAATAGAAAGTACTGTGAGATCCTTCATTGCAGTTGGTCTCAGTGTGACCACCAGGAGCAGGGAATGGGATTGGCGGGGTTATAACGAGCTGGGAATGTTCCTCTGTTTAAACGGAGTGCAGCTGGCTTGCTGACACTTCAGCTGGTCTCTGATAGCCCAGGTTCCTGACTGATACTGTGCAGAGTGCCCTTTCCTCACTATTCAAGGTACTTTGCAGTGCAGGTGGCCATCTCCTGTGTCCTTGCCCTTTTGCTGTAAAACCTGCAGCTAGAATATAAACCTGACTTAAAGAAAAGCTTAGAAAAATAGCTTTACCTAGTATTTGGCCTCCTTCAGGTGTGCTTGCTGCCTGTGGTGCCTGCTGCCTTGTGCCTGTAAAATATATTCAACCACAGGTTGCTGCCCTCCAGGGCTGTACTGGCAGCTCCTGGCTGCCTTTTGTGCCCAGCACCATCTCTTCTTGTGGCTGCTGAGCCTTTCTTTCCACTCTTTCTCAAAAATTCAGCTGCTGAACGAAACCCGTGGTAAAAGCCATTAACTGCTGTAACCTTCAGGGCTTCCTGACTTTTTTGCATCAGCAATAAATGGATTTGAACCTCAGAGTCAGTCAGACACCAAACACGCAGGCTTTTACACTTTCACATTAGGCTACACCTCAGCCTGTTAAAAACGCAGATGATGCTGCTGACCTGAGGATCGTCCTCCTGTGAGCACTGTCTGGGCAGGAGCATCAGCCCTTGGGCCACTTCTGACCTGTGCTCTCTGCTGGACCACACTGCTCAGGTGTGGAGGAGCAGACTGGATCAGAGCCTGTGCATTGGAAACCCCCACCAGTCTGCCCCACACGTGGATTTCCAGCCTGATCCATCAGCTGAGCCTTCCTGCTGCCTGTGTTTGTCCCTGTCAGAGGTTCAAACCTGCTGCCTGCCCACGAGCCTCTCCGTGGTCCATCAAACCTCTTGCCCTCAGGAGCTGCTGCTCCCTGTGCTCGGTGCGTGCTGACCGGGCAGGGCAGGAGATGCCCGTGGCTGGGCTCTACCCCATGGGCTGGCACTGGGGAGGGCAGCTGTGCTCAGCCTGGGGGGGTCTGTGTGTGCGACAGAGCCTGGGCACTTCGCAGGCAATGCTCTTTCTCTGCTCCTCCTTTCAATCCCTTTAGCACAGAGGGCTGGAGACAAACAGCAGCTGTGGCCCGAGAGGGGCAGGGAGGGCGTGTGGAGCAGGGGCTGTGCTTCAGCCTGGCAATTTGGGGCTGACTGGTGCAGGGAAGGGGTGTGGAGCAGGGGCTGTGCTTCAGCCTGGCAATTTGGGGCTGACTGGTGCAGGGAAGGGGTGTGGAGCAGGGGCTGCGCTTCAGCCTGGCAATTTGGGGCTGACTGGTGCAGGGAAGGGGTATGGAGCAGAGCCCTGTCAATTTGGGGCTGAGCCTTTGATCCCCAGGGCAGCGTTTCCTTTGGCTTTGAAGTGCATCGAGTAGGGTTTGACATGCAATGCAACCCAAAGGAGATGGAGTTTATTTTCTTCTTCTCTTGGTGGATTGGGAGATGTGGGTTTTCTTCTGCAAGTCTCATTAGAGCCTTCAGCTGGACAGGAGTAAATGGGATATATTATTGTAAGAGATTTAATGACCATGTTGTGGAGAGTGGGAATAAAGGATGGTGGTTTACCGAGCAGACTTTGAAAAGCTGCTCAATTAGCTGAGAGGATTTTTCAAGATGTTTCTTTCCAGAGCCAAAGCTGAGAGATTTAATTGGGGGCTGCAGAGCAAATGAGTGTATATGGCACAAGGACAGACAGCAAAGGGCATTATAAAGCACTTATGGAGTTATTACCTACTTGTAAACCCAACCCCAAAAATGGGACCTTTATTGATAGTGTCTTGGAAGTGGTGGTGCTTGCCCTGGTTTCTCTGGAGCATGAGGATTGGGTACCTGGAGTGACATGGCTGTAGGTACCCTGATAGCAATTTCAGTTGAAACATTATATTCATGTATTTTCCTTGTCCGTGGGAATCTGCCCTGACATCTCTTCTGAGTTCATGACACAAGGCCTGAACTGATTCCAGCTCCTTGTCTGGGCCAGGTGCTGGGAATGTCCGTCAGGCCTGGCTCAGGTTAGTGGTACCAAACCTCAGAGGGGAGATAAGGGCAGGTTTGGGAGGGAATGGGGCATTTCTCCTGCTACAGGGAAGCCAGGAGCTTGTGGAGATGAGATGTAGCTGGGGGTGTTGGCTCCTCTTTCAGAGAGGAGGCAATCTGCAGGAAGGTCTGTTCTGCATGGAAATGGCTGCATAAGGGAAAAGGCTCTGGCTTTAGTGGCAAGTCAGGGAAGTGATGAACATTGAGGATTTAATATTTTTTTGATCTATCTTATTGATATCTCATCCTGCTTTTCAAAGGGAAACTTTTCAGATACAGCAAATTGATATTTCTTCTGCTAATGTTGTTGTTTTGTTGGGTTTTGGTTTGGTGGGGGTTTTTTGAGTGGTTTTTTGGGGTTTTTTTGTTTTGTTTTTTTTTACTGATACACAATTTTAAAGTGCTTGGAAAGGACTTTTGCAGCTTGATTGGATATAGTATCCTGGCAGATTAAATATGTGCCATAACTGAGATTGTAAAAGGCCTGGGTTTGTCCTGCTGCCTTGGTGGGAGTGTCAGTGCCACATTTCCCAAACTGCATTCAGAGGCACGGAGGGGCTGTCAGATGACCATGCAAGGGTTCAATTAGTGTTCAGTGATTCTCCCTTAGGAGGGCTGGTGCGCCATGCTGCCTCTGGTGCAGAGGTGCTCCAGCCTGGATGTTTTACCCTGTTCTCACCTGGAGCAGTCTGTGTGCTCCCGGTGTGTGCTGAGGAGTGGCAGGGGGCAGAATGCCAATGCACACCCAGGTGGAGGTGATGAGTGTGGGGACTCCTTGGAATGCATTTGTCACCACCACAGGCTTCTGTGACCCTCAGCTCAGGTTATTTCTCTTGCTACACCACCTAAATCTCACTAAGAGCTTCTATTGCTACTTCTCTTCCTCGGAAGCAGGGCTATCCTATGTTTGCCTTTAATCCCTGGGAAGTTCCCTCAGGGGAAGTGGAGCAGATCTTTAGTGGAGGAAAAGCACTCCTTTTGCCTCTTTGCTTGCATGCTCTCCTCTGCTCTTGTTGCTGTGGGAACAAGGGACAGAGCACTGGGCTCTGGCATCCTTTTTAATTAGGTATCTTCTGCAGATCAGCTGTATTTATTGAAGATTTTTTATTATAGCTATTAAAATTAAATAAGGCAAAAATTGAATCCAGAACAAATACACTGCTGCAAGTTATCCTCATAATGTGCCAGCAATTTTTGCCTGACAATTGTGAGAAAATATGTTCTGGCAGCCTGTGTTCAGGCAATTGGCCAGGAACAGCTATAAACCATGGGTATCTTTTTCTTCCTCGTATCTTTCTCGCTCATTTAAAGTACCAGATAACATACACGTGAGCCAAAGGTGTATCTTACTGACTTGCAATGGGGAAAGGCATATCTGAAGCTGAAACAATGATACATCCCCATCTGTAACTCCCAGCAAGGATAATCTGAGGGGCAGGAACAGCCCATCTTTTTTCATGGGAGGATGTGTTAGCAAAGAGTAAAATGGATGTTCTTGGGCTGAGAAGCAGGAGCCTGAGTGTCTCTGGCTGGCTGCACCATGGGAAGGTGGTGTGCTGCTCTGGGAAAAGTCTGCACGGCTTCCAGAAAGTTGTAGAGGTGGAAATAATTTTTAATTATTCTTTAAATGGAACTTTCTTTTCTGTGACCCTGCTGCAGCCAGTGCAGAGGTGAAACCTGTCTGTGTGGTCCAGGTGCCACAGCAGAGCTGAGTGCCAGCTGCAGAGGGAGATGCTCTGGCCATGCTCCTGCTGCCCCTCAGCAGAACTTTAGAGGGCTGGTGCAGCTGGCCTTGGCTTCAAGAATTGACTCAGCCTGGACCTGGGGTTTGGAGCCAAGATCAGACCCTGCTGCCAGGTCTGTGCCCTAACTGGGTGCTGGTGTTGAGGCCCCCAGCCTGGCAGTGCCATGGGAGTGCCTTCAGCCCCTGGTTACTCGTGGCTTTCCAACCTCAGGCTGCAAGAGCAGCAAGACTCCAAGGCTTTGCTGACTGTGGCTCTTGGGTGCTTCTGGTGCTCTGCACATCCAGTGGGAGCTCCTTTCCTGAAGCCTCAGTGTAGACTCCAGGAGGCCACAGAAGCTCTGCTAGAGGCACATGGTGATTTGGCTGTGTGTTGTTCTGCTGTGCCAGCACCAAAGCACAGGCTTGGGCCTGGTCTGCAAATAAAAATTAGTGCACTGAGGCTTATTTTCCCTTCTAAAGGATCTTCTGTTCATCGTGGAGATGTTACTTTTCCAGCTGGCTGGTTTGCTGGCTTTCAAACATGCTGCACTTTGTTAAGCAAGGCTGCTTTCCCTTCCTCATCTTTGTAGTACCATCAGTCTCTTTCTTTTTTCCTTTATACATCCCTCCCCACCTTCCAAAAGAGATTGAATTAGTACTGGCAAAATGTTCAAGGTTTATCAAAATCTTTACCAGTGTATTCACATTAATGAGCTCTGCAGTGTAGAATAATAACAATATTATTATTATTACTACTACTACTACTACTACTACTAATAATAATAATAATGGGGCAATCTGTACCCTGGCAGGCAGGAGCAGCTGCAGAGCTGCCATGGCATCACGCTGTCACCCTCCTTGGCACCAGCACCATCTGCAGAGAGCAAATGTGCAGCACTCATTAAGCCCTGTGACATCCCCATGGGGTGGGATAAGAGGAAAGGAAGGACAGAGGGGCAGGAAGGGACCACGAATTAATTTGAAATACTTCTGCCTGGAAAGCTGAGTGGTAGGAAGACACAGCTTGCCTGTCTGGGCTTCAAACTGGAGACCAGAGGGAGGGAATGGGGAATGCATGACTGTCCCTGGGCTTTTTGAAGCAAACACAGCCATGTGCAGAATTGTCTTTTATCCTTTTGTAGCTGGAGTGATGGTGGTATCAATTAATACACTTGGTATGTGTCAAACAGTGGGGGAAAAAAGTGTATGCTATAAATGGAAGTACTTGCATAAGACTGTAAAGCAAGATAAAATATTTATATTTTTCAAAGAAAGGAACTAAACTTGTTTCCTCTCTCCTGCATCCTGTAATCTAGTTGTAGGAAAACAGCAGAGTTTAGATCTTGCAAAAGGTTTTCCTAAGCTGGAAATCAGAGGGGAAAATGGTTTTCTAGCATTTAACTGGAGGTAGAATGAATTGAAAATAAGTTATAAAAGTGGAGCTGTCCATAGCCAGGAATATTAAATCCTCCTATAGCAAGAGCAGCATGTGAGAGCGAGGTGCTAAATGCTGAAATCCTGGGGAGATGAAGGGAAAGGAAAACCAAGCAGTGGGAGACGTTCTCGCAGAGCACTGTCTGCAAAATTGGCTGGAGCAGGACACAGAGCCTTAAAAACTTCTCAAACCCAGTTGTTGCTTTCTAAATGAGGTGCCTGACATTTGAAAGGTCAGCAGCCAGGGAGAGGGTGACTGCTGTTCAGCAAATGCAGTCCGACTGTGCTCGCTGCCGTGCCTGTCCTTCTCATGGGGGCTGGGGCTGCCTGATTGCCAGGCAGACAATCTCTGCAGATGTTGCCTAAAAAGCCATATTTGCAACACCCAAACAAGGAGGGACACCTGGTACTTCTCCCATTTCCCATTTCCCCTCCCTCTAGGGGGCTAATAATGGGGCAAGTGGGCAAAGAAAGACGGAAGGGAGGTTGAGGGTAGATTCAGGTAGAGGGGGTGGAAGAAGGAGTGTCTATTGGCAGACCAGGGCACCAGCTAGGAGCAGAGATAGCTGCCCTGCTGACAGCTGGGGCCGGGGGGTGTCACATGCGGCGCTTAGCGTGTCCCTGCTCCCTCCTGTGTCTGCAGGGTGAGCCCTCTGCAGACACAGCATCCCTGGCTGAAGGCTCAGGCTGCTCACAGCAAAACCCGGCTGGGGGCTGGCTGCAGCTGAAGGAAAGATTTAGCAGGACAAACAGATTTTTCAGTTTTTTCAGTTTCTTTCAGTATCAAGAGCCCTAAACTCTGGATCACCGGGGCCACTTGCTCCCTTCCCCTGTGCTTTTCTGAGAGCCCCTTACCCACCTGAGCAAGTGTATTCCTGCAGCAAGTGACTGGAGAGCCAAGGCACTGTGAAAGAAAGCAGCTTCTTATATTCATAAAGCAGTGCAGGGCAGGACTGGGCCATTGCAGTACAGCATGAGTAGGGTTTTTTCTTTTTACTGTCTGTCTTCTAGAATTTTAGGATTCACGTTTTAAGCCTGCAGTATGTATTTCTGTGCTGGACTGCTAAACCTTTGAATTGTCAGCATGCTGAGCATTTTGATCCTTTTATAAAACAAGAATGAGGATTAAACCTTTCTCACTGCACAGCTATTGCAGCAGCACTGGGTGCACATTCACAGGGGCTGAGCTTGCATCAGGAGCCACGTTCTGTAGCACAGCCCAAAATCCCATGGGATTTGGGCAGGGAGGAAACCACTGAGCCCATCGTGAGCTTCCTTCTCTCTGCAAAAACACAGCAGTGTGCTCCATGGGAGAGACAGGCAAGGATTGGAATGAGCTTCTCTTGAATTAGGGTGGACATAGAAGGAAACAGTAAATGCTGTGTCATCTCCCACACCCAATGTCACCAAGCCCTCAGGCAGATATGGCCTCTGACCCGGCACCACGGCACGGCCTGGCCAGGACCCTGGCCCTCACCAACCCCACTGGGTTTGCAAGGACTGTTTGGTTTCCTATCTCCTAGCTTATTATGTCCTCCTTTTTTGTGTTTCACCCATGGCTTTGTGCATTGAACCAGTCTAGAAATCCAGCCTGTGCTGATAGTTTGGGAAGGCAGGAAATTTTAGTGCGTTTCCTGCAGGCAAAGGAGAGCCTGCAGAGAGCTGTGCTCCTCCAAGGCTGTGATGATGCTCATCTGCTTTTTGGAAAGCTTTTTCATGGCAGGTTTGGCACTGACATGAGAGCTGCTAGTGCTGGGAGACAGAAAACCTCTCTGTAAACTGCTGCTTTGATGAAGCTCTCAGATGAGCCTTCTCCTGCACCAGGATGCTTCTTTCTTCAAATGGGCCCAATCTCTGCTAATAAATCACCTCCTCCACACGAGGAGGGTTTGATCAAACATCACAGGAGATATCATCAAGGGCTAAACCTACCATTTTCTATTCCATTACCTTAAGCTCATAATGCTCAGTGTATCAAAGAAGTACAGAGTTCCCTCAAGTGTTTCTATTGCCAAACCAGGCAACCCACAGCGAGTTGTCCATGTGCAGAGTGGCTCCTGAGTTTTCTTTCTTGGTTTCTGGGTTGTCTTTACTCCTGCTGTAGTACTCTGTACTCCTGAGCAGAATGGAGCAGGGCTGTGTTCCCAACTTAGGGCTCCTCAACTTTGGGAGATTAAAAAAAAAGTGTTAGCAATTTGTATTTCCTATGAGTATCTTGTATAGCATTTCCTGCTGTGGCACTTCTGTGAATCTAGATGCTGTTGGGTTCTGCTGGGAGGTTTTTTTGGTGTTGTTTTTCTTTTTTAAACTATAAAAGGATTCCAGTGATTTTCTTACCAGAGCCTGGGGACAGCAGAAGAGAGCTCATCTGTGTGTGGTTTATCTTGGAAACTGTTAAGCATCACCCTAAGGGCTGGAGGCCCTGAGTGCCTGTGCTCTCCTGTGTAAATTTGGTTCTGCCAAAAGCAGGAGGGTCATGCTTCACCTTGTGTCAGACAGCTTGCGTGTCTTGGCTCTCATGGGCCACATTCCCCTTTTTCTCCTCCTTCTGCACAAAGCATTGCTTTCCCAGCTAGTTTCTCACACCAGCATCCAGCACTTCCCCCCTCTGCTCTCCAGACTTCACCTTTGGGCTTCATAAGACCTTAAAGAGAGAAGAAGAGGTGAGAGCAGAGTTCCCCCTGCAGAGGCTGGGACCGTGCTGTTCTGCTGGGTTTCAGCATGCCAGTGTGGGCAGTGCTGCTCCGTGTTCCCAGGGCACCACACAAACCCAGCTTAAACCTGGATGGTGCCCTGGGGAAGTTCTGCATCACAAGGTTCTGCAGAAGGGTCTGGAAGCATCTCCCTGCACTGCCCGTGGGCCTCTCCATGGGAGCTGTCTGCTGCCGGGTTCTCAGCTGGGCTGGGAAAGGCTGTGTGCTGCTCCCGGTCTCATGGCTGCAGCAGATGCTGCTGAGATGGTGTGGAAAAACTGTGAATTCAGCAAACACTAAGTAGCACACGGCATTAAAAATTCACAAAGACTTCTCTGAAACACGGTCTCCCAAAGAAGCATTTTGATGAGCTGCAGCAGGGCTGGGTGAGTGAGTAGGGAGACCCTTCCCCAGCGCTGTGTTAGGAAGCAGTCCCATGCACAGCTCACCCCAGTGGTTTGAGCATTTGTGGTTCTCAATTTTCAATAAAAACTGCAGCAGAGGGTTTTTTCATCTTCCTTTCCTATTTAGGAGCTCAGTGACCTGTTCAGGTTTGCTGTGGAAAAGTAAAAAATTGAGAGGCTGTTGTCAGTGTTCAGGGGAAGATATAAGGATTAAACTGAAACAAAACTTGAAATACTTTAGGCCTGGGATTTTCAAATGTTCCTTTGAAAGTTTTCTTTAAGAAGAAAAGCCAGGTGACCCCATTTTTCCCTGAGGAAAAAAATTAAAAAAAAAGAAAAAACCAAACAAACTTGAAGGCATTTTTCCAGTGACTTTGTCCTTCTGATACTCTTTTTCCCCCTCATTTTGGCTTTACCCAAACTGGAGCAGGCTGGGTTGAATCAGAGTCCCCGGGTCAGTGCCTGGGATGCTGAACACAGCAGGAGCTGGTGAGAGATGCTGAGATGGGCGGGGGCCAGGGGTGCTTCACGACAGGAATCTTGAGTCGGCACACAAGTTTCCCTCTGCCTTTTGAATCCTGAGTTGGCACACAGTTTCCCCCTGCCTCTTGTGCGGGTACCAGGGGCTTTGCGGGCTCCTGCAGCTCGGTCTGGGCGGAGCAGGGGCAGAGGCGCTGCGGGGATGCTCAGCTCGCAGTGCCAGCCCTGACCTACTTGTGAAAGCCGTGCCGTGCTCGGGGGGGCTCTGCCGGGCAGCTGCAGCGATTCCTGTTACTATTGTTTTCATCCTTTGTTTAATTTGTGTTATTTCATTTGTACTTTAGTCTCAACTGCATGGGTCATTGCAGAAAAGACAGCAAAAGACCTTATCTTTCTCCTCCTTTAACCAAAAAGCTGGGTAAGAGTTCAGGGGGTTTAATAACCTACTTTTGAGATGAACAAACTACAAAAACTAAACAGAGAAGATAGTCATGCTGCAGCTTTGTTAAAAGTAGAAATCTGTGATTAAAGAGGTGCTAGTTGAATTTGCTGGAGCAGAAAAACGTATTTAGGTTTTGTTTTTTCTTTTCAATCTTTTCAGAGCAGATGCGCCTTCCTTGCAGGTCTGCTCTGTTCTGTGCTGCTCGGAGGCTTTGCTGGATGAAAGAGTGTAGAAGAGACCTGCATTGTTTGCCTTGGAGATGTTAAATATCTCTGACAGGGCTGAGACACCCATCCTGCCCTGGACAAATAGCTGGAGACACTGAGCATAGGGCTTACATTTTCACTGTGAAAATAAACGGGAAATGCAGAAGCTTATTAAGTGGAAGCATAAAAATAAGAGCAGCTGTGGTGGATTGAGTGAGGTTTGGCTTGGCTGCCATGGGGAGCCAGGACAGACCATGCTGGAGACCTGCAAGGGCATCCCATGGGGAGGGACCACGTTGGCTCTCATTTGGACTGAAGCAGAGGCTACCCCAAAAAAAATCTCTCAGAGAGGGATCAACAAAAAAAGGGGTGTCTCAGAGAGGGATCATCAAACGTGAGCAGTTGTTTTGTTTAGAGTCTGAAATTTTGTTTTAACAGGGATTTTGAGACCATTGAGTTTCAAAAAATGAAATATTAGTGTTGCAGGAGGTCAGTGTTGTAGGCTTCCACCTGGACTTCACAGTTCAGGAATTAGCATGAGGAAACAAGTAACTAATGGTGCAGGTTGTGCATTTGATATTCAAGCACCAATTGAGCCCTGGCATGGGGAGCTGGATGTCCTGTATGCTGCAGATGATGAAGCAGTTGGGAAACTTCTTCTGCCTTCTGAGAATGCAAATGAGGAATCTGCTTTTCATGTTAGTTTAATTTGCTGTCTTCATCTCTGCACAGCTTGTTAGCTGAATGGAAAACTGTTGATGCTGCCAATGCAATCTGGATATTGTTTCATGGGACTGCAGAAAGCGATGAGTTTGTAGCTCTCTAATCTGCAGCAATTTGCTGCTAATTTGTCAGTAGTCAACAGCTCCAGTGGCCACATGGAAACAGCCCCGCTGCCACTGCCTGCCTCTGGTGGCTGTTAGTGGAAGGTCACTCAGAGCACTGCTTCTCATCACCTGCAAGGGCTTTACTAGGCACAGAATAATGCTTATTTTACAAGGAGGAAACAAATCACAGGGGAACTGTTGCAGTGACAGAAACCAGGTGAGTTTTCAGACTTGCCCACTGCTCATTCCTGACAAGCCACCATCACACAGGGACCCAGCACAGTCATTGCACCCTGGGCACTGCTTTTGGCTGTTGTACTAAATCCTTCAGTTAGGCTGAAATGCAACTTCTGCTGCCAGAGATCAGGAAATCAAACCAGGTGTTATTGTTTTACCTGCAGTAATTCCCTTAGATGAACACTGTGCTTCCCTGGGTAGGGCAGCAGCCCCTGGCTCCTGTCCAGGCTGTCCCTGGGAGAGGCTGCTGTTGTGGTGTGGCAGCAGTGATCCCCAGGAGCAGTTCCCATGAAGCTGGCGGCAGTGATCCCCAGGAGCAGCTCCCATGGAGCTGGTGGCAGTGATCCCCAGGAGCAGCTCCCAGGCAGCTGGCAGCAGTGATCCCTCACAGAGCAGCCTCTGGCAGCATCACCAGGCTGTGCCCGGATCCCATGTGGTGCTGCAAGCCCAGAACAGCCTCAGCCCCGGGGGGGTTCTGTGTCCCTGCCATGCCCTGGCCACACCAGGACCACACTTCTGAGAGACCACACCATGTGTTTTCATAAGTTTTTCCTCTTTTGCTCAAACACTTGCCTCTTCCTCATTTTGAAGCTGAGTGCTGGGTATAACGAGCTGAAAATAGTGCAAACCCTGCTTTGGCCCTCTGAAATATTCATCTACCTGCACGTTAAAAAAGCAAGCAGGAAGGCTGGTTAATGAGGAGCAGAGGGGGATTGGGGCTGTTTGGTGCCTGTTTTTGAGCTTTCCAAGAAATCTGGATATAATAGGCTGTTGCAGAGCTGGGGTGCACTGGAGTCGGGAGTGTTGGCTTCTGCTTCGGCTTGATTGAAACTTCCTGATCAATCCTCCCAGATTTACTTTTTCTTTTGATGTTTCTGACAAATTTTAATGACAAAGTTTGAAAACCTTGGAGCTGGCAGTCTGCCTGGAGCTGATAGTGCACAAATGTTTCAGCCATCCCATTCCCACTCGGGCACAGCACAGAACTACAGACATTGCCTTCCTAAATCTGGGATCTGAGCTGTCCTCTATCAGAAATGGGGACATTAATTTGGCAGGGGACAGTGTGAGGGCCCTCTATAGGCTCCAGTGTGTTCTAAGAATGCATGAGGTTACTGTCAGTAATGGTGTTTCCCCATGTCCTAAGATGAAGCACCTGCTATCTAAAATTTCCTTCTTTCTCTCTCTCCTGTTTGCCATGGACGTGCATCCACTGCTGCTCTTGCAGGAGTCTGAGAGCTGTGTGAGCCCCATGCTCTGGGTTTGCTGCTGTCAAAGCACTGAGCTGTTCCTTAAACTCTGTGGGATGCACAGAACATCCAGCCTCTGCTCCAGCGCCAGAGCAGCTGCGCCCTTGCTGTGGCTGTTCCAGCAATTTCCTGAGAATATCACTGGTACACTCCTGGTCTGTCTGGGTGCAGGAGGGAACTGTAGCTTCAGGACTGATTTCCAGCAAAATGAAGCTTTTGCCTGCCCACCTGGAGATGGAAATAAAGTAAATCACAGAATCATAGAATGGTTTGGGTTGGCAGGTACCCTAAAGCTCATCTAGTTCCAATCCCCTGGCATGGGCAGGGACACCTTCCACTGGACCAGGCTACTCAAAGCCCCATCCAGCCTTGCCCTGAACACTTCCAGGGATGGGAAAGTGACCTGATAAGCTTCAGAAGTGATATTTTAACTTGTCCCTACAGAGAAACCCAGGTTTCCCTCCTGGCTGCTGAAGGCCAAGCTCTGGTGTGTGCGTGTGACCTGTCCTCAGCCAGCCTGGGCAGGGGGCACTCTGGAAGATGTTACCCAGGGTAGCTCCTCAGAGGCTTTTTCTTCAGATATGGTGAAAGTCACTGGGAGTTCAGAAAGGCATGAGCTCCCTCAGATGCCATATTATTCTTGTAGGAGACCTGAAGGGGAGCACACCAGGAGCTGCAGTGGTTTTACATCTCTGCCCATCACCCCAAGACTTCTCCCTCCCAGCAGAAATCTCCCCAGTGGGAAGCACCTGGAGGATCACCATGGCATGGCAGGAGTAAGAGCCTTGCAGCAGCTTGAAACCATGCACAGCTTTTGATGTGTGAGTGGGGAATTGCAAAGGAGTCTCCCAAATAAACCCATTGCTCTGCTTTGATGTGGCAGGGCTCAGGAGAAGATTTAAATTTCTCTCCGTGATTCCCAGGCCACCTCTATTCTGCACACAAAGAAATGCTTAACCTTGCAGGGATTTATGTATCACACTGCAGTTTGCTGATGCATAAAAATTAACTATTTTTTTGCATAGGAAAATAGCAGCTATGCTATTTAATAATTTAGTATAAGTATCCAAATATCAGTTTTTCCTCCTACTATTTGTTTTATTGTATTTTTCCTTGTCTGTGGTAATTCTTGTCCAGAATAGTTATTTTTAGGGTGCTGCAGGAGACGGGTTCTGCTCTGTTTTAGCAAGGTCTCCATGTAAGAATTTCACCTTAAATGCAAGGAAGAAATTTTGAAGTCAGGATTTACTGATCTGGGATGGTTGAAGCACAGAGTCATCTCATATTAAGAATAAGTTGAGCTGTCTTTGTGTTTCATTTTCACTTTAGATCAAATATTTAGAGAGGCTGCTAGTGGCTCACAAGCTTTGACTGGGGTTTGGTAGAGGAAAGTTTGCTGATGTTTTTTAAATCACAGAATGATCAAGGTTGGAAAAGCCCTCTAAGATCATGGAGTGCCCTTGGAGTCTATCGCTGTGTCCCCAAGTGCCACATCTACAAGTCTTTTAAATACCTTCACAGATGGTGATCCCACCGCTTTCCTGGACAGTCTGTTCCAATGCTTGACCACTCTTTTAGTAAAGAAATTTTTCCTAATATCCAATCTGTGCAACATGTTTCAGGAAGGTGACTGAAGGAGGGGTCTGCAACAAGGCTGCTCGGGCAATAAACACAAATTTTGGGGATCAAGTGGTAGAGATTAAAGGTTGATGATGCTGCAACCTCTTCTCTCTGCACAATCTCCTCTAAAACAGAAATTCAGATTTTATATAGCTGTGTCTGCAATGTCACATGTTACACCTAAGAGTTCAAAAAAAGGAAAAGAAGGTGGGGCGTGCGGGGAGGGGAGACACTGAAGGCACTTTAATGAAGAAGGAAGTAGATGCTCAGTAGATGTTCAGGATGACAGAGAGGGGATGAGACTGAGTAGCAATGGAGAGAGCAGGACAGGCGTTTGGATGTGTGGAGAGCCAAAGAGCCAAAGCCTTTGGGAGAGATACTGAGGCATTTTGGGTCAGGAGGCTGCAAGCTCTGCACAGGAACCTGCTGCTTTGCTGTGCTGCCTGTGCTTGTGGAGCTCACAGGGCAGAGACTTGGAATGAGTAAAAAATCAAAGGTGCTAAAAAGCCATGGTTGTTCAAGTCAGTCATCCATTTAATAGCACCCAATATAAAAAGGCAGTCTCAGGTCAACTAAGATGAAAAACAACTGAGAGGCAGAGGCAGCTGTGTGTCTGGAGCTAAGCTGGGTCTGCTGATGGCTGCCACAGCTTGGAAACAGATCTCCTGATGGGGGAGAGTGAAGGAACAGAGGTGAAGCTATGTCCCCAGTCCCTTCAGCCACCACTAGAACAGCAGTGTGTTATCAGCAGTGTTCTCGTGCTAAATCCAAAGCACAGCACTGTACCAGCCTCTAGGAAGAAAATTCATTCTATCCTAACCAAAACCAGGACACTCCATCATTTATTTATTTATGTAATACTGTCTGTTTATGGTTCATAGCCCAGAGGTCTGCTCTGTGCTATGACCCTGACCTTGGTGCACAGCCATCCCCTCAGCCTCCCCTCCAGCCCCTCTTGGCTGCCCAGGCTGGAGCCCAAGGAGCCCATGGAGAATTCACCTGTTGCCTCTCAAAATGAATTCTTTGCCAGGTGGTTGCTTACTGCAAGCTCTGGTTTCCTTGCCTGAGTGTTTTCCCACTGCTCTGCCCTAGGCCAGACCAAATGTTCATGTACACAGGGTCCCACAGGGTCCCAGGGCTCAGACCACCTGCAGCTCCCATCAGCTACTGCAGACATGTGGAGGGGCTGACTCAGGGCTTTCCTTGTGCTGCTACAGATGTGAAGCAAATGCATTGAAATCAGCTCTTGACATCCCTTTTCTTTTTAAACTGAGAGCAAATAACTTGGATAGTGAGAGGAAAACTGAAACATGCTACCTCCTGTTTTCTGGAGGAAAATGGTGGCTAGAGAAAGCTTTGTGGGCTACAGACGTTTCTGTCTGAATCCTCTTCTAAATGTTTGGGTGATTTTTGCTATAACCTCTATTAAGCAGCAATTACATTGAATTCCCCAGGCAATTTACACCCTGGGGAAGTCTAATTCCAGAACTTAATTTATAAACAACCAGGAATTTCTGTAAAAGGCATTCCTAGATATCTGTGATCAAAAGTCCAAGTTTGATATAATGGGTGAGCACAGAAACCACCACCCTCCTCCACACACATACATTTAAATCAGGTCATTACAGCAGGCTGAGAATTATGTGGGAAAAAAGTAGAGTCTTCACAAAAGATAGTGAGAGAAAATGTGTTACATCAGTCCTGCCTGTCTCCCTACCTACAGCTTACATTTGATAACTATCTATAGCTGCCATTAAAAATAATTTCAAAATTACTTCTAACTCTAGGATGACAAAAGGCTTGATTTCATGATAAATGCTGAGCAGCTTGGGGAAAATTTTGGCATGCTAATGGACACTGCTTAATGCCCAGGCAATTTCTGATGGGAATGAGGTGCAGTTTTCTGACTACAATGGAAATCCCGTTTTCCTCCAGTCCAAGTCCTACAGGGAAGATTCCCAGCCATTGTCTGCTTGGTGCATGCAGCAGTACCCATCACCCTAGACAAAAACCAGGCTTTAAGTCATTCCTCAATATCTTATACTGACTGATGTGGTAATTTTGAAATGAAAGTCACTTTTCCCCTATTTTAATGGAAATGGAAAGGCTAATCCAGTCACAAAAAGGATCCTCAGTCCTTCTATCATTCACAGATTTTTGGTGTGTCCCAGTTTCAGTTTTACCACTGAACTTCATCCTCTGCTGCAGAGAAGAAAGCAGAAATGCAAAATTGGCTAAATATTATGTTTGATGAAGACAAAAGTTAGCCAAATTCCCAAAGAAGAGGTTGATCTTCATTCCTGGGATGAATGACTAGGGAGGGGAACTGGCTGACTCCTTAAGGGATGTTCTTTCATTTGCGTTGTGCACCCAATGTTTCTCCAAGGCCTTATCCAGGCCCAGGAAGGAAAGACAATCTGGGAAGATAAAAATCCCAGAGGTTTCCATGAGCTGATGGCACAGAGAAGATGGTGATGCTGGAGGTGGAGCTGCCTGGGGCACCTGCCAGAGCTTTGGTGCGTGTGCCCAGCCTGCCCTGGAACGGGGAGCGCTCTGGGCACTGCCACAGGAGCAGAACGTGGAGCACACCTTCTCACAACTGTGCTCATGGCAAGAGGGCAAGGGAGGGAATCATGCCCAGCACACAGAAAAGCATTTATCAAGTGTTTTTCAATGAGTTGAGTGAGCAGAACCCCAGATCCTGAAGTTCAATCCCTGGCTTTGTATGTGAAATTGTCTTCTTCTGTGCCAGCCTTTGCATTCCTGTGCCAGCATCGCCCAGTAGGACCCACCAGCCTTCCCAGCTGGCATTGGAAAGGCACAGGAGTGTTTCAAACTGAGATTATTCACTATATTGGAAACATCAATCTCTCAGGTTATCTGCTTGGTGTGGCACTGACCCTTGTGAAAACAGCTGTGCTGGGCATTAGTTAAGTTTCAAAATTATGGAGCCGTTTCGTAAATTTCTTTCACTAGAAAATGACTGTAATTGTAGTAATTTCCTTGCAATGATGTGTGCTACGTCTCATTAGCAAAGGCACTGGCAGGGGCTGTGTTCCAGTGCCAGTGGCCCTGTTCTTGTGCAGAGCCACCCAAACGTGGGCTGTGCTGCTCCTGCAGAGCTGCTGTGGCTCAGCCAGGGCTGGGGTGACTCCCAGCCCTGCTTCCAGCTGAATGCAGCTGCCCCCCGCAGAGCACTGCGAGGCTGCAATTGAAGTGGGTGCATAATTTTTTTTGCCTGAGTCAGTGGTGAGGAGCTGCAGATGATTTTTGGAGCGGGCTGGGTGATGGAGAGGACACATCCCTTCTTTGCCAGTGGAAAGGCTCATCACAGATCAGTCTGTGGGGCTGGAGGTAATTTCCCCCAACAGCCCAGGATGGAAAGCTCAAGCCCATGTTCCCCTTCGTTTAAATGAATGAAGTCTCTCCTCCTGGCTTCTGAGGGGGCTGGATGGAAGGTTCAGGGTGGAAGCCAATCCCTGTTCTTGCTGGCTCATGTATGTGCACATGCATACCCCCAAGAAATAAGAAAAAATAGTTCTCATTTTTATTCACAGGCCCAAATCAAATCCAATTTACTTACCCATAGCTGTTGGGCACTTGCAAGTAAGCGGAGCTTAGAGCATTTTAGAGCTCATAGAGCAATAAAAGTAAGTAATGAAGTACAGTCGTAATAATAGCTGGAAAATATATTCATAATATATCTGGAAAACATATGAGCAGTCTCAACCTCATGTAATTGAAAACAGATTTAGCAAACTCAGGCTCAGAACAGTGACCTTATTTTGTAGCTGCTTTAAGCCATTTGTATCACTGAGTGAATTTCCAGAAACTCAGCCACCAGATTTCCTATACTTTGGACGATTTATGATCTCAGTTTGATTTTTCCCTGGGCTGTGTTAGCGAGTGAGAACAGCTTGATTGTGTGAGTTAGAAGGTGCAAAAGCCTCTTCTGGACTCCTCACATTTTCATGATGGCAAATGGAGATATAATAACATCCCAGTTGGGGCTTTCTGAAGCTCTCTCTTATGTCCTTCCCTCCTCAGCTAGTTCTAACTTTGATAACTCCGTTGGGCTGGTAATTTGCTTTGGTCTTTGCCTGTGATTGAATTATTTTGAAAAGCATGGAGAAAATGAAGATTACACTCTCAGGAAGAAATGATGGCAGGGTAGCTGTGGCCTGATTATCTCTTTTCTCAGCCCATCAGTGCGAGGGAGGCAATTTCTAGTTAGTGGCACTTGTCCTTGCTGGCAGCTGGGTGTTACCTTCAAGTGCTGGGTGTAAAGGGGAGGGAGGGAGGGAGTCAGTGGAAATAGGTTACCTGCCTTTAGTATGGTTGCCCAGATAAAAAAGTCACAAATCCTTGTGTAGATCTATATCTCTAGATTTTAAGGGCTTTATGATCTAGATCTCTTTGAGATCTCTAGACCTTAAAAATTATGGAAACTTTCTTTGGTTTAGTAAGACATGGTAAAGAATCACAATTTTTCTCTTATGCTTCCTGTCAAAAGTAGCTCCCAAGGGCTGAAAGATCCCAGAGCAGCTCTACCAGGCAGGGAGTGTGTGAGGCTGAACCAACTGAGGCTCTGCCTGTCCCTGTGGAGAATTTGCACCTCCTGAACCCAGCAGCTTTCTGCAAAAAGCTGCTTTCTGGAAGTCTTATCCATTCTCTACTGAGTGTAGACACTTCTGCTGGCAGGAGAAGCTGGGACTGTCCTGATAAGGCTCCTCCTGGACCACAGTGTCCCATCAGCTCTCACTTATCTCAGCAGCTGCCAGCCAGGGGACCTGGTGTCACTACCAGTGTGGCCAATCCTCCTCACCCGGGGTCTTTAACAGTTTAATCTGAACTGGCAAATCCCAGCTCCTCTCTTCTGCTTCCTCTTATCACCCTGAAGTTCCCTGAAGGCATCTTTGCCTGCTGGGCTCCAGAAACCCAGGCTCTCTGGCTGTTCCACAATTATAGATATGCAGCTCAAGGATTATCTCGTTGCTCAGAAAGGCTTTTGCTTTGTGTGTTTGCAGACAAGGATTCCAGTTTATATTAAATAATCATCAGCTTTAAGCTGACTGGTACTTGGTGCTGGTGGCTGGGGGGGAGATGAAAGTCCTGAGCACTGCTTGCAAATAAAATTGGTACTTTTATTCAAATTCTGTGGGGTGAGAATGCTTTTATTCAAGCAGTTCTGTGGGGTCTCCAGACAATAAAAATTAAATAAAACCTACTGTCACCTTCTTCTTCCTCTAGATCTTTACATCATTCTGGTTTTTTTATTACTTCAGGCTCTCAAATGCCAACAAAAATTCAGTGCATGTTGGTTTCCAGTGATCTGACCTGTCATGGTAGTTGGTATCTGTCTGCCTGTACTCTCTGGACACTCTGAGATAGGAGTCAGAGCAGTGTTTTGGCACAGGTTTTAAACACAGATATTTCAGTGGCTGCAGCAAAAATGCATCCTGGAGCACATTACTAAAAAAAAAAAAAAGCATCAAAAGACCCAGAGCAAAACAAATCAAGCAAGTGTAAAATGCAAGACAGAAGTTATGATATAAATTAGATAAAGGGTGTGGAATTTTTGCCTTAAACTTAGCAACACCTTTGTGTTTTTCAGAGTTATCAAACTGTAAATTCAGATCAAAGTACTCTCCTGAGAAAAAAAATCCACTTCACTTTACAGTTTCTCTTTCCCAGGAAGTTGGTTTATGTGACTTTCCTGGGAATTTATTTCTGCTGCCCTGTGTGTGGAAGGACAGTTTGAAGGTGAACAAGCACTGATATATGGTTTACAATAAAGTGTTCTATATATAAAGAATTGTTTAGCCCCTGTGGGATAGAAAAGCTGTCATCCTTTTGATCTTGGTGCTTGAAGATGTGCATTCATTGCCAGGCAGGATCAGAAGAAACCAAACCTTGATCTTAGCTAGGATACTGCAGAAATAGGAGCACTGAGGGGGAAAAGCTTCTTGTGCAACGTGGAGAGGTGGAGATGAGTGGTGTGCATGGGGCTCCTGCTTGGACACAGCCTTTTTATCTCCTCCAGTGACACAGTGGCACCACGGGGTGGACCTCCAGGTGACACTGCTGGGATGCTTCAAGCAAGGGGTGCTTGCTGAAGTACAGGTGCTTTAGTGTTCTGTAAAATAAAAAAGCAGATCTGGACCCATCCCCTGAGCTGTGCGTTGCTGTTCTGTACCCTGCCTGCTGCAAAAGGGTCACGTTTTGGGGAAGGGATGGGGAAAACAATAAAGGCAGCTGGACCCTGTCTGTAGCCATTGTGGTGCTCTGGAAATGGTGCCCTCTTCACCCAGTGTTGCTGCAGACTGTTTTCCTGCTGTGTTCCTTCCGTAATTGCCAATTAAATGGGCATCTTGGACTCAGTTTATCACTGCTCTAAATCCAGCAAGGGAAACTGGGTTAGCATTTGGCAATGCAGGCATGTTTTAGGAGCAGCAGCCTTACTTTGGGGAAGAAATATTGACATGTATGTGGAGAGTTGGCTATTTTTTTCCTCTAGCATCATTTCCTGAAAAAGAAACAACAGGTTTTATTATTGATTTGATTAAATAATAAATGAGACATTCTCCTTCCACAAAGTAGGCAGCATTTCCAGCCCGTGACTCTTCTGTGGATATGAATGGAAAGATTTTAATTAATATGTGATCTGGGGTAGTTATTCCTCCCCAGGCGCTGCTGCTCACCAGAGTGTGGTGTCAGCAGCTTGGACAAGAAATGATAAATTAAGGTTCCTTTGGAGTTTCTTTGTCTCTCCTGTTGCTTTATTGCTGAGCTTCACAGGGGCTTTCTCACAGCCAGCTCTGTTCCTGTCCACAGAGCACAGAGCAAGGCTCCAGATTTATCAGCTAAATGTAAGCCTTTGTCACCTTATCAGTCAAACTTGTGAGAGTCCTTCTTCTGGCCTCTTGTAAGTGAATGTGATAATTTCTTTTTCTTCTTGGTCATTTAAGGAGTCCATAGTAGCCCCAGTATTAAATGAACACTGGGACCAATATATGAAATAACAGAGAGAGTCTGTGGCCAGATTTCCTCATCAGTGAAATAGCTTCCATCTAGCATTTCTGTCCAGAGCAGGGAGATGGACTGTGCTGGAGAGGATGCAGAGATGGCAAGAGATACTGCTGGGTCTGGTGTAATTCCAGCCCAGGGTCTTTTCCTACCTGGTAAATGTCCCTTAATGAGCATCCTGCATCATTAGAACGTAGGGTAGACAAAACACTCCAGAATTTCTTAAATGTAATTCAGTTTTAGGATGAAGTTCACCAGTTTTTCCTCTTTGGGTTTGAGCCATGCTTTGGGCTAAGAGCCCAATCTGTTGCCAATGGCCAGTGCATCCATACCCCGGATATCTTCATGTGCTTCTGGGCCAGCCAGGGCTGCAGGGTCCCACCCTGAGGCCTGTCAGCTCTGCTTTGGTTGAGGGCCAGTTTTGCAGAAGCACTTGGAGATAATTTTGGTGTGAAGCTTTAAATCTGTAAATAACTCTTGATTTTCAGCCTTTCCCCCTCACTTTGCTGTTCCCTAATGGTGCTGTGTTGCTGTTTGCAGATGATGGGAAGCTGTCCCTGGAGGAGTTCCAGGCCTTCTTTTCTGATGGGACACTCAACGAGGAAGAACTTGAGAAGCTCTTTCATACCATTGACTCAGACAACACTAAGTAAGCTCAGAGTGCTGACACCCTTCCATTTCACAGAGCATTTGGATCACAGCAGGGGTGTGCAGCAGCAGTGCTTCACCTCTGCACAGGCTGCAGGAATGCAACTTGCTTTGCAAAACTCTGTAAAATCTTCATTTCTGCTTGGTTTGTGTCTTATCCTGACAGCCATTATGATTTCTTTTGTCCTGGTGGTTTTTTCAGGCCATTTTCGGGCCTTTACAGAATTTGAAATGATGCTTAGTTTAATGTGGGCATTTAAATACCTCTTTACCTTTTTCACTTTACCTAAAAGCTTTGCTGTGCTATAAAAGGCACAGTGTGAATCTCTCCAGGCATAGACCTATCCTGTCTCTTTGTGGTGTCTCTGCATCCCCTGCACCTGGACCATGCCTACTTCAGTTCCAATCCAAAAAATGCCCTGGAAAGCAGCGATTGCTCTAGCACTTAAAGAAACAAAGGCCTTCAGGGTGAGGTTCTTCCCAAGCCCTGTAGCCACCACAGTGGATGCTTGGCCTCTGCTCTGGTGCCCACAGCCCCAGGTGGCCCCTCTGGCCACACAAACCTGGCCAAGGCAGCGAGGGCTGGGCCAGAAGCAGCCCTGCACTCTCAGCATCGTGGCCACAACAGCAGCAGGGAGAAATGATGATGGCAGAGGAGGGCTCTAGGCGTGCCTTTAGTTTGACATGACAGCAAAGGTGAAGCTGAACATGGCCCTTGACTGCTCTCCCTGAGCATCAAGCATCTGCCGGCTGTGCCAGGCTATCAAATTAAGTTGACAGACTTGTTAGCAGCTGTTGTTTCCTTCCCCCCCTCTGTCTCCCCCTCAGTGCTCCCTCTGCCTTTGGTGGGGTCTGAGGCATTTGTGAGACCCTGACAGTGTCTGGTGGCAGCAGCATTTGGCATCAGCATCATGGATTTTTGGTAGGAGCCCCCTGCCAGCAGGTAACAGCAGCACTGGGCACCAGCACAAAGGACACAACCCACTGCTGGGATTTCCCTTTCCAAGAGGAATCTGCCTTCAGAAGCCAGAGTGGTTTTGTCTATTTGAAAATACAAATGAAATCCAGCTTTGAGTCACATTCCAGTGGGACTCTTATTCCTCTGGAGAGAAAACATCTGTCCAAAAAGCCAAAGAAAAGAGAATCCAATTCCAAATGAGAAGTCTTGAAGCAAGTGATTGAAAAATATAATCTGGTTAATTAGAAATCCTTCTGGCAGCAGGAAGATGGAGTTTTGCCCGTGTGAGTGGCGCATTTTTTGTCACCCATCCAAAAGATCCAGTGGAAAGCAGTGATTGTGCTGCTGGGCACTGGCACCAAAGCAGCAGCTGTAAAACTCATCAACACAGTACAGAGACTGCTGAAGAATTTCCAAGAGCAAAGTAAATGTAAGGTTTCTCAAAATCATGTCTTTGCAATGTGCGTACTTCCCAAAGTTTTCCAAGGTCAAAAATACCAAAGACCAGCTTGACCTTTCCCTGAACCAAAGAAAGTTTAGTGATCTTATTACTTAAACTCTCTGGGAATGATCCATCCTTTCTAAAGGCTCTTCTTCCACAGCTGCTGCCTCATGCTTTGTGGGTCTATTTATCCAGCTCCAGGTGATGCTCCCAGATGGGCTCTCAATAAACTCTGGGACTTGGGTGCTCACCTGCCTCTGTTCTGAAATAGTTTATAGCATTGCCTGAGCTTACCAGTGCCCACCTGGCCTTTGGAAGGGTGCAGATGGTTCAGGTGCCATCCAGGCAACATTGGGGTGAGTGTGGGGAAGTTTCTTCTGGTCTCCTTGAAATGGGAAATTTGATTGTAGCCCAAATTGTAGGGAACTTGCAGCTTCTCCAAGCCTTAGTAAGGGATGTCTTCTAAACTGGACAGAGAGAAAATGTGCCATTTGTAAATGCCATGCCACAGTGCTGCTGGCAAGGAGTCGCGGTGAGCAGCTCCCGAGCGTGACAAGAGCTCCCACAGTGCAGCAGGGTTTGTCTTTAGCCAAGCTGGCTTGATACAGTCATCAATACCTGTTAGGGACTGATGCTTGCAGAGAGCAGCAGAGCATCTGCTCTTCTTGGCTGGAAGGAAGAGCAGCGAGCTGGTCACGCTTCCAAGCCAAACCCTTGCGTGAATTGGCACTTGTTTATTCATTTAGAAAGCACAGACGTCTACAGCAAATTTATCTAGCTGGGCAAGGAAAATATTCCTTGTTTTCAATCTGCAAGAGCTGCCTTAGTCTTCAGAAGACCTGTTCAGAGCCAGGCTTCCTTCTGCAAAATTGTTTTTCACTATGAATTGAGTAGTTTGCTTGATGCAGTCTTGCACTCAGTACAGCCCTTCAAGTTCAAGCCATGTGTGCTCTCCTGTGCCTGCCTTGGGCCCCTCACAGGGAATGGTTCTGTGGGAGCCTGGGCAGGGGGTGCTGCCTCCAGGCACTGGGGCTGCAGGCGTGGTGCTGCTGCCCCAGAGGGAGAGGAGTGGAATGGAGCTCTCCTTTTTCCATTGTGCAGGGGAACATAGGAACAATATCAACTCGATCTTTCCCAAAGGCTGTTTGAATTACATTTTTTTGCTATTTGATAGAAGTTCACTTATTTTTAAGTTATTTGAAACTCTGCTTTATCTCCCCATTTTTAAGTATTGGCCATTGTGTTTGTTTAGTGTGCAAAGCAAAGTTTGCTATTGAGATTACATTAAGAGTAGAAAATGAAGAAAATTATGTTCCTGCTGATTATTAGTAATTGCTGCTACCAGCCAATTACAAAATGTTGATTCAATTTCCTGGAGTATTTTTAGAATCAGAGAGCTGCCTCACTGGAGTAGATGAAATGAATGTCTGTACCAGTTTCTTGACTGGGATTAGCTGGGGAGACAGTGGAAAAGAGAAAAGCTGGGCAGAGCAGCGGGAGGATGAGGTGGGCTGTGGATGAGGGAGAAGCTGTGCTGCTCTGGGGAGTCAGTGCTGGGGAGCTGTGGCTGGAGGAGTCTGTGCTTCTGTCCCAGAGCCCAGAGATCCCAGTGACAGCAGGGTGCACTGAGCAGGATGCTGAACTGAAAAGGCAGATTCCAAAATAACCCAGCAGCACTAATGAGCCTTTTCCATTCTTCTTGACTGCCTGGGAAGTGTCTGTAGGGTATTAATAGTGTGGGGTGCTGGGCATGGGCTTCAAACACCCAGCCCAGCTTTTGTACCAGGGATCTCCATGCAGGAACTGTGCTGCAGGTTCCATCATCACCAAATCACTCATCTGGCAGCAGGAACGTGCAAAAGGTGTTGAGTGTTTCACTTGGTGTTTTTTGGCAAAATTATATTCATAAAGCTGTTGTTACTTAAAATAAACGAAAAAGTAGCATTTTTCTCTCTGTTGCTCACACTCTCTGCCCCCCTTCTCTCTTCCCAGCTACAGCTGGGGGGCAAGAACAAGACATTGCTGGGTAATTTTTCACCACTGGTTTTAGCTGTTATTTCAGGAGGTTTCAGCAGTGCTCTGTGGGGAGCTGCCTGAAGATTACTGGAGAGATAATATGTTACAATTAATACCAAAGTTACTGGAACAGCACAAATAATGTGCAGTATATGTGCATGTGAGGTATAGACACACATACATCATATATACACATATATACTTTTTGTTTAATGGTAGAAATGGGCTGTAGAAAACATTGGACTAATGGTTAACTGGCAAATTCACTTATATTTACAAGAGCTGTCTACACAATTTCTTACTTTTTCTAACAAGATGTATCAATTTTAAAAGGAAAAAGTCTTTGCAGATGTAAAAGTCACACAAGTTTTAGGGTCACAAATGAACAGATAAAACCCCTTAAAGGTATTACTGTGATACTGGACAAAGCTTGCTTTGCCTGGCTCACAGCTCCCATCTCCTGCCAGCTCCCTGGGCTGGCACTAACTCCCACTCTGCATCCCTCTGGAAGGAAGAAGCACCTCTCAGCTCTAGGGAAAGCACTGGGATGTCAGACATGGCTGTTGACCAAACAAGTGTAGTCCTTGCAGGGGGTTTTAAAAATTCCTTTTCTATCTCATTCATTTTTTATAGCTGGAGAGGACAATCCTTTGGGGAGAGATCTGCTCACTGGAGCAGGACTGCTCGGATGAGCTGTACAGGTCCATTCACAAGGAGACAAGGACATGGCATTAGCATTCTGCTGCTCTGTCATTTGTTATCTCTTTGCTAGGCTTACAGCTATTCTTTTAATGGCTTTGTTCTCCCCCTCTCCCCAGTCTAAATGAGCTCTTCTCTCCAGTGGCAAACACTAGAAAAGGCTGGAGTGTGCATGTAGGATAATTAACAGCAGCTTCTCAGAAGCCTTTGCAGCTTCCCCAGACTGTCACCGTTGCCAGAGGATTGTGACAAATGGAGAACTGAAGCCCGCTGAGCTCTCCAGCCTCTACTGCCCCGGCAGTGCCCCCTCCCATCCCTGGAGGCTCTGACCTCGGGCAGGGTGTGCTCCAGAGGGGTAAGTGCAGGGGATGGAGAGAGAACTGATCACCCACCTTTGGGGTGCTCAACTACATCCTTCTTAGGATAGGAGGGCACCTTCCTCCTGCGACCCCTCAGCTGCCCAGGGAGCACAGGAGCTGTGCTATAAATCAGTAATTTGGGGTCACTTGAGGGTGCAGAGATGCAGGATATGGTCAGGGTAGGTACCAGCCTGGTCAGTTCCAGAGCTGGGGGAAGGGGTGCAGGGCAATCTCAGAAGCAGGCAATGATCCTGATGAGCTTCTCTGCCTGCACTAATTAGTCCCACAGTGGAGCAGAGCATGTCAGGCCCAAGAGCACTGTGCCAACACAGCTGTGCTGCTTCCAGCTCTGCAGTCAGCTCCAGCACTTGGAGGGAAGCACAGTGCCAGGGAGGACAGGGTGGGACCTTTGGACTGCCCCTGCTTTTACTGACATCATCAGCTGTGGGGCCAGAAGCTCTCCAAATAGGTCTTGCACTTTGCACAGATTGATTTTGGTTCTCTGTTACTTTGAGTGCATCAATACCCAAAGGTGAAGATGAGTTTCTCAAGACTCCCCCTTCCAGCACAGTCCTGCTCCAGACCTGGACACCTTCAGTACCTTCTGCACAGCAGCCTGCTGTCCTTATGCTCCAGTCCTTATTTTCCTCTGGTGGAAAAGGTCTGTTGTTACTGCTTTGTTTGGCTGCCACTGTCCCTCCAGGCACTACTGGGAGGTTCTTTGCCTTCCCACTACCCACTGCAGGTCTGGTGTCCTTTGCTGTGAGAGATCTCCATCTGAGAGGATCCCTCTGAGATTTCAGGAGACTCCAGGAGCAGTGCTCTGCTCTCTGTGCTTTTCTCTGGGTTTCTGCAGTTCAGTCCTCTCAAATTTGAACAGAAAGATCTTCTACTTCTTCAGCAGGAACAATGATGATTGTGATTGAGTATTTTTTTCCCGGGGTTTTTTTTCTCTCCCCCTCCCTAATCTTGGCTATTTGCATTGCAAACCTGATCCAGTGGAATGCTGGGTTTGTCTGAAGCCTGCACTACAGAGATGCCTGTGCCCATTGAAACCAGCTTCATTTCTGAATATGGAATGTTCTCAATTAACTCCCTGGGAAATAAACTACGGATGGTTTAATCAGCCAAGATTTTGATTAACTGATTCAAGAGATAGTTCTTGTCTCTTCTGAAAGGGACAAAATGATTGCACAAAAATTACATGTCTTGCTCTAATTTCTGGCTCTCAAGAGCATGGGCGCTTGGTGGATTTTGTTTATGTGGAAGACGTTTTTGAGTCCTAGCTTATTCTTCTCTAAACATGTCATTTGAATTACACTGTGCTCTATTTTTCATGTAAGTGAAGAAATACTTGGTGCCAAGGCTGGTGCTCAGCATCTGTGTGCTGATAGAGACACAGAACATCTCAGGCTCACCAAAGAAAAGAGGCTTTAAAAACAAACCACCTGGTGGGAAGGTCACTGCAAGAAACACAAAGCTGAAAAACTGCGCAGAATCTTGTTTGAACTAACATTTGAGACCATTTTTCTATTTCTAATCCTATTTCCCAGGTGTTTTCTCAGGCTGGCTCTCTGCCAGGTCCCTGGGGAGAGGCTGTCTTGTGCTGAGGCAGATTGGCTCTGGGAGCAGCAGGCTGGTGTTTACTGCAGTGAGAGGATTGGGGAGGGTTTATCTGTGCAAATGGAGTGAAGAACTGTCACATCACACACCTTTCTAGCTGGGAAAGGGGCTCAGCACCTCATTTTTTGGATTGTGCAGGGCCATTCTGCATCACTGCTTTTCCATTCTATGGAATGGAAAGACACCAAGATCTTGCATCAAAACCATAAAAGTGACCAAGATATTTAATTCTAACCAGCCACTTGTGTTTGAGTCATGTCTGAGCCATTTAAGGAGATTGTAGACTTTGCTTGCAGCTCAAATTGTGCAAATTTATTGGGGTTTTTCTGGGTAAATGTGCTTAGGGCACCAGCATCAAGCAGCAGACACGTCCAGCTGCTCTTTGGTGGGCAGACCAAGCTGTCTGCCTGGGGACTGGATTTGGGAGGAGGTTTTTTAGATAATTTTTCAATGGCAGAAGAAAAGCATTCATGAGAAACAAATATATTGAGAAAAATACAGCAAGAGGGTCCAGGGATTTCTTGCTTTACTATTCTTTTACTTGTTCTCTGTCAGTTGTGTGTTACATACACAAACCTGCACATTTGCTGCTCTAATTTCTTCCTCTCCTCCATACAACTTTGGTGATAAACAAGATACCTACAAAACCTAAAAGGAGGAGAAGGCAGATTTAATTTTACATAATGCTCTCAATATCATTTTATTTCCTTCTGGCAATTAGCAACCCATTCAGCTGAGCTCTGAACAATCCCTCTCGCTTTTGCAGTTCAATATTATAGGGATTACAAATAGAAATGGGATTAGCCCAGGCTTTCTTATCAAATGGAAATAGGCAAAACGTTAAATATTCACTCATCAAAAAAAGGCCATTTCTGACTGTTTCGTACTGTTGACAGTTTGTGCATAAAAGCATAAGACATCCTCTCCTCCCTCCAAAAAGAACATTCATTTGTTTTAGTCGTCTGCTTTCAAAACCGAGCTAAAAGACATAATGAGAGCTTAAAAACGTGGATAGATGGCTTCTTTTGCTGTAAAGGAGAGGGCCAACAAGTGGAGGGAAGTGTGTGAAAAAGCAGCTGAAATGTAGCTCTGCTGCAAGCCAGAGGAATCTGTGCCATTATCGTGCCCCCGTGAAGGTGAAATGTCACAGCATCCCTTGGCTTGGCTGCCCAGGGAGGGCAGGACGGGGACAGCGGGGTGAGGGAGGTCATCAGGCTGCTGGAAATGGCTCTGAGGGAGGTCATCAGGCTGCTGGAAGTGGCTCTTGTGGGGTAACTCAGCCCTGCAGCGGGAACCTCTCTAAGACCCGGGCAGCGATTTCCAGTCCGTGTGATGAGCTCTTACACCCTTCCACCCTCTGTACCCGGCTCACCACGGCGCTCGCTGCCCATCTCCTCCTGTCCCTGCTGCGGTGGGCGCTGACACAGCCCTGGCTTTGCCAGTGTCCCCAGGGTCCCTGCGGTGGCATTTGGTGGGGGTGGCCCGAGCCCCCAGCCCTGCCCAGCAGCCCGGCTGCGGGCCCGGGAGGTGCCGCAGGGCCCGGCCGCCGATCGGCGGGATCGCTCCCGGTGACTGCTTCCGGGGATCGCTCCCGGTGACTGCTCCCGGTGACCGCCCCGGAGATCGCTCCCGGGGATCGCTCCCGGTGACTGCTCCCGGTGACCGCCCCGGAGATCGCTCTCTGAGATCCCTCCCGGTGACTGCTCCCGGTGATGTCTCCGGAGATCCCTCCCGGGGGTCGCTCCCGGTGTGCGGGGCCGCCGCCGCCCCGCGGGAGCGCTGCCCGATCCCGGGCACGCTGGCGCGGTCTCTTGGCCGGCCAGGCTGCAAAAGGCGCTCCTTGGGCCGCGGAGCCGGGGCCGGGAGCCCTTGCGGACAATTTCGCGTTTCTTTGGTTTTTAAAGCACTTTTCTGAGCGCTCCGCGTCACGATTTTGTGAAGGAGCATCACAGGCTGAAACCGTTCTTTTCCTTCCTGTTACTTATTTCATATTTTTCTGCAAATAGGGAATCCATCTCGTGCAAACCCGGAATAGTTACAGCAACTATCCCGTGAAAGGGTTTACATTCGCAGCAGTCCGAGCGCACCGCGAACAGCTGGCATTTAAACAGTCTGTCCCGAGGGTGGTCACTCGGAGCAAGGCTGACAGCAAAGCTGATGTGCCGGTGGCTGCTGTGTCTACTGCTCCTGGAGTGCATGCGGGAGATGGAGAGCGGGGTTTACAAGCAGGCTGTGCCCCTGGATGCGGGCTGAAGACGCTGCATGGGACCAGGATGTCAGAATTAAATAATCAGCCATCTCAATGCAACGTGATGATAATATCACAGAAAATCGTGCTGTGTTTCCAAGGTGGAGCTGGTGGGGACCCTGAGAGCAAAGTTGTCTGTGCTGCCTCTGTGCTGACCATGACGTGTCCAGCCCATCCTTCCAGTCCCAGTTTTGCCTGGCCCTGCCAGATGATGAATATAATCAATACAGTAATCATCAATTTAATACATTTGAAAGTGTCACCCCTCCTAGCAGCTAGGTTACTTGTAGGCTGTAATTAAACCTGCCTTCCCTTTTCTTTGATGCATTTGTGGGCAGAGTGATATTTTTCAAGAAAAAGTCATCCATTAAAAAAAAAAAAAAGGGTTTTGATGTAATTTATTAGGAATTTGGCACATGCAGAGACTTGAAAACATTTCATACTGTACTAAATGTCTGTTTTACTTAAGGTAGTGACTATGCTTAGAAACTGTTGGATTAAATTAGTGTGCTGCATTGATATATTTTTCAGGATATTAACTGTGCTGTTAGCAGGAGATATTTTTTTGTGTTATCATCTTCTTGAGAGTTTTTGTGAGCTTTTCAAGAGATTCTTCTTTTGTGAGTGAGTGGTTAGAGGTTCTGGCCAACTGTGACAATGAACCATGAAATGGTTTTACAAGTTACAAGGAATGATCCAAGAGGACATTGCCTTAATCATCAAAAATTTTCTTCCTTGTGCAGAAACAGCTCCACCAATCTTTGCTCTTAACATTGAATCCTGGGTGGCCCCGACTGGGTGTGGAAGGGGGAGAACACCTCCCCTTGCCCACAGTAGAGCTGCAGAAGGCCGTGCTGCCCCAGGGAGGTGCGGGGCTTTGTGAAGGGCAGCAGAGGGGCTGCTCTGCCTTGGGCTCCTCTGCACTCCCCAGACTCTGGGGATTTGGGCTCGTGATCAGCCCTTTGTGGAAAATTGCCCCTTTGTGCTGCGTTTTGGGTGTTGTTTTCTAGAAGCCATAGGGCAGGAAGGGCAGAGCCTCAGGGATGCTGAGCCTGGCTCACTACAGAACCTGAACTCCAGTTCTGGAGCCCTGGGGCAAAGCAGGAGGGTGGCGCCGAGTGGCAGCCTGCAGTGCCATACTGCAGCTGTGATGGATGAACTAACTAATGTCTGGTACTTCACAGGTGCCAGTTTATTGCTCCTGCCTTTTTGTAAAGTGACATTTATTTCTCTTTTAACTAATGAGAGCTTTGAGCATGTTTTTCAACAGCATCCAGACCATTGTTTCACTTTTATCCATATTCAGTCACTTTTCCTGCTGCCCTTGGTAATTAGAGCTGGGTGTTTTGTTCTGTCAAACACTTCACCACATAGAAAATGTTGTTTTGGTTGTCTTGAAACTACTGATGAAAGAAAGCATCTGGTCTGTGTCAGGGATGGTTTGAAGCTTGGGGCTTTCTGAGGATGGTCTAGAGGCAACTGGGGTCTTCACTGTGCTATTTCTGACAGCTACCTGTGGCTGTACAGAAGAAATTGGGTTCCGTGGAGGCTTGGTTTAGCTATGACCAGTGTTTCACAAGTGCCTGTGGCTGCAGAATGCATCAGTATGTCAAGAGAGTGAGGAGCTGAACCAGCCTTGAAATACAGCAGCAGTCTGAAAATGAGAAACAGCAAATAATGTGTTATGTTGTGGTGGTCTCCATCTTTATGGTAAATATCAAGTCCCTGAAAGGAAATTAAATTAGTTGTGCTGCAAGAAGCAGTGTTTAGTCCTCCCCCTCCCCCTGACAAAGTGCCCATGCTGGTTCTGTCAGCTGCAGAAGCAAAGCAGGAGTGTTCTGTCAGCACACCACAGGCAAACCAAGCCCTGGTGTGAATGGACCTGGTGCCCACTGCCCCTCACACCCGGGCACTGCCCCCACCCCCCATGGGGAGGGAGCAGGGATATGGTCCATGTTCCCTGGGGACCAGCAGGGTCACCCCGGGAGCCTCTGAGAGAGCATGAGATGTCTCTGCAGGAGAGTTCCCCCCATTTTTCAAAGGCAGGAGAGCCCACACCCAAACCCTCTCCTGGAAGGCAGTGGTGAGTGTAAAACTGTGGTGGGGGTGAGGGGCTCTGCCAGGAGAGCTGGGGATGAATCCAAAGGAAGACCAGCAGCTGAGATTTCACAGGATGTTCTGCTGTGGAAGGGATGCACAAGGGTTACTGAGTGCAGCTCCTGTGTGAATGGTCCCTATGGAGATCAAAGTCACAAGCTTGGTGTTACCCGCTCCATGCTCAGACCAGCTGAGCTAATCGGGTCACAGTGGGCAGAGGGCCCTTCAGCTGCTGCATCCACAGCTGCACTTGGGTGGTTTGGGACTTTAGGGATTGTATTTAGCAAGTTTAATAGCCTCCTTGTGTCATTTGTATTGTGTTTATTACTGCTACAAGATGAATGCCGCTGTGTTGCAGGCCAGTGGCTGGAGAAGAGACGTCTCCCATCACACCCCTAATGACTGCTCCTGGGCAGTGCCATGGCAACTGCCTTTCTGCAGGGCATCTGCACTCCAGTATCACAGGCTTTTTGGAGCAAGTCCAGGCATTGTTGGATGTGTGCCACCCATCTGGGGGTGTTCAGCCTCATGGCATATCAGTTAGGAGTCAGTGTTCAGTGGCAACCACCCTTTTTTTCCCCTCTGTCCTTTCCTTTTGCAGTCAGACCTGGGATAGGATTGGTAACACAGGCACCTTCCTGTGGGTGCATGAAAGCTGTTCTGAGCTAAGCTCAGGCTCTGGCACAGTGGGGAGGATGCCAGTGGGCAGCTCTGCCTGCAAACCCAGCAGGCTGGGCTGGGCAGTGGCTGCAGGGGGCTGGGGCACTTTGCTGAGGGTGTGACTGTCCCCAGGAGGGCCACCAGACACACTCAGGGATCTGCCATGGGACTTCCACATCGAGGAGGAGGAGGAGAAGGTAGCAAAGGTCTTCTGCTGATCTTCCCCATCATAACAGAAGGTCACCTAAAAGAGCATCTTTGGTGGTGCTGAAACCACAGTGGTGGCTCTCTGAGATGCTTTTTGTCTGGCTTGGGCACTTCCCAGCCTGCAGGGAACTGAAACCCCCTGGTTTCTCTCTGTGCTGCTATAGGCAGAGCAAGTCCACCATGGTCCCCCTGTGTGACTGCAGCAGCTTCACAGGGTCTTGCTGTGCAGGGAGGGAGCAGCCTTGAAGCAGCATGAATAAAGGAGTGTGTTTTATCCTGAGCCTACCAGATTTACTGTGCTTGTTTGTAGAGAAGGTCAGTTCAGTTTACCTTGAAAAATCAGTGTTTTCCAGATTACTGGCTTTTAATGAGGACTCTGCTGCCCTGGTGCTCCGGAGGGAAGCACACGCTGCAGAGCTCACAGCTTTGGGCACCAACATTTCCAGTGAATGTGGGTGTGTGGTTTGGAAACTGGATCTGGGCAGCAGCTGAGCTAATGAGAACTCAGATGGCTTAAAGAGGTGAGGGGCTGCAGAGAAAACCGTGTGAAAATATTACTATTAAAGCATATTAAATACTGAAAGATGACTGTGCAGTGCAGCCCCAGTGCTGCTCACCTTCCATCCTGCTGAGCAGAGAGCCACACCTGCCACAGGGTGTGAAAGAGGCAAAACTGCCCCATCCTGGTCACCATCTGCCTAAATCCCAAGGAAAGATGTGCAAGGAGCAGGAAGAAGCCAAACCCCAGGTTAGGTGAGCAGAGCATCCTTGGGGGCACCAGGCTTCAGCCCAGCTGGTGAGTGAAAATCCTGTTGGTAGCAAGGGCAAGGAGGAGGAAAGAGACCATCTCTCAAAGCACATAGAATGTGTTATAAACCCCAACCCTGCACCACCAGTGATGAGACTGTAATACAAAATTAATATGGGAAAACTTCATGCAAAATCCTCCTTTTGTTTCTCTCTATTTCTGGGCAATTCGAGAAAAACATGTTTTGTTGCTGGGCTTTCAGAGACCCTCACTGTGCTCACCAGGTGCTCAGTGATGGAGCACATGCCAAGGGAAGGATAAAGTTATTAGTTTTGCTTAGGAGAAGGCAGCATTTCCCTCCCCTTCAGGAGCCCCCATGGGAGCTGTTCTCCATAGGTGAACATAAATTTTAATCTAAATCATTGTGCTTCAGTGCTGGACGTGTCCCAGTTAGGTGTGCTGATCCACATGCACTCTGCAAAACTTTTCCTCTTTCTTAAAATTTGGATTTTGGGAGAAACCTCTGTCTGGGGGAATGATGAACCCGGTGTCAGCTCATTCCTCATGGCTCTCCATAGTGGTACTTCCTGCCCCGCTGGGAAAAGCAAATTCCTGCTGGGTTATTTCAGGCTCACTGCTCACTGTCTTTTTTGTTGTGCTGGATAGGGAGCAGGGCAATTGTGCCTGCACCAGTATGTGCACCTGAGAATTATTCCTGTGAAGCACACCACAGATTTATGTCATGCAAGAAACATTTGGCAGCAGATAAAGACCATCCCTTAAAGTAAAGCCAGGTGGGCACCAGAACCCTGATTGCCAGCTTGCCACAGCTCAAGAAATGAAGCCCAAACCTGATATATGTTCTGAATCCTTCTTTGCCTGTGTCATTTGAAGCTGCAGGGGGCTGGATGCCCTTCTGGTTGTGGACAGCCTTGGCATATGGTTTCTGCTGTTTCTTTGCATGTGGCACACCAGATTTTGGCAGTCTTTTATTTAGTAATACCATAAGAGTGGTTTGGGTTTTTTTCTTAAGCAATCAGGTGGGTAAAGGGGAGGTATTTGGATAGGTCTTGGGAAGGATTTACCAGGATTCACCAGAAGATAAAATGATGGGCTTGGAAAGTTGTTTAATTCTGTAGAATTATTCAGCTCCTGACTGGCATCCAATATTTGGTATTTCTCTTGCTCTGCCTGGAACAATTTTTCTCTCTCTGAGGTCTGTGTAAAACATGTTTCATTGAGCTCAGAAACTAATGATCAGAAGTGACCATCTGTGACCCCTTAGTAGGCATCTGGATGCATATTTGCCTCTTCTGAGGTGTTGAGATAACACAGCGCTGTTGCTGATGGGGCTGGAAGCCTTATCATCAGATATAATAATACATTCCAGCTGCACTTGTTGTTTTTTAGTCTTTCCTAAATGAAAATGAGTTCTGCAGGTGGTTAATGCTAGAGGATAATTTGTTTCCGTGCTCGTTTGAAGCCTTGTAGCAAACCCAAAGCTGTGAATAAAAGATGGAAATAAAAGTAGAACGTGATTTCAGGAAAAAAGCCCTTCCATTTTCTGTGCTGGTGAAGTGACTAAGCCGTGTGGCTGCTGATGCAAACCTTTCATCTGCCCAAGGAAAAGGGTTATTATCTTCAGCTGAAGCTGATGGGGCACTGAGCAGCATTTGAGCAGCACATCCAGGCAGATATTTGCATGAGAAACGTGAGGATGAGACTTTGATGGATTTGCAACTTCTGAATTCCCGTTATGTTTTTGATTGTACTGCCCTTTGGGAGTGCCTGGGACACCTTTCCTCTGGCTGAGCTGAAACCCAGGAAGGAAATTTCATGCTCCTCTCCTCCACATTATCTTTTTCATTCTGAGATAACTTTTCCTCTCCTCTCTTAAGCTGAAATCTGGAACAATATGTTAAGGACAGCGAGTCAGAGGCCATCAGCCTTGCCTTAGGGAGGCAGGGAGATGCTGGGAAAGAGAAGGAGAGAGGCTGGATTGCAAACTCCTGCCTGGGTTTGCTGCAAGGAACCTCTGCAGGTCAGCAGCAGCACTGGACCAGGACATCCCTGACTCTGCCCTGCTGAGATCTCCTGGGATGTTCTCTGGGTGCTCCCTCCTGTGCTGTGCTCCCCTGGGCTTGCTTATTAACAGCTAATGCAAATCATCATCACAGGGAATTTCCAGAAATAGTATTTTTTTCCTGGTGGAAAACACTGGTTTGCTTTAGGACAGTGTTAGGTTAGGGTTGGTGTTAGAAAGTGCTAGTCATCTGGACCAATGAGCCAAGACCTGGAGGCTGCATGGTACCATCACCCACCCAGAGGTCTGGCTGCTGGGATGCTCAGCCTGGTGCCACAATCCCTGGGTTGCTGGACACCCTGGTGCAACAGGTCTTTGGTCTGATGGTGCCTTCTTCCTGGGATAAAGTCTCAAGGAGGGCAGCATGTTTCAAGAAAGGCATTTACAGAAATAAAAGAGCTTATGAAGTGATGGAAAAGCAGCAGAGTCAGTGCAGGACACTGATCATGGACAATCCCCAGTCAGGGACATGGCAAGAGAGAGGTCACTTCCCAGGGATCCTCATTAGCTCAGGTGCTCATCAAAACACAGTTTAATGCTGGGAGGGGCTTTGTGGGGAGAAATGTTTTTCTTTCTGGAGTATGCAGGAGGCACAGCCATTACGCTGGGCAGCCTCTTGCTCATAGGAGTCATGCATCAGTAATTACTGTCTGGACAAGTTCACTTAATTAAGGCCACTGAGGGGATGCTCTCACAGCATGGTCATTGCTCTTTAAACTAACTCCCACACACACAGGAGGAGTATCACACTTAGAGGTCTTTTCTTGTTCTTTGAAATAGCTGGATGTGAACCAGGAGAGAAAACTATTTCCCTATTGCCAAATGTTCTTCTGGTCAAATGATCCCAGTGTCCCGGGGGGGAGTGGTGGCAATAAACTGTCCTTTTTTGTGGCCAAAGTAGTTCATGGCTTGGGCTCTGCCATTTCAGAAGGTGATCTGGGTTGAAATCCGAGCTCTTGTGTTTGCCTCCTGCTTCTGTTGGAGCAAATTGGTGCCAAATGGCAGACGGAGGATCTCCAGAGTACATCTTTGCCTTGGAAAGTCACCTCAAAGGGTGCACACCCCCAGCAAGGCTGCGGATGCAGGGTTGTGCTGCTCCATGCTACAGCCCCATTGGTTGGAAAACAGAGAAAAGACCTGGGTTTTCAAAAAGATTTGGATTTTCTTGATTTTTTTTTCTCTTTTGAAAGGACAACTTTCATTTTGGAACAAGATCAGAAAATGTGGTCTCTACTATGCAGAAAAATTGTACAACACAGAAATCTTTAATTATTCCTTCATTTCTACTTAAACTCCATTATATTCTGCTTAGTTAGTGGGGTTATGGCTTCAATAAGCTCTTGAATTAGTCATATTATTAATGTAATAAAAATTGAAAGCTAATTCACAGCCAAGTGTTCTGGTACTTGAAAGACTTTTCAAATTATTTTCCTGAAAACATGAGAACAACTTGTCACGATTTTTCTTTTTAGCTTATTGTTGTGTACAGGAGTGTTAAATATTTGGCATCTGAAAAAAAAATTGCTAACTAATGCTCACGTTTGTCTTCTGAAGGGATTTGTGATACATGATTGCTCCAGAAATGTCCTCGGAAGGGAAGCTCTGGGATGAAGTGTTAGGGATGACAAGGGAGCTCATCAGGAGCTGCCACCTCCCATCTCACCAGCCCTGAACCCCAGATCCTGAATATTTGCAGAATAAAAATCCCTACTGGCATAACCCAGGTGGGGCTTAGTTACTACAGTATTAAACCACCAGATCAGCCTGTAAATTGTTTTGTAGCTGAGTGTTGCACGTGGCTTTTGCTGTGCAGCTCCCAAGCTGGGCCAGAACCCGCCTGTAAGAGTGGTGGGGATGTGGCTCTGTGTCAGCGATGTTCCCAGCAGGCAGACTCCTGGGGGATGGAACAGCCTGCTCAAGTACCCATTGATTTCTCCTTACAGTTTTTCATCTGAACATTATCATATTTTTTTATTAAGTCAGCTTGTGACTTCAGTAATTCCTTTCATTAGGCTTATTCTGAAGGCAAGATGGCTTAAAATTAAAAGCAACTTCTCAGCTGCGTTAACATTCAAGCACAATTAAGTTAAATCATACAATGGCAAGATGTGAGAAAAAAAAAAGACCAATTTTGGCAGCAGCAGATCAATTATTGCAATGCAGAATCACATGGAATGCAATAATGGATTTTTTTTTTCTCAATAACATGCCCCAGCTGCAAACCCATAACCACGTCAGTAGGTGTTTATAACCAATAACTGTCTTCTGAAAAATATTATTGAAACACTTTGTAGGTGATGCTGCTGTCAAAACTACTCTTATGCATGTGTCTGCAAGGAACATTTGACTTCCCAGGCTGTGTGCTGGGGAACAACTAGCCAGGGTCCTGGGGCTGTACCAATGCTGGAAATGCATCTGCTGGGGGCTCACCTGAATTCCTCTGCTGCTGCACTGCTGAAGCTCCGTGCTGGGAATCACTTGCGGCAGAGTGCTGAGCAGCGCCAGAGCCCCTGGGATCAGGAGTGGCTCTGGAGCACAGTGCTTTGGATCTGTGGCTTCAGTGGGTCTGGCCATGAGAACATCAGGGAAGCTGAGCCCACGGCTCCCCAGGGGGTTTTGTAGCATCTGGGGAAGCAATTCCAGGGTTTGAGGAAGATAAGTCTCCAAGAGATGAAGATAAAGCAGTGCAGAAGCTCATTCTGCAGAGAGGGGCAGCTGCAGCTTGTGCCAGGGCACCTGCAGGTGTGTCCTGCTCCACGAGGGGCCCGAGACAAGAGGTGACTTCTTCTCGCCATGGCAGGCAGCACACCCAAAGGGGCTGTGGTTCAGCACCAGCAGCTTTTTCAGCAGGAGACAGGGGGTGGCCCAGGCAGCGCCTCCTGGGCTCAAGGCATTTGTGCTTGCCTTGATCTGGGTGTCAGGGCAGGGCTGCAGGAGGATGCTGGCAGGGAAAGCCCTGATCCACTTCTGCTGGCAGGTTAGACAGAGCAGGGATGAGCTTAGGTTAAGAAATAACTTCCCAGGATATAAATAGATGGAGAAGATATAATTCTATTAAGGGGTCGCTCCAGTCCTTGAATGGCACTAATGATTGTGTGGGAATAGGAGGCACAAAGAGATTAGCAGCAATCTTTATTTCCCAAGCAGGTTGTCTGCTGAGATGTTGTTATGTAAACTAAATGTTCGTGTGTTAAGGAGCAATTGGGCCATTTTGTCTGGAGGCAGTCCCGGACAAGAGCTGCTTCATAAGGGCAGGATTGGGAGAATTGGTCCATTGAGAAAAGTATATTTTGCAAATTTTTATTCTGAGTAAATGGGAACAAACACGTTCCCGTGCCATATCAAGTGTCTCACCAACGTGTTGCCAGGCTGGATGTTTGTAAGGAAGTCAGAGGAGTTGATGTGCCACGTGTGCTGTGTCTCCCTCGGGCAAAGGTCCCTCCTAAGGGGGGATGAGCAAGTACCCATTTCCCTCTCAGGGAGCATCCAAAATAACTTGTGAGCCTGTTCCAGCTGCACAGATGCTGAAGATGTCCTGAGTAAACCAACCCTGCTCTTCTCCACAGGCTGTCCCCACTGGTGGCTGGGGGATCTGAGGGAGTGGGTGATGTTGCTGGAGGGCATCTGGAGTTAAGCCTGTGGGAATTCTAACTGCAGCCTTCATCTGTCCTTTACATTAAAGTTGTCTTTCTTTCTCTTTCTTTTTTCCTGCTTCCTCCCTGCCTCGTTCTCCCCCTCTTGCAGCAATGTGGACACCAAGGAGCTGTGTGGTGAGTGCAGTCCCTCCTTTTGGGCAACAGCAATCATTGTGTGCATGAGGGCCCCCGAAGGTTGCATGAAACCCAGAAGAGATTGCAGTGCTGTGGAGCTGGGGCGTCTCAGCCCTGCTGCTGCTCTGCTCCTTATTCCACAGGAAAATTGGCAGAACTTTTTTCATTTTCGTGCAACACAAATGGGGTCAGAGCTAAGCGAAGCACATGGACCTTGTTCAACAACAAGCTGGCGTTTAATTTCTGGAGGTGTCTTGGCTTCCAGCTTCACTCTAAAGTTCAATAAACCCATCTCCTTCTGCAAGACCTGTAACATGTTCCTCCCTAGTCCAGCCTTCGTGTTTCTCAGCAGGCTGCCTCAGGGGTGCCCTACCTCTGCTGTACCTCCCACAGCTTGCCAAAATTAAAAGCTGAACAGAAAATCTGTGATAATATTTTGTCCCACACCTTGACCAGATAGGGAATGTTTCCTGCTGGGATTTCTGAAGGGCTTTGCTTCAATAGGAGGTGACTCAAACTGCTCACTCAGGTGTATTTTTCTGTGGATGCTTGATATTGGGAAGTGTTTCCTGCACCCCAGCTTTTTGGGAGGAGATGGATGGAGAGGTGTGTGGCCTTGCAGAGAGCTCATCTATCTCTTCTCCTCCCCTCCTGTGCCAGGATACAGAAGAACATATGAAGCCACCTCAGCAGGTGTTCACCATTTACCTTCACCACTTTGCAGCTAATTACAGCCTTTGGAAGTCTGGCTGGGAGCAGGTTGTGCAGACAGAGATGGGGTTACTGGTGCCTATGCCAGCACCAGGCAGTTACTCCTTATTCCTGATACCTTAAAGACTTCTCTGTGCATGGGTGTGCCTGCACCACGACATTGTCCAGGGTTTCTCTCCTCCTGGTGTACTCAACCCCTGCCCACACCATTTTGAGCATCAAGCTGGCAGCAAAAGCAGCAACATTTCACCTTTCCACTGGTTATTTCTGCTTGTCCTTGCTTTGGTATGCAAGAAACAAAGAAAAAACATAAAATCCTTTTGGTTTGCTGAAGATATGAAGGGCTTGTTCCCAATCCTCCATTCTTACTGCAGTAGGTCTCCCTGCCAGCTGACCCAAGAAGTCAAACCCCCACAGCTTTGGGGTAACAATGGCATTGTTTAACCCCTCACAGCTTTCTCCATCACTCTGATAAAATCAGGAAATTACATGGCTGTCACCCAGTGTGATCCCATCTCACTGCCAGGAGAGGAGGGAGATAAACCCATCACTTCCAGGGAAAGCTAGGGGAAGCCAGAGAAAGGATCTATCAGCACAAGTTCCTGCCTAGATCTGTTATTTGCTGAATACCTGCCCTTGCCTGTGATTTATTTGCTTGCTTCTCCTCTCAGTATTAAACATAAACCCTCAGTTTGTCTAAATGGGAGCTGTGGTGTCTCTCTTGAAATGGGTTGTGTGTTATAAAATGTTGAGAGCATCTTAAAAGTTATTTCTTGAGCCCTGCAGCTACACATGAATAAATAATGCTAAAGCAGCAGAGCTGAATCCTTTGTTAAAGTCAACTCTGTTCTCCTCCCATGTGCTCCTTGGTCAGTCTCAAGGGCTGTGCTGTGCCCACAACAGCTCCTTTCTCCTGAAGGGGATGGGTCCAGCTTTTTATTTCAGGACATAGAAAAAGGCTTTACCTATCAGATCTGCTCAATTTTTCTTTCCCAAGTAGGAAGGAAAAGCCAAACAAACCCAGTGCAATGAGAGTGAGCTGTTTACTTATCGTGGAACAGCTGCTGTCAGTCATGCTGTGACATTCCGGTTCTGCCAAAATCTTCTTTCCTTTGGATATGTTCTCAGACTGTGAATAGCTATAGGCACTTCTAATTAAGCCAAGAAAACCTAATTAGTGGGATTGTTTCCTGAAGTTTATGTCTTGCTGCACTTCACAGAGATGTCACCTCAGTGTGAAACTCCCTGTCCCAGTGCTGAGGAGCAGCACCGGTGGCTTTTAAGGAGCAGCTTTTTGCTGTACTTGTGTCAATCACCAGAAAAGGGAAAGGACAAGGATGGCACAGAGAATGTGTGGCTCCTTCTGTGGGGAACACGTGATTTTGGGCCCAGCTTGCAGCTCTGTTCTCTTCCTGTCAAGGCATATTTTACTCTCAAAAGCTTATTCAACCTGTGATTGTGGGCTGAGGTGTAAATGTGATAGGAATGTAGGGAACGATGTAAGGCCAGTCTCAGCTCATATAAATTGGGGTGAATTGGAAGGGATTTGGATGCGCTGAGTGGCAAAGAATGTCAAGGGAATGGAAAGGGAGACCCCTTCCTCCATGCTAGCAGTAGGAGGGAGAGAGACCATAAGCAATCAAATGCAGAAGTAGGCATAGAAATATAAACCTGTTGTAGGCATAGAAAATAATCTGATGAGTTATTTTCAATGGGGGCTAATGGGTTTAACATCTCCTTTCTGCAATGGTCCCAAACTTCATGGGAATCACACCACTTCCCATCCCTGCAGGACAAATTATGACTTTGGCTGAGGATGTAGAATATAAAAATACCCCTGGAGCCATCTCTTCAGGTTTATGTTACCAGGGGTAATAGATCTTGCTGTGCCAAGTAGCCTTGAGTTACATTAACATGTTCCCATCAGGCTTCTCTTGGTTTTCCCAGACTATTTTGCTGACCATATGGGAGACTATGAGGATGTTTTGGCCTCCCTGGAGATGCTGAACCTTTCCATCCTGAAGGCCATGGACTACACCAAACGGGTGAGTGCTCCTTCCTGCACTTCGCGTTTCACAGGCTCAGAGTGAGTGGTGTGAAAGTTGCATTGACAGAGCACATAAATCTGAAGGTCCTCATCCTCCTCAGCAGTGCTGTGTCCTCCTGCTCTGCAGACAGCACAGCCTCTGGGTCTCTCAGGTGGGATTTGGAATGCCAGAGTTGTTGTTAGCATCACTGAGAGGGCTTTTGGAAACTTCATATTATAGAGCTGCCTTGAAATCCAGCTTCCACCTTGGAAGGCAACCTGGTTTCCAAATACATGTGTGAAGCTGCTCTATTAGAAAACTAGAGGGCTGTGTGCTTGAAGGACTGCAGAGGAATCATGCAAGCACCAAAACCGAGACATAATGACCTGGTTTGTATGTGCAAAGCAGCCCTAGGTTCTTAAAAATCCATCATGTGATACTGATACTGGAGTATTACAGACAGTGACACTGATCAAGAAGCATACTGAAGTTCATTTATGAATACCTATAAAATCTGAGCTGATATACCATATAAACATCCCTGTGAGAGTTGCACCATCCATTTGTTGTCTTACCAGACTGAGAGAAGTGTTTATAGAGCTTTAGTTCCTTTGGAATTATTTTCCTGTCCTTCCACACCACTTAATAGTGCAGCTGGGCTGTATCAGTGATATTTATTGCCTCAGGATAAGCAATCCCTTCTCTCACTTCCACCTTCAACCACATTTGCATTGTTGTTTTGTGCCATGATGAATAAAAAGCAGTTTTCCTCTTCACTGGTGAGCAGTAAGGTGGTACACTGAGGGCCAAGCCAAGGAGGAAGGTTTTGCTTTTTCCAAGCAGTTGTAAGCACTTCCCAATTCAACTACAGCCCTCCTGCAAGCAATCCACATTGAAATCTCCCATCTATCTTTGAAGCTAAAAGAGAAACTCAGATTACTCCACATTAAAGAAGTGTCAATGATAAGAAGTTTCAGGAGTTAAAACGGGGAATGGCAAATTTCTCTCCCCTCTTGCTGCTGAGTAAAGATCTTGATTTCCTTGCTTGATCAAAATTCATCCATTTTGATTTTTGTGAGGAAAGCAGCATGGAAAGTGAAGGCACACATTTAACATGTTGATGTCTTGCCGTTGTAAACAGATGTCTTGCCATTGTAAATTAAAGGCAAAAGTCTTTGGCCAAGCACTGATCTTTCTGAAGTGTTAGTGATTTTCTATCAACATTATGAAAGGGTTAAAAAAATCAGGACAACACGAATTTTTTATAATTAAGTTTCTGTGTCTGTTCTTGTCTCATTTATAGTCATTATTAGCAATTTTCATGACCATCAGGTTTGCCAACTATGTATTTTAAATAAATGTTAACATGCTAATAGAGATCTCAGTAATTCATTCCAGCTCGCTGTTCGTGATGCCTTCCACCACTGCCTTTCCAATGTGATGTGAATACATATGACTAATTCTTCCTAATACTTTGCAAGAGGAAGATGGTCTATTCCCTGCTTATAAATTAGGCATCTAAGCATTTGGGTATTACCTTGCATGAAACACCTGCAGCAGAAGCAGGATGGTTAAGAAGAACACCTAAGGATGGTTAAGAAGAACACCTAAGAAGAACACCTTTCTCCCTCCTCAATTCAGCAAATTGTGGCAGGATTCACCTGCCTTAATTGCAGCAGGTCAAGGTTATTTACCTAATCCTCAGCTGGTCACCTCCATCATGATTTTGTGGAGAGAAACAGGGAGATCTGGAGCTGTGATCCTTCAGTGTCACAGCTCCTCATCTCAGATGCAGACATTTCCCAAGCCAGGTGAGGCAGTGCTGCCCCAGCATCCTCCCACCCCTCATTTCATCAGCCCCTGGGGTGTGCTGCTCTTCACTGCCCGACAGATTTTTGGCAAGAGAGTAAGCAGAGCAAGACTCCATCACAGAGAGGAGCTGGCATAGAAGTATTTAATGAAAAACACTGTTCCCCACTGTGATTTTGTGAACAAAGTGGTACAAACCTCATCAATGAATTATTCAAAGGCAGGCACTTTGTTCATGTAAAGAAGCGGGGGAAACAAAAAACCAACAGAAAAGAAGCTGTTGTGGGTGGTAGAGAAACCTGTCACCAGTGTTCAAACAGGATACATTTGTTTTGGAAGGAATTTAAACCTCATCAAGTTCCACCACTTTGCCATGGGCAGGGACAGATTCCACTAGACAAGTGGAGTACAAAGCCCCATCCAGCCTGGCCCTGGGCACTTTCAGGGATGGGGTCATTTCCTTCTGCTCCATCTTCTCCCCATGAGATGCTGTAACCAAGGGTGGCTTGCTAATGGGGTAGCAGGATGTTGAAAAGATTCATGCATTTAATATATATATTTTAGAAACACTGGAAGAGGTGAAAGGCGACCAAAGCAGCAGGTTTTTGGTAGAGTTAAGTGTGGTTTTGTGCCCCCTGATGCTCGAGCCTTTGCTGTCCCTACACCTTTTCTTGTGGTGAGATCCTGCAAAGGGCTGGGTGATGCTGAGTGTTGTGAGCTGTGAGCAAACTCCTTTGCTTGTGAGCTGCTCCTGCTTCTCCATAATAAATTACACATTTCCTGAGCTGAAGAAAACTATTGATCATTCAAGAGCGTTCCTATTCCCTCCTTTTCAAACAATGTATTTGGGGCAAGCAATAAATGGAGCCTAACCTTTTTCTGTGTTGTCTTTCTGAGAGGTGCCAGCTGACAAGAGGGCATGGAGAACCGTGGTATTTAATTGCTCTTTATATTTCTCACCTTAAAAGACAACTGATTGTTTCTTGCTTTATAAAAAGAGAAAGCAGCAATTATCTCATGCTGGAGGAGCTCATAAAGTATCAGCAGTAATTAGATTCAGTAGTGGAAGGTCTCACACAGCAAAACAAAATCTGTCATTGTAATTATTTTCCAATACAGCGATGTCCATGCCACAGTGGAATGACTGCCGGTGACGATTGGAAATGCAAAGCTAAATTGGAGAGAAAGGAAATGAACTTTTGGGTTCTAAATAAAGCTGACAGCAGGAGATGTTCCTCTATAACTCTCTTTTACTGTTGTGTGGTGCAGTCAGCAAAGACCAGAACCAACATGACAGGGAAGGAGGTGGATTGTGCCAGTGTCGGGGGTGTGGTGGGAGCTGGGAGAGCACAGCCAGGGTGGCGCTGTCCCTGCCTCTCGGTCAGTCCCCTGCCTTAGGGCACAGTGCCCACCCAATGCTTCCAGCACCCCTGTCAGCTTTGGGGGTGACAGGGCAAGTGCCTGGGCATGGCAGAGGTGGTGCTTACCACGGCACACCCTCACCCAGGCACCCCGGGAAATGTGACTTATCTTGGTAAAAAAACTGTGGATTTTTGAGCCTGAGAGGCTCAATTAACCTTGTTCCTGTCAGGTCCAGCTGCCACTGCCAGCTGCACTGGGATTGCTCCGGCTTCCAGCTTCTGCCAATTAAGCATTTTGCAGGACTGACCATGGAAGCATCAGCAAGGCTGACCTTAAGTGGCAAAGCAAAATTTAAAAGCAAGTTGCAAAGAATAAAAAAAAAAAAAAAAAAAAAAAAAAAAAAAAAAAAAAAAGCTGAGTGATGAACATTTTCAGGGATGAAGCAGCTCAGATTTCAAGTCAAATCATTTTTTCCTGGGGATGTTCCTGTTGGGCAGCAGACAGGTCCAAGAAGCACTGGTGACTGACCTTGGTGCATGCCCTGTCCCAGATGGAAGGAGAGTGCTTGGAAAGCAAAATTAGCCAAAATTGGAGCTGAAATTGCAACTGCACATGCCAGAATGAGACTGGCTTCAGGGAAGAGTAGGGTACAGCAGGAAGGATTTATGGAGCCGTCCTGAGGATCTGAGGGTGGCCCTGGACCAGCTGCTGCTTGGTGTTCAGCATCACCTTTGGTCCTGGAGAGAGTGAAGAGATGTGAAAGACAGTGTTTTACTCCCTGCTTGCTCACTGACAGCTCCACTTCCAGTCTCTCAGTTATCTCATTTAATGGGCCTGGAGAGGAAATATGACCAGGTGGTGACACGACACACACCCCCTGAGAGCCTTCTCCTGTCAGAGTGTCAAACACCATATGTGTCTTATGGACTGGCACTGTACCCAAAGCAGCTGCAAATGCATTTTCCCCTTAAAATTCATTATTTAGATATGAGAATATGTAAATAATAAAAAACTGAGTGCACTGACCTTCAGTACCAGCTGCTGTTGCTCCAGTATCAGTAGGGAGCCCAGAGGTATCTACATACAGGCGAATAGGTTTGCGTCTTTTTTATGAGTTAAATTGTTCCTGCAGCAACCCACCCTTCTTGTCTCTGCCTTTTGAGATGTAGCTGCAGTGAACAGGAGATGCTGGGCTCCTGGGACTCATGGAGGTGCTGCAGCAGATGTCTTCTCCCTGCTGCTGGTGCCAGGCTGACCATGGGTCTCCCCCAGTTTTCAGCCCCCAGCAGCAAACTGCAAACTGCTCTTGTTTGAGCAGCTCAGTTACAGCCCCAGAGCAAGAACCATCTGCCAGCAGTCTGGGATGCTAAAAATGGGGGATGGTATTTTTTGTTTTACAGCACAGCCCAGATCAGCAATATAAAGTGCTCTTATTTGCATTCTTACCTGCCAAACTTAAGCTTGCCAAAAGTGATATTGCTCTTTTTTGAATGATAACACCTCAAGATAAAATAGTCGCTAGAAATAATCCTCAAAAAGAACATTTCCCTCCCATCCTCCAGCTAACCCTTTATCTCAGCCTTTCGTTTAACTTGAGCAGGTTTTCTCCTGCTCTGCTGAATGGACTTGGTGCTCACACTGAGGGTGCCAGGTTCCTGGGGCAGGGCTGTGCCGTGCCTGAGGGTGGACCCATGGCAGGGTGGAACAGCAGCACTGTGGTGGCAGTTCTGGGTTGTGCCCAGCCCAGAAAATGTGAGCTGCTCAAGGCTTCTCACAGACCTCATGCTCTGGCCTTGCCTCAAGGTGGTTAAATGAACAACAGCTGAAGATTCTGGTCTGGGTTTGAAGGCCATGGGGTGTCACTGCAGTGCAGCACAGCCAGGTCTGAAACACTCCTAAAATGCAGTTAAAGATGTAATCATGTTCATGACTGTGGCTGAAAAAAGAAAAGCATGGTGATGGGTCAGTGAAATAGTAAAGGATGAGTCAACTCTCCATGTGTTTTGAATGACACATTTCTGAACAATTTCCGTAGCAAAAAACAGATGCTGATCTCCAGAAAAGTTATGGAACTTTGTAGTTGAATAACAATCTGAAAGGAAAGGAGGTGCTCGTTTAGCTTCTCAGAAGATATTTCTGCAACTCTTCTCTGAAGCTGATTTAAGAAAATATTGCACCACAAATTAAAACAAAATGTGCTGCTTCAGTTCTGCAAGAACTGAATTTCCCCCAACTTTTCTGTTCAGACTCCAGACCAGAAAGCTGCTTCTCTGTGCGTTGCCATCCGGAGCGATTTTCTTGCCAGCTCAGCAGGGCTGTGCAGGAGATCCACCTGGGCTGCCAGACTGTGGGGAGCAGGGACTGGCAGGGAGATGAATCTTAAGGTCTCTCTTGGAACTTATTTTTAGATTAAGATCCTCATTCACTGCTCTTCTGCTTGTCTGTTGCTGCAAAGTTCATGTCCCTCCATTCTCTCTGAAAAGGAAGAGCATCTTCTCTGGAGGTTTTGCTTGTGCTGTCCTGGCTCCAGCTCTCATGGACCTCCTGTAGGACATGGTTTTCCTCCTCTTCCCTCCCATTTGAGGTCTATTGCTCCTGGGATTTAGGTAAATTGTATGGTGAAGGTGTCAGTGCTGTTGTCTTGCCAAATATTCTGAGAGCAGCTCTGAAGGGAGGGAGCAAGTCAAAGCATGAGCATGTGGCACAGCCAGGCTGAGCCATCAGCAGCTTGACCATCCCACACTGGTACATCTGCAGGGTCCTTTGAGTAGGTCCTGTTTGGAAAACAAAATCTGCACTTTCCTTGGAAAACTGAAATAAAATATGTATCAAATTGCTGCCTTGTGGGTACTAAATACAGCTAATTAGGAGCATGTGTGAAGCAAAAGGCTGATTTATAGGGAGGGCGTAGCAAAATAGGAGGCCACACTTCCAAGCCTCTTCCAAGCCTGCTGGGTGAGTGGACAGGGTGCAAAGGGGCCAGAAGCCTCTGGATCCACAGGTGAGCCTGGGGAAGTGCAGCCCAGCCCGTGTGTGGGCCAGCAGACACCTGCCCTTCCCATCCCTGGGGCTGCAGGAGAAATGATGGACTCCAGGGCAGCAGGGAGGTTCTCTGATGGTGAGAGTAGAGGAGTCCTGTGGTGAATTGCTTGGGAAGGGTCCATGGCAGGAAACCTTCAGGACCAGACAAGGTAAGTGTGAGGTGAGATGAGATGAGAAGAGTCCAACATTGAGATTTGAAGAAGGATTTTATAGCAAAAAACTTTTCAAGTCCATATGATGCTGTTGTCATTTTTTAAATCTGAACAGGTGTCTCATTTGGTTTTTTAGAGCCGTTTCGGGAAGGCTGAGGGTCTTTCATATGGTAATGCTTTCATTTATCAACTATTTAAATGCCTGTTCTCTTCAGGTTTCTCCTACTGATTATGTGCCAGGCAATCAGTTTTGGGTCTCTGCTTTGGAAGGGATTTAGAAGTCAGGGGGAGGGAGAGGAGAAAGAGGCAGGTCTGAGTGTTATTTTAATTATAAGAAAATATCTCTTGGAAGCAAACAGGCAATTATGAGCAACAAATTTAAATCAGCCATTCAGAGATTACAGTGCAACACATGCCTGGTTTCTAAAGGGCTGGGTGGGTGGAAGATAACCTCCCCATCATCCTGGGATGAGGCTTGATGGGTGTTATATGGCATGGCAATAGGTTTGTTGTCGGGTTTTGCTTTTTTAACTGGAGGAAAAGTGTGGGTGAAGCAGAGTTGCCTTTGGTTTCCAACTGAAAAGCCTTCTCATTTCAGCAGCATCACTCTGTGGGTGTGCTTGGACTGTGGTTATTAACAGTTGGAGAAGTCATCAGTGTCCCCAGGCATAGTAATTGTCAGCCAATTTGGCCGGCCTTGCTGGAAGCCAGCACTGGGAAGCCTTGTTGGTCAGATTGTTACCTGGTGAGGCAAAGGGAAGGTGTGGGGAGGTCACAGTGGGTCTCCGAGTTCGTGGGTGGTGCAAAATGATCTATATTTTACATCCTGTAGTCTTAATGAGCTGAATAGTGACCTTTAAAAATGCCAGCAAAGAAGCTTTGAGATGTTCAACAACATTAAAACTCTCATTCCCCGGTATTTGGTCCCCACAAGGACATGGCCATGAGAGCCCATTTTTAAGCATCCATTTGCAGTGTCTGGTGAGGGAAACTTGGCACTGGTTGGCAAATCCAAGCACTTAACAGCATCAAAATCCTAGTTATGCTCTGCACAAGTAACACATCCCGGGGTGTTTTCATTAATCTGTGCCAGAATTTGGGCAATTTTGGGTGAGTTCCTGTGGAAATCAAAAGCTGGAAGAGCTGTGGTGGGGCTTTGAGCAGACTGTGCCCCTATGTTGGCTGCCAGGGTGTGTGGGAAGGTGCCTTACAGCCACATGAAAAGCCTGTGATGTGGAGGAGGAGGGTGGATTTGGGGTTTGGATGTCAGCCAGGTGACCAGAGACCAACCCCATTATTTTCTCAATAATACCCGCTGTCCTTTCCCCACTCCTCTCTCGTTTTTGAATGTCTCTGTTTCATTTCCTGCTTTGTCAGATCGTGATGCTTTCTGAGGCTCTCCTGAGAGCCATCAACACAGAAATCTCAAGGCCATCCTTTCGATGATGTTTTCACACTTGCTGCTCATTGCAAACACTCGTGGCTCCCTGTTTGCTGCAGCAGAGGTCAAGGCAAGGCAGTTCAGCAAAGAGCTTGTCTGGAAATGATGGATGGGAAAGAGCAGGCTTGGAGATGTGCAAGAGTTTCTGGCACAAAGCAGCTTCATTGAGCAGCAATTATTACATGATCTCCATAAATATTTTAACTTCTCAAGCTAAGCAAGGAGGAAATAACTCTTCAGGGTGGAATTAATAAGACTAAACCTCATTAAATCTCACTAGGATAGTCTGACAAATGTTTTAGTAAGACAATGGGAAGGATCCCTTTATAGCTGGTCTTTTTAATGGTTTGTTTTTGCAGCCCTGAAGAAGACACGTGCTAGAGGAAAACCTGAGGGATTGCTGAAAAAACCTCTAAGCATGTGCATTTCTGATTCAGATCCTGAGAGCAAATGTCACAGCTGGGCTGGCAAATGGCCAGTTAGTTAAGTGGGAGAAAAAAAAAACAACCTGTTGTTTTGATTTCAGATCTATTTGGCTTACTGGCCTGTCAAAAAGCATCAGATCTTCACAAACACCCCAATTTTCTCTGCACTGGCTGGAATAGCTTTGTACCCAACATCCCTCCATCCATCCATCCATCCATCCATCCATCCAATCTGTATGTAGGGAGTTCAACTGATTTAAATAAATGTGGGAATCACCTGTTTGATTTTTCCTAAAGCTGAACCAAGATTATAGGCTGTGGTTAGGTAATAAAAAATCCACCATTTAACTACACATCCTCTCACAGCATCAGCATCACCATCACCTCGTTGTGCACCATCCTCTCCTGAGTATCACCGTGTGATGCATATGTCCCAGAAACACTGTGGCTGTGAGGAGGTTTTCTTGTGTCAGACAGAAGTCATTAACTGCTGCTAACTGGATGCTCAAGAAGCCGTCAAGAAACTAATGCTTCCATACCAAACCAGGGTGAGGAATCAGCTCTGTGATCAGTTTTGCCAAAGGGTTTTTTCCATCGACTCATTCTTCTTTTATGATTTAATACAGGAGATAGAGGCGGGGATAAAGGCCCTCTGGGTTCTCACAGAGCTGCTCCAGTTGCCATGGAAATAACCCTTGTTAATAGCTTCACCATAAAGCAGGAATAATTTGCTTTGGGGATCTTGGGGTGCTCATGTTGTGCTGCTGCATGCTCAGATAACCAGCGGTGCTGGGACCACTCCAGCCCCATGAGTGTGGTCATTGCTGATGGAATGCAGGGAGCCAGGAGCATCCATCCCTGTCTTATGGCTCCAAAAATTCAATAATTCCTCCCAGAGGAGTCCCATGCTGGGAGATGTGAGCACACAGGGACTTCCTGCCCAGCAGGGTTTTGCCTGGGCAATGTGCTGTCCCAGCAGGCACTGATGGGTGGGAAAGAGTCTGGGGAAAAGTGGTGCTGTTGAGCCTGGGTTTTGGGGAGCCTTTTTTCCACTGCAAATATTTTCAGCTCTGATGCTGAGTAGTTGGCTTCAGCCAGAGCTGGCGAGGTCAGTGGCCACTGGGCTGGCCTTGGTCTGGTTGGGCAGGTGTTGAACTGGTTGGGTCAGTGTTGGACAGTAAGTGCCAGTGTCCTTCTGGTTGTGCCAGTGTCCCACCTGTGCTGGTGACTGTCAGGAGGTGCAGGAGCAGAACTGTGCCTGGGGCAGGGCTCAGCAAGGCTGTGCTGGGAAAGGGGCCCTGGGTGCTTCAGGCAGATTTGTTCTATTAAAATATTTTTAGGTTTTCTTTGTCTTGAAAAAGTTTTTATTACCCTGGGAGGTTCTGTCAAGTCAAACAGCACGTTGAGCCCTGTGAGTCATGCTAAACCCCTTGAACTTTAGTGCTGGCTTGGCCATACTGTTCTGGATTAGGACACTGTATAACATGCTGAACTCTCCAAGCAGGGATCTCCAAAGCAGAGGACACACTTTTCATATCTGCACACACTGGCTGCAAGGCAACAGTAAAGTAATTTAAGATCATGCTAAAGAGAGCAACTACGGGCTTTGAGTAATACCTCTTTACATCATGGGGACGTGGGAGGGGACCGGGGAGGGCTGCTGGCCAGGTGCTGCACTGGCCGGGGACCCTGGTGGTGCTGCAGGTGCTGCACTGGCACTCACCGTGCTCCCCGTGTGCAGGTGTATGAGAGCGGCAGCAACGTGGACCAGTTCGTGACCCGCTTCCTGCTGAAGGAGACGGCGAACCAGACCCAGTCACTGCTGAGCTCCGTGGAGAGTGCTGTGGATGCCATCGACGAGCAAACCAACCCCGCCAGGTCTGCAGCACTCCTGCCCTCCTCTGGTGCCGGAGGGTGGAAGGGGAGGAGGAGGATGCTTTTGTGGGGTGAGGGAAACGCAGCGGACGTTGTGCAGCAGCAAAGGGAAGCTGGGCCTTTCTCTTTGCCTCCCTTCCCGGCTTCCTGAACTCCGGGGGCTTTTCTCCACTGCTCTGTCCTGTGCCTTCCTCTCCTGCAGTCCCCAGGGTCACCTTTAACAAGAGAACTGTGCATGGGGATGGAAACCAGGGGCAGCAGCTGGCACCGGGCTGGGCAGCGCTGGGTGCACGGGGCTGCAGCTCTGAGCAATCCTCCGCTCCCACCCAGGGCAAAACAGGCACCTGCCTGAGGTGAGCTGGCGACAGCCCACAGGGACAGATTCCCGTGCCAGGGATGCTGCCCCTCCTGCCAGAGCACTCAGCAGGCATAACCATCCAGAGGGAAAAGGCGCTTGTGCACTGAGGACAGGCAGCGCTGTCCCCCATCTCGTGAGGGGCTGTCCCCATGCCAGCAGCCCAGCACACGCCACTGAGTTTGGGCAGCACAGAGGAGACCGTGTGCTGCCAGGGCTTGGCTGTAAGGAGTTCCCAGCAGCAGAGGCAGAACCTCAGCACAGCCCCCTCGGTGCCAGTGTCACGCAGCTCCCCAGAGTGCCACTGTCACCAGCTCCAACCAGGGCAGGTTGCCATGGAAACCCGTCTGTTTGTCAGACCAACCCTTCTCCTGCTGTTCCTTCAAACCAGGAGGCCTTGGGATGCTTGCATGGGGATGCTTTGGCTTCCCAGAGCCATGGGCGGGCAGAGGGGCACATGGAGAGTGAAAATCCCAGCTCTCTCCTAAGACAGACTCTGTGGAACACAGCGAGACCTGGGCAGCTCTGCCACCATCTCACCAGCTTTTCCAGCAGGAATGCTGTGGGTTGCATCATCTCACACTCCTTTCTTCTCTTTATTTTGTGGCAAACCTTGTACAAAAAGAAGTAGGAGCTCCTGCAAAACAATGAACAGGAAACAAACCCAACATCAGGCAGAGCAATTAGAGCCCATGAAAAACTTTGCTGGCTTTTATTTGCTGATGTGTGGGCCTAGATCATAATGGGGAGTATTGTAGCTGTTTTCTCATGAAGATAATAGCTAAAAAGAAAAACAAATCCCACAAAAAATTATCTCCTTCATCCCATGAAGACAAAGAGGTGGCCTAAAAAGCATGAAAATAAAGGGCTGTAGAACAAAGTGCAAAGGCAGAGGTCCAAGATGGAGACACCTCATTAAATTCTGATTAAAATAAATCTCTGTCTCTTTTTGACCAATTTCCTGTCTATTGACAGGGATAATCCAGGACCAGCAGTGGTATAATTGCACAGCCTGTAGCAAAGGGATGCTCCTGCACCCGTTATTGTTGTTCCTGCCTCCTTATCTTGGAGACGTTCTTTGGGACCTGCACACCATGTCCCTGTGTATATGGTGGAGCCCACACTGGCTGATTTACAAGGTAGCTGGGGAAAGAGAGCCCAGCAATTTTGCTTAGGAGGAGCCAGGTGACAGGGGAGGGACAGGAGGGCAGGGAGATGCTGGCTGGTGTGGTGCCCATTGGCTCCAGGGCACTCAGCATATTGTCTCCAGCTGGGAGCTGCTTGACTAACAAAAGATGCCAAGAGGAGCTCCCAGGCACCTCTGTCAGCAGTCGGCTGGCACAGAGCTGCTCTTGCTGGGAGGAAACACTGGAAATCCTTTGAGCTGCTCAGCCTCTCTCTCTGTGGCACAGGCTCCTGTTGGTGGAGAAGAAAGGAGAGAGTCATTCTTCCCCAAACCCATTCCCATCTCACTCACAGGGATGGCAGCTGCAAGCCCTTGTGAGGATGGCAGATCTCTCATTCTCTCTGGCTTGCAAATAAACGAGGTCCTGAGAGGACCACCGAGGACCCGGTGCTGGATGGTGGTTATGGATGCTCCATCTGTGGAAGTGTTTCAGGACAGTTTTTTTGATCTTTGAGCAACCTCCAGGCCAAATGGGCTTTGTAGACCCAGGCAAAGAAAGCATGGTGGAGGAAATGCTACAGTGGGTGTGTTTCCATTCTCCAGGAGAACTGCAGCTGCAGTCTGTTAGTGAGATACACAGCCTCTGCTCATGGGCAGTCTGGGTGGCAGCAGCTTTTCCTGTCTGAAAGCCACCAAAGCCATTGGACTGCAAAACCAGCCCAGTGAAGTGCAGCTGGCTGGGCACAGGGGCCTGAATGCCCCATGTTGCAGGTGTCTGTCTAGGACAGAAAAAGGCCCTGAAGGCTGCTGGTGGTGCCAGGAGGGCTGTGCTGTTCCATAAGCAGGAAAGAAAAGTGTTGGCTGCTGGGAGCAGCCCACTGACATTCCTTTGCTTCTGACCCCCTCCAAGGGATCTGGCGTCATGGGCAGAGCTGCCAGAAAGGACACTCCAGTGGCTGGCTCATGCCAGTCTGTGAGTGCCAGCTCTGCTGTCCTGACACCCTGTGTGCTCTCTGGTTGCAGACACTACCCCAGCAAGGATGGTCACGGCCTGAGTGACACCTGGTATGACAACCCTGTCCCCAGCTACTCTCCCACCACCTGGATGGTCCCTAGGGAGCAAGGAAAGAGCTTCCAGGCTGGTAAGTGCTGGCTGCCTGGGGTGGCTTGGAGCACTCGAGTCCAAGCAGCATCACAGGGCTCTCAGGGGGTGCCTGCAGGTGTCCCTCACTCCATCAGTGTCTCCTGGCTCTGCGCAGGTTCCCCTGACACCAAGGCAGAGGGGCTGGAGGGGCAGATCAACAGGCTGGCCAAGCTGATTGGCAAGCTGGAGGACAAGGTAAGGGCCAGTATTTCCCTGCGTGGAGCTGTCCTGCCATCCCAGGGACAATTCAGGGACCTTGCCCCAGCTGTTCTGAGGCAGGGATGAGGATGTGGTGTTGGGGATGTTGGCTGCAAAGGGAGCAGAGGGAACTTTTGTGAAGGATCCTGACTGGAGGTGCAAGCGGCTCTTGGAGCCCATTCCCTGTGGAGAAGGGGCACAGTCATTGCAAATGGTGGGGACAGAAACCCACCAAGCAGGGAAGGACACGCAGCCTCAGCCAATCCACCACCCTCTCTGCTGCTTATTGTTCTTTTCCCAGACCCTCTGGTTTGACCTGCACCAGCGGCTGTCGGACAGCGAGAGCACGGCCTGCACGGTGAGTGTGCCCAACCACCACCCGTGGGTGCTGGGGTGCCCCTGCAGCACAAAGCCACGTTTTGGGGGTCACTGTGTTTCTGTGGGTCTCACATGCTGTGTTTGGGGGCCTGGCAGTACCTGCTCCTGGTGAGGAACGAGATGACGGTGTCACACAAGCACCTGGGCGAATTCTGCAGCTCCCTGAAGCAGTACCTGAAGAGCGTGGCCGGGGAGCGGGACTGCTTCCAGTGGGTACCATCAGCAGCTGCATGTCAGGGGCTGGGAGATGGGGGCTTGGCGTGGGCTGGAGTGGGGACCAAGTGAAGGACTGAGGCAAAGCAGCCAGGATTTGGGATGTAGTCACACTTAGCCACCAACACTGCTTTTGCATGGGCTGGGGAGTGATGGAATGGCGAGAGGGGCTACCCCTACCTGGGCTGCTGGGGCTGGATCCCCCTCGGTAGCCCACCCGAGAGCACACCTGTGGCTGCAGAGGGGGGAGGGATGCCCCACGCTGGGGGCTCACCCCCTCTCCCTGTTTCTGCCAGCGTCACCGCGGTGAAGCTGCCTGATGGGGTCACCTTCATCGTCTATGAGTTCTGGGAGACCGAGGAGGACTGGAAGAGGTAGGGGAGGGGATGAACAAGCCCATTTTGGGATCCTGGGGTGTGGAGGGTTGTTAGAGCAACTGAGCCCCAAGCTCTGCCCCCTGTCTGACGGCAGCACTGAGGAGCTGTCTGTCTGTTTGCCCTAGGGCTGTCTCTGTAAACAGGACAGGGGGGTTGGGGTGGGTCTCTCTACACCTCCTACCTGGGAGTGCCTTTGGATGTGGTGATGAGAGGGGTCAGTGTCCTGAACCAAGGCAGGGTGCTCTGCACAAGGGGAGTGAGCAGGATTGCTGGCACCCAGCCCTGCCAGAGCCCAGGGTGCTGGGGGGGGGCTGGGATGGTGTTTCTGGGGTGCTGGGTGTCACCCACTCTCTCCCACCTGGACACAGGCACCTGCAGAGTGCCACCTGCAAGGGCTTCCAGCACGTCAAGGTGGACACGCTCAGCCAGCCTGAGGCCATCTCCAGCGTGGCTGTGCCAGGTAGGAGGGCAGCCACTCCAGAAGGTGGGGGACAGGGACCCCTGGGCAGCCAGCACCTCTCCAGTTGTTGGGGAGCAAGGGTGGGCAGGTGGCATGGTGTGAAGGACAGCACGGGCTGAGCTGGCTGGGCTGGGGGGGGTGGGGTTCAGGGTGACGTGGGGCTGGGCAGGTGTGACCCTCCAGTGATGTTTCCCTGCAGCTGCCTGGTGCACCCTGAGCCGAGAGTGACACTCAGTGCCGGGGCCTGCCAGCACCTGTCCCCTCTGCGGGGTGGCCATGCCTGGAGGAGGTGCCCGTGTGACCCGGCTGCAGTGAAGGAAACTCCCATGTGTGTGTCCCCCACCCCAGAGAGTCCTCCCTCAGCTCCCCACCACCTGGGGCATCTCTCCATGGTGTGGGTGGTCTTGGGGGAAAGAAGGACTGCCAGGGGAGGGGCTGGCAGGGTTTGGGGAGGGGGACATCCCCCAGACATAGGTAGGCAGGGAGGGGGGCAACGAGTGCAGGCAGGCAGGCACTAGGAAGGAGGGATGGGAGTGGGAGGCTGGAGCCCCCCATGAAAGCAGGGAGGAGGTTGGGGGTCTGTGCAAGTCCCTAGGGGCCACCCCGGGAAGAGACTGGGGGGTTGAGGCTGTGCCTGGTGTGTGTGTGCCTGCAGGGATGGGGACCCCTGCCCCAGGGGGAGTCAGGGTGGTGGCAGAGGGGGGGTTTCCCTTCTCCCTTAAGGTGCCCCTTAGTCCTTTCCAGCTGTGGGGGGTCCCCAGGGGTTTCCTTTGCATGTGCACAGTTGCAGCTGGTGCCTTGTAGGCATGAGGGTGGCTGCCTCCCCTCCTTCCTCCCTTCCAGGGGTCTGTACTTTGTCTGTGTGTCTGTCTGTCTGTGCCAATCCCACACCCACCTCGCTGAGCGTGGGGGTCCCTCAGAGTGTGTGGCACAGGACCTTTGCCAATACCCTCTCCTGTCTTTATTAGCCACTGTACAACGGGGACAGTGATGCCAAATAAAACCGCCATGGGATCCAGAGGTGTGGCTGTGTTCGGGGCATCTTTGCGGGGCAGGACGCTGGGGGGTCACGGTGGGGTCACCATGGGGCTCTGCGGTCCCTCAGCGCAGCAGCCCCAGCACGGCCAGGGCAGCGCTCTGCCCGCAGACAAAGGCACCGCCGAGAACGGAGAGAACCCCCCAGGCGATGAGAGCAGCCCTGCAGCGACACGAGCAGAGGCTGCCGGGGTAGAGCTGACCTCAGTTACGGGCCACCCCTGTACCCCAGCTCCTCTGGCTGTGGAGCTCTCTGCAGGGTCAGTCTCCTCTGCCCTGCTCCTCTGCCTCACTCCCAGTCGATGGCAGAAGAGCCCGGCAGCCCCCTGTCCCCTGCAATGACACACAAACCTTGGTCAAAAAGCCAGCAGATGCCACCATGCAATCGTTCCCAATTCTGCCTGTGCTCAGTGACCCTGCTGACAGAGCAGAGACCCACATCCCCCACCCTGTGCTCGGGCACGGCCACTCCCACACAGCCCCAGCTCCATCCTGTCACCACATGCTTCCAGCCCTGTCCCCTCCTCGGCTCCAGCCCCAATTCCCGGAGCCCTGGGTCTGTTCCCTCCTCCCCAGGCACTCAGCCCACCTCACCCCAGCCCCTGCGATGCAGCACTCACCCCAAACCCAGCTGCTGCTCTGCCACAGGGTCCTCAGCACCGTGCTCCTTCCCAGACTGTCGCGGGCAGGCTGGGACTGTCCCCTCGCAGTCTCCATCACCCCAGCTCATGTCGTCCCTTCTCCTCATGATGGGCTCATGCTCTGGCAGGTCTCCCCAAGGAACCTCCCCAAACCTTTGTCACCCACCTGGGTGCCCTTGCTGACTTTCTGCCTTGGCCCCTCCAGCACTTTGGCACCCTTTGGGACACCCTCACCCCTCCCCAGATGTTCATGGGTCCCCCGAGCACCCTCCTGACCAAGAACTCAATGTCCTGGAGTGCTGCCTCCACCCACCACATAACCTCCATCCTCCTTCAAGCTCTGCTGCTCCCCCAGGGGCACCACAGACACGCTAAAGCACACACTTATTCCAAACTCACCAGCACCATGTCAGGTCCCCCTGACAGGAGCGGTGATAGGGACACACCGCCCCGGCACAACAGACACCGAACACCTGATGGCCTCCTGTGTTGGGGTACCCTGCCCCTCTGACCCCCAACCTGACCCCACCCCAGTCCCCACCGGGTGCCCCAGTGCCACCAAACCCCACAGGTCTTCTGCCCCTAAAGTCACTCTGGTACCTGGGCACCTCCTTGGTGCCTGGACACAGCCCTGGTATCCAGGAACATTCCCAGGCACAGCCCCAGCGGAGCACTTCCCTCCACACCCAAATTCCCCTCCTTGCAGGGTTCCCACTTTGACCAGGGTGACCCCCAGGGATCTGCCTTGGCCACGGCCCATGGGATACCACACCCTGGCCCTGGCCCTGTCCCTTCCCTTGCCCCCACCACGCGGAGCACGCAGACACTCACTTCTTGCGTGGCCCGAGGCTGCGGGTCCCAGTCACGCACACGAGGCACAGCCCTGCTGTCAGGGCAGAAGCTCAGCCCCGACACAGCACCCCTCACTGCATTGTCCCCCACAAACACAGCCCTGCGCCCCCCAAAACAGGGCCAGGACAGGCCACTTTCCCCTGCAGCAATGCCCTTGGCACCAGTGACCCCTCAACACTTTCCTCCCTCCCTGTGCCTGCTCTTGCCTGGGAAGATGAAGATGAAGAAGGCGCTGATGCCGCCGATGAGCTCGATGACTTTGCCGATGTCGGGGACGAACAGGGCGATGCCCAGCGTGGCAGCCATCCAGGTGACCGTCAGTGCCACCCGGCTCCGCCACTCGTGTGCCTCAGACACTGCCACGGCCCCGCGCTTCAGGGTTGCCCACAAGTCCTTCACCACAGATCTGGGAGGGAGGATTGCGGGGGTGACGGCACCCAGGGGAGCTGCACCGGCTTGGGGGACACCTGGCTTGTCACCAGTCCCCTCACCTGCCCAGCAGCACCACAATGGGGTAAATAGTGACAATGGAGACACCAAAGAGCAGGCGGGCAACGATGACAAGAGGGTCGTTCCCTGGATAGGACATCAGGACGTCGGACGCCACGGCGTCTCCGAAGGTCAGGTAGCCGTAGAGCCCTGCTGACAGGGAGGCGGGGGTGGGTGGATGTGCAGTGAGCAGCACAGAGGAATTCTGAGGAGGATGGATGAGCCAAGGGGAGAGGGGACTCCCAGGGCAAGGAAGAGTGAAGGGTTTGGTGCTGGGGTTACCAGTGAGGGAGTAGATGAGCAGGCAAATGAGCATGGAGAGCACAGAGACGGTGACCCAGTGGGAGAAGCTCTGGTTGCGCATGCTGCTGTAGATGGCCACACATGCCTCGTGGCACTGCAAGGCAAGGGGAGATGGTGCTGGGGCCCCATGCAGGGACAGCCCCCACCCCCAGCATCCTCTCTCCCACCTATGGGTGTCCTGTCCCACTCTGCCTCATTCCCAGGCACTTGTGTCCTGCCCCACAGCACCTCTGGTGACAGCCACAGTCCCCTTTCCTGCAAGCTGCCCTTCAAGGGATGGCATCCCCATAGTCTGGGATGCCATGGTGGGCTGCACTGCCCTGGCAGCTGCAGCCAGAGGGGCCAGGGTGACCTACCTGGAAGCCAAAGCAGATGGTGGGAATGACACTGAAGATGGAGGTCCAGGATGAGGACCTGTGGCGGGTGGAGAGGAAGCACAGAGCAAAGGGCATGAGGCCCTTGTGGAGAAGAAACCTTCATGCCATAAACCGTGCGGCCTGGATGGCACCCGATGGCAACGTCTTGCCCAGTGATTCTGGGAGAAAGGGGTATTGCTGGGGTGAAAGCTGGGGCTGGGAGCTACCACCCACTGTGAGTTGTCCCCAGCTCACCCCCACCCCACACAGGGCCCAGTGCCATCCCTGCCCCACCTCCAGCCCTGCCCCTGTGTCACTGCTCAGGCCATGGAATTCAGGACAGGAGGGATGTAGGGCTGACCCTCCTACCTGGAGGGCTGGGGCGGCTCAGTCAAATGCAGGCTGTCTGCCTGCAGGTAGTATTTCAGGATGACGACCAGAGTGAGGTAGCAGGCAGCCAGTGTGCCCAGGATGCTGTCAGGGCATGGGAGAGCATCAGCACACAGCCAGGAGGAAGGGAAGAGGGTGGTTCCCACAGACCCACAGGTTCCTAGGAGGAGGTAACCTGGGGTACAGGGTACCTAGGGGTGGGCCACCACAGGGATAGCCCAGGTGGTACCTGGAATACTTCTGGAAGCCAATCTCCCTGGGGACAGAGAGTGGGAAGATGACGAGGACACAGAGAGCTGAGAGGGTGAAGCGCTGGTCCACGTACCAGGGGGGCAGCTGAGGGGCCCCACTCAGGGTCCCGTTGGGGTACAGGGAGTCACACACTGTGGGGGGCAGTGGGGGGTCAGCTGCACCCTGAAAGATGGCCCAAGGAGGTCGGGAGCATCACACCACGGCAGAACCAGGGAGCTCCGTGTCTTTAGAATTTCCAGGAAAACCCTGGGGGTGACCCCAGCCCACGTGGGACCACTTTCCCCTCGCTCCCGAGAGCTGCCGGCCCTAAACGAGCCCCAAACACAGTGAAGGGAAACAACTCACGTTTCTCCAGCTGATCGCCCACCACTCTGAGGAGGGCCACGGAGATCATGAAGAGGTTGAGGAGGAAGCAGACCTCACAGAGCTTCCCCACGGCCGCCCCGCACACGGCCCGGACCACGCCCTGGTAGGTGGGCTGGGCGCTGAGGGCCGCGGCATAGCCCAGCACCGCCAGCCCGCTCACCAGGAACACCAGCGAGCCCTGCGGGGACAGAGCCAGCAAGAGGCGCCACGCCGACCCTCCATCACCCCCAGACCAGGACAGGACGCAGCAGGCCCACGGCCAGGGACCAGGCTACCGGCCAGATCACCTTGTGGGCCTGGGTAGCAAAGGTCAGCAAAAGGATGGAGACACAGTGGTACTTCAGGTTTAGATTTGGGGTTTTGGGTCATGTACGGGAGCAGACACCCATTTACTTTGAGTTGAGCTACAAGCCAGCTACAAATGTGGCTTCAGCTGCAAAGAGCATCCCTCAGGTGGCACCGCAACACCTGCCTAAGGGTGTTGCAGGGGTCGGGTCGGGGGGTGCCGTACGGAGGGGGTGCCCGCCAGCTCCCCGAGCACCAGAGCAGGTGCGTCCCCCTCCCTCCGCTCCCTCCCCGGACCGGCGCCCCTCGGCTCCCTCTGGGGCAGCCGCAGCCCCTGGCCCCCGTGTCCCCCCTTACCAGCTCCACCAGGAGGGCGGGAACGGCCCCGCCGGCCCTGCCGAAGGCCCAGGGGAAGCTCAGCAGCCCCGCGCCCAGCGCCGACTTGAGCAGGATGAAGACGGCGCCGGCGGAGGAGAGCCTGGGCGAGGAGAGCCCGGCGGAGCCCCCCGCCGCCGGCAGCAGGGGCCGGCCCTCGCCCGCCGCCCGCTGCATCCCGGCAGGGCTGTGGCCGGGCGGGCGCGGCCCCTCCGCAGGGCCCCGCGGGGGCGGCGCGGGCAGCGCGGGGCTGCGCGGACCCCCCGCCCCCGCGGGCCGTGGGGAGGGGGCGCGGGGGGCGGCCGTGGGAGGCCCTGGCAGGAGCTCACCCACAGGCGGCCCCGTCCCGCACCCCCGGCTCTCAGAGCGCTCCGACGGAGCACAGCCGCCCCTTCAGCTCCCAGCACGGGGGCAGCCGGGCTGGGGACTCGTGCTCTCACTATCCCCGAAATTATCACCACAGGGCTGGGCGGACTGAGGCCACCCTCACCCTGCTCTGTTCACCCAGGCATGAAATTGCCACCAAGGAGCATTACGGAGTGCCCCGGTTACGGTGAAGGAAGGCAGCTGCAGCTCACACCCCTGATAGCTCGTTGGGTGCAGGATGAGGGCAGCACCCCTGCGTGTCTCTGAAACAGCTAAAAGGCCACTGGTGCTTTCCTGCACTGGGGGACTTTGGAGAGGAGCCATCCCATCCTGCTCCTTGCTCTGCACAGGCAAAGGGGATGCCAGGATAACAGGATGCAGTGACTGATGCTGCAGAGGACCTGCACAGAGGAGGCTGCACCCCCCAGGAATGAGGGGCCTATTCCCAACACGGGGACACACAGCAGCTCTGTGCCACTCCTGCCACATGCCCTGGCACACAGGCTGCCTTGGCTGGCAGCCCCTAATGCATTTTTGATTTCCCAAACATCTGCCCTTCTGATCTTTGTAAGACGGATAAAGAGACTTTAATCAGCTGCTAGGAGGAATTATGGATGGCTAATTGTGCCTGCCACCTCCATTACATCTCTGCCGCCTACAGGGCTCATAAACACTTAAGAAGGGTCCTTCCAAGCCTTCATTAGCTGCACACCAAAGGCTTCGGAATTAATTGGCATCTATGACTTAGAAATTGGCCACTGGGCTGTAAAATACCAGCCACTGGGAAAGGCTCTTAATTTGGACTGGTGCTTTGATACAGCTTGATTCTGGTTTCAAGGCTGCAGTGGAGCTCTAATCTCTCATTAGTGCTGTGATGAGGAGCAAGTCTCCTCATTAGCACCGACCTGAGAAGTGGCACCAAAGCTTTCCAGTCTCCCTCTGATGGAAGAGGTGCAGCTCAAACCAGAGAGGTGCAGCTCATCTCCCACACCAACACAGCAGCCCCAGATAGCTTCTTTGCTCAGTGGCTCTGGGCTCTCTCCCTTATAATTTCCTCCCTTTCTCCCATTTATCTGGGTGCTCCAGCAAGCCATCGCCTGAGGGTCCCTGTTGGTCAGCAGCTTTACCTGCTGCTGGGTCCCCGTGGCAGATGGAAAAAGGGCTGTTAATGTTTTCCACATTACTATCTTTGAAGACTGTAGAAGGTACAAAAATGCAAATGGACAGTCATGATTTCATACAAATAAAAATACTGATCACAATTATGCTTTGCTAGCTGCAATCCCTTCTGAGGGTTTGCCTTTGAGATTTCCCACCTTTACTGATTGATTTTTTACAACCTGGACAAGTTGCACAGCTGCTGCTGGCTGGTCCTATGACGGTCCTCACCCATATGTCACAGTGAGATGCTGAAAACCCTCTCCCTATCATTTATGGATCTATGTTCAGAAAGGGAGGAGCAAGAGGCTCCAGCCCCACTGGGATGGCACAAGCAGCCCAGCCTTGGGACTATCTTAGCCCTAACAAGCTTCCACTAACAGCTCCAAAGCGAAAGCTCAGTGCCTTCTCTGCCATGGCAACAGAATGTTGCCTCTCCAAGTGCATCGAGAAGAGAAATGCTGGATAAAGGCAACCACTTCTCAAGTTAGTTAGGGAGAATTGGTTTGCCCAGTCTTTTTTGCAGGACACTCACAAACCCTATCCATGGCTCCATGACTACATGGAGCAAAGTTCTCTCCTGCAGTGCATGTCCCACAGCTCACCCCCATTCCTGCTGGTAAGCCCTAAGAGGATGGGTGCACTCAGACTGCCCAGCAGGGCTGTCCCTGCCTCCTCCTTCTCCAGCCATGCCCAGAGCTGCCCACAAATTCACCCAGGAACATTTCCCAGTGCACACTGCTTACCTGCCCAGGCTGCCATTCCATTCACAAATACAGGCAGCCACCAGCTCCTGGCTCCTAGGAAAAGGTGCTCATCTGGAGCAATGATGAAAGCAGTTGGCAGGGAGAAGCTCACAGCTTCACTAGAAAAAGAGAAGCTATTTCAATTATGGCAACATTAACTGGCACTGCACAAACAGGGGAAACTTGTGCTTGAATCCTTATTTAAGCCAGTGACAATTCACAGGCTTTCAAGCAGGACAAACCGAAAGAGACTGGATTTTCATCTCTGTGACACCACATAGTGCTGTTAGATGCCATTCCCATGACAGTTTTCTATACAGCTCTTCAAGAGCTCTCTCCTTGTCATGTACTGCTGAGTTTTGAAGGTTTCCAGAACTCCGTGCTCACTCAGAGCAAGCACTGTTTGTATAACTGCCCAGTTAATGCCCCAAAGGAAAGCCTGCAACTTGGGATACTGCTGGTAAGGGCAAAGATATGGAGGGAAGAGAGGTGACATGAAAATCTTCTCTACCCAGCAATTTGCTCTCTTTGACTGCAAGTGGAAAGAAGAGCCACTTAGCATGCTGTCTTTGCTTCATATAGATAACATATTTATTGAAAAATCTGCTTCACCAACAACGGTGAAATCGTGACCAAAAATTACAAAACATCATGGTAGTTGGCTTTATAAAAATAAACTGCAGGAGTATGCCTCACTGATTTGTACTGGTCTCTCTCAGTCCTTTCCTCCTTTAATGGTGCACATTATACTTTTCAGCATAGAACCATTCTAGAAAATTGCATTCCATCCAAAAAAATGCACTTGTTTTTCCTTAGCAGATGTCCTTAAAGTGACTTTTCCCCCGCCCTCCCCAACAATAAATATAGAAAATAGCCTCTAAACAAATAAATTTTAGTTTGGTCAGCTTAAAAAAAGGTCCATTTTTCCCCCTCTTGGGATATGTAGTGACTAAGCAGCCGTTTAAACAGTATTCAAGTCTTTGGTGGCTTCAGCTGCTTAAAGCTGCAGTTTTATGTACAGACGATCAGCTGAGGTTCTTTTTTTCTCTCCACAAACCAAAGACTATGAGATGATGTCAGGTGCACACTCGCTGCACCTCCACTGGCACAGGAGTCACAGGAGGTCATCTTTGGCAAGGCAGAGCTTTCACACAGAAGGTGTCTTTGGTGGATGAACCTGTTGCATCAGCTGCGGCCGTTTCACGCGCGGTTTCCGTCTCTTTGGCCTGCTCTTGGCTTTGTTGATCTGCACCACAAAGAACGCCAGGACCACCATGGCACCGAGAAAGGCGAAGACAGGAATGGTCTGTCCCACATCCTGGTTGTACCGGCCTGGCATTATACCTAGAAAGGCAGAGAGGTTTGGAAGGCAGCAGTCACCACGTGAGCCGCGATGGCTTTGTGGTGCTAATGCCATCTACCAGAAGGATCTGCCCCTAACTCTTGTTCAAAGCCCAGGCAGCCATTAATCAGATTACATTTCAGACAGGAAGATTAACAGCTGCAGACCGATTAGTGAAAATCAGAAGGGATGCTAACATTACAGGAAAGCACCAGCATTTCCACCTTGGCCTATTTGGGCACATGAAAGCATAGCCCAGATTTCCCCTGTAACAACAGTCCTCTGTTTTGCATTAGAAGAGAGGCGGAGACACTTGACCATAATCTTACTACTAAGTAATTGCTGTAATTCAAATCCTGATGTAACGAAGAAAGGGATTTCATGCTTGCTTACTCCAGAGACTGTGCATACAGAGGATGAGCTAGAGAAACAAACCCTTCATTTTCACAGGTGTCTCTGGTCTAGCAGCTTAGACTGGGAAAAGAGCACATATGAGGCTTTCCAACTGCTTCCAGCTCAGCCTGCAATGCCAATCTTGTGAAGGAGAGCTGCCCACCTGAAAGCTGTTCTGAGTGCTAGACATCATTTGTTAGTGTAACAGCTTGCCCAAGGCACCATTCTGACAAACTCTTCTGGATTCTGCTTTTGTGCACTCACGGAAGGAATTTTAATTAGCAGCGGGTCTGCGGTCACAGCTCCCAAGGACAGGGGCTGCTGCTGACCCATCAGACTGAACAGCATCCAAACAAACCTCAGCTATCAAAATGCACCCAACCAGGATCTTCCTCCCAGTGCATCATGCACACTTTCTATCGAACAAACTATTCATATACAAAAAAAAAATCTTCATCAGGCAGCCTTTTATAACACGGCCATACTATTACATGCATGTTTTTCATAACTGAAAATAAACAGTGGCCTCTCATATGGCTGCACTGTGTTTGGGGTTTTTTCAAAGCTTATGCAAAAAGCAAAACCAAAACAGCAATTTTCAAACCTTTCAATATTTACCTCCAGGAATGTCCCATGCTCCACTTTCTCCAGGGGACAATGGTCTCACTTGGGGTCGGTTCTGTCGAAAACTGGGCAGTGCCACTTTATCAAGGTCAATTGACAGTAATTTTTGATGTTTCCAAAGGTTGCTGAAAGAAATTGAAAGACAGAGGTGTCTGCCCACTTCCTTCCTTCCTGCAAGGAATCTTGTAGGAACATATAGGGAAAGTGACAGTACCTATACAACCTAAGTATAACTCACTAGTCTGGACCCAAATAATGACCCAGTCCATTCTTTAGGTTCTGCAGTTTGCAGGCCTCCAAATTTAAATTCAGACACCAAAGGGTCAACCTAAATTAGCAACTATTTACCAACAACTCTCTTTCCTGCACACAGACTTCCAAAAGTAACCACCAGCAGACAAACAAGGGATGAATGCTGAGCACTTTCCTTCAAGGGACTGACAAATGGCCCAAGAGAAGGCAGCACCAGGAGAGCTGTCCAAGAAGATGCTTCAGAAAACTCTTTCCAAGGCACACGATGGGTTTCATCAAGACTGTTCACTCAAAGTTGGAATTGCTCAATCACAACAGTGACTTGTGAAGTTATTTTTAAAATCCCTGAGTTTCATAGTGTAACTATTAGGTGAGTCAGAGTTACTCACTGAAGAGGCATTAATCATTATTTCCTCTTTGCAATCTGGTATTTTTCTAGGAAAAGGCATTACAGCTGTCCCTTTCAAAAGTAGATAGGACAAATTATTTTTCAGCTGAACTCAAAAGTGAGACTTCTTGTATAAGAAAGACATTTACTAACCTGGGGGCAGTTTCATTCAAAGGCTGTGGTTTGGCCCAGGACAGGTGAGGACAAGCAGGAAGGGACCGGGGTTTAGGGTCTCCCAAATGAGCCTCGAGCACCTTTGAGTATCGATGCAAATGGTTACCTGCAACTCACAGCAGAGAGAGACTGGCTTACCCAAAGACAGGCAAGATAAAAGTTACCAACACTGACCCTGGGCTAAACAGTGCTGCTGGAAACCCACGAGCTCTTTACAGTAACGAGGACCCACAGCTAAATGTCAGAATTAACCTAAGGGTACCTTACCAAACAGTAAGAGTTTGCACCTACCCACAGGTAGGGTTAATCCTACAGTTAATCCAAGTTTTTTTTTTCCAAGTGAGATAATACTGAATGCTTTATAATGCTCTGTAGCTAGTATCTAGAATGCCCCCCTACAGAAACAGGCATCTGAACATTCCTACTCTATGAAAAGAACGTTTTCTTCAGTCTAATCACAACTATCATCACAACAAAACCCTGCAGTATGTGCTTTCTTCCAGTAAAACAGCACAACACTGCAGAGCTCACAGCAAACCAACCTTGCTGGCAGGTAACTCAAGGGACCTGCCCCGGCCTTCCTGCCCTGAGTGCCTCAGCTTCGGGCTGTGCTGGGCCACTGAGGCTCTCTCACCTTCCATGCGCTCGGGGAGGGAGGAGCCGGCTCCCGACGGCGGCCGCTGCCGGTGCTCCGAGTGGCTGAGGCTCGGCGGCATCACCCCGTAGGACGTGTACTGCAGCAGGGAGTCCAGCAGCCAGAAGCAATCTGCGCAATTCACAGCCCCAAGCCCCAAAACAAGATATGCATTATGCCACTTTTTAAATGGCTTATCTTTCTGCTAAGAAGGCTTTAATGACATTTAGAATTACAATCCATTTTGCTGGCTCTTGCTTTTCTCCTGAAGTTCTAGGCTCACTTTCAGAAAGATGCAACTTTCAACACACAAACACAACATTAAACTGTTCAGTCTTAAAATATTGTCCCTTGTGTACCAAACCAGGCTCTTTTGGGGAGCAGAACACAAAAAAGTAGGTTTTGAATACAGGAATTCCAGGTTGCACAAGGCATCCAAAAATCATGAGGTTCTTCAGTGGAAGCAAAGAAAGCTCTGAGTTTCTGGTACAATTTTTACAGGGGAAATGGAGAAACAACTATTCTTTTGAAAGGACAAAATAAATACCTTGCAAAGAAAAGTAAGAACAAGATAGTGTTTACAGTGCAAGGACATGACTCATTTGCTTTCTCAAGCTTAAAAATATAAACAAACAAAGGAGAAACATTCTGACTACATCTCAGCTAAAGGTACAAGCATAACCTACAGCAGCTGAGGTACAGACCAGGCTGGCAATCAACACCACAATACACGTGATCATGGTTAACTTTGCACTTCAAAAGCTCATGATCCCTCACTTTGATTCTCTTCTGAATTATTACTACCTTAATCCAGGGCTACCCCTAAGGAACAAGCACTCCAGCTAGTTCACACGACAACTCTAAAGCTTCCCTTGGCAGGAGTAGGACAATGCCTTATCAGCTATTTCCACCACACAGCAAAGTATTTTTTCTCAGAACTTCTGCCCCTAGGAACAGTTGGCTGGGAATGGGAGTTAATCTTCATAATCCCAGTGTCCCTTAATCCCTCACCTTTGATTTTTCAAAGAGGTCAAACAGATTTTAAGGATTTATGTTCACAAATGTTAGGAATTTTCCTCAGTTAAAGCCACCGATGTCTCTGCAGGAGACATAGCTCCTGGTTCACAATTTAAAAGCTAATTTTAAAGGATTTCTTTAGAGCATTCCACTCTTTCTTGCTTCAGATGTCACACTGAATTTAACAGTACAAGGGAGGTCACAGAGCATTATTTTCTATTACTTAATTTAAAGGTATGTATCTTCTCTTTTGTTATGTGCTTTCAATAACCTGCAGCAAGCACTAAGGCACCAATGTGCAGGTGTTAGGGCAACTCACAGGAAGCAACCCAAATGCAGATAAGGAAAAAAAATCACAGAATTCTCAAAAAACCCCAAAATGTATGGTAGAGAAAGAAATGAGCTGCAAATGGAGAGCTCCCTTAGGCAGTAAGTTCCTTTAAACTTAAATAAATTAGGCAAGGGATGGATTGCAGCATGTAGTATTTTTAAATATCAGTGACAAAAGCTTAAAAAATTACAGATGTACTTTTCATCACAAAAGGAAAATTCAGTTCTGTTCAGTAGAAATGCAGAAGAAGACTTCATATATTGGATTATCTTCCTCCCCTCAAGCCACAGATCTTCCAGCTTGTGCTTTACGTGTCATGAGAAACCTAAGCAACCTCTTAAAATTTTGCAAACTGCTAGAGAAAAGATTTTATAAGAATCAGCCAGTGTTAGGCAGAGAGCATAGGTTCTCTGGGAGCCACAGAAAACACACACACACAACTCACACAACTGCTACCTAGAGCTGCAAACAAATGCCTTGACAACAAATGGAAATTCCTGCTTTCTGACATGTTTACACCAGCTGGTGTCAAAGTAGGATAACCTGAAAGTAGTAATGCACAACAAACACTGAGCATTACCATAAATCCTCACAGGAAACATTGCAAAGGGAACAAGGCAGGCTGAGGTGCAAACTCCAAAGAGAAAATCCACTGTTCTATATAAACACTCTGAAGATGTAACTAGGGAAAAATTGAAAGGATCTCCTAATGGCCTCTTCACAACTTCAGATCAAGAATGTGTAACTGTTAGTGCCTTCTGCAAACAAAAACACCCCAAAAAATAAAAAAAAAACCAAAAACCAAACCCCCCTTGCAAAACAGCCCACCCCAAAAATCAGCCGCCAAAGCTTATGGAACAGGAAATACGTGTGTGTGGTAACCAGCTCCATTTATCAGAAGGGTTTTTAATGTGGGGTGCTCCTTTGCTGTCAATGCACCTCACAGCATTTCAGCAGAGCTCTGCAGAACTGAGATTAAGCCCGTGTAAGAATATTTAGAGTCCCTAAAAACCATCTGCTTCTGGTGGGGGCTGTGAAGGGCCCAGAGGACAGCTGTGAGCAGGTGCCCCGTGCCAGGGCTCTCCCACCTTTCTGCCGGTGGCTGTCATCCAGGCAGTTGGAGTCGCCGTACAGAACGATTCTGCCCCCGCCTTCCGAAGGAACTTGGTAAAGCCCCAAAATAGGGACGTGTTCAATCACGGCAGTCTCCTGTTTCAAAACTTCAAGACCTAAAGCAAAGCACAAATAAATTTCATAGCCTGCAGTGTCAATATCAACCTACCCACGAAACAACACAGCCTACATTTCCAGCTGACAAACACAACAATGCCCCACACCACGTCACACATTTTTGCAAGAAGTTTTCAAAATCCCCATGATGTTATAATAAAAATGAAACTGCTCCAAGACCCTGATTGTAAAGTTTCCTACTGATAATAAATCTTCTTCTTCTCCACCAAAGAAAGAAAAAAAGACCTCACAAATGGTTTAAAATCAAAATGTTCTGCTCTTTATGTTGTTTCCGTCCTTCTGCAGAATTCTACAGAAAGCTGGTTTTAGGTTAAATGTTTTCTTCCTTTCCTTAAACCTTTCCTCCCTAAAATTATATCCATTAGAAAAAATAAAGACAAATTTCATATTTGTATTTGAAATTTATCCCCTTTACTTGAGACACTGTTTAGACAGCGTAAGCAAACCAGAGAGCTCTTCTGCCTCAGGAATTGCAATGAAAAGGATTCAACAGAAAAAGCAGGTCTAGCAGGCTACTTGTCAAACTGACACTTTGTCTTTCTCTCTCATACACAAGGAAATACGTAAGTCATTGGCAGACAGGGGTATTGTCTTTCCTCCAGAAGGCTCACACAGATGAGATCTACCGTTCCAGAAAATTTCTCCACGAGGTAATTACCTCTGCTAAGTCAAAAATACAATGAACTCACTGATCTTCTCTGGCAGTTGCTGACTTGTATCAGAAGCACTGCATGTGCTTCTTGCTCTCACACTCAAACACTCTTCACCCATCTGCACAAAACTGACCTGCAACACCCTAAGAGCTCTGCTCACAGAGCTCCTGAACAGCACTTCCTAAAAGCTCATCAAACACAAGATTTATTTTTTAAACTGCCTGCTGCCATTACAGTTCTGAATTACCCTCTCCCAAATGAAAAGATATTATGATAAAAGAGAATGAAAATGCACAGAGAACAGAGCACTCAAGTCTGAGACCACAGGCATCCTGTATGCATAAAATGTTCACTGGTGACATTTTGTCTACTAAAACTTTCCTTATTTATATCCTTAGATCACCACAGTTACCACAATACCCATGCTAAATATGGCAATGAAATATGACAAGGAGATATATTTCAGTAGCATTTGAAACTACTTATGAAGAAATGTGAACCAGTAACACAATTACAACACAACTCCTCCCCTTCCAGAGATACATGTACATGTGTGATCATGTTTCCACACAGCAATCACAATACAGGGCTGCACAAAACACTTGGACATTGCATTATTTAATAATTGTATACAGAGTCACACTGCAGCTGCCTGTTGGGCATCAGCTACACTTTCTAGGCAAAATGAGAAAATGTAAAAATACGTACCCTGTCAATGTGGTTTTGCATTTATTGTTTTTAGACTTTTAGACTTTGCAACTTTTCTTGGGCAGTGACCCCAAAGTTCTACTCAAAACACGGAAAAAAGGAGCAGGAAGCTCATACCTTGATCCTTGAAAGTCTGTGCAATGACGACGCCATCTTCTGGGAACTTTGCAATACTGCACCCTGACGCGTAATTCACTGCAAGACATCACCCAACAGCTGTCAGAGCAAAAATGACACTCCCTGCCTTCCCCACCCACAACCCCAGCAGAAAACGTTCCCAGGAACACTGCACTGAATTTGCACATTTTGCCCAATGTGTGTATTTGCAGAGAAAGCATTGCTAAGCACAGCTTTCACAGGCTCACCTTTACACACTTTCCAAATCTTTCAATTCAGGAGTTTTTTAAACTGAAAAGCTAAATTAAATACCATGAAAAAGTCTACAAAGGAAGAAATAATTTAAGAAATCATTTACGAGACTCTTTTCACTGAATCTGAGTGGTTCCCTTGACTCTTGCTCAACCTCAAGCCTGCAGAAAACCATTTTCCAAACACCCCACTGCAGCCTGTGTAGGCAATGGACTCCAGTACTCACTTTCATGACTTGCCAAGGTAAAATCTCCTTCATACAGCCCATCACTAAAGGCCATATTCCAGACAGAAAGCAGATCATTGAGAGCTGGTATATTAGCACCTCCAGTGTCAGGCATCCACCACTGCCTGTAAAAATTACAGTGTAACACTCTTTATTAGTATATAGAATATACTCCTAGAATTTGCATAACAGAAAGTCCCATGTCCTCCTGCATACAGACTTTCCTAAAGCTATTTAAACAATGAACAGCACCTTAAAGCTTTCTTGAACTCCATGGGCATCTGAGCAGCTGTCTCTGACAACACTGCTCCTGAGTTAAAGTTAAATAATACTGATGCAAAAGTTCTCAGTAAATTTCAGCTGCATGAAAAACTAAGAAGAATTTCAGTCATGCTCTTTGTTTGGCTAAGCTGAGGTAAAAATGACAGTCAGGTACCTTGCTTCTCATATTTATAAAGAAGCAAAATGTGACATATTTTTTCTTTATATGCAACATAACCATGCAGTAATTTCAGCAACAGGTACATGACCTGGTGATACTCTTGCAATGCTCATTTTCTTTCTATTCTGCTCCCCTAAAGTAAAAACATGTCCATTTTTACTTGTTGGTCTTGTCTCCAATTTCTTATTTCTCTTTATTGTAAATGTTTTTCTTGGCATTAAAAGTAGTATACAGTGCCAAAGAGGCCTTCACAATCATGACAAAATGGACAATTATGCTCCTTAAGCTGTAGCCTAAGGTCAGTTCTGCTACTTAAGGCAGCACCTTCTTACAGGTAACATCCAAATGCTGAAGTACAAATGCATCACATTTGGGATTTTTAGGGTAATATGTGCAATTCTATGGCATTTTATTTCCCAAAGCACTTGGAAATAAGTCAGTACCTTGTGTTTTCATCATAAAACTTGACTTTTCTCATCACAGATGTGTTGTACCAGTCACTAAAGACTATCAGGGAAAGTCCATTATCAACATCCCTCCTCAGCTTGGTGATCTCTTCAGGGAAATACTCTTCCTCACTGTCCACCATCAGCAAAGTCCCTGTGTGTAAAAACACAAACAGGAGTTCTCCAGGTTGGTCACTGTGATGTTACCACTATTCACACCACCCACACAGAAGCCAACACAAGTGCACATTTTCACATATCTGGTCCATGTGCCCTGCTCTGGCAGCTCATCTAATGAAGTCACATAAATATAAGACAAACTTATCCCAAAATTAGTTTGGCAGCACAGGAAGTTTTTAGGGTGTTACTTATGACTCCTGCTTGTGTGGTCTCAAGAACTGAATGCCCACATGTGTCAGGTGTGTGTTCTGCAGTTTGGTGTCACCCAAATGCTCCATAAACTGAGCCAAACTGTGGCACAGCCGGACAATGAGGGGATTCACCACTAATCCAAACTGGAGTGCTAATGCAGATGCAGCCTGGTCAGGAGGTTTTTCACTGCTCCAGCTCTAACAGTACTCCCCTCACTACTGCAGACTGGCAGCCAGCTAGGCAGCAATTGCTCTGAAATGTGGTTTGAGTCACCCCCTGAAAACTACAGCTGCATTCTGGTAGGCTTGACTAAAGTACCACTGCCACTTTCACATAACCCTCTCTCACTCCTGTTAACAAGCAAGCACAACCTTCTCTGTACCACTGAAAAAAAACAACCAACCAGAAAAATATACTTTTATTCCCTGAAAACCTGCTTATGCTTTTAGACTGCTTCTAAATACCAAGCCCTTTTGCTTCTTCACTTTCTGATTGCCCAGAAAAGTGGTGAAATTCCCATCCTCAGAGATAACACAAATCTTGACAGGATGATACCCTGAGCAATCTGATAAACCATTGTGAGCCCCATGTCTCACAATTCCTTGCACCCAAGCCAGTTCCACAAGTCCAGGCAGTCTGCATTTGGAAAGCCTTCTGATAAAGATCCTGTAGAAATGGGACAGAGTGCACCCTCACCAAGTGTGAAAACAATACAAGCTAGGGACAAGTGGCACATGGACCACAGATCATTGAGTTTTATTCCCCTCACTTCTTCAGGAAATTCTGAAAACCCAACAAACTAGAATCAAATGAGGAACAACACAATGGTGAATCAGAGGAGAGAGAAGTCCCCCTAATGCTGCTCTCTAACAATAACAAAACTAGTGCTCTCAGAAGAAACATTGTTTTGCTACTTTTTAAAGGGCTAACTAACATTTATGTATCCGTGTGTACATCCTCTGAACTCTAAAAGCAGTGGTGAGATATTCACTGAAGAATCAAGATAAACAAAAGATTACTACTGGCAACAGTTCCAGAACTGGCAAACTCAGGAGAATGCATCCTCACCTTACAGTGCACTGAAAAACAACCCAGCCCAAAACAGAAGAGGGGTTTTGGAGGATGCCATGGTTAAACAAGGAGCATATGGAAGCAGATAATAGCACAGACAGCTTGCTCTGTCCCCTGCCTGGCCAGGCTATCCAATTTCCTTCCTGATGAACACAGAAACAAACCAGACACTGCTATGCTATCACCTACGGTTGGATGAACACCTTATCCACTCTTTCATCTAATAAAATATCACTAAACATCAAAAAAGAACCTGGATGGACACCTTTGATTTTAGTCTGTTAAACAGGTCATGCTTCATTTTGACTGAGCCAAAATCTTGGCAAATACAGTTCTGCCTTTGTGGGACTGAATACTGAGGAGCTTTTAACCCACTCAGAGGCTGGCTTTCCCTCTCTTTTTTTCATGGTAAGGACAGAGAACCGCATTAATTTTACTAAACTCCCAAGTAAGCTTCCCCAGCAATACTCCACACAACTAAATATCAGCACATAAATAATAAATACTCCCAATGCCAAAATATTTTTCTACTACCACTAGAATTTTTATTCGTACCATCAACACATTTTTGGTCTCCCAACAAAAGGTCATTTCAGAAAAAGTTAACAGTATGGAGAACAAGGCAATTAACTCATGCTTACCATACTGACTTGCATCAAAACATGTAAATGGGGAACCAAGAACCTCAACAAAGTACCCCATGCTCCTGAGGTGCTGGTACATGTCCCTGAAGTTTGTATGGATATGGTCACCATTCCTTAGAAAAAGAAAAGTGTTGAAGACATTTAGATTGGGCATGTAAAAATCTGATTTCCACCTTTTTGGTTTTCTGAAATCCTGTCCACCTGCCACCTCTGCATACTCCAAGAAGCTTTCCAAAAGCTTGTGTCCTGGTCTCTGATCCAATTAATCCTCACTGAGATACTGCTGCATGATTTTTCCTATGGATGCTTCCCTGCTCCATCTATGAAAGGTCAGCAAAGTCCTTCCCTGCTTTGAAGACAGTCTCCCTTAAGAGACAAGGGGTCTCTTCTTGTCTTTTAAATTGTCAAGTTTGTTTGGTAAGTGAACGCTGAAGCAGTTAATAAAGCATCCCCTTTAACTTCCTGTGAGAAATTAGGTCAGAATAGAAAAGCCAAACCAAGGTCTCAGTATCTTAAATGAGCATTTTAAAAGCTTTTCATTTCATGTGAATAAAACCATAGAGCTCAAAAAACAACCCTGCACCAAAAGCACAGAGTCCAAGTGCTTTACATGGACTTCTTACAAAAGAAAGATAAAAGACCTGAAAAAGGCCAGAACTACAGCATGCGGTAAAGTTATCCCATATCACTAACACACAACCAAGAAATACTGATTCAATAGAACCTGAGATAAATACCAATCTAATGGATCATTCTTCATCCTCAGATTATCCCTGGGGAAGTATCCTGGTGGATAACGGAGGTTATGATATTGATCCCAGAGGACTCGTTTACTACGAGGTGGAGTAGGAATTATCTTCACTTTTATTGGAAGCTTCACCGTTGAAGTCTGCTCTGCACCATTCTTAGACTGGAGGACAGAACAAACTGCAGTGAAATCCTTTCTCCCCACAGCAATCAGTTCACCATGGATTGTAAAAGACCAAGAAACTGGAGGTACCAAATCTGCTTTTTTGTCACTGGTACCAGCTCCAGAGACAAAGAGATTACTTTTGCCATAAATTGCTGCCATATTTTTTTCTGCACTCAACGGTCTATAATTATGCTCAGAATGTAAAATACTTAACAAATGTTAAAACTGTGATCTGATTCAAGTGCTCAAAATCTTAAAAGTTTCCCAGGAACAATTAAACACGGTTTTAGAAGAAACATTTAAGTAATCTTTTTCAAAATACATTACTTAAAATCCTCAATAAACAAATGAAATTATGATGTTGGTCTCAAAGAGAGGTTTTCTGATTCTAAGTTATATGCAATTTGCTCTCAATTATAAAGAATATTATTTGTACTCTTTAATTTCCTGACCCAAATTTAACTTATGCTTCAAATGACAGGGCTAGAGCAAACCCTTAAAACCAAGGTATTTGTGTATCAGAAAGCAGTTTAGATAACTCTTCACCCAGATAATCCAAAATGCACAGAACTTACTTCATTTTCTGCAGGGGATGATACTGTGATCATAACATGACCCTGAGCAATGCCTTCCCAAGATGCTGCTTTCTTTGCTACAGAGATGGAAATTGCCAAGTATCCAGACCAAGGCCACAAGACTGGGGAATAGGAGAAAGCCACTTCGATGTTATCCCCATTTTGGGGGAGATAGGGCTGCCAGTCTGGCTGTGAAATGAAGAATACACAACATTGGTAACATAGTCTTTGCAATCACTACTTTTTGCACACATAGCCCTTTTCCTCTGCATCAAGTAACAAATATTAGTTCTTTGGAAGACTACATCAAATTTTAAAATGCCCTCCAAGCCCAAAAGTTTGGTGCTGTGTCAGTGAATCACCCCAATCGTGACAGTGATAATGACCCAGACAGAGGCTTTTCAGAGGCAGGACTGTGAGAAGCTGCCCAAGTGAACCTGCTTTAACATTCTGAGATCATGTGGAAACATTTATTGGTGAGGGCACAAGATTTCCCTTAGATAACAAGATAACAGTGGAACAGACACAGGCCAATTCATCAGCTGTGTGTGAGCTTCAATGCCCTTTAATGTCAGCTGGAATCTAAAACAAACCTAAAGCAGTCACACTAAAATGTTACAATTAGGATCATTTACATTGACTGGAGTTACAGGACAGGTGTCTTTTTTAACTTGTATCAATTCTCAAATCTATTCTACACTTAATTAAAAGCTTCCCTAGCCAACCAACACACTCAACATCAGGGCTGTGAAAGAACAGGTTTGGCAGCAGAGCCTGGTTAAGCTGATACATTCAGGTTGCCCTGACCCATGGAAAAGACTTAATTTAGTGTCAGGATTCTTCACTGAGATTATTTAATGTTCTGGGATAGAAAAAAAAATCAAAAAGGTCTGTCCAGAAGATTTTAAATGTTACTAAAGAATACAAAGAAATCTTTAAGTACACATTAATCCAAACTGGTTTTGCAAAGATAAAACATTACACACCCTGAAACCAAAGCATTGTTTGAGAACTTGTAGACAGCTTATGTTGACAAATCCTCCAATGTGGGTGTACCCTTTAATCAAACATTTTGCATCTCTTGCTCCCAGGAGAGAGGTTTGTTATGAGAAACTCAGAGCTAAAGTAGTATTTTCTGGGAAGGTTTTAGCAACATTACCAGTCAGAATTTGGAACAATGGTAATACTTACCTTGTCTACAATTCTCCCAGTGACTCCCATGCCATTAAGGATAGTAACATTAACAATAGTTGGCATCCCTCCATAGTATATGGGCTGAGAACAATAGGGCCACATGTAGGGACATTCAGTCAAGTCAATATAGCTGGGACTCAAACTACAGCAGGACAGAGGAGGGAAAATGTAAAGAGGAAAAATTAACAATAAACAGAAGGACATGCTACTACACATAACTACAAAAAAGTTGCAGATAAACCATGCCAGTCATAGTTTACTGAGCTTTCATCTTACTTCCCAAATATGCCCAAAAATCATCTTCCATTCCTATTTTTTATTTTAAGTTTTGTGGAAAGATTTTCATACACAAAAAAAGGAAACAGTTCAGGGAGAAGGTCCTTATTCTACTTTTCCACTGTGTCCTTACATTATTCGGAACACCTAAGGCTATAAGAGAAAAGGATCATCCCCTACACTGCTGCACGACTTTTCATCCATTCCCTGGTCAAAATTCATGCTTGAGATTATGCAAGATCTGTGCAAGTCCTCATAGTTGCACAAGCACAGATTGCTCAACTGAGCTACACATGCACCACCTGCTCTCTTAAACAAAAGAGCAAATTCTACTGTACCACTGATTAATTAAGGATTAAAATTAACCTGGCCTGTGGTTTATAGCTGTTGAGGATCTGATAAGCTCTTAGAAGATCCAATTTGCCATGTCCTTGCTCAAACATGTTGACTCCAGGAAGTCTCCGTGCTGATGCAATAAGGGCCTGCTTCATACTTGCTGGATTCACCATTTCACGCTTCTGAACTGTGCTGAAACAGAAAAAAATAGACCACAACATCAGTTTGCTGTAGCATTCTCTGATCATATTTGCCTATTATTGCTTGATTTCTCATGATACAAATGTAGAAAAGGGACAAGTTTCTGGAATATTTCTCTTTAAAACTAATAATACATGAATTTTTCTCCTTACCATGTGCTCCAGGACCAGCAGTCATTACAACCAGGGCAGTATCTTTATATGCTAAATAAAATATCTGTCTTCCGAGAGGAAAAAAATACCTCTGATGTTCAAACAAAAACACACCATTTTTGGGGGGGAAATATGGAGACTTGGAAGTTTTTGCATGTTTCTCAAATAAAGGTTTGTCTCATCCATACGGAGTAGCTATGACAAACACAGGGTATGGACTTGCAGTTCCCACTTTCAAATTCTTCAGTGTGCAACAGCTGACTTACCCAACAGAATAATGCCCATAAAACTCTGCATCTTATAAAATTTACAAGTACATAGATAATTACCTACTAAAGGTGCCTACTTTGAGCAGCTGCTCTTTTACAACAGTTGACAGAAGGGCAGCAATTCCAAATTATTAAAAAACATGACAAAATTGTCTCATAGTACTGTTCTCCCTAACTATATTCTCAAAGACCTAACTATTATTCAAAATGGTTCTCAAGTTTTTTCATTAAATATAGAGGTAGCCAGATAAAGTAATGTCTCAAGCAGAACAACAGTGATTTTATTCCCCAAGTTTGTTTTCCTGCATGTAAACACAACTTAGTTTTATTTGATGGATTCCTTTATAGAGAATTTTATGACCTTACTGATTAGTATCTTTCTAGAGATTCTTATATAAGACTTACCTCACTAAGAGAGTGACAGCACCTGCCACCACAGGAGATGCCACACTTGTCCCAGAGAGGGAGCGGCAGCCACCTTTCATACCAGACCCTCTCACTCCAGAGCCATAAGTAACAATATCAGGCTTCACTCTGCCATAACCTCCAGGCAGCTCCTGGGAAAGAAAACAAAAGGATTATTGCCCTAATGTAAAACGAACACTGATGGCTTCATTTGGGCATTTAAACTAAGTGCAGGTCATTCGGAAGTAAAATTAGCAACCAAATTATCTGAGGTTCAGCATCACAGAGTAGCAACTAAGTCAAAGGAGGACTCAAGCCGTTTGGGACAAGCTCCCAACTTTTCAAGGTTAGGCTGATCAGCATTTCTGCTAAGCAGGAAACCACTGACCAAATGAGAACCACACTGATTACTGGCTCCACAAACAGAAGCATGTGACAGTCACCCTGATCAAGATCGCTGTGCAAGCTCATCGGACATCATGTGTGCAGCAAGCACCCCCTGAGCTCCACAGGCAAGTAAGTGCCATTTCACATGCAGCACCTGGAAATCCTAGGATTCTTCAACTAAAGGACAAGAGCAGGCCCTAATGTTTGCAGATTTAACGACACAGTCAAGTCTTCACCAACAATCAAAAGGAAGTGGATGTTTCATAAATTCATCAAAAATGTCAACAGTAGTCAGGACTAATATGAGAAACCCTGAACAGAATGTTAAGCTTCTTGCTTAAAGACTTATAATTTCTAATTATTCTGATCTCTGATGAAATCTCTTCTCCAACACATATCTACATAGGACTGCCCACTCAGAAAAGGCTGCCCTTCCAAGACCCTTATTTTGGCTGTAAATGTGAGCAGCCACCATGAAAATACCTTACCCAAGTGGTCATTCCCCTAGATGAAAAGCGAGCTATATTATCTTCAAAGTCAATGCCACCTACTCCAATCACATCCATCTGGTCAGCAGGATTATTGAGAGTCCTAGAATAAGTTGGGAGACAGGAATATAAAAAATTTTAAAAATACCCAAAAGATACAGTCATAAGTTTATGCTGGTAACAGAAATGCTGCCATCAGATTTTTGTCACGTACTTATACTTCACAGGTGACAGCAACTTATCAGGCAGTTACTAACTCAGTACCTATCAAACCATGTACCTTGAAGACAAAACAAGATCTATTTTTAGGAATTTATTTTAGAAATACACCACAAATTGTTCTGGGTTGATTCTTTCTATATTCCTTAACTCCAAGATCAGTACCCAAAGCTGTCTGATCACACTAAGAGGGAAATGTCAGCTGGACCTTCCACTGTTTCAAAGAAAAATGTTTAGTTAAGTACTTCACAAAATGCAAGTAATAAGGACAGGGAAAATAGTTTAATTTGAGTCACTTTCTAAGATTAGAGAGAGAAAAGGAGAGAAAACTTCCTGACCAAGCACAACTACTTCCAAACCCACAGCACACCACAGGCAGTTCCCTTTGAAGCGGTCGCTGACACTCACCCATATAAAGGGCCGTCGTTGCCAATAGCAGAGACCATGATGACATTGTTGGCAGTCAGCTCCCAAACCTACAAAAAACAATGTTTACAGTAAGGCTCTGCCACCAAAAAAGAGACTTTTCTAACAGACATAGCCTCTTTCTGAGCCTCACAAGACACATCTCGCTGTATATCCAGTATTAAGCTCAGAACTTTCCTAAGATAATTTTAGCAATAACCCAGCCCTGACAGCAACACTGCTGACAGAATCTTCTTACATCAAAGGAGAAACTCTTGTCTGTTTGACAAGAGTCAAAAGCACTGCAGATGAAAAAGTCAAGCAGTTATTATGAATCCCCTCCAGTAGTGCTCTGGGGAGTACACGGAAGTCACTGTCAAACTAAATTTCAATGCAGGTTTTAATTAAAAAACCAAGGAATAATTTATACACTTCAAACCCCTTAACTGGCCTTTATAAAGAATGACTATATCCTTTAGTTGAAAAGTGAATTAATTCTCTTAATGCATTTGAAGGCCAGGCCAAACATTCAGGGAACTATGACATTTACAAAGACAAAAAATTAATTCCATCTTAACCTGAACCAAATCTCTTGGCACATAGCTGAATCAACTACCTGCACTTTTTCCTTATTTGTTCTTCAATTCACTAAACTCATGTTATACATATTTTATACCATGAAATAATTTAACCATGCAGAGATTTAAAAAAAAACCAAACAACCCAAGAGTGGATTTTAGTTAAGTGCTCATATTAAAGGTCCTTTTAGTTGTCTGCTTGGGAGTTATTTTCTAGCATATAATCAAGCATTTTGTTAAAGTTATTTTCCATAACTCTGTGACCATCTGGGTTGTGCTTGGGTTTTTTTTAACTCACTCCTTATACATATTCCTAAAAGCCTGTACCCTGTACAAAATTTCTGCCACACAAATGAAACACAGAAACTGTCAGCAGGACCCAACACAAACAAGCAGCTCTGCAAGTCCAGCATTTGTGTGAGACATACAAACATTATGCCCACTTCCTTTCAGAGATACAAACATCATGCCCACTTCCTTTCCTCATACTAACTTTGTCAACAAACGGATGATCCATGAAGTCTGGCCCACCAATACTTAGATTCAGTACATCTATCTTCTTTAAAATTGCATAATTAAAAGCATCCAGAAACCAAGATGTATATGAGACCTATGTAAGAAAGAGGGGACAAAGTTACCATTAAAAAAATCCGTGATTTTTTAAAAAATCTGTGAGGCAGACTTTAGACAGAGAGGAAAAACAACGCCAAAATAAAGCAAAAAACTGACAATGGTCTTAAATTTCTAGCACTCAGTACATTTGAGTGATTGCTCCATTATACAGGTAAGACTTCCATACACTATTTCTGAAAAACATACCAGATTTGGAAACTGACAGAAATCTTGTAGCCAGTCTTTTAAAAACAGAAACCTGTATCCTTTCTACTTATCAATGTCTACATTTATGACTGCATGCAATACCCCCAAAGGAAAGGATTATTACAGTATTAACCTGAAAAGGCAGGAATTGAAACACATGTCAAATAGCTACCTGATTATTGGTGAACACTCTGAAAATGTGCAGTTCAGCGTTTGGAGCAAATCCCTGGCATTCCCTCATGCTGGCTATCACACCTGCTACAAAAGTCCCATGGCCTAAACCTATCAGCACGAGAAGGAAACAAAATAAGACATCAGAAGTCAAAGAATTCCATTGCAAAGAATTTCTACCACTGAACATCACCTATAGCAAAAATCACAAAAATTTAACAGACTTTATTTGGAAATAAAAGTCTGCATTTGGAAAATGCAGCTCATTTCAAAGTCAATGCATTTTAATGCAGACTTCTTAAAGGACTTTTATCCTGAGTCTGCAATAACCAAATTTTGTTAAGCATGAGCAATGAGACAAGAAAACACTTTTTTTCTCCTCTCCTCAAAAAATACTTCAGCTTTGCTTTATTGGACTGCCCACATTACATTTTTGTACTCCAAATCTGCCTGTCCAGCAGCTCTCTGGGCAGAACTTACAGAAAGATCTAGCCAAAAGCAGATGCTGTAATGCAAACTAATTACTATGTAAACAAATCTAAGGAGGTGCACACAAGACTGAGCAATACAAGCATCTACTTTGAACTCTAGGGAGATTCAATGGCCAACTGACTCACTGACCCCAACTGTATGAAGTTAATAATCGGTGAAAGCACACAGTCAGGGCAAGTCAGGGCCAACATACAAAAAAGGAACACAAACATAGTGTAAAAAATAAGAGGTTCAGTTATATAGAATAGAAAAGCTTTACAGAAAGGTGCCAAACTCTGATCAGTTTAGGACTACACTGTAAGGAAGGAAAATGCTGCCCCCCATCAGTATGGAAATATGTACCACTGTGAAACACAACATGAAAAGGAATAGGAAAGAGAACACCTTTGCTGGGTTTGCTCTAACTGCCATGTTCTCTGGCAACATATTGGCAGGTGCACAGTAATTTTTGCCCTGACATTTTTCAACAGCTATGATGAAGTGTCACATATGACTCCAAGAACACTTATGCACCACCCTTTTGGAACCTTAATAGTCCCTGTTGAATTTGGTATGAGTACAAAGTGCCTGGGACACTGGAAAATTAAGCTTTAAATATCAAGATACACAGTTTGAACAGATGTTAGCAGCACAGCAGCAAGCACAAAACACACCAGTGTCAGGAATAGCTGGAAAATTGCACAGTAACTCACCATCATCCAAGGTTCTCTCATTAGTCCAGTTTGTTCTCTCCTTTACATTTTTGAAATGTGGATGTTTCTCACTCAGACCAGTGTCAAACACTGCTACTCTCACACCAGCACCTATTAAGAGAAAACATTGTTTTTTCTGATACAGCTCCATAGCAAATCTCTTCTATCAAGTTAGAACTTTTGTTTACTGTAGTAAACAATTTACAATTCAAGTCAGCTATAGGTAATAAATAAACTCATATTCCAACTCAGAAATTCAGTCAAAGATCATAAACATGACCAAGTTCCCCTAAGTAAAGTACACACATACAAAGCCCTCCATAAATATGCAATGTATTCCAAACCAAATTATTTCTCAATCTTTGCAACCTGGCAGCCAGTGAAAGGTTAACACACACGAGTCAATTAGCCTCTCCTCACACTTCACTTGTTTTTCCAAGAAGGTTATTGTTCTCAGGCAACAAGCAAAAGCACACCTGTGTAACCCATCTGCCAGAGGACATCTGCCTGCAAGGTCTGAGCAACCTGGCGAGGGATGGCTCTGAGCAAGCGCCTGCTCGAGTGCCGGCCTGTGGCGTGCCAGAAGCCAGACCCCAAGGAAAGACTTGCTCTCCTCAAGGGGCGTGATGACTGCCACTTCTGAGTCCATCTGGTTTCATTGCAGTGCAGCACTGGATCAGCTGTGTACAATGAGGATGAAGAAAATTAAAAACAGCATGAGGAAAACCATAACAGAATTGATTCTGAAGCAAATTTAAGACATCCTACTGCTACAACAAAAGTTTTAGAATACTGAGAATCTGATTTCTCTAATCAACACTATTAAAAGCTGCTGGATTATCTACTGTGGATACAGAGGTCCCTGTTCTCAGGTAAGCGACTGCTGCAGAAGAAATGTTTCTACGTTGCAGATGGAAATAAAGCATTCTTCAGCAAACGTATGACGAGACCATTGCAATTTTATAATCAAAAGAATAGATTTCTGTTAATGAAAGAAAAACTGCAGGGCACTTCTCATTAGCGTAACGCTAAGCTGATGGTGTGAAATAAGGCTAAGGACACTTTTCCAAGGCACACCCCATGCAGGCACACAGAAAATAACTTACACTCTGAATACTTGAGTGACCGAAAGACCTTTCTCTGAGGTGTCACACGCTTGATGTTTGGATGATCCTCCAGGGTGAGCACTCCATCCTTCTGCTTCTCGTTGATCTGAATAACTTCAAAATCGCTCGGATAGTCACTGGCTGGGTTGTTGCGAGGTACAATCCTCCAGTTCTCAATATCACTACTTTTTAATGCACTTGAAATAAATTTACTTCGAGCTTTAGCTGTGAAGTATCCATTAAAAGCCACAATATACTCTGGAACAAGAGCACAGCTTTATCAGAACTGGTGTTTAAGCAGCTTATGCATGAATTCACATTGCAAAGTCTGAATTTTTCTTTACTTGTAACAAATAATCACAATTTGAGGCCCTTTTCTGCTGCTTTTACAAGTTTGCAATTTATTTCTGCACTATGTAAAGAGGTGGGGGTGTTGGAAACATAAGAAATATGGCAAAAGCATGAGAGGAGCAGAGGTGAGGGAACAGATTTATTGTTACAAACTGATATGTCAATTCAGTGTGTTTCTGGACAGGAAAGGTTTAAAGACTCTACATAGTACTGAGCTTTAGTGCAAATTACTGACACCAACTAGGACAACCTCAGAAAACAAAGTCAGACTCAACAGCCCAGTCCCTGATCTGCCCCAGTGATCTGTGAGCGGGCTCAGCTCCAGCTCACACCACCACAATGACTGTGTTAAGGCTGTGGCCAGCTGTGCACAGGAATGTCACCTCTGTCACCCTCCTGCATGCACCGAGGCACAGCACAGCTTCACTGCAGGAGTACTGCAGGTTCCTCAGGCAGCACAGGATGCAGGGTCAAGGTGTCCTACTGCTGTCCTCTGCCATCCCAGCTGCAGCATCTGCCTCACTCTGCCTGCCACCTGCTCCCTTCACTATTATCTGCCATTTTTCCATGTAAGTATCACTTCCAAACTTTTTCTTTAACAAATCTACAGAGACTTCTTACTCTTCTCTCCCCTTCAAGGCCCATCTCTGTGGTAACATTTTATAAAAGAGCCTCAAGCATAACACTGTTTTGACTGGCCAGGTCAAAACAAAAAGCTACTAAACACACCACTCTTGCCCACCCAAGCCTTCCCACTCCATTTTCACCTTTAAATTCCTCTGGATTTCCCTCTCCCCTCTCTTGTTGGAACACTGTCTCCAGCTAAACAAAGAACCTTTGAAAAAGTGTTCCTCTTTTCGAACATAGAGAATTTAACAGATGATGTGCTTCTACAGAAACCCTGAGTGTTACAATTGCACAAACACCACAAATCAGTAACACACACATGAACACGATGTGGATTTTTTTTACTGCTTCACTGTTTCTTACCATGCTCCACAACCGTCGAAGTGAACTCCACTTTCAAAGTAAGACGAGAACATCCAGGACACACGTGAGCCTCATGAGAGGAATTCCCTACTCTGGTACCAAAGTGTTTTTTGCCACAGAGTAAAATAACAAAGAGGACAAGCCAGATGTTTGCAAACTTCATGGTCATAGAAGAAAATGGTTTCATTCCAAAAATTCCATATATTCAAATCACAATTTTCTTCTTTATAAACTAGTTCATTTTTGTTTCAGTAAACGTTGCTTTCACTGTGTTGATCAACTGGATGTTCTGAAAGCCGGATCCAAAATAAGTAGAGATTTCATGGTCTTTTCAGGTCAAGCCTAGTGAACAGGCTCATTTCTTTCTCCGCTTCTTCTCCATTTTGCATTAAATGATTCAGTCACTCGGGATGTGGCAGCTGAGTCCTGTACTCCATTTCTGATGGCAAAGTTCATGCCCAAGAAGAATTAGCAAAGCTGATTGCAAGGCCACCTGTAAGGCAGGGCAATACAGAAAATAATTAGATGCATTAATAATAACTCGAGCTACTGTATAGTCTGAAAATCACGAATAAAAGACACTTATGGTAGTTTGGTTTAGAAATAATAGGGGAAAAAGTTCCTCAGATTTCATTTACAATTTTTCACCAACACTGAAGCTTTTCCCTTGTTCAGAGCAGAGCACATGTGATGAACCTCACAGGAGAACAGGCAACAATGACCACCAAACTCAACCACACCTCATGTGAGTGGAGCAAAGAGCTAAAAATCACATGCAAATTCCATGGCAGGGAAAAAGTGCAAAATGAAATACTAATGTGATAAAAGTGCCCATGGCACTTAAAACAGCATGCTTTTTTTTCCAATCAGAAACACGGCAAATAGAAATAACGCACAGAACTTCACTTTACACAAGGCAAATCAGATTCAAACTCTATGCCAAAGCCAGCTAAGGACAAAAGATACCAGAAGAGGCAAAGCTACAGTGACTGCGCTTGAAAATCTACACGAAAAAAGTCTTTCAAAAATTTTTTGAGCCAGGGTGTGTGTTACCAAAACTATGGGCACCTGAGGAAATATGAGCTGATAACAGCACGTGAAGTTAAAGGAAGGTGTTGAAAGTGTTTCCACATGGAGGCACAGCCTCTCCCCCTGATGTTCCAAAGTGCATAATACACTCAAGAAAAATTGCAACGCTAGTATTCTTCTGAATTCCAAACATTCAACCAGCAATTGAGAGATACAAGGCCATTAAAAGACGAGAAAAGAGAAACATTTATGTCACAGCACCCGGGGAAGCAGAACAGAACTGTATATTGCAGCTGTGACCAGGACTGGAACGTAGGGACCTTATTAGAGGATTCACAGGATTTAGGGGAAGGATGGGCTGACCTCACAGCACAACGGAGGAATCGAGTCTGAATGCAACAGCTGTTACTTTATTTTCATTTGACTTAATTTAGCATTACCAAAGATTTCCTTGTAATAGGGACAGAAATTACCTCTATTTTTATTTGACTGATAACACCATGACACACTGGGAACTGCCTGTGAGCAGTTATAAAGTTTCCCCTTCATTCCTAACTCAACATGGTTACAGTGCACTGACTTCTGGCCTTGGCTAAGCTCTGCCTGCCTTATCGCTTCATCGGTTAATAACCCCTATAGCAATAAAATAAAACAACCACACAAATGAGCAAAATAAACACCCCTGTGGCTAATAACAGGCTGTATGTAAGCACGATAAGAAGTACGATGGATACTAAGAGCAAAGGAGCAGCACACCCAGGTTTGTTCTGTTCAATACCCACACCGTGAGGGGCAGGACGGACTCTCACTCGCGAACCTGCCCCTGCCTTGGAATAGATCCGCTCGGAGTCACCCCCTGCTCCTGCCGAAGCGAGGCCCCCGTCCCTCCCGCGGGCTGGGCACGCCGCAAGCATCCCCCCGGCTGCGGCAGCACCGTCCCGTCCCGGGAGCTCCGCCAGTACCACGAGCGAGCCCGGGCCCGCTCCCGGCCCGGGCAGGGCGGAGGTGAAGTGACAGCCGGCGGGGAGCGCCCCCCGCCGCGGAGACGAGGAGCAGCGAGCGCCGTGCCGCCCGCGCCCCAGAGCCTGAGGGAGCCGCGGGCTCCCGGCCCGTCCCGCCCGCCCCGCGCTCACCGCGCCGCCGCCGCCGCCCGGCCCGCCGCCATCTTGAGCGCTGTTTACCGGCGCGCTCTCGCGAGAGCGGCGCGGGCCGCGCTGCGCAGGCGCGGGCGGTGCCGGCCGGGAGCCCTCGGGAGGGAGCGGCGCGCGGGGTCCCGTTATCCCCAGGGAATGGCGCCGGCAGCGGCGGGCCGAGCGACCGTGGGCAGGCTGCGATGAAGCCTTTACCCAAACTAAATGTACGGCTTTAAAGCCCTTTTGCCAGCGAGCGGAAGGCGTTGTTTGCAACACAAGTTTTATCCCGCACAACTGAAGCGAACGGCTTTGAGGGCCAGCTGAGGGTGGCGTCAGCTGTGGACACACCCCTGTCATGGGTCCCTGACCCTGGTACCCCCCAGCTGTTCCACATCTTCACAACTTCATGGCTGTCGTTTTGAATGGCTTGATTTTTCTAGGGTCCCGTTTCTGATGGAGTTGGACAAGTCTCAAATTCGCTCAACGTTACAAATGGACATCATGTAGCACTATGCGAGGGACTGTCACCGTCAGAAGTAACACTGTAGCTCCTCCTGCTCAGGTATCCCAATGAGAAAGTGAATAGAGATTAACATCAAGAACATCAGCACTCTGTCATAAAGGAAAGCAGCAGAGGTCCTATTTAATACAAGGATACAGAGAAGATCCAGACTTCTGTTGTCTATATTACGTAGCTTGCTTAACAAGGTATGGGTAAGTTACAGTAAGCCCTCCAAGGTTCATGAAACATTTTTGCAGCACTCTGATCAGGATTGTCTGGTGGGACATCGAGCTACTCCTACTTCGCTTTGGCTGCCAAAGCTTGCTTGCGTAGAACTCTGCTCAAATACAGAGCAGACCGTGCCCAAATCCACTCAGGCAGGCACTCGCCCAGCGTCCACTGTGGAGAGGCACAGGGAGACAAGAAAACAGAAAAAACAATGACAGAAAGGGACGGATTAAGATACATTCCATTAAAATAAACAGTTTCTCAAATCACTACTAAAGCAAGGCAACAGGTGCTTGAATATCATCAACTAAGCCTTAAATTCAACCCCTTGAAGCACACATATTCAGCTGTTTCGGATGTAGCGCCCACAGCTGAGCAGTTAAGTTCTGCAAATAAATACTGAATCCTGATTCGATTAAGTTCACAACAGCCATTCTGTCCACTTCCATTAATTGCCACATTTTGCCAGAATGCATCCTGTCTCTTTCATTCCTTCTGGACTAATCCCCACTTCTTCATTTCCAGTGCTAAGGAAGCCACTAGCTAGGATACATGAGATGTGAGCAATGAAACAGTCTACCCCAAAAATCAAAACCCTAACAAACGGAGGAAAATATAGGTTTTTTTCCTGCTATTATTCCATCCTCCCTACCCACTTTTCCCCAAAGCACAAATACGCTCAATATATTAAGACTGAAAAAAGCTATTTCTGTTTACAGGTACAGTGAAACACTCGCCCAGTCAGCAACACCCCAAGAGAAATGAGATACTCTGCTTTTCAGTAAAAACTTGTTTCTTTCCCATTTCTGTTATGCATTTCGAGAGAGAATTGGATTCACTCTCTCATCTTAAAAATAAGCATGCCCAAACATAAGTTTATAAAGCAGAACTAGTGAGAAAACATGGCACAATGTCTTATAGTCTACAATATATATTACACTTTTTCAGAATGAGCAGTTTTCACTCAGACTCCTAAGAAAGTCAACAGTTGATTTACTTCTACTGACAAACATGAAATAGTTTAATGAATTCCATTACCTGTATTGCATGCTTCCAGCAACCAGTGGTCCTTATGGATAACCCAAGAGTAGAAACAGCATGACTTGCATATTCTTCAGCAGTAGGAAAAAAGACAGATCTCTTTGATATAGTGCTGCTGAATGCTAACATTTTTGTAGTAGTTATAAATGGTGTTAGACTCTGAACAAAAATTCCTTTAGAGGCATACTCATAATGTAGTGCTCTACTGAAATAGTCCAAGTAGCTCTAGAAAAACAAAAGCAGAAAGACACTTTTTTTTCCTTTTTTTTTTTAAACAATGAAATATCAGGACAAAGTGTTATTAAAATTACAGAAAAGTTTTAACATATTTTATGCACCAGCTCAATAAATACTAATAAATAGTATAAAAATATTATTTTCCGAAGTATTATCAACATTTGTCTGTGTTGTTATTTGCTATAAATCTGCCACAGTACAGTAACCTGCAGGACAAAGTGACTGCTTATCACAATCTACTTAAAAATCATACAAAAACAATTATTTCATCTAGAACAAACACCTTATCTGGTCTGGGGGCAATGCAAGGACACTCTACAGATAGCTCTACATACTACTGTCAGAAGAAAAAGTCCCATTCTTTAATACATTTACAGGTGAATTTTGCATTCAACTGTCTTCTCCAGAAGCCAGGCTAGTTATTTCCTGGGACTCTCTTAGGCAAAAAGATTCATGAATGTGTATCTGTATTACCTCCTTTAGCCCATTTCACTTTTACAGAACAAGAGAAGCACAAGGCTGCTAACTCGACTGCTGGAATTGGACTGAAGGATGAGCCTGGCTCAGTCTTACCAGGGCAGCAACACTGATGCCTTCCCTGCTGTGCCACACAGCCAGCTCTCCCTGAGAAAGAGCATTGCAGACTCAGCTTGTGAGCAGATATCTTGCTGCTTCCAACCGTCCCAACAGTTTGTTGGGAAAGCATCTTGTACAAATTCTGTTATAGCCGCTTTACGAAAATTAAAGCAACCACTTCAAGCATTATTCATTGTTAGTACACAAAGAGGCTTAGGATGTTACAGCAGCCTGTTCTCACTTCTGTGTTCCAAGGCCAGGCTTAAAGCTGACCCAGCATTTGGATTAATTATCTCAGCTAAATCAAGAAACTTTGGTACATTTCTGATTCTTCTTTCTCATTCAAGCCTTTTAATTTTTTTAATTCAGAGTGCAGTTCTACACACACTTAGCATAACCAAAGGGGCAGATACTCTGCACAGAAACAGTAACTGTAAGCCAGTTTCCACACTGAAGTAAGTCTGCAAGGAACTTTACACCTTGGGGTAGTAAGAGCTGGTTCTGCTCCAGGCCAAAGGAAATAAAAGAGCTATGTCAGGAGCAAGGCTACAACAGGGGGCAGCCACAGACAGCTGGGAGCACTAACCACTTGTGTTTAGACACTGGATCTAGGTGAGAGCCTTCCACAATGCCAGCTGCTTCTGTGGATTCAGCAGCATGGCATGCAGTGTAAACCCACCATCACCATGAGCAGTCATCCTTCCAGCATCACCCAGCTGCCCAGTCCTATTCATTACTGCTTGGATCTCTCCAGGAAGGACAATTATGGGGGAGTTCTTTTCACTTGTCCCCAAATACGCCACAACACTCTTTGGTAGTACATGAAGCATGGCTTGATTTGGCCACACTCCATGTCACAGTGGTGGCTTGAGTATGAGTATAGCCCTTTTTGCTACCAAATACTGGTATGAAAGGGACTTGAGGTACGTGCACAGTTCAGCTGGAGAGAGATTAAATTCTTGACCCTTTCAATAGGGCCCACAGAATTGCCTCTCTGCTTTGTGCATCTGAGAAAGGCAACATTTCCCCTAGAATGACTGATATGCCACACTTCACACAAAATCCAAGAGCAATGACTGTGGTTCAAAGCCCAGCACTGGTGAGGATGAAGAGTTTCCTGCATAACACATGTATCATTCACCTCCAAAATTTAAACAAATCCCTAAAAAACATTGAAGTATTTTGACATCCTTGCTGAATGTGTTTCCAGTGCATGCCATCTAACACTACAGCCCAACTTACTTTAGAGGCTCCATAGACTGTCAACATCGGTGTTGGCTGACAACAGACTGCTGAAGAAAGGTTCACAATTGCCCCTTTCCTCTTCTTTACCATGCCTGGCAGCACAATATGTGTCATCATGGTAGCAGAAGCAATATTCACATGGATCAAGTCCCATAGCGTATCCTCAGACAGATTAGTAAAATAGTCTGTGTAGGCATAAAATATTCCTACATTATTCACCAAAATCCCAATTTCTCTGTCTTTCAGAGCCTCCTTAATGGCTGGGTAAAGCTCACGGCCCTTGCTGAAATCAGCTACTATGAAATCTGTTTCCACTTTATAGGTTTCAGATATGCTCCTGGAGACAGCCTCCAGCTTCTCTTTGTTTCGGCTTACTAAGATAATGTTGACACCGTGCTTTGCCAGTTCTTCAGCATAAGCCTTCCCAATACCATCTGTGCTACCTGCAAGAGAAAACAGCAAAAGAACACACAAGTGAAAAACAGAGCAACGCCAGCTTTCTATTTTGACAGTTCTTGCAATTATAGCTTTATTCCTTTTTCTGAGATCATGTGGCACTAAATATATTGAATTCAAAGACACAACAGTAAAGACAACACTGTCAACCACCTTCTGCAATTCCCCTCATAAAAGTTTTATATTTTCTGTGACAACAAGAGACAGCTCAAAGGAGAACCTTAATGAAAGGCAGGGATGTCAGAGGTAGAGGACTTAAAGCTTGCTGAAGAACTAGGGCACATATGAACACCCCAGAGCAAAAAGAAGATCTTGTCTGCATCTCTGTCTACAATTGCAGGTGATCAAGATGTACGTTGCAAATTTGGGCAACAATTGCTGTGATTCTTTCTCAGCAGTCAGTCTACTCACTTAGCTTGCCATTCTCCTGAGGAATTAATTTATAAAGGCAGAGGCAGGCTTAGGCAGATTAACCTGCAACCACAGATAATACAGGCTCCAGCATGACATAAAGCTCACCCAGCATCACAAGCCACCAAGTTTCACAGTACTGGCACCGTATGTTACATAAAAACAAAGAAATTCAGCACTTCATCTCTTACCCGTGACCACGGCCCATTTCCCGTACTTCTTGACGAGATCAACCTCCCCACTCAGCTTTGGAATCACGTGCAGCCTGAGCACGCTGTAAGTGTCCAAGGCCAGAGACACAACCTTCCTGACTGTGTACCAAGCTCCAACAATAGCCAGGGCTTCAATATAGAAACTGCAGGAGCGACTGATTTCTCTGTACAAGAGGGAGAATCGATCCACTGCAGCCATGGTGATCACAAGCCTTAAAAAAAAAAAAAAAAGAAGACACAATTGCCTCCTGAGCCATGTAAACTTTTCAGACTGTATGGATAACCTTTGAGACACAGCATTCCACAGTTTGAGCACTGTTTTGATGCAGAAAAACCAGAAGTCAGTGTGCTAAAATTTGGGTGTCACCTACCATCAACCTCACTGGTTTAGGTACTGTTTAGCCCTTTTCCTAGGGTTGAGACAGTAATCAGTAATACTGCAAAAACGATGACCAACGATTCTGTAAAAAAATCAATTAAAGCAGAAACTGAACAGGTGAAACCCAGTGTTGGAAGATGAAAAACTACCTACAAGAGAGGCAAGGATAACCAGCACGCGAGAGCGGAGACACAAAGAAACAACGGGCTCTTTCAAGGACAAAACGCTACATGAGAGACAAAGCAGGCTCAGGGACAGCGCGCCAGTCCCCAGCGCAGCCAAAAGCACCGCATCTGCCACTGCCCTTGAACCGCGGCACGGTGCAGCGCATCGCGCACACCGCGTTAGCTGCGCCTCGCACGGCTTTTACGAGTTAATTCGATTTTTAAACAAGCACAAATCCGTCCTCTCCTCGGCAGGACCCGCTGCGCCGCCTGGCACCGCCACACCCCGCCCGCCCCTCGCCCAGGGCGGGACAGCGGGCTCCGGGCGCGCCCTCTCCGCGCCGCCCCAGCGAGCGGGCCCGGCGCCTCGACCCCTCGCCCAGCCCCTGCCCGGGGCGCTCCCTGGCCCGGGCTGTCCCGGACGGACCGACCCCCGCCGCGGCCCTGAGCCGCCGGTGCTCACCCGCGATGCCGGGCCGGGCCCTCCGCCCGCCGCGCCGCCCGCGCCCGCCGCCGCCTGCGCCGCGCGGGGCCGCCGGGAGCGGCCGCGGGGCCTTGTGGGGCTGCGCGCGGCGTCGCCATGGCCACGGCTGAGGCGGCCGCCGCGGCTCGGGCTCCGCTCCGTCCCTCGCCTGCCGCCGACTAAAGCTGCGGACATTTTGTGTGAAAAAGGCAGAGCGTAGATCCCACACCGGCTCAGGGGTGTTAGAATGCAGGCGGCGCCCGCTGTAGACCCGGACAGCGGCCGCAGAGAGGAGGTCCCGGCGCCTGAGGCGTCGGAGGCGCCGTTGGGCGACACCGGGAGCGGAGGTGCCCGCACGGAGCGTGAGGGCAGCGCTGTGAGCACAGGTGAGCCCCTCCGGCTCGCTCAGCACGCAAAGCCTGCACATCACGGCTGTTCGTACTCATCTGGGTGCAAATACGACTGTGTGCTTTCTGCCAACAAAGTCACTGGAAATCCTAACATAACTGAGGCATACTCACTCAGTTGCTGTCTTCCTGTGGTCTTTTTTCCTTTCCAGACATTTCTTTACTTTCCTGTTGCCGGAGAAGAATTTCTTCCAGTGTTGTAATCACACAGGCAACCTGACCTCTAAATCCCGAGTCACAGGATGGGTCAGGTTTGAGGGGAGCACAGCGGGTCCCTGGTCGCAGCTCCCTGCTCAAGCAGGGCCGTCCCAGAGCACTGGGCACAGGATTGTGTCCGGATGGCTCTGGAACATCTCCAGTGAGGGACACTCACACCCTCTCCGGGCAAACAGTTCCAGTGCATGGTCACCCGCACAGTAAAGTTCTTCCCTGTGTTCAGGTGGAACTTGCGTGCATCAGTTTCAGCCCATTGCCTCTTGTGTCACTAAGTATGTCCGATTATTGTGGTTTTAATTACAGTCATATTTAAGTAAGCTGGTACAGTCATCTTGTTTGCACTTTCTCATGTATGAACTACAAGTGCAAGTAAAAGGTTCAGGGCAAGTATCTGAAGAGACAAATACTGAAATTGGAATGAATCAAAGGCAGTGTAAAGACACCTTCCAAGAAGTGCAAAAGGGTAAATTTGTAGAAGAGCTAGACTAACAGTGCTTGGGATGACTGATACCATTGCTGAAGTCTCTTTACAGTAAACTCAAATTGGTGTTAATTAAATGTAATATAGATTAAATGTCTAACTCCATCAGAACATTGGTGTCAGTACTTTATTGTGATTGTACATTATAAGAATATTAAGAATAACGGGTACTGACTTCCATAAATTAAAAAAAAATAAAATAAAATATGCAGATTTCAATTGTTACTATTTATTTTATGGTGCTGTGTAAAAAAAGTTAAGTTTCATTAAAAATCTCAGCAGAAATCTTGGTTAAAACATTCTATTCTTGAAATTCATATTCAAATGCTCTTCAATATTTCTCTGAAATATTTGGCAACATGACACATTTTCCTCACCCTTGCTGTTAAATTGCAATTCATTTTCTTATTTAAAAAGCTGATAAAACTCAAGAGAAAGAAGTCAACTGTATGACCAGAGCAGATGAAGAGAATGAACAAAAATCAGGTATTGATCAGAAGTCTGGAACCAGCTCATCCAGTCAAAGTACAGAAGAAAAGAGAGGCTCTGTAAGGTAATACATTCTTTGTGGATGTGTTGGCATCATCAGGAGTTTTGCTATTCTGTGTGTTCATCTCAGTTCTGGAGAACAGCTTTGAAGATGAACTTGAGAATAATGGATAAATAAGGTGTTAGTGATATTTCCAGTATCTGGGCAGATGTTTGGGGTTTATGGCCACTGTAGCAAACTACATTCTAACCACATGATTTAGTCATTTAATGGATCTGGAGAAAATTGTGCAAACTCCATGTGCCAGTAGATTTAACCCTTTCTCTGCATCAGACAAAGCATTCTGTTGATTCCTAGTGGCATTCCCAGCCAACCAACAGCTGTATATCAAAACTTTCTTGAGTGCTATTTTGGAGTCAGTGTTTCAATAAAATGCTGGGTTGATTACTACTGATTTTTCTAGTCTGAGAAAAATATTGCATTTTGGCTCTGTCACCAAAGGTCCTGTACCAAAGCAGCAAGGAACAGGAAAAAGAATTGGAGAGGAAGTTAACATTGGAACCAGAAGCTACCTTAAAGGATGATGCCCTTTTCCAAGAAGATGAACTCTTTAATTCCCTGCCCATTTTCCTACTAACCCTCTTTATTTTAGCAGAAGGGCCTGGTAACTCACTTCAAAGGTAAACATGAAAAGCCACAGTAAAATAACCCAGCTTTTTTTTTTTTAATTTGGAATATAATTTTGAAAGCTGTAGCTATTTCTATTGCATGAAAGAATTGTTAATTGTGTTGCAGTGGAATCTGTAAGGAAACCAAAGATCTCAGAATATGCACTGAAATACATTTTTTCTTTTTCTTCTGCTTCCTGTACTATTTTAGGATGACAAAAAAGATTCTGCTAGACATCTGTAAACAGCAGAAATTATACTGGACCCCGTACTTAAATGATACACTGTACTTGCATTATAAAGGTAAGATGTGGACATGACTGCCTAGCTTGATCATTCTAAGTAGCATTTTAGCAGAGAATCTACTTCATGGCTCACTGAAGTAAGGTATCTAGTCATTCTTCTAAATTAGAACACAATATTATGTAATACTGGATTTGGGAAACAAAATGAGTCAATATGAAGGTAGAAAAGTGAACTGTACATCTAACTCACTTTATGGAGCCATCCAAAGGGTCAGTAGGAATCAAGGGACATATTTTTGGTTTCTTTTACTGAAACAGGAGCCTCTGAGAAATGTAAATTAAAATACTGGCCTGGGTCACACTCAGAGGAAAATATACTTATTTTTCCTTAAATTGTTTATATAAAAAGCTTTTTCCAGCTTTTGGAACTTTTTTACTGCCAAGTAAAAATGATCAAGAGGAAAATAAACAGTAAATACTTGCTACATGTTTGCAAACACTACTGAAAGAAAAAAAAAGTTTGTTAGAATGAACATTACTCATCCTCTGGTGATCTCTGAGCAGGTTTTTGCATGATGCAGTTACCTGGTCCAAGTTAGCCTAAGAATTCTTCCAAATAAATAGGATATGCTACCTTCTACGTTCAGCCTTGGTTTTGCTATGTATTATTTAGCATCTAAAGGGCTGCTGAGATACAGACCAGAATAGGTACCAACCTGATTTTGCCCTTTATGGGCCACAAACAGTACCATGAATACAGTGGAAATACTGCAGTGACTTCAGTACCAGTGTTCTCTCAGGCTGTTTCAGCAGCTCTGGATTAATGGAATTTTCTTGTCCAAAGAGCCATTTTCAGCCAATGCCATTTCATTTTAAAACATCTTTTTTTTTCTCTGCAGGATTTGATCGACTGGAGAATCTTGAAGAATATACTGGACTGAAGTGTTTGTGGCTGCAGTGCAATGGCTTAAGAAAAATTGAGAATTTGGAGGCTCAGACAGAGTTGCGTTGCCTCTACCTGCAACTCAATTTAATTGAGAAAATTGAAAACCTTGAACCCTTACAAAAGCTGGATTCCCTCAATATCAGCAACAACTATATTAGGACCATTGAGAATCTCTGTAAGAACTGTTGCTGCAACAGGTTTTAGCCTCTCGCAAGCCTGTATTTCCTAAGCTCTAAGCTTTTGTTAGTGGCATTAGCTTCAAAGGATTTTTTAATTTGTGTTAGAATTTTGCACAATATCCATAGCAAAGCCCACAGGGCTTCTGTGGAGGAATTAAACCTATGTTGAGAAACAGAAAATACTATTACTACAGAAAAACTACTTTCACATGGATACCTAGGATAATTAAGTAGTTTCTCCTCACTTCTTAATATCATCTCAGTACTTATCTGTGTTGCAGACAGGCTGACAATCCAGTTTTCACCATTTACTTTACAGTTAAGATGTGCTTTGGCAGTTGCAGACACAATTACCAAATCTTTTATATCTGCTAAAAGATTGATTCTGTCTTCAGCAGATAATAAAAAACTATTTCTGTACATTACTACTTGCATACATTTGAGAATTTTGAAACACAAGCTCTTGCTTTTGTGTAACTGATCAGTTTGAAATGTGAATTAAAAAAAACTACCATCCTAAAACCAAGCACCTATTTTTTTCCTGGGGTGAAGAAAGCAGCTTGGGAGGCCTAGCCAAAAATATATATATAGCAGAATAGCAAATATAGGAAAAAGCTCCAAATTCAATATAAACTATTGGTTTGACACTGCAGTTTTTTTACTTGCTCATAAAACCCTTTGTGAAGTGACAACTCTTACCTCTCCTTTCATTGTACTGTTCTTGTCTGGCAGCTTGTCTCAAAGTCCTGCAGACTCTGCAGATCGCTCACAATAAGTTACGGACAGTGGAAGACATCCAGCACTTGCAGGAATGCCCAAGTATTTCTGTTCTTGATCTTTCCCACAACAATCTAAGTGATCCAAGTATTGTAGCTATTCTGGAGACCATGCCCAATCTGGTAAGCCAGAAGTAGCTGAGGGTTTGTGTTTGTGTGTGGGTGAACCCCATCAAGTGGCTTTGTTGGGTAGTTCAGTGCACAGTAGGTATCAGTCTAAAAGAAACATTTTTAAACATTATTTTGTTTCTGGTAGATCACCTGTAACACCTTGGATGTTTTATTCATGTCTTGCTTTTGAAATGACAGAGGAAGTGCATATCCAGGCTGGGGTTTTTGCTACTCAAGCTTAAAAATTGTTTCCCTTGTTTCTTTAGCACGTGCTGAATTTGATGGGAAATGAGGTGATAAGGAAAATTGCTAACTATAGAAAAACACTCACTGTTCGACTAAAACAGCTGACATATCTGGATGACAGACCAGTTTTCCCAAAGGATAGGTAAGAAACACAGCCATCTTCTTTACACAGCTATAAGAATCAAGTGCTAACAGTCACTCATCCATTTTTTGTCAATACTGTCATGGAAGGAAGATTGACCAGTATAATTTATTGAAGGTGGATGACTTTGAGGAGAAGAGTATTGTACTACAGAGTTCTACATCTAACATAGAAAAAAAGCAGTGTATTTTTTCACAAAATAATTCTTGAACAGAATTGTCTCACACCATGTCTGTAGACCAGAGGCAGATCCTGATTTCAACAGAAAACCGAGCAGGTGTCTGGAACAGCTGAGCCAAGATCACACCAATCTCTGGTGATGTAATCAGCAATCAGCAATGGATATCTCTGTTTCTTTTGTGAGATAAATGTACATCCCTGTTGCATAAGGGATTGTCACTGCTATCTGCTTTTTTCTCTTGCAGCTATTTTGTGCCGTTGCAAACTCTTTGAACTTCTCTCTCATTGCAAAGGTGGGCTTTTATAGCTGTATTACAGTGAGCTTTTGTGTTTTCATTAGAGCCTGTGCAGAAGCCTGGGCTGTTGGAGGGCTTGAAGCTGAGAAAGCAGAAAGGGAAAAATGGGAAACCAGAGAGAGAAAAAAAATCCAAGATAGCATTGATGCATTAGCAACAATTAGGCAAAGAGCACAGGAAAAGAGGAGACAAAAGTGCATGGAAGGAGTTGCAACAGATACTCAAGAAGGTTTGTGCTTACTCTTTTGGAAGATGTCTGTGACCACTTCAGTTTGAATGTGCAGAGGAGTCTTTATCTGATACATCTTTGGATTGACTAACAACTAAAAACTTTTTTTCAAGTAAGTGGATTGCAAAAGGAGAGGGTAACCAGCACTTGTTGCTGATCCATCAAAATCCTCAAGGATGTATTTAAATATTTAAAAGGCTCACTTGTGAGCCTTTTCAAAGTATTAGAAATACCAAACATTTATTATTTAAGCATTTTCTCTAGGTGATTTTTTTTCTGGGGAACTTCTGTTTGCTGGGGAGTTGAGATGGGAAAACAGCATTGCTGCAGTCTTGGGAGGACTACTCATCCATGGATAGCTTCTCAAAGTAGGAGGAGCTTTTCATGCATATTCTAGGCCATTACAGTAGTGTTTGGAAATTTAAAATGAGCAGTGGTAAATTAGCTCAGCAATTTTTATGAAATTATTTCTTCTGTAGGAGCACCTGCAAATTCAAAAGATGATGATGGAAATTCTAATACATCAGAAGCTTCAAATAGATCAGAAGAAGAAGCTCAAGAAAAGACTGAGAAATTTAAAAATAAGGGTTTTGATGCTTGTGATGAAGTGACAACACTTCTACCAAATAGAGAAGATAGCAGAGATTTCACATCTGGAAATATGCCTGATGAAGTTCAAGAGGATGCACAGGAACCAGACTCTTACCAATGTGCAAATTTCAACCAGTTGGCAGATGGTAATGTACACAGTGAAGAGCCAAACCAAACTGAGCATGCAGAGATGATGAGCCAGCCTCTCTTAATGGAGCACTGCCTCTGCTGTGGCTCAAGCCAACTAATTCATACATAAAAACATTCCATTAGATTTCCACAGTGACTAGGTGAAATCAAGCAATACTGGGTAAAATATTCTTTAAATACTATAAACAGTAAATTTCTAAAGGCTTAACCTGCAACTTCTACAACTTAAAAGTGGAACTCCAATTCCCAAACATGCCAGGTTTACTGAAAGGCCAGGAGTGTTTACAGACTTCCCTTGCTCCCACATAAACTGGGTAGTCTGTCTGCCAAGAGAAGCTGGTCATCACTCTAGAGATGGTTTTGTACCTTCACACATGAAGAAAAGCTTTTATAGATTTGTGGAACACATTATTGCAAAATGCAAATATTAATTTCTACAAAGAGAGACCCAGAATAAAATAGAAGAACAATTGAGCTGTGAATTCGGCAGTGGTAGTCAGTGCCCAGCAGTCTGGTTCTGCAGTGCTTGCAATGTTGACATTTTTTATTCAGTTAGTTCTCTGCAACTGACTGTTGATTATTCTGCAGATCTACCAGGACAGGAGGCAGCAACTGACCAGGCCATGCTTCCTGAGAGGGAGGAGGAATATGCTGAAATTGAACAGTTCAAACTGGAGACACTGGCAGCACTTTCTCTTGACGTATGTATTGGATTCAGACTTTGAGAAATTCACATGTGTGTATTGTCTTCTCCAAGTTAATTCTTGTAACATTCTGGCTAATAAAACTGTATGGGCAGGTTTTTAAGAAAGATCTACTGTTAGGAAAAATAAAAAGAAGAAAGAAAGAAAGAAAGAAAGAAAGAAAGAAAGAAATAAAGAAAGAAAGAAATAAAGAAAGAAAGAAAGAAAGAAAGAAAGAAAGAAAGAAAGAAAGAAAGAAAGACCAAAAAAAAAAAAAAATAAAGCTACAGGGGTATTCTCTCCAGTGGAGCATTTATGAAGAATGCTTCCAAAGTTTATTTTGTCCTTAAATTGTTTATCCTATAAATCCTTTTGTCCTGTAGATCACCTAAAGTTGACCTTCTATCTTCGTGATTTCTCTGGAGAAGCTAATGAGGGCTCTCATTTAAAAACAAAAATTACAGTGAAAAGAATCTAGTAGACACATTTGTCCTCTTAATCAAAACTCAAATGAAATATGCATTTGAAAATGTGAACTATTTCAGAAAAACCATAGGGATGAAATAGCAGCCCCATCATTGTAAATGTTACCCAGCAGTATTAGATACTATAAATTAATTCTCAAAATAGAACTCTGATGTCTGTTTCCAGGAAGAGCAAAATGTACATTATTCAGTTATATAATAAGTTATTTACATTTGTAGTATGGTCTTCTATTATCTAAAATGTCTACCTGATGCAACATTTAAATATGTTTACCTCATTTAGCCATGAGGAGGACATAGATACCACTGAAAAATACAACCTCACTTCAAAGGAGAATTGTTCAACATGTCCTAATTAGGACACTGCTGATAAACTGACAGTGTCAGACTGATATAATGATGATATAATTAGCAATAAAAGCTTCTGAGCTTCTGACTTCCCAGAGCACTTAATACCCTCTGTGATACCCTATACTGCCATTGTTAACTACTGGCAGAGAAGCTCCTATCTCTGCCATGCTCTTTACTTCCCAGGCAATAACTCCATGTTATTGAAGGGCTCAGCCCACTAGAGGGTTTGCTGCTGCCTCCTTGTGTTTGGCTGGTTTTAATCATAGGTTTAAAAAAGGCAGTGGAGAGAATGGGCAGCAATTAAAGTATGCACAATATTATTATTATTATTATTATTAAAAGCAGATCTTACAGTGTCTGCGGGAAATATGTAGTGACACTGTAGGTACCCACAATGTGAAGATCTCCTTGATTCAGTGTTTGTTTTTCCCTTGATGCTCTGTGGCACCACAGGAAGATCCTGTGCACAAACTTCAAGGCAGTATAAAAGTAACTCTTAAGCACACATCTGTGGGGTTTTAGAGATATAAAAAGTGGGACTTTTATAAGTGTTAATTCTACAGAAGGAAAACCAAACTCAAATCACTCACTAATGCACATTTCAGTGTTCTATGCTACTTGTTCTCCAGCAACATTTAGTAATAGAAAGAGCTTCTCCCAACAGCCTCCAGTACTTACCCCACTGCAGATATTCCAAAGAACCTTAGTGCTGACATAGCAGGGAATGGCTGGGAAGATGCCAATGGTGAGAGGCTCTGGAGCAGCACCACTGTCCTTATTCATATCCTGAGACTCTAGATGGTCTCAGGAGGAATATAAGGGAGAAAAGTGGAGGAGGATTTGCACTGGGTGGTTATGACACCCCTGCGTCAAGCAGAAACAAGCTCCTGTTGCTGCACATGCCTTAGCAGTGTGGGAATCACATTACCACATACCTAGACTGGGTTAACTTGTAGTTGATCTGCAAATGCACCTGATGACTGAAACAAGACTAAGAGCTATTTCATCTCCCTATTGACATCAAGCTCCACATTAGTCTCAGGTCTTAATTTGTACATTTTTAATGCAATTTTTATAAAACTCTGTGACTTCAGGACATGATGCACTAGCTGCAACCATATCAGGAAGGAGAAATTTCCTTTCTTGATTTTAATTGTGTAATAATCTTCACCACACAAGACAGTAGTGCTCCTGATGCTACCATCCTAAGCAGCCTGATATAAAGTCATTAGGTGCTAAAAATATCTAAAAACAAATGGAAATGCTTATCCCATATTGACCTACAGTAAAAAAAAATTGCAAAAATATTTGTTTCTACCTGTGATTTTGCATTCCCACCTTCTGTGTTTCCTTTCGTGGCAGCAAATGATAGTTGTCTGAGATAATATTTTCTAGTGGAAAGCTGGAATTATTGGACCTGTCTGAGGAAAAACAGTTCTCAGCAAGTTTGCAGTTCTGTGTCTTAATTATGAGGCATTCACAGTAAAACATTGGTTTATTAGATGTATGTAGATTAACAGAGTTTACTTGATATGTAGTTTCAGGAAGACTGCAGGTCTGGATTTGGCACTTACCTAGAGATGGGTTGCAATTGGGATTAAGTCTATTGAATAGACAGGAAACAGCTAAGAGAATAAACCATGTTTACTTTTAAAATCCTGGTAATGCCTTACTCTTTATCCTGTTTTCTTTTGTAATCACACAGCATAGTAGCAAACAGCATTCAGTCTGACATTAGAGCTATTGCTTTCCCATTTGCTATTTCTGGAGACAGATGAATTTTCCCTTTCCCACATGTGCTTAACAGCAAACTGTGCCTGTGAGGGGATGGCAGGGGGGTCCTGCTGGCTGTGGCCTCACACCCTGATGAGCACTGCTTTGGAGGAATTGTCCAATGAGCCAGAGATGTCATTTTCCATGGGTTACAGTAGCTCTCCCACTGATTATTGATCTGTGATTGTTTTCAGGAACTGCCTGATTTAGAAGATGTAGTTGTAAATGAGTTTCCCCCAGAAGATGAAATCTTTGTTCAAAAGGTAACATTTTCATTAATTCCAGTAATGAAACTTCCCTTAACACATTTACAAAGGTTTTGCCAAATGAGGATAATCCAAGTTGTGAAATGCTGGTTTGGGAGATGCAATCACTTATGAATTTCCAAACTAAAATGGATGGTTTCAGCAGTCCGTATCTATATGTAAATCTTCCTTTGTTTAAATCTGACTTTTTTATATTCTTCTCTAGCAAAATAGAATAAAAACTTATGATCAGTAATGCAACAGTTATATAAGTTTAATTTCTTAATAGGATGTCATGTTATACTAAAGATTATACTGTACCAGTATCAATATGGTGCAAATTGCCTGTTGCTGAGTAAAATCTGGCTTTTCAACTGAAATCACAGAGAAATTGAAACTCCTCCTCTCTGCTGCAGGCCAGTCCTTGTCTGCCTTAGAGTTTTGCTTTGCTCAAACTAATCTTTTAGGCACAAGCCTAGAAAGAAGAGAAAAAAGAAGACAACAAAGTTTAAAAGCACAGTTTTGATTTTCATGCCAATCACAGAATCGTACTGGCCTTGCTGGAGACAGAGGCTGGTACAGTACATGCTCTTACAAGTCTTTCCAAGATAATGCCAACTGTTCCTACAGTCAGCATAAAGCATGGAATTGATTTCCCCTTTTGATCACACACTCATAACAAGGTTGTAAAATGTCTTGGCTAACAAAGCTTCTAATTAAAAGGAAAGAGGATTAGGGAAGGAGGATGTGTTAGCAGCTGTCCTGCTCCAAAGGCTGCTCAGTTCTCCACTGAAGCAGATGAAGATGTTGGTCAGGTTCCTCTGTTTGGAGTAAAATATTAGAACAGAGCCCACACACTGCTCTTTTTGTGAACTGTTAATTAGTTTATGGTCAGTTCATTGGTGATGCCTGAGAAATTTTCTTAGATTGCTAATCTAAGATTCATTCACAAAGCAGCAGAGCTATGGGTGAAGCATATTTTCTATATATTCTATGAAAACAGCACATTAAAGCTGATAACTGTTACATGGATCCAAGAGATATGTACCCATCCTTTGACTTTTACATCTAAGAATAATTTTTCCATTACATTTCTACTTTTACAGCAGGACTATCACCCAAAGATTGAAATAATTTCTGAAGTGACAAATGACAGCAATTCTGCATTAGAGGAAAACAATAAAAGCATGCTTGAGAATTCAGTAGAAGAAGTTCCAACAGCAATTTTTTCAAATGTATGTCAGAACCATAAAGAGCATGAAAAGGAGCGCTTAGGACCCCTTCTCAAAAGCTTATTTACAGAGCCTGATAACTCAGAAGGATGCATGGAGATCAAAGATAAAGAGGCAGCCCCTTTGAAACCCTTGATACAAGAGGTAATCACTGAGCCCAAGGATCATCTGCTGCTGTCACCAGTCTGTCATCAACCAGATGACCCAAGCTCGTGGGAAGAGGATGGTAAGTTTACAGTGACATTATTAATCCCAGAAAAAACAGGATTTGGCACAGACACTAAGGATCTGTTCTGCTCCTGTTGAAGGTTGTTAGTTACAATCACCTCTTTTATTTACGTGGGAATCCTAATAAATTAGGAATTAAAATGTTTTCTTTTTTTACAGTGAATTTCTTACTGATTTTCATTTAAATGGTTTTTAAAAATTGGGCTCTATAGTTATTTTTTCAGTATTAAAGACCATAAGTGAGTTTCATTTGCCCTTTGCTCTTGTGCTTTTAACAGGGAATGGCAGTGATAGAGAAGCACAGGGCCTGGCTGAGGGGGAAGGATGTCCTCATAAAGCACAAGGTGACAGGGACGATGAGAGTGGATTGGATTAATTACTTTGAAAAACCAGACAAAATCTGGAGCACAGTGTGGAAATATTCCCAAAGTATGGAGGCTGGCAATGCGACCATTTGTTAAAACTGATGTAACACTGTGATACCAAAACTCACTGCCCTTGGCTCCAAGCTCCTCTGGGCAGCTGCCTGGTCACTACTTTGAAAACTACTGTTTTGAGGTTGAATTCCAGTCTTGTGTTATTTGTGCCTTTGCATCCTTCTAGAAATGCCTTAGTTACATGTTTATATATCAGAGTTTCATTACAGATGTAGTTTGAAGCATAATTCAGTGTGTCTGTCATTTGACTAAATAAAAATTCTATTTGTAACCACGTAGATTTTCACTTGGTGTTTTATATTTTAAGCCCATACCAGTGTACATCATAGCAGATGGACTCCAGTAGCAAATGGAGATTGCTTCTTGATGGGACATTTTACTGATATAACACTCCTTGACATTATGATTGTTTATGCCTAAAAAGATAGAGAAATAGCATCCATGCTCAGAAAATCTGGTTTTACCTTTTAGGACATCTGTAATGAAACATACACTTTTATCTGCTGCTTTTATTGTTTTTCATTGAGGTGTGTCTCAGGATTTGTATTTTGAGTATTGCCAAGTTTAGATGAATGTCTTTTTTCATATTTCTATACAGTTGTGATAATTTGTAATAAATAGAATTTAACAGTTTTGTTAGGTGTGCACATTTAAAGAAATAAAGTATTACTGTGGACTTGTTGAAAAGATGTATTTCCTATTACCTGGGCTTAGGTGCCATCTGGTGGCAAGAGAACCAGACCTCGCAGTAACAAAAAATTGTGAAAGCCCTCAGAGAGGACAACACAATTGCTTTAAATTTTATCCATTATTCCCCTACACGAGTTAAAATATGCTGGCAAAAGCCTTGGCCTCCAGGGCAGGGTGGGGGTAAGCCAAGGACCCGGGGAGCACAGGGTTATCTGAAAGCACTGGAGCTGGAATCTGCTCTTCAGAAAACTGCAAATGCTGCCACCAACCTGTATGAGCTCCATCGTAAAAATGGAGCTGCTTTCTTTTCTGACAGAAAGCTGGATAAGGACTATTTTTAGGACTTTGGGTTTTGCAGTTTCCATGCTGTGTTTTGGTGCCTGTCCTGATATCCACTTACTACACTAAAAACAAGTAAGCAGAAAGGATCACATTATGTTTGCAAACAAAAGGTTTAAAAAATAATTCCAAGAGTGAAGTTCGAGCTCTGTTATCACTGAAAGCAAGGAAAATAGGGCAAATGAGGAGAGAAAAAAAACAGCAAATAGTTTCAAGAACTGTAGATTCTTCTACTGTGATCTTGATTTTACTAGCTATACCCACCCTGAGTGGCATTTTAGTTTGAAGAATTCAGCTGATGAATTCAGTTTGAAGAATTACAAGCTGTGTTTACTTGGCCACATTTTCCATGGCGGGTCTCCCCAGCCCCTGTGTATTCACACAGTGACCACAACCCACCCATGGGCCCTCACAAGGGAACCTGAATGCTCAGAAGCAATCTTCACTTGTCACTGAGGACTTGGGAAGGAGAAAGGGAGTAAGGGACAGACAAAAGGAGTGAGAAATGCCAAAGCAGGACTAAATGAGAAAAAGGAAACATGTTTAATTAGTGTCTTCTGTAAAACTTTACAAATATACAGCATAGTGCAAAAACGCAGTCTCAGCACATCACCTTCAAGTAAAATTAACAATGTAAAAAGCTGAGGAACACAAGCTTCCCTCTGCACAGGAATGGCTCCCGAGTACTCTTCCTGGAGGTTCCTCTCTCACCATCAAGCTCCAATCTCATGTTTTTATAGTAGAGCAAAAAGCCTAAAGAAAACCCCTGGAATTCTCCTGAGAGGCTGCTCCCCACGAGCACAGGCTGGAGCCTGCCCTGTAGGACACAGCCTGAGACAGAGCCAGGGCCCAGCTGCACCTGGCTGCGCCCACAGGCAGCTCTCCCCAGGGGCTCATTTCTCAACCCCAGCCAGACAATCCAGTCAGACACGAGCTATGCCCAGCCTCAAGCATGTGACAGGCTCCATAGAAGTACAGGAAAACTACTCAGGAGCTTGAAGTTAAGCATGTGCTTAAATGCCTTCTTGCATCAATACATTCAGTGTTAACATGACAGCAGCCTGGAGTGTGGAAGCTCAGAGAAGGGTGTAAATCTTGAGCACACACTGTTGGTGTCAGGAGACACCAGGCAGTTTTCAATTACCTATGAGAAAAGAAATAAACAGAGTGCAACTCGACGACTTTCCATGGTGGAAAGGGCAAAATAGGGTGGAAATGGGCCGATCTAGGTGAAATTTCTAAGCACAAATCTGTCAAAAAGAAAAACCTTGTCCAGGATACACTCAAGCACATCATCTAAATACCAGGCCAGTGGGGGCTGCTGGAATTTTCCCTTAGTCCTGAACATGAAAACGGTGGCCGGGATTAATTCAGGAGCTCTCACAACCTCGCTCCTGCACAGACCACACCGCCAAGGCAGTGACAGAGCTCCCAGCACAGGAATCAGCTGGGCAAAAATGTGCTCAAAAGTGAATGTTTCTGAACTAACACATTTGTTCACATAGTGATAAATGGATGGAGGAAAGGGCTGTGACAGGAAGGTCCATTTTAAAAATGCTCATCTTATGGAGAAGCTTTTGAGCCTGCACTCATCTGAGTGGTTAGCTACACTTTGGGGTGGATGCTGCTTGACCACAGTGCTCAGAAATGTGGTTCATAACCAAGAATGGTCATGGCAATGAAGGCAGGCAAAGCAGTTCTTCAAATGATACTGGCACAGCTTAAACCTCCCTGTCTAAGCCCTTTGGAGGCCTGAGTTAATTGAATTTCCTGGGTCTGTCCTACTGCATTTGGGTAACCTTCCTAAGGAAAAGCAACTCAGGTAGAAGATACTGAGATAAATAATACGTTCTCATTAGAACTACAGCATAAAAAACAAAGCTCTGCTTTGTTGAGAAATTCAGTTGTCAGAAACCACATGGATGGGGAAGGTTAGTTCAGCCTTTGAGGCTGGTCTCAGATGCACAAAGGACAGAAGAAAAGTTTGTGGGACATGGTGGACTAACCATTCTGCCTCTCTCCTACACTGAGCAGCTGAGAGTCCATCTAAAAAAGGGGATCCAATAAATTAAACTGTTTAATCAGATCTTACACATCAATAAACCAACAGGCACGTCTTCAGGGGAAATAGAACGGGTCAAAGCCAAGGGAAAAAACCCATTGGACTGGACATGAAATACTTAGCCAGCACCAAAACCCAGAGTGTGCTCCCTCAGCCCTCTCTGCACGTGGAAAACTGTGTGTGCAGAAAAGTCTATCCCTTTTCTATTTTTTTAAGTATGGAGTGCCCTGCCTATATGTAAAAGAAAATAAATATGGGGCAAAACAAATCCCAAATAACAAAACTCTCAACTCAGCAGGGGATGTTTTGCAGCCTGTGATGGTCTGTAGCTCCCCTAAGAGCCAGAGGCACATTCTTGGTGGAGTCACTCAGGAAACAAGCTTCTGCACACCCCAAGAGATCTTTTTCCTACTCACCCTAGGAGGAACAAGTGCATCCCATCAAACCCAGAGCATCCCATCAAACGCAGAAAATGATTAAAAAATCTTTTTAGAGCATTGGACTGGCACGTAGAACTATTTTCCTATTCAATAACCAGCATCAACAAGGGTCAGGCATCTTAGCTAATCTGTGCTGCCCCAGTAAAATCCAACAGTTTGCCATTGCAGGCTCTAGTCAGGATCACTATTTTATGAAGTCCCAGATGGACTTTAAAGCTACTCTCCACTTAAATTTTATTACGAGATTTGAAATTTCTAAAGCATTTTCAAGGAAAAAAAAAATCCTGGCAAGTTCTCATTCCCCCTCGGAGCAAGCACCAGAAGTAGTATTTTGTTTTAAAAAACACTGAAATCCAGGTGCAGGGAGGGTAATGCAACAGCTACTGACCATTTCCACCTACTCAAAAGAAAAAAAAAGGCACAAAAAGAAACTCTCTTGTGGGTTTCTGAGTCAGTTTTGTTTCTTTACATTCAAACCTGTGGATGCTTGGATGGGTGGAAGGGAGGTTTTGTTTCTTGGGAGCTAAATCACTGGCTGTTGTCCGTGGAAGAACTCAGGTTTAGAGGGATATCCCCTTGGACACCCCCAGAGGACATGTAGGAAGTTATATTTTCAGAAGGAACATAAAGTGAAGAATTTTCAGGCAAGCTGATGAGGTCGTTCCCAAAGATGGACTGACGGTCAAGGAGGAACTGCTGGGCATTTTCAAGGATGACATCTTTCCCTAGGAATAGACAGCAGAAAATTCAGCTTCTGGAAGGCAGGTTGCCTAGTTTTACATATGTAGAACGGAAAAGTGACAAATCCCAACTGCAGCAGTGACTGAGGAGCCTCACTCCAGCAAAATAGCTTGGAAACACCTGAGTAGAACTTGGACTCACTCAAAAGCCCATTAAAATCAAGGGGAGTCTCTGCAGGTCACCACGTGGGCTCTGCCTGAAAGCTGCAATGCCTCACAAGTGAGAAAAGGATGACTGAATGTTGGAGACACTGAGAAGAGGATGAGAGCAGCTGCTCTTCTTCACTCAAGATGTGTCTTTCTCCCTCTTTGTAGAAAGGCTTTGCAAACGGGGGATGCTCAAGGACTCTCTTCAGTGTACCTGGGCTTTTAATGCCTTTCAGGTGCTCATGAGAGAGGCTGAGGCTGGAAGTCCTTGAATGACACACAATGAATCATAACTCGGGCAGGTTCAGGTGGCTACAGCACCAAACTGGGGCTCACAAGAGCTTCTCTTTCAGGTCTGTCCCAGCTGAACACACATGAACATACATCACAATTCCACAGCCAGGGCAACACCCCTGGATTCACATCTAAGGTCAATACTACACTTTGTATCAGAGTCAGCAAGTGGATCAGCTGGACTGTTCCCTTGAGATCTGCTAAAAGGTCTGGAGAAAGGGACACACAGCCTGTGCCTTCTGGGGCACCTCCTCTGCAGCAGGAACCAGAGGAACCCCAGGACTGTACCACCCGTACCCACTGAGATCACCACATTGCTCTGAGGTGGCAATGAACAGGCAGAGAAAACAGTGGAAACACTGACAGTCATGATGAGGACCTGCTGCAAAACCAGTTCAATTCCATTTACACCTCAGTTTATCCCCCACCCTTTTCCCACTGCTCAAGAACTGGCTTAGCAGCTGCTGTGGGAACACGGCTGACTGACAATCACAAAAGTAAAATGACAGATGTGGTTTGTTCCCTCAAATGGCAAACTGTCAATGCTGGACATCCTGAACTACATCCCACTGCCAGGTCCACAGAGCTGCTGCTGCTGCTCCTACCTGGGCAGGTGTTGTTGAATGGTGGGTTGAACACTTTTGGGGGCAGCTCAGTTGCACTCTTCTCCAGATCCACTGTGAGTCGCTGCATCTTGATGCAAAAATATAAACTACAATGTACAATTATACAAAGACAGGGGAGCTTGTTAGAGCTGGGCCATGTCTGAGCACCAGTGCTTCACCCCACTGCACAACACCCACAGGAACACAAGCCATCCTCCCTGCCCAGCCTCTCCTCCCAGCCTCACTGCACTTCACTAGAACAGCCACACCTCATGCTCAGGGGCAGATCTGCCCAAGGACAGGGCTGTGGGAGGCACAGTCCCCTACATTGGCTAATATGGTGTGAAGTTCATGTCACACAAGAAGCCAGGCTGCTGTCACTGTGGCTGCCATACAAAGCAAACCCATAGTCCTCAGCAGCCAGTAACAAAGAAAGAGATTTTCTTTTCCATTTTCCAATGCCTGTCTTTAAAGTGAAACGGGTTTTTGCTCACACAGTGCTCTAGGCACAGAGCTCCTGCACGTATTGCTTCCACGCTTCTCCATGCTCGTGACTTTCTGTAGGACAAGCAAGAGCTCCTGGAAATATAGTTGGCTCAAGGACTGAATTATTGAACATTGCAGCCTCCTTTCCTGGCCTTTTCTTGCAATTCTTTTTAAAAGGTTATAGCCCTTGCTTCCAAGACTTGCTAATTAATATTAACTATTTCTTAGACACTCTCCTTCCTAACACTCAGGAAGTGGAATTACCTGGTAAATTCAAAATTATTAACACCTAAAAAGGATGTTGATACCATGAAGAAGGCTTAGAGACCTTTTGCATTTCATTAGAGTAGATAACACTCTACTTGTGCATCTGTAGAGATATCTGGAAGAACCATTCAAGCCTTCATACAACTTGGCTGTCAGCAAGGGCTCTGAAAATTCACTCTCTCACACAGGAAAAAGAACCCAGCCATGCAATACACTTCCAACCTTAATCCTTCTGTGAGTCTGCAGTTTCCTTCACTGTTTATTAAACCTGCTCTTTCTGCACTGCAGAAATGTCTGTGTAAGTATCAATTCCAAAGAAATACTACCAAACAATTTCTCCTTGTTTCTTCATGTACAGGCATGTGTGAACCTCTGTTGTAATTGCATGGTATTTTACTGCTTCTGAAACACACCGGGATGGCTGCACTTTGTAAAGGTATATTTTATAAAGAGCTCTGGCACAAAGACACTTTATAAATCTGTGGTATTAGTAGGATGTGACATTCTCACTAAGAGAAAGTTTAGAGCAGCCAGTTGCAATTAAAGCCTCCAGGACACCAACAGTCAGTCAGAGCTTGTCTCCAGACAAAACCTGGCTGAGTGGGAAAAACAGGTCAAGGGTATAATACAACACTCCCATGCTGCCCCAGGAGATGCCTACGTGCTGTGCTTTAGCTCACTCTCCCCTCTGGTTATGAAATAACTTCCTCAGTTCTGCACAAGTTCTGCTTCATAGTTCCATCACTATTTAGGCAAGGAGATCTAGGGGAAGGTGTCCCTGCAGTGGGCAGGGGCTTTGGAACAGGGTGAACATTAAGGCCATTCCACCTCAGCCCTTCTGGGGTTCTATGACTGCTGTTTTCATAGCTCAGAAACACAGAGCTCTTACCGGGGGCAGACTGGCTTCCATTTCAGTCAAATTCCACTCACTCAGAGATAAATTTGGATTAAAGACCTGTTGGGACAAAAATACAGTTAGGGTTGTGAAAAGTGGAATGGTTTGAGATTCTCATGCCTGCTGGAGGGTGCAGCCCTGCACTAACTGGAGCTGCAAACAAAGGCTCCTGTGCTGACTTGTGGCACAGCTGGGCTGGGCTGGGCTGGGCTGGGGGCACTTGTGCTGACCCACGAGCCCTGCTGCCTGCCAGGGGAGGGACAGCACAGACACCCCCTGCCACTGTCCTGTCACAAACCAGGGCAGCTGCACACACAAAGCAAAGCCCTTTTCTGCTGCTCCTGGGTCCTAGGACATTCCCAGATTCATATGACTTTTAAAAGCATTCCAGAATTTAGTAGCAGAGGGCAGGTTACTGTTGCATCAGGGCTTCGGTGGCAATTTCTTGACAAGTCTGAGCAATTTGAGAAAAGGAGCTGTTGATCTGAGGCCAATTTTATGATTCATTCTCACTCTTGTGACAGTTGCATCGAGAAGTGTGTTAGTAACAGGAAAACACTTCCTAATGAGAAACAAGAAACAGAAACCAAGAGTCAGTGATAGAGCAGGCCATTAGAAAAGCTCTCTGTAAAGTCAGAACCAACCACAGACACTTGGGAACTGCTTGAAGAGAATAAGATTGATTTTTTAAAATGACTTTTCACTCTGTTTATCCATGCAAGGTTACAATGTGCCTTTATCTGAAGTACCTCCTCAAAGGGCCATATATATTGTCATATAGATTTTTTTCTTACATACAGAGTTATTTGATTATTGGCAAAAACCTTTCATATACCAACTATATGTACAACAGAGAAATAAACAAACCTTCCTATTTCTGCATGTCTGCTTAAGAAAAAGCCACCATCCATTTCTAAAGAAAGGTGATCTAAGAACTGAGACTGATAAATAGCTCAGGATTTAAGAGAGAGGATTTTACATTGGCTACACTTCTCAGAATATGAGAAAAAGGGGAAGGCAGGAAAAGCTAAACACAATCTAGGAATATCTAAGACATAGAATATGCAGAAAATAAATTAACCCCTACAAAGCAATTACCAAACAAGCTGGAGAGTCATATTAAACCTATTTTACAAAAATGTGTCTGGTCTCATGTTGATTTCTTTATCAAATTCAGTGGTTTGTGCCCCTAAAGTTCAAATATGCATATTAAAAAAAAAAAAAGGCACAATTTAAAGCTGAAATCTTATGAACGGGTCAAAACAGAGCTGTGACTCCACAGGTGACACGTGGCAGACAAAATGCCACACGAGAACAAGCAGCATGACCTAAATCACAGCCCAGAGGAACCTCTGTGAACTTCACAGCTCTGTTTGATGCAGCATTCCCAGCAGCACTCACATCCAAGAGGCTGGCAGGCTCCAGGCTGTACTGCTGGCTCCTCAGCAGCAGCTGCAGCCCCTCCAGGCTCCAGTCGGTGCCCTCCAACGGGTCTGAAATATCTGTTCTGAGAAAACACAAGGGGAAATGTTGCCACAAAGGAAACTTGCAGAGATACCTACAGAAAGCATGACTGAGCAGCCTTCCAAAAGGATGTTCCTGTTTAAATATCATTTTGAAAACCAAGAACCCGCTGTCAGCCTGGGTTTGTGCCATAAAATTTGGTTTAATCCCAGAGTACAATTCAGCAGAGCACACAGGGGACCGGGCAGATGGTAAAACAAATGAGACAATCCCTCTCCTGGGTGACACATGGTTTGGGGATGGATAGTCTGTGCACATCTCCTCAACACTGGGAAAATTAAAGCTTTCCTTAGAATAAATCCTTTTAGAAATGCACTTGGAACCAGAACAGGCTGCATTGCCATTCTCATTTGTCCAAGATGCCTGAATTACTGTTAACTAATGCTTTTTAAAGGAGTGACTTTTAGCTGCAGGCACTTACCCTGCAGGCTGCATTTACCAGAGACATTCAGCTAAAAGAGCAACAGTGAGGCCCTGCTGTGATTAAACCCTCCAAAAGCTATAAACATTTTCTCTTAAAATCAGTTTTTTTAAAAAGGGATTATTTTTCTTCTAGTAATATGTTTTTAAGCATCCAGTGGGTTCAGAGGGAGGACTTTGATTCTCTCTAAGGACTTAAAGAAAAATGAAAGCTTTTCTGATAACCCTGTTGAGTGTTTTGGGTTCCCTCCCTGACAGTCCTCCTTACATTGCTACAGTTGCTATCAAGAATGAACTGCAGTTAAGTTCCACATCATCCACCCAGCTGCACCATGCTCTCCTTCTGCTGGACACTGCCCCACAACATGGGTGCTGTTGGGATTTCAGTCTCAGAGCAAGCCCCAGAAGTGGCTCACTGGGATCACCCTGGGGCTGAGCCTGGTGTCACAGTGCCAGTCCCCTGGGCAGGGGTGTAGCACAGTCCAGTGCAGGCCTGCAGACAGACACAGATGCTGGTCTGGGCTCCAGGGGTCACCCGGACCCTGGGCAAATCCCTCTCAATGCAAAAAGCCTCTTCCTGCTCCCACGGCTCTGATGCACATCCTCTGACAGCTCTTCCTCTCCTGGGTCCTTCAAGCAAGTGATCCACATGCCTCCCAACCTCAGTGGACTGTCCCCTGGGATTCAGGGGTCCTCTAACAGGTGCCACAGGTACAGGATGGAGCTCATCAGGCTGCACTTGGCTGCTTGCAGTCACCCTCCTCCCTGCCCTGGGGATGGGAGCAGAGGGCCATGAGCAGGCAGGGCCACAGCTCTCCCTGGCTCGCCTCACCTGTCCAGAAGGGCCCTCCTGCCTCTCCTCTCAGGTGCTTGGGAGGTCCCTGGTGGGGCTGCACCACAGCTGCCTTTGCCCTCCAGGACAGACTGAACCATAGCCACGGGCAGCACCGGGGGCTCGGAGCAGCTGCGGCAGCCGGGCAGGGGCACCTCGGGCTCCGTGCTGGCTTTCACTCCAGGGCTCACTGGCTCCTCCTTGATCAGCATGAGGCACTTCTCCCTGCAGCAGAGACAAGGCTGAGCACCACACACAGCTGCTCTGCAAAGGCCTCGTGCTACTGGCAAGGGCAGGAGCACAAGGCCTTGCTTCCACTTCCCATCAAACTGCCGCAGAAGGGCTTTCCACTTCCTCAGATGGGCAGAAGAAGCCAGCAGCCTCTCTTTCTTTTCAGCAAGCTCCAGAAACATGCCTAGCTGGAATATCTGCAGTCACTTCCTCAGTCACAGCTATAATGAATTTGCCCCATTCAATTGTTTTGCAAATACGGAAAATAAATTTCTATGCACTGATCATTTCTTGGGTGAATGTTAGGGACAGGTTAAAGGGACACTAGGCTAAAGAGATTCCCCTGAAAAAGAAAAGTCCCCACCCTAGAGATAAGAATGGGATCAGTAAGACCCTCCCATGCAGGAGTTTGGATTGGATCAGCAAGCACTCTAGAGATCCCAGTGACTCATGTCAGGATTTTGTAGCCCTGCAGGACTCGAACAGAAGCTGTTGAGATGTGACAGTCGTAGTCAGATGTTTTGCTTGGTTGGAGGCAGAGGTTTGCCTTTTCCAATGGGAGAGACACCCCACATTATTTCCAGATGGACAAATGACAAGGAAGTTTTGTTTAGAAGCATTTTTGTGTGTAAAAACCTATTCTGTGTTACTTGTAGGATACTTTAGAGCTCCCTGTGAACCTGCACAGCTGGAGCCAAAGTGACAGAGGCACAGAGATAACAGAGATGGTATGTGACACTACAGAGCTTTCCTCAACATTCCTTTCAGATCATTTTCTCATCTTGTGTGGCCTGAATTCCCACCAGAAGCACAACTGATTTAGGAGGTACCACACCTGAACTGACTGGGGCCATGGCTAACTCAGATGCTAAAGCCGTGCAGACACAGAACAGATCAGAAGCCACCAGATGGCACTCAGTAATTAGCAGAAATAAGCAACTTAACTTGAAGGTTAAATTAAAGATTTTCTGCTTTAGGAATGGCTTCCAGGTTTGTTTTTTTATTTAATCTGAAGCTCTTTCCATGCTTCTAGTTAATTTTATGGCTATGGTTTCAATTATGCAACAGATTTACAGGCAATTTCTAGAGTATAACTGCCTTGCCTCTATGCCTGAGAAACTGTTTCCATGATTCATCTGTCTACTCACTTTCCACTGACATAGCTTTAGCTATTCTGCTGCTAGCCCTAAATACACTGCATGTCTGTGGCAGGAAGAGATAAGCATTAAAATACCTCTGCATTCAGTTCTTAAGTTACTGGGGCCTTTTCACAGAAAAGTTGTCAAACATCGGAAGTTGTTGTGATGCAACATTTCTGTTCTCATTAGCTGTTAGATGTACAATTTGATTGCTTCTTCTTTGCCAAAGCCAAAAGGAAACCCTCCTTTCTCTCTCTCAACAGACCCAACAAGTGTTAATATCTCATTATTTGAGTAAGTCTGAGACAGTCCCTGTCTTGGGACTTGGGACTAAAGAAACATGGAATATTTCTCGAAGAGGGGAGTGGAAGTTCTCAGCATAAAACTCAGGACTTTGTTTTGAAAGTTATGCTGTTATTACCCCTCTTTACTTCTGAAAATCTGACCCACTTTGCAAACTGGAAAAAAGCATTCCATCCCATATCTCTACAGAGATTTGTGAATCAGGCAGAAACTTTGGTAGAATTTGGTAGCCACAAAATACTCTTGAGAAGAGTTGCATAAGCATGTTTATACCCAGCTCTCCCTATTTTTAATCACAAACATGTTTACCTGTCATTTTCAGGAGGGGATTGCATATTCATGATGTTGGATGGTGATGCTTCAGTAACATCAGATATGATGGGTCCTCCAGAAATTGCAGGGCTGTTTAAGCAAGAGGCAGGCTCTGTCGATGGCTAAAAGGAAAGCAAAAGTCATATAGATTTATCCTTATGACCCCAAAACAGGTGCAAGGCCCTATCTGAGATGGTTAGGGTTTATTCACTGTGACTTTGAGTCCCCCCTGTATGGAAACCAAGAAAGCTTTTACCTACTATGCAACATTATAATTTCCTCTCACTTTTCTTCCAACCGCACAGAGGTACAGGTGTGAAATAAACCCTGTGAAGTGTCAGCCAAGAGATTTTACCATGTCTGACATTTTGCCTAGACTGCTCAGCTTCCTCTGGAGGGAAAGATCCAACACAGCCCAACAGGGCTGCATGAGCCTCTCATGCCAGCTCACGTATTCTAACTGCATGACAGAAGTGTCTGGTGTCTGCTCTGATGGTGGGGATCCCTCAGAGGGTTTAAAAATCCCACTTTTAGAGCTGACTTCTTCCTCTCTTCCCTCAAGGTGAACCAGGCTGGGGTAACAACATGGAGAGTTCAGTGTGCAGGGTCTGCCTTTCCCCACAAAGCCCATGGCCTCCCTCATGAAGGCATCCATAAAACTGGGGAGCTGAAGGAGTTTTAAATGTCACCCAGCTTAGCAAACCTCATTTCTTCTCCACTGCCAAACTCTTGCCAAATTACTTACTCCATAATCTCTATTACTGCTTCAAGCATTCTCCCCAGGCCAAAGCCATCCCACAGAGGCCAGGGGCTGAACCCACCGACTGTATGAAATAGGGCTCGTGGAGGGCGTCTGGGGACAAATGCCGGCTGAACTTGGGCACCGGGGGAGCCGAGATCCCGTTGTCAAGCATCAGAGGGCTGTGGAGAGAAACAGTTTTGTCTTCCAGCGTGTACTGACTGGATCCTGGCTGCTCATACACGAAACACCCCTGAGCCAAGAGCTCTTCTCCCAGGTACTCTGGTTTTCCTCAGCTGTAAGAGTCTTTCTTGCCCAGTGTTATGGGCAAGGAAGGCTAACAACAGTTTTGGAGGAGGTCACCCTCAAAAAAGAGCATTAACCCATCATCAGAGAGGGGAAGGATGCAGACCTGCCCATGCTGCCCAAACCTACCCAGAGCCCCCAGGCAGCACTCTGCTCTGCACCAAGTAGCTCCAGGCTGCACACCATCCTTTCCTGCAGCCATTAAGAAGAGGCAGGAAAACACAACTGTGAAAGATAAAACACTAAGGATGCAGATAAAGACACAAGAGCTGAGGTTTCTGGAAGACAGACCTTTGTGTTACCAAGGAAGCAGGAACTCAAATTACCTTGCAAATTGCAGCTGGTTGTGTGAAGTGTAATCCCCCATCATAAGGGGGTCAATACAGTTGCTGTGCAGGTAGTTCTGTGCTCTTCTGCCCTTTTCAGCACAGTTTCCCACTAATTATTTGCCTTTTTACAAAAAAGCAGTGGCCTATGACATTTCTTGGGCTGCAAAGCTTTTACAGGGAAGACACAGCCCTCACCATGAAAATTAGAGGTCAGATCTGGCATCTCATTTCTCTGCTTGCCCACTCTGCTGGAGGAATACTCCCCCAGTCATGAACCTCAGCAACTGCTATTCTCCCCTTGAGCCCTTTTCTTTGCTATCTGCATGCAGTGTTCAGCCCTTCCAAGAGGCTCAGCAGAGGGGGTAGGCAGAGATGCACATACCCTGCTGGCTTGTACAGATTATGGGCTCCTTCATTCAATCCTGTGTTGTCTTTACAATCCTCACAAGAGGAGTCAGTCAAGAACAAGGACACTGACCTAATGAAAACTGACTCCTTTGAGCTGCTCGTGGGAGGTCTGGCTCCTTTCCCTGCAGCATGCAGAAGTTTCTAAGTTGTCAAAGGCCACAAGGTAATAAAGGTGGGAATTGGAGGCAAGTCCCTGTCCTCAGCATATTCCACTCAACAGTCCCTTCCCCTTCTTTAAATCACAAGCATCATAGGGCAAGAAAGGCATAGCTGCTGTCCTGAAAGGCACTAAGCTTCCTAATTCAAGTCACTCTCTTCACTTGCCTTTAAAAGCCTATCTAAAAATACCCCTCAGCTAAAATTTTTCCCCATCTTCCTCTTTGTAAGACCTGCAGGTTAAAACCACCAAGCCAGTGTTGGATACACACCACATTCAGTGACTGTGTAGTGACTGTATCAGTGTTGGATACACTCACATTCAAACTGAAGGTGTCTGTGGGCTGGCTGGGCCCAGCTCTGCTCCCACTGCTGCCAAGTGGCAAAACTGGAACCTGTGGGAGCAGCAGTGGGGTCCTGCCCTTTGGCCTCCTGCTAGTTAGCACTCCCATGTCCCACTGCGTGCTGTGTTCCCCAAATAAAGGTCACGAGCTGACACGGTGCTTCTCTAGAGAGCAGTGAATGGGGCCTGTCAGCAGGTCTGACTCTGCACTTCAGCCCATTCTGTTCCCATCACCATGGAGCCCTGGTCCGGTGACTGCCTGCCTGGGCGAGCTGAGCTTGTGCTTTTACTGAGGGGGCAGCATTATGCACCCGTGAGCTGTGCACCACACACGGGGACTTACAGCTTCCTCTTTATCCCAGCGCTGCTGGGGCTTGATTGGAGCTGGCCAAACAGAAACTGAATCAGCTGTCAGGAGAGATCAAAATCCGGTGTTAATCAGCAGAGTGATTCAGCACTCCCTGCTCTCGCAGCCATTCTTATCCCACACATTCCTCTCTCCCAACAGCACCCCAAAGCTGGGAGCAGCCATAGAATATAGGAGCCAAACTGCATGAGACATTGGAGCCTGAAACAGAAATGAGCTGCCCAAGAACTCAAAACAGCCTGCCTGGCTTTCAAGGGACACAGCCAGGTGCCTGCTTTGTGCAAAGGTTCCTGGATCCATGTGCCCAACACTTTCTCTCTTCACTTTGTGCATGAACAACTTTGGCTGGTCCTAACAGAACTGTGAAGTGCACATGCAAACATTCCTAGGCCTGGAGTTAGACCTGGATCCATTAAAGTTTTCAGAGACATTTAGTGAGGTGCTGTAAAGTCTTGCAAAGACTTTGCAAGTGAGAGAGGCAACTCCCTATGGAGAGCCTGGATGGAGGCCTGAGCTCTTTCAGTTGAGTTTTCCAGTTCTGTGAATGTCAGTGTTGATATAACAGGACACTAAAAAGGAAGCAGAGTAGCTTTGGAGAGGAATCACTTAGCAACATATTCCCAGGTCGGCTTGAACTTAATGCTTTGCTTTGACCTCCAAACAAAGAAAGTATTATTATTATTATATATCACAGCTGGCTCTTACTCATTGCTCAATATAACAAAATAGAGTTGCATAAAAGCCTCTACAATGAAGCATGTGGCTGGTCCAGCCCCAGAGCTGGAGGAAGGCTTGATAGCCTCGTGCATTTCTGTCCAGTCCTATGACTCCGTGATGCCACGTGAGGGTCAGAACGTGGGGACTGGGATGGGTGACGTGCTCAGTCATGTCAGCACCATCCAGGAAAGGAGAGGCCTTTTCTATACTGGTCATGCTAGATTTTAAGGGAGATGGTTCTGCAGCCTAAAAGGTTGTACAGTAAGTCCTCAACCATACCAGTAAGGCCAGAAAATGTAACAGTTGCTGTTACATTCCCCCAGTGGGGCAATGGGTGGCCAATTCTGCCACCTGCAGCTTCCCACTGGTGCTGGCAGCAATGGGGTTCCTCTCGTGAACAAATGGAAGAGGAAGATTTTGGAAGCCCAAAGACATTGGTACAACCAGAACACAGCCAACACTAAGCAATTAGTGACAGTTGTGCTCTCCTGCCCAGAATTTCAACAGAAAAATGGTTTCTAATATCAAAGAAAGGACTGACACAGAAATTAAAATCTTTTGCTTAAGGGCACGGTCTGTGCTTTGTTAATGACCTGCTTCTATAGGACACATAAAAGCATCACACAACTTAAAAGAAAGGGAAAATAATTACACTGTGATATCACAATGTGGAAATTATGGGGCAAGAAAAAAAATCAGAGGAGGACATAGACCAGACAGCATAAGCAATTTTTGAGTTTATATAACTACCTTGTTGATAACTTTCTGTTGCTGTGAGTGGTTCTGCCGCAGAGAAACAACTTCCCGCCAAAGAACTTCATTTTGTCTGAAAGTGAAACAGACATTTTCCATGAGAACAGAAACATCAACAGCCCATGGTGCTGCCATGACACACAGTAGATTCAACTGTGCAAATTCTGTCTCACTTCTGAGCTCTTGCAGTGTTTGGCTCTTTTCAGTGTCCCAAACAAGCTCACACAATTGCTTTCCTTTTTCTTCCTTGACCTCAAGAGACAAAAGCATGGAGGAAAAACATAAAGAGAAGCCAACATTTATAGGGGAAGGTAACAAGAGAACACATGTTTTTGTGGAGCATTTGAGCCAAACTCAGAATTTCAGCAAGGCCTGATTTGTGACTCTGAGTTATTTGGATCACCCACACTGTCCTTCCATGGGAGACAAAAACTCCAACCCTTCCACAACTGCAGCAGTGCTCCCAAAGACAAGACTATGAACAGAGACCCTGTGAATTCTACCTGCTTAAACTTGTACAAGTGGTGGCTCAAATGCATGTTTGGTAGTGACTGGAGCAGACAAAAAGATGCTCCTGCATCTCAGAGCCTTGAACTAGGAGGACTGTAATGATGTTATTAGTGGGAACCACTGATTCAACCCAGTACAGACCTGTGTCCAGCTTGCATAAAGAAAATGTATTTTCTGTCTGTAAAATGAGCAGCACAGAGGGGAGCTTACAGGCTTCCTCTAACAGTCAGCCTTCAAGTCTGGATGCCAGCCAAGTCCATGCTGCTAAAGGTTTTGCCAGACAATTTATCTCTAGATTATACGGATGTACCTAAATTGTAAGGCCAGCAAAACCTATCATACTGGTGAAACTGATAAATCCTTTCACTTTTTAGTCTTTCTAGTGTGAATGGATGCTAGAACTGGGAAGGTAAGGTCCAGAGATCTGAAGAGCACAGTAGAACAGCTTGTACAGCAAGAATCTCTGCAGTGAGCTTTCTGTACTGGTCCTGACAGGCTTTTCAGCAAAGCAGCATTCCTTAGTCTGACAGCTTGCACTGGAGTTATGCCCTAACTGTTCTCCACCAGTGTAAATTTCTTAACATGGATTCAGCTTGGGATTTCTCCTCTGTCTTAGTTTATAAAAATCATATTATTTTCATCAGTTGAATGCAATTTTGCCAGATGGAGGGAAGGAGCAAGCAAATCAAAAGGGAGAATAAATTAAAATCAATGCCAAATCACTAATACAGGAACCCCTTAAAAATTAAATCAAATGCAAGCCCAGAAACTCATTGCTGCTGTATCTGGATTTCACAATGCAAACTCATGCATGTGCTAAGTGTGGGAGTCATTAAAAATTGATGCAGGATAAAAATATGTATGCATTGCATGTAAGGTGCTGGTCTGGAATGAAGTTTCCCAGTATGCAGTGTTACTCTTAAGGCCTAGAATGACAGTGTCATCTGGTGGTGTATGAATATCAGGTCTCATCATAAAAGAAAGGGTTTGGGTCTATTTGATTATTCAAGTGCTTTTTAAACAAAGCTCCCTGTAAAGATTAAAATTCTGGAGGCAAATAAAAACCTCTCCAAGTACATGATTTATAAAACCAAATCCACTTCCTAATCTTTTAGTGACCATGTTTGAATCAGAAAATCCCAGAGTCTCAGACAGCTGGAGGCAGCCACATGCAGAAAGCATTGCATCAGCTTGGTTTGCTCTTATCCAACAATCCATGTCAGATGACACAGTCTCAGGGAGATGAGTCCATGGAATAAATGATACAGAAGTTCTTATGTTATATATTATAACATACTATATTTTTTAGGCCAGTCATAAATTTTGGAGGTGAATGATGGCAGAAAGGTAATTTCTTAATAGCTGGAGTGTACTCCATCACATTTCTGCCAAGGACTCTTGTATGTGTGAGAGCTACATCTTTATCACATTTCCAACTGGAGGCAATAGTTAGATAAGTCCCCAGGTTATGCACATATTTCCTGTCTGACCTTCTCCGTGCTTTCCTCATCTGTGAAGGGAAAACAAACGAGGCAGAGAGGCTGAGCATTAATTCATATTTTATAGATCAGATGTGCATAGAAATCCTACATCTTGTTGTCTCAACAGATCTCTGATCAGTCCCTGGCTCCATGTTTTCCCTGGGGAGGGAAGTGTGCAAGGCTCCTCCTTTCAACCATTCCCCACTCCAGAGAAGCAAATGCCCGTAGGAAGCAGCCTGAGTAGGATTCAACTCACTGCTTCATGTCCTGCACTTGACACTCCATGTTCTCCTGCTGACTTCTCAGTATCTGTACCTCGTATAGCAACCTGCTGAGGTCCTCCTGGCGCATCTTGGTCTCCTCACTTTTCACTACTGACACCTGAGGCAAAAGAAATCAAAGGTAGATTTTACCTGTGCAAGAAGGGCCATGGATAGAGAGAGTCATTGTAGTGGCTCAGGTGCAGGACTGTCACCAGCTGAAATACCAGGACAGGCCACATGCCAAAGAGTCTGAACTATCCTAGGGGTACTATTGCAAGAGTCAAATAGAGCAAAGTGCAGGATAAATCTATTCATACAGAGGGTCTGCTGGCAGAATTACATCCCCTGTCAGAGTGGGGACCTATTTCAAATCAGCTTGAGGGGAAAACAAAAGTATTTTGGGTTTCAGGGAGGAACTGATCTAGACTGACTTAATCTTTCTGCTTTAAATACAGATACCCAATCAAGCCTCACGTTTTACAGGGATGAGTCTGATGAAATGCTTCAAATTGACATACTACACTTGGATTTCCAAAAGGCTTTTGCTCAAGTCCCTTTTCAGAAGATGCTACACTAATTCAGTGAGAGAACAACACTTTGGGGGTATTAATAATAGGTTAAAAGACAGAAAACAGAGGGCAGGAGTAGGTTGTTTCTTGTTTAAGAAAAAGAGATGGCTGTTGAGGACCCTGCAGGACTTATGCCATATTTCTCTAGGAAAACAGTAACAATTCAAAGGCAGAGGGGTGGAAAGCAAGCCTGGCCCTGCAGCACTACACAAACATCTTGTGATACAGAGCAACAGAGCAGAAAAACAGAGATGAAACTCTGATGCAAGCCAAGCCCTGCAAACCAAAAACCCACAGCCTTGGTACACATGTGTGTGGGGAGGACAGGAACAACACCAGGGTGATGCTGGAGTTATGCTGAGCAGGATTTGGCAGGTGCCTGTTCCCCCCTCCCACACAGCGCCCCTCACCTTCCTCTTGATGTGCTCCAGGAGGTGCTCATGGCCCTGCAGGAAGCAGAGGTGCTGGAACTCAGTGTCGTCCCTCTCAGGCTTGACCAGCCCCCCCTGCTCGATGTTCACCACCTTCCTGAAGCCATCTGCACAGAGAGGACACAGCTGAGGGGCAACAGGACCCAGCACTCCCTCCACCTCCCACCCTCATCACCCTTGAAGACATTTCTGATCACCCTCCATACTTTTGGAGCTGCCAGTGCTTACCCCTGGACATGCTTTTGGGCCATAACCACCAGAAACCCAGGGCAAGGGAGAGCCCTGAGCATCCCACTGGCCACTCCTGCTGCAGCCTATGCCATGAAAGCCTTTCCATCAAGGGGACATTGGTGTGCCAGGAGCTGAAATGCCAGCTCTTAGGGAATTCCTGTCTCAATTTGCAAGCCACAGGGATTCAGGAGAAGGTTTTTCAAAGGCACAGACCATCAACAGGTGCCACTTTTGGAAAAAAGGGTCACGTGCACATTTGGAAATCTGCTTTGAGTACGTCTCTGAAGTCCTTAAAAGTTTCTAAGCTGTATTGAAGGACTGACCTAAAATTTATGAAAATGCTACTATTGAGTGAAATAGCAAAGTTAAAACTTGACTAAGGAACTTAATTACTCACAGAAAAAATCTCCAAGAACTATCAGAACAATCACATTGTTGAAGTGGCTGAAAATTACACCTAAACCTCCTTTAAGGGGTAAAAATGTCTGATCAGTAAGGTAAGGTTTGCAGGAAGAAGAATTGTCTGTTACTAGTTCAGTGATATGGCTGGTGAAAGGGATAAGCTCAGGGCACAGGACACACAAGAGCAGCACATTCTGGGGGAGGTGTCACAGCTGGTGGCTGGATAAAGCTCCATATAGAATAAAATGGAAAATGAATAATAATAGATCATCAAATCAATGCAAGAAAAGCAGAACACCTGATAGGTGAAAGTTCTTATCCCACATCCTGAAATGTAATCTAACAGAAATTCCATGCTGGAATTTAAGGTAACACAAAGACATCACTACTCTGAGATGTATGAGGCAGATCCTCTTTGGCAAACTCAATAATGCCACAAGTCATATACATGAGACCCCAAACTTTCCTCTGCACAATTCTCTCCCATGCCTCCTGTCCCCCCATATCTGTGGGCCCTTGTATCTGGGCCCCGGGAGCTGCACTCACACATGTTCAGCTGCCGGATGAAGCTGGCCATGTTGTTGTGCTTGAAATACTTGGGCAGCACCTCTTTGGCAAAGCGGCCTTGGTCGAACACATGGAAGCTGGTGCCATTCTGCAAAGGAGATAAGGACAAAGGCAAAGTCAGGGGAGTGGCCCTGACCACGAGAGGTCCAGGAAGAGTCCTACAGCAGGGGAAGTCTTGGTCTCTGAACTACTACCTTGAAGCTAAGAAGAGCAACAAAAGCCCTCAATGAGAGACGTGCTCCTTTCAGTTCTGGTACAGTCAGGCTTCTGTGGCTACAGGTTTGATTCTTTTCTGCTTTTTGTCACTGCTTAGTTGAGAGTCTTGGATGTGAGAAAGAAACCACTGACTTTTGTGCCCAAATAGCTGGTAGGTAGTCTGTGATCATCCCCTCTTGCATGGACTTCACAGAAGGACTAAAGTCTTAAGAATGCCCTGAAAGTGGGAATTGCCATTATAACCCCTGCCATCACAACCTACTTGCTCAGATCTAACCCCAGTCCATCTGCTCCGGAGCACAGCAGCCCTGGAGGGAGCACTGCCTGGAGACATGGCACAAGAAGCACAGCAAGGCAAGAAGCAAATCATCTCTGGAGACACCACACTTGCCAAGAAGCTCTACACACATTTTATTGATTATTTTTAATAGTAAACAGCCACGAGGGCGACCCACAAAAAGTTGACAGTCACGCTTTGCAGTCCAAGCTAGCAACACACATGTTAATCAGATAAATCTTCCATTTCTGGGGTTGCATTGCAACGATCCATGACTGCCAAACAAGGCAAACTGCCTGGGATTGCTGGCAGAGAAGATGCACTACAGGCCACGTGCTTTCCCTGCCTGGCCTTCTACCTGCTGACAGCCACATCAGTGCAATGACATCAGCAGATATTAGGGACTTGCCTCAGCTGCAGCTGAGTTTCAAGGGACAAGAGCTAAAGACACCAGAGCCTGCACTGTGTTGGCAGGGAGTGGTCTGGGACCAGCACGCCACAGTCATCCTCCTTGCTGTGTTTAGTGCTACTACCAGGAGGCAGAGGCATGTCAGCCTGGGTGGGCATTCCACAGGGGCTGGTTTGTGACACAGGACAGTGATTTGTAAGAGCCCTCAGGCTCTGTGTGCAGGAGGAGGGTACCAGTGGTGTGAGTCCCACCTCGCACCCATCAGGGGCTCTGCAGCTGCAAGGGTGCTCTCAGGGAAGTCTGGAAATCTCTGAAACAGGGAGTGCAATCAGGGTCATGAGATAGCTCAGTGACTAAAGGGGGGCTGGTGTGTGCCTGCAGCCTGCCATGGCCACCAGAAAACAGCCAGCTGGCAAACCCTGCTGCCCTAGCCTGCATTTCCATCACCACATGGTGCCAGCTGCCTCTGAGCTCAGGCTCATTTGGCAGCTCTAACAATTAACAACCACTAACATGAGACTTTGGGTCTGCTGCACTTCTTGTTCCTTGCTTACTACTGCAAACACTGAACATGACTGTGCCTCAACAGTGCTCTTTGACCATTTTTGAGGTCTTCCCTATCATTCCTTACCCCATACAGCAAAAGCAAAGGCTGATCAAGCGTTTAAGAGATTCACTGACAACCTACATGCTGGAATAATCCTGTCTTTGAGAGTTTGCAGACAGGACAGCAGGGACCAGGGTTACCCAACACTGCAAACACTGCCCTGGGGACCCAGCTGGTTTATTCTGCTTCCCTGGTGCTTCTGCCCCTTACTCTGGGATACAGCTGTGTGTCCCAGGTTGGACACCCTGATGGAAAATGAGAAGCACAAGAATTTTGTATACCTCAACAAGTCCTTATGGCCTCTAATGAGAGGCCATTCCTTTGAATTCAGGGCCACAATGTTCTCAGAAGCTGGCACACTCAGAAAGGCTCCTACAGATACAAGAGACTTTGGGGTTACTGTGTGCTCACCGATGAACTGTGCATGTGTCAGTTTGTTCCCACACTGCAGCTGTGCCTTGGGTGTTTCACACCACGGGAGCACAAACCCAGAGAAACTCTGGAAGTCTTCTCTGCCCAAAGCAAAACTGACTCTGCAGCACAACAATCGTGGCAGATGCTTATCTTTACTGCTTTTGACAGAACCACCAGGACAGACGTGGTGTGCTCTGACAAGACAAGTGCTAGTCCAGGAATTCACCAGTTCTCCCTTACAGCATCTTCCATTTAAAAAATTAATTGAAATTACTTCTTGCCTGATCTACCACGGACACAGAGAGCAGAGTTTTCCTTTCCACTTTACAGCAGACTTTAGTGTATATATAAACTATTACTGCATTTCCTCTCCATCTCTTCTTCATGCTAAGAAACAGTTCAGAGGTCCTTATGGGTCCTATTTTCTAGAAGTACTGATTATGGGTCCTATTTTCTAGAAGTACTGATACACCCAGAAATCTTAGGTATGCACACAATCTCTCAGCTCCAATATCACCAATGTATAGAAGCTGAAGAATGTGAGAAACGCAGATACCTGCAACAAGGGGAAAATGAGACACCTAAAAGCCTTACCAAAACCTCCAAGGATGCAGCTGCAGCCAATGTCAGTTTGCAGGAAAGCAAAGCACAGTGGTGGACAGTCAAAATTAACAGTGTTCTAAGTGTAACAGAGGGGGGACTATTTACACAGGTTAGAAAATAATTTCTAGCTTTAAAATCCTTATTTAAAACTTGGTGGTTCTCAGGGGTATGGCCATGTAATACCAGCATCACACTACCATGGTCACAGATATCAATGCAGCTCCAATCCTGTCTCAGGTCTTGAATGAAAACTCTACTGGACACAAAGTATACATAAGAAAGACTACTTTAGACTTTTTTACCACTCCCCTTTAAATTTGTTATAGATTCCTGATTTTGGAGAACAATTTTATGTACACAACTTATCTAATAACTCCAACTCCCTGCTGAAAACAAAGCACATTATTTGCAGCAAGTCTTAGGTCAAAAGCACAATGTGGTATCAAAGTGTTGTATAAAGAGGATAAATCATTTTATTTCTGTGATTGCACTTAGTATATTAATGTTTCTGTGACAAATAAGAAGCCAAAGAAAAGCAATCTATCCCTATGAATCTGTACAGACAGAATGTACCCACATCACCATGATCGTCACACAGACTCATTGAAAAATCAAATAAAGCTCTTCCAAAATTATTTAGGGTGATAGTCTGAGATCTGTTTAAATTATAGCTTTGAGTCTGAGTTCTGAGTGCTGTTTATCTGCTGCCTTCTACCTAGACATTTGTGAGAGGCTGCTAAGAAACACACATGAGATAATACCAAACAGCAGTGAAAGTTTTTAAAGGCTTAGCTCATTTCCTAGAAAATGTTAGGGAGCTGCAGATTCAAGCAAGGTGAAAAATATTTCTCTCAAAGCACATGGAATTCTTAGAATTAGAACATTAGACACTTTTTAGGATGTTTTAAGTGAGATATGTAAATATTATAATTAAAACACCCACAAAACAGTTGCCCCTCTGAAACAGAAAAGCCACGATATTTCAGATAAATAATGCCAAGTATATCCAGAAGTGCCTGTACTTGAATCCTGGTTTTTGCACTCTGCCAGTAACTGGCAGCACCTCTGCCAAGCAGAGGGCAGCTCCTGTGCCATGCAGCTCTCAGGCCTCACACCTGGGTTTTCCCTGTTGTTGCAGGCATTGGTGACACCCAACATCTGTTGCACTTACAGAACTCCAGCAGATGAGATGGTTCGTTTCAGGGTCTTCCACCAGCGTCCAGAGTTTTGTTAGGAAGGCTGGGACATTGCTGGAGTATCCATCCATCACCAGAGAGCTGGGTGAATCCTGCATAGCTTTGCAGCGTCCCAGCTAAACTGACCCCATTGCCCTGGGCGCGCCTGCTGCCCCGCACGCGCCTGCGTCCCACACAGAATGAGCCACCCAATTTTATCCCAGGCCAGTGGAAAGTAGGCAGCCAGGGAGTCACATCAGCAGTGCTGCTCGCACTCTTAAAAACTCAGCACAATGGGATGGCATCACCAGTCCCAGAGAACAATACACAGAATGAAAATGCACTGCAGCCGATCTCGCAGAGCTGTGAATAAATACGCAGCGTCATGCAAAGGGAACACGTGCTGCCCACCTTATGCTGGGAGGTGGGCAAGTCACCAAAGCAAACCCACCTGCCCGGGGTCTGGGGGACACCCAGGCACAGAAATCACAGGTTTCTGAAGGCACCCAAGTTGTTAGTTTGGAATTTTCTTGTCCTAAACTATGGCTGGCATAGACAAACGAGAGCTGGCCAGACTCAGGGCTGTACATCTTCAGCAAGGGCTGTACATCTTTGACTTTGAAAAGTCAAAATTGTAAGCAGGTTTAGCTGCTATGTTATTTATCAACAGAAATTATTTAGCTCTTGCAGGAGAAAAGAGGATGCTAAACACAACTACACATGGAATCTATTAGACAAGATGGTTTTACCATTAATATAAAAGCCTTAAATAGCTCTAAATAAATGTGTGGCTTAATGTCAGGGTAATTTCAACTCACAAACTGCTCTTTAAATAACATAATAAAATATAAAATCAACATTAAATTTTCCTGAAGTCCTTAGCAAAAACTTGCAAAGCTCAACATTCCTGCTAAAAAATGGAACAGACTTCTCACCTGATGCCTACAGAGTCCTTTAAGGCCAAACACTGAAAGAGTCAGGAGGTGAGAAGAGACAAGATAAGTAAGTGTCAAGATAAGGATAACAATGCAATCATTTCTTCTTGCCATTTTCAAAGGGCAGCTTAGAACAGTGTACTAAGAATGTGGTATTTCCCCTAAAACCCAAGTCACCATCACTAACTGACACAACCCAGCAAGTAACACAAATTTTATATAAGCAGCTGCTAGTCATGCCAGGTTACATCATCACACACAGAAGGCACAAGGTCAGCAGTGCCACAGCAGAGTGGAGTAGATGTTTGACATGCACTGGAAACAAGGATCAGGTTATTCCTGCAAAGGTGCTTGGACAGAGGACCCCACTCCTCTCACCTGACCTCTGTCAAGTGCCAAACAGAGCTGGAAGAACAGCTGCAGCCCCTTGTATGCATACCTGGAAGATTCTATGTCCATCTCAAAGATAATACAATATTCAGACAAGGATTTCTTCTGGGATGTAATGCCACAGTTCTGCAGCTGTCTGTCAGAGCAGACATTTTGCCAATTCAGTCAGGTTTAAACATGGGAAAACTTCCAAAACTACAATTAATTCTCAAGAGTCCCTGTTGAAGAAAAATAAAACAAGAGCACCCAAAAAGGGACAGCGACACACATTAGGATTTAACTAACAAATCAAACTGGACTAGAGAGGAGGTTAAAAAAAACCAAACTTGAAATGTCACCATATTTTGAATTTGAACTTAAAAAATTATGAAAATCTCTTGGTCAGTGGTTTCATAGTTTTTTTCAATCAATCCTAATAAGCTGACTGATACTTTTCAAGAGTTAAAATTGTCAGATCAAAGCTTTTTTGGGAAAAAATTGGGTTTTTTTCCCTACAGTGAGGTTTTGCTACTCTGAGTAATAAAAATGCAAGGGAATTTTCTGGTACTGCTGCACTGGTATTCAAAAAGCTGAGACAGATTTCTCAAACTGTGAGGGAAAAAACCTCTTAGCAAGCAGAAGCTCTGCACAGAAAACAGCCTCAAATATCCATTTTTTTACTGATAGTGCAACAGAAGACCTCAAGTAGAAACCAGCAGCTTAATGACAATGGTCCTTGCCTGTGATGAGATGCTGCAGTTTGGAAAAAAACCTTCTTTGACTTTGACTCCAGTTTGCAGAAACTGCACTTACAAGGTCTGACATAATAAGGGAAAAGTGTATTTTAATCAACCTTTCCTGTGAACTATAATGCAGAAGAGTAAGTGTCTGGGAAGAAGGTTTAGAGCATCAGATCATTACCTAACTTTTCCATTTGCCTTCTTCCAAAATGCGTTGCACCTCTCTTCTAGATTTCTGCACAAAATAAACTACCACCATGACACGTTTCTTCAGCCCTCTCATAACCAGGCATGAGATTTTTAAAAGGAAACATCCCCCTTCTTAGGCCAGCCCTGGAGTGTGGCCCAAGTCTCACAATCTCACTCTGAATTTCATGGCATGCCCTTTCTGGGGCTGTGGAAGCCCCAGGACCCAGAGTCACAACACTCCCTCAGCAGTGCAGGTTTCATTTAAATGAAAACCTGTGCACCATGAGAGCCTCAAACAAGGGCTGGAGCTGAAACCCATGAAGCAAGAACAGAGCAGCAATGCAAAAAGCCTAACGCAGAGGGGAACACGACTGCACGTTTTTCTAGAATGTGCTGCTTTGAAGCGTGACTCCTTACTGGGAGTGTGAGGTGGCAGCAGCACAGCAGCACTGCTATCTTATCTGCCATCGTATCAGCAACAACCCCCTTCCCACCCAGCCAGCTACAGCAGCCAAGTGACACCGTCCTGCTTCCTGCCTGGGAACTCAGCATCTTTTGCCATCTTTGACAATCACCTCGACAGCTCGGACATTGCTTCTCTACTTTTAGCTGCTTTTAATACTGTCTCTAACACAGATCTGCTAGTGTTAAGGCAAAATGAGATCTCATGTGTTCAGCTCCTTTTGCTTTATGATTTCCTTAAAGCCTTTGGAGCCACTAAGAAGGATTGTGAATCTCATAGACAGTAAGAGCGTGCTTTTAGCCTTCTGACTGCTGCCAGCTCAGGGCAGCCTGTCCTATCCCAGCACCAGCCCCCCAGGCAGACTTGCCACTGAACCCTGACCCCCCAGTTCTGTGCCAGCTGAGCCCCACTGAGCTACAGCCTCTCCCCTCACTGCCATCTTTACTTCCCAAGTGGGAAACAACAAGATGAAACTCCAAGTGTTCATCAAGCACTTGGATTTCTCCCCATGGGACGCTCCCAGAAGGCACAAACTCAGCAAGGGTCAGCAGAGGAGAAACTGGGGGCTCAGTTACCCATTCTTTTTTTACCCCCACAACATACGGCAGGTGGATTGGCTTCAAGGACAAAATATTTCCAGGATATGGGTGGGTGATGCTCCCCACAGCAATCACGCTGCGGTTCCCACCTGGTTCTGGGAGCCAGCACTGCTTCAGGTTTAGCTTTTGAAGTGAAATGTTGGGATGTTCAGGTTCATTTCGCCCCATCAGACAGACCTTAAATGTATGAACTCACTTGCTTAAACTGTTAGCAAGTAAATGCTTTGTTTCCAGAAGCATTGGCACCATCAGGCCTGCTGACTCTGAAGGGGTCTGTGGGCACTGCCTGCCCCCCTAGATCTGACCCTGTGATCCAGAGCACCCAGGAGATCCAGCCCAGATTAACCCCTATACAGATCTATTTGAATCACATCTTTCCTTTAGCAAACAAATTAGGTTTATATTGTTAAAATACTGCTGTTGTAAAATAGCATCAGATCTGTAAGTATTTTTAGCATTTTCAAATGCTTCCTGCTTTTTTGCTTTTTTTTTTTTTTTTTTTTTTTTTTTTTTTTTTTTTTTTTTTCAGTTTAGTCCCCCAGTTTGCACAAACCACTGCCAAGCCAGAGTGACTGCAGCTTGCACGTGAGCCCAAAATCTGGCCTCAGGCCCATGCCAGCTTTTCACCAGCTGGGGACAAACAAGGGAGCTGCTGTTATCCTTCAGCTCACAGGGCACCTATGCAGGGCAAATGTAGCCTGGGCAGGAGGCTGCTACCTGAGTTGAGCAATGGAGACCCAAATCATGCTTTGATGGGCACAGAACCTCTCGTGGACTGGGAAATGCTGCTTCATTCTCTCTACCTATCCAAACTCTCAGCAGCAGCACTACGGGGAAAAGCTGACAAATGCCAGCCAGGACCCTGCAGCCTCGCGTGTGTCAGCCACAGGCCACGCAGGGCCTTCAAGCCACCGCACTCGCCTCCATCCCTAATGGTCCACAGAGACACATCCATCCCAGCCCTCGGGCAGCTCCGGAGCCACCTGAACGGGCTATTTCTGACAGATCTTCACCTACACGAGACACCAAGCCGCCGAGCTGGGAGGGCGGCCTTGCGGCGGGGACACCTGGAAGCGTCAAGGTGTGGGCAAGCCGCGGCCTGCGCTGCCCCGCAGCAGCCCCTGCCCCGCGCGGCCTCGGGGCCTGGACAATAGAAGGCATTAAAGGGAAGCGCCGCCGGCCATTCCAGGGGGCTGTTGGGATTTACTTTCTCCTTCCCGTTTCCCCGCCCGCAGCGGGGTGCCGAGCGGCGCCGCGCCCGGGCGGAAGTGTCGGGGCCGAGGCCGGCGCTGAGGAGGTAAAGCCGCCCGGGGCCGCCGGGCCGGGGCTGCCGCGGGCAGGGGGCCGGGGGCGCGGGGCCGGGGCCGGGCGGGCCCGCCGGGACAGCTGGAGGGGCCGGGCTGGAGGGGCCGGGCTGGGGGGACACCCGGGCACCGAGCGGACACCCGGGCAGCGGGGGCAGCCTGCGGGCGGCACAGCGCGGCGGGACGGGGCCGGCGGCTGCTCCGGCGCTTTTCCCTTATGGACAGCCCCCTCCCAGCCAGGCTGTGACGGGAATTGAGCAGCAGCGGCCTGACGCCTGCAGAAGTCAGCGAAAAGGCAGTAACCCTGATCGCAAACGTGGCTTACCGTCCGGGGCTGGCTTTCTGAAGCACCCCACCGCGGTTTGACCGCGGAGCCGGGACAGGCGTGGGGCAGTGCTCACTGGACGGGAGGATTCAGCCGCTGGGTTAACACTGCAGAGGCACAAGAGCAAGGGGCGTAAACAAGGCAGAGGGGGTCACAGAATCACAGAATGGTTTGGGTTGGAAGGGACCTTTCCAAGGCCATCTAGTTCAACTCCTCTGCGGTGACCGGGGACCTCTTGAACTCGGTCAGGTCTCTCAGCCCAGTCCAGCCTGGCCTTGAATATTTTCAGAGATGAGGCATCCACCACCTCTCTGTGCCAGCACCTCACCACCCTCACTGTAAAAAATTTCTTCCTGATATCTAATCTAAATCTACTCTCTTAGTTTAAAGCGATTACCTTTGTCCTGCCTGTGTAGAGTGTCCTGTAACAAGAGCACTGGGCCCTGTGAACAACCAGGGAACCAGGACCTTAAGGAGAACGTCTCTGGTGGCAATGGGGCTTCAGTCCATGGGAGCTTGCCAGAGCCAGGACTGCTGGGTGGTCCCTGGAGTGCTTCAATCATTTCACATTTTGCCAGCTTGGCTAGTCAGAGGCACAGGGACTGAACCTCCGCTTCAGACTATCTTTGGATTATAGAATGAATGGACTCCAGTGGAAAATGAAAGCAAAGCTTTGTGAGCTTCTGTCTTTGGGATATGGTGTCCCACTGAGGTGTGCTTTACAGAGTAACAGTAAACCCCCCCAAAGGCTACACTTGCTTCAGCAACATCAGCACTGCTCTAAGAAGTAAGAGTAAATCTCCATAAGCCTGTTGTGCATGTGCTATAGCACTCCCCTGGCATCAGGCCATTTCCCTTATGGTCTCTGTGTGATTTTGTAGGGTGCTGAAGATGGCAGGCAGCTCCCCTCCTTGGACTGGCAGCGCTTACCTCTTCCTTCAGTCAACCTGCAAGACCATCGCTCTGCCTTCCCTCTACGAGAGCTCCCAGAAGAAGCCTTGTGTGTTCAAGGCCCTGAAGCTGGCATTAGCAGGTACCCATCCTCTGGTATCTTGGTGTGCAGTGCCATGCCTTTCTTTAATCTCACCCTCATGGGTAAGGAAAGCTCATGCTCACTCTGTTTAGGAAAGGCAGTAAAGTGAAGGAAGCTCAGCAGAGGTTCACCAGGATGTTTGGGGGCTGGAGTACTTTTCCTGTGAGGAGAGGCTGAGGGAGTGGGACCTGTTGAGCCTGGGGAAGAGAAGGTTTCAGGGGACCTACCAATAGCCTGCTGATAGTTGTGGGAGAGAGAGATGGAACCACACTGTTGATGGGTGCATGGGGAATGAGAGGCGAGAGGCACAAATTGAAATGAGAGGTAGACACCAGATAAAACACCAAATGTTTTCCCCATTAAGACAGCCAGGCAGTTGCCCAGAGTGATTGTGTACTCTCCATCCTCAAGGGCTTTCAAATGGGACTGGACAAAGCCCTGAGCACCTGGTTCTGACCTCAGAGCTGACCCTGCTTTACGTAGGAGGTTGGGCTAGACACTGACTGGGCTTCCTTCCAACTTGAACCATCCTATGAATTGTCCAACTTTATGAATGTTTGTTTAAACCCATTTATGTTAGAGGGGAAAAGATTGCAATTACCACGAAAGAAAATTTAACTGCTGTCTTTACCACCACAGAAACATTATTCCTGCTTTGAGAAGCTTGTTTTTAAATCAAGTGATAGCCAGTATAAATTCATTTCTATTCAAATTCTGATACAATTCAAATTCTGATATAAACAGACACACATTAGTTTGAGGTGTATGTAACCCTATTTACATTTAAAAATTACTTGAGATGCAAATAGCTATAAAACTATAGTTCTCTATCCACCCTTGCACCAAGCACACTGCAGAATAATAGTAATTTGAAGAGTTACCTAGAAAGACTTTCATGGTGTTCTTTACCTGTCACACAGATGAGACTCTAGTGCTTAATTGGGCTTCTCTAACTATTCTGCAGTTTCTTCTGGACATCATGCCAAGTCAGTTTATCCAATACAGACCTGCTCATTTTGCAGCTCATTCAAATACAGGAAACAGGAAGCAAGCAGCCCAACTCAATTGTCCAGTTAGGCTTGATTTGTGGCTGCTTTGTGAATCTGCTCCCACATTTAAAGGACAGCTCACAAAACTGAAATCCTACCATGCTTATTCAGACCCGAAAAGGACATGAAATCTTAAGCTGAGGTTTCATGCAGAAATTCCTGCAAAGTCACATCTTTTGAGGTAGCTTTACAGCTGTCTTGTACACTCTTCATAAAGGTTTCCATGTCTGTGCAGCTTTCCCTCCACATCCCCCCTGCCCTATTATGGAAATTTTGTTTAATTTCCATAATAAAGCACTTAATAAAGCACTCATAAAAAGCAAAGCATGAAAGAAGTGATAAAAAAATCATCCACAGTGAATTAAAATGTCTTTTCTAGGTGCCTAAACCCATGTGTCAGTTATACATGTGGTCCAAACTAGACCAGATGCAAACAGGACTTAGTAACCATGTAAAGCCACTGTTAGATGCTATAGTTTTAAATGCAAGGTCACTTGCCCTGCTTCATGTGGAGCACACAAGTCTGCCTTGCCTTAAGATTGTCCTCCATGCCATGACATGTGGTTTCGAAATACCTGGTGTAGTGCCAGTGTGAGCTGGTGCCTCCATACAGCCCTCAGTGACAGCCCACAAGGTTCAGGCAGGTCTGGAAGCAGTACAGCAGCCTCACATAGGCCTCTGCTGCAAAAAAAAAAAAGAAAAACACCTACACAGAACTTATCAGCAGCATATAAAACCCTTTGAAGATAAGGGTAATGAGCACAGCTAATAAAAATTAAATTCTGCTGGGAGAAGGAAGAATGAAGTCCTGGCATTTTCTGTTTCCACATCACTCATGCTCCTCCTGCACTAATGTTAGAGGGTACATCCCTGGCTTCTCCTTGTTTAGGTTTTAGCATGAATTAATTCTCTGTGCAAAATAACAAGTTAAGGCTCAGTCTCAAGCAGCTTAATCCCTGTGGCTGGATCTGTCATTTGCTGTTTGTGAGATGTGTTAAAGGCTCAGAGAGACAAAAGTTACCTCTAGGCGGTGGAGAGGAAGCACTGGGTTTCTTTCCATCACTGCATAAAACTCCAGCCACAAGGACTGAAGGCTGACTGAACACTGAGGTGAACTGAGCTTTCATCTATAAAGCTTTGCTGTGCTACCAGTTTATCATAGCCATCTCTGCCCTGGAAATGGAACCTCAAATTTAAAACTTGCCCCAATAAGCAGTGTCCATAAAATTACCTGGGATGTAGTTCCATACCTCTTCAGCTGGACACCATACTTCATGGAGGGCAGTGGTGGCAGGGCAGCATGAACTTAATCCTTCCCTCTTGGTTTAACACACTTTTCCATCCCAGAGGACTTTATCACGAAGAGAATTCACAAGCTCCTCCATTGCAGGCTTGTTGTGGATGGGTGTGGGTCTGGTGGGCTGGCTCATGCCTGGATTGTGACCGTGCTCCCTTCTCCCTGCAAGACTCCACTGGCAGTGTGAATGGTGTGGACATGCTCAAAGTGCACTGCAGCCACCCCCACCTGATAGTGCAGCTCAGGTTCTGCAAGCAGGAGAACTGCCGCCGCTTCCTGCGCAGCTACCGCGACGGAGCGCTCCAGAAGTCCCTCCAGAGCCACCTCCAGCTCTCCTTGGCCACAGCCATGGTGCCTCTGGAAGTGGAGCTGAAGGCTGGCAGTGAGCACCTTGACCAGATGCTGAAGGATGAGGATCGTTGCCTGGAGTGCATCTACAGAGAAAAGGTGAGCGGGAGAGGGAGGGAGGCTGGACAGCAATGAGGAAGGCACTGGGCTTGCAGAGGTGGGTGCAAATCTTGTTCTGATGCAGCATGTCAGGTTAACAAACTTCTCAGTCCTTCAGCTCTTTACTGTAATGTGGAGAAATAGCTCTGCCCTTCCTCAGAAAAGAGCTGTGCACTTTTCTGAAAGGGCAATAGAGTTACCTAAAGCAGCCTGCAAAGATCCTGCTAACTCTCTGTGCCTTCTGTGTATAACAGCTAGTGTGGCTGTTAACCCCACTAAGACAAGGAGTTCTAGACAGTGCAGCTGTCAGCACAGGTGTGCCTCAGTACAGCTGTGAGTCAGGCAGAGAGGAACAGCCCTGGCTGGAGCCATCACTGCTCTGCAGTTCCCTCCCCTTCCTCACACAACACCTCCTCCCAGAGTGTCAAAGGTAACTCCACCTGGAAATGAGCAGTGGAAGTGAGTGCAAACACGGCACATCACACCAAAAACTTGTGTCAGAGTGGGGACACACAGCATCTGCTACCAGCAGGAGTAGGCTGCCCCTCTGAAGGCAAAGTCTCTCTCATCTGGCATCTGGCTCATTGCACACTTTGGCACTGGCACTCTAATCCTGCTTGCAAGAACAGTGAGATCTTGTCATCTCACTACAAGGCACTTGACGTGATTAAACTCACTGACTTGTTCACTTCCTCTCTTTTTTTCTATCTGGAACTTTAGTTCTGGTTCCTCTAAATGGTCCTGAAAAAACAGGCACTCACTATCAATCAGGTTTATTAGGCACAAGAGCATGTTTTTCCAGGTTGCTCTTCTGTAAGCACAGAGAATAAACTCAAACCTTTCATCTCCAAACCAAACATGTGATATCCCATTCCCCGTGAACCGTGCCTTGCTGCTCCCTCCCTGTGCTGAACTGGCTGATTGGACAAAAGAAATGGGCTTATTCTCAGTTCCCCAAAAGTGACTCAGTCTGACCCTGCCTAGCAGTGCAACAGGCAGAAAGATGGCACTGGGACACGGCCTTCAGCACCTGAGAGCAGTGCTGTGTACCTGCTTAAGTGAGCTAAACAGTGTTTACCTCTGATTGAGGCACAGCACTGCCAGGTTTTGACTCTTCCCATGTGCTTTGCCTTCTTTACTCCTTTTCTCATTACATGCTTTTTGGAGGTCAGACTAATTTTCTCTTGGCTAGTGAAAAAAACTGGCTTGGGGAGGACCCAGGAACAACAAACCTTGGGGAGCAGATGGGCAGAGAGAGAGACAGAGAAGGTGGGTAACAGGAGCTGCCTGCTTGGGTGGCCATGAGCTGTTAGATCAGATCACCCTGTTCTGTGGGTCTCACCCTCACAGGGAGTTGGGAGAAGCCTTGCTGCCTGCAGTGCACCCTAGTTCTTGCAGAGAGCTGCTGGAAATGAACGTGGGCTAGTAGCAGTTTTGTGCAGCTTGTAAGCACTCACTGGTGCAGGTGAGAAACCCAGTGGGGAGAGATTGTCTATTTCATATCACATTACAAATTCAAATCCACACAGCCAACCTATTACAGCCAGAGCTCCACTAGACCACCTCATTTGGCTGGCTGCAGCTCATGCTATGTCTCATTGCTTCTCTCTTGCCATCAGCAAGCACAGCTTTGCAGGCTGCTGGCCCTGGCAGAGTCACTGACGCCGTTTGCGTTACAGCCTGACCGCCTGCCAGATGAGGAGATCACGGAGCTGGAGGAACGCCTCAAGAGCCTGATGCTTCACCAGAGCACCAACAACAATGTGGCTGGAAAAGACTGCCCATCTCTGAAGCCCCCATCTCAGCCTTATCCTCCTCAAGGCAGCTCCCTTGCCACACAGCTCACTTTCATCTTTCAGGGACAACAGTTTGGTGAGTAGCTAGAGCTGACCAACAGAGGCCTTGGTCTGCCTCCGAGCCCAGGAGGGAGGATTATCATGATTACATATTGGGGTGTACATCAGATAAAGCAAGGACTTCCCAGCATCCCATAAGGAAGGAATTAGAGTAGTCCTAAGATATTGCCATGGTGCTTCAGGTCAGGCATCAACCTGTTTTCTTTTCTGGGGTGGCACAGAGCCAGATGTTTCAGAGTCTATGTCCCTTCCAGGTTCCTCACATTTCAAAATTAATAGTGAAAGGAAGAACAGAGAGTATTTTTCTCTTCTTCCATGTCACTTGGTTGAGGTGAGTTAATAGTGTAGGTTGAATCAGACTGGGGAAGTTACTGTGGACACCCTCAGCCCTGCTTTCAGACAGGACTGATTTGTCCAGGCTCCCTCAGTTCACCAGCTGGCTTTGGGGTCTGTCCCTACAGGGAGCTTTCAGAGAGTCTCAATAGCAATATCAGCTTGAGATAAGCTAGGTCATTTCTGATCTGGCTTAAGCTGTGTATAGTCCCCAGTGTATAGTCACTAAACAGCTGAGGAGAGAGCTTCTGTCAGCATTTCAGTGTTTTGGGGATGTTTAGATAGGCAACAGGGGACTTTGTCAGAAAGACCTTACCAAGTTGCCTTTGAAAGGCTAAAACAAATGAAGAGGGTGTCCATCCAAAAAAAAAAAAAAAAGATCTCTGGCAAACCACAGGCCACAGGACAGTTTTGAGAGAGAAAAAAAAGAATAGGTCTTGCCAAGCTTGCAGGGTAGGGAGCAGCTGGGTAAGGCAGGGAGCTCAGACTCCCTGCTCCACAGGATACTGACCAAACCTTGAACTGGCCCCAGCTGCATCACATCAGCCATGAAACTTCTGTGTCTTACCTGGCCTCTGCCCCTTTCAGACAACAGAACAATCACACCAGATGACCACCAGAAGTTTGCCAAGTCCGTGTCCAAGAAGTGGAAGCAAGTGGGTCGCTCTCTGCAGAAGTCCTGCCGGGCCCTGCGTGACCCCGTCATTGACAACCTGGCGCTGGAGTACGACCGAGAGGGACTCTATGAGCAAGCCTACCAGATGCTCCTCAGGTTCATCCAGTCCGAGGGCAAGAGGGCCACCATAGCACGGCTGATCACAGCCCTGGAGGAAAACGGCCTTGTCAGCTTGGCTGAGGAGCTCTTGGGCCTCCATTCCAGTGAGGACTGCTCCTAGAGCCCCAAGGACAGTGCCATTGCTAAGGGCTTTCCTGCTTTAGCTACTGTATGAAACTGCTGCCAGTGTCTGGGAATGTAAAGTCCGGAATGTCACCAGAGGTTTCCATCGCGGTGGAAATGCTCAGGGGAGAGGTTCTGTGTTTGCAGAAGCCAGCATGGACCTCTGAGTTTCCTTATTTCATTGTGTTTCCAGAAATATAGCACTACCTTCCTGTGAACTGGTGAGAGGCTTTCACCCTGACTTCCTTCAGGACTGTGACAGGGAAGCAGCCAGACAGAGAGCCGTAGGGGAGAATTAGGGAGAGGAAAAAAGTAAGCAAGGCTTCTCGTAGAATTTCTATGGGAAGCAGAAGATGCCACTGCTTCTCAGGCTCTGTCCAGGGCCATCACCTGGAGAGCTGCAATATATTTTTACATTGAAAACATTTTTGCCCTCAGCCATGACATCAAGTAAAGGAAAAGGAAAAAGTAAGGAAATGTCAATTTTACATTATTTTCCTTCTTTGTTTGAAGAACAAAGAACATTCATGGCCAGAGTATCTGTTCTGCCCTACTCTATTATAGCTCCTTCCCACCTCTCACCATCTGAAGGCTTTCCCTCTACCTGGGACAGCCATGGTCTTCCACAGGGCAAAAGATTGCTGCTGTACAACAAATGGCAGACACTGAACAAGCATTTTGGACAAACTCAAATTCAGACAATGATTGTCAACATTTTCTCATCTGAGGTAGACAGTAATACGTTGATTACCTCTTTCCTGCCAGCCTGAGGGAGCCTGCAGCTGTGGAAAGCAAAACACAGCGCTGGAAGGAAAAGTCTCCTCACCAGCAAGTTACCTGTGGAGCCTGGTTTGGAAGTGCTGCCCTCAGGGCACTGCAGCATCAAATGCCATCCTCAGACCACAGAGCTGAGCAATCACCACACCCAGCTGGCTGCTCCTGCCTTCACTCACTTCCCGACCACCCTCAGCCTGCTGGGCCCCTGGAGGGGACAGCTCACCCTGCTGTGTCCCACAGGTGTCAGGACCTACAGAGAGCCTTTCCCTGGCATTGCTGTCACTGTGTGACAATCGAACATCAGCTGCCACCGTGCCTGGATTTACCTGCACTGATTTTTAGGGTTAAAATTGTTTAAGAGACAAATCTCCCAAACCCCAGGGCTGACTCCTGCTTTCAGTTCCCATGGGAGAAGTTGAGTGTCTCCTGGTATGGCTGATGCAGACTGCAACACAGCAGCTGCACTTCCGCTGTGACAAAGCACAGAGCAACGAGTGTCTGGCATGATATGGGTCCTGCGAAGCAAAACAGCAGCTCAATTACCTTTGCCATATTCCCAGTGCTTTCCTGATAGGTTTTTACTGATAATATTCCATTAATTCTATCATTTTTTTCCTTCCCATCTGTGGGAATAGCCAGTGGGCTGTGGAAATATTTTCAGGTGCAGAGGGGGACTCTGGCCACACACACAAAGTCTATGTGCACATGATCATATTGGGCTGCTAGCAGTCATGGTAGGAGCAATTCTGAGGCCTTTTAAACCACAATTTACATCTTACTCCTTCCCTGGAGTCAAAGCTGTGAATCAGTAAGGAGGAACATAACCTCAGACTCAGGTGTGGGCCCAGATCCAGGCTCCTGGGGCTGGAGACGTTCCCGTACCTTCTGCTGCAGTACCTGAGCATCAGTCACTGGAGACCTGGATGGGCAGGATTTAGATGGCCTGCTTTGAGCCAGCTGGGGTCCACATGCCTCAGATGAGCTGAGTATCCCATCCTTAGCGTGTGCCAGGCAGACTTGACTTGTTTTCTGCAGATTCTGAACCCCTGAGGTTGCATACAGAACCAGGAAAGGAAGGGGGTTACGTATGGGGAGAAGGTTTTCAGGGTGTGAGTGAATCTGCTTCCATCTTGCCCCTACCTTCCAAGGAAGCAGGACTTCATGCAGGCACCACCTCTGCAAGAACTGTGGCTCCATCACCTTTTATTAAGCCATTTTATATCAGTGCCATTGCAGTTTCATCCCCTCCACTCCTGCTCACACATCCTGCCCTCTCCCTTCCAGCAGTACCAGTGCTCTTACCAAAATGAAGCAATTACCTCTCTGACAGTTTGCCTTTTGGGACCCTCACAGTGGTGCTGATCTTGCCTAATTTAGGCTGCTGTGGATCCATACCTCAAAGTATTTAGCCTTCCTGCCAAATCCCAGCTGGGGAACTCTGGCAGAAACCCACCTGACAAATCATATTTTAAAAAATTAAAAAATCAGAAACTTGAAAATTACTTTAAGAGCAAGAGAGTTTGCTCTTGATTTTGCAGAAACTACTTTTTTAAGAAAAGAAGGTCATATGCATAGCCTGCTGTCTCATTTGCAATTAATTTTTCTAAGCTCTCAGACCAGCTATGTGTGCACAACTTGCACATATAGTTATAAGGCAGCCTCTGAATAATGAGAATTACTAGGTTTTGTAGTATGTGTTAATGCTCAAAATGAGGAAGTCATATTATTCAGCTTCTACTTCAAGTCCAGAAAACTTTTTTACTGCTGTTACTCTTTCACAGAGGACTAACCATGAACGTTTTCTGAATGTGAACGTTTTCTTTCTGCCAGGAACAGGCAGGTGTATTTCCTCTTACTCACATATTCCCTGTTAGAATTCCCTGTCAGAAGTGCCATTAAGTGCTGGAAACCCTGGCAACCTTTCTGGAATGTCATAATCTCCAACAGCATTCACAGGTGCCTTCATTGCAGAGACTTGAAGGAAAAGGGTTTATCAGTGATATTCCACGGCAAAATTGTCTCGAGCACATGGCATGGTTTGGGACATAGCAGTGGCTGTTTCATACCTCCTTTTCCATGAGCAGTCATCATCGTGGTGGGAGATAGGCCATGGACAGTGCTGCTGCTGGAGAAATTGGCCTTATCCCAGTAACTGCTCTCTCCATATACTGAGGTATATCTGTGAAAAAGAAGAATTCAGCGGTGATGCTGGTGTTTCAGAATCAAACACAATATTAAAAGCAAATAAAGGTGCTAATCAGTTGCATGTAAAATCTAAACCAGAAAAAACATAGAACAAGCCACAGAAATGAGGCCAAAATGTGCTTACAGGAAGAGATCCAAGAAGACTTTTTTGCTGGTACAGATTGTTTTTGTCGTTTTAACCATGTTTCAGATTTGAAGGAGCCTCCATTCAGTCTGCCAGAAGGAATAAAAGATCCATCCAAAGGAGAATTTGAATGATTTGTTTTGGCATAGCTGACCTACAGTGTTCAAACAGATGATAACAAAGAGGAGAGTGAAGTTAAAATGCTCACCAGATATACTTTGACATGAGGCATCTGATAGAAGCAAACCTGACAGGATCCCCTGATACAAAATTGTCTCAAAGGAAAAGATCTGTTTGTTTCGCCATTTATTTCAAAGGCAGGTTCAGCAGAGGAGCTGTCCTGCTGTCTGGGTCACTGTCTCCCCTCTGCTGTTCTCAAGGAACCACACCCCGACAGCTGCCCCAGACTCTGAAACCAGGAGTGAGCAGAATGAGGAGCCTCAAATTCACTTAAATTGATGATTTAGTTAAACTGAAAATTCTGGTGAACCTCTGGTATTGTATCTGGTATTCTCAAACCAAGGAGGTGCAGAAGGGGGATCAAGAGGGTTTCTGAGTCTGACCCACATGTTGCAGTGTGTGCATGACACTGGTGCTTTACACTGCACAGGGGGCTGCATTGAATTTTAAACTCCCTGAAGGGAGCTGGCTGTACATCTCTAATAGAAACCCGTATGAGATGTGTGGTTAATGTCTCTTCGTTTTCAGTGGAAAAATCCCTTTCTGACCATCTGATTCCAAATTCCCATGATATTCAGCATCAGATCTGGATCAGCCATCTACAGCTATGGACTGAAATGCCAGGCATACTTGGGTCTAGGACATTCAGCCTCCAAGGAATTGTCTTTTACAGAAAAAGCCCTTCGGAATATATTTTTTCCCCATTCTTTTTTATAAATAAATATATACTTTTGATGAAAACTGCCTCAGAGACTTTCACTGAGCACTTAACTGCAGTAGTAAGAGCAGGGGTCACTGAAGTTCTGGCCACATTTGCTGATCACCAGCTCCAGAGGAACATCCAGCCTGAGGGTGGATGCCCAGCTGGGCTCTGCCCGAAGTCACACATTTCTCCTGACATGCCAAGGCTGGTGTCCCACCTGCAAGGGAACAGCTCTGATTACAAGCCAACCCCTCCGTACAGAGCAGGGATGTCAGTAACCTGGGGCTGCTGCTGCAGAAGAAAGAACACAGGTACCTCGGGCTGCACAGGGAGAGCTGAAGCTGAGTCACATTTATGGCTGAGGTCTCTGATCAGCTGGGCTGGGCAGCAGGACCCGCTGTGGCTCGGGCAGCTGCCAGCCATGAGGAAAGGACTTGCCCAGCCTGCAGCACCTGAGGGCAGGGTCTGAGGGTGGCCCATCAGAACCCACTCTTCACGAGACAGGGTGTTGAGTAAAGCACAGCATTTGAGCTGAAATCAAAAATACATCAAATAAAGCACAGATGTTTGCAAAAAGGGATTTTTATATTCTGTTTTAAAAAGAGGTGTTTGTGAAAAGAGAGTAGATCAAACCTGCTGTTATGACAAGTAAATGAAAAACTTTCCTTCCTAAAGTGGTCGTGGCCTGGGCACCCTCCAGACACTTGGCCTCTGTAAGAGGAATAAGGGTCATTGTTTACAACGCAGAGACAAAGAAACAGCCACAGGGATGGGAAGTGCTATGGCTGCACTCAGCTGGCACATCAGTAGCGATGGCACGTTAGATTTCACTCCAAATAAAAGCTGCTTTGTAACATTTCAGGTGAAAAACAAAACAAACAAAGAAACAAACAAAGAAACAAACAAACAAAAACAAACATAAAAACAAAAACAGCCATAAAAACAACAAACCACACAACCAAAAAAAAACCCAAAAAAACCAAAAACAAACAAAAGTGGGGTTTGGGAATTTTTTTGTTCCACGGTTTTGAAGGGACCCTTGAATATGTCTTCACGCTCTGTACTGCTCAGCTCACACATCCTCCCATCATTTCTCTACTAGGAAAAAAAGAAACAACCCCCAAGTGGATTTAACTTCTGACCTGAACCCAACCTCTATTTTTCAATTTGACTCTTTGCAGAGGTAAATACTCACAAGGGAATTAAAGGAAAAAAGCCAAAGTATAGAAGGAAAAGAAAAAGAAACTCAGAAAAATTAGTACATTTCCTTTCGAAAAAAGTTAGGGCAGGGAGGGGCTAGAAACTAAAAGCCACCCTTTGTGCAGAATTGGTGCAAGTCCCCAACCTGGCTGAGCGTTCTCCCTCTCGGCCCCTCCGCCCTGTCCCGCCGGAGCCATCGGCGCTCCCCGGCCCCATCACGTGTCCGGCCTTGGACGGGGACCCGGCTCTTCCCCTGCCCGCGGGGCTCCCCTCGCTGCGGGGCTGGGGCTGTGCTGGGGGACCGGCCCGCTCCCATCCCTGATCCCAGCCCCGCTCCCGGCCCGATCCCGGTCCCATCCCAGCCCCACTCCTGGCCCCATCCCAGTCCCGCTCCCGGTCCCATCCCAGCTCCGCTCCCGGTCCCATCCCAGCCCCGCTCCCGTCCCGGGCAGCTCCGCTGGCTGCCGGCGGGGAGCGGCCCCGAGCCGCCAGCGCTGCTCGGCGCCCGCAGGCTTTCCCGGGCTTCGCTGGCAGGCTGAGCAATGTCTCTCGCTAACTACACGCAGATGTGCCTGCTTGGCAGCCCGCTGCGCAGACCGAACCGAGGGGACGCGGGATCAGCGCTGTCAAATGGGATGTGAGTATCTATTAAGCGCGTTTGATCTCGGTGGGTTGGGGAGGGTTGTGCGGCGAGCAGGGTGGACTGGAGTCTGTGCTTACTGCTTCCCTTTGCTCCCAGCTTTTCTTTTTGCCCCGCTGCTCTTGAATGTTGTTCCGTGCGGCAGCCTGGACCATGATGGTTAACACGCAGCAGGGTCGGCTGCAGGCTCCGAACACGCAGGCTCCAGCCCTGAGACATCTGCCTTACACTTTACTTTCCAGAGAACTTTCTTTGAATGTTTAGGTTGTTTTCACGGAAGTGTGGGGCTTCTTTAGACAATGCCTGCAGTGCTCTGAGACGGGGTTTCCTCCCAACCACAGACATGTTCCAGTGGTGGCACGTTACATTTGCAAGCCATTCTTCATCAGTAAAAGGACATGAATCTCCCCCATGTTGCACTGTGGTATGCTTTGAGCAAAACATGAGAATTTTCAAGCTCTCTAGGGTCACAAAAATAGAAAATAATTTAGCCCCTGTGAATCATCAGGCAGTTACTGATATTTTTAAATAGCTTTTGGGCAGATTCTGAGAAACTTATGTGTTGAGTGTAATTTTGAAATTAGTGGGGCACATCAGCATGCATTCCCTGTCCCATCTCCCACGGATGTAACAATACATCCATGCTACTGCACTGCAATTGCTTGGGTTTGGGGTGCATTGGGCAAATTATTTATCAGCAGAGGGTCTGGGAGCAGAAGAGGTGGCGAGCACTGCAGCCTGGGCAGGCCTGGGAAAGGAAGGGGTTTGTTTCAGTTTCTTAGTCCTTCACAAATCTGCAAGGCTTTATTCCCCTCCTGGGGCCCAGAAAAATTAATGTTTGAAAGAGAGACAGCAGGTTCCTCACCTTGGTCATTCAGGAGGGACCTGTCTCCCCAAAGCACTCAGGGTGTGAGTTGAGCTGCTGAGCCCTCTGCCATTCTGAAAATCAGACTACCAGCAGCAAGACTGCATCTGAAGGTAGGACAGTACCTCTGGAGGCTGCTGGGCCTGCAGAAGGTCCTTGGGCTTTACCTTCTCCTGCCTTGCAGGTGGCTGAGCCCTCGTTAGAGGTGCAGGGCTGTGCTCAGAGGAGCTGGAGTTTGCCAGGCTCCTGGGGCCCAGCCCGGGTGCCCGGCTCAGCTCAGGGCTCAGTTCAGGGCTCAGCTCAGGGCACAGCTCAGGGCACACAGCTCAGGGCTCAGTTCAGTGCTCAGCTCAGGGCACACAGCTCAGGGCTCAGCTCAGGGCTCAGTTCAGGGCTCAGCTCAGGGCTCAGCGCAGGGCTCAGTTCAGGGCTCAGCTCAGGGCACACAGCTCAGGGCTCAGCTCAGGGCTCAGCTCAGGGCACAGCTCAGGGCTCAGTTCAGGGCTCAGCTCAGGGCTCAGCTCAGGGCTCAGCTCAGGGCTCAGCTCAAGGCTCAGCTCAGGGCTCAGCTCAGGGCTCAGTTCAGGGCTCAGCTCAGGGCTCAGCTCAAGGCTCAGCTCAGGGCTCAGCTCAGGGCTCAGCTCAGGGCTCAGCCCAGTGCTGCACGGGCACTGCCCCCTGCCCAGGAGGCACAGAGAGCATCACACACTGCCTAGCGAGCTGCAGCCCCAAACCGTGCCCCGTGTGCCCGAGTGCTCACAGTGGGCCAGCAGGGCCAGGGAGCAGGGTGCTGGCAGCCAGCCCTCCCTGGAGCTCAGTCCTGCAGGCAGCTGCTCCTGCCAGGGTCTGCAGGGCTCCCGCAGCACCGCAGTCCCCAGCGAGGAGGGGCCAGTTCCTCTCTGGGACCCTGCACGTGGAAGCAGACGCCTCAGCAGCCCTCCACAGCAGCTCTGCAGCTCTGTGCTTGAGCTTCTACACTTCAGAGGAGTTTCTGACTGGGCTGGCAGGTGAAAGGAGGCGACCGCAGCAGCCGTTTGCGAGCAGTCATCCAACGTGACTGGCATTGCAAGGGGAAGGCTGGCAGTGCCAGCAGGAGGAACTGCAATAAAATGGGACCAGCCAGCTGGGAAGCTGATCAAACTACATATTTGAGGACTGAGGCAGACAGATAAATAAAGCACCCTGTCCTGTAACAGCATGGATCTCATCCATTCGTTTGCTCTGGCCTGGAAAAAAATTTCAAAATGCCCTGAAAAGCAGCTCTGACAGGAAAGTTGGAAATTGTCTTTGGAGCAGGGCCTGCATTTTTGTTACCTGCTTCCTCAGTGTTTTAGTCAACAGAGCTTTTGCCTCCAGGTACTACAGCAAATAGCAGCAGTGATGCTGCAGCGCTGTGACTGTGGCAGTGGCCAGCAGTGTCTGAGCTGTGCCATCGTGGGCAGCTGAGCACTGAGCCTCTGCTCCTCTCACTGTGCTCCCTTGGTTCTGGTTCAGGAACCCAGTTCCTGGGACAGCTCTCAAGACACTCAGCTAATTAAATCCTACAGCCTGCTCTCAGTTTGTTTACAGACTTCAGAACTTGTAAGCAGCTGAATAGGATGAGGTTTTATCTGGTAAGGCAGTGAGTGTTTTGATACTTCATTTTTCTAGGGCTTTGCACTTACCAACATGCCAAAAGGGGTCTTTGTATTTCAGCCACCTCTGTCTTCTAATCAAGAAGATCAAATAATTCAGCATCACTTTGTGATCCTGTAGCTCCAAATGAGACCTCTTCAGAAACACCCTGAAATGCAGAGGGGAGTTGTTCAACACCAGGGCCACTTGAAGCAATGACTTTGATGAGGTTATTGGCTTTGCCTAGAGTGGGGTGGTAGAAAAGCAAAGAAAGAAAGAAAGAAACAAACCCCAAACCCATGGAGGAATAAAAGCCATTACATGACACCCAAACACAGAAGTAGAACACAGCTTCTTCCTCTGCTCCAGCACACAGAGCTACTTTTCCCCTTTAAACACTTCAAACTCAGTTTAAATTATTAAACTCAAGTTGTTTCATGCAAGTTTTTGTGTGTGGGGCAGAACAAACCCCATTTCCATCACCTCACATGTGTCAGCTGACACAGTTCCCTGTGGGTACCCCAAAGAGCCCAGAGGAGGTTTTGCCAGGTTTTACATCAGGACAAGATTGAGAACTTGAAGCCTTGGCCTTTGCACTTCACTTCAGGTTCCTGTAGAAGGGTAGGAGAAGGATGGAGCCCAATGCAGCTTGAAGAGAGCATAACGTGATTCCTCACCCAAAGCAACACTTTCCATATTGGCATGTTCAGCAAGACATTTCAATTGAAGTGGTGCAGGCACAGGAGTCAAACACTCTCCCAGCCCTCAGGGGTGCAGGGGATGGGACCAAGGGTGTCAGAGGGAAGGTGCAGCCTCCAGGGCTTCAGGCAGTGCAGACTTCTTGGTGTCAGCATCCTGCCCTGGTGGGAGAAAGCTCACCTGCACACGTGTGTTTCACACAGCCCCAGCTGCAGCATGGGCACGGGGTATGTCATTACTGCTTCTTGAACAGTGCCAGGACTCTTCCTGGGGTAGAGGAACCAGGTGAGGAGGAACCTGGGAGTCTGCTTTGCTCTCGCTGAGGGAATCTGGATAGAAAAATTCCTATAAACCAGGCAGGAGAGGGACACGTGTACAGCCTTTTCCCCTTGCAGGCCAGAGCCCAGGCAGGTCTCAGTATCCAGCACTGGCTGCTAGAAGATGACTTTGTTCTTGTGGAATGCGTTCAGCAAACATGAAATGAAAACAAACATCCCAAACCTGAAGCATTGCCTCAAAGTATCCCCACCACCAAGATTGTACAATCTTCTCTGATGATTACAAAAAATCCTCATCAAACCCATCAGTGCTGGATGCCCCACACTTTCTTTAGCTCATTTTATGGACAGACAGCTAGGACACCTCCATCAGCAGCCACAGCCCCACACGTTTCATGGCCACACGCTGTCCCTCTGCTGCCCTACCCAAACCTACCAGAGGCAGCTCCAGCGTCAGGAGTGAGGAGAGGAGTCAGGAGGGAGCTGGGAGCCCTTCCCTTGCAGCAGGGAGAAGCTGATCCGAGGACACCCCACAGCTGTGTTTGGGGGGATGGATGTTTCTGTGAGCCGGGCTGGGGTGAGTGGGCAGCAGAGCTCCTTGCTGGTTTTGTGCCCCTGTGCTCAGTGCATCATGTTTTCAGCTGGATTATCTCAGCTGCTTTTCCCAGGGCTGGCTGGATTGAACAACCGCTCCTCGAGGCACAAAGCAGTGCACCAGAATCACCAAGGCTTCTTGACTGAATCTGGGGACAGGATCCAGAGGACTCATTCCCACTTTGGCCCTGAGCAGAAGTGTCAAGTGATGGAGATGTGATAACTGTGGCAAAAAAAGATTTCCAGGATGAGCTCAAGGTTTCATTCAACTGGGAATGAAGGGCTAACCATTTTTTTTTTTAATCATCACTTGACTGCTTTTATTGCAGCTGTTCTTGGCCATATTTCAGAGTCCTCCTCTCAAATAAATGAAAACCAGGCAGAGGACTGGGCCCTCTGCCCGAGCGTGCAGCAGCGCAGGTCAGACTCCCTGCCTGGATGCTCCTCAGGGTGCCATGCCCAGCCCTGGCCACTTCCAGCTTTCCAGCCTTTTGTTGTCTCTTGGGCTCTGCAGGCTGTGCCCCCTTGGCTCTTCCAGCTCATTCCCTATATATGGCTGCCCATCTTGCCACCTCGTGGACATGGGACCTGTCAGCCTCTTCCTGCTGCCCAGCTCAGCCCTCTAACAGTGCTGGTGCTCAGCCCAGGATGGAACATCCCCAGCCTTCCCAGGACCCCTGTCCTGGGGAGACCAGCCCCATTATCCCATTCAGACCCCATGAAGCCAGACCCAACCCCCCTCTGTATCCATCCCCGCCCAGCCAACACAAAGAGGGACAGCTGCCTTTTTTTCCCAGCTTGGAGGACTCAATAGGCAGTGCTGGCAGCCAGGCTATTCCCAAGGCCCTGAGTGATGCAGCAGTTTGTAAGCCCAGCTCCATTTCAGGCTGGATGGAGGCTCCCCCCATCAGCAGAGGTGCCTCTGCCTCAGACACCTCAAACACTCTGCTGTGCACCTCTCTCACATCTCTTTCCTTTGGCATCAAATATTTCCTGCTCACTTTGATAGCCCTGTAATTCTTTTCCCCTGGTGTCCAGGTGGATGAATAATCCTTTTGGCTTTAGGACATGCCAGAGCATCTGCCAGAATCATCAGTCCCTCTGTATTCGAGAGCAGAACAGCTTTTCCCACACTGACATCCATGGATAGAGCTTACGCCACTGTAATAATCAAGGGTATTTTCCTTCCAAAGAAGGAAATACCTAACAAAGACTGGAAAATCCATATAATTAGATAAAGGAATGACTTCAAGGGCTGGCAACCTCATTTGAAAACGAGAGGTCTGTATTCAGCCCTGAACTGTTTTATTTCAGCGTGGAAATCACTCTTTCGGATCCTTTACTTTCAATAAAAGAAAACACAGAGGAAAATCTGGGCTATCTGCCCAGGCTCGTAACAATTCAGGGTTTTTCTTGGCTTTTCCAGGGGCAGTTATTGCCAGATTCCGAGATGCTGGCAGTGTGAAGCTGCAAGCCATGGAAATTGCGAGTTTCGTGACACACGCATTTTATTCCAAACCCTTGTCGATAACATTAAACACAGGAAAAATCCAGGACTTTCATCCAGCTCCTTAATTACCATCTGAAGCCTGGCAGCTGAAATAAGATCAAACTTTTGCATAGAAAAGGACAAAGAAATTTGCTGTTACTGTGAAGAAAGAGGGACTTCAGACGTAAAATGCAAGCCAAGATGCTATACGTGTCAGGAGGGGCTGTTTCATGAGGCTGAACATGGTTGTGAGCCAAGCCACGTGGCAGAAAGAACATAAACAGAAAACAGATCCTGAATATTCTAAACATTTGAACAACAGTTCACAAGAGATCTGAGAAAATTGTTCAATCCTGCTATCAGTAACGAAGTTATGCCAGTGAAAACATCTGCCTAGGAGTGAAAGGTAAACAAAAAAAGCTAACAAATGAAGAAAAGCCTCTGTCAGAGGGCAGAAAAAGGCAAGAAACGAGGCCTAAGGAAAAAACCCATGGTCACCAGGACAAGGCCAAAGTGATTTTAGATCCACCAGGAATGCAAAGAGCCTTACACCAAGGCATGGGTATGCTGTTTTCCTAAATAACAATTTCATAAATAATGGAGATAAAGAGAATGAGGTCAGTAAACATTTTGGAGCTGTACTTGGGAAAAAGACATGCAATAGCATTGATGGTGAAATACTCTCTGTTTCAACAGTGCCTTGGAGGTGAAGCTAGCCAGTAATGTAAAAGCACAGTATTTAAATAATGATGTCCAAACAATGTGCATCTAAGAATTTTAAAGGGTCTGGCCAAGAAATCAACTGGTGATTAATAATAACTGGTGATTAATGATCAATAATTTTCTTCCTCTTAAGTCTTGAAATACTGCTTAGATACCACAGGTGCCACTGTTTTATTACTTCATAATTACAGATTTGTCAATCTAATTTTGAGTTTGAAAACTTAACATTATGGCTGATACATAATTGATTCATGAACAATTAGCAAGGGATCCAATCCAGGACAGTAAAAGGAGATTTGCTGAAAACAGATACCACCAAATTCTTACCAAGCATTTGCTCCTTGTCCTGTCACTGTATGCCCTTGTCAGACGTGCCTCTCCAGCTTTTTTATCCCAGAAGTCACCTTTGGACATGATCTCAGCTAATTCAGGACAGAGAACTGTAATACCTTCACAGGTAGCTTCTCTTAGTACAGCACAGGCAAGAGAGAGCCACAAACCACACATGAGCATGATTCATTATTAGTGGGGGTATAAAATACTCACGTGCACTTGTGGGGAAATTTTTGGGTGAGGCTCAACTTCCTTTTTGCTGAGGACAGGAGGAATGATGGGGTGATGGGAATGGGTCATGGGAATGATGATGGTCTCCCACCTCCTCCTGGAGCAGCTGTGCAGTCCCTCAGTCCAGCTCTGTTGTTGCTGCTGCAGGGAGTGGCTGCACCCACGGGGTGATGACAGGACCTGCTGCTTGCTGCCTTCTTACTACTCTTTCACTCTCATTTTGTTTGCAGTTGAAGAACTGAGCAAATAAGACAGAAGATCTCCAGGAAAAGTGTAAGTGAGGAAAAATCCTGTATTTCAAAGGGCAGCTTCATCTATCATACATGAACAAAATTTTCCTACCACCGTGCTCTGGTCTTGCTTCTGCATATTAGTATTTATTTCCCCACCTCTCACTAAGGGGTTAGGGTGATTTGGCAGAGGAAAAACACCCATGGCCCCTTCTAACCTTATTAATGGAAGTTACTTACAATGGTTTAATATTTTATAAAGAATACTGGCAGGAGAAAGGTCCTGTGTGAATTCCAGACTGTACCCAATGCATTCATTTTGAGTACAAATTTCAGTTCAACAAAAGTTGGCTCCGTGTGCAGGGAAACACCAGCAACACACTGCCATGAAGAGTCTGTCCTTCAGCAGTCAGCCCTGGGCCTCCCTGGTTTGAGTCAAAAAAGGTAAAAGCAGCACGTAATGGTTGTCAAGCTAGGAAAAAAAAAGGTAATTATTTATGGGAGAATGGTAATTATTTATGGGAGATGAATGAATATTTATGGATCATTCATCATTTTGCACTTTGCTTTTCCCAATGAAATCTCTGAAATGACAAAACACATTCAGCAGTAAGGGATGCAGGATTTTGGGTTGTGCTTAGAGGGTGGTTTTCAGGATGATGGATGACTGCTTAACCAAGTCACAGGGCTGGCTGGCACTGGGATCAGCAGTAAGTTTGCAACCCTGTGTGCCTTTTGACAAGTTCTCTGTGCTTGTGTGAGTAAAAGGTGCTTTGCTGCTGGGTTTTTGAGTGATGTTTAGTCTTGCCTGCCTGCTTCAGACCTGCCAAATCCTCACTGCTGACACACTGTGTGTTTGTTTACAGATGGGCAGTGGTGCCAGGCAGCTCAAACACAGCTTTTAACAGTCCCAGGCACACCGGAGAGACAATGAGAGTTCGCCTCAAAGGGGATGTGATCTGTACCCTCCTCCTGCTGCTGGCGCTTGGTTCCTTGCTCTACTCCCAGCTGGAACATTTAGTCCCGGCAGGAAAGAAGGAGCCAGCACAGAACAAGCCTCGAGTAGCACCAAAAATATTCTCTGATCCCAGAGCATCTGTGAGGCGGATGCCAGCAGAGGCAACTGCACCCAGACCCCAAGGAACCCCTGTCATGAGACAAACAGAAGCGGCCAAAACCAGGCTCCAAACTACAACTCCACCCCCGCTGACTGATTCTGCCTTCAACTTCAAGCTCTATCTCCTGAACAAGGATAACAGGAACTTCAATCTCCTCATCAACCAGCCCAGGAAATGCCGAAAAGCACCGGGAGGTCCCTTCCTGCTCATTGCTATCAAATCAGTAGTTGAAGACTTTGACAGGCGTGAGATTGTCCGGAAAACTTGGGGCAGGGAGGGTTTGGTGAACGGGGAGCAGATCCAGCGAGTGTTCCTCCTGGGAACACCAAAGAATAGGACAGTGCTGGCAACGTGGGAGACCCTGATGCACCAGGAGAGTCAGACATACCGGGACATTTTACTCTGGGACTTCATGGACACTTTCTTCAACCTGACCCTGAAGGAGATCCACTTCCTGAGCTGGGCTGCTGAATTCTGCCACAACGTGAAATTCATTTTCAAAGGCGACGCTGATGTTTTTGTCAACGTTGAGAACATTGTCGATTTCCTCAAGAGGCACGATCCCACCGAAGACCTCTTTGTTGGGGACATCATCTACAACGCCCGTCCCATCCGTGCCCGGAAGAGCAAATACTACATCCCAGAGACCATGTACGGGCTGAGCATCTACCCCGCCTACGCTGGGGGAGGAGGGTTCCTGCTCTCCAGCTGCACCATGAGGAAGCTCTCTAGGGCTTGCAGAGAAGTGGAGCTGTTCCCCATTGATGATGTCTTTTTGGGCATGTGCTTACAGAGAATCAACCTCAAGCCCATTTTACATGAAGGGTTCAAGACCTTTGGCATTGTTAAGCCTTCTGCTGCCCCACACCTACAGACGTTTGATCCCTGTTTTTACAAAGACCTCATGGTGGTTCATAGCCTGAAAGTTGCTGAGATCTGGCTGATGTGGAACCTGCTCCACAGCCCACGGCTTTCCTGTACTCAGAAGAAGCAGGTGAAGAAGCCTTTCCAATGGAAGAAGAAAGCTCAGACAACAACACCAGCACCACCCCTCAGATAATGCAGGCAGAGTGCAGCACACACAGCAAACCAGCCAAGAAAGGGAGCCTGGAACTCACACAGCCCAACAAACCAACTTTCCAACTGTTTTAGCACATCTTATTTACAACATTAGGAGAAGACAACAAACAGTTGCAGGAATTTGCCCAAATTCCACATTTGCACATACATATCATGTGGGTCCTTCTGTACTAATGAGTCCAAATAATCATAACATATATATAATTTATTATTATTTATTAGGATTATAGTAGTGCCTAGTGGGGCAGTGTGTAAAAGCAGATTGAAAAATGCAGTCCTTGGACATTTTCCAGCATGGTTAGAAGTGTGAGAAATGAAAGAAGACCTAGGGTAAGAACAGACACCAGGGAGCACAGGGATCATTGTCAACTTGCTACTTGACTTGGACTCATTGAAAAAGGACCAAACAGGAATGAGGGTACAGCAAATCGAGTCCCTTAGAGTCTGCTCAGATCACATCACTGCTGCCTGGTTGGTTTTCCACAGGCCTTGTAAGAAGAGAACAACAAACAGCTGTTGAAATGGGGTCCTGCAGTTGCAGTTCAGGTGGATTACAAGAAATCAAACTGGATGCTGAGGCTGGCATGGCCAGAGGAGCAAAGGACAGGTAAGTAGATGACTGGAAAAGAGCAGACTAAAGGGCCTTTAGAGAAAGGACAAGAACTTCGAGTTGATCACTTTGAGTCTTGATTTTTCATCATTCTTCTCAGTTCAAATATCTGCTCTATTGACATACTCGAGATTCAGGGGACCAGTGGAGCAGGTTTTGGCACTCCCCTGAGCTCAGGCTCTCTGCACTACACTGACTGACATTCAGGGAAATTTCAGAAGTCATCAACAGTATTTGAGCACTCTCATGAACTGACCCAGATTTTCAGAAGGTTTGCGTCTGGAGAGATCCTTTGGCCTTTGCTTATAAGCATAACCCCACACAGAGCTGCTGCTTGCATCACACTTGGGAGCTGCTTCAAACCAAAGAGTGCACTGGGCTGGTTTCTGCAGACCTTGGTCTCTTGCTTGGCACAGTCAGCTGCAGAGGGCAGCCAGGACTCTCGTACTGCTGCAAGCGTCATGTGAAGGGAGAACGTTTTCAGACAAAAGGACTTCAGAATAAAAGTCCATCTAAATTTATTGCAAGAAATCAAAACCACCCAGCAGTCTTTCTGTTGGGCTTTCCAAGGTTCAGTCAGGAACTTTGTGAGTATTTTAAGCATCAGACAAGAACACTGAATTGCTCAGTTTTTCAAAGTATAGTCCAGACTTTGATGCATTTTGTTTTTCCCAACAGCGGACTACCTTAGAAGAATATACTTTTATCAGACATCAAAGCAAAAGTGAATTCCTCTAAATCAGGGTTACAAAGCTGTGAAATTCAAGGGGCAAAGAGCCTGAATTCACCTCTGATACTGTGTTTGTTAATTCTTTTACAAGTTTTTACCCCCTCAACAAAACTCCTGTCCATCAGAGAACCCCTCGGGATGGCACATCCACACAGCTTCAAAGGAAACTACAATCACTCATAAGAGCCCAAAGTTCCTTTCCCTTGCACAGAGCCCGGAGCACAGCTGCCTTTCATATCCGTGTGTAAGCTCCCTCCTTCCCTCCCTGCAGCAGTCCGGGCTCAGTGCTGCTACTGACAATGCTGGGAAACAGCCTGTGAACAACAGCTTCACACGCTGGTGATCTTCATCTTGAGTTCAGGCCTTACAGGAATGTATTTCCAAGAAAAAGTCAGCTTTATAGAAATTGAAAGATTTCTACATTTGAGATTATTTCAGGATGCAATCCTGAAATCCAAAATGTTCACGTGAGCTTCACAAGGAGCTTTGCAAGGTGTGGAACTAAGCCAAAGCCTCACTGGTAGGACAAAACCACCCCTGCCCCTGTCTGCTAACATGTGATCCTTGTGTATTTATGAGACTGTACAGAAATGTATTCCCTGGGACTAGTTTACAGATTGGGAAATTATTTATGCCATCATTAAAAGACAGCATGCAGATGTGCCTCTAGTTGTCAGAGTGAGTTTGTCAAGCACACCTGCACACATGTTGTAAGACTAAAACCACAGGGATTTTTTTATGAAGACAGTAACATGAAAAATGCATTATTCATTATTTTGGATAACTTGGTAAGTCTTTCCTTATGCTGGACTTATTTTAATGGCAATGACAGAAAAATAAACAGAGTTTGCCTTGTGATTTCCTATGAGGCAGCTAGTTAGGTTCAGCAATCCTTATTAAGGTTTTCCTTTTACACTTGAAGATGCAGAGATTGTGTCCTCCCTCTACAATGTCTTGAGATCTGCAATCTATCCACAGCACAGCATTAATGAGGGCATTTTGTCCCAGATCAAAGTTGTTGTTGAACAGCTGTGTTGACACAGTCTGTGCCAGCACATACCCTGATGGCAGAAACAGAACTAAACTGTTTACTCCATTATCTTAGTCTGTAGAATAGCTCATTTCTCTTATCCAGTGAATACCAGAGTCTCTCTTGATCAAAGATCCATCTGGTTTTGCTCTCCAGCCTCTGCTGCATGGCCTGTTTGACCTGGCTTTAAGTTTCCATTTGCCTCTGCAGCTGAGCTGGAAGTTCACAGATGTCACATGTGAGCATTATGCTCTGGGGAAACGCTGAGGGCTGTGCTGCAAGCCCTGCAGTTTATTGAGTTCTTACTGCTACAGTAGGCAAAGGCTTTGACTTCACCCAAGCTGAAGATTGTTTCCTTAAGGATGAGGGTCTTTGCAGAAAACCCTAAAGCCTCAGGTGTTTATGACAACGGGCAGAAAAGAGCCTCTACCAACCTTTCTGATGCATCACAGAAACCCAAACCCATCCTTTTCAGAATGACATTCTGAGTGGGTTTTATTAACTGGCCAATTGAGTGCACCAGTCATACTCACTATAAATCTGCTTGGCAATTCTTTTCATGACTAACTCAGGACAAGAAAAGAAAACATAAAAACATCCTAAGTGGGTGCCACCAGTAGCAAACAAGGCAAGCAGACTTCCTCAGTATAAACTCCTGAAACTAACACAGTACAGTAAGTTTTATGGAGTCTCAAGGATCCACACACAGTCAAGTTTTGTTCCTGCTGTACAAAAGTAGCCAGATTTGGTCACTACAATGAGCAAAGCTGGCTTGAGCCTCACATTCAGCACCTCCAAGTGCATCTCTGGACACACAGACTGGTAGGGAATGCCAAGATCCATCATTCAGTCAAGCCACTGCAGACAGACATCACAAAAAAGAAAGCCAAAGAAGACTGTGAAGCAATTCAGTATTAAAATCTTGTGCTTCCTGTCTGCAGCCTAATTATTCATCTTTCTACAGCAGGCTCTCAGAAGCAAACCTCAGCTGCACACTCCAACAGCACAAAATAATCAAACAGCTCAGGGAACCTTCACTACATATCAGCACTGAGAACATTCCCTGGGAGTGCTGACAGACCAGCAGATCAGAGAGAAACAGACGTCTGTCCCAAAGCCCAGCATGAAAAACTGCTGATCTCCTGGGCTTACCTCTTGCAGCTGGACTTGCAAATCTCAGCAGCCCAGAAAATCAGCCCACCCCATTTCCCTAATGATGCTACTAACTGCAGGGACAGTTTTAAAAACCACTAAAACTTTTAAATACAATTTTTCGTTACTTTCTGGGCTTATGATCAGTAAGAAAACCACAGTGAGGAATGAGAGTGGAAAGTAAAGAGGAAATAAACCCAAAGGAGGAGCACAACTGAGTCCCTCCAGGAGTGGCAAACAGCTCCCCCACCATTCCTGGCCAGCCCAATGCTCTCTCCAAACCATTCAGCCTCAGCTCTTCTCTCTCCCCATCCCTTTCCCAGCCCATCTGTTGACAATCCATGAGCTAAAAGCTTGGAAAAAACCTAACACAGGTTTGCAGTGACAGCCTTGTCCCAAGGGAGTGCCTGAGCTGGGTGGGAATCAAGGTGTGACAATAAGACAAATGGTGTCTACAGCCAGAGAAGCAGAAAAGGGAGGAATAATCTCTGTAGCCTCCCCACTTGTGGATGCAGCAGAGCTTACCCAGCAAGGGACAGGGTAAATTCAGAAATACAGGGCTGCAGTTTTTCTGAGATGAGCAGAGGGGAAAAGGGAATACAGCAAATCAGGCTGGTTTGATTATTTAGTTGATTAGACTGCACATTGCATGATCATGCAAGGGTTTTTGTGATTGGTATTTAAAGTAAATGTCTCTCTGAAGGATGATAATAAAAAAATGAAACTAATGCACTCAGTGATATATATATATATAAAAAAAATATATATAAATATATATATGTATACATATAGTGTAGGTGTAAAGCATTAAGGCACTTAAAGGGGAATTTTCATTAATGTATGAAGCAGAAAAGATTACATTAAACCATTACAGCCAGTCCAGAACAGAAGTCCTGTAATAATGGTATCTTACACCACAGTGAGTGCCCAACTCTGCAAACTCCAGCTTACCTTTCCTGCCGTTTCAAGCACTCGTTTTTTCCAGATCATGAGGAGAAATGATTTCACCTGCTGGAAAAAGAGACATCCCCACCAACACCACAAGAGCTTGGGATGTAAGCTTTGGCAGATAAACATTTTAGCAGTGACTTTATTAGTCCGAGCAAAAATTCACATAGGCAAAGAATATGGTATTTAACTTGCACCAGAGCTGTCCAAGTAACACATGCACTCCTCCCAAAAAAATCCTTCATGGGCTCTGCTTCACTGAGCCTGTTTTTAATGCTTAAGAATTGTATCCCCAGTAAGCTCCATCTTTCGTTTCCCCTTGTTTTACTTCAGCCTTACCTTCTCTCTGAAACAACCTGGTTCACGCTTCACATGAAAAGAACCACCAGAACTAAGCAGTGTTTCAACTGCACAGACACACAGTGAGGTGTTTATTTGGCTACATGTGCTGGGTCAGATTGTGGCTGACAGGCAGACAGGAGGGAGCTTTGCACTGGTGTAATCAAGGTTTTAAAAAAGGTGTTTCATCAGGCAAAAGTCAACACAGAACAATTGTAACTAGCATGGAATAACGTTTCTTGCACTGTAACAACAAAAATTACTCTGAACACAACCAGCCACATGAAATCAGACAACTTGGTCTTTGCCCAAATTCTCTGGAGAAAGCGAGCAGAGAGGGCTTGGACATAACATTTCTTTCAAAGTAAGAGCCACACTGACTCCCACGTGCAGATTTACTTTCAACGCACATTTTGAGCCACCAAACACAAAAACCTAACAGGAGTTCTGGCTTAGAGAAGTTAAGTGACTAAGAGGTTCTAACAGCAGGTAGAGAGTCAGTGTGAAGGGGGCAGCAGCACCCTTGATTTCCCTCTGGAAAACAGCAGCTGGCCCCTAACCTCCAGCCAGCCCCAAAGCAATGATGAATCACCATCTTCTTGTAGTGCTGAAAGACTTTGTTTTAAACAGGTTGGATGGGAGCTCTGGCATTTGAACGATCATGATCACATGAATCAGCTCTCACATACCCTATGAATACTCTTTCAGAAAAAAAAAAAAAAAATCTGTTTAGAATTAAAAATGTGGCAGTTCCTGGCAACAGAAGATTGCTTTTTCTTGTCAGGAACTGCATTTTGGGGAACAGAGGGTTCTAGTATTACACAGCAGCACTTATCCACACAGCACTGCCTGGAGCCATCACAGGAGCCCAGGGACTGCTTGAAGGCTGAAGAGCAGGTGAAGAAATGTCAGCTTCACCTCCTCAAAGAAGGGCACAACAAGCAGTTTTATTAAGTGTAAACAAATGAAATACTGTGGACAGTACTGCAATATTCAAGTTAGGCACACACACACACACACAAACTCCTCACCTCTTTACAAAGGAAAACAGCACACATCAGAAGGGGATCATATGCACTACATGTTTTATTAAAAATGCAATTGTACTTAACTTTATATCAAACAATTTTATCATATGAACCCAAAATGGTGGACCAATGCACATGTTGCCAACATGCAGGATCTGTATCAAACCACACAGGATTATCACAAGGAACGAGGCTACCTGGCAAAATGGGATCTGATGCAGCCCAAATATCTCAGTTCCCTTGGGAGGGGGAGGCAGAGCTGGCCCCTTGCTCCCCCTAAGCAGCCCTCAGCCCAGAAGAGCTCTTGCTTCAGGTGAACTGCCTCGTCCCAGCCTCCCTCCCTGCCACACTGCCATCCCTGCCTTGTCCCCCAGAGCTCCTCTACTCCTTCCTCTCTTCTTTCTGATTCAAACCCACCATCAGTGCCCTCTACCCATTCCTGAACTCAGCCAGCAGCATGAGTTCTTAACTGCTCCACAAAGTCCTTAAATGCTCCACAATGCTTCTCTAAAGCATCAGCTCAGGAACAGCTTGGCTTGCCTTAGTCCAAAAAGGAACAAACGAATCAAAACACCTCAGACAAGAGAGCTGTGAACAGCTGCATTCACAAAGGCTGGGTGAGGAAATCCATAAAAGCAGCTCCACGTTCTCTCTCCTGGTGCTTCTTTAGATCTGCCTCTCCCAAATGTCAAATGCTTTCAGCTTAGCCCAGCAGCACCAGCTAAGATGCAAAATTGCCTTTAATTTTTCATCTGGGCAGAGAATTTTTCAATAGCAAGGGGCTGACCTAGAGAAGTATATGGGTTATATGTTAGGAGAGAACTCTTAACTATCAATACTATTTTAGTCACTAGGTCTCACCAGAGCATGACAAGTGAAGCTGGAAGCCACTGTAGTTATTAAACACCAGAGGTTAGCTGCTGCTCCTGCCCTGAGTCTCAGGGTTCATGCTACAGCAGCAGGCCTGACCTCACTCTTGTGAAGAACTTCAACTCAGTATGCTTGAGAGCAGGATAGTGGTGGCATCTCCATAGCAATTACTCAAATCATCCCATCAAGGATTTATCTCCTCTTGCAGCTTATCTGGAGCCTTTATTAGAAAAGGATGGATTAAAATTACTTGAAGTTAGCAGCAGGATTGCCGTCACATTTTAGTAACAAGAATGAGCACGCACAGCATCTCAGTTGAGAGGCCACAGAATTCTGTGAGAGCACCCTGAGCCAAGGCAGGCAGGGTGAGCCTGCACTGCAGCACCGGGGAGGCTGCAGGAGGAGCTGAGTGCTCTGCCTGCCCACACAGCCAGGGCAGGAGTCCCCTTCCTTGCGCCCTGCATTAACCCTGGAGCTGCTTCAGGGCAGGGAGACTCCCAAAGCTTTTCTATGAAGCCCTGTGGGGCACACGAATGCAGTAGGAGAATTCACTGCAGGCATTTCCTCCCTTCTGCTGTGGAATATTCCCCCTCTTTGAAGCTCAATTGATTTCCATGATCCCCAAGGGCCCACAGGAGCATAACAATCTCATTTCTGAACACAATGCAGAGCCCACGGCGCTATCGACCAGTTTAAAGACTTCTCCACTTCAGGGCAAAATGTTACAAAATGCTTTAATGTATCTTTCAAGTTATGTTAGTTACTGTTTCTTTGGAGAACATACTGAACTGGCTATAAAGTCACTACACACTAGTCAGGTACTTCTAATACAATGGCTGAAAGCCAGTAAAAAAAAATAATTATTGATAAGAAAACAAAAAGCAAGAACATCCATGATTTTATTACAAAAACACCCAGCAACTGTATTTAACACAAAAACAGTAACTGAGAGTCTCTTTTTATTTTTCTTTCAGTGTACATGCTCATTATTATTCCATTTAATTTACAAGAAGGGCTACGTAAAATGAAATTAAAATTAGAGAGGAAACAAAAAGGAAGATTGAGGCATAGAATTTTCTTAGCAAGCAACGATCACAGGAGACAGCACAGATTGAACAGGGATTCAACAGGAGTGACACCTAGGGATAAAGGTAAACAGTAACTTTTTCCTTATCCATTAGATTCTCCATGGGGCTTTTTTGTTTGTTTTAGCAAAACAGTTTAGAGTATCACAGTATACAGGAAGACTAAATGGCAAAGAACGTCTCACACACACACACATTTATCCCTGCTACTGGTCCAGGATCCCAAACTTCAGTTAACATTCGATTTCCTATCTCTCATTCATTGATAAACTATACAGGATTACACTGTACATGGAGTTAAAATTACAAAAATGTCATATTTACAAAAATCTGTACACACATAGTAAAACTCACAAAATTGTCATCTATGTATCACAAGTTGCGACACCAAAATATTAAAAATGGGATAAAATTATACATTTCTCTTGTCCATTTTTAAAAAGGGTTCATTATTTCAAAGACAGACCACCTATTTCTCCCAAATAAGACTGGTAAGAGAACTAGAAACCTAAAGTATCCTCCTGGGATAAAATGTCGCGAGCAGCATCTCCCAACTAGAAAGAAGCCTGTATCCTGTCTGCTGGGGTGGGGTGTGCAGTTAGCATATATGTACAGAAATGGTGAAACTACGACGAGGATGTCTTTGGCTAAACCTTTGGCATAAATTAAAATCATACATCAAAAGTTACAGAAAAGGTTATCTTGGTGATGGCGGAATTCCAGAATTTCTTTCTGAGATACCATTATTTACAGCTTTTCTTTCTCTGAGGAAATAGAGTAGGAATAAAGGATTTTGGAACAGAGGCAAATGAGGCAACATTATTTCTTCGTTAAATTTTTCACTAGTATGAAAAATTGTATCAAATCTTTTCATTAAAACATAATTCAATCATAGAAATAACCCCTTCCAGAATTTTTTTTTCCTTTTGAAATTGCATATGAAAAAAATTAGTAAACCAGCCATGACAGAAAAAAATTGTATCAGCATATCAAGTACATATTAGTGCAGGAAGGTGGATAAATTTGATCCACTGTATAAATAAGCTTTATGCGCAGTGTACATTAAATAACCACCACACCCCACTCACACCCAGTACACAGATGCTCCTCAGTGAAGATAAACGTTTATCAAGTAATTAAAGTGTATGTAGTGCAAATGTTACAACCAAGTATTATGCACATGCTACTTGCTTGGTTTAAAGTTACACAAAGATGTGGTGCCTGAAATCATGGACATATATACATCCTTGTCACACTTGGTACAATGTCCTAAGCCACAGAAATACCGAGGTGTTTAGATCTATATATATATACACACACGTTTTCTTAAAATGTGACCACCACATCAATACAGTAACACAAACAGACTAAAATCAATACCTGCTTCCAGATGCTCCAAGGCTCAGAAAGTTTGTGCTTCTAATTCTTGCAGTCATTACGTGCCCCTCTTCCATTTCCCCCTTCTGCCAGCTGAGAAGGAGGGACAGTCTCTTCACGTCTGTGCTGCATAGGATGAGGGCGACGGAGAGGAATAAATGACGGCACAGGCACCTAAGCTGCTTTCCTCCATCAACAGTTCCATGCCCCATGATGAAGGGTTGAGAGAATTTCCTCTCCACACCACTCCAGGGTGGAAAGGCTTATTGAAAAAAAAAAATAAAATCATAACGTGCTTTCCATATTATAAGTGGCAGCAAATCAAGGCACGCTGTACTAATTCTGTAGCATTGAGATTAGCTGACTTTGCAGGGGATGCTCACTGGGGAAGGTCCGACGTTCTCAACTGGCTGCTGGGCCGTGTGGGGCCATACAGAGTAACAGAAGCTATGTGATTATTCTGCATCACCTGCAAAAGCACAGCAGGGAAAAGGGAAATTAAACTAAGTGCTTCAATAAACAGAAAATCAGAAGTATTAAAATGGTGAATACAGAAGTGATCTGCCTGAAGAAAGAAATCCCAACAACAAGCTCTTGGCTAGTTCCAAAAAACAGTCTCTCAGATTTCCATGACACAACACCATCTGCTCCAACCAGCCATGTGAATGTATCTCCTGCTAGCACGAGTTCCAGGTGACAAACTTGAAGTTTCAGCTTTAACATACAAATGTACAACCTCAGAGAAGAGGTTGCAAAGATCCCTCTGCTAACAGGCACTAAAATTATACCACTCCCAAGCACTGGCTTTTAATGCAATAGGAGTAAGAAGCCACTCATAGTAATAGCAAACTCATCTTCCCATGCTCAGACAAAAGTAAAAGGGTTTTTTCCTAACCTCAAAGATCATTCGCTGCAGTCCAAAGCAAAAGGTTGACCCAAATGGGTTAGTGTTGTTTGGAGATGATGACCTGAACAGAAAAGAGGGGAAAAATTTTTAAAATGGGTATCTGAGGATCAGGAACATCTTAAGGAGGAATAACTACTCAGCAACATAAGGTGAATTCATCTTTATCATGGCTTTCATCAGAAGAAAGTACCTCTGCATTATGCAACACCATTGCTAGACTCTAAGCGAGCCAAAGGAAACTCTGTTTGATGCCACAGAGCCATTAATAACACTTGGGGATAAAGTGAAAAAAAACCCACTAGTGACCTCTACAGGAAAACTCTCCTGCACTTAACTTGAAGAGGAAGAACCCTAAAAAAACCCCAGATACACAGGAAAAGCACCATGTTTCTAAACATTATTTCTGTGCAGGATCTTTCCCTTTGTGTCTCAACCACTACCATATATGTTTACTATATATAGTCTATTATTTATATTAACCAGATACTGCCTATTTATCAACTGGATTTAGCATGTCAAGAAGATTAACCTATATGATGCTGAAATAGAATAATCCAAGTTTTATTAAACAGTATTTTTCAAGATCTATATACCACTTTCTTCCAGTTATTTCTGGTATTTTTGGATTGTACATTGGCAATTTCTGTTGACTGCAATGAATTTGAGATTACAGCCAAAAAACCCCCTAATGAATATTTACCTTTTGTCCTTTCTTGTAAACTGGTCAGTTTTTCAAATTGCATGTCTGAGCCATTTGAGATGTGCTCAGTAAAGCGCTCTCTGGTTGAACTACTCTCTACAACACAGATGGAAGAAATAGAAGGGCTCTATGTCATCACTATTTCACCTTAGCTTTACTTCAATCACAAGGCTTCTGCTCTAATCATCTCACTGCCATAACACAGGAGCAAAGGGGAACAAGGGGCACAGTGATTAAGGGGGGGAAAAAAGAAAAAAAATCAAAGTCAAAATCATGTGAAAGTCTGATAAAAATACATTAATTTATCTGCAATTGCTGTGGTATTTGCACAGTACCCATCACTTACACTTGTCCTGAGATAAAAATCATGGTTTCACATCATAAAATGATAACTGCAAACAGATAATGCCCATTTAACCCAGTATCCACCTCAATGCCTGCAGAAACACAGCAAATTAAAGGCTATTCTATCTTCAGTCAGCCCAAAGGAATTGTAGAACCACATATGTTCATAAAAAACAGGCTTCTTCAGACAGGCTGCTGTGGTATATGTTATCATGTGCATATACACTGTGCTATATTATGTTATTGAAATACTTTTAAAAAGTATAAAAACTCTACACTATTTATTACTCAAAAAGAAAGACTTTCCAATGCATTGTTTTCTCTGAGATCTTCTTTGGGTTTTGCATTTCAAGGAATTTTGGAAATGCTTTCACTCAGCATGTCATTTTATTTCCTCTGAGAGCAGCTATCTCATCTTGTTAGTGGCCAAAAAAAGCCCTGAAACTTTAACCAGCAAAGCCATACAAAAGTAACCAGTGCCATAAACACTCTTCCTCACCCTCTGTTGTCAACCCAATCCTTGCCAAGTAAAATAAAGAGAGATTTTTACCTGTGAAGTACCACTGGCTTCTCTACAGGGTGCCCCAGTAGATCCTGAATACTGTCCCACTGTAAATACATCAATGAATTTGTGTTAAAACAAGGCACAAGAAAACTCTTCCTTTTATCTAGGAAGAGTGCCATGCACATTTGTTAGTGACAAACCTATTTGTTGAACAAACCTGAGGTTGTATTTACAGATGTATTTTTCAGCTGGAGCTATATTCAGTAATGGAACTATCCACTGCTAGGGCTAGTAAATTCTTTAAGTGATATTCTCATTTTTGTCTAAAAATAGTTTGGAATTAGAATTATTAATATTACAATTTCTATTGGTCTTATGGATAAAATGTTGCTGGAAAGTCTTGTGGCATTTTAGGGGCACCTCAGAGAGCAAAGCAGCTGTGGGAAACTTCAACAAATTATCCTCTTACATACCTTTGCAGAGAGGAAAAATAGCCCCACTGCTACCTCTCCCAAAAGTCTTTCCTTGATTTAACCAACAATATTGGAGAAGAGGAAAGCTGCACTATTTAATGACTGGGAAGTGTCCTACAGTTTTCCTCACTTGAACCGGACCCCAAGAAGCTGCAGTTTCACACACAAGACTGAACAAAGTCAAAGCACTGAAGGGAGTAAGTTAATTCAAATCAAAAAACATAGAATGGCATCTTCCAGATTGCTGACTCCCATTTTTCTTCCCAGTATGGGACCCAAAATTCACCAAGGAAAGCCTTCATTTGGCACCCCAGGAACCAAGAGAGCAGCAGTGACCCTGGCTGAATGCTGACTGCAGAGACATCGATGAACAGTTTTTGAGAAGTTTTTCAACTTAATGCAGCTGTCAAATATGCAGCAGCAACTGCCCAGCTGGGAAGTTCATTGAGGTGGCAAGGCTGTGGAGTCTTCAAGAAGCCTGCTGTCATCAGGAGATGTCACACTGGCAGTGACATTTTTGAAAGGCTGCTGCCTAAGAAACATCCCATTACTGGTGCCCTTCAGAAGAACCTGTAAGGGCACTGGACTCTCCAGTTAAACAGTCCAGGTCTTCAAGAGCTATGCTTAGTACAATAGCTCTGTGAGAATTTTGTTTAGGAACATGTCTCCAGCTAGCATTCAGCCACCACTGCTGTTGTTTTCCCCTACCACTTATTTCACTATTTCTACCTGCAGCTGTGTTAAAATGCAAGCTATGCCATAATGTAGTAATTTAGTTTACTTGAAGAGTGCTATTAAGAATGAATTCAACCATTTAACATATCAAAATATTTAAAACACAAGATACACACTAACTTTTGGCCTTCTACTACTCCATTTTAAAACAGCATGATACCACTGCTGTAATTTCTTTGAAGTGTGTTGTAAAGTTGGCATGAATCATCTAGATGGTTTAAGAAAATCAGAAAAACACTCAGATCTGCACAGGCTTACCTTGCTGTATGTTGTACATGTTTCTGTCTGTGAATCAGCACTATCTATGAAACAAGAACAGAAAAGCTTTTATAGCTTAAGCTTGAACAGTCCCCTACACAACCCTTTATTTTGGCATGTTAATTCAGATAGCAGGAGACACAGGAGCTTTAGATCAGGTCATATATAAATTTATCAGCATTCACTAGCCATCAGAATTGTCAGTAACACTGACTAAATGCCAGGTAAGGTGATAAAGCAAACCTCCCTATTTACAGCAAGTCCCAACTTTGAATCTTAAGGTTTTATAATCTTAATCTTAGATGGAAGAACACCACTGTAGAAGAAACTCCATCTCTTTGCACTAAGCTAACAGCCACTCCAGGAGGTAACATGACGTGCCACTCATTAATTCCAAAACACTCCACTGCACTTGGAGGGAAAGCTGGCTAAAAGTGACATCTGGAGACTCAGGAGCTGGCAGGCCTAAGATCAGTGAAAACATTACTCTTCCACAATAAAGATGGCAGAGAGCTTGGGAATCACAGCCCACCTATTAAAAAATAAAAGGACAGCATTGCATTTACAATTACAGCCTTTAAACATAAACTCTTTGCTGGTGGTTTCAAGTACTGTCATACATATCTTACATACATATATTTGGGTACTCCTAAATACTGAAAGCTTGTTCCCAAAGCAGTGGGAATGGACCTAGACATTAAAATGTCAAACAGAGCTTTCAGTCAAGTTAAAGACCATTTGCTCCTCTGTATTTTCCCTCTCTAAACATGCTCTCTTTATGCTGAGAGTTCAGTGTCTGTGCAACTTGAACTCTGGCTCTTAATTTATCATCTGAACTTGAAGTACAAAAGGGAACTAATAAAACTGTATCAGGCAGTTGCCACCAGAGGGAAGAAGATGGGCTCTTCAAAACTGTAATAACATCTGTTCACAACTTGTTGCATGTCCTGGGCATAAGCTAGAGGCCAGAAAAGCCGGTTAGAAATGCCAAATAAACAAAAAAATAGAGACATTAAGAATAAATTCATAATGCTACTTGAAGTAAATAAAATTAATCCCAAATTAATGCTTTGAAGTACAAAAACCTAAGGGGAAATAATTTTAGAAGTGAAGATTTTCATGCTCATTCTCTTGGCTGAAGTACAAATTAACTTTCATGTAAGCCTGCATACACAAACATTGTTTGTCCAGGTTTTTAATCCTCCATATGCTCAAACTGCTGTGACAGCCACAGGAGGATTGCACTTCACACAGCAAGCAAAATGCTTGCAGTAAATACCAATCAGAATGAGGAAAACTTCCCTGGCCAAAACCTAGGCAGCATCTGGCATTCCCTGGATAATCCAAATACCTTCCCAGTACACATTTTTGTTCATATTGAAGAAGTCTACTTCAATCACTGTGATCTTCAGACAGGGTTCCCCTACTTTGCTGAGATTAGTTACTGTACAGAGCTGGGAATATCTTAGTACCTTGCCAAATCAGCACTACTGATTACAGATTTCTTTTTTCAAGTAGAGATTTTCAGGTGAACACAAACAGACATACACAGAGCCAGTGTACCTGGATGTTTATTTTCATTCCCAGATAAACCAGATTATATTAAATACCAGTGGACTGGACAGATGAGCTCAGAGTAACACTGCCTTACAATCAGATTTAGAGCCTCCAGGTACAGGGTAATTGATTTTAGCAGAGCAGCAGCATTACAGGATATTGTGATGTTGCAGCTAAATATTTGATGATCCAAATAAGCAGCTAAATATTTGCATGATCCAAATAAGGGAAGAGGTAGTGTAAGTAAAATCAGAGAACTGCTACCTTGCCCTTAAGTGTCTTTTCCACTTAAATAGAAATCTAATCCCAAAACTTCTTCTCTGTCTCAATGACTGTCACTGTTAGCATCCTCTGATAATGAAGGACAATTAGAGACCGCTCCCAGCTCCCCTTGGAGCATTCTGTGCCCCCTGCAGCAGGACAGCAGGGAAATGCTCACCTCTCTTAATGACGAGTGGAATCTTGAATTCACAGCGATGGTAACTAGAAAGTGCAAATCATAAAGCCATCAGAGAACAGAGAAGCCAAGATAAACTGCACAGCCACAGACTTACAGCTGTTAATAATCCTTTTCATAAGAAGTCATATCAATAATAAAATGAAAGTAAGGATCTATGATAGCAGATTAAGTTCTCAGTTAGATTTTCTACATCAAAAAAGGCAGCAGCCTGGGAATGTTCTAATACAATTCTTTAGAGGACACAAGAAGTCCTTCAGCATCAATTACTCTACTGTTACACAGAGTGGATAGAGAAATAATTAGTTATGAAACAGCACTATAGATTTCTCTGTCACTAACTGCTTTAATCAGACATCCAATCACTAACTCATACTCCTCCTCTAAAGAGTTTACACTTAGAAAATATTGAAAACATGTTCAGAAGATGAGATTTTTAAATCACTAACTGAAATCACATTAGGAAGAAAGTAGCCATGTAGCTCCCAGAAAATGGTAAGACATTTAAAACATACTTGCCAGTATATACAAAGGCATTTAAAAGTAAAAAGAAAATACTACTAAAAAATGTTACTAATGATGTCTGCAACCTCCACAGGTTACCAGATACACCAAAGAGACTTACGAAAATATAATGTAATTCTATAAAGAGAACATAAGATTTCCTTTTCACTTGATTTAATGTACTCTTTAATAGATGAGTTCTGTACACTCACATGTTAAAGTTGTAATGACCAGGATAATTTGTATGCAGGACAAATTTCTTCACCTTGTGAGTGTTTGCATCAAAGAGAATATCCTGTTGAAGACAAAAAACAAGATGAAGCAATTTGGGTAGGAAGGTAGAGCTCCCTACACTAACCTGAGATTACTTAAAATAGCCCCTGCGTAGAGTGACATACATTTATCTCACTGAAACTGAATCAAATTATGAAAAGTAGTATTTGAAAATAAGACTATTTGTAAATTCAAATAACACATTTCCTCCAGCACTCAATCACAACTGCAGCTTCATTTGCTAATGTTGGCAAGTTTTCTAAGGAGGTCCTGTTTTTCTGCATATTATTTTCAGCAATGTAAACTAAAGCAAAACAGCTGCAAGAAGGAACATGAAGATTTAACTACACTCCACAGCTCAGCAAGCTTTCACAACTGATGCTATGGCACACTCGCCTCAGCTCTGTGGGACAGGGGCATGGATCTCAGGAACAAGAACTAGTTCCGTATACATCAGGTACTACAGGAAAAGGAGAAAACCTAAGAGGCTGCCAAAGTGCAAAGAGCCCTCCATCCACTGGTGGAGATAAAATGCTGATTAAATTTGTAAGCGTTAAAGGAAAGTCAAGTGTAGCTTTTCATATCCAGAGATTCCTAAGGCAGCAATCAAGAGTTTTGCAGCCTCTCGCCTCCTGAAAGGACTGCTGTGTAACTAAATCAAAAGTTTACATGAATTGTTTAGGGAAGCTTTCCACTCACCACTCCAAGTGTGAAATAATTGAAGAAGTAGTCATTGCACTTTGATGGGACCTGCTTATGGGGCGAGGGCGAATGGATTTTCATCTGCAAGAAATACACTTTTCAGATGCATTCAATAATGCTTAAAGATGAATGCCTTTAATAACAATTCTACATTCAAACAAATTGTTATAATCTCATTTGAAGCCTTTGTTCAACTAAGGAAGATACTGTGCTTCATGACAGGACCATCACCTGCTTGCAGCAGCACAGTGACACATCAGCTTTTTCAGTTATCATCATTAAAAGACTTACTTACATTATGCTGCGTAAAAACATTAGGAAAATATCAAAGTATATGCTGAGGTTATTTTACATACACCATAAGTGGAAAAAAAATAGGCAGCACACACTTGCTAAGGCACATCTGGGATACAAAAGCACTCCCATTTGTAATAATTCTTAAACCAATTAACATTACACAATTTGATTTTTAAAATAAATTTAAAGAGATTTGCATCAATTTAGATTTTAAAAAAGCTTAAACCCTATTACATAATGGTTCAGCCTGGTCTATCATGTCAAGTAATACGTTGAGCACTTGTAATTTGTGCTACGTGGCAGTTCAACTTCACTGAGCTTGCCAAACACAAGCACTATGATGAGACTGGGATACCAATGAACAAAGTCTGTGCCTGAATGAATTCCCTCACCTTGTCTTCAGACTTGTAGAAGACTTTGTGTGGAGAGCCCAAGGTGCTGAGCACATCCTGGCAGGAGTCACCGAAGTACACGCAGCGCTCAAATACCCGCATCTTGGCATCAGCTAAAACACCTGGGCCACAGCCTGAGGAACGGAAAACAACTCTACATGCATCCTTCCTGATCACAGAATACATCACTAAATCAACACCAAAAGGTTAGCATTCCTTTATTTATCACAAATCAAACAGCTGCACTCCTCAGACAACAGTGCCAAACTAAATTTAACCATTTACTTTGCAACAGTGTAAACGTTTCTTATCAGAGCGGCGCATGTGCTGATTGTTGCATGGCTCCCCATTTCCATCTCCAACTTCAGCCATACTACCTTCACTTCCGTGCCATTCACATGGACATGACTTGGTTTCCCAGTCCATCTCAATTTGATCAGCTGGCTATTAGCAGTAAACACCAGGAATTATTTCTATCCCTAGAATATTCTACTTTAGCAGCTAGAGATTAATCTCCAGCTAAAAACGTCACGTGCATGAAGTGAAATCCCTCATCCACATTAACTATATCACAAAACACACATTCTTTACTCAAGATTCCCAAAACTTACTAAATCAATAGCAAGTACATCCCTGTGCAAAGTTAAAGAGGATCTTATTGAACAGCCATTACACAGATGAATTGCTGACAAACGTTACCAGATGTTAGGAAATGGAAAGATGTTGCAGTTTGTGAGCCCACTTGCTTTCAGAAATGCAGCATCTTACATTTACAAGAATGCAAGTACACATATGCAGCAGTTACTGCAAAACACAGGACGTGCTCTAAATACACACTTAGCTTTCCTCACTATGCATTATTTATGTAGCTAGTTACCCACTAAAATAAATCACAAAAATCCAATTCAGTCATCCTTGATTTCTTAAGCAACAGTAACTTCAAATTAATACATAGGCAGAGAAACTTGAGCTAGAATAACTGTGCAATATGTTTTACAAGAGTTTCTACAAACTTTGCAAGATAAGAACAGCACATGTTCAGATTGCCTCTCTGTAGGTTTGTCTGAACATCAGTGATATTTTAATAATTATTTTACTCATTGACAACATTTCCCTTAAATGGCATGCATACACATTTTTAACAAAACTTGACACTATAAGTGTCCAATTTCTCCAAATCATTTACATAATAATGATGCTATAGCTAACTCCTTCCCAGTACATGAAGATGTATGTTCTCTGCACTAGACAGCTCTACCTTATCTTCCTGTGTAATAAGAAAAGCAAAGTAGGTTGAAAATATCTGCTCCATTTTTATTCGCAATTTTTTATTCTTAATCTAGAATTTCCTTTTTTCAACTTTTGCATATTGTGAGTGTATTCCAAATGTTTCCTCAGTATACATAGAGCTAGCAATCAGGACAGGTGAAAAGCTGAGCCTCCTAATGAAAATTGTTAAAAATTGTTTTTCTTAAAAGCATTGTCAAGTCTCAAGTTATGGTAAATGAACTAGACTCCTTTGCAGCTGTTACATCTTGCCCTAATTTCTAAGCACCCTTCCATCTCTGAAAGCACATAAAAAAAGAGAGACTCATCAGCCTCTCTTCACTTTCACCACTGTCTCCTACAGTAAATGAAAACAGAACTCAACGGGAAGTGCAGTTTAATGCTGCAGCATTAATGTAGTCACTTGCCAGCATTTTTAAAAGCCTTCCAGATTTAATCACAAAAATATCAACGCTATACAGCTCCCTGGAACATCAGAAAATGCACACATACACAAGGTTTCTTGGTTTGTCATGGGTTTTTTTAGTGAGGTACTGAGAATAGTGATCTGTTTTCTTCTACATACATCTGGAGACAAATTCCATTTCTGCAAACATATTCTAAGGACTTGGAACATGTGAGGGCTCCAGTTCCCAGTTATTTCTCCAGGGTCAGGAAAACGCAGCATTAAGCAGGTTCATCTTCAAAAGGATTTAACTGGGTTTTGTTTCCAATAATTCAAAATAAGGTAGATAGAACACTTTGAAATCACTTACTAAATCATCACAAAAAACCTGTGCTTAATTTACACAGTTTACCCTTTTCCTGAGGGGAACAATCAGTGCAATGTTCTGTCTCCAATACCTGCAGTGAGTAGGCGAAGCCGTAAACCTGAGGGTCCAGTTCCATCTCGCAGAACATCGACATTCTCAGCATACACATTCCCAAGGAAACAGCTGAGAGGCATCAAGGGAGCCCTGAAAACAATCAAACAAAATGTGCAGAGGATTTGCTTCACCTTCAAATTTTCCTGGAACAAGCTGGTACCAGTTCACTGGAACAGAGCACATTAATTTTGACAAAGCTGCATGTAACTGAGACTGAAGATTAAAAGTTGTATTAAACAGAAGGATCAGAAAGTGTGGGGAAAAAGGAAGAGGAACAAGAAAGCACTCAAATGCAAGATCTTTACTGTTAATGAAAAAAATCAGCATGTTTCAAAGACTCCAGGAGTTAAGGAACTATAGAAACTGTACCTAGCCTTTGGATATTGCCTATGAGGAAATGTCAGCTCAGATTTCTCTCAGGGGAATAAAGCTGTAGAGTTTTTAGAGCTAACTAAATCCTTGAACTAGGCATATCACCCAAAAGCAGCAGAAGAGCTTTCTCTGTGATGCTCTCACTGCTCTTGGGAAGGTACTTCCTAGCCAGAACATGAAATCAGTTTGTGCAGGTACACCAAGGCAACTGTGCTGCTTTACTAGGGAAGTTCTCAATTTAATTCAAGACCAATATTATTTTTGAAAATAATCACAGTCCCAAGTGAGATATTTTTAATGGAAAGGCACATTTTCTGTGTGCCAGCTTGTATATGCTCCCTAAATTTCCCTGTTCTTACATTCCTCCTCTGGGTGAATGACAAGCTGAAAGTTGGGCTTTGAACTCTCCCTCACACACACAGCAGAGCCCCATGCAACAATCAGTGCTTTCTCTAAAGCTCACCAAGTCACAGATGGGCACAGACAATAGCACTTTTCTCAGGTGCACTTATTTCTAATTAGGAGACAATGTCTGCATAAACTAAGCTTCCTCCCTTCTGAGCAGTAATTCAAGGATGTGCTTATCTCCTGGCTTTAAAACTCAACTGTCTCTGAAAAAAATGCCCTCTTATCACTTTGGGTATTTCTAAGATTAGGTATCTCAGAATCCTAGAATGGTTTGGGTTGGAAGGGACCTTAAAGAACACCTAATTCCAGCCCCTCTGCCGTGGGCAGAGACTCCTTCCACCAGGCCAGGTTGCTCAAAGCCCCACCCAGCCTGGCCTTTAAGACAATAAGCTCAGTCAGGTATCTGCAAATACATGGAACATATGGCAGATTATATATATGGCATATTTTATTAGTTTTGTTTAGCAAGAGAGTTTAAGACCCTTGATAGGGCCCTGCCATGACACACATATTACCAATATCCTACAAGTTTACAGACTGCCTACACCAAGTGTGATTTGCTTAAGAAGAGGTCATCAGCACGAACAAAATCTAGAGGAAGAACAGCCTTGACATGGTGTTACTAAATTCACAATGTTCCCTACTTTAATTCATTTTCAGGTCAACTGAACTTGCCCACTACAGCTGAACCAAGCTCATTTTACAGCAACATAAATCAAACCAACATTTGATTATAAGAGCCGAGGACAACACCTACAGAAATCTAACTGAGGCTGGTATCTAAAGGCATTCTGCACATTATCAAATTAATAGAAGACCCAAAGTGAACTAAAAAAACCATAGTATTATATTTAGCAATGGCAAAGCACTGAATAAATGACAGAAAGAGCAGGAGCAGCTGCACATACTTGGTATCCTGCAGACTGTTTCCGTTGTAGATGTACATGCGTTTCACAGTCGCGCCGTGCGGAATTTGCAGAGAGGCCAGACCATGGGCAAAGTTAGGCTGGGGAAACACAAAATCACTCCTGTTACACAACACAGCAAACACTTCAGCTTAAGGTCAGAAATTGCTTTAGAGATGTTCTATATGCTTACCAATTCTAGCAAGTCTCCAGGAAAAGACAAGGGGACAAAATAACAGAAAACCCAACCTTCTAGGTGGTGTTTCTATTCCACCACTCCTGATTCCTGAGCTGGGGTGGAACACTCAGCATGTTTATTCATGAAAAGATGCCCTTAGTCTGACAATTAGCCCCTGTGTGAACTGAGAATTCACGTTTTTCCTTGGTTTGATCATGAGCAGCTAGCAATTTCCAAGTATTTGTACTGATACAATGTATTTAAGGTCACAGAAATCATCTGTCTTATAGGAAAACTTCCCTTTTTTGTCTCCCACTGCATTAATTTCTGCCTTTTAACATTTTTGCTGGTTTCCAAGATGCCTTATCTGATGAACAGAAACTTGTTCGTTAAATAGATTTTCCGCTCTCCTTATCACCCCGTTCTTACACATACTGTTTTGACAGGGATTTGAGTGCTCTCATCAAATAGAAGGCATGCTAAGGAAGTCAGATTGACCCTTACTGCACTAGGAGAAGGAATTTATTTCAATTCTGAATGTGACAGGACATTCAAGACCAATAACATACTTTGCTTTTTCTGTCACCAGACAGAAAAAACCCTATCTTTGTCACAAGCAGTCAACAAAAACAAGATGCACAATATGCAAACTACTGGTCTACATTAGCAGGCATCATATAAGGTAAACACACACACAAAAAAGTCTTAGGAAAAAAGTTAACCTAGAACAATAACTTTCACTGCTGTAGGTATTAAGAAGGGAACCTCTGCTACTTAGCAAATCTAGAGATGTCCCAATTTCAATTCTCATCCTGAATTTGCCTACAACATTAACACCTTTTGCTTCTTAAAGTAGTCAGACTTCAGATTACTGAAGTGAGCAAAGGTTTTCATGTTCTCCTCACTTGCAGCTTGTTTCAAGCTATACAATAAACTCCTAAGTTTTCTCCATAGTTTTTCCATTTCCATAAGCAGAAGATTACACTGCTTTGCTAAGTAGCTTAGCATTCCTATACAATCTTCCCTGAACTCGACAGATTTTGACAGATTCAAATTTGACTTCACTCTGCAATCTTTTCTAGTGCTCCTCTCTAAAAATTTCCACAAAGACTTGTCTTCCTTGTGGACTGTTTCATACTACTCTGTTTTCAAAACAATCCTACTTCTACCTGTTCCTGAGGAGACTTTGGCATTACACTCTTCACAAAGAAGACTTTACTAACCTCACTAGAACAACTGAAAGAGACACTTAGAGAATGCAAAATTACCTTCTCAACTGTTCTATCAGTTTGATTTTAAACATCTTTTTAACATCTTTTAGGACTACCTAAAAGGAGCTCCTGCAAGGAGGAGGGAGCTGGTCTCAATGATGCCCCTACAGGTTCCTTCCAACTTGAGATACTTTATGATCTTTTCAAATCTTTCGTCAAACAATTTGCTTCCTCAGTAGTTTGGCTATTTCATTCATCAATGCCCTGGGAACTCTTGCATGAAAAGAAACTACTCTTTGTGGGGGCATTCTTTTTGTTTGCCTTATTAGGTTTCTATTCGCCTTCCAATCTGAAACCCGACTGACCTTCACAACTGCTGAACAATAACTTCCCCTGGTTACCCCTGTGACATGTCAACCACAACCACTAAAGCACGAAGCTGTGACAAAGAACATGTGTCATCACGTTGGCCGATTTCTTCTTTGTTTTGGCTCTTCATATGCTCCTTTATTTTAATGCTTTTTAACTGGTCAATGCAGATTATACAGCTGAGAGCATTTCCATCTTCACACAAAACAAGGTACACATACATTTTCATTAGTACAGAAGGAAATCACACAGGACCTGATCTTGTTTCCACTTTAGACGGGAATTTCCAAAGATTTCAGAGAATGCAGTAATGCATTTAATTATTCAGTAACTCATCCAAACATTTGGTGAATATGCAAACAGGCATTATGAATAAAACTCATTCATTTGGCTTGCTAGAAGCACTCATACTGAAGGACACTTAAGATGAAAATGTATTTTATGAAGTCTATCCTACTTTAGTTGCATAATCACTTCAGTGAGATTCAAAAATATCTGATAAAAGAACAGCCTCCCAGTAGATTGCTTAATATTTATGTATTTGCACAGACAGCACTCATATTTTTAGAAGACTCCTTTCACCAACAGAATTGCTAGTCCCAGTTCATGATGCAAGCAAAACCCCAAATCACACGCCTTTTGTCAACAGGAAGTAAATTTTTAACTTTGAGATGGTTACACAGCATTAATAAGAACACAACAGGAGTTCAACTCCTTCCAAATTACTGGTTTCTTTTGTTTGCAAAAGACAGCAAGACACAATGTAAGCGATACTTTGCAAGTACCATAGAGGCAAAAAGACCATCCATTAACTAAGAATGATTGCTGACCTCGTACTTCGGGGTTTCAGTCCAGGAGTCCAACTGAAAAGAAAATGACAGTCCTCTGAAATTGAGGTGAAAGAGTTGCTCAGCTGAGTTATACACTAGAAGGGAAAAAGTAAAAACAGAGTTACCAAAATAATCTAAGAATTCTCCAGTTCATATCTAACAGCACCTTCATCACCTCAATGAATCTCAGAATGCAGGAGGATTTAGTGCACAATTACACCAGACCATAACAGCTTTGCTTTTAATTTCATGCAGTGAATATACAGCAATAAGAGAAATTCATTGCAGTTGCCTCTGCAAGCCTGCAGGCACTAACCTACCCCCAACAATACAATTATACAACATGACACAATCAATTATACCTTAATATCTCTAAAGCAGTTTAAATAGCCACTATTGATACAAAACAATTCTGTTCATTGTTATGTAAAACATTGTACAGTATTAACCAGAAAGGCTTTGAGAGAGATGTGCACAGAACACTGATAATTTCCTCTTTCACACATGGGGAGTTCAAAGGAGAGCTCACCCTGCAACCTGCACTTCCACTTCTCCTTCCAAGAGGAGCTCCCATGCCCCAGTCTGTGCGTTCCCGAGTAACACTGACACGGCCCAAGGAGGAAATGCTTCAGACACACAGGTCCTAGGCCATTTACAATGATAATTAAAAATAGCATCACCAGAAACAGCAGCCAACCAGTCAGCTCCCACAAAGAGCACCAATAAATTAGAGCACGCACAGACTTCCAGCTGTCACCACATCACGAGATGTCCTGATTCATTGCAATCAATTGCACAACATCAACTACGAAAACAATAAATGTCATCCCAGCACTTACTCTAACAAGACACACTGTTTTCTGAGACTCTGGAAAGATTAAAAAACAATCCCAGAAGACTGAGAGCTTGGGAACTGTTTTAGGATTGATTCTACAAACTTCAACCTGTGCCCAGTAGCCACTGGGGGAACAGAGTGTTCTAGTAACACACAGGATCTGACAGCTTGAAAACACCAGAGGCTTAAAACAATAAAGAAACCCTCTAAAAGAGAAGCTGCTTTCTTCCACTTTACCAAAGGAATACCAAAGGCTCAATATTCCCTTTTTTCTTACAGTGTTATATTTAAAATGACATAGCACAGAGAGAAAATGCATATAAAAAAATATTTTATTCCCTCCCTCCCACAGTGCCTTTCAAATGTTCGACTTGAAGACACATCACAGGGTATCTGGACAATGCCAGGCCACCCAGGATAGAAAAATAATAGTTGAGCAATAAGCATTTAACTTTTTTGAAAGTTATCATTTGCCTTTTCTACAGAAAGTGCTGGCTAAGAGTCTTTTCCATGCTTGTCAGTGAAAGGAAAACGTGTGGAGAGAGGGAAATGTTTTGATCGGCAGGGAAATTATACAAATCTCTCTCATGTGATAAATTATGATACATCTTTTCCAAAGCCCACAGCCAGCTGGAGAACTATTTTTCCCCTAGTCATGCCAAGTGTGGTATCTGATTATACAAATTGCATCAGTTCCCATCCCCTGCAATGTTTGTTGATGTTTAGGTTTAAAGGGCAAGGAATTTTTTTATTCTTGGGAAGTTCTCTCATGTCTCCCTCAAAACCATAGATCACAACTACATGACTGAACAAGGTAAAGATTTTTTGTATTATTATTTCTATTTTTTTTTTATCACACAGGTACCCTGCTAATTCCATTCAAAATTGCTGATAGAAGCAAAAAGACTGCTTCTTTGCTGCTGCACTCTGGGTGGGGGATAGGGAGGAGGTTTGCCTTCCAGGAAGGCAACAGAGTGTGACCAGCTGGGAAATATTTCTGTAGAGCTGACAGGACAAAGCCACCAACACCAGCAAGGCTGCAAAATAGACACAGCTTTACTAAAAGCAGAGGCAGATCCAAAAGTCAATCCTTACTGGTATCAAGCACAAGACTTTTCTGGCACCTTAGGGGAAGGTGAAGTCCGAGAGTTAGAGAGCCAGAACTCAGCAACCCTCTTCATCCTTGCAAGGCCACTATGGTAGGTGGGAAGGAGGACTTTTTCTTCTACCTTATGGCTTGAGTTCAACCCCACAGCCCTGGTCCTTGCTGAATGGCACTTTGGCACAAAGCCACGTCCATGAGGACTCAGGACAGAATATGGTTTCAATAGAGCCGCTGGCAAAAGCGAGCCCTTCCCAGCAGGAGGTCAGGTCAGAGAATCGTGGAAATGTGGGATAAAAATCTTGGCTTTGATGAAGCTGTTGACCTCCAAAATGGTTGTATTTCAATAAGCCCCATGACAAAGGTACTGCAATGTTTCAAACTAACATTAGCCAAGAAGTAATGAAGCTGATTGATTTTTCTGATGACTCTTCTTTTTTAAAACCACTGATCTGGCAAAACCAAAAATGCTCACTGAAGGTTGGTTTCAACACAAAACTGTTGCTAACCTTTTGAAATTTATTTTGTAACTAGCACTGTGTATCCTGTTGCAGGAAAGTTCTGCTGCAACCACCTTGGTTTTAAGTGAAAGACAACATTTTGAGTGAAATTCTAGTGGAGGTTATTTAACAGAGATAAAAAACAAAGTAAGTCTGATGTGCTTGCACTGGGGCTTTGGAGGAGCATTAGCACAGAGAAGTAAAGGGATTATTATATTCCTTTCATTCATGGAACCTGACATTTGGTGCTTTGGTCACATTAAGAGGAAGGTTTCTCCTCCCACCCAGCTCCAATTTTTGTGGGACATGAAAACACCATCACCATCCCTCCCCCATGCTGAAAACCATTCTGTTTCTTCACCTTTTCTGTTTCAGAAAACACAAAGGGAAAAAAAGAGTTATCAAAAACTTGTGTTGCATAATACAGTTCAAACTGTCTGCGACAGGCAGCTTAATACAGAGCATTTACTTCTGCTAAGTAGGCTGTTAATGGAAGAAATATTTTTCCAACGAGGAAACTTGAATAAGCAAATGCACTAGTGAAATGGTAATAGAGGCCAGCATTTTAATAAATACATTTTCTTATCTACATGTCACTAGACGAAAAGATGTTATGAAAAACTATCACCAGATGAAGCAAGCATGCAAGTCTTAATTGAATATGACAGATGCACAAGATCTGCAAATTCAGCACAAGGACACGTGGTGCCAAACTATGTTTTTAAGTGCTTGCATACAATTGTATGCAGTAATAAAATACGCTACCACTACCACAGGCAATGCTTACGGATAGATATGTATTTTTACAGTTCCTAATACCACAATTTTGGAAGTGCTCCACTTCCACATATTTGCAAATAAACCATCATCACAGGACAAATAAAATGATAACCCACCCAGGGCATGGAACCACTTTTACCCTTCTTTATTTCTACACTTACATACCATTTCCATAATAGATCTAACCATAGATTTCAGAGCTTCTGTCTAAGAGGATCTGTTAATGTCAGGACCAAAATTTTGAAGGGGTAATTCTGGTCCTTGGAGTATTACAGCTAGAAATGTTCCAAGTTTCATTTATCTCAATCTGATATTCATCTACTACTGCAGGCTTTTATGCAATAATACTGCTCTACCCACATGACCCTCCCCAGTTAATAAATCCTGTTCTGTAATGTGCAAGAGATTGTCTGCAGAGAGAAGAGACAAAGGCTGGATATGCAATCACCATCCATCACAAAGAACATTCGCCTGTTTGGGATCAGCCTGCCTACTGCAAATGGACTGGCTTAAGCTAAAAATAGAAAATGAGGCTCTGAAAATGGTATCTTGACTATATGGAGGTAAAGTTCCTCCTTGTTGTGCCAGTTTGTGGCTCCATTTCTTGAAAGTTCCCGGGCAGCTTAATTATAAAGTTCAAAAGTTTCTCCACCAGCTTATTTTCATGGCCTAAGAACCCCCTTAAATCCACTCCTCGTTTTCATACATAAACAAGGAGCTTAAAGATAGTCTTTTTCCTGCTGCAGAGATGGTGAACAGCCAAGGGGCTGTGCAAGAGTCAGAGTGGGTTCAGCCAGGTTAAACAAACTTGTCCTGGTTCTGCTCATGCTGCACGTAGACTGAGTGCACACCTCCCCAGTGTCCCCAGCAGAGGAGGGAGCTCAGGGAGGTGTAAGCCAGTTACACACAGCTCATGCTGCTCCTGCCTAGCAGGGGTATAACCACATTCACAGAGCACGGAGACTGAGCAAACAGCCCTGGCTGCCTCTGCACAGAGAGCAGCTCAAGTGTCTGTGCTCACGGGATACACAATCCTGAAGGATGCTCGAGAGCTGACCATGCATAAGGACCTGTAACAACAACAGCATCAACAACAAAGATCACAGTTTTCTGGTGCTGGCAGTTCAAAACAGATCATTAATGACATCTGAATACACCACTCTGTGCCAGTAACTCTCTGCCTCACCATTTCCCTTTTAAAAAAGAGTCACAAGCAAACTGACAATACATTTTACATGATTTCCCATCTGTAAGAATATGACCATCCTGGAACACAGCTCCAGATCATATGACAACAGAACTGCCTCCACATTGCTCTAGGCAGACATACTGGAAAGGCTTCCTAGAAAGAAGTCTGTCAGGCTAGGTGTGCTTCTCAGACATTTTTTGGCTTACCTCCTGGATGTGTTGCTCCAAATGACTGATCAATTTGTTCTATGGTTGGAGCAATTGCCTGAGAGTTAAAATGGACACCACTGAAAAAGAAAACAGAATTAATCTGCCTGAAGGAAACCAAAGATGCTACAAACATTTACTAATGGCAATACCACATCTAAATTGTCAGAAGTCTCCAAGACTGAAGAGTAAACCCATAATTTAACTGAGTGCCATGTTCAAGAAAGGATGATTATGCACACTCCTTTATGACAGCTATTTTTGATTTTTAAAATGAATAATTGAGAAAATTAATTAAGGATTTTTTAAAAAGTGAGTAAAACCAGCCACTCTAACCAAGAGGAAATCATGGGATGTCTTATACCACTTACCAATATTTTAACTTCACCTTAGTCAAGTCATAAACTTCAATCACCTGAAACACAGGAAACAAAAACATTGCCACAGTTCAGACACTTGCAAATCATATCAGAGGTAAATGCTTGTCAAAAGGCAAGACTAGCTAGTGCTGTTTGCTCCCCTTCTTACAGAACTCTGCCAAGATAAACCACAGTGTCAGAGACCAAACTTCAAAAACTGACTCAACAACTACACATCTGAAATAAGGAGTGAACAGCCCTGGGTTCAGGGGAGAACCCCCACATCCCATGTGTATCACTACTGCCTGCAGGCAAAAATCCTGCCACTGGCACATCAGGATCTTGATTTGAGTAAATAAAGTTTACTCAAACAAATTCAAAAGAAAGCAACAGCAAGGATTAGCTAATTAGGGAATCCTCTGAAGAATGCCAATGGGCCATTCCTTGGGTTGCTCCTATTACCCTGAAGAATGCCTGTGAGGGCACAAAGGCCTTACACTGACTGCACTGCTGTAACTTTCCAGCACTTCTAAAGTAAAAGATGAGCACAGCAAGGCTTAGCAATAATATCCCATTTCAATTATATTTAAGATAGCTTGCAACCTCACCAAGCATTGCAGATGAACAGCCCATGAGGAATCAGGGCAAGCAGTAATATCCAGTTCTGATATCCAGAAAACGCTTTAAACCTTACTGAATATTCCAAGGAGATTTCCTCTCTGCAGGAAACATTAGATATGGATCCTTTGTTCTGAACACATTACTGCAAACATGCATCTGAGACTGATGTCATATGATTTTTATGACTACCACTGGATTTTGAGGCTATACTGGGCTTTAAGCAGATGATTTTTGGCAAGTAGCCATGGAAAAACACAAGCTTCTTCCACCTTACATATGTGTTCCTGTGTCAGCAGGAAAAGAAAACACATACAGCTCATAACCACCATAAAGCAAAGGTAAAACACGTTTTTTGTTTTGTATAATCCCCCAGCAAATCACTGGCAGATTCTGGCAGGACGCACTCTTCAGAAAGAGAATAAAGCAGAATTTCCCAAGCAGCTTGCTACCAAGTGTGGCTTTAAAACCTAAAAATATCACCAGCTGAAAAGGAAGTCTTGGTTTTGGGAGATGCCCAGCAAAAAACCCTAAATAAAACAACTTGCCATGTTTAAACCACTGCCTCTATATATATTTAGAAAAAAAAAAAATCATCATTTAATGGCATTTCAAAATATAAGCAACAAGCAGGGCACAAAGTAAGTAACAAATTAACATTTTGGCAGAACCAACAAGACAACAAACCTTCTTCTTAATAAAATACCCTTGGAATTATGCTTCTTGGAAAAACCTAGTTATCTAGTATTTTAATTCAAGTGCAGTTGACATGTCCAGATTTCCTTTACTGTTAAAGCCTATTAAAAAACAAAGGCTACTTTTATGAAAAGCTAGGACTGATTTTACCTTTTTTTTTAGTGCTCTTGCACATCTTTTCCCTCCACAAAATTTTTTTCTGAAAATAGAGAGAAGCAGCCCCACCCCAGATCTTGTTTTGCAGCCTATGCTGTGTGCACTGGGCACCCTCCTGAAGTTCTACCAGAACTGCACGGTGCAAGACAAAAGGATGAGCTGAACAACAGGAGCAGTGCACAAAGAACTGCAGTGGCACAAATGTGGTTCCCCCCAGGAGAAACACCCTGACAGCAGCCAACAGGCACCAGTTTGCCGACAGTCCTCTTCCCAAGGTTCAAACAGATCAACTCAAACCAACATTTCTTTTTACCAACAGCACAGGAGTAAATGAGTAAAACGTAGCAAAAATTAATGGCAGTCAATAAATCTCAGAAGTCATAAAAATCATAATGAAGAACAGGCCAGAGCACTTGATAAAAAAATTCTTCTCTAAATTACAGCAGCTACACTGACAAAAGGACCAGTGTGATTCTATGTGCAGAGAACATAAACTGAGAAGACCAAGGACTGTTCAGTGAGGGGTTTACTACACAGTCAGAAGACAGTTGCTTTAAATGAGTAAAAGCTGATGTTTCCTCACACTCACTGTTTGATAATCACTACAAAGACTTGCAAAAATGTTCAGATGTCTGTTACCAGCAATAACAGACCAATGCTATGAAAGCCAACTCTTTCTCCACCTCAGAGGGAGGACACATGAGACACCTTAATGCTAAAATTGCTTTCAGAATCTGGTCCTGGATCTACCAATTCACATCAGCAACATCTCCTGCAATGCTTTGCCTACTGAAGGTGAGTCTTTCCCCCTCCTCCCTGAAAAAATGGAGGAAACTTCTTAGTAATATTGCTGACTTTATTCTTACACCAGCTTCCTTGGAACTGCCAAGATTTCCATCTTAGTAGCCTATATTTCAACCTCTTTCACAGTCAAATTTATTAGCAAGTGTGTATTAAAAAAAGCACACAAAGAATAAAGGTCTCCTGATTTCTCCAGTTTTTGCTGCTGCTGAGCAACACTGAAAACAGTCACACCATCCTGAAAACAGGCATTACTCTACACCTAGTGTACCTTTTAACAAGTGCTGTTGCTCACTTCTGAACTGATCCCATTGGATTTCTTCTAGAAAGCTTTCTGAACACTTTTACAAGTGTAAGTTTTCATAGCACTGTATGCATTTACACAGCTTGACTATTCATAGTTCAAACAAACAAACAGAAGTATCACAGACCACTGAACCACAACAAAACAGAAGAGATTGTTTCTCCTGCATTATTTTTATTTTTGAAACAAACCTAGAAACACATACCAGAAGAGTTTGGGGGTTCTATTTTTTCTTTAAAACTAGTTTTATAAATACAGAAAAGCAAGGAAAAAAGGCAAAAAAATACAGAAAGGCAAGAAAAGCTCTTGCTTGGTTCTTAGCACACTGGGTGTGACAAAATCAGACCCTCAGAAACTGGAGATGAAGATACATGGTATACATTACTTACAGCACCTCAAAAACACTACAGGATTGCAACATTCCCAAAAAAGCCAGTCAGCAAGCCATGTACTTGAAATGATTATGCCAACTTTTAATTCAATCTCCTACAGAATTACATCCAGTTAGAAAGATTTCATACAGCTGACAAAGAATTCTCAAGATATTCTCTTAAAAACTGTGAATCCACATACACAGTCTGAATAAGTAAATTCAAAAACTTGTCAAAAACAAGAATACCATTATTATAGAAAGACTTCATGAACAAAAACTACCATAAGGCAATTACAAACAGAAATCCAGGGGAAAAAAAGTGCTCAGTTGTCCCTCAGATGAGCTCAATTTGAACTGAAAATTTTCTTCAAAATGTGTATTTTTATAATGTAATTTTTTTTAGAAAAATACAAGCATACCATGGTGTTACAGCCTATTCTTAGAGAAATCAGTACTTTCAAGCACTTTTAACAACTAATCTGGGTTGCTATTCAACAATTTCATATATATATATATATATATATATAAAGAGCTTGAGTTTCAGCTGATAGCACATGCTTCTCTCCTACAGTAATTTTTGGGATAAAGCAATGGCTGAACTTTGGAGAGCGGTATTTTCCTGCTGGTTTTATTTTAAATGTGAGTAAAGGGCAGAGGGCTCCACCTACCACTGTTCCAAACCCTGAAAGTTTGGATGTGAGCACCATATTCCAGATTTACCTAGACTGTAAGCATTCCATTTTTTAGTATCACACTTAACTCCACACTTCTGCTTTCACATGTCAAGCAGCACAGCAGTTAGAGCAGTTCACTCTCACCCAATTAGCCAAATCAACACCTAAACACTTCTGTCACAGAGAAATTTACACCCACCAGGTGAGAATCACTGACAATTATTCAGCACAGCTGGTCTGGCTGAAAGGACCACTCTGAATAACTAAGAAGTTACACACAGATATTTTAAAGGCTTCAGTTAAGAGGTTTTCAAAATTTCCTACCCATGCAGTCATACCTCTACAGTCCCACAGTTGCTCACTTTGTATGGATAAAAAATACCACTTCCATTACAGATATTTGCTGGGATAAATGCCATGAGAAGGTAGCAACCAGCCTGCCTTTTATTTTGCATCTAAACTACACTAAGCATCCTTGAGAGATGCACATCAACTCTTGTTCACCTAAAAGCAGAACTGAAGACATCAATTGAAAGAATCAAAACCCATCCAGAACAAACTGAAGTCAGTGCAGGAGCCAACTGCTCACCAGAGGCCTGGATGTGGCTTTCTGGGGGAATCACACACTCACAGCCACACAAGTACTCTGCAAAGGTAGCTTAAATGAAAACTATGAACAGGAGGAAGTTTAACTTCATAAATAAAATGGCAGCCTAGATAAAGGAAAAACCTGGGCATAAAACAACACTGTCTGGTTTGCATTAATGATAATCTGATTTCAAACCCAAGGCTTAGCTTTAGTAAGGGGCTCGTGCACTTTGTGCCACTCAAGACAAGACAGGTGAGGCCACACTGCACCATCACACTTCTGGGGCACTTGTACATCCCCAGAGCACAGGTAAGGTGTCTTACTTCTAGAAACAAAGATTTAGATCCCAAACTGAAGAAATGCAGTTCATAATCACAGGAGAGCACTCAACATCAGACATTTAATTTGTCTTAAGGAGCCACTTATGCTCTGTCAAGTGTCAATACATCCCAGGGTTTTGGTGTGCATTGTCTGTTTTCAGGAGAGGTGTTTTATTACCTTAAGTCTCTGATTGAAAGCATCAAACAGCAGTTTGATTCCATCCTGAGTCAGGTTAAGGATGAGGTCATGGCTAAGAGGTGACTGTAAAACAAAGAAAAAAAGCTGTTAGGCTTCTAATTTCAAGACTTCCTTTTTAAGATATACATCACTGTAAAAGTATAAATTGGTTACTTTAGAAAAACAAACCTACCTCAGAAAACAATCACTTGTTCAATGAATAAACATAATTAAAATACATTTGGCCAAACCTCTCCAACCCTTCAGATTCCTTAAGAGAAGAAATAGAAGTGCCTGTATAATACCTGTGCCCTGCAAAAACCTCCTAAGAGTACTTTGTCCATTACTGTAAGTGGAGGAAAAAAACCAAAAAAACAAAACTCAAAACAATATAACCCCCAACCCCACTTAAAAAAAAGAGAAACAAACAAAACCCCACCTTGGAAATTAACATTCCCAGTTCAGCATCAGAGACATCATCATCTAGGGACAGCCTCTGTTGCATTCTTGGTGCACAAAATTACCAAGGCTCACATCAGAACCAGGCATGTGCTTGACAAAGAGATGGCTTTCCACTTCAAAAATCAAACTGTCACATTCTTTTTTAGGCCTCAAACGGAAGGCTTCAGACTTTCATGTTGTGAATTTAGGTTTCCTTAGTTACTGTGAATCATAACAACTAAAGGCTTAATTTGCAGTCTGCTGGAGTCAATAGGAGACATTCCACTGGCTTTCCTGGTGTCTGTAGAGGCTCTACACCCTCTCAGTCTGCTGGGGAAGCTGCTCTCTGCTCCATCAGTACAATCCACACAGATACAGTCACTTGGCCCCCGTTCAGCTTTTTGATCATGTACTATCTAAAGTACATTTGCTTCAAAATACTCTATCCCCCACAGCTGTCTCAGAGGAGAAAAATGGTTGAATGGCAGGCAGGCAGCAAGATTCACGCCCTAGAACTGCACCCGGCAGTTTCCTAGCAAAAGACAGAAAGGGGATGGACAACTGGGGCAAATAAAGGCTTCTAAAGTTGACAGCCACACCATGCAGCCCTTTCATGAATTAAGCATAAGCTATCTTACTTTGCTCTACTGAGAGGAGATCTGGGGTTTGATTGTCAAAAGCCCAATTCTCATCCTCAATTTTCTCACATCAGCTCTGTCTTCTAGCCTTGATACTTTCTAAGCATTTTCATCTGCACATCCCACCCCTTCCCAAACCACTTAGCCAAATAATCAGGTCCCAGACTTCACATCACTAAGTTAAAACAAGCCATGGGGCTTTCCATCCCCTGTGATGAGGATTTCCTGTTCCTCTGGACCACTGCAGTAGCTTTTCCTCAAGTTGGTCCAGTTTGAGCCCATCTTTCCTGAACGCCAGTGATCTGGTGTCAACTCTGTCCTAAATGAAACTTTCACAACATTTCACACAACGCCATCAACTGATGGCACCTCACTCTTGCTGACAAACTTCGATGGCTCTATGTAGAACTGAAGCAGCATTGCAACAGAACTATAAGCTTGAGATAAAAAGGCCTAATGTTGATCATGACGGTCATTTTCTAATCCCTTATAAATCTAATTTAGAAAGGCTACAGATGGAGCAAAAAAGCCTTGTGATCTGGCATTCAAATACACCAGCTGAGTTGTTCTGCTATGGGATATGCTCTGCATTTCATTGGTTTCTAAACAGTTTTCACAAGGTTATTCCAAAATTAATGAGAGCATTACAAGTTCTTTCGAGTGGATGGAAAAAAAACCCCAAATATCTGAGGAAAAGCTTAATAATTAGTACAGCAAATAGCTTCTGTTCTATGCTGGCATATTTTCTAATACATGGAAAGATTCAAGGGCACAAATTTAGTTCATGTGACTTTCAATACAAAAAGCAGAACCTAAAGTATGAAAGATGATGCCAAGAAGCAACAGGAGAGATCTTCCTGAAGGAAGCACCACAGATCTGCAGTTATATTGCTAATCTACACAAAGATGCAGGAAAAAGCTGTTATCACTGAACAATGCCATCAACCACAATCCAGAGGAAGAAGCTCAGGAAAACAAAGGCAATTAGTTTAGGCAATTAGGCAACCCCACTTAAACTGACCAAAAATGAGTTAAAATTCTTTTATTCCCAGAAAAGGATTCATCAAGCTTTTTTGGCACAGTTTGGGCATCCCATTTATGTCAAGTTAAAGAGAGCACCATGGGCAGATCTAATTGCATTTAATTGCCATATAAATTTTTGAAAGGAAATACTCACTGCTGGAGTTCTAGGATCAGAAATTCAAATTTAAAGATGCAACAGCTTTAAATAGCATTTGATCAAAGTGCTCAAAAGCATTCTTTTACAAGGCAAAGAGGAAAAACATGAAGGCTGCTCAGGTACAGTTTTTTCGAGATAGAAGTTGTGCATGGCAAAGTTAATTCAAGGCTTTGAATCTTCTAAGAACTGAGCTCTTTGTGCTCATCTGCTAATGAAATGCATGACACTCTGCACAAGGGTGAGGACAGAGCCAGACAGTCAAATGCAGGCCCTGAGTGGTGTGTGAAAAAAAATAGCAGGCACTGAATTGCAATGATATACGGGAAAAAAATAATCATCAGAACTATTCCAGAAAGATGGGAAGAAATATTTTGTTAGATGATGCAGGTGCTAAAACATCTTTACACTTAGTACATTTTGGGAAAAAACCCCCAAACCACTAAACCTGCCCCCTGCAGCCAGTCAAGAACAATGTAACTTTCCAAGAGGTGTAAAAACCAAGGAGCGGTACACCTCTGCTCACTGGCACTGAGCCACTAATCTTCCTGTGATTCTACCATCTGAGTGGAACAGGAATCTCATCATTTATCTAAACAGCTCTAGAAATAGTTCAAACGCACTGTGGTAAGAAAAACTAAAACCCTCCAAAGAGTACAAAAAACAAGGAACGTGCTCACTGCCAGACAGATGCTCCCATGCATTAATCACAAGGAGCCAGATTTGCAATTCAGTCATCAGAAAACCCATAAATCCACATAAAGTGAAAAAAAAAAAAAAAAAAAAGGATAATTCATTTAGTAACATGAAATATGTATCCAGCCCTGAACACCAGAGTCAAGGTTGTTCTTAGCCATGCAGTACTCACTGCAAATGCACAAGGCCTGAATCCTTATTTTGATACAAACTAACATTGGACAGACTCTGCCTTTTTCCTGATGCAAAGAGCTGTAATTTGCAACATATGAATATCATCTTCTTATTAACATGCACTGCACATAAAACATCTGGAGAGTCCTTTGAGACATCTGAGACTCCTTTGTGCTATCTGGCCTTACACTTCCATCAGAATAACACATTTTACTTGATCTAGCAGAAGGGTTTTACTTCTAGTCCCCTTCTGACGGAAGTCAAACACATCAGGAACTTACTGCTGAGTTATGAAGAAAGATTAAGACATTTTATAGATGGCTTAAATCACTGCACCCACTTTCTGCAGAAAAATTTGCAGATGCAGAGAAAAGGTACAGAAGGTTTTTCATGGGGCTCATCACCACTGGACCAAACACAAAAGCAGAAAGTAATGAGTGATTCAGTTCTTTAAACTGCAGCACCACTTCACAATGATAAATAGACTAGAATTAAATTGTCCAGCTAATTACATAACATTTCACTTCTTAAAGAAGAAACAATGCCACTCCTCCATTGCATATACAAAACTGACAGTTGTTAAATCACTGCGCTGCTGTACTGAGGATTCAAGAAACTTAGAAAAGCTGCATCTCTCACAGGGGGGCAATGATTTGGTGCAGCTCAATTTCAAGCAGCCCCACAACTCTCCCAATATGTACACGAGCACAAAGCATGTTTCATCCGCCATGAGGTGCCTTTCCTGGGCAGCCCATGCCCTGCTCACCTGCTCGCTGTAGAGAACCTGGACGTTTTTGATAATGCGACAGTGCTTCTGAAGAATTGCTACAGCCTGAGCCAACGGCATTCCTGGAAATAAAAACAGGTTTTCTTCAGTGCAGAAACCAGTCTACAAAGGTTTTTAACAGCAAGGTTACACATGAGCTAACCAAACCACCATCAGCAAACACCGAGTTACAACAGAAAGGTATGTGGTCAACAAACAAGCTGACTTGACTCATGGTATCAGCACAGACCTGGTGTTTGGAAACAGAAAAGTCATTGTTTATCTACCAGTTGTTAGGCATATATGTAAAAAGTCTCTGTAGACACAAAATTAAACCCCAAAGTTCAAGCAGAAAAAGCAAAGAGCTTGCCACAGCCTGTGCACAACATCTTCTGCTTTTTGGGGTCATCAGTCCAGTAAGTGATAAAATAGCCCATGTCAAACTCCAGTGGAGCTGGCTAGGGCACTCCGATACACATTCAACAGGCTCCTGAAACACCTCTCACTACACACTTCATTAACCTTGATGGGGTACTGGGTATTCACACCAGACACATACAAACACTAACACAGAGCAACGATTCTCCTCAAACCTAAGAGGCCACATTAGCTGCTGATATGGCTCTACTTGTGTCAAGGAAGAAACTTCACCTTCTCAGTTTACAGGCAGGATATACACAGCAAAAATTTGGTTCAATTGAGGCAGTACACTTACAGTCACTCAGCCTCTCTTAAAATTTCAAGGACTTTTTTTTCTTTCCTTAGTGTATATCTTATCATTACAATTATATATTTTTGAAAGCAGAATGGAACAGCTGATTCTGCAGAAAAAAAATAGCACCACACCATCTCGTCATTTATCACACTAAAAACCTTTGTTGCCTTTCCAAATGAAATGTGATCACATTCCTGGATTCAAAGCAGCCATTTATAAAGTGAGGTTATGAGCTCATAATTGTGAAGTTCTGTTTTCCTATTAACTGCTGCAAGTCAATTTAGATTAGTTATCTGAGATTTTATTTCCATTCCTTGTCCTGTCCTTTTCTATTTCTAGTTTTTAAATGTTAAGAAAGTTGGCCTGATTAGGCATAATTTACCTCAGAACCTACATCTATTACATTCAAAACTTTTAGTTACTTGCTACACCAACCAAACTAAGACAATATGTCATGTCCTTTTAGACATCATCTACAGTATTAAAGTGAGAAAACTCTCTTTTTCCATATATATCTATTTATAACATAGACATCTAGCTCACCATGGGTACTGCTTTAAAGTAGTAATGGCATAACACTGAAAAAAAACCCAAAAATATATTTTTCATTGTCATGCCCATATATTGCAGCTTTGCTGAAACGATGAAATCAAGTTTTGATAAAACAGATGTACAGATTAGAACTACAGTGATTCAATTTGTAAATACCATATACAAACCTGTCTGCAAAACTGGTTTTCACCTAAGCCCATGATCTTGGAACAATTTGGTTTGCAGCTAGAAATTATAGATCAGCAGATGATATTAAGTAAAAAAGAGTTATTATTTTAATAATGGTAATGAAATTAAAATGCAGAGCCACACAATAAAGCAGCACTGTTTCCTATTATCTAGGAAATAGCAGTTGCCTTGTAGTCTAGGCAGCAGAGTTTGAAGATGACAGTTATTATGCATTAGATAATATTTTCAAAATGGAATAGAAACGTGAACAGCAGCAAGAAGCCAAGATCAAAGATGCTGCTGTAAAAGTTCCACATTTCTCAACCCGGCAAAAAGTACGAATCCAGAAAAAAAAGTAAGGTTGACTGAAGAGTACAAGGCCCATGTTCTAAGTCAGCTTTCATAAAAGACCTGCAGAGCTGAGACCATGGGCTCAGTTAAAAAATAAACCAGTGGCACAGGCTGAAGCCCAGCCAGCACAGCTGACAGGACCCAGAGGCCAGTGGTGCCAGCAGCCCGTGGGGATTCAGTCAAACAGCACCCAGCTCAAGAAGTGCAGAAACACCAAGTTCACGTAAACTGATGCAATCCCGGGCTGCTAAGTGTGCAAACAGATGGCTCATGTGACTCTCTTACTCACAGCTTTCTCAGGCTGCAAGCAAATGGACATGGACTGCCTTGGTTCAGTTTTCACTCACTGAGAATCAAACAGATTTGGCCATGCAGCTGCTTAGCAGAGCTACAGTGAGCAACTCAAATTCTCCAGGAACAGTCTACAGGACCCAAAATGCGTTGAGCAGCCAGTATGTTCCCTTTGCCTCCATTTGCTTCTAGAAAGTCAAAGGAGGAATAAAAAAATGGGTTATTTTTCTCCAGTCTTCTCACACACAACATCCCCTTTTTCCTCAACATTCGTCAGCCTTTGCAGTCAAAGAGGAAAACAAAGAATTCTTTTTCCCTTGCTCATCAGTCAGGGGGAATGGGGAAGCAAACATGGTTTCCAGCACATCAGACAGTCAACCAAACTGAGCCATGGCAGTAACGCCCACAAGGACCAGTGCTAGGGCTCCTCTGTCACAGACCTTTCCCTCTAAGTGCTGGAGTGATACAAGCAGCACAAGACAGTTCTCTCACATACACTGGTCAGGAGCACCACGGCTTGAAGCATCAGCCTGTGCTAAGACTGTGTGGCTTGAAGGGATGGGGATAGAGACGTGATTAAAGATCAGGAGAAAAATACAAGAAAATCTAAGATGAATCATAACGCATTAAGTAAAGATATGTGAAACTCGGTAGGAAAAGAAAGTACAAAGCCCAGGAGAAATGCAAGTGTGCCTTAGAAATTATACATCTCAAACACTAATAATATAGCTATAGGCACTAATAATATAGCTATAGGCACTACAGAGTAAGTATTTAATTGTTCTCCTTTAAAACAGCAGGAATGCAGCCCAAGAGGTGCAGTGGCACAGGTATCTAAACTCAGTCTCGGTTAAATTTTTTATGCTCTAGTCACAATGTGAGTCAACATTGGAGCCAGAAACAGAATCCAAAAAGTCATGTACAAAATTTTCCTGGCATTTCCCCTCAGTCATCTCCATTGTGGGCACAGGACTGGAAGCCAGAGTCAGCAGCAGTTCAGGAATACTGCCATTAGTTCTGCTAAGAGCAGAGCTAAACAAATAACAAGTAGAACAGCGCTGGCAGTGGGAGTCCCAGTGACACCAGCACGGCCACGGCTGAAGCAGCTCTGTCAGCAGGGACAATCTTCACACAGCACTGCTGGTGCAGGACAAAGTCAAGTATCCTCATACCTAGTCAGGCCCTGCTCTGCACCAGCAGGTCATGCTAATTATATATGAGACACATCACGTGGTGGCTATGTTTACTCCAAGAAATACAGCTGAGTTTCCTCCCTCTCACATCCATGCATGTGTGTGTTTGTGCACATACACAGAGACGCTGGAAAATTTTAACCATGAGACTGCAGTGACAGGCTTTCCTTGGGGAAAGGAAAAACATTTTCTCTTTCCTTTTCTTGCTTTGATGTGGAGAATGGAGGGGAGCTGGTACTCTGTACTTATGAAGACAGTCAGGGTATGCAGCTGGAGGCTGCTGTTCCCCAGGTAACACAGGCACCAAAGGATGGCAGGAGGTCGCACCAAGCTGAGAGCACAGAACGCTTAGGGTACAAGGAGTTCACCCAGATTTCCAAGGGTGGGACCTGAGGTGCTATAATTAGCCTCCAAAAGCCACCGAGCCTGTAACCATCCAGCTGTACTTGACTGAAGTCACAGCAGCACAAACAGCCCTTTGTGTTTGATGGGTTTCGTACAAATAACCCCAAGGCACAGCACCACTCCTTAGGTCCAACCTAGTTCAGGGCAGCTGTGTAACAGTGTCTCTAGGGACAGTCTGTCCCCTGGCTGCCACAGGTGACAAGAGCAGCAGCCCAAGTGAAGCTCACGTTCAGGCAGGCACAGAGGGTGACACACAGTCTGCATCCACCAAACCCCCACCACCTTTAACCACACACAGAGCTGCAGCAACGACGGAAAACAGAACTGAAAGAGGCCAGCACTGCTAGCTCACACAACCACTCAGCAAAGGTGACATCTACAGCACTTTCTGAGAGTTCTAAGGACTACCAATATCTGCTTGAAAACACGGGTCACCCAGAGAACCCACATCATCCCATTTCAACTGCTCATTTAAGCGTCCTGCCGAGCACCGGCCGAATTTCCATCAGCTGGGGGAAAGTTCTTTCTCATCACAGTGACTCGAGCAATAACTGGTAGGGAAGGACTACTCAGCAAGATGAAAAAATATAAGTGATTGGGGGGAAAAACACTTGTTATCCAACCCTGAGAAAATATCTCCAAAGTTTACTTTCTCCACTATTTCGCAACCCGACAGCGACACAAAGCAATTGTGAAACTCGACTCATGTTTATGAAGGGTTTGTACAGAAAAGCACAGCAGTTAGAGTAAGTATCGGCACACAGCCGAAGCTGCCAGTATCACCTGACACACATTCAGGTGACAATCAGCACATTCATGCTTCCTCTTTTCGGAGTTATTTAAAAGAATGACTAGTCTTACATGGCAAGACAAAAGAAAGCAAACGAGCAGATGAAAGCACACAATCAGATAAACAAAGCACGAGTTGGCACGCAAAAGCTAAAGGTGAAACTATGAGCTACAAGGAACTCCTTGAAGCTCTACTTTGGTATTTTTAGCGAGAGCGACAGGCGAGCTTCGGCTCTCGCTCCCTTTCCCCCTCCAACTCCCCGAGAGCGCCGGCAGAGCCCTTACGGACGCCGAGGGACCCGCACGGCCCCGCAGCCCAGGCCGGGGGAAGAACACACTTACCTAAGGTGAACTCCCATTGCTCGTTCCCCAGAGAGCGCTCGGGCACCACCTCCAGATCTAGCATTGGCTCAGGTAGCGCGGAGGCCGCGGGCTGGCACGGCGGGTCACCGGGTCGCTGCGCCGGACCCCTGCGGAGGGACGCGGGAGGGAAGCGGGCAGCCCGAGCCCGGCCCCGCCACTCCCCCTGAGGGGACTCGCCGCCCCCAGCCCCGGGGCGGCGCCGGTCGCCGCGGGCCCCGCGCCGGGCTGCCGGGAGAGGCGCGGGCTCCGCCGCCACCGCCGCCCCTCCCCGCCCGCGGCCCCGCCGCCCGCGCCCCCCGCCCGCTCGCCTCGCCCCGCCAGGTGCCGGAGCGCGGGCGGGCGGCCCCGGCGGGGCGGGGAGCGGGCGGGGAGCGGGCGCGGCCCCGCCGCTCGGCCCCGCGGCCCCGGCCCGGCCTGAGGGGCCGGGGGGGCTCCGACCCCCCCCGCGCCGCGGGGCCGCGACTCACCTCACTTGCGGCTGCTGAAAAAGTGCTTTGCAGCTGTCGTCAGGCGCGCCCGCGCGGGGGCGGGGAGAGGGCGGGGCCGGCGTGAGCCCCGCCCCCCGGCCGTGGGCGAGCGGGGAAGGCGTCGGCTTGGAGAGGCGGAGACCCGGGTTCGAGTCCCAGCCCGGCACTGTCGGGCTCAGCCCTACGGCCGCCGCCCCAGGACACGGGATCCAAATCAGAATAAATCAGAATAACCCAGCCAAACCACTGCCCAGGGCCATCCCGCTCTTCCAGTTGAAAGGGGCGGAGTGGAGGAAAGAAGAGTTAGGGAGAAATTAGTCAGAGGCACGAGCAAAGCTGCCGGAATGAGCTCGGGAGTGACTCAGGAAGGAAGAAAGGAGTGACGAGGTCAGTGGCTTTGCAGGGTTGTCTGGGCAAACAGGGGTAGTGCCACCCAAGAGTGCTGACCCCAGGAAAGCCCACATTTCCCTTGGGATGGGGCTCACCAGGCAGGAACCTGCTTTGGTTACACCCAAAGCCCCCAGGTGCCAGAAACTTCCACGGAATGAGGAGGAAACTGAACTCCCCCAGTCTGCCAGGATGTGCCACCACCTGGGACAACCCACATCAGATCAGCCCTCCTTTATGGAAACTTGATCCAAGATAAAAGGCACCAGGTCAAGCATTGCCCAAATAAGCAGAGAACTAAAAGAGAAAAAATAAGGATGTGGACCCGTGCCATGCTCACACAAAGGGACAGCTCTTCTGGAGCAGGGCAGCACCAGTGATGGAAATTCAAGAGGGTGCAGAGGGTGTGGAAGCAGCTGTAACTCCTGCTGGCAGGCTGAGGCTCCAGGGGGGAGCAGAGAGTGGGGGGAGAAGCATTTTTTCCATATTTATTTGAGGGTGGTATCAGAAAAACGTCTCCTTGGGCGATACCCATCTTCTGTCCCCTCTCCTCTGCTGCATCCCTCCAGGTGCTGATGCTCAGTCCTAGCCCGACCCCACACCCCATCCCTGTGCCCACCGTGTCCCAGCAAGGTCTGCAGCAGGGCAGCCCCATCGCATGGACTGTCCCACAGCAGGACAGCAAACATCAGTCAAGCCCACCCTCCAGGCAGCCCAACACAGAAATTTGAGGGCTGCTTATTGAAAAATAAAAACAGTCAAACGTAATTTCACTGTGCACTGTGGCTCCTTCCACAGGCAGAGCAAGCCATGGCTGGCAGGGGGGATCAAAGCATTGAAAAGAAATCCCAGTCATGTTCGGGAGCAGCACCTTGGCCAGGCTCTGCTCTGAACACCACATTTCTCAGCATCTCTCTTCAGGTCACAGAGCTGTCAAAGCAGGTGAGATTTTAATGTATATGGAGTGGAGCAAGCCCCAGGGAAATTAGTTTTCCCTTGAAGTCAGCTGCATGTTGCTCTATTTATTATTCATGCCTTGCTTGCCTTTTTTTTTTTTTTTTTTTTAATCCAAGCATGGTGACATCTTAATATGCTGAAAAGCACAGAGGTGCTGCCAATGTTTCCCCTTCACTCCAGCCCTCTGACACATCTTTATTGGCTCAAAACCAGAAATTAGCCTTTCCTCTCCTGGGAGCTGAGCTAATCCTTATGATCCACTTGCCTCTCTCCAGCTCACTGTAGATGTATGAAATGTATAAATCTTTGCATATATACAGTATTTGTGTATTTTTACATGTAAGTTCATATTGTGACACCCATAAGGAATGTACTTGAGAGAATAAATACGTAGCTAGAAACGTTGCATGCCTCATTCATTTAACAGAACACAAAGCACAGCACCTACTTTTAAGCAGGTCCATGGCAAGTGCAGCCCTGAGGTTGAGGTGCTGGTGGAAAGCAGGTGGCTGCAGATCAGCTGGGCTTTGCAGAATCCCTTCTCCACCTCATTCCTGTGTTGGGTGATGCCCTTTGAATGCCCGGCGCTGCAAACTGGGGGATGCAACAGTCTGGGCTTTCACTCAAAAAGATTCAGCATCCTTTGTAGGAGATTATCACGAGTACAAGCCAAATTCACCAAGGAGAATAAAGGCCAAATACAATGGCAGGAAAAAAAAGAAATTATTTCTGAGTGTGCTTCTCCACTGCCACCCACTTTCACACATCAGCCCAAGCTCCAGCCTAAGTGGAAGAGGACTGGGCACTGTCAGGTCTGGCACTTTTGAGGCAGATTGGACAAAGCACCATCATTTTGGCAACTTAGGCAACTGCTCGTGACAGGCAAAACTTGAATTTTAAAAGGATAAAATTGCCCTTCTTACTCTCCAGATTACGGAGCACTTCTTGGAAAATTCAGCCCCAGGGCTGCGGAAGCAATGCACAGCTTTCTGAAAACCATAATCAGTTTTTAAACCTGGCTCTGTTGTTAAGGTTTCTGACTGAATGAATGGCAGTGGGTGCATCTACAGGAGATGCTTCTACCAAAGCCTTGTGATACCATCACATTTTGGGGTGAGATCAGCAGCTATAGGGGATTCATGGATTTTTTTTACCGATTTTTTTTTCTACAATTCTTCAGAATTTTTTTTACTTAAGTTTTTTTCCTAAATTCTACACGTCTGCGGAGAGATGTTTGCTGAGGAGAGCTGGGCTTTTCAACCCAGCCGGTTAAAAGCAAGCAGAAAATCGCAGAAGCCACCAGGGGGAACAAACGCAGCCGAGCGCAGGGCGAGGGCGAGCTGCCCTCTCCCGATCGCACCCGAGAGCAGCACACCTCGGCTCTGCGAGGAAACCTGCCCCCGCTGCTCCAAAAAACGGGCTGGAAGCAGATCCCAGCCTTGGCAGTGCTGATCCACTTGGAGGGAAGATATTTGCTGCAAAGCTCTGAAGTTGCTCTGATTTTTGGAGGCGCATTTCCCGCTGCCACGCTCTGGGCTGGCCCTCGGGAATGGATCCAAACAGGGCTGGCAGGGAACAGGGAACCTTGCCCTCTCCGAGAGGGGATTATCCCACCTCTTCAGGGGGCTTTATCCCACAGCCAAGGGTTTCGGGTCCCACCGAGCTGGGCAGGGGTTCCGAACCAGGCTGGGGTTCCCGGGCGGGCAGGGGCCGCTGGCAGCGCCGAACCCGAACCTTCCCCAGGAGACCCCCGGCTCCATCCTTCCCTGGCTCAGCGCTTTTCCCCTGCTCGCCAGGGCTGAGCATGCCCTGCCCTGCCCTGCCCTGCCCTGCCCTGCCCTGCCCTGCCCTGCCCTGCCGGGGTGGTTTTCAGTCACCCTGGCACCCTCCGGAGCGTTAGCAGGCGGGATGCCCGTGCAGGGTCAGCGCCCAGCAGCTCCGTGCCCCCGCAGCGCTGCTGGGGCAGACGGTGCCTTTTCCTACCGGGGCCAGCGAGCCTCCAGCCCGTCCTGAGCCCTGTCCGGAGCCTCCCCGGGCTGCGGTTCCCATGCTCCAGGGCAGCATCCTCCTCCCTGCGGCGTGGGACATCCGCAATAAAGATTTTGGAGGTGATTCCGGGCTTGGCCAGGGGTAGGGAGGTGATGTGTGCCTGGCGTGGGCTGTGGGGAGCGTGGCAAGGCTGCAGCTTGTCCTCAGCCAGCGCCACGGTGATCGCCAGCATGACTTCTCACATCCCGGATTTGGGCTTCTGGCAGCTGCAGAAGCTCTCCTGAATTTTTGCCCCGTGCTTGGTGTCTGGAGATGGGCAGAATCGGGAGGGTCCCAGCGCTCACCCGAGGGCGCTGATGAGATAAGGTACCTTGCACACTGACCGGGCAGAGAGAGGCACAGCCCCCGCCCCGCCGCACAGGGCAATTCCAGGGCTGGGGCGAGGCGGGGGCTGAGGAGGAGGGCGGGATGGATGGGCATGGAGCATTCCCGAGAAGGACAGGGGGCAGCAGGACAGGCTGGCCTCGGGAGGGGCTGTTCACCGCAAGGCAGCGGCTCCCCTGCATCGCCGCCGGGCAGCACTTTATGCGCATTTCACAGAACTCCAGAGACATTTCAAAAGCTCTGACTCGTGCGGGGCTAGATCTGAACCGGCTTCGGCTCCATGAGGAGCAGATGCGCTGGTTTCTCTGTCTGCCCGGCCGGGCAGGGCGCGGAGCCCAGCTCGGCGGGGCCGGGAGCCGGGGTGAGGCAGGGCCGGGGCCCCGGGACGGGCGCTGCTCCCGCCCGGCTCGCTCAGCTCGGAGCCAGCGGCGGCAGCAGCCGCTGCGAGGGACCATCCATCCCTCCAGGAGCCTCTGGCCGCTGCATCCTGCCCTCGGCTGCCGCCCAGCCAGGCACGTGGGGTTTTAATGGTAAGCTGAAAACTGGTGGGGAAATTTACCCTGGGGAAAAGCACAGGGATTCTGGGGGAAAAAAAAAAAATTAAAGCACCGGTTTTCTGGGAAAGAAAAATGGTAAAAGATGGACTTGGGGATTCTACAGAATTCCCAAACCCCTTATTGAAAGGGTTTATGGATCCAGGAGTGCTGCCCATGTAGCAGAGCATTCACCTGGGCTCAATTACACCTCCAGATATGTTTCCAAAAGGGATGTTTGATGGTCACAGCTGACGATGAGGAGGGACCATGGGGCAATGGTATGAGAAGGAGGGAGGGGGTCAGCCCCTACCCCAGCCTGCTCCAGCCCTGGTGCCTGGGGTTTCATCATTTAAAAGAAGATGAGTCAGAGCTGCAGGAGCCCTCTCAGAGCCCCTGAAGATCTCTGTCAGTGACTTCTGGTGAACGAGCAGTGAGGGTGTGACTCGGATCTTACTCATGGGCTGTGGTGGACAGCACCAACAGCAGAGATGCTCTCTGAGCCTCCTCCCAGTGCAGTGCCTCGTGGTCCCACTGGCAGATCCTGCCCCTGAGGCAGAGGTCTGGACGTGGAGAGGGTTTGAAGGAGCTGGTGATGAGGCACCTTGTTGGGGTTGGTGGTTTCAGAAAGTCACGCAGCCCACGGGACCAGCAGCACCAGGTCCCGGCAGTCACACACCAGATGTGCTCTGCAGAGCAGAACTGAAAGCAGAACCAAAAAGAGGATCTGTCCTCTCATCTGTGTGGGAGCATCCGCCAAGCGGCTCTGGGCCGGGGCTGTCACTGCCAAGGAAGTGTTTGGGGGTTCCTCAGCAGCAGCTCTGACCTGAGCAGGAGGCAATCACCGGGCAGCTCAGGGACAGGCTGTGCATGCAGCTCTGCCTCACCCTCCCTTCCCTCCTCGCCCTGGCCCCCAGACCTCAAACAGAGCCAGAGCAAATGACCTGGAAGGTTCCCTGTCCATCACAGGGGGTGGACTAAGTGCTGCCTAAGATCTCTTGCAGTCCTGAGCATTGTATGATTCTGTGACCTGGAGCTGGCTCACATGCAGTCTGAGCATCCCCAGCTATCCTCATCCTCCTGGGCCACAGCAGCTGTGGGCACAGGCTCCTGGCTCCACGGACAGGCCACCCAGGTGTCTGCAGGCTGGTGGCAACCCTCTGGTTGGCTGGGGCAACTGGGGAAGGCCAGTGAGGAGCTGGATGGTGCTGGAAGGGGATTATCTCACCTCCAGAGCAGGTGTCTCAGTGTGGTGCTGCCCCGTGCAGGGGCCATAGGGGAGCAGGGGCCAGAGTGAAGGATAGGCTGTTCTTAGTGGGGTGGGAGGAAACCTGGTGCTTCCTCTGGGTAGCATAATTCTGGGAAGTGAGATACACAGCAGCCTTCCTGGCCCTGAGGTGATGGCGAGTCTGGTGTTTCTGGGTAGAGCTGCCTTTTTATTAAGAATTGTCTTCTGGTAAGAGTTGCTCCCCCCCCTTCCCTCCACCAACCTCTCTGCTCTCCTCCAGGCTTAGAGCTCCTGGGGTGTCATCAGGTGTCACTCCCCCTGTGCACCACTGCTCTGAGGGGCCAAAGCCATGAAATTCTTCCAAAATCCTGCAATGGCAGCAGAACCACCCCAGTCATCTGCTTCAGTAACAGTCACATGGGAAGTGATCCGGGACAAATGCATCCCACAGACAAGGAGCTCTGGTTCCCTTACACTGCTTGTTTCTCTGTGCCTAGACTTTGCTGGGTTTTTGTGAGGCATGAATAACAAAAGGTGAAAGGGTTGGACATGCAGGTGGGAAAGGCTCAGAGGAACAGACTCTCCCAGCAAGCCAGTGGATAACAGCTGGAAAAGCCAGGAGCTTTCAGGTGCAAATTTTGCTCCATCCCTAGAAGGTCTTTCTCTTTTCAAGTTAAACCCATGACCTGCTCCAGGGAAGAAAGAAGATTGCAGAAGGGGAAAGGTGGCAAAGCCACCAGTTCCCATGAAAAGCAGAGAATCACAGCCTGCAGAACAAGAGAAAGTGGAGCCTCAGGAAAACCCATTCAGGAGTCCTCCAAGACCATCATCAAGTCAACAGGGCAGAAAGCAGTCACTTCTCAGAAGAGTTGAGGGAAGCAACAAAGACTTGGCAGAAGTCTCGCCAGCTGTGGTAAACTGTGGACCAGGCCCAGTCAGAGGCACAAAACTGAGCAAGAAGTGCTCTGGTTTCCCACTCCTTTCCCCAGCCATCCGCTGTGCCAGGTGACAGCACCAGAGAGGCAGCACTCAGCTCTTCTGTGCTACTTTGCCCCCCTCTCATTCCTGAGCTTTAAGAAATGAGCCCAAGGCAATTCTGAAAATTCACTTATCTCAACCTGTAATTGAGAAACCTATTTAATAGTTACTTAAACCCTGAGCAGCTCTGAGCTGCAGCAGTTGATGAATATGCATGGCCTGGGATTTACATTTGGTGGCAGTGTGAAGACAGGATGTCAGGCAAATGAGCTATGAGAAATGTTGCCCATGCAAATGTTCACTCTGCTCTAAGTTCTCACTGCAATTCCCATCCTTGAAGCCATTTCTGTCATTCTCTTATTTGCATTGGAAATGCAGTAACAAAATAATGCAACTTCACAGAAACTGGTCCTAGCTCTGTGCAGACAGGAGGGATTCTTTAATACATCTATGACAGAGTGGAATCCTGAACTAACAGCAAACAAAAAAAAAAATATATAGAAGTGCTGCCAAGGTCATCCCAGGCCATGCAGTTCTGGAGTTCTCTGAAACCACACCTTCATCCAACTTCCCAGCTCTTACCTGAACAAGGCTTGTTATTAGACAAACCATCCTAGATCTGCAGGAACAGAAAAGCTGCTGCTTTCACTCACAGTTCATTTTCTCAGTTTTCTGCTTTCAGAAAGGGGAGCATGAGCCCAGGAGAGCTGCTGTTTCCCACCAGAGAAACTAGGAAACCTGCTTATCCACATTTTGAGGACTTCAGTAAAGGGACTAAACATTGAGACCCCCACCTGCAATGCTTCCTCCACCCCTGGGGTCCTTAACAAAAGGACATGGACCTGCTGGAGCAAGCCCAGAGGAGACTACAAAGAAGCTCTGAGGGCTGGAGCACCTCTCCTCTGTAGACAGGAGTTCAGGAGCCTTCAGTTCAGAAGGCTCCAGGGAGACCTTAGAGCCCTCCCAGTAAGCAAGAGCTGGAGAGAGACTTTTGACAAGGACATGGACTGGCAGGACAAGGGGAAATGCCTTCAAACTGACAGAGGAGAGGTTTAAATTAAGCATCAGGAAAAAATTCTCCCCTGTGAGGTTGGTGAGGGCCTGGCACAGGTTGCCCAGAGCAGCTGTGGATGCCCCATCCCTGGAAGTGTTCAAGGCCAAACTGGATGGGGCTCTGAGCAACATGGTCTAGCGGGAGATTGGAACTAGATGAACTTTAAGCTCCCTTTCAACCCAACCTATTTCAGAATTCTGAGAAATGGTTAATACTCTGCTCTCTTGGCTTCAGAAGAGGCCACGTAGGAGCAGGAGGTTAAAAAACCCAGCTGGAAGTGACCACACCTCACCTGCTGTGGTTGGGCTCCAGGTCATGACATCCTTCTCAATTCTAGTGAGTTCCAGCATTTACAGTGGTCTTTCACTCCCACATCAAGGACAGCCATCCCCAAACCATGCTAGTTAAGGCACTGGATTGTAATGATTTTTAAATTATTTCCTGCTGTACGTGCCTCATGCAGGGAGATTTTCAGATTCCCTTTGCTAGTCACACACTTGAGAGGCAAATTCCATCTAGAAAGAGCCAGAGGACAAAGTACCTCTGTCCTTTGCCTTCAGCCAAGAAAAGGCTGTACAAGAACTGGACTCAGCCACTTGTGATGTGCCTTGGGCAGAAAAGTGAACCCTTCCATGAGCTTGCAGGTAAATGGACAAATTACCCACTGGCTTTGTGAACAGCTGTTTGCAGCTGCCTTTAAAGCACTGCTGGACAGCACAGCTGGCACACACCATCTGCCCTCAGCAAGAGAAGCAGAGCAACGTGGCTTGCTGTTTGTCTCTTTCAAAAGCTACCTCCCTTTCACACTGGATAACATCTCCAGGAAAGCCACAGGTCACAGCAGTGCTGTTTTTCTTTGCTGCTCTCTGGCCTGTTCACAGCCAGGTGGTAGAAGTCTAAAATAAGGTTACTTATTATCCTTTAGCATGGAAATATTCCTAAAGCATTGTCAGGAAACAAACAATCCCCTGCCTGATTTCAGGACTTAAGTCAGTGCAAGCTATTTGAAGTTACACCACCTAAAATTTTAGCAGCTCCAGAAGGTTTTCAGGTGTAGCACACAACATTCATATTTTCCCCTAGAGAACCTTACCACATTCCTGCACTTACCCATGTAATTCCTCTGGTTCCCCCGTCACCCAAAGCAGCACAATTATCAAGGTTTCGTGGCTGCTCTCACAATGTGCCTACAAACAGCACTCTGTAAGCAGACACAGCCCCTTGCTTGGGGGCCCCAGAGCAGATCCATGCTTTCAGAATAAGCCGGGCAGATCAGTTTTAAGAAACAATAGTTTTAGGGCAGCAAAATCCACATTTTCCCCAGTGCAGACCCTTCTACTAAAGGCTGCTCCCAGACAGCAGCTGAACACGGCAGAGGAGAGGGGTCAGTTAGATAAGTGACCACTGGATGTCACCACTGCTTTAGCCACAGTCATCAAGGCAGCCTTGCACCTAAACAAAATACGTCAGCAGGGACTACCAGGGAGTCAAATAAACTTACAGCACCTTGTTTTCACTACACAGAAGTTTATTATGAAAGTTAAACATACAACACAAAAAGTAGCAAAAGCAATCCTGTAGCTTAAGGCAACTTTTACAGGAGATGAATTCAAGAAAGATGATGCAACTTCAGTTTAAATAGAAATTATGAAAAATATCAAATTGCATCAATAACTTAAAATGCACTTTAAAAAGTCTGCACTAACCAGCAGAGGGTAAGGGCTGTGATCTTAATGCCAGCATTAAGATATGGAAAGCAGCAGAATGCTAAATGATGATAGGGAAAGTTCAGTATTTACACAGAGATAGCAACGTTAATATCTGATAGCGTCATTTCCTGTGTACTTATGGTTTAAAACCACTGTCTGAAACGTTAGGAAAACCTTTTAAAATAAATCTTCAGACTATTCCATCAAAAATACACAGATGGCAGAGAAGATCCAAGGCTAGGGATGCGTGCGGATGCATGCGTGTGTCCCTTAAATAACTCTTTGCAGAAACACTTTAGAAAAATTATTTCTTTGGGGGAAGAAGAGCAAGAAGAGTATGTGGCCACAGAGTGAAAAAGATTATCTTTCAGGTGAATCACATTTAAATTGAAGTATCAAAATATTTCTATTTGATGACATCGTCACAGTTTACAGTTAATGACATTTTAAGTGAATGTTAAATATTCATATTATTAACATACAAAGATTCTCCTTCACATTGACATCTGCTTACATTTTTGCAAGACCTCTTTTGCATTAATTGTTTTGCCATTAATGAGGAATGTATAATTGTCTTAATTATAGAATTTAATTAAGATTTAACTGTTCTAATTATATAGAGTTTCTACCTTTAAAATAATTCTTAAAATACTGGATTCAGATCCCTTATTTTAAAAAGGTATTTAAGTGACATTTTAATCAATCAGGCTGTACAGGAAGCACCACATTTTAACAAAGCCAAATGACATCACATTTCTAATCGATTTTCTTCAAATATTGGATGCAATGAAATCTTTGGAGCAAGTCCATTCACCATCACCCCAAATGAAACAAGATTAATTCATACATTAACTCATCCCAAATCTTACCCTGTTAGAAAATGCAATATATACTGCAACAGTCTTAATTTGCATAAGATTTAATAGAAGGGGCTTATGTGCAGTATGAGACTCCTTGCACACAAGCTCATCTCAGCTTTTCACCATTCAGCACAACTTTACAAAAAGCCTAAGGTATAAAATATACTTAAAGCAGTTTTCTTAAACATGATTTAATATACATCACCTTGGCAGCTGATCACTTTTGTTCCCCAGTTTAAACGCTGTTGAATCTGATTGTGGAGTTGCAGGATCCCTTTGTAGAACTAGTTAAAAAAATCCCTGAATAAAACAGAAGCCAGCCTGCGACTTCCTCTGAGTTTCAGTAAAGCACTATATACAGGGTATAACAGCCACCCAAACTCACTTGGAACAGAATAAAATCTGAGACAGATAACGGGGCAGAATGCATTAATGCATGAGAATATACATTTTAAGATTTTTATCATTTTAAAAGTGGAACCAATGAATTGTTAGCAGTTAAACGAATACTGCAACTGTAACGTTTACAAACCCACAAAGTTTGAAAACTGATTCCAACAGCTCTGATTCACTGGGTTTAGCTTGGAAATAATGCAAAATAATGTCAGCAGTTTTAATAAGGTCTTGCAAATTTAGAAAAAAGAAAACTGAAAGAAAGGTAAGAATGCATTATCTAAAATAAAGCAGGAACACAATAAGGACAATCAAAATTCCAAAAGCCCATATTACAAAATTAAGCTTGGAATGCATTGGCTTCCAGCAGTTTACAAAAAAAAACAAAAACCAAAAACAAAAACAAAAGTTGTTCTAAATCTGTAATATCTTGACCTATTTTTAAGTGACAATTTTTATTACAGTTAAGAAAAATGGTTTTATAGCTGCATAAGTTTCCATTTCACTAAAATAGTGCCAACAAAAATAAGTTTGCATAGAAAAACAAAATTTCGAATTGCCACTGGCTACATGCTTAAAATGGGAAATGCAGGTATTGTAACATAAACATAGTGCAAACCATGGCAGTTCGTGGTGACTTCGACTGCCGCAGGTCAGGAAACAGACCATAATATACCCAGTTATCACAGTTTCTGGTCTTTTATTCAATCCTTTGCCAAGTAGAAGCAATGCACGTGTGCAGAGCCGCGGGACGCTGCTGCCGCCGTTAACGTAGTTTGAGATCATCGCCACTGCCCAGGTTGGAGCCAGGACTAGGGTCTTGCTGTCTTCTTGCCTGCATTAACAAACACTGAGCATCAGCTGCCAGGAAATGATCACTTCTCTTATTCAGTACATTAACACAAATAAGACCATAACCAACACAAGGCAGAAACTTTACAATTTGAGCAGCGAGCAAAGCAGTACTTTTTAACATCAAAATCATTCTTCCCCCCCAGTTCGGTTTGCCCTCCGGGCTCTCAGGAGGGCAGCGAGTCTGGCAGCCCCTGTCCCTGAGGGGCTCAGAGCCTGCTGTGCTTCCCCTCCCACCCCAGACTCCCAGCAGGGACTGTGTGCTCGTGCTCACACACGTGCACACTCACACTGCCAGGCTTCAAACATTGCTTTAGCAATCAGCAAGAGACTCCCACAACGGTTAGGTAACAATTTTGTGCCTCTTCTTCCAAAAATAATTTTTTTTCCCTGTGAAATTCCCCTCTGTTAACCTTTTCTGTCAGTTTTAGGGAGAAAGGCTACAATGTGAGATAGAATACATCACATCATTTCCATATAATTTTGTGAGGGAAACTTTTACTTTAGCTTCTTCTGGAATCAAGAGACTTTATAGTAACACATGAGTACAATTTAATCTATAGATGGACACACATTTTAACACCTCATAAAAGCTGGGGTTTTACTGCTTTCTTCTTCAGTGCACCTGCAAAGTTAACAAACTGAGAAAACTGATATATGATTGCACCCCTGTATTAAAACAAAGGTAATGTAAGTTCTCCTTTAAATAATTTAGTCTGTTAAACAGTTTGAGTTAATGACATTGTAAAGAGGTAATTATGAATGGTCAGTCACAGTAAAAGACACGGCTATCTACTTTCTCTACCTGTACACAGGTACAGCACACACAAATGCTGCATGTAAATACTTTAAAACATTGATTTCCTTAGAACTTTAAAGCCATACTTTGACTCTGAGAACATCTAATATGTGCTAGCTGGTTTTTAAGACATTTTAGTACCAGCACTGTCGTTTAAGGTTTACAGAGTGAATAGCTGGCACCATGGCCTGTCACTGCCACACGTCCCAAACAGTCTCAGGCCACATTCTCAGCTGCTGGAAGGTTTTCACTACTCAGGCTTTATTCCGAGTGCCTCCATCAGCTGCAACAACCTGCCATATTCAGGGCTTTAAAAAATGCAAACCAGCGACAACTTCCCTGTTCTAAAAGACTTTTCCTCTGTTCCTGAAAGACTGGGGAACAGCCTTAACACAGGCATTGTGCCACTGAAATACCCTTCAAGCAGTTACCGTGTTGGCACCACGACACTGAACAACACGAGTACTTCAACAAGCTGTGACTAACAGGGACACAAGTGCTGCTCCTGGGTGCTCCCTGGGCTCTTCTGAGCCCCATTTACTGACAGAGAGGAAGCCTCCCCACAGCACAGCAGCTGCCCCAGCTCACGAGGTGCTGCTGCTGCACTCCCCTTCCAAAGGGTGAGTGAGCACAGCCTGCTCACTCCAGACCCTCTGGCATGCACTGCTGACACCACTTTTCCCAACTTGGAGCTTTCTTTTCTTTGTTCACTTCTTCCTCCCTTATCTACCATTCTTCTTGTCTGCCTAATTGTATGCTCCCAGTGCACTAGGTTAGCTGCACCCAGACAGAGAACTGCTGCTTCCTTCTCCTATTTAAAAGCCAATTTAAAGTTACATTTTCCATTCATGTGCAATGGTCCCTTTCTGATGCACATGGAGTTCATTCAATAAATCCCTCTAGTAATCAGCATGTTTCCAGAGCAGACAATGCCCTCCTGCACTCTCCTTAGTGGTCACACTGCCACTATTGCTTTGGAAACACCTCCACTAACTTAAATATCACAATTGCAACCTACTACATTTATGTATTCAGCGTTGGCTGCACTTTAGACAATTAAGAGTGAGCCAATCTTTTTGCTCTGTTCCATCCGCAGTAGTTGTACTCTGAAGGAGCAATCTGCTTCTCCTGCTTGCAGAAGAAATCTGAAGGTGAGAACCAACACCAGTGCTGATGCACAAACCCACAGATTTCTCAGTAATCTTTCTGAGGAATCACATTAAAGCAAACGGCTCTAATCACCCCACAGCACTGATGATTGTAAGTGTTTAAGGGCGTGTTCCTTGAGGCCCTCGAAACAATTCTGCACACTGTCCTCTTCGTAGAGATACAAAGTATTGCAAGATAGCATTTAATAAAGCTTTTTACATTATTTCCAAAAGCCAAATAATTCGGCTTTGACTACCAAAATCACTGAAGGAAACCCCACACTTCCTTTTTCCTTCAACAGAAAAGTCAACTGTGCTGTAAATATTTTCTTCATATGAAATGGTTGTTCATCAAGTTTGAATAGATACTTCCAGGCTAATTTAGGAGTTGTACCAAGATTAACAAAACAGCAATAGTTCTGCTTTGCATACCCTTCAATTGAACAGACTGTAACAAGATTTCTTCTGGTTTTACTGCTGCCTCTTTCTTCTAAAAGGAAACAAAGACATGCACTGTCTTTCACAATTACCAAAATCTTACCTCTACCAATTTTGCACTTGATAAACACTTTTACACTTAACTAGAAAAGACCAGCAAGTTAATTGCTGCTATACTACTGCTCTAAAAACAACAGTGTTTCTTCTTCAGAAAACAAATCATGTGCACAGCAATTTTATTGTCAAATTTCAGTGAAGGCTCCAAGATATGAGCATATGGTTGCATTTATGCTTTACTTAAAGTGGCCCTTTCTTTCAAAGCATATGAAGGAATTTGCATGATTCGTGACCTCATTGCTGCTTGTAGAGTTTGCAGAAGCCACTAGTGAACAACTACCAGATTTGCCCTTTCAAGTGATATGCAAAAGGCATGACAAATGACCCTCAAATATGCCAAAACCAGTCATTACAATATCTTACAACAGTGTATGTGGATAAAGGTGTAATTTAGCAATTCAGTAAGTGGGGATTTAGCACAAGGAACTGCAACATGTTGGAATGACAGCTCTGACTCAGGCACCCTCCTTTCCTTGTGCTATTACTGTGCAAAAAGACAAATGTGTGAAGCAGGCTTGTTCTAGCAGTCACAGCCATTCTGCCAGGGCACAAAGTGCTCAGTACACAGCAACTACAACTGCGCTTCACATGCTGAAAGAAAAACACAAAAAATAAGATGCTTGGTAAAGACTAGAGAAATCCCTTTGTACAAAGACAGGAAGCACACTGTGGAGCAAGAAGCACTGGGTGCTATTTTTGTCCACTGACAATTGGCAAAATACAACTTCCATAAGAAATGCCACGAGATCCTTAACACTCCCTCCTAGGAGGAGTGTGACTATCACACGAGTACCCTACACAAGCAGGGTAGTATCTGCTAGTTCTCCTCAGTCTATTACAGGAAGCTAAAACTTCCCTTTTATAGATGTAAACCAGCAATTTCCAGACTTCCCACCACTGGGGGTCCTATACTCCCCAGCACAGCTCATCAATCCTCTAAGCTGCAATTTTTGCTGTAATTTTTGAAATGCATACCTTCTGCTGCCACACAAAAGCACCAGTATTACTCTCAGTGAATAATGGAGCTCAGCTTCTCAAGGATTAAGGAGACTTGCTTCAATTAAGAAAGATGCATCTATCTTTGCCATTGGGAAATGGAATACACTGCTATGAGTCATGCTTAATGAGCCATGAGAAAACAGCAGTTATTCATCTTTTCTCTCTGTATTTCATTTTTTCCGTCAAACATTGATTTTAAGTTGGAAGGAGCACTACTTCACATGTTCTTCATCTGTTATTTAGTGAAAGGATAACAAATATTTGCCTGCGAGAAACTTGTAATTAATACACAGATCCCACCAGAGTTGCAATTATCCTAAACATGAATGTATTTTAACCAACACTGCCAGTTTTCCTCCAAATATCCAGGAACAGAAGAGTTAACCTGATGGACACATCAGGAGTTTCAACACTGAAAAATACTTAGCACACAGCTTTCAGAACATGAAGCCATGCAAATCTTCTGCTGCACAGAAGGAATTGTAACTGGCCACAAGCCATGGAAAACCTCTAACCCTGGAGAGGGTGTGATGACCAACTGAAAGAATTGCAGGAACGTATTTGGCAAAAGACCATTTCAAAGCCTCCTATCAAATGCTACTCTGGACTTATTCATGCTGAACTCATAATGTTGGTACCATGGGGGTAATGACTGACAAAAAAAGAGAAGAGTTACTAACAAAAGCATTTTGACTTGAGAATAAACAAACATAAAAATGTGCCCTAAAGTACTCCTTACACCTCTGCTCTCTAACCTCTGATGCCTGAGCTTTTCCCAAGCCCAAATATGGGCTAAGGGGAATGGACTGAAAGTCCTACCAAGAGTAAGATGCTGTAATATCTGTATCATATTCTTTTTCTTCTCAATAAACTAGATAGCTTGGAATCATTAAATCAGTACGTTTTGTTGTTTACTTTTCTGAACAAGAACCACATTTGAAGCTTTACTATGTTACTGGGGCACAAAGGAAAAACAAATGGGCAATAAGGAAGGTGGCACATAAGCAGTTCCTCCAGCAGCCAAGACAGTCAGAATGAATCCTCCTCCTCCAGCCACTCAATCCTGCCCCACACTGCAGCCTATTGTGCTTCCAACTGTGCCTACAAAACTCCTTAAACTGACTTGAAGAAAGCATCTCTAACCAGCCCCTTCCTGTGCATGTTCTGAGGCCTCAAACATACCTAAGGAAACCAACTCCTCTCACCACATGAGCTCATCAGGAAAAGATAATGCAGTCCCACTGTGTGGGTTACATGATAGCTCTGAGAAAGCAGAACTGAGAAAGTTGGAAGCAAATGTAGTAAGGATGGACAGGGCTGCCATGAAGATGGCCCTCCCTTTCTATGAATCACTTACAGAAAGCAGCAGGGAAAATTGGGACCTCTGAATGCCCCCCAGTGAAATGACAAATACAACCATACCCACTGCATGTACAGCTTGGGACACTGGTGAAGAGGAGGGAAGGAAGAGGGAGCTAATTTGATGAAGGGCTGTCACAAAAAGAATAACCAAAATAAAGTCTCTCCATGGACAACTCCACTGCAATTCTTTAATTTGATTCTGGCAGCTCTGTCCTGTTGAAACAGACACAGCAAATGCATTATGTGCCTTGGCATCTGCCATCTATAATTTACAAAATAAGTGAAAAATCAGGCTTGCTATGAAAAACTAAACAGTGAACATTTGGATTCTCTTAGGACTGCCAACCTCCTGAAAAGGGATTAAAAAAAACCCCAACCAACCAAACCTGAGAATACTTTGCAGATACTTTTTAGCAAAGTATACAACCACAGAATAAAAACTACCCAAATGAAAAAAAAAAAAAAAAAACAAAACCAAAAAAAAACCAACCCAGTCCTGAAATAAAGAGAGCAATACTCAGAAAAATGACCAGTTACAACCAAGCACACCTTCACCTTTGTCCTGGTATCTGAGGCAGATCCACAGCAAGAAAAGCAATGAACTGAAAACTTTGAGCTGCTGGTTAACAACAGCCTCTCCCATGGAGATCTGAACATGGTTCACAATGCTGGCCCTGCCTCCAGTAACCTTTACTGGACAGAAGGGCAGGAGAAACTCAGCCTTCAGAACTGGAGTCAGCAAAGCTGGGGCCCTCCAGCACAGTGAGAATGTCAACTTATGTGTCATAGAACTCCTTTGGTCACAGCTTGATGAAGCAGCCCATGTGCTCCCTAGCCTCTGGGGCCCTTGCACAGACTCTCAATCTGCACTTCTCAGAACTTTAGCCACAGCAGCACCACTACACTCTGCAGCCATGAGCCACTGGCAGCCAGAGGGGATATGATCTTTACCACATTCCTAGCAGGCACAGCTATCAGAATCAGACTTCACGGCCCGGATCCAGTCTCTGCAGTCGCTTTGTTTGCTGCCCATAACATTCATTTTGCTATCAGCTCTCCTTTTCACAGAACCTGGGAAGAAGTAGCCTTGATCTTTCTTAATTATAATGTCAAGCACCACTTCAATTATGCAAATAATGGAAAACAGGCTCTCAAACTTGACAAGAGATCTGGATGCTAGACTGAAGTAACTGTAGAACTATTAATGCCATGAATTCTATACCCAATGCTCTTTTTTATTCCTACTTCCATTCTGATTGTCTTTCAAGCTCACTGAAAGTCAAAATAAAAACTTTACCTGACAAAGGTCATTGATAAGAGTTATTTAGCACTTACCTCCATCAAGACTTCATTTCAAACTACTATCTACTTCCTGTAAACAGACTGAAAACACACATGAGCTGTGTTACCTGCAGAGCCTGCTCTCCCACAGGTTGTGAGGGAGCTGCAGAGCATGGCCAGCCAAGCAGCAGAGCTGCTTCCTGACCCCCACGCACCCCCTCACCTGAAATCTTTGCAACGGTTGCATCTTTGTTTAAAAGCTATTATGAAGGTAATGATTCTGCTACCCCAAACTGGACCAAGGTCACTGCAAGCCAAGGAAGGAAAAAGGACAGCAGGAATAGGTAGCTCTGAAGAGCTTTGAGTAGAGACTGAAATTCTACTCTCATATTAAAACTTCTTTTCCAACGGAAAAAAGCTTGAAGTGCTCCCTTTTAGAAAGCACTGTTTGAAAGCTGGTCTAAAGGTTATAAATTTATAATTAATATTGATTGCCTCCAGACAGTATTCCTCTGTTGCTCAGCCCCTTTCTAACCTTCATTGACTGAAAGAAGACGCTTATATTACAGAATTCCCTGATTTGCAAGATTGATCTCCTGTGTCCTACAGTCAGCATTGATTCTGTACAGCACAAATTGTTTTTCTGATCTATGCATTCTACAGCACTTTTGCACAAGCACCAGCTATTTAAGTTCTTGTGAAGCAAACCAGTCCTAACTTACCTGGCCTACTTGTACTGGACTGGCCCTGCAGAACCTTTTCAGGCAACACACTCCCACTCAAACACCTCTTTCCAAGTTATGTTGTACGCATCCTGCATCTAAGCAAATTATTTATGATTGTGTACAAGCACATACTAAGTCTACACTACCCACTGCATATGAAAAATCAACGGTTTGGGTTTCGTTCATATCCAAAAACCTGTGTTAAAGGTTATACTATTTTTCTATCATCATCAGTTTGGAGAGTATATACAATAAACACTAATTAAATTAATTCCAGATTAATAAGGGAAAAAACCCTTTAAAATCTGATGAGAAAATTTTTTTTAAAAAACCCTGAGCCAAAATTAAAAACAAAAAAGTCCCCACATACTTATTGTAATACTATACTTTCTTCTGAAGCCAGCTGTATTTGAGAAAAATATAATTCATTTGAGCATTTATTTACACTAGGAGTTTCATCTTAGAAAAATTAAGAAAAGGAGAATAATTTCACTGTCTAGAACCTTGGGATGAACATGAAAGCCTGTCCTACTACTTAATTTTCTTTCAACTGTAAACTGTTTACATTTCTGTAACAAAATCCTGTTTGTTTTTTAGGAGTTCCACACTTCAGCAAAATTAAATTAAATGCATCTTGCCCATTTCAACTGGTAATTCTCAACAAACAAGAATAATATGGAAAAACCAAGGGCAGGACACAGCATTTAAAATTCAAGTAAATTTTTACTCCAGCACTTTTTAAAGGGTGGGGTTGGTGGGGGTTTTTGGTGCTTTGTATTGAGAGGGATTGCTTCTGGAAGAAAAACAAGTTCCAAAACAGGGTTTTTTTCAGCAAAATGAAGGTTTTTAAAATGGGAATTTCATGCAGTTTCCCAAAATGTCTCTGCTCAGCCATTAATGTAATTTATATTTAGCACAAGACCACAAACAGACAGATTGCTAGACTAGACTGTTTTAGGGAGAGCAAACCACTCTGTCTCTTTACTCACAGTGTTGCTAAAATAAAGAGCATGGCAGCAACATAGGAAAGCAACACAAAGTAGAAAAATGTGACATTTCAAAAATACTGGTTGAAGAAATTACATTGGAAGACTAAGAAGAGATCCAACCCATCCCCAAGTAAAGCCATGGGGACATCCTCAGCCAAGCCCTGGAGAACACAGCTGCACAAACTGTGTACTCACACAGATCACTGCAAGTCTGAAATTACAGCTTGTCTGTACGAAACAACCTTCACAAAATGCCCCCTCCTGCACACAGCAACACACCAGAGGGGCTCTTCTCTTTAGCCACCCCTCGAAAATCCATCGTTTTGTACCATCTGCTCCAGCAAAGAGCTGTCAGGAGGTACCTGCCTGCAGCTTTTCCGCACTGCACGCGGGCCATTGCTTCCAATAAATTCTAATTTCACCAACTAGGGGCTGTTTAAATCTCCCCAAGTCATTCTGGATAGTGTAACACATTTTTGCATCACGCCACTATGCCAGAAGACTGAAAAACAAGCAAAAGCTCTTCCTGGAAACTCACGTCTAGACAGCAACTTCACAGTAATTTCTGCAGAACGCTTCTTATCCTGAGACTAACTCTGGTCATTCGTACTGAAACCACACCAGAGACACTCAGACTGACTCTCTCACCACGACAAAAGGAGCTAAAGACAGTGAAAATTAAACATCTGCCTCACCAACATCCCTTCAGTCTCCTCGCTCTTCTAGTTTGGCAAAGGGAAGCGTACAAATACTTCAAGTTCATACACCTCATTTTTTTTTAACAATCTTTAAATGGGGATAAGGTCTTTCTTAATGTGTATTATTAAACATTCTCTGTCTCAGCATTCCAACATTTTTGTAGAAGTAAAAGCCATTGGGATACCTTATTAATTTTGAAGGCACTAAGAACACTCGCTGACTTCAAAAGCATCTTTGAAATAAAAGAATCCAGGACAGTGGGGCTGGATTTGCAGTATTTGATGTAACTGAGCTATACAAGTTGATATAACAACTCAAAAGCATCTTGTATTCAAAACAAACTATGTTAAAAATGTAACAGAAGGCAGTTCAACTCAGAGGTGCTTAAAAACTTCAATGAAAATTCCTTAATCCACTCCCACCCTATTTACATCAGAGTGCTGTAATTGCACAAAAACATGATCACCTTTGAAAATTCAAGCACAGCCCACCTCAGATGCAAAGAATATGCTAATTAAAATAAAGATCTGGTGTGCTAAACTAGAATGGAAGGGATTCTGTATGATGAAAAGACAGCAAACAAACCTCACAACACCCTGAAGGGCTTTTTTGCCTTTTTTTTTAGGGGGGAAATTTTTTTTAATTGGTTGGGAGTTTTTTAGGATACTTAAAAATGAAAATTAGCAAAGTGATAATTTCTAAATTGCTACTGCACTTGCAATTTTTTCCCCTTGCAAAGTGTCACCCTTCTAAAATCCAACTGTCACACAAGAGACACTTTAACATTGTTTTCAATGAGTTATCACTGACCACTCCTCTGTGGGGAGTTTTAAGTCAACTTATTTTAAATCTACAGAAAGACTTAGAATAGGGAATCTTTTTTACCCAGAAAGCTGAATAAATAAAGAATTTAATCTGATCATTTTCATATGCTGCCAGGCTTTGGATGGATAAATATTTCCAAAGAGCTGGCGCCTCTGTTTTGGGTAGGAGTGAGTGGAATATTGCAGGATTCCCTTTCCCTCCCCCACTGAAGCAGAATCTGGTCTCTATTAAAGGCATTTCAACTGTAATTCTACTGTCAGAAATATCCTGATTTTCTACAGTGTTGCAATTCTTAAAACCATCATTAACACTGATGAGATCCTGTTCCACATCTGCCAATTCTGAGTTTTACTATCCATGCCAAGCATGGCAGAAAAGAAAAATCTAAAACTTTCTTAAGGATGAAAGCTGTATAGAAATCATATTGAAATGATCACGAGGAAAGTAATCTTCATTTGTGTGTAGCATAACATACATAAAAATTGACTCAGCACACTTAGAACTGGCCTTTCCTATATAAAAGCCTTCAAGGGTCATCTCTGTAACCAAAGATCCTGCTGGCCCCATTGACATAACAGAAACAGAACACAAGGCATCCTGGATTAAGGTTTCTGCAGCTGTCAGCAATGCAATCATCAGAAGGGTGCCACTGACAAACTGCATTTCCAAGCTGACCGAGCATGTCAGCATCAGAAAATTCAATACAGGACACAAATACAACAAACACAGGAATGCACTTTTATGCATCACTTTCTATTGAGAATTCTGTACATGGATCATGAACACCAAGTGCTTACTGATTACAGTTCATTGATTCTGCCCAAATGCTGCCTTAGATTGAAAAGAAGGGTAACAATGAATGATTTGGAAATCTGATTCCTCTTTAGGAATGCATTTTAAGTTTATTTCTGTTCTCTGCCATCTCATCCCAAAAGATCCTGATTTTTATGCAGTCAAGAGTAAAAAAAGCTTGTCTGTAAACATTCCAGATATTCATTCAGGACATCTTACCCCAAACACAAGAATGAAAACTGAAATGTAAAAACCAATTATAGACCTACAAGTACTGGAGGAAAAAAAATCTGTTGGTTAGACATATCACACAGTAAAATAAACAGGAAAGTATGCTAAACAACAAATTACAATTATTAAAGATTTGCATTTGACATCACAAATTTGAAATAACCTTTGATAATACTTTTCATTCTACTTAAACATATTTCAAGTCAGTAATTTTTTCTTTTCTTCCTTCCTGTAGGTGATCTTTACCAGTGCTTTAGAGCTGGGACAACAACTATTGCTGTTTCAAGAAAAAATGGGTACCAACAGCTAATAAGGACACCACTTAACAGGAGCTGCCTTCTGCCTTATTAAAAGCAAGAGTGTTTTCAGAAGTTATTGAAACCAGCTCCTGCAGACAGCCAAGAATGTTGCTTTTTGTGTCTCAGTGTCATGAGTTTTGATGTCTGTCATGAAGCCCCAGATGCTCAATATTACCTCAATCTCACTGTTAACTGAAATAGTGTTTTTGCACAGCCTAGCTGCAAGTAAGTGTTTTCTACACTTCGAGGAAAATTAAGTGTCTCAGAACTCCAGAAGTTATTTCAGCAAGGCTCATTCTTTTTTAACCTTCAGCATGCACATGGCTTCTCTAATAAGAGGAGTGGGGATGAAGGGCACAGTGCAAGGAGAATATATCAAGAAAACTTTTAAGTACATTGAGGTCAAAGACATAAGATTGGACCTAAAGTTCCTATTGTGTTGTTAACAGTAAAGCAGGCTGGCACAGATCTTCATGAACAGCTTAAAGCTAATTCTACCTTCCTTCTGAAGTGAGGTTACAAGCAGGTTGTAGCTATGCTGGGACAGAATTATTCAGGCAATCCAGCTGCTGCTCCAAGAATGCAGCAGTAGCAGGGCCTCCAAGGCAAGGATTTACCTTTGTTACAGCCAACATCTAACCTGGCTGCAGCAGTGTTTGCAAGGAGACACACTCCAGCCACTTCAAAGAGAGATATTATCCTCTGTGCCTATCTGTTCCCTCTCATTCTCATGCTCAGTGCCTTCCAGTCGTAGTTGGAAGGGAAGAAAGTCTGTCTGATCATCCCAATTATCCGAAAGAATGCCAAAAGAAAAGTAGCTTAGCAATAACAATAATCAAATTTTCTAAAAACCATAGAACCAGCAGATTGATCATATTTGATTACAGTTAAGTCAGGCTGTACTGATGAAGCAGGAAGTAAGAAACAGCATTAGTAAGGGAAAGAAATTCAAAGCCTTTCTGTGTTCTCCCTATTCTCTCCTGACCTGCAGCCTGCCTTAACTTGCCAACTCCCCTTATGTATTATTACTTGTCCTCTTACAGCTCTCGCCTTTCTGACATCTCAGAGCAGCTGGTTTCCATTCCCTTTCCTGGCTCTTCTTTTCTCAATCCCAGTAATTTCTGCTTTCATCAAGAAAGAACAAGATTCAAGACTGTGGGGCCCTGAAGAAGCAAAGAACAAGACAGGAAAACTAAACCAGTGAAAAAAAGGAATGAGACTTCTCACTAGTAAGAAAAAGGTGAGAAGACAATAAAACTAGCCTGTACAAGAAAGCAGACTGTGGCATCTGATTAAACTGGCTGGTAATTTTTCCCAAAACATGGATAACAAGCTCCAAAATTCTGCCCCTGCAGCTCCCAAAGCCTTTTCTGTGTTCATGAGAAATGCATGAGGCAAAAGATCCCTCTCTCAGCTATTGAAGTATCATTTCAGAGAAAAATGGCAACTCTTTGAATAGATGTCTTTACAGCTTAAGTACCCACAGAAAAGACCATCTACAGAAAGGAAAAAAAGTACATGATGAGAGAATTCTTATCAAAACTTTAAAAAACTTGAAATCCATTTCACAAAAGTAAAAACCAATGCATTTTGCAATTTTTATACAACATCACTGAACAAAAACAAACACAATACACGACATTGTACAAACAGACAAATAAATGGAAACAATCTAAAGTTTTGGGAAAGTACTAACCAGTTACTGACAGCAGCTGTGAAACCCTCACCTCCATTTCCTCCCGATGAGACCTGTCTCTATCCTCAAATTCACGAGTTCTTCGTCGAGCCTCCTCAAAGGCTTGTTGTGCCAATGCATCCTCCTGCTACCAAAGCAGATGACACAGAGTGACACAAAAGGTGACCCTCATTGCCACCAAACCCCATTTCTTTTGAGTATTAATTACCCCTTGGCAGCAAAGTCAAGTATGTCCTGCAGAACCTGCTAGAACACAGGCGAGTTCCAGCAAATGTCAATACAGGTTAATGAAATATTACTCACCTTCACTACAGCAGCAGAGATAACCAAAGCTGGAATGCAGCTACTACTAAAATACATTTTCAAAGGAGAGCTGCTGTTCCAAAGTAGTTTAAATGCTGCTTGGTTTTTTTTAAGGCTAGGAATTCTCAAAAGTTCTGTGTAAAAGGCAATACATTTTATTCTCCTTATAAAAGCCATTTTGAAGACAGTATTCTCAGGTATAGCAAGATAGAGTCCACTACACAAAGACTGGTAATTTAATTCTCTTGCATTTAAAATAAGTATTACCGAAGTTAAAAACCAAATAAATCCTTCATTTTATCAAAAGCTGCTGCAGGTGCATCAGTATGAACATTTGTAATACTTGTGTATCATTTATATTATTTAAATTCAGCTGCATAGAAAAGTGCAAAGCAGAAATTGTTCCTCCACCAATTTGCTGACATTCCCATACAGTGGAGGAGAAATCTACAGGTCTTCAACAGCTCTTTTGCTTATTTTCAATAATGGCTTATGCACAGGAGCAGATTTAATAAACTAACACTCAAAAAAATCCTTCAAACTGTATTTTTTATTAGAAAATGTTTTAAATAAAGTGTTAGTCATATGTGGAGCCATTATTAATTGGGTTGGAAGTTATTTTTCTTAAGGAGAGGTTTTTACACTTTTACTGTTCCCCATCAGAATGGAAGAGTCCCATCTGAAGAGGCCCCACAAACCAGGAAGGGATAAACTGTATTGGCTCTCCCTCCTTCCAGCTCTTCAACTGTAATCAGTACTAACTCTGCTGACAATTCCCACGTACATGCAAATGTTATTTTAAAGTTGATAACTTTAAAAAAAGCTGACCTTGACTGTTAGAGGACATAAACATGTAGAGAGCAAAACTAAGTTTTAATATACCTGGGGACTAAGCGCATGAATTTTTCAATTTAAGATAAAGCATCCCCAGCCTGAGCAAACGTTAAATTGCCTTTTTTGCCGTGGGCACAATCGTGGCCCTGGAGCTGCTCTGTGCAATGCTGTGAAGGGGCTCCCTGGTGGCCCAAGGCAGGGAAATACAAACAGCTGCCAGTCCCAGGCTCTGCCTCTTGCTGCCGCTTTCTGGGGACGGGTGGGCAATGTTTAAAGCTGCCAACAGGATAATATTTTAACACCATATAGCTTTTTAAGATTAGGATTTCACCCTTTACAGCCATTTTAGTGTTCATACAAGGCATAGAAACCAGGCTCAGAGAGTGGAAAGTAAGTTTGTTCTTAATAATGCAGAAGGTTAGAGAGAACAGATAAGCTCATCTCCCAGATGACTCTAGAAAAGCTGCCTAAGTTTTAGTTTACAAAGGAGATGGATGTCTTTATTACCTTCTTTTTTAAATCAGACTTAAATAGAAGATTCTTTTTTTTTTTATTGAAGGTTTTTGCATTTCACCATCATTTAGAGTGGTTATGAAATAGAAGGCTGACATACAGTCTTGCATGGAATATTTTAAAGAAATGGTCATAACCAAAAACTAAATTAGAAATGCATGGGGAAAAAAAACAGTATGTTGACATCCAGAATGAAGACGTGCTGACAGCTGAAACACTGGTTTGCTCATGTCTGAGAAAGGGATAAAAGCATCAGAACTTTTTTAGTAAAACATAAAATTCTGCTCTATTCTTGGTGATACATTATAACAAATCAACCAACAACCCAACTTTAAAAACAGGAATTTAACAAAGATTTTTTTTAAATGTCACTCAATTCTAGTAATAATAGCCTAGCAAATTCAGCTGCATAAGACCAAATAACTTATACATCTCAGTTTTATTCTATGAAAATGTTCCTGGTATAAATTTACAAAGAAAAGTAAGAATAAGCAAAACATGAGCAACAGAATGAACAATCAACATGACAACAGAACAAAACTAAATCTCCCAGTCCAGAAAACAAAATTTAAAAAAATATTTAAAAAGAGAAGCTTACACACACCCACGCTTATACACAAATCCTCACAGCAGCCCAGGAGGAAAAGACTTGGTGAGACAGCAAGTTACTCTACTACAGAAGAGGTGCAAAAGTACTGAAGACAGTAACAGTCTCTTAAAGACAATCAAATATCAAATCCAGAGAAATTTCAGCCCCAAAGAGGGAAGATATGCCAGCATGTATGTACAGCTTTGTGTGTGCTGGTCCATCAAAGTCTGAGCAAGAGCTTTCAGTAACAAAAAGTAAGACCACTTAGTAGCAAGACATGGATAGGCTGTTGATTAAGTGGAAAAAACAGTAGCTTAACAGGTACAATCAAAATATTTCAATGTTAATATATGTGAATTCTCTTCCTAAAGTATTTGTTGACCCAGTGAAGGGTACTGCTTTCCAAAGTATGACAGCAAAGAAAAATTTTATTTGGTCCCAGCATTAGTATGAAGTGGTAAGAGACAGGAAAATGCAAGAGCAGTACATTTGCTTAAGACAAGCTTCCAAAAAATGAGGGGGGTGTGAAGGGCAGCTGGACCTCTTACAAAGGACAATGGGTACACAGGCAATACCACATGAGGCACTTAAGCCCCCTCTAACATCAGTGTTATTTTGGGATCAAAGTCAGCAGTTCAGTCAACCGCCATTAGCATATTACAACAGTTTTAAACAAGGAAGCAGTGACAGATACAGGAAAAAGGAAACTGAAGAATGTAAAAGATTGCTCAAATGTTTACAATACTAACACATGTAAGGGTGCAGCTACTCCTGTGTCTGTACAGTTCTTTATGACACTGGGCACCCCTAGGTACTACTACTGTAGCAAACAGAATGGCCATTGATGACCTTGTAGTCGCCAAGAATCACAAACTAAAACCAAGTTACACACCTGTAACTGAGTGCAAACATCTCTGTAGATCCACACAGTGCAACACCTCCAGCTCAGCACCCTGTACTCACAACTCAGGAAGGCACTGACACCTGAGAGCATGCACACATCCCCTCACACACACAAAGAGTAAATCACAGCCTCAGTGCACAAACACTTTCTGAAGACAACAAAAGGGAATTGTTAAGTGCTGTTAAGACAGTATATACACATTGGGAAACCAATCCAAGCACTTGCAAAAACATTTATGGGGAAATTAAAAAGAGAAAAATTAAATCCACAGGTCACTGGACCCCTCTGCTTTTTGGAAGGGTGCCCACTTTCTTCAGGCACTCTCCAGTTTTAGAAAGGGTGACACTGTCTCCTCCTGAGTGCACATTCCCATCAGCCTGTTCTCAGCTCACAAGTCCTGCGACTTAGCATTATGTATCAAACCTAGTAACTACAGATCAAGAACCTTGGGATTTATGTTACATTCCTCAGGGCTATACACTGGCTGTGTAAGGCATTGCAGCCTGAAGGTCTCCTAATGCATGGAGTCCACAGCAGTGACTCTGCTGCAGCTGGAACTGAGCTTGCCCAAGTCACTGACACAGCTTTGAAAGAGGGAATGCACAGCAAGAGTGGATTTAGAGTAAAAGCTTTGGTCTGTAGCTTTTCCCATGGATTCTCAAATGGTGGCAGGACTATTCTCTTTTTAGGCATCACGGAGGAAGTGTTCAGGGCTGTGACTTCGACACAAAGTGTTTCTATTTAATCCCAAACATAGTCACATTAACATCATCTCATTAATGTTCAAATTAGTTTAAGTTAGGGAGAGGCAAGGCACAACAGAGGAATGTTCTTGGTATTTTGGAGGAATCCAAGTTTTAAAATACTTCATTACTCTGTAGCACAGTAACAGAGCAAAATCACTCAAAGCTGTAAATTACAAATGATTCCTGCCCCTAACATTTTGACCTAATGCAGCTAAAGCAGTGTTTTGCTACAACCACATGTTTCTGAACTTCCATACTGCAAGTTTTCTTTGGAGTTTGTACTCAGAGTGAAGGCAAAAACTGTGTTTCCCTCCACAAGAGCAAACAAATATCAGAGTAGCCAAGGGCAGATTGTCTTACCTGTGCCCTCTCTTCATCAAATTCCAGGCAGCCCATACCATCCAGTCTCTGGAGATCTATCCAGCCTTTCCAGATTACACAGACACCATTGAGAATCATAGGTGCCTTCAAGTACACCTGGAATAAAAGCAAAACACATGCTATGAATATGCAAGCTCTTACACATGTGCCTGCACAATAAAAATACTGATCCAGGAAGCTTCTATATGTATTCTTAGAAGAACATCCAAACCAGCTGGTAACATGAGACTCCATTTAACAGCTTCTACTGCTTCCTTTCCAAGAACTCATTTTAATCAAGTGAGTGCTTTAACTTTTGCCTACTGTACTGGATGGAATAAATTTAAGCTGTGTTCTCATTTTATGAGCTGGTGTGCACCAGGATTTAGTTAGAATTCTTCTGCTTGCACTTAAACTAGGAGTTTTTCTTGTCAGCTTACCTTTGTGTCACAAAGAAAGTGGCATGCTGCCAGTCAGGGAGGATTCTAGAGCACATCTAAACAGTCAAATGAGCACTCTCTTTTCTACTCCCAAGAAACACTGTATGTTATCCCAGTAAACGAGAGATTCCAACAAAGACCAAGCACTGGTTTCAGTCCTCCTCAAATTTACAAACTACTCAGACTTCAGTAAAATACACAACATACACATCGTGCTAAAAATAAGGAAGTCTTCCTGTGTCAATTCTAGCATTTCTGTGTGAAAGGCTTTTCAAAAGAAACAACACCAGCTGATGAAAACCCAAGTGCAGCACCAACGTGCGCTGTGCTTTGTCCTGCAGCACGAAATAAGGCATGATCTAAACTCCCTACATCCAGATAACAGTGCACAAAATGATGTCACAAGGGAACTTAAGAAGAAGCCAATACAAAACTAAATGAGTTTGACATGTTATACTTAATAATATTCCTCTTAAACAGAACAAAGTCACAGTAAAATTACCTGAATAGTACAGAAAAGGAAAAAAAAATAGAAAAATCACCCTTCAATAGTAATTTCAGCCTACTTGACAAGTCAAAAGCTCTCATGGGACAGGAGTTTGTCCATGTTGAATCACCAGAGAGGCAAATCTGCACACACGCCTGCACCCACTTCAGATTTTGTCCACTGAATATGAATTTGGTAATTGACAAGACTGCTTACACATTCCAAATGCATCTGAGTATTTTTTCAGCCTTCAGGAGCAGCTGGGGCTCAGCTAGGTAGGGAACTTTGAGACAGTGCCTTCTCTAACAGTTCTAAATTAATCCTCTGGCAAATCCTCATCAAAGCATAATTGATGTTTAGCACCATAACGCATTTCAAAGCACCCCCACTGTGCCTACTTGCTCAGTTCCACGCTTACCAGCTAAGATCACTCAAGCAAAAAAAGAAAGGGCTCCAGGAGGCACAGAGGAACAGAAGCCCCCCTCATGCAAAGGCTGTGCTGGCAGAATTAAGCACTCAACAACATAAAAGGCAACCCATGAGTGGAAAACAGGGAGCAAATAACATGAATTGAACTGACAAACAAGTAATGTTATTTGCCAAAGAAAACAAACATTTGATCTCCAAACCTGATTTTTTACAACTTACCACACTTGGGTATGAAGTGACACAGCTTTAGACATTTTAATTAGTACAACATGCAGCAGCTCAATAATGAAGCAATAAATGTTATTTGCTTGAGCATCTCTTCTTCCCACCAGCACTTCTACTGCAGGCTCTCTGCTAAGAACACACCCTGGATTTCTGTGCCTGCACTCACAGCCCATCTGAGAGTCACCACAGCCCAGCCTTGCGTGGGGACAGCACACCGTGGGGACAGCACACCAGGCACATCCACCGGCCAACAGCTTCTGCGAGCAGAGGTGTCAGAACCACCATGAGTAAGATGTGGACTACCAGGAAACCACCTCCCACAGCCCTCATTTCAAGATTAAACATTTCAAACATACAAAGTACACTGCAGCCCTTCAGCACAGTCTTCGCCCATTCATCTCACAAGAAACAAATGAAGGATGCAGCATCCATTTAATAGATGTATTTAATTAGTTGAGAAGTGAAAGACAGTTAAAAGAGGCTATTAGAACTGTCGTTCTCTTCTAAGGCAAATGAAGAATAACTCAAGAGAGGAAATAAAAAGGCAATATAAGCTAACCATGGGTCTGTAAAGACAAAAAAGCCTATACTCTAATGCTGGTTATGTTTTGCAGGAGCAAACAAGCACTTTACTGACTTTCACCTAGGGTTTACCTCTCACTCAACCTCTCCTATCCTTCTGGCCCACAACAGCAGCCTGGGACATCAAAGGTTACACAGGGCTTTCCACGCATGCCAAAACCCAGCTTTCCAAGTTGTCCAGGAATACTTGTTGTTTGTTCCTTTGATAAGGAATATTATGGTGCCACTAACCCGTTTCAGCGGCCATTCAACCGCCTTGGTCACTGCAGCTGCCAGTGCCTTACACACAAGCTTCCTGCCTCAGTGCAACAGCAGGTAGCTCAGACACAGCTGCCGAGGGCTCAGTGATGCCTCATGCATCACCTGGAAGCCCAAGCAGCGCTGCAGATTCTATGAAAGCCTTCAGAATTCAAAGGGGAAACAAGTTGACAGAGCTGATGTGATTCCTGATCTCTACAATCTGCCCTGAGCACGCCGGCCAACAGCTGAGCTGCTGACACAGCAGCCTGGGAACCCCTGGCACGCCGCCTGACCTTTCCAGATGAAGTAGTCTGCCCTTGCTCCTGAATCAGAGCCCTGGAAGCCCTACACCACCAGATTCAGGAGGTCTTCAAAACTCTGATAAACAAACATTTTTCACTACTGAAAGCATGAATTCGTTCTCAAGATATTCTGAGTTTTGAAATTACCACACAATCATTCAAACGTAGGAATCATTCATCTTGAAACCCCACGAGCTTATGCAGGAACTTTTCTCTCATTAAAACACAATAATGCATACTGGTACTTTTTAATTTATTTTAGAGAAAGGAATTTAAACTCCTTTTCCCCCCTCTCCTCTTTCAGGAAAATGGAAACCACCTAAGATTATAGCCAAAAACGTTTAACCACATATTTCCTTCTTTTCAGATAAAGCCATGTTGGTTCCCTTTCAACTTCTGAACTTAACAGAATTATTAATAAATTACTGCTCTGTCTGTGAACACATTATCTATCGTGGCACCTCAAAATCCAGCAAAGTGGTCTTCTAAAAAATTTCTGAATTGTCTGCTCTAAAAATGGCCTCAAGACAGTGATGGTAGAAGACCAAGGGTAAAAGTTGCACTATTTCTAAAAAGACCCAAAATTCTAATATTATAGACCCCTATCCTAATATTATAGAAGTAGATAAAAACTTGTCTTTGTTAGAGCAACTCTTTCAACGTTTTATTGCTAACCCCAGATTACCTGCATTTAAATAATTTTATAAATCCTCCACATACCTATGGGTACTTTTTGTAATAATGCCTGGCAGTCAGGGCTGTAAAATTCAAGAGACAGGTGAAAAGCACTATAGAACAGAAGGAAGAAGCTGGAAGTCAGGCAATTACCAAATTCATATTCAGTGGACAAATTTAATGCTACATAAAGAAACACCATTATAGGGACATACAACAGGGAAAGCTAAATTATGCAGCAGCCTCTTTTCAGAATACAGTCCATCCTATAAACCAAAGGAAGTATGGTTTTTCTGCCACTGACAGTGGACAGTTGTGTAACTAAGAATCTTTGTACACATGTTGAAAGATGAGAATGATTTCTCTCTCATTTTGCACCCTCATTTTCCACACACCAGCACAGCCAAAGCTTAGTTTACCTAGGTCTCCTAGTCCAACAATCACATACTGAAATATGCCATTTTCACTAGTGTATAGCAGCTGAATTTTTGTTCAGGTGGCTATTACAGAACTAATTTCATCTCAAATTACATCTTCCATTTCAAACTCCTACTACAAATCAAAGTAGCATTAGAATTTTTAAATGAGAAACATAGACATGTTACTTTTACATTGGAAACAGGCCTTCAGTATTAAAACAAATATTCTGCTTGCTGACTGAACAAGCAGCAAGAGCAAACACTCTTATCTCCTGGCAGATTATCTGGACAGAGGACAAACAGCACCGTAAACACACACAAACTTGAGAAGGTGCTGCATGAATAGGCTTAGCTGGGCTCTAAGTTGTTGAGCTTTTTGTGCTTCCTCGGCCTCCTGCTGGCTTGTCCTCAAAGACCTCCGTGCCACACCTTCACCATTTAGTGTATCTCACCTTCCCTTTTTTATTCTTTTAACTAATCTGTTATTTCTTCTCATCTGCATTTAAATGAACAACTCTCTCCCCCAACTCCAATTAACTGGGAGTTATCTCTGTTGTTAAGAACAGGCAGGGACACGGCTCCTGTAACATCATTCATTCATATTTTAAAATCCAAACTAATTACTTTTTTAAAAGCTACTGTATTGTAGCACAAGACAAAAAAAACTCGGTTTCACATCCTATTTCAGTAATCTAGTAAACCTTTATCTCACACCAGCAGGGTATTTAGCTGATCTGCTGGAGGAATGCTATCTGCGTGCTCCATCCACACATCCTGCAGTTACAGAAAATGCTCCTTCTCCCTACAGCAAGCAAGTCATTTCCTCCCCCAGCGATTGCACACAGTTCTCACCACCCACCAACTCATGAATCAGCAGGCTCTCAACAGCCAGCGCCACCGAGGAGACCAACTTCACCCCCCAGGAAACACCAGTCCCCAGTGAAGTGGTGCAGTCCCCTCCCTTCTGTTTTCATTTTCCCAGCACACTGGAGCAAAAGGCATTCTTTCAGAAGAGGCTCAGTTCTGACTCACCCTGTGCCTCATCACGCACACATCTGCCCATTCATAACGGGCTGCCCCCTCGGCTGAGCCGCAGCCATCCATCCATCCATCCATCCATCCATCCATCCATCCATCCATCCATCCATCCATCCATGCGTGCCACTTCTGATCCCACCTTCCCCTGAATCATACCCCACTTTTAAACACTTAAACAGCATTCTCCCCGGTGATTTCATATGTGAAACTCTGACCACTAAGAAAGAAACAGCTCTGAACACTTACTCCAAGAATGCAAAGTGTTACATGGGGTAAGGCTAGCCTCATAATTTCAGCCTCTCTTGATACTATCCGTATACACTAGCAAGCAAAAGGAAACAACATGTATAAAATGTTCACAGGAGAAATGATATATTCAACTGCTTCCTTTAACAGCAACAGCATATGATAATACATACAGTTTCATAATTAAAATGCTGTGATCTTGCCACAGAGATGTGGCACGACTGCTCGGAAATGTGAAGTTGCATCAGTCCCATCCCTGTGTTGCCCCCAAAATACAAAGACTCACTTTCACATTACAGAGAAGGGTCTCTAGCCTGGGTTTCAGGGAGAGGGCAAAGCATGAGAGAGGAAGCAATCTACGAAATGAAGGGAAAAAAAAAAGGCAAAAAAGTTTTTCTAAAACTTTGTAACAGAATGTATACACTAAAATCCTCAACTATTTGGGGAACAAAACAGAACAGTAACTTCACTAGTATAACACCAACTGAAGTTGCAGCAAAAGCTGATAACTTCATACAAGGATTCACACTACTCTTTCAGATATTGATCATTAGTTTAAAAGAAATCAATGACAAGCAACCAAGTCATGAACAGAGTTTACAGCATTTATCTGACTTCCTAAATTTGACTCCCATACCCTAACCTTGTAACATAATTTAAACTGGAATCAAACAAATAGAAATGGCTGAAAATAATCCCATTTAGAAAGTGACTATGAGTAAAATAAGACTTTTTAGTGCTTTTAATTAGTATCAATCTTTCTGTCTCATCCCTTAAAACTTATTATTCTTTCTTCAAACACACTAAGAAAACATCTACTATTTTAAAAGCTACATCTTGGAATTTCTTCCATTATATGAGAATCAGGCTTTGTTAAAATTCAAACCTTACACTCTTCTGCAAAACTGTGTGGGAATTGATACTCTCTGACCAAACAAGAGCCTTTCCTAAACACTTGTGCATAAATGACCCAATTGTGGCTTTCAAAATGAATACAGCTTCAAGTTCCTCAAGGGTGGCACCCATGGCACAGCTGTACCACACCACCACCACCAGGCCCTTGCTGTTTCCTGAGGAGCTGCCAAGGTGGGACTCCTGGGACAGCACTGGCCAGGGCAGGAGCCCTGCTCAGGAACACGTCCTTGGGCCCAGCACCACCCTTTCTCTGCCTGGGACCTGCTCCTCCAGCTCTGCTTCCTGTGATCATACACAGACACTTGCAGCTGAGGAAAGAATGCACTCCAATTCAGAACTAGAAAAACATCTCAGAACAGAATACAATTTTCAACTTCATAGCAAAACCTGATGGTCAGATATTACTTTGTTCAATTTTCAAATATGCTTATGTAAGTCACCAGGTTTTTCTACAAATATCAGTAAACACCGAGATGCAACATAGTCCATTTTTACAATTCTATGAAGCAGAAATACCCATGTGCACATTCATTTCAGAAATATCTCTGTAAGTAATATCAGAGCTGTGACAAAACCTCTCTCAATGTGCTTTGAGTACTACTGAAATACTACAGTGGTGGGGCTTGGTTTCTAAAATGTCAAAAAAAGGAATAGCTGAAGAATTTTCCTAACCTTACTGGAGAGTCAGAACTTAGAAGTCCCTTGTAGAAAACTTGGTATTTTTATGGTTTTTTGGTTGGTTGCATTTGTTAGGTTTTTTCCTGCATAGTTAGCTCAACTATGTAATCATGACTCCTTTTCAAAAGTAGATCAATGTTTCATTAAATTATGCAGGTTGCTGTTTCACTTAACTAAAAACCAAGTCTATAACTAAGAACAGATATGAAGCAGTAAGGATGTCAGAACAAATGTGATTAAAATCTGTGGAGCATTTTATTCCTGGATTAAGATCACTGGTCAGTATGTATGCTTAGAAGTTCAGATAAAAAAATACTAAAATGCTACTGCACAGAAATTATACTCATCATCTAACAACCAAGTCTCCAGATACAGTTCATCATTCCAAAATACTGCAATTTCTCAACTAAGCAGAAAACATGAACCAGACTTGACCAAAACCACCAAAAAAGCCCCAATACAAAGCAAAAAGTAGATGGCTTCTAGTTTTCACATTGTCACCACAGAAGGGACTCCCAAAGAGAAATGCATGTCATGCTCAGGCTCTATCCATTTGCCTTCAAAACACAAAACCAACCACAGAGCTGGAACTGAAAATCAACAAAAATGCAAGGAGCATAACAAGAAAAATCTGAAAGGCAAATATATGCTGGGGTTTTCCCCTGTGAAACTTCACAGGGTCTTTTATCAGCCTATCTTTACACTAAATTCTGCATGAAAAAGATGGCTGGATTTTAAACCTACACTCCCTTTCAATGTAGAGGGCATGCATTTAAAAAAGAACCATTTTTTTCTTACAACAATTAAAAAGAATAATGCTTTTGCAGCAAAATATTGCCAGGAGATTGCTGCTGGTTTTGCTGCTCCAAGTACACATGCATGCTTCTGCTCACAAACCCAGTAACTAACAGACACACAGTTTTCTGCCACGTTGACAGAATATTTTCCAGACAAATTTCAAAATTGGTTGTGAAATTTGCTCTTTTCAAGCTTTCAGAAAATCACAGAACAAAAATCAGTTACAAGTAGCAACTGCAATAGAGGATTTAGAAAGAAAGGTATATCTAAAACACATCACCTGCCCACCTTGCTGCCTGGGTGCACATAAACAGCCTGCTAATCCTCTACTTTTGGACTGAAAATTCCAAACATATAATGCAAATATACTCAACTATACAAAAAAAGAAGTTAACTGATTTTGACAGTATGGGCAAGCAGGTAATAAAAACATCCAGGAACTGACCCTGACCCAAGCATGAGAGGGACAAGAACAGCTGCTTCCTCTACCCCTTAGCCTTCATTGCCTTCTTGAGCACTCCAACAGCCTCACCCTTCCCCTTGAGCAGGATTCAAGTCTGGAAAAAACTGTTTAAACATTTGCTCAACAAGTAGTGCTGCATCAAGGCTTAAAATAATGTTAGTAGCTTTTTGTCTTTTGTATACTATAACAACTATTCAGCTTTCATCATTCAATAAAATTTCACAGCGTCATAATTATTCTGTAGAAAACTATCATCTTCTGCAGAGAACATCCTTAGCAATGACTAGAAATTGTCCTTAACAGAGTAACATCAAACTTGCAATTATGCAAGCTAATGAGCTCATTTCATTACTTGTGCTTTGGACAATAAAGCCTGAAGAACCATTTCAGTAGCTTTCAGAAAATGACAGTTTCTTGAAGCAAATGTTTCATCATCTTATTGAATTTTTCTTATTTTTAATATGAATTATTAAGTGATTTTCAGAAAGAAGCAGACATTCTCAACAATGACTCTTACTTTTCTCATTCACTTAGAAGAAGAGGAAAGAAGCATAATATTAGCAACTTTCCTTAGTAAGTGGAGACTGATATGCAAACAAGAGAATTCAACAATCCAAATGTCTGGACTTCTTCCAGCATCTATACTGCAGAGATCTCAAGTTCTGCTTTCATCCACACAGCATTCATCTGTCCTTATATATAGCTGCTTCCCAAATGCAAAATTTAGCTCACTAACTCCAATTTTGTTCCTCTTCGGGGAAACTTTAGGATGATGACATGGGTATATTTGAAATCTTGTCTACACAACTCAAACGAGTGCATTTAAGCCACTGGAAAGAGTTCAAGGCAGTATGAGTGAATAACTGCTTTTAGAATACATAATAAAGGCTAAGCAGAAGCAGGTTTACTGACAGCAGCCCTTAAGTACTTCCCCAGCCGTGCTGCAAGCACTGCTCCCCAGCGTTGTTTCAAAATGGCATCGGCACTGCCTGCTCCGTGTGGCAGGGACGAGGCTCTGGGCAGTCCCAAAAGGATTTGCAGGATTGGGGGGGGTGAAAGGATTCCAGGGGAAAGGCTGTGGGTCCTTGTCACATGAGAGGTGCCTGGGGTGACTCACGCTCCAGTGGCGGAGGGCACTGATGATAAATCACTCTGCACGAACAACTGTCCAAACCCAGCCAGTGGCTGCCTGCCAGGACAACGTGTCCAGTCTACGTCCTCTAAAGATCTCTCTCCCCAAAATGTGAGCTCTAACTGTTCACAGTGTATAAACTGTATGCACATAGAAGCATCTCCTAACTGTGAGGTGAAGTGAATAAGCACAGGAACACTATGACTGTGGCTTCAAATGGAGTTTGGATTAAACAGCCCTCCTCTGTGCAACAGCAGTCATAATGAACACTTTTAAATATCTAGACAAAAAAAAAATAAAAAGAAAGTTTCACTCTCCTCTAAAGCAAAAATGGGTTTAGGAGCATAAACAAAGGATGTTGCTGGGAAAAAATACTAGAAAGAAAAAGAAACAGAAGTCTCTGTCAGCTAAAGGACTCTAAAGCACAAACACAGTAATAAATTCTAGAATCACAAGCATCTATAGAAAACCAATATTTTACTCAAACCATATAGATGATCCTGGATGAAAAACGATCAAGGGAATCATCAAGAGAAGTGGATTCTTCTCATCCACCAAGCCTTTACAGGACTCCCACCAAGCAACTCCAAGGGAAAAAAAAAAAAAAAAAGAAAATCAAGCTGTTTAGCCAGGCTGGGTACAAATGGGATACACCACCAAACCCATTTGTCTGCTGTGAGAATAACCACACACTGACCTCCTTGTTTAAAGCTCACAGAAAAGCCTGAGAAAGATCAAAAGCAAGAACAGTGATGTGGGTTTCTTCAGGACAACACCACTTCCCTTGGCTGGAGCAGGCAAAAGAACTCGAAGGCTCTGAGCACACACACAGGCCAGCAGCTGATGTCCCTTCTCTGACCACCTGCTGCTCCTCACAGAAGAACCTCTCCCAGCTACCACAAGGTTTTGGGATCATCACATCCCCAGAAAGGTATGAGTAGGAGGGTAACAATTGTTTAAGGCTGCTCAGGAAAAGTGGAAAGCTGGTTCCATTGGCTGCCATTTGAATAGGTGCTGTATTTTAATAAAAACTATTTCTCGTTACATTTCTGTTTCTGCTGTAACACCTGCAGCATAACAAAGATTTCTTTTTTTTTAATATTCATCCAAGCAGTTAACAATAACTTAGAGCAAAATAAAATCTAGTTTTGACAACAAACTGTGCAAGTAGAAACTCAGCATCTTTAGGAAGAAAACTGAAAATCTACAGTTATGGCTAGAAAAAAGTTAACAGTTCACGAGTAGAAATTCTAGCTACATCACATGTGGCACAGCAGGCACTCTGAATCAATTTAAATCATGTCTGATGTGCTTTCCTCCAAAGCTGCAGAGTTCATGGCGTATTAGAGCAAAATAAACCCGTGTGGAAAACTCTGGTTTACGAGCAGCTGCCACCAACAAACAGACAGGAAGTAAAGCTGCACTAGAATGAGATGGAGAACTTTATTATAAAGGGGAGGGGAAGTAAAACAACTTCACAGACTTCATCAGTGACTGGTATTTAAACAGTGAAAAAGAATATCTGAGAACTAATGTTCTTTCAAGTAAGAAAGAGTGGAGCTATAGAAACATCTTGAATAAGGAATGAAAACTGGGAATATTATCTTACTCTAAGTATACAAAATGTATCACGCAAAGAAAGTTGACCAGACAGTTCTTAACGAAACAAAGGGACTTTGAAAAAGATTAGATTTTAAGAAGCACTGAAGTCGATACACAGCTCAGCCTTAAGTTCATATGTTATCAGTACAAAACTGAAATAAAAATTACAGAATTTCACTCATCACAATAAAACTAGCCTAAGTCATTAATGATACCAGAAAACCAAGGTGAAAATTAAGCTCTCCATTTAATTGCAAGGTTTCATTATCCAATATTTCAGGCAATACATTAGACTACTACACTGCCTATCTTTCCATTTCTTAACATCTATTCATTTATTCTTTACCAAAAAAAGAAATAAAAACACCCTGGACATTAGCTGACAACACAGAGGATCAGAAGGCCTTGGTATGGTTCAACTCCCCAGAAACAGGACACACACTGCATCTGACACACCCCACACACACCCACAATCACAATGAAATACAATGTTCTATCATTTTTACGATCTAGGGACCTATTTTTAGTGCTGCTTTTTCTTCTGCTATGACAAACCTGAAAAATTGCTCAAATACACAATTAAATTTGCTGCAGGTCAAAGGCAGCACAGAATGTTAAAGCTATCTCAAAAAAAAATGTTTAACTTGAGCTTAAAATGAGCAGAAGCATTAAGTGTACACCGAGCCATCCAATTTTTGGATTAATGAAGACAGGGTATCCACCAGAGGCCTACCCACCCATTGTGAACATCAGAGGCATCAAATTAAAAGGCAAATTAAGCATATTAAAAAAAAAACCCTCAGTAAAGAAATACCAGATTGAAAATCCTCAAGCCTATGAAGTGTGTATTTGCAGAATCCCAACTTTCACAGGAGTGTTGCTCTTTCTAAAATTCAATCATTTAAGCAGCAAGTCTAGGAGAAGCTGCATTGGTAGCTTTGTCAATCTGTGTACAAAACTGCTTCAGGACAATAGTGACATACTTCAAATCTGGATAAACTATTTTGGGCCATCATTGTTTAGCCAAACACCGAAGTAGAATTCCAGAATAAAAATATTCTAATGTTGGTAAGTTTATCTACATTCTAGATCTCAAACTAATGCTTAAGATAATTATTAACTGACAGCTTCCCCCTTAGCCTTTTTTTATTCATATAATTAAAAACATGCCTTACTGGCATAAATCCAGTGATGAACAAACACACATTATGCACTGCCTCAAGAATCAAAGCTCATAAAACAATGTTGCACAGAGCTACAAAAATCACATGGTTTTAAGAGACTGCTGAAGTCTGTGAAAGAAATTCTTAATTAAGCCAAATGACAAAAATCTAGAGAGAACAATCTCAGACAATTCATATGAAAGGCTTTGACTGTTTCCGTTGATAACATAAAACACTCTCCCACTGCTCATTCCTCTGCTCCAACCATGGGAGTGGCTGACTTTCAGAGCAGTTGAATTCTGTGCAGAGCACAGTGATTTACACAAATAAGGCCTGATTACAACAGTGAATCTGTGATTCGCTCATACCAGAGCACAGCATTATTCCCATTTATCTGTCTGTCCACCTCTAGCCTCATTCAGAGGAATTCTTCTAAACAGTGAAGCAGTCTAGAATTTACTGTAAACACACATAAAAGAAGGAGTGGCATTCATTAACGAGGCTCATGTTCTATTTTAATATACAGCATACCTACCATGCTCTTACATGATTAAGACAACACAAGAAAATGGATGAAGTAGTTCAGTACTTTAAGAATTCATTCAGAGAAAACAAAGTTAAAAAAAAATCATAGGAGTAAATAAAATTAGTTTTGAACTGGCAAGAAGAGAGACTTCAGTCTTCTTACACATTACAAGAAAAATTCCTCATTCAATTGTGAGCCAGAATCAATATTTTTCAGTAAGAGCCAGATTCAATTCAGTTTCCTTAGCAAAGCAGTCAGTACGCAGACAGCCAACTTCACTTCTCCCCCAATTTGTCAAACTTCTGCAAGCCTCACAGGACTAAATGGAAAACAATTTTTTCAAAAAAAACTCATTAACTTGAATTCCACATACCATAACTGCCCTCAGGAATTTTTTTTTCTTCCAATCAAGTTTTCCCACTATAGGAAATATTTATCTTCCACCTAGCAGCATTTAAAAGACCCAATATGCCATTAAACCTGAATATGCTTCAAGTATTTCCTCCAGCCTGGTAGGTTTGGTAGCATTAGCTGTTTCTTGTTACAAGGGTGGGTAAAAAAAATTAGGCAAAAGGAAGGATTTTGTAGTCCATTAAAAGTTTTTAAAATAAAAAAAAAAAACACAAAAATTAGACGGGAACAGAGAAACTATGAGGGCTTAAATGCTGGTATACACCCACTGAAGAAAGTTCTGAAGAAAGTCTTCTATTGAATTCAGTGATCTTTGGATCAGTCCCAAAGCACCTACAGGAGCACAGATAACAGCATCTATATTTTAAAGGTATGTTTTTCCTGTAAAACCAAACCAGCTGCAGGAGATTTCAGTAACTTTATTCTGATGAGACTAAGCAAGGTTTCTGACTTTAAATCTAATACAGCTTCACAGTAACCATCGCTGCCATTAGGGAATTTGAGTTTTCAATATCAGTCTATGGGACAACCACCTCAGAAAAAAGAGATTCAGAAATCAATTCTGAAAATGGTGATGCTGCTTCTGTATTGTAGCTGATGGTGAAACTGAGAAAAAGATTCATTCCACTTAGAGCACACTGTCTGCTTGCTGTACCAACTGGCAGACAAAGAAACAATAAAATAACCTGCTGAAAGTGCAAATTTTCATTAGTCTATCACAATTCATTGGCCAAAGTCTAATTTCTTTGGAAGCACCTACACAACACCAAATTTAGACTGTTCTCCAAAATTTTATCATAGCATGACAGTAGAAATATTTCTCTTTTTCAAAATAATGCAAAGCCACCAGCACTGCCCACGTTTCCCAATTCTTCCATTTGCCTAAACATCAGCATGCTTTAAAACAAAGCAATATTTTATCTTACCATCTTTCACTTGTACTCACATCACTACCTACCTGCATGGAGGTGTGAAATATTAGAAATCTCACATCACACGTGCAGTCCATACCAGTAAGACCATAAGCACAACAAAAAAAAATTTCTTTCAGTTTCAACAATTTCCTCCTTACCTTTCCTCCTTCTCTTTCAAAGTCAACATATTCCCGGGTCGGTGTCTGTCGCTGCTCCCCCTGCCAGCTGGCCGGAAAAAACTGGAGAGACAGATTGGTTCCTGTGGCCACAAAAGCCTTTTAGAAAAATCAATACAAACAGGATCAGGGAGCAAGACATTACATAAATTATGCAGGCAGTCATTTATTTTTACATCAGTTTATGTCTTAAGCCAGGCAGCATAGAGAATACTTAAAGTCAAAAACATGCACTCATCATTTTTCTTAAGTATTAAGTTACAAACATCTGATTCCATTTTGACAACATTTGCCATTGGCTGCTTCGGATATAAAATACAACATGGAATCAATACTTCTTTCAAATCAGTTTTGCTGACATTAGAATCTGTCTTTTCAGTTCTGTCTGGATACCCTGCACCAGCTTAGTACCTGCAATGTTAAAAACTGTGCATGCTTTTCAAAGAGGCTGCCTATCTCTAAAAGAAGTACTGCTGAAGGAAAATTAACTCCTTAGACCCATTACTAAGGACAACTTTTTTTGAAAGAAAAGGATTTATTTCCTTTCACAATCTACTTATACCTAGATAGGCACTTAACTGAAGGATAAATATTCCTATTTTATCATCTACTGGCATGCAGCATCAATACACAGCTCAATCAAGCTGCACAGGACAAAGTCCTCATGCCACATTAAGACACCAGTGATACCCGGATCAGCAGATGCTGTATCAGTGAGCAAAGGCAACTGTAGGAATTCCTCTCAGCTGCAGCCCTTTGTGAAATCATTAAAGGGACTGGCTTAAACTCATTGGAAAAAGCACACATTTCTTTCAAGCAAACAATTTCCTACAATTTCAAATGAAAATGGGATTCAGTTTTCTTTATAAACTCCCTGTATTTGTTAGTATATCTTAACTCCAAGCCATGATGAGTACAGCAATTCCTAGACATTAAATAAAACATTATTTTTGCAAGCAGGAGTCAGATTCACAGTATTTATACTCTTCTCTGGTACAAGTGAGCATGCTGTCCTGTAAGCATGTAAATACACAGGCTCACAGCACATCACTCCTATCAAAATCCCAGGGTTAAACATAATTTGTTGCAATCAAACAGCAGTATTTATTACCATGACCACTTAGATTTAAACGGTCATTAATCTAGAACATAGTTTTTTTTTTAAAAAGCCATACAACTACTACTTAACAGTTGGGATTTCCTGACAAGCAGATTTCTTTCAAGCAACCCAGCCACTTCATGGCATAACTGTACTGCTACCTGTGACACTACAGCTATGTGTTATTTAAGATAGTTCCAGTCATGGACTGCAACACTGTCACAAGATTAATACCTCCCATTTTGAAAGTAGAAGTGCTTTGTCTTGGCTCTTCCTCCCTTCACCAAGGAAGACTAATGCTCTGCAATCAGTTTTGGTTCCAGGTTATTCTTAAAAACAGATTTTTAAATTTTTGTTGCTGTTTTTGTTTGCTTGTTTTGTCTCCTGTAAGCACATTCTCAAAGTCATTAAAATTAACAAATCAGTCCTAGTATGGCAGAAGAATACCGTATCGGTGCATTAATATTTGTTTGCAAAGACAAACATTTCAATCGATGCAACAGAAGTTTCATCAAGGACACGCACAAATAGGAGGCATCAAACCTGTCAGAGCTGCAGACCATCACTATCAGGCTCACTACCTCCTATTATCCCTTTGCTTTAGCAAAGGATGCTATTTAGTATCAACAAAAGAAAATATACCTATCTCCAAATATTTCTGACTCTGAGTCTTCACCACTCAGTCTGCTCAAGAATTGTTTTTCTACTTCACAGCATCTTTAGTAAATATGTGTTTTATACACCTTAATTTATACATTTAAAATATCAAGGAGTGAGATCTTTGAGAGTAAACCAGCTGACCACTGAAGCCCTATGTTCCAGTCCAGCTCTGGGTACTGTGTCAAAAGAACTGTATTTGCTTTCTGGGAAACCCAGCAAGACAGTGAAGCACCCATACCTTCCTGCTTCCCTCAATGTGTGCTAGAGGGCCATGAAAACAGGGGGAAAATATCAGAGAAAAGAAGATAAAAGTACACAAATCCCACATGCTCATACAGTCAGGCAGGCACCATTTAAACCATGAAAAGCTATGTAGATATTTGCTCTCTGGATTTTTGAAGCCTGTTCCCTCTCTTTGAAGAGACAAAACCATCCAGTTAAAGTACCCACATGCTTCTCAAATCAAATCACAGGTCAAAACTGAAAAACTCAACAACAGTCCTGCTAATGACCACACAAGACTACATGAAAACCATTAATTTCCATGAGATAACAAACAAATAAAAAATAGTAATAAAAAAAAAAATCACACCACTAGTTTGGTTTTAAACTTGAAAGTAAGAAAACTCTAGTTTTGTCTGCAGAGCCTTTTAAAGCCCAGTCTGAAAAGGTATCAGACAATTATGTCACAAATTTTGTGAAAAGCTTATCAGGTAGTACAAGGGCGACCTGACCCACACACAGACAACGTAAATACAAGTACCCTCCAAAGCAAACCAAACAAGTGAGGTTATTTAAGTTATCAAAGCATTGCCAGTAAATGTGAAATCTTATTTAATGCACTTCACATTTACTTCTCAGTGATATTGCTAATTATTTCCTTTATTCAATCAAGAGCTATTTGACAAATGTAACCAACAACTTTACTGGTTCTACATTAAATCCCTGAGCTGTTCTCTGGGTTTTTTTTTCCTGCTTCAAAATATGTAAGGTCATTTGCAAAGGCTCCCTTTGGAGATAAAAGAATAAATCCTTGATGTCTGGAAAAACATTCAAGACTAAAAAAAAGAGAAGTAAAATTACTAGCTCTTTTTAACATCAGTCATTACATACACTACATTTCTAAATAAACCTGACTACTCATGCCCTGTTCACAAAACAAAACCAGATGTTTCAGATGAAGAAATATAGAGCCTGTTTTATAATTAAGTAGAGTGAAAATATGTAGAACATGCATCACTGCTTGCTTCCAAGGGATGAAGTTCTGGCAAAAAAAAGGCAGCAGCAGGCACAGAAGTACAAAGGTGAAACTACAGCAATTTCCCATTTATATAAATAACTGCATAGGCTGCATTAGAAAGCTAGTTATAAGCTACATGGCATTTTTTTTCTTTAGGCAGGGATTCAGGTATATTATGCACTTTCACCTGTACAGGAACTTCCAATGCCAAACTATGTCTGCCTTACCTACTCATTGTTTCCCTGGTGTTTTCTTAAAGGAAACAAACATGCACAAAGAAAAACAATTGTAAAAAAAATAGCAAAATTAAGAACCTGTCTACAGGAGGCCTCTTGTAAAATAATATTACAGGTTCTAAAACAAGAGATAACAAGCAGGGATAAGATTTAGCTAAAATAAAGTTATTCAGCAAAAGGTAACCATGTTCTTGAGTGTGCATCCTTTTGCTGACAAAAGCAAAAGAATGAGATCAGTCGTAGTAACTGGTATTCAAGTATTTTTGGATGTGCATAGAGTTATTGCATTGTGCATAAGAATTTCATTGTGAACTGGCTAGCAGTATGTATACCACGTGAAATTAAAGAATGCTCATAAAACCAAACTTGGTGGAAGTGAGGTTCATTTTCTATTTTACCTTGTCTTTCACTATATAGTGTAAATGCAAAAGAGGTTACTTCTGCATTTTAATAGTAGAGTTACAAACTTAACAATGCTATGGAATACTAATTCTGTAGAATCAATCTGGAGCAGAAATCAAACCAGGAAATAGTCAGTTCTTGATTACTCTGAGCCATACTTCACCTCACTTCTTATTTCAGAGGGCGACAGTAGTCTGTAACTAACCTTAATGAATGAGAAAATCGGAGCTGAAGTTGCAAGTTTCAAGCCTAATTTTAAAAGCGTTTGATTTAGTTCACAAATATATCAAACAGCTCGCTCAGGACTTTAAGCAAGCGCCTTCTGAACAATGCTACTCATTTCTCAAAACTACTGTTTCCGGAAAGAAGAAAAAAAAAAAAAGAAGAAGAAGAAGAAAAGAAAAAAACCCTGAATATTGAAACAAGCAGCTCGTAGCTGTAAGCACGTGCCCAGGGAAGGAGCGCAGCCCGTTCTCACTGCCGGGGGTTTTCTTCCTTCCCTGTCACCTCCGGACAACCACTGTCCCCGCTCGGGAGCGAGCCGACACCTCCGGCTGGAAAAGCGCTATTCCTAAGGCGGACAGGAATGCCGCCTGTTCACCAAACCCTCCTTTCCCAGGGCGTTTGAAAGGCAGCCGATGTCATTCCCGTCCTTTAAGGAAAACTCGCCTTCATGGCGCGGCCCCCGCCGGCCCCAGGCACCGTCCCGGCCCCGAGCCTTCGGGCTCGGGCACCGCGCAGCGCTCGCTGCCCCGACCGCTTCCCCCAAACTTTTACTGCACGAGCCGAGCGCGGCCCGGGGCCGCCGGGCACCGAGGGGAGCGCGGCGCCACTTACGATCTCGGAGCGGCCGTCGCGGCAGGCGTTCTGGAAGCGGGCCTGCCTCTCCTCGTGCGGCCGGTCCCTGAAGCCGGTGTATTTAATCTGCGGGGAACAGGGCGCGCAATCAGGAGGGGCCAATCCCGGCGATAAGGGGGCAGCGGAGCGCACTGACTGCGCCTCCCCGCGCCGCCGGCTCGGCTCCCGCCGCAGCTGAGAGGAGGTGCGGGGCTGCCCCGGCCCCTCCGCGGCCCGCGGAAACTTTCCCTACGGCGGGCGGAGGGAGGGCAGGGGGAGCCTCGCCGCCACGGCCGCCTTACCTCGCACTCGCGGCTCAGCTTCCTGAAGAACTCCTCGTTCTCGAACTTGCTCCGCTGGTCGGGGACAACCCGCGGCATGGTGGTGGGGCCGCCGCCGCCGGCTGCCCTCCTTCCTTCCCTCCCTCCCTCCCGCCCGCCCCGCGCTGTCCCAGCCCCAGCGCTCGCCTCGCCCTTTGTTAGCCCCCGCCGGCGGCGCCCCCCCTTCCCTCCTCCCGTCCCTCCTCCTCCCGCGGCGCACGCAGAGCAGCCGCAGCCGCCGCCGGAGCTCGATGCTGCCGCTGCCGCCGCCGCCGCCCGCTCCCGCCCCCAGCCCGCTCCCTCCCCTCCGACTTCCTCCCGGCTCGTAAACTCGGCCCGAACAGCCGCGCCATTCACAACTCCGCCGCCGCCGCCGCGCATGCGCCGCGCGAGGCGGGAAGCGGGCGAGGGGTGACTCAGAGCCCCCTCCGCGTCCCTCGGCCGGGCGCTGTCTCGCCCGCAGCGGGGCCGCTGCGCTCGCTCCCCCCGTCACCGCTCCCCCCGTCACCGCGGCTCGGCGCTTTCCGCCTCCCCGCTGCGAGGGGAACAGCCCCAGCACTGCGGCGGGCAGGGAGCGGCCGCCCCCCGCGCCCCGGTGGCGGTGGGGGAGCGCTCCCCTCACAGCAGGGACCCCGCACCTGCTCCGCCCGCCCGCTCGGCCGCGCCGCGTCCCCCGCCTCGAGGGTGGCGGTGGGGATGGGGCAGGTCGGAAGGGACAGCGTTGGCCTCGCACCTCCTCGTCTGGCTTCCTCCCCGAAGCCAGCGGGAAGGCTGGAGGAGCCCAGGGGTGGTCGCAGAGCCCGCCGCTGACAGGAGGCAGCCCGCTGTCCGGCTGCCGCCCCAGACGCCGTGCGTCCATCGGCCAGCCCCTCCGCCTGCCCGGCCGCTCTGCCCGAGGCGGGGGCCTGTTCCCGAGGGGAGCACGAGCACCCGTCACCACATCAGGATGTGGCTCGGTGTCTTTGAAGTCGTGGTGTCAGTCTAGAGCAAAACCAAAACCCAGCACTTCGCTGCAACAGTGCTAGAAAAGTTCACTTTCAGGCTAGAAACAACAGCCTGAACTCTTGATTCTTCATGAGCATGCATTTTACGGGAGCTAATTCAACCCAAGAGCACTGCAGGACATACATCACCTGCCCCTAAATCTGTTTTTTCATGCATACCTACTTTATACCTCGATTTTTCACTGCTGTCTACAACTTCCTCCTGAGGAGAAGTGGAGTGGGGCAGGCACCTGATGTGTTGTGTCTGGCAATTAATGACAGGACCCAAGGAAACGGGCTGAAGTTGTGTCAGGGGAGGTTTAGGCTGGATGTCAGAAAAAGGTTCTTCTCCCACGGGGTGGTTGGGCAATGGAACAGGCTCCCGAGAGTGATCACAGCACCAAACCTGACAGAGTCCAAGGAGCATTTGGACAATGCTCTCAGGCATGTAGAGTGTCTCTTGGGGATGTCCTGTGCAGTTGTAAGAGTTGGAGTCTATATTCCTTGTGGATCCCATCCAACTCAATTTTCTGGGATTTTTTTCCCCTACAACTACTCCCCCAGGTTTTTAGCAGCTCTGGAGCATCATAAGGATGGCAGCATGAGCCAAAAAACATATTACGATACCTATTGCCAACATTAAAATATTAGAGCATATTAGATCTTTTGATAAAGAAATGAGGTTTTCTAACCTCTCAGTATTACAATCTTAACTTTACGCATAGTCATGCAAATCAAAGCCAGCAATGCTAAGGTGAGCCAGAAGACATTTGAATCAAGTATGAGCAAAATAATAAAAAAATGAGTGAAGTAACTGTAACCCTTATTGTATACAGACTTCACAGAAAAAACTTTAGACTTTTCTTCTAAATGTAGAAAATATGCTATGAGAAACGTAATACATTTCTGATCAATAGGAAAAATGCAGACAACTGTTTAAACTGTTTCTTCTGATTTTGGTATGTTACTGTATTGTGGGCATATACGTAAATTCAGAAGTTAAAAGCGTTAAAAGAACTGTTTTAAAAGGGTTTTTTCAATCTGAAAAGAAAATACATTGAGCTTGAAAACGTAAAATATTACGTATTGTCTTGATTTATTTAGATTAATATCAACCCTTAAGTGAAATTTTCGTGAATGTCAGCCACATTTAAAAGGTCCCAAAATAAGACATTTTAAAAAAAAAATCCATATCACTATTCATCTTACAACAAGATCAATACCAGGAGCGTAGGCCTGCAGGAGAGCTGCCAAGTTCATAAGGTAGAAATCTGCTCTCTTGACCTCCAATAATCTTTCACTACCCAGTCTACCTCCTCAGCCCCGAAACTGACTGTGCCTTTTTCCAAACAACAGTTTGCAAAAAAAAATTACCAAGGTCAAAAGCGAGATGAGTGGTTATAAAGCCCTAAAATAAGAAACAGGAGATGTAATCACCTAGCAAGTTCTGTGTTTTGACCTTGGCATATATTTTTCAAGACTTTGGAAACAATATCAAGTTTGACTGCTTTCCCCCATGCAGCTCTTTGTTTAACATTTGTCATCCTGCAGTTTTCATCTTTCCAAAGTTTTTCTTTTAAATAAAGTGAGTCAATATTATCAGAAAGTCTGTAAGAGATCAGACACTGCCCATGCTTGTTGCCTCAGTTAGTTGATGCAGAAACAGGATAGCAGGAAGGGGTGAGATAGAGCACAGTGACACAGGATCATGTTATTCTTCTGAATTTATCCAGTTTCTCTACACTAAGCTAGCTAAGAGCTTTTGCTCTGAATAATGAATACCTTCTTAGCAAAGGGAACCAATTATTTCATATTCATATAAAGAAAACAATTATTTTGACATGTTTTGTCATCAATAAAAGCTATAATATTGCAGCGCTTCTTCCTTTTTCTACCTCTCTCAGCCCCCAACATTTAACAAGACAATTAGGGTCTTAAAGACAGCAAAGTTCTTATTTTTTGTTCCTAACCAGATGGAGGAGAGGCACACAAACTAATAATGTTTTTGCTGCAAGAAAGTCTAGAGCATAATTTGCAGTTATTTACCCTGTTTGGCCAGAGTCACTGGCCACCAGCCAGACAGTCAACACAGATCAGAGGCAGCTTCGCAGGTGGTAGCTGGGGGACATGAGAGGCAAAGCTGAGGTGAACGTGTGAGAGATGGGATGCAATCTCATGGGAATTCTGCAGCTCACCAAACTTTTTTTTTCTTTTCTTTTAGCACAACACACCAGAACAAGCTAGAACCTTTTTCCTTGTGCATAACCAAATGCAACTGCTTCCCAAAGGCATTTGGTGATATCTCCACAAACCATTTCACCGTGGTTCAGGCTGCTCAGATTTTTAGTAGGCTTAGCCCAGTCTGCAGATCCCTGGTTTGTTGATTCACAAGAACTTAGGCTGTTCATCAGTCCTCCGGGTGAGTCACCTTCAGAAAACAGAAATGGTCAAGCTTGTAGGCATGCTGCTTTCTGAGTGAATTCTCAGAACTGATCCCTTTCCAAAATAAGATCTAGCATGTTTACAGTGCATTGATAATTGAGACAGAACGCCACTGAAGGGTTTACGGATGGAATGTTTTTGAGAAAGGGAGCTTTCTTCAAGTTCCAAGTCCTGTTATGTACTGTTCTTTCTATAACCCTTCTTTACCACATCTTTAAAGCCTCTGGTTTCCCCTAGGTAGCAGCATTTGATGAGCAACTGCATGGCACTGGTGTTATATTGTTCTCTAGACTTCACACGTGTGAGACACTAATAAGCCAGACTCCCGTGTATCCATTGATCTATGGCAGCTGCAGTATAATCAAACACCAGCATTATGTATGTACAAGCTACTCTGTGATTATAGATCCATTAATAAACTGTTTGCAAGATATAATTATGCACATTAGGTGTGAAATGCAATCCACTTATGCAAGGTCTGTGCTTATGGGTACTACAAAACTGGGGGGGGGGAGGGGAGAAGGGGGAGGAATTGAGCAAATTAATTGCTCTTTTGCCCAGACTAATTTTCATTTCCCTGCTACTAAAACTGATGCTCCCAGCCAGAATATCTTCACGAGAGTCATCCCACCAGTTGGGGGGGGGTTCAGCTGATCAGTTCATGGACCCACAGTCACATGCAGAAATCATCCTGAAATACTGTAGTTCACCCCCAGAGCAGCCTTTCATGTTTAGCCTGCATGCATCAGCATAAAGATCTATCTTATCTGAGGACTCCCAAAATAATCCAAGTGAAGGATATGGGCAATGAAAAGGACCATGAGCCATCAGAATCAGTTCATGTCTGTGGAAGCACTAAATAAAGTGGAAGCACTTTATGCAGAGATGGATGTAGGAACTCCAGAGGCAAAAATGTGCAGCTTTCAAGACTTGGCCAAGTCCAAAGTTGATGGCTAAATATCTTACCTAGCACACAGAGATAAGAGCCATACCACAAGAGTTAAACAAAACAATCCAATTTTGCACTATGAGTGGGAAGTTGCCTACTACCACACCAAGCATGGCAGGTATGAGGGAGGAAAGAGCACCTCATGTCTCTTCCCTCCAAGCCAGGCTACCAGACAGATGCATCTTGTCATTCCAGATGCCAAAGCTGGAGCCTTTTTTCCTAAAAGAAGATGCCTGCAGGTGCTACTCAAAATAACTCAAAGCATTTGGAGTACTCAGCCAGGAGACAGGACCCTTCCTTCACTGAGGCTGTTGAAGCCCAAGTTCCCATCCTCCACTGAGAGCATCCCAGTGACTGTGACCATCCCAGTGACAACTATTCTCACGCTGGAGAAGCTGTATCCACACCTCTGCTTCAGCCTGAGTTACTTCTACAGTGCAACAAAATACCTGAGTCTTCATGAGCGGGCCTACATGAAAAGCCAGTAGACACAGCCATCCTTTCCCAGCTGTGTGCTCTGGACACCCTGGGCTGCCTCTGGTTGTAAGCACTGGCAGTTCAACAGTGTGCTTCACATATGAACAGCCTTCGTTTCAATAACATACATGTGCAGCTTGTCCCCAAAAGCATGGCCTGTACAGCCTGGGACATCCACCTGAATACATCCTTCTGACACTTGATAGCCACTTTTTAATCGGAAAAATGTCACAAATGTGCAAATATGAAAGTGCAGTATGATATCAGGTTCAGGAGTCTGGAGTAGCAAATCTTGCCTCTGATCAATGACCTCGGTACACAACATCCTAATGAATTGAAAATCCATTTAAATTCCTTCCATTAACCAGGGGAACACAGTTGGGTTGGTTTTGTTTTTGTTTTTCCTAGTAAAAACAATATGAAATGAAACTTGAGAACATCAGAACAAATCATTCCTCCAAATGATGCAATGGAGCCTGAGTTACACAATTGTTAGGGAATTATAACAGATTATCCCAGAAGGCCACTTGATTTTCATACTGGTTATTTGGGATAGTGATAATGATTGCAGCAGGTACACATTTCTATGATTCTGTGCTATCCACACATGTTTTGGCAATGGAAGTATGCAGGTTTTATTTTAAACCTCCTCTTTTTCTGATTTTAACAATCACAGCACAAACTGTTAAAATAAATATTATCCGAACTCAGAGTCTCCCTTGTCTGGCAAGTAGAAGCCAAGACTGGGTGCCTCTTCCAGCTTTGCCTTTGGCCTTCTAAGAGATGATTTTGGGCATATGGCTTCACCTCTAATGCCTTAATTCGCCCACCTATCAAGTGACTCGAGATCTTCAGATGAAGATCTTGAGATATCTATGTAAAGAACCAGGCACTGTCATTATCCCAGATGTTGAGCAATGAGGAGAAAGTTTAACTGAGCACAAAATGTGACTCACACAAGCCTAAATACATAAAAGGAAGTATTTAAGAACTGCCTTTGTGAAAATAGCTCTGGAGATGCTCTTATCAGTACACAGACAGTGCTAATGGCACTCAATTGTATGTTGTTCAGACATAGTTTTTTCTGTGTTATCTACTGTGCTGTGCTGCTATCAGCCACACTGTCTCCTTACACTGCATTTGATAATCCATTAAAAACTTGAAACCTTGAATAGTTTGGGTTGGAAGGGACCTTTAAAGGCTGTCTAGTCTAATCCCCCTGTAATGAGCAGGGACATCTTCAACTAGACCAAGTTGCTCAGAGTCCTAGCAAGCCTGATTTTGAATGTTTCTGGGAATTAGGCATCCACCACCTCTCTGGGCAACCTGTGCCAGTGCCTCACTACCCTCACTGTAAAAAATTTCTTCCTTATATCTAATCTAAATCAACCTTCTCTTTGTTTAGAACCATTACCTCTTGTCTTATTGCAACAGGCCCTGCTAAAACATTTGTCCCTACCTTTCCTAGAAGCCCCCTTTAAGCACTGAAAAGCTGCAATAAGGTTTCTCTGGAGCCTTTTCTTCTTCAGGCTGAATACTCCTAGCTCTCAGCCTGTCTCCATAGGGGAGGTGCTGCAGTCTCTGATCATCTTCACAGTCTTCTCTGAGCCAACCCCAGCAGGTTGATGTCGTTCCTGTTCTGGGATCCCCTGAGCTGAATGGAGTCCTTCAGATGGGATCTCAGCAAAGCAGACTAAAGGCTCCCTTGACCTTCTTCAAAAGTATATGCATGGTTTTGGGGGGTGGCATGTAAAGAGCCTTTTATAAATTTTAAAAACATTAAGCACAATCAGACATAAAAGGGCCAGACAAGATGCGAAATCCTGGAGCTGTTCTGAAAGTGCCTGTGGATTTTCATATCTCGAGGGCTTCCAGACATGAGAATGGACAATGCAGTTTCAGTTCCTCAGCCCTAGCACAAGCCAGCTGTTGTATTCAGGCAACTCTGAGGGGATGTGAACCTGCCCACCCAGGATATCTGAAGTTTCCTTCCAAATGAAAGAAGCAGGGTGACAGTGGTCACAAGCAGAGACCCTGTATAAAAGATAGTCAAAATGTGCACATGCTCTAGCAGCCTCCACCATTTGAATCAATCTGATAAGCCAAATGCAACATCATTATTCTGGATTAATTATATTTTTTTCCAGTCTTCAGGGGGTCTTGGGCTTTGGTTTTGTTTTGGGTTTCCCCCTCTCCTGTTAGCACACACAGTGCTGTAAGACTTTGGTTGACACAAACCAATTTGGTGGCTGATGTGAGAGAGAGGCCTGTGTCCTGCATCAGTGTCTGTTCCTGCATGACCAGCACAGGGCATGTCAGGATTCAAAGCCTGGAAGCAAGGCCCTTGTAGGGATAGCTGTTCATGGGTTTCATCTGAAATCATGGGGAAGAAAACTAAACAGTGACTCAAAGCTCTGTTCTCCTTTCACATGTGAATGTTTATTACTGAGCAAGCTGTCTTACCGTCTGTTGTACTTTTGGTTATACTTAGTAAAACAGTTAGAGCTGATTCAGTCTTGGTACAGATAATGTCCAAGTTACTTTTCAGACTCTAAAGAGATTATTCTTGTGAGCTTTGAGATATAATTATTTCCTCTCAGAGATCCAGTGGTGGAAAGAAATTGCATTTGTGAATGTGATTTTTTTTTAAACCTTCTCTTTTTAAGGAGTTTTTCTGAAGATACTGTAAGTTAGTCTCCTGCTATTCAGTCATCTTGGTCACTCATATTTATCCCCATGGCCAACTTTAAATTTGCCTTATAAAACACAGCAAAATGTTGACTTTTAAACCATCAGATTATTCTAAAAATATTGTTCTTACTTAAAGAATTAATTTCATTCTCAAGGTGAATGTTTCAGTACCAACCTGAGTTCTGCTAGTTATACAGTAATCACATCAAAACCTTACATTTTCATACACCTAACACACTAGGCTGCCATGTCTTGTTGTAACAACTGGATTGTTGGCTGTTTCATTGTGCTTTCAGAGAAAACACTGGTCCACTTAGGAGAAACGAGAGGCTGGGAGACAAAGTCATGAAACGTGTTGTCTAATTAAACATTCAAGGCTAGAAAGAGCTGCCACCATTTACAGATGGATCACCAAAAGTTGAGTCTCTTGCTGAGGCTGATACTGGAAATTAGCAATATTTAAATTTATGTCTCAAACAAAGTCCACAAGGAAATATTCCTCTTTATCAGCACATTCCATCACGGGCAGGTTTGGAGTGCTCTGGCACAGGGGGTGCGACTGCTGCTTTCATTACAGAGCTCGTAAAGTTAAAAAAAAATACCTGGCTGATGCTCTGGGGTGCTACTGAATTGTGCCAGGCTCATGTCAGCTCCAAGAAAGCAAAGCAAAGCCCATTTCTTGGGTGTGTGCTGCTGAGGGAGCTGCCTTTTCACCTTCTTTCCACACAGAGCTGTTATTGTTTTTGTTCGCATTGATCTTATCCTTGGAGAATTTGGAAGGGATTTCAAAAAGGCAGAGTGTTGATAGTAACTTTGTTTTCATGCTTCTCCTCTGTTGCTAGAGCTATTTGTTTTTACTGACTAGGAATTAGGATGGCCCCAGTCCTCCACCTTGATCCAAAGGGGTGTGCCCCGGGTCAGAACGAAGCCTCATAGACTTTGCCTTGACTTCATAAGGGCACAAGAATTTCCCCATGCAGATTTGGTTGCACAGTCCAGGTTGAAGGGTTTATTTACAACAGCTCCTCTGCCTTCTTTGCATCCCAAGACAGATTTCTCAGCACGCTCTACCACAGGATTTTCCTATTAGATGTGGATTTTCCCTCTTTTCGAGTGCTTAGCATTGTAATTTTCTGCAGTTTTGTGCCTTCCCCACTCTGCCCAGACCTATGCTTACGAAGAGGAAGGAGATCAGCAAGACATCCGCAGCCAACACTACAGCAGCAGGAAGAGAAGCAAGGCACGAGAGTGGCAGACGTTGCTCTTCACCCCTCAGTCACCTTTGTGGTCTCTGTTAGCAGCTGCAGCCTTTGTAGATGTCCAGTTAAGCTTGAGACTGACCCAGAGAACAAGAAGAAACAAAGGTCACTTCCAGTTTCACCAGAAAGAAATTCCAGTGGCTACTCCAACCCCATAATCCAGCCATGATTAATGTGTATCGGAGGCAGATCTGGTTTCATCAGAGATCCGGGATTTTAAACAGTCTTAACTGTTTGGGGAAAGGGAAAAACAAAAAAAAACAAAACCAAACAAAACCACCCTGGAAAGCTGAAGGAGGAAAAATACATATTAAATACAAAGTTAGATCTTGTCACAGGGACATTAACAAATAACAGTGTTCTCCACGAACATGGTCTGCTCTGCAGAGTATTAAAGCAAAGGCTTCCTCAGGATTTGCATCTCCATTCTCCCTTTTCACTCATACCACATAATCTAAAGGGGTTTGAAGGAATTCCTGAAGTCTGCTTTCCCTCCCATGCTCAAATTTGCTTGAGTTTGACCTGCAGACTGAACAATTTGTGGTGTAAGAGAACAGAAAATAGGGAAAAAATGCGCACAGGTGTAGTGAGCTCCCACACCTTGCTTTACTACAAGTACCGTATCCAAATGAGTTTGTGCTGTGGAAGAAAAGTCTTTCAGGACAAGAAGAGTAACTCCTGAATGTCTCACAAGGAACATCTCAGTATGAACTGAGATTTTCAGGCCAACCAACCTGTGTCCACCATGGGGAGCTGTCATTTTGCGGGGGTTAGCACCTGACTGGTTGATCTTCAAGTCACAGTCCCTCTCTGAGATTTCAGAACAGAGCACTCGAGGTTCCCAAAAATAGTCCCCACTCTAGTTCTCCTGTTCAGCCATAATGCAGCAGTATCATTCCCTAACCTTGTTCTCAGAAACAGCTGAGATTTTTGGCTGCATTTTAAAACAAAAAGACAGAGATGAAGAAAAAAAGCAGGGGGTGGAAAAGAGCTTGAGGGAAATGCCTGGCATGGGAAGGCTTTAGCCTAAATAGCTGAGCTTTGGCAAAGCTGTAAGTAGTCAGACTGCTTCTTAGAGTGAAAACCACACGACACACTTGATGGGTACAAACCCACTCATAAAAACCCAGACACCTCTCATATCTGCAGAAACCTGTGCTCCACAGCAGATAGGGTGAGCAGTAATGAAGGGTTCAAGTCGCAGCAGCAAGATCAAGATTAGGTAACAGGAGAAGGTTTAACTGTGAAGATAACTTGAGTCCTGGGATAGCTTTCCCAGGAGAACTGAACTTCCATCACAGGAGGTTGTCAGAAGCAGATGGAGTGCAATCATCCCTGATATAGAAAGGAGCAGCTAAAAAGTGAACTGGGTGACACTTCAAGACTCTATTTACTCTATACACAATCATCTACACATGCTAATAATCAGCAATAATTCTCTTCCCTTAGTGAAAGGGTTTTATACATGTTGAAGTGATCTATTTTTACATCCATATTTTAACAGAGACAATATCTCTCCCCCAGTCTGAAAGGAGTGGTGAAGCAGAGGCCCATGGAGGCTGTGTGACCTCTCCATGCTCACAGCAGACTAGTTTGGGTAGGGCCAGTGTTTAGAGTTCTGCATTCATCACTTCTCAACCCAAATTGTTCTTCTCCCTGGGAATTTCTAAGAAGTTCACATGCACATTTTTATGGCCACTGATTGATGGAGTTCCTTTTTTGACTGCTTCTTCTTCTGCTTGAGGGTTTATTTGAGCCCATTACCCCAGGCTCTCCTTAGAGCTCATCCTCTCTTCTTTTCTCCAGCCAGGGGATTTCCACTCTGCTGTCAGATCCAAGGTTTCTTATGTCCCTTTTATCTAGCAGTCTCCTGTGTTTCATCTTTCTGAGGAAAGATCCTGAATGGGAGCTTTTCCTCCCCATTTTCATCATCTGCTTTTCAACTCTATTGCTTCAGTTCCAACCTGGCTGGTCTTCACTGTATATCTAACTACTTCATAAAATGGGGAATCCTGTTTATTTGATGTTTCTGTTCTTTCTTGTTCAAGGCTTTCTTTTAATTGTAGGAAGTCAAAGAGGCATCATTTGGGAATCAAAGGAAGCCACTTGAGCTGTCAGAAGATTCCACAGATGTCAGAACATCCCACTGCTGCCTAGCTGAGGATATCTGGTGGGCAGCTTACGACCTTGGCTTGTTTCATCACCACTTCTCTTTTGCTCTTAGCAGCACCTTCCTTGATGTTATTGGGGAATAACAAATTTATGAGTATCAATTTTGAGTGTCACAGATCTTCTGTTTGTTGTGCACTCTGCAGACTGAATTCTCAGAGCGTTGGATCCTGGCCCCCATCACATCTGCTCTCATTCAGTTTGGCAACAAACTTATCTTCCACCATGCCACCTTAATGGTTCTTTTCTGCTCTTATAAGGAGTCTGCCTTACTACCATTGCAGAGCTTTGCCCTTTAGTATCTTCTTATCTGTCAGGAACCTGAAGCATGCATTTCCAAAGATGAAAACCTGGTGTGCTCTTCATGCTACTGTTTTAGGGTCAAGACAGGGTATGCTTGGCCACCCACCTTAGGCTTCTGTATCTGGGAAATGCCAAGTACAGATTCAAGGGATTCACACCTTAGGCTTCACCAGCAACAATCTGGATGAAAGTGTGCCAGAGACAACCTGCAATGGCACCCAGGGATTACCTTCCTGAGAGCTCTGCCTGCAGGCAGTGTAGTCCTTCATCACCTCCAAGGCAAAGCTTGCAGGTTGTTATGAAGGAGAAACCAAGCCTAACTAACTGTTACTTTGCAGCTCTGTCACAGTTAGCAAGTTGTCAGAGCAGGCCTGTTCTCTCTGGGCACCACTCCTCTGAGAGGGGATAAGACAATGACCAAGAAAATTGGTCTTAGCAGAACATATAGATTCTAACACTTAAACTTTCATGTAAGAGCCCCAGTAAAGCATTTCAGAGCAGAGCCCTAAGGTACAGCTTTCCCTGTTTCAAGACCTGTCATCCACCACATTGTGCATTTTGGTTGTTAAAGGCTGAATTTCAGTGGCTTTTCTACCCTGGCTGGAATTTTATCTCCCACAGAAGAAGCCACAGATACCTGAAAGTGTCCTCAGGAAGCAAACTCCCCGGACAACCACAAAGCTAGGAAAAGCCTCCGCTTTCTGTCCACTAAAAATACACTCCAGTAATTTTGAATTCAAGTAGTCGCAGTCCCTGAATTCCTTTGGCACATGCTGAAGTTGAAGCTGGTTGAGTCATTCTGGTCCTTAGGTAACTAGAGCTCAACGTCAAAGCCACACACCACTGCCGTCCCCACCCAGGCACAGGAGTACAGAGAGTCCTAGCTGTGCTCTCAGTGGGTCTGTTTCCCAGCATTTATCACTAACACTGCATTTAGGAATAGTGTGATTGTCAGCAAACATCTAACAAAAGCCCAGGAGCACCATGCAGCGATTGAACTCACTGCCTGGGAGCTTCTTGCTCCCACGGCTCCTGTCTGTGCACCAGCTTTCCTCTGCTTTGTGTGAAGGGCGTGCAAAGTGCTTTGAAAGTCAGCTCTGCACGTTTTCCTCTGGAGCTGCCTGTAATCCACCTTTTTTTTTATGTTTACGTAGGCAAAAGGGAGTACCTCGGGTAACTAGCTGCAGTCCCAAGCACGGAGGCAGGCTGTTAAAAACATGCTGATGCCCTTGGTTTGGAAGTACCATCCTCCTCCGCTTTGTTTCTCAAACACAGGTATTTAATGACAAACAAGAACTTTTCTCCAAGGAAAGCGACATTGCCACAACACAGAAGTGAGAAAACAGGATCGTGAGCTGCTAAGTGCAAGATGCTGCGTTTGAAATGGAGTCAAAGCAGAGGTGGGCATGAATATGGACATGAAGATGGGTCTCTCCATCTCGATCCCTTGCTCTGCCTTTGAACTGAAGAGGAAGTGCTCGTGGCTATGCAGGATGTAAAGCTGATTATGCTTTGCTCTGTAAGAAAACACATGCATCCAAGGAGCACATGACTGCTGAAAGATTAAAAGGAGTCTAAAATTCAGCACTTTGTCTTTATCAGCAGTTGCACTAAGTACTTGCTTTTTTCATCCTGCTTTCTCTTCAAAGACTTCAGAAAACACTTTATAGACAGCTAAATGAGCCCCCCAAATCCTGAGAGCAGAGCTAGAGAAAGTGAGGTGTAGTTTATTTTCCAGCTCTGCTGCATAAAATGAGCTAGAGCAAAGCAGCAACTGCAATTTCAAGTCACAGCCCTCATCTGCAGTAGCAGCTAGTTATAGTCTCATCAGCTGTTCACTTACTGGTTTGTGAAAGCTGCCCAGCATTGAACTCTCCCTTGCTTTATCCTCTCCTTAGCTCCCCAAGTGTTTCAGAAAGTCTTGAGCTCTTGCAGAGGCAATGTTCACACTCTTACTTTCCTGCATTTTCCACTAATCTGCTCAGAAGCTATTTGAATGGTTTCTTTGTCTTTTTGATTTCCTAATTTCCATTTTGAACATGTGAAGCCTTTGCTATGACAAGCGTTCCCCAGCAAAGCTCCTGTTTCTCTGCTGATGAACCTGTAACTTAAATATAGTGCCAAGCACCTGTGAGATGCACGTGTTCCAAGAGACAGTTACAGCTCCTTGGGGTACTAAGCCAGCAGCAGCTATTAAAAGTCATCTGGGCCAGAGAAAGTGCTCCAGCTGCTGATGGCTTGGGAGGTGAGGAAGGGACCACTTGTCCATTTCTGGCACTCCTGGTGCAGGCAAGGCTCACACACCTGGCACAGAGCTCAGGGGTGCTTCAATTGCAGTGGAACACAAGCTTCAGCCTAATCTTTCTTCCAAAGCTTCATTACTCCTGTGGGATTTTCCTGCAAGATGTATTGTCCTAACCCCAAGGGGTTGGCTTGTCAGGCACAGCTTTATCCTGACTTGTAAAGGCAGAAATACGAGATCAAGAGCAGCTGCTTTCTTTACATTGCCAATATGTTTCCAATGACTTGTGCTCTCGCCTGCTCATGGGTACAGCCCCAGCTCAGGAAGACATTTATTCAGCACATGCCTAAAAGCCATTGACCTGAATGAGCCTCAGGCTTGTGCCTCAGATTTGTTCTGAATCAAGGCCTGATAGACAGGATATTTTTTTCTGCTCATTTAAACATTGAAACCCAAGACTGTAACACAGTATATTGAAATGTCCCTCTGCTGCTGTTCCATCAGCTCATGAATCTTGTGGAAAGGCCATCAGTTACAGGTTGCTGCAACTGTGGTAAAAACTGAACATTACATTTATCTTTTCATAGTGTGCATTAATAATTAAGATGTATGATGTTTTCTTGCTATCAGATTTAGAAAATTTGGAAGCTTGTGGCATATGATGGACTCCTTGAAATGTTTTCCTTGGATTGAATATCAGGTTGCATTTTGATTAGGAGAAAAATATAGCAGGGGAAGGCAGGCAGTGATGAATTAACAATTTCCTATTGCTTTCTCAGACTTACTATTCATTTTAGGTGGAACAAATTTGTGTCAATAGAAAATTCCATAGAGGCATTGATTTATTTGGAATTTAAATATACAGTAAAGAAAACAGTCTAAGAGTCTTAATCATGAAGAGTATGGTTTTGATTAACTCTAGGATTTTAAAAAATAACTAATTATTAATATAATATATAATTATATAATTATAATATAATTATTTTCCAAGCTGTGGCAATTTCCAAAAAGCTTTCTCTTTATACCAACACTTTAGGTAGAGGCACATTGTTTCTGAAAGAAGAAAAAAGGCACTGTTTATGTTTCTGCCATAGAGCACTAACACCAAACCAGCCTCATCTGTCATATCCAGCTGCCATTTGCCTTTGGATGTTTCCAATTAAACTAATAACAAAGGAACTAACAATGGACCCACACCCACACCAAAGAGGGGAAGCTTAAGACAAATCCAAAATTACCCACTGGAGCCGGTACTTTCTTCCCTGATAGCCCTTACCCTTTCGAGAAGGTTTTGGAAAATGCAACTCACAATAAAATTCTCCATCACTCTAAGGGAAAAACAATTGGTCTATATTTAGGTCAAAAAATTAAACAGTAATAAACCCAGTGAATTCTAAGCAAGGCTGACAGTTGTGCTCAGAGCAACACGATCACAGAGCAAGGGTCACGCCAGTGGTCTGCCTGTGCAGCTGCTGTCATGAAGAGGTCCCTGAGCAGGCTGGTGCCCCCAGCTTCATTTCCGACACCAGAAAGGCACAAGTAAACAGCCCCAGTGCTGCTGGCAGTGTCTTGCTCTACAGAGGCACTGATGCAGCTGCGGCCGTGCATTCAGGGGCATGGGTGGGATGATTTACAGCCTGAGCTGGTTTAGGGGCTGGTTGCTGGAGACCATCTCCTGCAGAGCAGGGAGCAGAGTGGAGGGAGCTGCAACCCCTCCACAGGGGCAGAGAAATGCTCCTTCTGATGATGCTCCAGTCTGGACTTCATGTCTTAGAGGTCTTTCCCAAACTAAACAATTCTCTGTGTCTGTGTTCCCAAGCCCATACAATGAGACACCTAAACACCACCCACCACACCTGTACAGCAACATCCACACATGCCAGAAAGATCTGGAAACTTGGAGCAATTCTCCCACATGGTCTAAAACCTACCGGTGCCTCCCAGGCATCCTGAAGTAATTCAAAGCTGGGACTAATGCCGTTTCAAAGGGCTCCCCATACACTATCAGAAAACAGATAATGCAAGAACACATACATTTAAATGAGGGAAGGGGCTGTGGATCTTTTAGATTTAAATGAAGAATTGTATCATGTGTGATAATTACAGCCTTTGCAGGCAGCAAATGCTTCAGTCAAGTTCACGCTCCTTTAATTAAAAGAGCTGTATCTCCTTCCACGTTTCATATCCTCATCTAAATAATGAACTTCCAAAGCACATGACCCGATGAATGCTGCCTCCAGATTGCACATTCAGTATCTTCAATAAATAAGGCTATACTTTCAGCTACTAACTAGTTATGAATAGCAGTTTAAAATAACAAAGCAGCCATTCAAATGCAAAGCTAAAATGGCATTTCAAGTGGTAAAATTGTTTGAAATTGTCACTAATGGGAGCCATTCTGCTCCAGTCAGCAGCCTGTAGTCACAGAGCTGGACACCCCAGAGACTCCTACCTCTCCATCACACTGAGCTCAACTTGGCCCTTGGGTTCAAGCTAATTGGAGCAGGCGATGGACGGCCAGAGCACGACCTCCTTGGCTTTGTTTACGGAGGAAGCTCCTCTCATTATATAGCTGGATGAGTCTGCACATTGCTGGGAGACAAATATACGGACTTTCACTTGTAGGTCAGCAGTTCAGATCTGATGGGGATGAGTAATGACAAGCTAATTGATCTCAGATGGCCGTTTGGTGGTCTCCGCAAAATGAATTTGGTGATCTGGGTTCACGTCTCAGGGGATGAGCATCCATGTCGTAGAAAATCGGCACTGCAGAACCCCCTGGAAGGAGATACGGAAAACACTCCTGTTCTTATTCTCAGAGGGAGTCCCTCGGCGGCAGGGCTGCAGCACACTGACAGCTGGAGTCGAGGAGGTGGCTCTTTCTGAGAAACTCCACAGCAGCTCTGAAGAGCGGGGCTGCGTTTGCTCAGCCGGCTCCTCTGCTCCCAGCGGAGGAGCCAAAGGTTTGCTAACAGCCCCTCTGCGTGCCGGGGAACTTGATGCCCACGCCTAATTGGAGAAATGCTGACGATGTTCTCTTCTAATCAGAAACTACCGTTTGCAATCTGGCTCTCTAATAATATATCCCCTGTCCTTCCAACATACGAGTTAAAACATGACCCTATGCAATTCATCTTACGGCTAAAATTAGTGATTTTTAGCAGCAATGCATTTCTTAAATTGTGTCCAGTGGGGCAGAAAGAGCCTGGAAAACTCCTGTTCTCAGGAGGGTCATTTATTCTGACAGCAATGCTAAAGCATATATCTTTCTGTCACAGCTCTGGCCCTCAGAAGAATTTCTAGATACAGTATTGCTTTTTTTATTTCTTTTGTTTAAACATTATTAATTGCCTCCCCAGCCCTCTTCACTGAAAACAATTGTCTGGGGTCAGACTTGAGGGCTGCTGTTTCCATTCCTGCTATGCACAAAGGACTGCTCCATTACAGAGCCTTGCTGGAGGAGCTGCAAACGGACAGATCCTGCCCTCCCACTGCTTCATCCTGGATTCGCCTTTTTAATACCAAAGTTGCCTAGCAGGTTTGCTCCCTATTTGCAGGGGTAGGCAAACCTCAGCCTCTCCCTCAGCATCGACCTAAGGCTAGAGGTACCAAAGCTGGAGGGTGCCGCTCGAAAGGGCTCCAGAGTGTCGGCACATCCCCGTTCCGCAGCTGGACCCCTGGGGGCAGCAGCTCCGGCAGGCACATGGGGAGGATGTGTGTGACCCAGCGGGCACGGCCAGCCTCACAAGAGTTTCTGTTTAGCTTGTCCCCATGGGAAGCTGCCGTGGAAGGCTGGTAAATACTCCAAGGAGGAAGTCTGCGCGGGTCGGTGGGGAGGTGAAGCACCGGCTTTGTTCTCCGTCCCAGACACAGCGCGGGGCCTCGGGCGAGCCCCGGGGCTCCCGCCCGGCCGTGCAGGCAGGTGCGGGCAGCGGCTCTGCCCCAGCGCAGCCCCGGGGCCAGGCAGGTCCGGCGGGAGGCACAGGGACGGAGACAACCGGCACTGCTGCACCCGCAGCGGGACGAGGCGGCACCGGCTGCCCTTCTCCCCCAGAAGTCCTGTAAAGGACAGCGACCAGTTTGTTGGTGATGGGAAAATACACGGGGGTGCTCAGAGGGAAGGCACTGAAGGAGCACAAAGTGCTGCATTTGCATGTATAATGGCCATGTTTGTTGCTCCCTCCCCTACTCCCCCTCACCTTCCCCTCCCTGCTTCTCCTGCCATAAATTAGGGAACAGGCAGGAGGTGCGCCGGGGCTCATCTGCTGCTAATTTGGTTGAGGCAGGGTGTAGCCGTGGCATGCAAATCCGCTTTTGCTTCCTCTTCTGCCTCGAATGGGCGGCCTGGCTGGCAGCGCTGCTGGCGAGCGCGGCGGTGGAGCGGCGTTCCCAGTGCCCGGGCCACCGCAGCTCCCCGTGGCTGACCCCAGGCGAGGCGAAGCCGGCCAAGGATGATCCTCCCGTGGCACGGAGCCAAGGCACCGGGTCCTGCATGTCCTGCATTGCCTCCTCCCCCGCGGCGAGTGCAGTGGGGCTGCCCAGCCACTCCTGCCCCTCTTGGAGGGCACTGGCCAGATCCCACCATCCACAGAATGTTTGAAATTTGGAGGAGAGCCTGACTGGGGCACAGCACTGAGCACTGGGGCCATTCCTCCTGGCCCTTCCCAAGGCTCCCCACCTTCATGGATGATGGTAGAGGTGAATGGGAGACCAGCCTCACACTCCAATTGACAGCCCACTTTCCCCAGGCAATCAGGGCTGCCACGTTTCCTCTGTGCATGCTTAATCCTGTGCCAGCTCTGGGCAGGATTTACACCACTAACAGCTTACTCCAAGTTAGAAAACCTCATGCTTTCTAGGCGTGTGCCAGCACAGCTGTCAGCAGGATAAGGACTGGGCAGCAAAGTCTGGGCATCAGCACCTGCAGATCTTATTGTGGTGGCCACATGTGGATGGGACTGGGACCCTTTTGGGCCGTGCAGTGGACTGCAAGACCTGGGCAGAAGAGACCTGAACTTCTGGTGGGCAGCAGGCATGGGAAGTGATGCCCATAATTGTTCTCTAGATCTCTCTAGGTCTACTACATCTTTACCCTCCTTGGATGACCTCTTGATCCTCCTTCGTCCTTTCAGCAGATCTGTTTCATCCAGCAGTGACCACGTCCCTCCCTGTGCCCTGTGGGCCAGGGGCTACATGAAAACCCTACCCTGCACTGCTGCATCCTCCTGCAGGGTCATGTCAGCCATATGCAGCTGGTGCCTTTCCCTTTCCAGCATGCAAAGAGGAAGTTGAATTAACTCTCAAGCAGCCTGGCAAGGAAATATTCCATTGGTTTGCCCCCAGCCATCCCAAACAAGCCCTCCTGTAGCAGTGGCTGCTCACTACCCCCATCCCAAAGCATCAGCTGCAGTGAGCAGCAGCACACCCCTCTGCGGGGTGTAGGATGTCTGGTAGGAGAGAGCACAAAGGTGTGTGTTCTTTATCCTCCTGCCTGACAGTGAAACATCCAGCCTTCCTGCACGGCCACGCTCTCATCTCAGTGCCTGTGCTGAGCTCACAGCACAGTGGCAACACATGACTTGCCACATGAAGAGGAGGCAGCACGCCTGGTCCTCCTCCACAGCAGGAGGGGAATGTGAGGAGGTGTTTGATAACCCGTGGGGTTTTGTGACTTTCAAAGTCCCCACAAATCTCAGCTGAGAATCTGCCAGTGCATTTGCTTTGGTGTTGGGTTCAGGACCTAAAGGTTTGACACCATCCCTTTCATGCAGCTTCTTGTATCCCTTCACCAAAGCTGCTCCCTCAAAGCTCATGGTTCTGCACTGGGTGACACCAGTCTGGGAGGGAGAGCTGCCCTCTGGATCAAAAACCTTCCTACACACACAAACACATGTGCTTGCATTTGTGCTTTCAGGCCCTGCTCACCCCTGCAATCAAACAGCACATTTCTAAAACTCCACAGGGTAAAGGTGCATTTGATTCCTAATGAAGTCTCCACACACAGACCCCAGAGACTTCTTAGACTGCTCTGTGTTTACTTCCAGTCTTTTGGAATAGAAAGACAATCCCTGCTCCAAGATCTATAAGTGAGTTCTGCAGCTGATGAGACCCCAGCTCCCCCTTCCCACAGGGACCCTGGGCCCAAGCCCACTGCCCAGCTGGGTGGAAGGGCAGGGTGCCCAAGGGGACATCCCTGGGGCTGCACATCCCTCAGGAATGAATTCTAGAGCTCATTTTCCCTTTGAGTAAGGGCTGTTCTGGGTTTGGTACAAGGGAAGTAGGTGCCCATGTGAGTAGGTGCCCTCGTGTTGGAAGGAAAGCCGTGTTCTGGAAAACACCTATAATCCAAGAACCAGGTTTAATATTTTCTATGCTGCACATTTTTCTTCATAGCAAGGCCAGGGATACATTTTTCATGCATTGCAGAGAGGCAGATTTTGAGAACTGATGTTTGGAGGCATTGAAAACGTAATGATTTTCTGGTGAAGGCAGGAATCTTTGTGCTATAAGAGCTTGAGCCTCTGCAGGGAGAGGGAGCAAGGTTGTCCTCCACTTCCCAGGAGGTTCAGAACTGGTGCCCACTGGAGCTAACTGGGCAGCTCACACTCATTTTGGACAATCAGCAGCATCTCTCTGATGGCTCGTGGGCTGGATCTGGGCTGTCAAATGTTACAGAGGACCCTATGTTAGTCTGCTGCCCTGTTTCCCCCAAGAGATACAGGGTACAGGGGAGGGAGGAAAAGGCTGTGTGGGTTTGTGATGTTTTCCAACCACTTTTCCTGCCTGGCCAAATGAGAAGAGCTCATTTCTAAATGATAACACGTGGCAAATGATCCTGACTGCAGATGGGAAGAGCCCAGCACGACATTCCGCAGGATGTAAGCCTTCTCAGGGTGTTTCCCTGCGCTGGAAATATCACCTTCAGATCAAAAAAGTAACCTCACAGCCGAACACAGCTCAACAGCTGATTTATGTCGTGGAAAACCCAGAGCTGCTCATCAAAAACAAACTTAAAAATAACATTGTGGTTGATGTTCTCACAGTTCATAAATATTCCCGCTCACTCCACAGTTGGGGGGGGATTTTTTTCTTGGAGGGGAGGGGGGAAGTGGAGCAAACCAGGATTGTGAGCTCTTTATTTGTGTTAAATGCAAAGAAGAAAAACCCACCCAGCAGCTCTGCATCTGAAGCTGCCTGGGCTTCATTGCTGGAGGAGGTACCAGCTCTGCCCTTTGCTCCAGCATCCTCCTGCCAGGCTTCCAGTGCTGCCTGCCTTTGCAGGCTCTCAGCCAGCCCTGCAGCCTCTCACTGGTGCATTATTCACCCAAGCTCTCCCAGAGCAGGCAAACCATGCTGGCTGTGCCTGCACACCACAGCGTGCCCTGGTTTCTGGCGGGGTTTTACACCCAGATAAAAATCGATTGCTGTTTTATATCAGAAATCCCCATGGCTGCAGCTCTCCACCTTCCCACAGGCAAAATAAATCACTCTTTAACCCTCCCCACACGCACTCAGATGCTTCACACAACAGAGACTAAGCCAGGAAGGAGGCAAACTACATTTGACCACCAGCATGTATAGCCACGGGGCCCTGGCTCCTAAATCCCTTGGCACTGTGGCTGCCAATGCACGGCAGCCTTGGTGGGCAGTTGATTGCTCTGGCTCCTAATTCAAATTAGAACAGCAACTGCCTTGACCAGTGCTGGAGAGGAACAAATTAATGTAAGAAATCCTGCTTTTCATGTTGGGACATTACGAGCTCACAAACATACAGCAACAGAGGTCCCTGGGGGAATCTGAGGGTGCATGTACCAGCTTTGGCAACCTGGTAGAGGATCTCAGAAGAAACTTAAAAATCCATGTGTGTGACTTGGAAGAAGAGACTAAGTTGCATCACAGCCCAGACCAGCTATGTCTTGTGAAACCAAGCCGTGATTAAAACAACAGACGTGTTTTGCTTGGCTTTTTTTTTTTTTTTTTTTTTAACCTGCTTTAGATCTCTCATTGAGGAAAGCTGGGACATGACTCACCCGTGGCTTCCAGACCTAGGGAAAAAAAAAAAGTAAAAAAAAAAAGACAAAACAACCCTGAAAAAAAATTCCCAAACCATTTTCTACCCGAATGTTTGAATGCATTTGTTTTTGGCGTGCCCATGGGCAGGCTGTGAGACCAGCCCTGCCAAGCCTGCCCGCCGCCTCACGCAGCTCAACTCGAATTTTGAGTAATCCCCACAAGCTCTTTGATGTGGTTGAGCCTGGCAAGAGCTGGGGTCGATACAGGTGAACGGCTGCACTCTCGCTTTCTTCATCATCTATACAAACTTGCCACCATCTGATGAGTGGGACCTGGCCATCCTGCTGCCACACACTGCAGTAACGTGGCCCTCCCCACCACAAGCCTCGGGGAAGCCAGGATCTGCCCTGGGAAGTCTCTGTAGAGGAGAAGCAGCTCTTGATGCTGTTTACTGGGAGCTCAGGGAGGCACCTTTGGCAAATGCATGAGTAAACATGTCTAATTGTTGGTTGCAAAGTCCCCCGAGCATCATTTAAACTTAGCCCATATGGACCCCAGGCTCCACCTCTGCATGGGCATGCTGGGCATGTCCCTGCCTGTTCCTGTCTTCCCTGAGCACGGGGGGACACCCAGGGTGCTCCTGGGACAGAGCAGCCATGGATGGGCTGGGTGAGAATTAACATGGAGAGAGAGAGGAGGAAAAAACTCGGATATTGCAAAAGCATCTGGAAGGCTTCTGAACATCTCATACCAGCAATTGAATAGAACATTGTAGGAATTACCTCCAGTAATAGGTTGGTCTTGGCTTTGACACTGCTTTTAGCCCCAAGCTCCGTATTAAGCAGGCCAAAGCCCACAGAAGCTCTCTTGATGCATTATTTCTTAATAAAGCAACCCAATATATTTTCCCTATAGATGTCGGCGTTCTCAGCATCAGCCAACGTTCCTGGAGAGTGCTGGGGCGTGTGGGGTGAGCTGCCCTTCTGTGGGCAGCTGAGGAGCCCAGTCCTGAGCTCACACACCCACTCCCCTGCAGTGGAAGTTGGGTTTTTTGGTGTCTAAGTGGGTTGTATGAGAAAAGGAGGGTGGAAAGGAGAGGAAATCCAAGCTCTGACAGATGGAAGTGGACTGTAAATCTCACACCAAAAAGTGTTTGATCCATCACCAGAAAGCAACTTTGCAGGAGGAAGGCAAGGGCAATGCTCAATGCCTGGGGGTGAAAGTCAACCAATAAACCCGCCCAACCACCCAGAGGGTTTTGCAGAGGGGGCCAATACTGGGCCAGGAACTGGGGAAGAGCAGAAACCCCAGCAAGCCAGCACACGGGGGGAACAACTGGCAATCAAGCAGGATGCTTCACCAGCTGAACGCTTCTTGAGCCATGATCATCCTTCTTTTCCAGACAAGAAAAAATACCTCAGAAGCTCTTCCCCGCCTCCCAGCCCAGTGCTGGATCTATATCAGAAGACTGTAGTACTCACCCAGGGGTTTTTATTTAGCGTCCCTGCCTTTGTGCCAGCAGACCTTGCATGGCAGGTTCAGTCACTTTCCATGGGGCCTTAAGAATTCAATTTTGCTTTTAAATTTGCTGCCTCTAGGCAAGATGTAGCAAGTTTTTATGTGCATGGTGCCTCTTTGTCTGCGTAGTGGTCTCATTCCTAACGAGGAGAAGGAAAACAAAAATTCTATCTCTCTAAAGGATAGTATTGTGTGAAATTATTGAGTAAACAGGGGAGCTGGGGTGGGACTCGCCCAGACTCACGTGCTGTGAGTGGCAGGGCTGCCCAGAGTGGAGCCTGGGTTTCAGTCCCCCTTTTCCAGCAATATTGCTTGCCAGGCCCAGCTTTCATTAGTTTCTTTTCAGAGTTGCTCTCTCAGAGCAGAGAAGAGCAGGAATGCTCCAGCCCTGCATCCCACTCCCAGCACCATCCACCTTCCCTGCGGGGAGGTTTTGGCATGAGCTCCCCCATTCGCTTCTCTCTTTACTGCTGCCAGAGACCCAGCCAGCGATAAACAGCAGCGGGTGCCTTTTAATTAACATCCTCATTTCAAGGCAACATATTATTTTCATTAAAATCCATAAATAGTCTCTGCTTGGACCTCTTCTTATGCCTTGTATTGAAAGCAAATCAAACCCTAGCCCTGGCATCTGGATCCCATACTTCCTCCACAGGATGCTTTGCTGCAGAGGCTGCACCTGAACGGGCTCAACTCACGGGACAGGGATTTCCCATAGGAAAGGCAGCAGCAGGTCAGACATTTTAGGGGATGCTTCTCCCTGCGTGAGGAAGTTAGTATTTCAGATAACACAGAGGACAGAGCTCAGGGAGCATTGGAGTGCAGCTTCCCTGGCAGTGTCCCATCCTGGACCAAATCCCTTCTTGCCTCACGTGGACCTTTCTGCCCTGGGGCAGCTCTGGACTCATCTACATGACAGCATGTGACCATTTTCTTCCTAAATTGAGTGCTGTTAAATTAGGCACACTGACCTGAGTTAGCCAGGCCTAAATCTGCAGTACTTTGTGATCTGGGCTGAAGAAGTGGTATAAGTGAAAAATCACCCCACAAAAAGCAGGAATGAGGGCACTGTGCTGGTAAGAGGTGGGTCCTTGTGTGCCAGGCTGGTCATGGGGGGCTGCTCGTGGGGCAGAGGTGCATGTGAGCATGGCAGTGCACAAGGGCACTGGGGTGTGCATGCATGGATAACAGCTCTCCCTCGCAAAGCAGGAAAAAGGCTGAGCAGGGTCTGTCCCAGAGCAGCCAGCACAGCTCATGTCATCTCTCCAATGTGCTCCCAATATGTTCCCAGCACCATGTCCCCAGTGCGATCCGGGCAGGCCTGCCAGGGCACAAAGAGGCCTCAGTGCTCTCCCTGCTTTCACTGGCCATTCTTCAATCCCTTTTTCCCCACACTAAAGTCTACTTCCCCACACAAAGCCTCAGTTTGTCCTTGAAACTCCTTGCAGAAGCACTGCTGTCCTTTCCTACAGGCAAGGGGCCAAAGCACCACGCAGAGAGATTCCCCCATTGAGATGAGCACCACACTGGGAGGTTTCCCACGGCCACACAGCAAACAGACCACCCCACTGAGCCCTATCATCCCCATCTCCTCCCGGGTCACCCTGACCCCCAGGCTCATCCTTGCCTGCTCCCGTGTGCCGAAGAGAAATGCCTTTGCTGCAGTGGCTTTGGCAATGACTGTTATCCCGACGGCTTTTCCAGGAGAGCTGGTGAATGAGATGTTTGTCTCCTGGTTCTTCACAGTTTATCCAGCCAGGTTTATTCTCTGGGAGTGGCTGGGGTTTGTGCCGCCCCAGCCCGGGAGCTAGCCTGAAGGGATCCAGTTCTCAGGGACAAAATAAATCCATTAGTTGAACATGATCCCTGTGCAATGCAGCACCCTTGGACTCCACCCAGCACAGAATTTTCCTCCAGTTTGGGGCTTTATTGTAAATCTGCAACAAAGCCTGGATTTGTCAGATGATTAATTTGACTCCAGTATCAAACATAACCCAAACACAGAACCCACCCCAACGTGATCTACTGGGTGATCTCCAGGCCCTGCCATGCCAGGCACACGTTGGTTTGATGAGGGGGCCGCAGTGGTTTGGCATGAGCTGCTCAGGCATTTTGTGGAGGGGGATAAACAAATGCAGGGCACCCACTGACTGTCACCAGGTGGCTGCTGTAGGACCTCAGGGCCAAGGCATTCTTCCAGACCTCCTGAAAGCCTCATGGAGTTGCTCTGTTAAGCACTGGCAAATAGCAAAGCTGCTGTCCCTTGTTCCTTGCTTCTGGTAGGGACACATCCTGCTGTCCCTTTCGGCAGGCATGTTTCTGCGAGTGCTGATGGCCTTGGCTTGACCTCAGTGGGTCTCACAGCTTTGAGAAAGAAGGTCTCCCAGAACTTGCCTTGTGTTACGGACCAAACTTGAGCACGAGAGCTTATTCTGCCTTTGATTTCATATTTTGATCAAAGTAAATCTTCAGAGGCCTCCAGACCCTGGAGCTTGGGATGGAAATTCACCACAATGCTCAGAAGCTCAACTGGCCATCAAGTCCAAGGAGCTCCTACAGAGCTGTGTCCTCCCACAGCCAGGACATCCCTGCATCCAGCACCCCTGCTGCCAGCACCAACTGCAAGGAGGGAAATTTGGTTGCTTGTCACTGAAGAGCTCAAAACAAATGGATTTGTATAAAATGCACTCACTCCATTCATGGCCTCAGCAGCAGCCGGCTGCCTGCCCGGGAGGGAATATGTTGTAAAGTCGTCATTTTCCAGCTTGGATTTAAACCAAATGGTCACCTGCACATAGAAATAATGATCATAGGACAATCTGGTGCCCCTTAAAAACTCCCAGCTCAAATCCAAGCCCGGGAGAGCCTGGCATGCAGACGTGACCCAAGGGGCAGCCAGGCGTGCTGACTGCAGCCGTGCCGGAGGCTGACGGCTGAGCCCTGCAGCGATAAAACCCGACTTGCTGGCGGTTTCTTGGCTGGGCTTCTCTTGAGCAAGGAGTGTCTGAAGTGGGGTTTCTCACTGTGCTATTGTCCTTTGAAAGCCGCCATCCGGCTTTAGCGCACAGACACTGCTGAGGCGGGCAGCCCTGGCATCCAGCCCGCAGGGATCTCTGAGCCCTGCCATCCCAGCCCTGCCCGCTTCCCGCTCCTGCACAGGGATGGGGAGAGGAACATCTTCTGCAGCAGCAACTGAAATCTATCTGACATTGAAAACAACGTCTGGAGTTCATTAGAGCAGCAATCCGCAGATTGGGCATCAGGCACTTCTGAGGGATCACACAAAGGCGCTTCACGGGGGTGTGAGCTCGCGTCGGAGCGTTTTCTTCACGGCCCAAATTATTACAGGATCCAGATGTGCTCAAAGGCGCATCTGCAGTGTGTGTAAGCCCGTGGCTCCCCAGCCCTTTCCTAACCCTGCTGAGGCCATTCCTGCCTGCTGTGCTGCCCAGCACACAAGCCTTCCCCTGCCTGTGTGCTGCAGAAAAGCAGCAGGACCTGAGGACACGTCACCTCAGGAGTGAACACCTTTATAAGCAGAGATAATCTTCAAACCAGGCTTAAAGTTAAACCCGTGCTTGAATGTCTTGTGGCTATGTAGCAGCCCCGGGCTCATGGCGGATGGGGTTGTTTCCTGCCTGGCTGCACCCACTGCAGGGCTTAATTAAATTACAGCAATTAAGGGACGTGAGTGTTGCTGCTTTCCACACTTCCAAGCTCAGTCCCTCAGCTGGGCAGTGGCAACACCAGTTCCTCCCCAGCAAAAACCCCATAGTCTGGTTTGCAGGAGCACCGGTCAATGCAAAACTCCTGCAAGCTGCTGAGCAGCCCTGAGGTCGCCTTCAATAGAAAGGGGGGACAGCTTCCCCTCCATGCAGGGATCCCCTTCTCCTGCCATCCTCAGCAAAATTCCCTGACCGCTGCATCTGCTCACGGGCTCGAGTCCTTGTGCACCTAATGATGCTTGCGTAACGCGGGCCGAACACATCCCGTCCTTGTCAACAGGTTAAGCCTTGAGAAATTTAGTGATGTTGGAAAAGAGCTGCTTGTGAACGGAGCCCCGTTGGATTAGTCCAAACAAAACACATGTGATGGATTAAAAATAAAAATGCTATTAAATTCTTTCAGGATGTGAAATTTAACAAAAGGCCTGTTGTGCACAGGATGGAGGGGAAACGCCAGAGTCGGGACCGGGAACTCACTTAGCCAGGCAGTTTTGGAAGGACCACCTTGGATTTATTTTGCCCCACTATAATTGGATTTTGCATGTAGGCTTTGTTCGTGGAGTGATCTATTAATGCCTCTGTCTTGTCTCCCCGGGTTCCCCTTGCCCCAGACTTCCACAGCGGGCACTCCAGGGCAGGCTGGGCGAAAAGGGCTGTGCCAGAAAGCAGAGCTCTCCCTCCCTGCCTGGGAAGCCGTGACCTTTCCCAGCAAGCAGAAACAAAACCCGACAAATTCCAGAAAGTTTCAAAATCACGACGGCAAAACCCCAGAGCATCGCCTGGGAGCGGAAAAGCCCTTTTCAGATCGACACTGGAAGCTTTTTGTCTCTGATTCCCAAATGCTTTGGTCCAAAAATCACTATATTTTTCCTTTTCTTGTTCCCCAAGGGGAAATCTGTGACTCCACCAAAGCCACATGAGGCACAAGGGTATTGTCAGCCATCACGGTTCAGAAAGCAAGATACAGATGACCCATTGCTGCCCTGGCAGTGCTTCTTGCTCCCTCAGGCTGCTTTCTGCCCCTCTCGCTCTGTGCCCAGTTCACATAATCCCTGCTTCTTCTGCTGGCCGGTTGAGAGGAGCCTGCCAAGCTGGAAAAGGGCCCGGAGCCCTGGCCCACCGCAGCTAATGCAATATTTACTGCTGCAGAGCAGTGCTGGAGGCTGCTGAGAATGGGCTGCTTTGTGAGGGGCAGCTGCGGGAGGGTGGGGGTTCCCGGGCTCCCCCCACCACCCTCCTGCTCGGGGCATCTGGGGTGAAACCAGAGCTTCCCAGGGCACAGTGGAGCTCAGACACGAGCTGGACATGGGCTGTGGGACGTGCACATGAGAGTGTCAGTGTGTCCAAAGGCCTCTCCACGGGGCTCCAGGGCCATCTGGGGACACGGGGACAGTCTCATGGTGTGAGGCAGCCGGGTTACTCTCCTGCCACGATGGCTGCTCAGATCCTTTCTTCTTGGAAGACAGTAATAACAAGTGGAAAAGTGGCCTGAGTTTGCAGGATCTTAATCTGCAGGAGTGAGGAGCCATGGCACGTGCCCTGCGGGGGGCTGGTAGGGAGATGCCCCCACTGCATGCCAAGAGCCCTGTGTGGGGACTCTTTTCGTTAATGAAGTGCAGCTTTTGTGCAGCCTCCTGCTTTTTCATCAGAAAGCAAAAAAGCATTTTCCAACAGCAGCAGGCAGAGACCTGCACGCTGCACTCTTCTTCTCAGGTTGCTCTATTTTATTGACCAGATTTACGGAGAAATTGTCCACAGGACTGAGCTGGAGCTGCTCCACTGACCTTTGTGGGACACTACCAAGGATGCCTTTGGCCCCAAGAGCAAAAGCATTGCTGTTTCACTGAGGATTCAGCTGCCATGGCTTTAAACTGGGGAAGGTGCTGGGAAAACCCAGGCTGGGGGAGCTACAATGCCTTGGGAAAACCTGGCTGGGATATGTGCTGTCTTTCCAAACCTGGCATGGTGCCCCTCTGAAAATCTTGCTCCAGGATGTATCTGAGGCCAGCCAGGGAGGCAATTGCGACACAGGAAAGGCCATTCCCCCACAGCGTCCCTGGGTGGGGAAGGTATGTGATACAGGGGGCTGGACCCCTGAAGTGAGCTGCTCATGTGAGAGCTTTGAGAGTGATGGGATCATCTGCATCCTCACTGTGGAATGGCTGCAGTCAGACAGCCTGTACTCGCCACTTCTCCAGCTGGTTAGTGCTGAAGAGCTAAACCAAGCTGAGAAATACAGCTGGGTGGTAGGGGCTGCTCAGCCTCCATTCATGTTCCTCTGTAGTCAGTAGCTGTTACTCCTCCTACAACAGCCACCTGCTCTGCCCAGCGTACGGCAGCAGGCAGGGTACTCATTTGGAGGTGATTACCAGTGTGTTAATGACTTAATTCTGCCTCTGTGTCCCAGCTTCTCAGCCGTGTTTGCCAGCGGGGCAGGCTGACTGCTCCAGCCTTTCCTCTTACTCCTGCTACAGGTGGAAAGGAATGACTTCTCCAGCACGAGTCCATTTGGTGCTAAAAACAGGAAATCAGTTTTCTATCGATTGGCATTTCTCTTAACGTATTCTCGCAAGTGCTCATTAAATTTTCATTCAATTATCCCGGGCCACGTTGTATTTTCTTCCCCCGTCCTTTTCAGAAGGAATAGGCGATAATGGAGGCATCCATCCCTCCCGCGGAAGCAGCCCGTTCAAGCTAATTTAATCAAGGAAAGGCAAATCTTAATAAAGGAGGAGGGAAGAGCAGTCCTCGTACCAGGATGGCTGATGGTATAATGACCTGTCTTCTGAAGAAGCAGCGTAGCCAAAGCTCTCCTGGTGCCATTAACGTTCGATATGTCAGAGCTGAAGGTACCAGTGAGAGGAAAACAACATCATTAAGCAGGACACTCTCATGCTGGAAGGGAAGGCACATTTATATTCTGACGGGGGATTATCTAGGCAGCAATAATAATAGCAGGAGTAATAACAATAATAATAAATCATTATCACTTGGCATTGCTGGCTGTATTGGGACCCAAGGGTGTGAAATGGCTCTAGCAGAGTTAAAAGGGTGAGTGGTAGACAGGAGCATCAACAGGAGAAGACAGGTTTGCAGGGTGACCTGGGACAAGTCTCTGTCTGTTCCTGCCTCAGTTTACCCAGCTTCAAAGCTGGTTTGGATTTGCTCCTACTCTGCCCTTTTCCCTGCAGGAATACCACACTTGGTGCAGAGCCCCCAAGGACAGCCCAGCCTTTGCTCAGCCCATTGCAAGGGAACAAGAGGGATGGCGCCAAATCCAGGCCTTGTGCGAGCTTGAAGGTGAGCTTGTTCTTGGAGCCTTTTCAGACCTTCACATAAAACCTCAGGAGAACATTTGTCATAAGGCTTGTGACAACAGCTCGTCCATCTGCAACGCTGACAAGCCCAGCCACTAGCCAAAATATATTCCAGATTTGGCTCCAGATGCCACATGTTTGACCCGCCTCTGAGGACCTCTGTTTCAGACAGACGTGTTGTTCCTCTGTCCCTACCTTAGCGGGGTGATGTCTGTGTGGCACCATTGGTGATGGGTCATGTCTGTGTGGCACCATTGGTGATGGATAATGATGTCTGTGTGGCACTGTTGGTGATGGGTGATGACTGTGTGGCACCGTTGGTGATGGGTAATGTCTGTGTGGCACCATTGGCAATGTCTGTATGGCACCGTTGGTGATGGATGATGATGTCTGTGTGGCACTGTTGGTGATGGGTGATGTCTGTGTGGCACCATTGGCAATGGGTGATGTCTGTGTGGCACTCTGGTGATGGATGATGATGTCTGTGTGGCACTCTGGTGATGGATGATGATGTCTGTGTGGCACTGTTGGTGATGGATAATGATGTCTGTGTGGCACTGTTGGTGATGGGTGATGTCTGTGTGGCACTCTGGTGATGGATGATGATGTCTGTGTGGCACTGTTGGTGATGGGTGATGTCTGTGTGGCACCATTGGCAATGGGTGATGTCTGTGTGGCACTCTGGTGATGGATGATGATGTCTGTGTGGCACTGTTGGTGATGGATAATGATGTCTGTGTGGCACTGTTGGTGCTGGATGATGATGTCTGTGTGGCACCGTGTGCACGTCGCTGCTGTGGCGCGCGAGCGAGTTCTCCGTCTCAGGGAGACGCACACGCTGTTATTGCTGCCTTGGGTTGGTGTGGCTCTTGGCAGAGATGGGCGAGCAGGGGAGAGCTGGGGCCTGGCTAATCTCCACAGCCTGTCTGAGTGGTTACATGTGAGGGTGGGAGCCTGGCTGCGTACGCCGCCCTTTATCTGGGTTTCAGGACAGCCTTTGATAAAGGACCACAAGGCAGACAGCGGCGGCAGCTGAAAGGGATCGGGGATCAAGGTAGAGAAAGAAGACCTGGCTCCAAACCAAAAGGACCTTGGTGGCTGTGCTGAAGGGTTGGCTCCTGCTCAAGGTGGGATGAGGATGTTCTCTCCAGAGCAGGGGAGTGGAAGGGGACAGGGGAAGTGAGGCTGCAGCATTGCTGTGCATCCTCCTTGCACATCTTATGCTGCACTCACTCCCTTTGCTCTGCCTCCCAAAAAGACCTAATTTATCTCCAGCAATGTTTTTTTCTGTCCAGCTGGGGCATGGAGAGAGGCCATACATCCTGTAGGCACGTGGTGCTGTCCCACAGCATGTCCAACACCCCTGCAGCACACCCATCCCCTTCACTATCACCCCAGGTGTGCTCTTGGCAAATGTGAGCCTCGAAAGGAGGGAGGAGATTCAGAAACTGAGGATATGCTCAGAGCAAATAAGTGTTTTAGCTGAAGTGCTGAGAGCTCTTTCCCTGAGTGCTTGCGGTAAGCTCCATTACCGCTGGGGCTCGGGACCTTCGGTGATGTGCAGGCGGGGAGAGCGCTCCTTAATGCCAGATTGAGCTGTCTTTCGTAATG